>NC_142871.1:146635000-147885000 GCF_051225735.1 Oryctolagus cuniculus
CACTATGTTATCCTATTCTATAGGTTTCTCTATGTTGATTTGTTTCTACTGCAGTGCAAAATTTCTTTAATTTGTCTTTTTGTTTTTATTTCCTGTGCTTTGGGGGTCTGATCTAGAAATTCCTTGACCATTTTGACATCCTGAGTGTTTTCCCATTTTTTTCTTTTTTTAAAAGATTTTATTTATTATTTGAAAGTCAGAGTTACACAGAGAGAAGAGAAGGAGAGAGAGAGAGGTCTTCCATCCGCTGGTTCACTCCAAAATTGGCCACAACAGCCGGAGCTGAACCGATCAGAAGCCAGGAGCCAGGAACTTCTTCTGGGTCTCCCACGCGAGCGCAGGGGCCCAAGGACTTGGGCCATCTTCTGCTGCTTTCCCAGGCCATAACAGAGAGCTGGTTCAGAAGTGGAGCAGCCAGGTCTCGAAACGGCACCCATATGGGATTGCCAGCACTTCAGGCAAGGGCGTTAACCTACTGCACCACAGCGCCGGCCCTTTCCCTTTATTTTCTTCTAATAATTTCAAAGTTTCTGGTCTCATACCTAGATCTTTATTCCATTCTGAGTTTATAGGCATTATATTTAACTAATTTATGTTTTTAAATACCAAGTGTATTCAAATGTAGATACAGAAATAGCTTAAATTTTCCATACTCATGTTTAGACTTTCCTGCTTTAATGTTTCTTAGATCAGGATATATGTATATATATATATATATATATCCATGATATATATTTATATCATCTTCAATAGTAACACATTTAATCATATTTCAACATCTATAAAAGATGAAAATATGTTCTTTTTGTGGTTCTTGCAATTTATAAATGTACTTACTAAAGAATCATGAAATTCAAAAATGGCAATTAAAATGGAGGATGAATTGCATTCATCGACATCTTCATTAGTGTAAAAAGCATGATTGACCTGCTGGCTGGCCCTATATTCTTTCCAGAAGCATCTCAAGCACAGAGCTTTTGAAAGTAGTTACACAGAATCATAAGACTACCATATTCCATTGTATCTTTTTTCCACTCTAAATTAGATCCTTAAAAAACAATGAGACACAGGACATAAAAGAAGCCATATAATAGTTTTATAGCAAAATAAACCTTGTCTCCATTACTAGAAATCAAAAAGATGTATTTTCAGTAAAATTAACTGAATAATAAAAGATATCATGAATATTTTAAAAAGATAAAAGGAGTAAGAATCAAATGGTTGGCTTTAATTCTATTACATAAAAGTATTTTAGATCGTATGTGTGTGTGCATATATATTCTTATTATAAAAGTAAAGCATGCTGATTTGTAGACAATTTAGAAAAGAGCCACGAGTATAAAGAATAAAATAAAATCACCCATTAATCTAGAGATAATTAGTATTGACATTTCTCTATATATTCTCTTAGTCATTTCTTCATATGTTAAGCATATGTATGGTTATATTTGAGTGTATAACTAAAGAAATACCATATTTTAAGGAGTAAATGCTTTAAAATGTGATGTTATATATTATTCTTTTCCACAAGACATCCAAAGTTCTTTAGTCATTAAATTTATTGTACAGTCACATGATGACTATGGATTTGACGGGACGGGTTTTGGCCTAACAATCAAGATGCCTCCATGCCATGTCAAAGTGTTTGGGTTTGATTCCTGGATCCAGCTGTGGCTCCAGGTTCCAACTTCCTGCTAATGTGGACCCTGAGAAGGCAGCAGATAATGGATCAAGTAGTTGTGACCCACATGGAGACATAGATTGAGTTCCTGGCTGTTGGCTTTAGCCTTGCCGCCTTGCCTTGCCTTAGCCTTTGTAGGCATTTGGTGAACTAACAGATGGAAGCTTGGGCTCTCTCTCAAATTAAAAAATGAGACAAAATAATTATCCTTCTATTGAGAGTCATATGCAGACATTTGTCAGTTAACTATGGTTTAATTTAAGAATTTTCAACTTTATGATGCAAAAGCAAACACATCCAAGTGAAACTTTACTTGGAATTTTGAATTTTGATCTTTTCCTGGGATAGCAATATGTAATTCAGTCATCTTTTAGGATGTTGGGCAGCTCCCAGTCAGCCCTGCCACCATGAGACTACTTATACTCTATAGTGAGCTTTGTGGCTGAACTTTTATGCTCAGTAGGCTATGTGTATTAAATGCAATTTTACATATATTTTTTGTTTTCGATGGCTTTGGGGGGACATAATTCCATCACAACTTGAGGAGCATCTGTATATTAACAGCAAATTTTGCAGCTACTAATAAACTTATTTTTTATTATTGTATTCCTTTCAAAATTTTACATTTCTGATGATTATAGAAATTTAGCAAGCAACCAATCAAAGCCACAGCTAGATCTGGTATTTAAATAGAGTTTATAGAGGGTACAAATGAGAAGCATAAAAATACTCTCAAGTATTTCACAAATAATTACTCTTTTTTAGACATCATTCAACTGGGGATACATCATAGGCAAAACTTATAAAATATTTGATTCATAGAGCTAGGGTGCCATTATTCTCGTTTGTTAAGATAGAACAAAAAGTTAGAAAAAACACTGTTTTGCAAGGGTTCAGGAGGGAAGGGAGGTTGAAGTATTCTGCTTTGATCATATTGGGTTTAAGATGTTTGTGAAATATCCAAGTAGAGCTTTACTAAAGGAGCTCAGAAGATAAGGCATACATATGGGAGCTAACACTGTGGAAGTAGATATAGTCATCTAAAGAAAAATGCTGACTGAGAATTATTAATAACATAGGACTTACAACTATGGAATGTCAACATTTTAAAGAGGTATCTGCTAAGGATAGGGAAAGAGAAAAGAGATGAAAGAAGCTCCTAGAAGTAGAGGGCAATGCTTTTTGCAGATGACATAATCCTATACATAGTGGATCCAAAAGACTCCACTAGGAAACTACTGGAACTCATAGAAGAATTTGGAAATGTAGCAGGATATAAAATAAGCACACAAACATCAACATTCTTTGTATATGCAGGCAATGCCACAGCTGAGAAAGAGCTTCTAATATCAATAGCTACTAAAAAAGATCAAATACCTTGGAATAAATTTAACCGAAGATGTCAAAGATCTCTACAATGAGAATTACAAAACATTAAAAATGGAAAAACTTCCATGTTCATGGATTGGAAGAATCAATATCATCAAAATGTCCATACTACTGAAAGTAATTTACAGATTTAACACAATAACAATCAAAATACCAAAAACATTCTTCTCAGACATAGAAAAAAAAATGATGCTGAAATTCATATGGAAACACAGGAGACCCCAAATAGCTAAAGCAATCCTATGCAACAAAAACAAAGTCAGAGGCATCACAATACCAGATTTCAAGATATACTACAAGGCAGTTGTAATCAAAACAGCCTGGTACTGGTACAAAAACAGTTGGATAGACAAATGGAACAGAATAGAAACACCTGAAATCAAACCGAAGATCTACAACCAACTAATCTTCAACAAAAGAACTAAAATCAACCCCTGGAGCAGATACAGTCTCTTCAAGAAATGGTTGTATTAAAACTGGATCATCAGCTGGCACTGTGGCTCACTAGGCTAATCCTCTGCCTGCGGTGCCGGCACCCCAGGTTCTAATCCTGGTTGGGGTGCCGGATTCTGCCCAGTTGCTCCTCTTCCAGTCCAGCTCTCTGCTGTGGCCCGGGAAGGCAGTGGAGGATGGCCCAGGTCCTTGGGCCCTGCACCTGCATGGGAGACCAGGAGGAAGCACCTGGCTCCTGGCTTCAGATCAGTGCAGAGCACCGTTCATAGCGGCCATTTGAGGAGTGAACCTACAGAAGGAAGACTTTTCTCTCTGTCTCTCTCTCTCTCACTGTCTAACTCTGCCTGTCAAAAAAAAAAAAAAATCGCATGCTGAAGCATGAAGCAATACCTTTATGTGACACCTTTCACCAAAATCCAATCAAAATGTACTAAAGACCCCAACCTATGACCTGACACCATCAAATTATTAGAGAACACTGGGGAAACCCTACAAGATATTGGCGTAGACAAAGAGTTCTTGAAAAGACCCCAGAGGCACAGGCAATCAAATCCAAAATAGACAAATGGGGTTACATCAAATTGAGAAGCTTCTAAACTGCAAAGGAAACAATCAGCCAACTGAAGAGACAATCAACAAAATGGAAGGAAATATTCCCAAACTATAAACTGATAAAGGATTAATAACCAAAATATATGGAGATCAAGAAACTCAAAAACAAAAAAACAAACAACCCACTTAAGAAATGGGTCAAGGACTTAACAGACATTTTTCAAAAGAGGAAATCCAAATAGCCAACAGACACATGAAAAAATGCTCAGGATCACTAGTCATCAGAGAAATGCAAATCAAAACCACAATGAAGTTTGAACTCACTCCGGTTATAATTGTTTTCACACAGAAATCAACAAACAACAAATGCTGGTGAGGATGTGGGGAAAAAGGTACACTAATTTACTGTTGGTGGGAATGCAAACTAGTAAAGCCACTATTGGAATAACGTTCAGCAATATCTCAGAAATATGAATATAGCCCTGCCATATGACCCAGCCATCCCACAACTTGGAATTTATCCAAGGGAAATTAAATTGGCAAATAAAGAAGCTATCGCACCTCCATGTTTATTGCAGCTCAATTCACAATAGCTAAGACATGGACTCAACCTAAATGCCCATTAACAGAAGACTGGATAAAGAAATTATGGAATATGTACTCTATGAAATCCTACACAGCAGTAAAAACAACAACAACAAAAAATGAAACCCAGTCATTTGCAACAAAATGGAGAAATCTATAAATCATCATACTGAGTGAAATAAGCCAGTCCCAAAGGACAAATATATGTTCTCCTTGATCTGTGACAGCCAACTGAGCACCTAAAAGAAAACCTGTAGAAGCAAAACTTATACTATGAGAAGCAATGATTTAATTCACCCTTGTCCTGATGGTGGAGGAACAGCTTACTATTTTATTCTTTTTAGTATTTTCTTTTTCTACTTAATACTATTGGTTGAACTCTTTATTTAACACAGAATTATTCTTAGGTGTTTAAATCCAATTGAAAATTGATTCCTGTAAAAAATAAGAGTGGGAATAAGAGAGGGAGGAGATGTACAGTTTGGCACACATTCCCATGGACTTACACCTAAGGGTAAAGCTAAAACTTGCCATGGAACTCCAAATCCCATTAAGTTGGCAGGTACCAATGGCAACTTACTGGTTAAAGTGATTATTTTAAGTGTGTAACTAATCATAAAGGTGGGAATAAGTGTCAAAGGGATCACATAAATAAGACCAAGTGTCTGCTAGTAACAATAGACAGAATTAAAAAGAAGAGAAGGATCCAACATGGGAAGCAGGCCATACAGCAGACTCATAGAATGACAAATGCCCTAAACAGCACTCTGGCCTCAGAATCAGCCCATAAGGCATTCTGATCTGGCTAAAAAGCCCATGGGAGCATTTCAGGCATGGAAAGCCAAGACACTGTGGCAAAAAATGGCCTACATGAAAGCTCTCTGTGAGTGAGATCTCAGTGGAAAGAAGGGACCATCAAAGAAGGAGGTAACTTTCTCTGAAGGGAGGAGAGCACTTCCACTTTGCTGATGTCTTTGTCTAAATAATGTCAGAGTTTGTGGACTCAAAAGGCTTCCATAGCCTTAGCAGCTCATGACAAGAGCCTCGGGTTATGTCATAAATAAGAATATCAATTGTTAAATCAACAACGGGAGTCACTGTGCACTAGTTCCTCATGTAGGACCTCTGTCCTTAATGCATTGTACTATGAGATATAATGGTAAAACTTGTCTTCAAACAGTACTTTATACTTTGTGTGTCTGTGTGCATGCAAACTGTTGCAATCTTTACTTAGTATAGTGTTTATCTTCTGTATATAATTAAAAATAAATCTTAATGAAGAATGGAATGAGAGAGTGAGTAGGAAGTGGGATGGGAGTGGGAGTAGGAGGGTAGGTATGGGGGAAAGATTTGCTATATTCCAAAAGCTGTACCTATGAAATTTATATTTATTAAATAAAATCTTTCTAAAAAAGAAAGAAAATAGATCTTAGTAAAGAATAAGAGAGAGAGTAAGAAAGGGAAGAGGAAGTGGGGTGGGAGGGTGGGCACAGTGGGAAGAATTACCAATATTCTAAAGCTAAATTCGGAAATGCTTGAAGGGCATAACTTCAAAGCAGTATAGTCCTACATACTCTACTATGGCTGATCAAAATAGCAGCTTAAGTTTTATAAAGACCAAATAGGTAGATTAAGTGGTAAGTTGACCATATAGATAGGATCAAGTGGTCAAGTGATCATATAAATAGGACTAAGTGTATGGGAACAGTAGTTTACAGAATTATGAAGTTGAGAAGCCTCCAACATGGGAAGCAGTCCATAGAGCAGACTCATAGAATGACAATTGCTTTAAGTGGCACCCTGACCTCAGAATCTGCCCTTAAGGTACTCGGGTATGGCTGGAAAACCCAGGTGGAGTGTATTAGGCATAGAAAGCCAAGACACTCCAGCAAAAGGTGTCCTACATAAAGGACCCCTATGGGTGAGATCTCAGTGGAAAGAAAGGGACACCAAAGAGGGATGTATTTTTCTCTGAAGGGAAGAGAGGACTTCCACGTTGCTTATGGTCTTGTCAAACTAGTGGATCCAAAAGGCTTCCATAGCCAAGGCAGATCATGTGAAGATCCTTGGGCAATTTTGATGTCATTTGTGTCATTTATTAAATAAACAAGAGTTACTGCACTAACTTCTCACACAGGACCTTTGTCCCCACAGAATGGTACCATGAAACTTAATAGTAAAATTTGTTCTCAAGAATATCTCAAGGATATTATTAACTCTCATAAGTTATAGTTGTGTCTAAGAGCTCACAAAAGATGTATAGTCCCTAGATTTTTCCTTAAATAAAATTAAGATTCTAAGAGGAAAGAAGGGGGAGGAAGGAAGGGAAATGAGGAAGGGGGGAAAAAGTGAAATCACCTTTGAAAAGCAATAACATAGATCAGCCCTTTATTAGACTGTTGAGGAAAATTTCTCTTAGTTTTTTTTTCTTTACTCTATTTATTCTTTTTTTTTTCTTTTTCTCTCTTTAATTTTTCTTTCTTGGATAAAACAGGAGAGAAAACAGGAAGGTGGGGGAGAATGGATGGGAGGGTGAGTACGGTGGCAAGAATTACTATGTATACAGTGTTGTATTTATGAGATACATACAAATTAAAAATAAAGAAAGAAATAAAAATATAACAAAAATATAGAGCAATGGATCTTAGGGGAGGGCGTTGGGGGATGCATTGCCAGCATAGACAGTGGTACTATGTCCAAGAAATCAATCAAAATATGGACTGAAAAGTACACATTTGGAAACATTAAATTCATTACTAACAGGAACTAAAAATACAGCCCCACCCTGAGCTGACATACTTTTTTGACACCTTATCTCTGTTATTTCCAATATCTCCTTCTGTGGTGGTACCTTTTATTTGTTATGGCCTGGTGCCATGCCACTCCTGAAATGATGAGGTCAGACATCACACTGTCTGCCCATCAACATCACTGCTTCCATTTTACTTACTCAGACACTTCCAAGACACGAATGTCTTTGACACTGGGCCCCTCAACACATTGAAAACTTTTCTTTATGCCTATTAACTTTGTCAGCTTCATAGTTCAATACTCTCCCAATAATCTAGAAAACATTGACCCGGTAAACAGGCAACTGCACTTCAAAGACAATGATCATGTGACAATGTTGTTGTGTGTGTGAACAAATGGAAAAGCTTTTCTCATGATATTTTCTTTTAATAATTGGGAGATGGATTCTAGCAATCCCCTTAATGTCAAAACACATCAAAAGTCATAGCTATGTTTCTAGAGCAGGAGATGCAGCTGAATTTCCTTTGAAAATTTTCAACCCTCTTGAGATACCCATTAAAAATAAAAGTCAATCTACTGGCCTGAAATTGCCATTCATCCAATTTATCCATGTCATTTATAAATCTCTAAGACATAAGACTTGGACCTGAGGAAGACAGAGTGGTTGGGTCAAGTGATTGGGCTATCGTATTAGAGTTACTCTAAAATACTAAGGTAATGATTCAAGTGCAGTTGGCTTATTGGGATATGGTATCATGAAAAATTAATAAGGGAAAAGGGAGTGGGACGGGGAATGGAAGGCAGCCAATAAAGAGTATACAATTATGTCCATTTCCCATCAAGTAACTGGAGCTCAACCCTGTTGGTGAACTTAGGGCTTCGGCATAGAAAATGTGCTTCAGACTTATCTACATTTCCTAGCCCCCATTAAGGAGTCAAAGTATTTATACTCATTACTAAAAATCCACAACTGGCAATATCCCTGAGAGAGGTAGCAAAGAAAGCCCTCAAGGATGTGTACTTTCATTACTAAAGGAAAACAGCCTCTGCTCCAGCTTGTTCTGATTATCCTGTTTTCCAAAGATACCTTAACATTCTGTTGCCAAGGTATAAGCGCTTGTAGAAATGTGTGAATTTCTATTCTGGGAAACTATCTTGTTTTAAAAAATGTATTGATTGGAAGAATTCTACATTGATGTTATTCAAAATGTTCTGATTATGTTATTCAGGACTTCTATTCTGCATAATTTCATTCTACCAAATTGGTTAGAAAGTGTCTGGTTTGTTTAATGGTAAACCCAGTAGAAAGAATTAGGTACACTTTGGTTGAAGAAGACTTAACATGAAAGACAATTTGACCTTGTTCTAATTTTATTTTCCCTACTGCTGCCTTAATCAGAATAGGTTGACTTTATTCCAGCATGCAAATTAACCTCCAAATCCCAACAGATTAACACAACAATGGGTTATTTTTTCAATCACAGCATATAGCTTTTGAGGTACGAACAGAAACCTCTGCTCTTGGGGCCGGAGCTGTGGCGCAGCGGGTTAACGCCCTGACCTGAAGCACTGGCATCCCATATGGGCGCCGGTTCTAGTCCTGGCTGCTCCTCTTCCGATCCAGCTCTCTGCTGTGGCCTGGGAAAGCATTAGAAGATGCCCCAAGTCCTTGGGCCCCTGCACCCGCATGGGAGACCCAGAAGAAGCTCCTGGCTTTGGATTGGCAGAGCTCCGGCTTTGGATTGTGGCCATCTGGGGAGTGAACAAGTGGATGGAAGACCTCTCTCTCTGTCTCTACCTCTCTATGACTCTGTCTTTCAAATAAATAAAATAAATCTTAAGAAAAGACAAGACAAGACAAGACAAGACAAGAAATTTCTGCTCCACAGCATCATCCAGGAATCTGGGCTGAATAATGGTCCATCTCACTTTTGCACCCTATGAAAAAGAAAGCTTCTTTTGTCACTGGTACAAGGGGAGAAAGCATGAAGTATCATGTGTATCCACTGTCTTAATGCCTACAAGGCAAATCATTTTGGCCCCCAACTATCCGTAATCCTTAGCTGCGAGTGGCTGATGGAATGCATAGGTACAAACAGAATATGGAAAATTGTTTTTACTGCATCTATCAAATAGAAGAGACTGCAAAAAATCACCAAATGAGAGATTTTCATTGTTTAAATATTTGTTTATTTTGAAAAGCAGAGTAATAGAGAGAAGAGGGGAATGACAGAGAGAAAGGTCTTGTACCTTCTGGTCCACTTCCCAAGTAGACCCAATGGCCTGTGGTGGTCCAGGAAGAAGCTAGTAGCCTGGAACTTCATCTGGGTCTCCCACATGGAAGGCAAGAACCCAGGTACTTGGGCCATTTTCCACTGCTTTCTCAGGAGCATTGTCAGAGAGCTGGACCAGAAGTGGAGCAGCCAGGGCTCAATATGGGATGACAGCATCCCAGGCAGTGGCTTAACCCACTGTGCCACAACACCAACCCCCAGACCAGGTGTTTTCAATTATTTACTGAAGGAACTCCCCATTAGGGATTCCTGATGCTTGGAAAGTTATTCTTTGCCCCTCCCATATTAACTGGAAAAGTTTTTTTTTTTTTTTAACGTGTTTTTCCACACTGGTGTTCCTCATAGGATTTTATTTGAAGAGAACGGATTCCATTGCAAGGATCTTTTTTCTAAGATGTCTACCATGAATATTTGGATAAATTTATGCCCAAATTTCTTTGAGAAGAGAAAAAGAAGAAAAGTGAAGAAAAAAGAAACCAGAAAGTGATAAAGATTGAAAAGAAGCTTTAGAGAAAAAACAAAAAGGAGGTAAAGGGAGAGTCTCAGAGACATCAGGGCAGGAGCTGTGAAGGGCTGGGAGCACCAAAGAGCGAGCCACTCGGTCTAGACTCCAGATGTGAGTTCGGTACAGGACACCACAGACACTTTCCCCAGATGTCACAGCTGAGCTACGAATCCTGGACTAGTGATAGAATTGGCAATTTCCTTCAGTGTATTACTTGTCAGTGTGTGTGACTGGTCACTCCGCTGGTTGTTTTGAGGTTAGGATACCAGGTAATAGGAGAGTCTTCTAATCCTGTAGTCAGCTTTTTGACTGACCCTGAAGAAGTGGGGAGCAATGTTGAAGCCCTCATTAGTGTCCAGAACAGGTCAATAGTACCCAGATAAGCAGATGTGGCTATCTTTCCAAATGGAGAGCAACCTCACCCCCAAAAAGGCTACGTGATGGAAAGAGGCAGAGTAAACCAAACAGGCTTGACCACACCAGGGACTTGCATAAATTGCTGAACCTTTCTAGGAATAAGTGTCCTCTAAGATTTAAAAAAATCATCTCTAAGTTCCATTTTGAACACTGGACACTCCATAGTCCTATGAAATGGCACCACTGCTAAGGGATAAACAAGAAAGCTATGTCCCTTCAAAGTTTATACACACACACACACATATGTGTATATATATATAAAAATGTCCCTTCTAGGTTTTTACGCAGAAAAAAGCAAAATATTCTGCTTTGCTTTGCTAAGTCAACATGGTAAATACTTGGATTTTCTCTTTATAAGTGGAAAGCCTTGGGAAGATGGAAATGAGTTGGACACACAATAATTAATATAGCATGTCTTAAAAGACAAAGAATGGTTATAGACAAAGGAAATCATTCAAGGGTCAGCTTGATGCATTAATTCAAAGATCAACAGAATTTTTGTTTCTTTTCCTTAACCTTTTCAACTTTTCTCACTATTTTATTCATAACTTATGCTTATTTAATAAACATGTATTCATGTGATGTTATGATATATTGACAATGAAAAATTGTTAAATCAGGGTAGTTAACAAATCCAGTAACTTACAGTTTTTAGTGATGAAAACATTTAAAATCTACTATTTCAGCTATTTAAAAATATACAGTACATTATTATTTTAGTCACCCATTCTGTGCAAAAGATTACTAAAGTTTATTCTTCCTGTGAAATTGCAACTTTGTACCCTTTGATCAGCATCCCTTTGGTTCCAATACATAGCACTGCCTCTGTGGTAACTATCATTCTCAACATTCATGACTTGAACATTTTTAGACTCCACATATGAATGAGATCATGCTGCATTTGCCTGTGTTTGTATTATTCCACAGACCATCTTGTGCCCTAGGTTCATCCATATTGCAAATGGCAGGAATCCTGACTCTTTTAAAGCTGATGGCATTCCACTGTGTATAGGTACATTTTCATTCTCCATTTGTCTGTTGATGGACACCTAGTTTGCTTCTTTATCTTAGCTATCATGAGAAATCCTACAGTGAATAAAGAAGTGCAGATATCTCTATAGCATACTGATTTGCATTCCTTTGGACACGTGTTCAGAAGTGGAATTGCTCAATTGAATGGTGCTGTAATTCTAGTTTTGGTTTTCTGAAGAATCTCCAAACTGTTTTTTTCATTATTAATTTCCATTGCCACAGACTAATGTTTCATATTCACTCATTCATTAAACTAATACTTTGCAACTGCTGCATGCTTTGGCCTAGTGCTTTGATGGCAAGAAAATGGATCGGTCTTCACTCTCAGAAGATTCATTGTATAATTTCAAAAAAGAAAGAAATGGGTATTTTGAAAAAAGAGGTGGAGAAGAAATGTTTCAGGCAGTCACTTGAGGTATATTCAGGAAACTAAAGTTAATGCATTATGTATTGCTTGTTTGACCATAAGTATGTTACTTAATCTTTCTGAGTCTATTTCCTTATTTGGAAAAGAGACAATAATAGGTTGCACAGAGTTGTTTACATTAAACAAGACCATGTATGTGTAGCATCTACATAGACTAACATATAGGAGGTAACCCAAAATTATAACGAATTGTCATATCATGGTATGGTGTTTGGAAATGACAACTTAGGAGTCAAGATAGTGCTTGAATTTCTAGCTTTGGTGATTGTTTAAATGGTGTTGTCATTCTTTCATTTAAGGAATACGAGAAGAAAAGACATATGGGGATGTGTAACAAGGTAATAAATTCAATTCTGGACGTACTGAGTTGGAAGAAAATATGTACTACCCAGCAGATAGAGTGTCCAGTAAGTGGAGTACATATACCTGGAGTAAATGAGAGAGCTGAGCTGAAGACATGAACTCAGTACACACAAGTCATGGTGGATATAAAACATAATGCCCATTGCTTCTCCTTTCAGTGTCTTATTTTGTCTTTTTCTGAAAAACTCCTCTTCTTTGATCTACATTCCTATCTCGTATAACTGTCAACAGATAAATTATTAGCTGATAGAGTTGTATTCAACAGTGGGGACTGGAAATGTTAAGAAAACTAAAATTCTTTGAGAACCCCATAAACAACATCAGTGGGCAAGTTTTTGAAACTTGACAATCAGCCAAAGTTGAACTATTGAACTGAGTTTGGTCATACAGATAGCTACAGACCCCCAAGGCAGACTTTTTTCTATACATGTATTATTTTTTGAAATGAACAGGGCACTACATTGATAGGAGCCATCAGACACATCAGCCCAAGTGAATACTTAAGATTTTCCTAACATTTCTTCCTATTCAATCAATCAAATTAGCTATAAAACATCACCATGGTAGCAAATCTGCTTGACCCTCTGTTTTTGCATTTGCTTCAGATTAATATCAGATGAAACACTCAGTGGCTTTCATTTGCCATATCAAAATCACACACATACATACATGAGAAAATTGGCACTAAAAGAGAAAAAAAATTTTTAATAAAAAATGTTCTTGAAAAATTTGAAGGCGGCCGGTGCAGCAGCTCACTAGGCTAATCCTCCGCCTTGCGGTGCCAGCACACCGGGTTCTAGTCCCGGTCGGGGCACCGGATTCTGTCCCGGTTGCCCCTCTTCCAGGCCAGCTCTCTGCTGTGGCCAGGGAGTGCAGTGGAGGATGGCCCAGGTGCTTGGGCCCTGCACCCCATAGGAGACCAGGATAAGTACCTGGCTCCTGCCATCGGATCAGCGCGGTACGCCGGCCGCAGCGCGCTGGCCGCAGCGGCCATTGGAGGGTGAACCAACGGCAAAGGAAGACCTTTCTCTCTGTCTCTCTCTCACTGTCCACTCTGCCTGTCAAAAAAAAAAAAAAAGAAAAGAAAAAAAGAAAGAAAAATTTGTAGGCTACAACTGGGTGAGAAATTAAGGCAAGGTCTCTGAAAAGTGTAGCTGTTCAATAGGAGGGAACTGCAGGAGGCTAGGGGCTAGGGGCTGTTCTTGAGTTGGTTTCAACGTGATGTCCCTGCTTTGTGAGCTTCAAGTGTCCCTGATATTGTCTCCATTTCTTCTTCTTAGTATAAAACTCTGTCATGCTTCTACTCTGAAATTAAATTCTTATTTTACTTGGCCTTATTTTCTGCTGTTTTCTATGATCTCAGACTTTTTGGAGCCCCAACTTCTGATTTACAACTTCTCTGCATTTAGCTCTTGAGTTCTCTGTCACAGGTCCTAGGCAGCAGAAGCAAGAGACAGCTCTGGCTTCAAGATAAATAGATACATGATAGATAGATAGATAGATAGATAGATAGATAGATAGATAGATAGATAGATTATAGGTAGATATAAATTCTTAAATGGAGAGAGGCTAAGGGCTATGAGATCCTGTGAAGATTATTTCATTACTAAACGGCTACTCATCACAAATCTGATACACAACCAGCACACTAAGTTGATTCTTTCACTGTAATGATGTCACCCTTATATTGATACTGTTGTAGCCATTTCTACTTTTAAAAACCATGAGATCTGGCCGGCACCGTGGCTCACTAGGCTAATCCTCCACCTTGCGGTGCTGGCACCCTGGGTTCTAGTCCTGGTTGGGGCGCCAGATTCTGTCCCAGTTGCCCCTCTTCCAGGCCAGCTCTCTGCTGTGGCCAGGGAGTGCAGTGGAGGATGGCCCAAGTCCTTGGGCCCTGTACTCCATGGGAGACCAGGAGAAGCACCTGACTCCTGGCTTCGGATCAGCGCCGTGCGCTGGCCGTGGCAGCCATTGGAGGGTGAACCAACGGCAAAGGAAGACATTTCTCTCTGTCTCTCTCTCTCACTGTCCACTCTGCCTGTAAAAAAAAAAAAAAAAAAAAAAAAAAAAAACCATGAGATTTTGGATTATAAACTAGATCGTGTATCCTGGTTTTGTTTTCAATGCCTTCTTGAGATCAGGAAAGTCATTGTCAGCACTTGGAACGTCAATTCTGCCCTCAAAGAAAAAGAAGGAGCAAATGCTTTCTTATGTACTCTAGCATCATTTTATTCATATCTCTATTTTAGAAATTCTCACCTTTAATTGCTATCTAAATCCTTTCAAGCTGCTATAGCAGAATGCCATAGACTGGTTGGCTTAGAAACAACATAAATGTTTCCCACAGTTCTGGAGGCTGAGTACTCCAAGGTCAAGGTTCCAACATATTTGGTGTCCAGCAAGGGTCAACTTTCTGATTCATAATTGGCACCTTCTAAGTGAGTCTTCACACAGTAGAAGTGGCAAAGCAGCTCTCCAAAGCCTCCCTAAAAAGGTTAGTAACCACATAAACTAATCACCTCCCAAGTGCTCCATCTGCTAATACCATCACATTTGGGATTAGGCTTCAACATATGAAGTTTGAAAGAGCACAAACATTCAGGTCATAGCAATTATAATGATTATTCATATGTCAGTGAGATCATGGACTACATCTTTGTCACCTCTTTATTCCCAGAATTTAGAACATTGCATGTTGTAGGTATTCCATGAGGCTTTATAAAGAACATTAAAAATATCCCTTCCTCTCAAAGTTGTCAAATATATTAAGAGAAGGTATTACTGTGGCTCAAGTTGGAATGTGCACCTGTCTTCTCTTTCAGCACTCAGAAATACAGGATATAGCATAACAAAGTGTTTCTAGTGTAATAAATCTCAGTAAAAGAAAGGAAAATCCTCATGCTGTTAAGCAATAAAGTCAACGCCAGAGCCTCATCTGACTAATGCTAAGGAGGTCATTACATTACATGAGAATATACACCAAATATCTAGCTATTAGCACTGTAATGTCCATGTTGGAAAGAGAGATATGGCCTTGAGCTCATTTAAGATAAAGACCCATATTTGAGGGGTCTGCATAAAGATGAGTCTGGAAGATTTGCTCCCTCTATGAAAACCAGGCTAGAAAAAGTCTATCCTGAGACAGTGGTAGAGAAACAAGATCTGAATTTTTACTACCAACTTAATCCAAGAATCACAAATAGCAAGTACCTAAAGATTTATCTTAATTGAAGATATATCCCATGAAAGAAGAAAACATTTTTTCTATAAGAGCACCATCAAGAAAGGAGGCTTCAATGGAAAAATGAGTTCCAAGGAAGATGCAATAAAACCCAATCACCCAAGTCATTGATCAATCATGAGAAAGAGCAGAAATGAACAGGAAAACTAGAACATGTGATAATAGAATATTTAAAAGAGATCATAAAATAAGTATATTAAATGTGATGATTACAGACAAAAGAGAAAATAAAAACTATAATGGAAGAATATGATCCCATGGGGGCAAAAGCAAATTTATAAAATATCCAAATTAAGTTATTGGTCATTGAAAAAGAAGTAAATGAACAGGATAAATAACAGGAAAAAATAACTACAGAGAGAATTAGTGAAATAGAAGATAAACATGAAGAAACTACACAGAATATACTAGCTAATAATAACAAATATCAGAGAATTCAAAAGACATAGATGATGGATATAGAATGAGTGAAATCAAAATTGAAAGAATAGGTTTTCTATAAAAAAAAGAAAAATGGGACAGATGCATCATTTTTAAAAAATGGATGATATTTTTCTGGCATTGAGAGTAGACAACACTGCAAAATATTAAAATAAAATTCTGTATCAAAACATGATAGAACTTATAAAAGAAAACTCTTAAAACATATTAAAATCAACAGAGTAATTACTTAGAGCAGATTACTTACATAATCATACAAAAAATTGCATGAAGATACCAAAAAAGGGGAAGAAGGGAATGATATTTATCTATTTATCCAAGAGCTAGGATAAAATAACTTTGAATTTAGAGTTTCAACAACAGCCAAGCTATTAGAAAAAATGAAAGTGAAATAAAAATTTTAGAAAAACATTGAAGGGCCAGCATTTTGGCATATTAGGTAAAGCCACAACCTGAAAAGCCAGCATCCCATATGGGTGCCAGTTCAAGTTCCAGCTGCTCCAATCCCAATCCAGCTCTCTGCTAATGTGCCTGGGAAACCAGTGGAAGATGACCCAAATGCCCAAATGCTTGGGCCCTGCCATCCATGTGGGAGACCTGGAAAAAGTTCTTGAATCCTGGCTTTAGACAGGCTCAGCTCTGGCCTTTGCTGCCATTAAGAGAGTGAACATACAGATGGAAGATCTCTCTCTTCTTTTTCTCTGTCTCTTCCTCTCTCTCTGTCACTTTGCCTTTCAAATAAATAAAATAAGTCTATAAATAAATAAAATTGGTCAAGTCAGTTTCAACTATCTGTTTGTAAATAAAATATTTTCCTGAACAATAAAAGTAAATAAGATACAAGGAGAAATATTGAGTTTATCTAAATAAAATCATAAAAATAAAGAAAAAAGCCAGAATATACAAATATTTGAATGAATTAATAAGCTGGATTTAATACACATATCTGTAATCAATGCTTATAAATTATATAGTCTTACTTACCACATATCAAATATGTTCATACTAAAGTTTTGTTAGGTTACAAAAGACTCAACAATAATAAAAATTATATAATAATTATATTTTCAGACTTTAATACCAGAAAAATTGACACAATTAATTACAAAAAGATAGCCAAAAAGTTACATATCTGAAAATTTAGATATTTATTTATAAATAATCTTTGGATAAAGGAAGTTGTAATAGAAGTTGCAAACCATCTAAATAGGATGATGAAATACCACATAGTGAAAGTTTGTAATGCTACTAAATATTGTTGGCTTACCTCTATAGATTTACATAAATGAGTTTCAGTGTCTTCTGGCTTCACTCTGGAGCCCGTGGTCAGATCAAGTTAGGAAAGGTCGTGTTAGGGGATTTATTCTTCTGGCATCCAGCCTGAGAGGTTGCCTCTAGCTGGCTGTGCCCCATAGCAGTTTATTCTGCATAACTCTCTGCTCAGAGTCCCAGTCATGGCACTCTCCCTTGCTTTTACTGGAGTTTTCACTATACAGCTGTTACCAGCCGCAGGCTTACGTTGCTCTCTTGTGGTTCTTCTCCACCCACATCTTTGTAAACAGCCCTGTTGTAAATAAACCCTTCTCCAATTATACTGTTTTGAGAGTGCCATCTGTTTCTTATTGGGACCATGACTGAAGGAATCCATGATGTAGATTTAATTTAAAAGAACTGCACACTCTAAGATAGGGAGGCAGGTGGTAACAGCAACAATGGTGTTAGTTTTGGGGATAACTGGGAACTGGACACTGGTACTGTCTGGATGCAGCAGACAGAATTGCTACCTTTTGTTTCCCAGGGCACATTTATGGATTCTTCAGAAATTCCCCATCCCTGCAACCTCTCACCATGACCTTGGCATGGTCGGAGCATGTCTTCTGCAGCCACATTGGACTACCTGTGATGCTTTCCTCAGGTTCTATGCTTCTAACCTATGGACACTTCCCCTACTCATGTTTTTAAACATGTATTTATTTATTTGTAAGGTAGAGTTACGTAGAGAGAGGGAGACACACACACACACACACACACAAATGAGAGAAAGAGAAAGAATCTTCCACCTGCTGGTTCACTTCAAAAATGGCTTTCTGGGATTCATGGTTAGACCCATAGCTTTTAATTATTTAGCCTGAACATCTCAGACTTTTCTTGTTTTCAAACCCCTCCAAGCCAAGCCATAGTCTAGGACATGTGAACTACTCACGGTTGCTCTCCCCTTCCTCATCCCTGGCCCTCACTTCCCATCCCCAGCTGTGGTGATTGATATTTAGCTAGTACATGGCCTTGGAGAATTTTACTCATGATTCCTGGGTAAAAAAGGAAGTAGATGAAAATGTATTACATGTCATTGCTAAACCAGAAGTCCTGATTATGTACTTTTCACATCTAATACTACCAATAGTTATTTGATTGTAATGTTAGTATAACATTTTGTAGATGAGGATACTAAGACTTAGATAGGTTAGTAATGTGTCTGTCCTCTGTCACATGGCTAATAGTCTTATGTGAGCAGGACTCACAAAAGGCAAAACATGGCAGTAATAGGAACATAATTTAACCAAAAACCAAGTATTTCATATTCCTAAGTAATGGGCACTTTAGGTTTAGCAAAAGCAAAATGGAAGGAAGGTAGGATTCCTGTACATCCTCAAATTTTAATGAGTACATAATGACATTCATTGGAGCAAACTGGTCCCAGAGCTTGAATAACAACTTCTCCCTTTCATTTGCCTCGGACTTCAGTCTTTGCCATGGAGTTCCTTCATGCAGTGCACTCTGATCCAGATTAGTATGAGAATCTCCTTGCCATTACAAATTTACATATTTCCCTGGAATGGAATTCTGTCGGAAAATTTTAAAAGATCTATGTATTCATTTGAAAGGGAGAATGATAAATAGAGAGGGAGAGACAAAGAGCCAGATCTTTCATCTCTTGGTTCACTCCCTAAATGTCCCCAACAGCCCAGGGTGGAACAGGCAGAAGCTGATATCCTGGGACTCTTTCCAGGTCTGCCGCATGGGTGGCAGGAACCTAAGTATTTGGCAGGATTTGAATCAGAAATAGAGACAGAACTTCATCCCAGCATCCAATATGGAATTTGGAAGTCCTAAGCTGCAGCTTGACCTACCACCAAATGCCTACCCTTTGTTCAGAATTTTGACGTAACATGACCCGCATATCAACTTTTCAGGTCTTCTCAAGGCATTTAAGAACTTTAATATGTAAGGAAAATTGACTCAAACCACAATCTCATGTAGAATGGGAAACCCAGTATCCTGGCCACCTTTCCTGAAGATTGTGTAGGGAGCTCATGTTTCTCCTATTCACCTGGTTTTGTATCCTGCTTCTATTCTCAGTCTCTACAATTGACCTTATGAATTTCCTCTTCCTTTTAATGTTCTATCTTATTATTGGAAAAAGCCAGATGACTTTAGTTCCCAGAGCTAAAGCTCCGAGAGCACAGTTATTACTGCAGGACAGGCCCTGCCCGGTGCTGCTGCATTGCAAACAGTTAAGAGAGCTATTTACTCCTTATAATCCGTGGCCAATCTTACAGATTTTGTCTCCAGGAAACGTTCATGGTCGCCTCACCTTGGAATCCTTGGTCCAACATGATACTAGATTTTCCTTTGCCCTCCTTTGGATTCTTGCTCTCTCTTCTCTTTTTCTATAGCTATTTTTCCACAACCAAAATGGCCTTATTTCTATTAACACAGAGAATACTTGTACTCTGTCCATACAGAATCCAGAAACATTTTTCAATGATCAAAACGTTGCTCACCAAATAACAAGGAAGACATGACTATAGTAAATACTTAGATCATGTGAGCATAAGATAAACTTTGTTACCAGAAAGAGTTAGGAACGTATCAATTATGAATAGTCATATGCATAATAAGGATAATTCCCATTTGAAACCACACAGGGGCTAATTTTTTAAAAAAGAAAATAGAATATGACCAAAATGCTGTTTTGACTAAAATTGATATTAATATAATCAGTTTATTCTTTTATTTTAAAGATTTATTTATGTACTTCTTTATTTGAAAGCCAGACAGGAAGAAAGAGATATGGAGAGAGGGAGAGAGAATCTTTCATCTCCTGGTTCACTCCCCAAATGGCCACAAAGAACTCCATCATGGTCTCCCACGTGGGTTGTGGGGAGCAACTGGGAGCAACTCGGACTAGACTAAGTTACTGGAATTAAGACTTATTCTATGCATCTGCTTTCCCACAATATGGCACTGAGAAGGGAAACAGCTTCTACACAGCTGCCTCCAGTTCAACCAATAAACTGTGGGACCTGCTCCTGATTGGAGGAGAGCAGTGTACTCGGCGTGTGGGTAGCAGAGTTGGGATTGGTGGAAGAGGACTATAAAGGAGGAGAGAGACAACATGCACCAGGAACATCTAAGGGGAGCATCTAAGGGGAACACCTGTGCAGCCCCCGAGAGAGCTGGCCGGCGGTGTGCCGCTCCCCTGCGGAAGTGGGGAAAGTGGCCAGGGGGAACCGCCCTTCCACAGAGGTGGAAGGGATGGTAGCCAACCCGGGAAGGACCAGCAGCCAACCCGGGAAGGACCAGTAGCCAACCCGGGAAGAACCAGCAGCAAACCCGGGGAGGGCCGAGCAGACAGAAGAACAGCGCAGGGTCCTGTGTCGTTCCTCCACGAAGACGGGGAGCGACAGTGGGTGACATGGTACCAAGGGCTTGGCGCATCATCCTTTGCTTTCCCAGGTGCGTTAGCAGGAAGCTGTAACTGAAGCAAAGCAGTCAGGACTCATACCAACACTCTTATATGAGGTGCCAGCTATTGCAAGCAGTGACTTAACCTGCTGGGTCGCAACACTGGCCCCATAATCTGTTTATTCTTGCAAAGGTGGCAATTATTTCAGCATTGTAACGTGTTTCCGTTTATATATTTTGGGCTTTGCATTAGAAGAGCACAAAAAAGTGTTAACAAATACAGAAAGTGTATGAAGTAACATAAATATGTGGGTTAAAATATATGTGAAAATATCTGCCAATCACAATTAATTCACAAAAGAATAGTTGCATCTCAAATAATTGGAAAGGTTCACAAGTCACAGGGGCATAAACATTGCCTTCGCGTTGGTTGCTAAGCCCATGTTACACTGGCTCTGAGTTTTAGTGCAGGGACCATCCTTAGAAATGCCTGAGGAAGCGAGATTGACTCTGAGTAATGAACTGCAATCAGGAAGCATGTGGCAAAGACTTACCCCCACACTGAGCTCCAGGGCCACCCAGGGGCTTCGGCAGACTTCACTCTGATTGAAGTCTTTTCTGAAAATGAAATCCCAATACCACATTTGAAATGTAGTAGGGCCAAACTTTGCATGAAATTTTCCCCTTCCAAAGGAAACCCCGGCCTAATTGCTATTATTTCTCCTTCGACATTAATTTTTATTATTTTATATTGCCTAAAATAATTTTGCAATGTTTTAACACAATATATTTTAGAAAAAAACAGTTCTGAATTCATAAGCAACCCCTATGGCATGTCCTTGGCATTGGCTGTAAAATTCCAAAGTACCTAATTTATTTGATTGATTGATTTTTGAATGTGTAAAAGGGTACCAAGCCCAACAGCATATAATTTTTCTCTTACAAAATGGAATGTGAATGAATAAAAGATAATTGCTTTTTTGTATTCAGGCTGTTGTCTTTACATAGTTTTTTTTCTACAGCTCTGAAGTGACTGAAAAGCATCTTTTTCTTTTTAGAGCAATAAGAACTCACCCTACTATTCCTCAACAAAATTCCATATGCAGACCCAGCTCAGCGCTCTGCTGTTGTATTACCTTGACCAGGATGCTGCCTTACTCTGGTGCAACCGCACCAGGATGCCAGTGAATACAACATGTTCTAGAGACTGAAGCTCACATATTTGGTGCAGAGAAGAGCCTTCTTCTAGAATCTTCTCTGGTTGGAAGTTGCACTCCCAGTATCTTCAAGTTCACAGACTGAGCACAATGCAAAGAAATGAGGTTGTATTTTCCCAAGGAAGCAAGAGGATATAATCTGTAAGTTAGATAGAAGCCTGCACAGTTTAGCATGGACTTAACTAAAGCACTCTTTTCTTATCTCCTCTCCTCTCACTTTCCATCCGTCTTCAACTTGGTTAACAGCAAGGGGCTGACCAAGGAATTGCATTTCCTTATCTTGCTGACCAGAGCAATCACTCTTTGGAAGCCAGGGAGAAGGATACCAGGTGGTTACGAGGTGGGTGGAAGGCTGAGGGACAGGAAGGAACATTCACTCACCTTAGCAGCTCTATGGCCTGCTGCTTCTATGTTCTCCTTCCCACAGCTCTAGAACTCCTATAACCAACAAGAAGTTGGACAAATATTGAGTGCTTCCTAGAGATGATCATGAACTTTTCTTACAACTTTGAAATTTTTAAAGTACATCAATCAATTTTCTGCAATTTTTATTGCCTCAGTCTGCTTTGGGGAGAAGGGCAATGATGTAGGATAATAGTTCTCCCTTCAAATGTATTTGAGATTTCAAATCTAATTACAAGTTCCCTCTTACATTTGGCTTGTTCCATATGTAAAACAAGCCAAAAATGTGACTTTCCCATTCCAAGAATTATAAGTTTTTTTTTTATTTTATTTTTAGGCCAAATAGAAAAACACCCTGGGCTGAGATGAGATTAAAGAAAATTATTTTGTTATTTTTTTTGTCATAGGTCTTTGTAAGTCTCCAGAAAAAAAAATCATTGTGTTATCAAGTACAGACGAGTGCTTGTACTGTATAATATTAGACCATTGTGTAATCTTCAGGGTTTTTGCATTTTCTGCAAGATTAATCTTCAAGGCCCAGCACCTCCACAGGATCCTCGTGCAAACAAGCAATTGACCTCTAGATTTGTGACAAGGCTGTTGGACCTCTCCAACAACTATGGGCAAAAGCAGCTGCCAGAATTTGACTGTGAGGCTTGACCCAACACTGAAAGTCAAGTACTTTGCCAACAATCATGTCAAAATAATAAAAGAAGGACATATCTGAGAAATTATCTGACTACTGTGCTGCAGGTGCAGTGAACTGGGAATAAGGTGTGGACACATTCCTAGAAGGAAGAGCATTTCTCACAGAGTGCTCACTCTCCCCAAGGCATGTAAGTATCAGCACAATGAAGCATCCTTCTCAGAGTGCCTCTTTACCTTTCATTAAAAATTATTTTGTAACATAGTAACTGAGCAGATTTGTTAGCAGGAGTCCTGGTGCTGACTTCAAAGCCTTGTTGAAGAAAGACTCTTTAAACCTGGAGCTCATAATTTGCATCTGAAACAGCAGCACAGCTCACGCTGTTCTGCCTGTGTGTTTCAAGAGACAGGAATCCTTGGCTTGGAGAGCAGCATCCAATGCAATGGTGGCGTCTTGGAAGTAGGAATGTAGGAATCTACTTACATAGACAGACCTCACTTACTGCAAGCCATTCTGGTCATAAATGTCAGAAAGTTCATAAATGTCAGGTAGTAAAAAACAAGGAAAGGAAATCAGGAGCTTGAGAGAGATGCACAGTACAAAAGACCTTGGCTCAAATAATCAATATCATCACCCACAAGCATTGCATTGATGAGTTAACCGAACCTTCAGTTTTCTTACCAAACACCCAATCTAGAGAGATTCCCTTCCATACTTTTCCTCCTAAAAGTGGTGAAAACCTGCTTGGGAGAAACAACGAAATGGGAAAAGTCTATGAAGTTGTCTTTCTGAAGGACGCTAGGGTCTAGGGCCTTGTATGAATCTGGGGGAGATATATAGACTCTACAGCTATCCCACTATAGTCAAGTAAATGTAACCTTAATTAAATGGAGTGAACTTTAGTACTAGACATTTAATAGTGCCTCATAAGCAACCAAGTATCCTAAGATAGATTGCAAATTACCTCAGAATATTTCTCCACATGATGTAATTCCATATATATGCTTTGTGCAATTTAAAAAAAAGCATCCCAAGGACACAATTAATAAATCCATAATTAAAAAGAAGGAAGACTATATGCCTAAGGAAACAAAGTGAAGACATGAATCATACTGTTAAAGAACTAATAATAAATTGAAAACAGAAAGAAACATGACATACATAACTGATAACTGCAAAGAGAAAATGGTTTGCAATAAACACAGTGAAGTCTCATGGAAAATGTAGAGATTAAAGCACCAGAGACAAGCTAATAAAAGTGAAAGACAGGTAAGACTGATGCTACATGTTTGACATCCATACATTTAAAATCTCAGCCAATTAACACTCAAAGGTGGTAAGGGAAATTTTTCTTGACATGAAATACTTTATTTCCAAGCTAAAAGAGCACACTATATATCAAGACACATCTGGCATATTGAACTTTATGGAAAAATGAGGAATACCACAGAAGTGCTGACAAAAAAATGAAACCATTTCTAAGAGAGAAAAAAAGAGAAAATTTCTCCTTAGACACATTCAATGATGGAAGTTGAATGTTCTTAGTGAAAGAAACTATGACAAAGAAAATTAAACCCCTTGATGATGTCTTTCAAATGTAAATACACTAGGCAGATATTTAATAATGTTAAGAGTTAAGGGAACTCATGGATTACAACTGTGAATCCCATTCCTAATGTGCTCACAATGAAATTGAAAAAAAAAAAAGAAAAAACCCATATAATGACATAAATTAAATAAATTTTGAAATTACTTTGAAATCTATAGATATGGTTTGGAGCTTGATTGCATAGAATTGTCTTAGAATTATTTCAAATTAACCCAAAAATGTGTGCAGTTTATCTTTATGAAACAGAATGTAAGCAGAATAAACTTTGACAACATAAAACAATCAACAAGATCAGGAGGAGAAACAGGAGAAGATGGGGAGAATGCTTCAAGTGTTAAAATCTATCTTTGTAGTAGGAGTTAATCTACATGTATTCAATGAAAACAGCCTGATTAAAAACAATATTATAACTTTTCATAGTTTTATCTTATCCTTAACAAATGATAAATCTGTGATATGGAAAGTGAGTAGCATTTCAGCTTTTCTTGATTGCACCTCAATTTGTTTTCCTTCTATAATTAAGTCCAAGGAGACTACGCTGTGACTCCTTGGTCAATCCCATATGGGCACTGGGTTCTAGTCCTGGTTTCTTCTCTTCCAGTCTAGCTCTCTGCTGTGACCTGGGAGGGCAGTGGAGGATGGCCCAAGTGCTTGGACCCCTGCACGTGTAGGGGAGACAAGGAGGAAGCACCTGGCTCCTGGCTTCGGATCGGCACAGTGCCGGCCGTGGCGGCCATTTGGGGGGTGAACCAACAGAAGGAAGACCTTTCTCTCTGTCTCTCTCTCTCACTGTCTAATGCTATCTGTCAAATAAATTAAAAAAAAAAAGTAAGTCCAAGCAAAATTGAGTAAAACTTACTTAATAATAAATTATGTGGCACAAAAGTATATTGACATCTTGATCTCTGTTTCATTGAGCATATTTTAGATGCAAAATTCACCCATTTTAGGTAACCATATGATTATCCCAATAGATGCAGAGAAAGCATTTGATAAAATGCAACACCCTTTCATGATGAAAACTCTAAGTAAATTGGATATATAAGGAGCATTCCTCAATACAATTAAAGCAATTTATGAAAAACCCACGGCCAGCATCTTATTGAATGGGGAAAAGTTGGAAGCATTTCCACAGAGATCTGGCACCAGACAGGGATGCCCACTCTCACCATTCCTATTCAATATAGTTCTGGAAGTTTTAGCCAGAGTTATTAGACAAGAAAAAGAAATTAAAGGGATACAAACTGGGAAGGAAAAAGTCAAACTATCCCTCTTTGCAGATGATATGATTCTTTATTTAGGGAATCCAAAGAACTCTACTAAGAGACTATTGGAACTCACAGAAGAGTTTGGTAAAGTAGCAGGATATAAAATGAAACTCTATGGATTTTATTTATTTATTTATTTTTGACAGGCAGAGTTAGACAGTGAGAGAGAGAGAGACAGAGAGAAAGGTCTTCCTTTTTCCGTTGGTTCACCCCCCAAGTAGCTGCTACGGCCAGTGCATTGCTGCCGGCGCGCTGTGCCGATCCGAAGCCAGGAGCCAGGTGCTTCCTCCTTGTCTCCCATGTGGGTGCAGGGCCCAAGTACCTGGGCCATCCTCCACTGCCTTCCCTGGCCACAGCAGAGAGCTGGACTGGAAGAGGAGCAACCGGAACAGAATCTAGCGCCCCGACCAGGACTAGAACCCGGAGTGTCGGCGCTGCAGGCGGAGGATTAGCCTAGTGAGCAGCGGCGCTGGCCAAAACTCTATGGATTTTAACAAGTGTATGGTCAGTTAATAACCACCATGATTATGGTCAAAAATATTTCCATCATTTCAAAAACTTTTGAGGCCTCTTTGTAGTCTGTCCTCACTGTAACCCTCTGGGAAAACACTGAGAAGGTTTCTCTCTATAGGTTCACCTTTCACTGAGTGTCACAGAAGTTGAATCAAATAGCGTGATGGAATCTGACTTTTGTATTTAACAAAATGCTTTTGAGATGCACCCACGTGGCGGCCTTCAGTTGTTCCTCTTTATGGCTGTGTGTATTCTATTGTATGGATACCATAATTTGTTTATCTCATCATTTGGCATCTGAGGAATTTTGTATTGTTCCCAGTTTTTTTTTTTTTTTTTTTTTTTTTTTTTTTTTTTTTTTTTTTTTTTTTGACAGGCAGAGTGGACAGTGAGAGAGAGAGACAGAGAGAAAGGTCTTCCTTTGCCGCTGGTTCACCCTCCAATGGCCGCCGCTGCAGCCGGCGCACCGCGCTGATCCTGGCAGGAGCCAGGAGCCAGGTGCTTTTCCTGGTCTCCCATGGGGTGCAGGGCCCAAGCACCTGGGCCATCCTCCACTGCACTCCCTGGCCATAGCAGAGAGCTGGCCTGGAAGAGGGGCAACCGGGACAGAATCCGGCGCCCCAACCGGGACTAGAACCCGGTGTGCCGGCGCCGCAAGGTGGAGGATTAGCCTATTGAGCCACGGCGCCGGCTCATCCAGTTTTCAGGACTATGAATACAGCTGCTATAACATTCACACACAGACTAAAGTGCAAGCATTTATTTCTATTTCTTTTGGACAAATAGCTTAAAATGGCTTTTGGCATTCTATGTAGAGTGCATGTTCTTTCACTTAATGCCAAACAGTTGAACTATTTCTCAAAGTGGTTGTACAATTTGTACCATGCCATAAATGTATGAGATTTCTACTTGCTCCTTGTCAACAATTGGCATTGTTAAAAGTTGGCACTGTTATTTTTTTAAAAATCATACCAATAGGTTGTTAGTTGTCTATTTTTTCCCTATCTTTAGTTAATGGTGTAGTAGAGGGGGTGTGGAAGTTTACAGATTTGTCCTTTTTTTCCTGAATTGCTTAAGTTCTTCATAATAAATATACATTATTTACCTTTAAAAGAATTAGTTTCTTTTTTTTTTTATTTGACAGGTAGAGTTACACAGTGAGAGAGAGAGAGAGACAGAGAAAAAGGTCTTCCTTCCATTGGTTAACCCCCAAAATGGCCACTGTGGCCAAAGCTATGCTATACTGTCCTTCATATCTGTAGCAATGACCCTTCTTTCACTCCTGATATAATTTGTTCTCTTTTTATATCTTGTTCCTCAAAAGATAAGAGACTTTTTTCCCTCCTTTGATTTCTTTTAAGGTTTTCTCTTTGTCTTTAGTTTTCTGCAGTTTGAATATGATATGCCCAAGAGTGTATTTTTACAATTTTTTGATTGTTTTCTGAGCTTCTTGGATTGTGATATTACATGTATTGGAAAAATTCTCAAGACATTATTACTTCAAATTTTTCTTCTGTTCCATCAGTTGTTTTAGTTTTTTTTGGTATTTCAATTACATTTACATTAAACTATTTTGCAATTTTTGATATGCTGGTCTTTTTTTTTATCATTTTTTTCTTTGTATTTAAGTTTGGGAAGATTCTACTGACACATCTTCCAATTAATTGATATTTTCTTTGACCACACCCAATCTAATCATCAACCCATCAAAAATTTTTTCATTTTTTTGTTTCCTTAAAGAAACCTCACAGTTTTTCTCTTTTTATTTAATTTATTGGGAACAAAGAGAAACAGAGAGGCAACTAAATCTCCCATCTACTGGTTCACTCTCCTAATGCCTAAAACAGAATTTGAGGAGGCTGGAACTCAATCCGGGTCTCCCAAATGGGTGGCATTGACTCAACTTTTTGGGGTACCACCTGCTGCTTCCAAGAGTGACATTAGCAATAATCTGGAGTCAGAAGTTGGAGCCAAGGCTGTACATTAATTATACCAATGTGGAATGCACACCTTCCGAGATACAACTTAACCATGCTCACCTCTGTTTTCATTTCTGTTACAGTGTTTTTGAATTCTAGCATTTCCTTTTGATTTGTTGTAGATTTTCATCTGTGCTTACACTACTTTTCTGTGTTTACATGCTGCCTACCTTTTCCATTAGAGCCCTCAACATATTTCCATCTAATACTTTCAAAATCTCTTCATATCTGAATCTTGTTTTGAGCTTGTTTTGTCTCTTCAATGTTTTTTTTTTTTTTGCTTTTCATTATGCTCTATAATTTTGTGTTAAAATCCAGGCATTCTATATTGCATAATGAGAATGATAAGGATAAGTTGGTGTATAGTATGAGATTTTGTTTTAATCTGACTTGGATCTGGACCAAATTGAATATTTGTTGTTGCTGTAATTGCTGGTGGCTTCAGTTTCCTCTTGCATTTTGTTTTCATTTTTATCACTGAGTTTCCTCGTGTGTTCTTTTTCTGTTTCCTTCCTAATGCCTTTGTCTTTCCCCATGAAGTCCTTAAATAGGATCCACATTTTGCAGCTCTACTAGTTGGATACCTTTGTGTTTTTTTACTGATGTCTTGTTAATGTGACAGTAAGGTGTGGGAAGGGGGAAATGTTATATAAGCTTCTGATAAGCTCTCAGTCTCTCTGTGTGCCTAAGTCCCAGGTCATGGCTTCCAGGGTGTTTTTAGCCTTTCCCTGCTCCTTTTCTAGGTACTAGAAAAGAAAGTTAGAAATGGATGAAGTTAAATAATTGCTCTTCTTCCAGGTCGGTAGGACTCTGGCTACTCTTGGAGAACAGGGATTTCTTAGGGAGAATATGTGTGTTATTGACATGGTTACTTTTTTCCAACCCAAGACATGAGGGGAAATTTTTTATCTCTTCAAACCTTGAAAACCTGGTAGATCCCTGGAAGTTAAAGCATCATGGGTCTCCTAAGATTTTGTCCCCAGTTTCTCACTCTTAAATTAATCCACACTCAGTCCCTAGAGATTCATTAAAACTATCATTTAAATGTTCTTTCCAGCTAAAAGCTCTAGTTTCTTTTATCCTGGGTTGGCTTATCTTGACAGTGATACTGCATATTCACCTGTCTCTATTGATTTCAGGTGGTGGTTTACCCTGTTATTTCAACTCCGTAATACCAGCTCCTTGGGATGCTATATCCCATATCTAAGTGTGAGGGATCAAATCCTGCCTCTGTTTCCTGTCCAGCTTCCTGCTGATGCACCTGGAAGACAGCAAATGATAGATCTAGTACCAGAGTCCCTCTCATCCACATAGGAGACCTGGAATGCGTTCTTGGTTCCTGGCTGCAGCCAAACCCAGCCCCAGCTGTTGCAGGCATTTGGGGAGTGAACCAGCAGATAGAAGACCTCTCTCTCTCTCTCTCTCTCTCAGATGAATAAAAATTGAAAAACATTTTAAAAAGGAAAATCAATAATTTTTTTCAGTTATTTTCTTGTTGTAAAGATGGAAGTGATGACTTCCCAAGCTGTTTACATGAAAGAGCTGGAGTCAGAAGTATCTAAACCTAGGATTTTGAGAAACCTGCATCCATGATCCCATGATTCTTAACTACAATACTGTATGGCTCTTTTATCTCTCCTTTGGTCTCTGCGCTATATTGATTAAATTGCCATAGCTTTAACATTTATATAAATATCTAATATCATTATTCTCTTATGTCTTCTCTACTCACAGTTTTTCTAACATTAAAACTTGTATTCAATAAAACCTTAAAATATTTTTCAAAGCTCTAAACATATATATATTTAAATCTCATTTGGAAAGCATTTTAATCCACAAACGTGACATAGAATAATTGATACATTTATAATATTCACATTTTACAGTGACACATGACTTATCATTTACTACTATTTATTAGCTTTCTCACTATCTTTCATAGATTTTATAGCTTTTCCTTTACAAAGTTCTTCTATGCTATTGTGCTGAATTTATTAACTATATTACATATTCAAATGTTCTATTGGCTTGTTTAATTTTCAGGTACTTAAATTGATAAAACTTGAGAGTGGTTTGTTAAATTTCCCCATTAATGTTTTGAAATCCTCCAATTAATATTTTAAGTTTGTTACTGTATGTGAAATTTCCTTTAAGGTTTTTAATAAAACCAACCAACTCTTTTATTTAATCTATGATTCATCTTAATGCTTCATTAATGTATTACTTTTGGTAACCTTCTATTCATATTTCATACTTTTTCCCTGTCATATTGAAAAGATGAGCAGATGTTGCAGAATCATTTTCCGCTCCTTTTATGAGGTATATGTATTTTTTTCCATGAATTTTTCAGAGTAAAATGTCCTTTTCTCTTACAATGAGCTTTCTCCTTGGTCTTTTAAAAAATTCTTGACTCATACATTTGTTCATTTAACAAAAATGTTGTGTGATTCAAATGTGTAAAATGGAAACTCCTTGAAGTCTTTGGCCCAGCCATCATGAAGCAGGGTATTTTAGGGAAGACAGAGAATTAAAGGAGAAATTACACTGTGGTCAATACTATGATGGAGACACAACCACAGATAGACTGTTAGATCTCGACTATGTGATCACTCTAAATCTCCACTTCCTTGGGCCAAGAACAAAACCTAATTCCTAGGAGCCTTGGTAGGGAACAGATGAACTCAAGCATTTAAAATGACCATCTAGTTGCCTAGTGCAGAGCAGTTGTTTCAACATTGTTAGCTATTATTTTTGTCATGAATACCACATCTAAAATTCTGCCATTCATCATTTTGTGCCACAGAGCCCTGTATTTTCTTGAAGTACCTGTTACCATGTGGCATTTTCTTCTTTGTGTGTTTACTGATTTCTTGTGTATTTCTTCATGTACTGACAGTGAGAAAACAGGAAAATATTGTCCTTGTCTTCACAGAGCTTCCATTCTTGTGAAGAAGATACACAGTTTATAATCAATCCTACAATTAGCTCTATCAGAATTCTAAGAAATTTTACAAAGGAGATGGATAGGTTTTGGGAGCCTGGAAGGTCTGGGTGTGGGAAATTTGGTAGAAACTATAAGGAAAATTACATTTAAAGCAAGATCTTAAAGTTGGTTAGTAATTAGTCAAGCCAAGAGAGTGAAGAGAGGAAAAGGCAAACTCCAGTTGTTCTATGCATCTCAGGATTTTTAAAAATAGTACAAATATTGTAATTAATACACAATTCTTCTTAAGTGCTGAAACTTAACTGAAAAGTGATTGCTGTTAAATATAAGAGTGGGAATAAGAGAGGGAAGAGATGTGCAATTTGGGACATGCTCAAGCTGACTTACCTCAAACGGTAGAGTTAGAAACATACCAGGGGATTCGAATTCAATCCCATCAAGGTGGCATGTACCAATGCCATCTCACTAGTCCAGGTGATCAATTTCTGTTCACAATTGATCATAATGATAGGACTAAGAACCAAAGGGATCACATAAAAAAGACTAGTGCCTGCTAATACTAGCTGATAGAATAAAAAAGGGAGAGAACGATCCAACATGGGAAGTGAGATACACAGCAGACTCATAGAATGGCAGATGTCCTAAACAGCACTCTGGCCTCAGAATCAGCCCTTAAGGCATGCAGATCCGACTGAAAAAACCCATGAGAGTATTTCAGGCATGGAAAGCCAAGACACTCTGGGAAAAAAAAAAAAAAAAAAAAAAAAAAAAAAAAAAAACAAACAAACAAAAAAAAACAAAAAACAAACACCTAAATGAAAGATCTCTGTGAGTGAGTTCCCAGTGGAAAGAATGGGTCATCAAAGAAGGAGGTACCTTTCTCTGAAGGGAGGAGAGAACTTCCACTTTGACCATGGCCTTGTCTAAATATGATCAGAGTCAGTGAACTCAGGGGGCTTCCATAGCCTTGGCAGCTCATGACAAGAGCCTAGGGTGATTACTGATGCCATAAACAAGAGTGTCAATTTGTTAAGTCAACAACAGGAGTCACTGTGCACTTACTCCTCATGTAGGATCTTTGTCCTTAGTGTGCTGTACATTGAGGCTTAATGCTATAACTAGTACTCAAACAGTATTTTTCACTTTATGTTTCTGTGTGGGAGCAAACTGTTGAAATCTTTACTTAATGTATGCTAAACTGATCTTCTGTATATAAAGAGAATCGAAAATGAATCTTGATGTGAATGGAAGGGGAGAGGGAGTGGGAAAGGGGAGGGTTGCGGGTGGGAGGGACGTTATGGGGGGGAAGCCATTGTAATCCATAAACTGTACTTTGGAAATTTATATTCATTAAATAAAAGTTAAAAAGAAAAAAGAAAATATAGGAGAGAAAAAAAATAGTACAAATATTGATTTGCAAATAAGATATCTATTTGCAATTAGGATATTCCTTTAATTATATGAGTTATCCAGAAGAATTATTTTATTTTAAATATTTATTTATTTACTCAAAAGGGGGAGTGACAGAGAGAGAGAGAGACAGAGAAAGATTTTCCATCCATTAGTTCACTTCATAAATGGCCACAATGGCCCAGCTTGGTCCAGGTTGAAGCCAGGCACCTTGAACTCCATGCAGATTTCCCACATCATGGCAGGGACCACAGAACTTGGACCGTGCTTCACTGCCTTCCCAGGCACATCAGCATGTAGTTGGATCTGATGTAGAGCAGCTAGGGCTCCAATCAGCACTCTGATATGGGATGGCTGGATGCCAGCATTACAGGTAGCAGCTTAGCTCACGGCACTAAAACACTGGCTTCAGAAAAAACTTTTAAAAGAAGCCATGTATACAGCCATCCAGTAGTTATTAGGAATCTTGTATATGGGATTCAGTACATAGGCATTGACAGAAATATAAAGATAAGTCACAGTCTTTGCTTTCATCAAATATACAACATCTGTTGTGGGATGTGTGAGTGTAGAAAAATGGAGATAGTTCTTGGTTTAATAAAATCCAGTTGAGCATAAGTGAGAGTAAAAAAATCCCAACTTGAGTGTTTATGAGTGTTGCGCTAGAACCAGTTCTACTCACTGATACCATATGATTTAAACAAGAGGCGCTTCTCTATACTCCAGAATATATGGCTTATTGTGATTCTAAGATGATCCATTCCACCTGACATGGAACTCCCCTCCAGAATCCCTGATAATTGAAACAATAATGAAAGGGGGTTGAGTCAAGAAATCCCAGTTAGATCTTCTCATTATAAAGTGCATTTGGTAGAAAAGTTATACAGCCTTTCTTTGCAAGTTCCCTGCTACCACTATTGTTATCCAGGTAGTTGATTCTGTGAGCATGTCTGAATCATTATCTTTGCCTCAAGCAAATAAATATACCTTTAAAGTGCTAGGATGAGCCGGCGCCGCTGCTCACTAGGCTAATCCTTCACCTGCGGCACCAGCACCCTGGGTTCTAGTCCCTGTCGGGGTGCCAGATTCTGCCCTGGTTGCTCTTCTTCCAGTTCAGCTCTCTGCTGTGGCCAGGGAAGGCAGTGGAGGATGGCCCAAGTCCTTGGGCCCTGCACCCTCAAGGAAGACCAGGAGGAAGCACCTGGCTCCTGGCTTCGGATCAGCGCAGCACGCCGGCTGCAGCACACCGGCCATAGCAGCTACGTGGGGGGTGAACCAATGGAAAAAGGAAGACCTTTCTCTCTGTCTCTCTCTCTCTCTCTCACTGCCAGAATCTGCCTGTCAAAAAACAAAAAACAAAGACAAAAACAAAAACAAAAAAAAGAATTAAGTGCTAGGATGAGTGTCTTCCAAAGGGTGTAACCAGGTTCTGAAAATAATTTTTAAAAATATTTTCACATTCTTACTAGGGTAAAATGAAGCTTTTAACTGACTTCCCTTCCTCAAATTTGACACCTGAACTCAAAAAGAAAATATGCAATATCTACACTTTGAGAGGTCATTACTGGTGATTTTGACCTTAGTGATACATGAAAGAGGACTTAAAAAAGTTCATGGAAAAATTAATCAAGATTATTTGGGTGTAAGTTTTTTTGAAATCCATGCATTATTTTTTCACAATATGCATTTTCTATAGAAGTAAATTCACATATGTTTTATAAACTCATATTTGCATATTTATATTTCTAATGTTATATATATCATATGATTTATATATATACATACATTATGTGGCTCTATTGAGATACAAGACTTTGTATTATACTATGTGGGTTGTTATAATCGCTCAGACACAAATAATTTTGATCAAAACAGTTTATAACATGACAGATGGTCTATCCACTATGATTCATTTAATAACCTGAGGTTTGCATTGCTACAGTAGATTACTAAATATTGTTTTTTAGAGGTAACAATTCATCATTATGGTCTCCCCAAGGACTTGGAACAGATTGAAACTGAAACAAAGTAGCACCTAATACCACAGAAGTCCATAATCAGATACCCAGGACTCCAGGGATATGGCTAGGACAGCAGAATTCCACTTAATGCACCACTCAAAGAAGTTATCATCGTGGGCTCTACATTTATCCAGAGGTGCAGAATTTGAACAGCAGGTAGGCAGTTTAGGAATATCAGCTTTTGGCAAATTGTATAAAGGCCTTTTAGCAGGAGGTTTGGAGACAGCAAAAGAGGTAGTGTGTAATAAAGTTACATTTCTGAACTTAATTTGAATTATTATTATAGTAAAATAAAATTTTACCAAATGAAAACTTTACTGGGGCAAGAGAAAGAAGCAAAGCTTTCATCAGTAAAATCTGGGACAGCTGCAGCCCCTCACAAGGGTATCTCCTGTGAATTTTAAGGCTTTTGTAACATGTGACCTTGTGCTATTTATAAAAAAGAGAGTATTCCTCTAAGAGCCAAGATCTAAGGCATAAAATGCAATTGATGTTATATGGAGTTTGAAGAGAGTATAATGAACCTCTGAAGTTAAAAATTGATACCAATCCTGAACTTTATAGCTCTGGAATGGAATCTGTCGATGGATGAGATGGAAGTTTCCAAAAAAAAAAAAAAATGAAATTCCTTCATTCCTTGGGCATGAATAGTAGTCATTAATTCTGGGAATTTATTTTTGTATTGTAATTTTTTTCCCTTTTCTTAGTTACTGTGTACTAGAGGTCTCTGAGGTGGTCATGATTATCTGTTAAAAGAAATAAAAACAGCACCCTTTTAAATAGCACCTATCATTTATCTGCCCAGTCATGCACAAGCAGCATCTCGCCGGAGGTAAGCACTGGGATGATGGAGAAAAACCAGCACAGGGTTGTAAGAAATTCATGGATCCGCGATGTGAGATGCAATCATCTAGCGCCAAGGCCTCTGCTGTTGGTCCCTACACTGCACTGATTGAAAATGAGGAGACAATCTGTTATTTTAAGGTTTCCTGTTAGTTAACCTTTGATTGAATACATTTCAGACAATGTATTTGGCTGATGGTTGCTCTTCAACTTAAAAAGCAGCAGGTGACAAGTAATACTGTCCACTTAACTGCAGGTGAAGAGAAAATTAGGAGTTGTGCCTCTTGAGGTGTTTAGAGTTCTCTAAGTGTCTGGGGTCTGAGAGACCAATGCAAGAGCTGCCCAACAGAAGGAGAAAGTAACCAGAGCATGTTCTAAGTGGCACACACTCTCCTCTTAAACATTCCACCTGAACTGACTCCCACAGGTATCCAGAGGGTGGTCATGTTACCATCTCTCTTTTCCCAAGAGAAGATTAAGTAGTAGTGAAAACATAGTTCTGAAGGTGGTATCTGGACCCACGCATTGCAGGTTCCCCCGAGGCTGGGGTCGCCATGCCCAATTACCTTAGAGTAACAATTTGGCTCAGAATATTCTATTCCAAGAGACCGGTGCTAGCTTTCTTTAAAAGTCCAAATTAATACCAAAATACGGCTGCTTTGAAACTGACTGATGGGAAAATGAAAAATTCAGACACAGACCATCTGCTAATCTAAAACCATCAGTGTAGGGAGTGACATTGCGGTGGGAAGGGGCACATGAGGGGGACGGTGGACTTGTTTTTAACCACATTCACTAAACATATACTACCTCATGACCAGGTATGTATAAGGGATTCAATATATCTTCATTTGCCTCTGAAATTCAACATAATGGGCTTCTATCTTCAATTGTACCGCTTACCCTAAACTGTTCTTTTGGAAACACTTGTCACTGCATTGTTTTTATTTCAGCACTTTTTATATGGTAGCACATTTATATGATTCAAAAATTAAAAGCAGACCAGTGTCATGAAGTGGGTTAAGATACTGCTTGAGACACCAGTATCCCGTATCAGAGTGCTGGTTCCAGTCCCAGAAGTTTCGCTTCTGATTCATCTCCCTGCTGATGAGCCTGGGAAGGCATTAGATTATGGTCCAAGTACTTGGTTTCCTGCCAACCACTTAGGAGACCCAGATGGAGTTTCTGGCTCCTGCCTTTAACCTGGAAAAGCCTCGGTTGTGGCAGGCATTTGGGGAGTGAACCAGCAGATAGAAGATTTCTCTCTTTGTCTTTCCCTTCCTCCCTCTCCCTCTGCCTTTTGAGTAAATACGTAAATAAATCTTTAAAAATGTAAAAACAACTTAATACAGAAATAGACCCAGCAATATGTCCAGCTCCTACCTCTGCTCCACATTTAGCAATCCCCAGCCACATCATCCAATCCAGGGAAGTGCTATCTGTTTTGTATATGCAATGCATATGAAAGCAAGTATGAATATTTATTAGTTCCATCCCTTTTTTTTTTTTTTTTTTACAGGCACAGTGGACAGTGAGAGAGAGAGAGACAGAAAGAAAGGTCTTCCTTTGCCGTTGGTTCACCCTCCAATGGCCGCCGCGGCCGGCACGCTGTTGCCGGCGCACCACGCTGATCCGATGGCAGGAGCCAGGTACTTATCCTGGTCTCTCATGGGGTGCAGGGCCCAAGCACTTGGGCCATCCTCCACTGCACTCCCTGGCCACAGCAGAGAGCTGGCCTGGAAGAGGGGCAACCGGGACAGAATCTGGTGACCCGACCGGGACTAGAACCTGGTGTGCTGGCGCCGCAAGGCGGAGGATTAGCCCAGTGAGCCGCAGCGCCGGCCAGTTCCCTCCATTTTTAGAGCAAAGTTAACACACCCCATACATTGTTCTGCACTCTTCTGTTTTATTCGATTAATTATTGTCTTGGATTTCTTTCCAGATCAGCATATGGTTTCTCATTTTTTTTTAGTGTCACTTTATACTGTCTCATTGTTTAGATTATCGTAATTTGTATAATCCCTGTTCTGATGAGTGTTTGGGTTGCATCCAATATTTTCTTATTAAAATATTAATACACTGCATAAACTTGAGCATGTTTCATTTAACACATGTGCAGGTAAATTTACAGGATTAATTCTCAAATTGTGAATGAATGAAAAGTTATATGAACATAAAACTTTCATGAGTACCATCAATTTGCCTTCTGTAGCACAGCAGTTGTACCATTTCTCCAGCTTTTTCATATCATAACATCCACAGTAAATAAAACAATCAAATAACACTCAAGATAACTAGAAATTATTTGGAGCCTGATAAAAGATGACTTGTGGCTAGAGGGTCAAACTGAGGAATTCTAAGAGACTAGGATTCTTGCAGCTGCATAAGGGTTAGGATGCTCTGTGGCAATGATGCTTCCATCAGCGATGTGTAAGAGTGTGTAGTTCCCCTAGCTTCAAAAGTGAGGGTTCTAAAGGGGGAGTGTGAATTAACCTGCTAGGTAAAGATATATCCATGCAGCAAAGGAGCTTGGTCCTTTCTCACGTTTAAGAGTTTTTTGGTTTTGTTTGGTTGTTTAAGAGTTTTATAAACTTTTTGTCTGTGAATGCTCTATTCATATTTTTTCTACTCAATTGTTTCTTTTACTATCGACTTGAAGAAGCTATGCTTAGCTGTATCAGTATTGATGCAAATAGAGTGTTTTGTCAAACTTCATTTAAATATTTGTCAAACAAATTGATAGAAATTATACACTACTATAATTTTAATAATTTTGTGAATATTTTAAATTTATAAGATCAAAGTTGAACACTTTTTCCTCTGATTATCGTGTATACCTTCTGCCTATTTTCCTTCTGGACTATATGCTTTTTTACTTTTTTATTTGTTGCAACCTTTATTTAGTGGCACCAATGAGTCATTGACTATACGGTAAATTAAAATTATTTTCTCAAAAAATAATGATGTAATGTTTTAAAAAAATGAAAGGTGTCTGAAAAGGCAAAGGCAAGCAGGAGAAGCAATTTAAATATAATCAAATGGAAATAAAGTATTTACTAGATTTAAAAAAGCCATCTATATGTTAAGGAAAAAATAGCCTTTGTCTATAATATGAATCACATTTCTTTTCCCTCCAATGTATATTTGTCTTTGACTTACCTTATGTTGTTCTTAGTTGTTTTCTTTTTTGCTTTGGCTCACAGAAATTTCTTCTCTATTTTCTCTGACAATTTAGATTTCACATTATTGGTTAAAATAGGACTATTTTTAGGACTTTAATATTAGAAAAGAATTGTTTTCATTTGGAGTTGTTACTCCTTTTACACATGAGGCTTTTTTTTTGATGTAGGTGGAATAACACCATTAATTTGTTTTAATTTTTATACATGTGGGTTTGTACATTTTATTACGTTTTTTACTAGAGATATTGCTTGGCTTGTTTTTGTTGTTTGAAATGGTTTTTCCACACCATGCATCATAACTGCTTGCTCTTTGTACATCATAAATTTATTATTTTCTGTTAGTGCTTGCATCCATGGCTTCCCCAAATTCTGCCACTCTTTGCAGTGTTTCAGCTGATTCTCTCGGGTTTTCAAATGTACACCTAATCATCACCAACATCAACCAACATCAACCCAATGTTGATGCTTCCATGTTTCTTTTGCGTTGTCTTGGTGTATTGATTCTTAATGCCAGAAATTTGTGGGAGAATAGAGATATCTTGATGTTGATTGTGGTAGGAATGCCTCTAATATCACTCCACGAAGCATGATGCTGATATCTGTACTGAAATAAATAAGTGTTGACTGTGTTTAAGAAGCGTCCATCATCTTTACTTAACTGAATGCGTTTGTAAAAATGTCTGTTACGCTTTGTCAAATGACTTCACAGTGTATAGGGAAATGACTCCTATTTCCCCAACATTATACCTTACATATTAACAGGTGCCCTCATGATGAACTTTCTTGTTCTTCTTTTATTTTTAAACCACTTCACTGAGGTATGGTTGGCACACAAAGAGCTGTACAGATTCTGTGTATACAACTTGATGGCTTTGGAGACAAGGCTACACCTGGGAAGCCAGCCCCACAGCCAAAGCCATGACCACATCCATCCCCACCAAAGGTTTCCTCCAACCCTCTCTATTTATTTGTATCTGTCTGTGTGTGTGATAAAAATGTAACATAAAAATCTACCCTCAGCAGATTTTTAATGTACAATCGCATTGTACTGCTGCACAGTAGACCTCTAGTTTATTCAACTTGTAGAGTCATATCTTATACTTTTTGATAAATACATCCCCTTTCCTGTGCACCCCCTCCCCTCAGACTCTGGCGGCCACCATTTCACTCTCTGCTTCCACAAGTTAGACTTTTACCACTCTTCACACAAACAGGCTCATATAGTAATTTTGCCCTATGTCTGGTTTATTCCACTTAGCATAGTGTCCTTCAAGTTCATCCATGTTATTACAAATGGCAGGATTTCCTTATTTTTTAAAATTTATTTGTATATTTGTTTAACTTATTTGAAAGGCAAAGAGAGAGAAGGGAGAAATAGAGAGAGGAGAGAGAGAGAGAGAGAGAATGCCCCAATGCCTGCAATAACAGGGACTGGGCAAGGCAGAAGCAATGAGGAACCAGGATCTCAATTCAGGACTTCCATGTAGGTGGCAAGGACCCAACTACTTGAGCTTTCAGGATTTCCTTACTTTTCAGGATGAATAATATTCTGTAATGGCCCCCATTTTTTAAAATTTATTCAACCCTTGATGGACATTAGATTGATTCCATATCTTGGCTATTGTGCATAATGATAAAATCAATGTAATGAAAGTGTAGAGATTTCTTTAAGATTTTGATTTCATTTTCTTCAAATTAGATTTTAAATGAGATCATATTTTTTTGAGGAACTCTCATACTGTGTTCTATAATATAAATAATATAATATAATAATATTATATATAATATTATAATATATAATAATATAAACATAATATATAATATATATTATATATTATATATAATAATATTATATATTATAATAATATATAATATATATCATATAAAATAATAATAATATAATATAAAATGTGCATTTTAACCTGTAACATTTAAGGATCCTTTTATTATTCATCCTTTCCAACACTTGTTTATTTTGTTTTTAAGCATCATTTTAATGTATGTGAGGTGATATCTCATTCTAATTTAGATTTGCATTTCCCTCAGAATTGTACTCTTAGAATAAATTCCTCTGTCAAAATAATTATTGTTTTATATGTTCTTGCACTATATTTACTAAAATTTTTCTTAGAATGCTTATGTTATTTATAACTGAGAATAGCCAATAATTTTATTTGTGAGTGCATTATCATTATAGGTTTCATTATCACTTTTATATACTCTTCCCAAAACAAGTGTGGAGATTTTCTTTTGTTTCCTGTTCTGAGGAACAAGTTTAAATGATATTGATATTATTTACTTTTAAAAGCTTTGAATTCCCCCCACCATGTAAATATCTAAATCTGCTGCTTTACTGGAGTGATACTTTGATAATTTATTGATTGTTTCCATTGAAATAGTTCTATTTAGATTGTATATTTTGTGAGATGTCATTTGAGTAAATGATATTGTTTTAAATATTTTATTGACAAAATAAATTTTGTCTTAGGTTTTTCAATTTAGTCTTCTTATGAATTTTTAATTTCCTCTGTTCTTGTACTGCTGGTTTCCTGTTTACTGTTTGTGTGTTTCATTGTTTTGAATTCCAGTTTAAATCCTTTGTCTTGATCAAATTAGCTAATTATTTGCTATTTTAAAACCAAACAGTTTTTGTCTTTAAATATTAAATCTGTTGTATTTCATGTTCACTAAAATTATAAAATATAAGCTATAGGGTTTCTGACACAACTAATCAACTCTTCCTTTCTAACATGACAGCCATACATAATATATGAATGAGTGCATACGACTGTGTTCCAATAAACCCTTATATGGATCTTGCATATTGAACTTAATATTATTTTCATGTCCATTTTTTATTTATTTTTGACCATTAAAAATGAAAAAACAGACCTTCAGCACAGCAGTTAAGACACCCACATCCCATACCTGAGTGCCTGAGTTCTAGTCTCAAGTCTACTCTCAATTCCAGCTTCCTGCCAATGTGCAGCCAGGAAGGCAGCAGATGATGGGTCAAGTGATCTGGCCCCTATCACCTACAGAAGAGGCCTGGATCGATTTTACCAGCTCTTGATTTTGGCCTGGCCCAGCCCTACTTATTCTGGGCATTTGGAGAATGAACCAGTGTGTGGAAGATTCTCTCTCTCTCTCTCTCTCTCTCTCTCTCTCTCCCCCTATTTCAAATAAATAAAATTAAATAATGTAAAAATCATTCCTGTTTTGTAGGCAATACCAAAACAGACCTTGGGTCATATATGATTCATAATCTGTGTTTTTTTCATCTCTACTTTGTCTGACATACGCACATTTCTTTGTAGAATATATACTTATTCCTCAAGATGCACAATAATGAAAATGTGCCTGTATTGTCTTCTGATATCCTTCCTTTCTCCACCTTACTTTATCAACGTTTTCTTTCTGGTTGCTTTACATTATACTGCCAATAAGAATGTTCTCTCATTGTGTGGGTTTGTGCACATTTACTGATAAGCTTTGACCTTGAATGAACATTGATGAGACAAACTAGAAATGAACCCACCTTCTTTCACCTCTCCAATTATTGTGGCTAATATCCTCATAGAATATGCAATAATTGTTTTTCTTCTACATTTTATTCACATTTATTTCATCAATAGATGCAAACTCCAAAAGGCAAATGCAATATTATTATGAGACAGTGAGCATTGGAAATCTCTAATAACAATCCTGAAATTTAAAAATCTGTATCTAGAGAATCAACACAAATGTGGAGACTGTAAGAACCGTAGGACATGGGATAAAAAGAAAATTAAATGTTGACAGGAGCAATGGTTGAAGGGATATTACAGGTACAGAAATTTCAAGAACTCTTTGGAGGCTTAAATGAAGTTAGCTTGCATTCTTCCCTATGAATTTTCATCAGGAAAATCCTTCCTCACTTACCATTCTGTCTTACCAGTTGCATTCCATCTACCTGAGGCTATCCTCTAACTGAAGAAAGTGGAAAGAGAACCCTTTGAGGAAGAGGAAGAAGGTTTAGCATGGAAACAATAGGCTTTCTTTCTCTAGTCTCAAGTCAATGCCAACTCCCCAGAACCAAGCCAGGTTCCCAGAGGCAATTCTGGACCAACGTTTCTTGGCACAGAGACAGTTTCCAAAAGACAGAGGTCCCTTTGAGCCATATCCTGGAACCTGAAACCAAGCCAAAATAGCTTTGAAAGCAAGAGGGAAGAAGCAGCCTCAGAACATTCCATGCCACATTTTCACTGCTGGCCTCTTTGCTTTATAATATTTTAAAAATCATTTTTCCCCTGAATGTTTTAGTCTGCTTTTATAAGTTATTTAAAAGGGGATTATCTAAAGGCTTAGGGGACATTCGATCTCATTCCTCCCCATGGCTTCCATTGCAGCCCTCTGTCTTTGCTCTTTCCAGCACTGTTTACTTCTACACTTGCCTTTGGCAGGCAGTAAGTTTATTTTACATTTTACTGAAGTGTGAGGGGAAATACTGATAGAAAAACTAAACAAGATCCCTCTCGAAATGGTATCACCAAGTGAGCAAAGTACCTGAAAGAATCAAACATCCGGGTGCCCAGAACTCAACCCCTGGTTTTTCTTCCCTATAAGGTACCCTTAGCAACCCTTCCAGTTCGGGCTGGTGATAAGATCGCCTGAAGATTAATCACTAGTGAGAGAGGGTTGCATTCGTTGTCAGCCTGCACTGCCAGTCAGAGTCCCCCCTCCCCAGGGCTTTTGTCTAGTTTCCTTAAGCAGTCAGAACAGGGTGCACGGACTCCTTTGTTGCTGCTTTAGCGAATTGGAAATGCCAAGCCTTCTGCCTTCTTACAAAGCCACTTTTCCTTCTCATGATTCAACTATCAATCGTTTTAGTAAATATATTAAACAGTTTCTCCACGAAGTAGAATATATGACTTACCATAAGATACGTATTTTTAAAGGGAAATTGCAGTGACTGTATGTCAAACTAAAGGTATATAAAAGTACTTTGGAAAACAAAAGTTTACAGCACTATTCACAGAGTAGATATACAGAAGAAGATGTGGGCATGTGTGTCTGTGTGTGTGCACACACATAGGGATACTTCAAAAAGTTCATGGAAAATGAAACTAAACGATAAGTTTAATTTGTTGCCAAAAATTTTGACATCTATGCGTGAATTCTTTCATTATATGCATCTTCCGTAGACATGTTGAAGATTGCTTCGTGTGTGTGTGTATCTGTGTGTGTGTAAACATGTATTCCATTAGATATGTTAATAGTGGAATGACATATACCTATTAATCTAACATGATTAGGAATATAATTTAAAATAGCAATAGTCTAAAAAGCTATTCCAAAGGGATCCATGGGATGGGGAATTATTTATTAAGTGGAGGAGGAAGAGCAAAAGCTTTGAAATACTTTTGAATATAAAAACATGGACTAGGGGCCAGCACTGTGGCTTAGTGGGTAAGCCACCATCTGCAGTGCCAGCATCCCATATAGGCACCAGTTTGAGTCCCAATTCCTCTTCCAATCCAGGTCTCTGCTATGGCCTGGGAAAGCTGTAGAAGACGGCCCAAGTCCTTGGGCCCCTGCACCTGCATGGGAGACATGGAAGGAGCTTCTGGCCCCGGGCTTGGGATCAGCACAGCTCCGGCCATTACAGCCATCTGCGGGGTGAACACGCAGATAGAAGACCTCTCTCTCTCTCTCTCTCTCTCTGCCTCTGCCTCTCTGTAACTCTGCCTTTCAAAGTAATAAATCTTTAAAAACATATGTGGACTAAAGGACTCTACATGAAAGAAAAATCTAATAAATTGGAAAAATCTAATAAATTGGAAAATTCATTGTATAAAGTTGGTGCCAGATCTGTTTCTAGTTTTTTCCATCCCTGAGTAAAACATGAAATCTTTATATGAATTTGTATGTGTTTTTTCCACAATAGAAATACGATGGGATGTTGATAATGCATTATGTAACGTGGCCTGTGCATTTCACACCCAGGGGTGGTCCAGATGTCAACAGAGATATAGATACCACTGTATTTGAGAGCTGCCATAGTATTGATCATAATCTATAAATATCAGTGAGGTGACAAGCACATTTAAAATATCAGTGTCTCATAATATCAAAACCTTTTCCTTGCTCCAACCATATGTCCATTTGAGTTGATTTGACATCAGTTTTACCTTTCTTTGCCCCAGGCCCCAGACCAGGAACCCTGATACCACATGGAAGGGAGCCAGTTCCCCTGGTGGAGGGAAGGAGAGAGTGTGAACAATTTCAAGCTGTCTCTTAGAACTTCTACTCAAATTCTATTTTCCAAATAAAGTTAATGCCATGTGACTGACATCAAGTGGCTTAGAAAATGCGATTCTGCCATATAACTGGAATGAGATCTAGACTTTTGCTGAACAGCCCAAAGACTATTGGTAATGAACACTTTTGATGGATAATTCCATTATATTTCTGTTCTATATCACTGACAAAATAAAGAAATGGGAAGAGCTTCTTTTTGTTGTTGTTTAGTTTGACTGCCCACTGAGAAAAAAAATAGCCTAATAGAATTATTTTATATGAAAGGTGATAAAATACTATTTTCTATATGACAATAAGAAAAACATGGTAATAGAGGCAAAGAACAACCTAAATAGGTTTGTTAGGAGGCCTCAGAGCCACAGTATATTAGTTTGCTAGGGATGTCATGTCAAAATACTGTGTACTGGGTGGCTTCAACAACACAAATTTGTTTTATTTATTTATTTATTTATTTATTTATTTATTTATTTTTTGACAGGCAGAGTGGACAGTGAGAGAGAGAGACAGAGAGAAAGGTCTTCCTTTGCCGTTGGTTCACCCTCCAATGGCTGCCGCGGCCAGCGCGCTGCGGCCGGCATACTGCGCTGATCCGATGGCAGGAGCCAGGTACTTATCCTGGTCTCCCATGGGGTGCAGGGCCCAAGCACTTGGGCCATCCTCCACTGCACTCCCTGGCCACAGCAGAGAGCTGGCCTGGAAGAGGGGCAACCGGGACAGAATCCGGCGCCCCGACCGGGACTAGAACCTGGTATGCTGCTGCCGCAAGGCGGAGGATTAGCCTAGTGAGCCGTGGCGCCGGCCACAAATTTGTTTTCTGCTAAGGTATCATGGAGTCACCTGTGCAGATTTCCTCTGAGGCCTCTCGGTTGTAGTTGGCTGTCTACTCCTTGTGTCTTCTCTGTTGTGTCTGTGTCCCAATCTCCTCTTCCTAATGACACCAATCAAATTTGCTTGGGGTCCAGTCTCATAACTTCATTTTAAAACAAATGCAGTCACATTATAAGGTACTGATGGTTGAGTCTACAACATATGTATTGGAAAAGGAGGACAGGATTCACAATTTACACGAGTAAAGATTCAGAGACTTTGAAGGTAAATTCCTAGAAATTATAGAGACTTAAAGAGAGAGCACTTAGACCATATCAAATGGTCTAACTTACATGTAATTGGAATCTCAGAAGGAAACAAGAGCTAGAGAAGATAAAAGGGTAAAGGAAAAAAATGAAGGGTTTTAAAAAGTAAACGACAGACTTCAAAGCTTTACACACAGGAATCTCAAGCAGCAGCAAATAGGAAAAAAACAGACAGAAAACACACATTCACAAGCACTTCACATCACATCACATTAAGTATATTATATTTGACCTTTTTTAAAAAACAGTATCTTGAAATCAGAGAAGAAACACACTACCTAAGCAAGAATAAAGATAAAAATTAAAGCACTTTTAGTCAGAAACCATATACTAGGAAACAATGTAGTGACATTTTTAAACTTTAAAACAGTTCAACACAGACTTCTCTGCCAAAAATATGTTTAAAAATTGGCATCAGATCTTAACATTAAAAAATGAACTGTAGGGGCCGGCACTGTGGCATAGTGGGCTAAGTCTTCATCTGTGGCGCCAGCATCCCACATGGGCGCCAGTTAGAGTCCTGGCTACTCCTATTCTGATCCAGCTCTCTGCCACTGCCTGGGAAAGCCGTAGAAGATGTAGAAGATGTTGCAAGTGCTTGGACTGCTGCACCCGCATGGGAGACTTGGAAGAAGCTACTGGCTCCTGGCTTCAGATCGGCCCAGCTCCGGCCATTGCGACCATTTGAGGAGTGAACCAATGTATGGAAGACTTTTCTCTCTATCTCTCCCTCTCTCTGTCTGTATTCTGCCTCTCAAATAAGTAAATAAAATCTTCAAAAATAAAAAGATATATAAATAAACTGTAGGATTTTGATAGAGATTTACTCAAGACACACAGACTAAAGTTCTTTAGGCAAAAGCATATAGTAACAGAAACTTGCATTTACACAAAGAAAACTGCTAAAACTTGAAGCAACATGAAACTTTTTTATTTTTAATTATTCTAAAAGGTTATTGTCTAAACCATAGATAGTAGGAATATATACCCTTTAAAGTGCGTAGAAAAGTACATGTTTGCCAACAGCAAAAAAATGGATTAAAAGGGCAATTTGGAATATGGTGTTATGTAAGTTTCTCTACAGTAAATGAAAAGATACGGTCTTATTTAAATATAGACATTGAGTGATTAAAGATGTATTTTGTAAACCTAGAGCTACCACTGAGCATTTCTTTAAAGGTATAAATAATGCATCAAAAGAGGAGACAAATAAAATCACACACACACACACAAAAAAAAAAAAAAAACAAGAAAAGTGGAAAAATCAACAAAAACTAGATCAAAAAGCTATAAAATTAGTAAATTGTAATCCAACTGTATCCACAGTTTATTCCTAAATGATAATTATACCATATACTGGTTTAAAAAAAGAAATTTTTAGATTGGATAAATGACCAAGGTTCATGCTGTTTACAAAGAATCCTAAATACAAAGTAGTGTGTGTATGTGTGTGAGTGTGTATCTGTGTGTGTCACAGTTAAGAGGATGAAACATTATAATATACAAATGCCATATATATGACATATAATATACAAATATCAATGAAAAGAAAGACTAAGTGATTGTATTAATATCAGACAAACTAGATTCCATATCAAGGAGTACTACTGGGGATAAAGAGGCACACCATCTATTGAAAAAAGAGGCCAATTCTCCAAGAAGTTTAGGAATGTTAATGTTATCTACCTAACAACAGAATTTCAAAATATATGAAGAAACAATTTACAGAATTGAAAGGAGAAGCTAACAAATCCACAGTTATGGTTGGATGTTTATATTCCTCTTTTAGTAATACATAAATCAATTAGATAGAAAATCAATAAGATTATAGAATAGTGGAAGCCACCATCAACTATTTGACATAGCTGGCACTTACAGGACATTTATACAAACTGAAACAAAAATAGAATACACATGAAACAGTGAAATAATAAGATTTAATAATTTTTAAAATATGAAACAATGGAAGTCACACATTTTCATACCATAAAGGAATTATGCTACAAATCAATGAAAGAAAAATAATGGGAAAAATCCCAAGTATTTTTATTGAAAGAACACTTCAAAATAACCCATAAATTAAAGAGAAAATCTCAAAGGGAAATTTTAAATATATTGAACTGACAAAACATCCTAAAAATACATCTTAACAAAAGTGTGATGCTATTAGTGCAGAACCTTGGAAGGAAGCATCACATAAAAATTTCTATATTAAAAAGAAGGAAGGGGGTAGGCATTTTGCCCAGCGGTTAAGACGTCACCTGAGATGCTCACATCCCAATGGCAGAGTGACTAGATTCAAGTACCAGCTGTTTGTGATTCCAACTTCCTGCTAATGTGCATCCCGGGAGGCAGCAGGATATGGCCCAAGTGGCTGGATTTCTGCCAACAACTTTGAGTTCAAAGTTCTTGACTTTGGTCTAACACTGATGTAGCTGGTACAGGCCTCAGGAGAGTAAGCTGGCAGACGGAAGATCTCTCATTCTCTATCTGCCTTTCAAATAAATAAAAATAAATTTTAAAAAGAGAAGAGATCTCATGTTAATAATATAAGCTTCCATCTTAAGAGTGTAAAGAACAGATTTAATTAAGTGGGAAAATATGATTTTTAAAGGTGCAGATATCAGTGAAATTGAAAACAGAATTATGGAGAAAATAAGTGAAAACAATTTATGTCCCTTTGAGAAAAATTCACGAAACCCTAGTGAGAATAACCAAGAAACAATAACAAAAAAATGGTTGATATTAGGAATCAAAAATGAGAAATAACTACAGATACCATGGGCATTGAGCAAATAGAAAGATATGTTATAAACTATTTAATGCCTATGAATTTAGCAATTTAAATGAAATTAACCAAAATTTGGAAGATACACAGTTATAAAATTTACTCAGGAAGAAATAACTTGGATAGTCACATCTATTAAAGGAATTGATTTCTAATTAAAGACTTTCAATTTTAAATCTCTAATACCATGTGGTTTCACTGGAGTATGCTACAAGTGAATAGTTGAGGAAGAAATAGTATAAATTCCATTTAATCTCTCCAGGTAAAAGATTAAGAAGTTCTAGAATGGTAGCATGAAGGATTCCTTGCATCCTCTCCATAATGATGTCATAATCGGGTTAAAATTATCTCCCTGATATGTGGAATATACAATTTTTTAAAAAGCAAAAAAAAAAAAAAAAATAAGGAAATGCCAGTGTGTATCAGTTTTACTGAAAATATGGTGTTTTGTCAAACTTCGTTTTAAATCTTTGTCATTCAAATTGTTAAGAATTATCTGCTACTATAGTTTTAATGAAAACCATCTTCGGATTTTGTCATAGAATACTACAGAAAGTGGATAGGTATTTATTCAAGAAAATCTAACAAATCTTAATCTTGATAGAAAAAAAATCTGGAATTTGGTCCATTGCTCCCTGCTTTCCCTGAGCTCTGTGAGATGAGGTGAAATCTCTTTTTCAGGTAGAATGGGTCCAGCACCTAGAGTTTCTTCTTCTCATAGATGCCAGCTTAGAGCTATTGTTTCCCCAAGGAGTAACCGGCCACAGGGTTTCATATATACCTCTAGCATTGTTTTGTAGGATCTGTATTCCCAGCAAGTGTAGCTAAAATGCCTGAGACTTCCTGAAACATTTGTTTTTAAAGGAAAAACCCCGGCCAGCACCGCGGCTCACTAGGGTAATCTTCCGCCTGTGGCGCCGGCGCACCGGGTTCTAGTCCCGGTCGGGGCACCGGATTCTGTCCCGGTTGCCCCTCTTCCAGGCCAGCTCTCTGCTGTGGCCAGGGAGTGCAGTGGAGGATGGCCCAAGTGCTTGGGCCCTGCACCCGCATGGGAGACCAGAAGAAGCACCTGGCTCCTGGCTTCGGATCAGCGTGGTGTGCCGGCCGCAGCGCGCCAGCCACAGCGGCCATTGGAGGGTGAACCAACGGAAAAAAGGAAGACCTTTCTCTCTGTCTATCTATCTCTCACTGTCCACTCTGCCTGTCAAAAAGAAAAAAAAAAAAAAAGGAAAAATCCCACCACAGATGTAGTAATCTCAAAATTTTAGGCCCAAATCACTCTAGCCTCACATTGATGGAAGAATGTGCATTTCACACATGGAGAGGCAAGCATAGAAGACCAATGGCTACCACCCAACACCTAATTCATAGAGCAATAGTCACTCTGAAAAAGAGGTCATTGTCCTCACACCCAGGTCTGCAGCACTGGCACAGTAGAAAAAGCAACTCCAAAAAAACTAAAAGTATTATAGCTTTATCAAGACAGAATGACTTTATTTGAAAAACAAATGTGGGGAATTTTAAGTCTATGTATGTTGTCAAAAGCAATGGATATTTTGATGATTGGAAATTAAAATGAGGCTGGTCCTCTATAAGAATAATAATAATAAAAGGCAGGCAAGCTAGAATTTTAGTACAGAGAGGACTAGCCCTCCTGGGGTCAGAGCAGGACAGTCATTGTACCAATGCCCAAAGCTGTGGTTTCCAAGAAACAACAACAGAGATGCACACTGTGGTAATAATAGACATCACTGAATAATCCAGCAAAGTCTCTAAGTAATATGCAAAAATAACAAATGATATCAGTATCCAGAGTTACAGCAATATTTTATATACATGTCTGCATTTCAATAAAACTTACAAAGCATGCAAAAACATAGGAAACTGTAATTCACAGATATGGGAGAGGGGGGTAGAAGGCCAGACATACTACCTTTAGGAAGGCCCAGGTGTCATATTTTTTCACACAAAGCCTTCAAAACAGCTAGGATGAATATGTTTAAAGAACAAACAGAAAACATGCTTTAAGAGTAAAAGGAATGCATGATGGTAATATCTCATAGAGATCAATAAAAATATAGAAGTTATCAAAAAGGACCAAATAGAGATTATATCATTGAATAATACAATAGCTGAAATGAAAAACTCACTAAAGGGACATAGTAGAAAATTATAGCTAACAAAGAATTAGTGAACTCAAAGATAGATCAGTAGAAATGAACCAATCTGAAGATGCGAGGGGAAAAAGAATGAAAAAATATGAGCAGAGCTTCAGAGGAAGATGAGACAGAAGCACATCAATGCGTGTGTAATGAACATAGTGGAAGTAGGGGCAGGCATTGTGGTGTAGGGAGTTAAGCTGCTGCCTTTGATGCCAGTATCCTGTATGTGTTTGTGTTCAAGTCCCTGCTGCTCTACTTCCAATCCAGCTTCCTGCTAATGCGCCTGGGAAAGCAGAGGAAGATGGCCCAAGTACTTGGACCACTGCTACTCAATGTGTGAGAACCTGATGGAATTCCAGGCTCTTGGCTTTATTCTGGCCCAGGCATGGTGGTTCCGGCCTTGGGAGTGAACCAGGAAATGGAAGTATCTCTTTAATAAGCATACCAGAACCACCAACCATTGAAACTGTGGTCTTAAGTCACCCAGACTAGTACCCCATAAGTGGTCTTAAGTCATGCAGGCTGCAATTTAAACCCACCAATGCTGTAATGTTAATGTATGATGCTGATAGACTTATCAATATTCTAAGAAACCTAGGCTCAGGGCCCAGTCTCAGGAAATGATTCCCACTGAGACCGTTGGCATTAATAAACTGTTTTTGATACTATGTATATACATATATTGATCCTCTCTCTCTCTTAATATTTATATATATACATATATGTGTGTGTGTCTGTAACTATAACTTTCAAATAAATATTTTAAAAGGAAAATAAAATAAAAAGAAATAATAAATGTTTTTTAAAAAGAAATAGCAGCCAAAGAAGAACAAGAAACAGAAAGAATACTTGCAAAATATAATGCATATGAAACTAAAGAAATTTGTGAAAGACATAAACCTATATTGTTGAATAAGCTCAGGAAACTACAAGTAGGATAAATGCAGATCTGCAGCCTGAATCACCCTAGTGAAAATATTGAGAGACAGGCCGGCGCCGTGGCTCACTAGGCTAATCCTCTCCCTGCAGCGCCGGCACTCCAGGTTCTAGTCCCAATTGGGGCGCTGGATTCTGTCCCAGTTGCTCCTCTTCCAGTCCAGTTCTCTGCTGTGGCCCGGGAAGGCAGTGGAGGATGGCCCAAATCCTTGGGCCCTACACCCACATGGGAGACCAGGAGGAAGCACCTGGCTCCTGGCTTCAGATCAGCATGGTGCGCCGGCTGTGGCAGCCATTTGGGGGGTGAACCAATGGAAAAGGAAGACCTTTCTCTCTGTCTCTCTCTGTCTCTCTTCTCACTGTCCACTCTGCCTGTCAAAAAAAAAATATTGAGAGACAAAAAGAAAATCTTGAAAACAGTGAGAGAAACATACTCATCAGGTATAAGAGAATCCAATGAAATTAACAACAGACTTTTCAACAAAAAGAATGGAGGCCAGAAAGCAGTGGGATGACATATGCTGAGGAAAAAAATAGAACTGTCAACTGAGAATCTTATATCCAGCAACACTACCTTTCAGGACAGGAGGTGAAATCAAGACATGGCTAGATAAACAAAAGAATAGTTAGATAAGCAAAAACGGGAAGACTTTTTTGCAGGCACACAAATTGAAGACATACTGAAGGAATCTCATCAGGCTGAAGGGAAGTAACACCAAATTTACATGCAAAGAGTACCGGTGGGGCTGGAGCTGTGGCACAATGGGTTAAAGCCCTGGCTGGAAGCGCCGGCATCCCATAAGGGCACTGGTTCTAGTCCCAGCTGCTCCTCTTCCAATCCAGCTCTCTGCCAAGGCCTGAGAAAGCAGAACAAGATGGCCCAAGTCCTTGGGCCCCTGCACCTGTATGGGAGACCTGGAAGAAGCTCCTGACTCCTGGCTTCAGATCAGTGCAGCTCTGGTCGTTGCAGCCATCTGGGGAATGAACTAGCAGATAGAAGACCTCTCTCTCTCTCTCTGGCTCTACCTCTCTCTAACTCTGTCTTCTCAAATAAATAAACTAAATCTTAAAAAATAAAGTACCAGTAAAGATAATTATTATCAGATACTATAATTGCATATTTCTTCTCTTTCTTCTCTTAAGGATGTAAAAGGCAACCATAAGCAATATCTACATAGTTGCATGTGTATTTGTGGACCTAGAGTCTATAGAAATGTAATGTATTTTACATCACAATAGGAAGACCAGATTGAATCAGATCAAAGAAAAGATAATACATGTTAAAGCATATTCACAAAGTGAAATCAAGAGAAATACAAATAGTAAGTGATGAGGTAATTATAAACTTCTTAAATACTTGTATACATGGGCATCAAACCTTTTTGTTTCAAAATAAATGTATCTTATAATTCCATTTTTCATGAGCTTTTTGGGGTACCCTACTATATATTCACTTCCCTTTGTTTTTCTGAATTCTTTAAATTGCATGTAGTAATGTAAAATAATAAGTATAGTAATGTATTATTGGATTTGTAACTGGTATAGACATAATATAAATACAAATAGAAATAGAAATATTAGCACAAAAAGGGTAAAAGAGAGAACAGAGTATATGGAAGTAATATGTCTGATAAATGCCAGATATTGGGCTCATTAGACAAAAACAATGCCTAAAGAAAGAAAAAGAAAACATGAGAACTGGAAATTAAAAAAAAAACCTTGAGTTGAAAAATATAATAATTCAAATTTAAAATGCTCTAGCAGAGTTCAAGAGCACACGGCAAGTTGCAGAAGAAAGAAGCAACAGATTTGAAGGTAAGTCAATTGAGATTATTCAGTTTGAGGATTAGAAACAGAAAAGGGACTATGAGACCTGTGATACATCAACAAGTATCACCAGCATATGCATTATAGGAGCTCCTGAAGGAGAGAAGTGACAAGGACAGAAATAACATCTGAAGAAGTAATGGTAAAAAATCCTAATTTCAATGAAAGACATGAATGTACACACCCAAAGAACCCAACACATTCCAAGCAGGAATAACTTATACAGATTTACATTTAGCTACATCACAAACTACTAAAGTAAAAGAGGAAATATTGAACGAATGGGAACAAACCACGTACAATAACATTAACACCTAATTCCTCATTAAAAACCATGGAAGCCAGAACGCTCTGGTACAACATAGACAAATTGCTAAATAAAATGACTGTCAACCAAGAATTTCCACACCCAGAAAAAGAAACCTTCAAAAATTAGGAAAAAATCAGGCCAGATAATAAAAGCTGAGAGAATTTGTTACCAACAGACCTTCCCTACAAGAAATACTAATTGAAATCCTGCAGCCCAACATAAAAGGATGTGCGTTAACTCAAATATATATGGAGCAATGAAGAACACTGATAAAGACAAATGTACTCAGGAAAACATTAAAACAGTTAAATGTAGGGTGTTTTCTTTTATTTGAAAGACTTTTTCTTCAATTTATTTATTATTTTTTTTGACAGGCAGAGTTAATGAGAGAGAGAGAGACAGAGAGAAAGGTCTTCCCTTTTCCGTTAGTTCACCCCCCAAGTGGCTGCTATGGCCGGCGCGCTGCGCTAATCCGAAGCCAGGAGCCAGGTGCTTCTCCTGGTCTCCCATGCGGATGCAGGGCACAAGGACTTGGGCCATCCTCCACTGCACTTCCAGGTCATAGCAGAAAGCTGGCCTGGAAGAGGAGCAACCAAAACAGAATCCGGCGCCCCAACCGGGACTAGAACCCGGGGTGCCAGGAGAATTAGCCTAGTGAGCCGCAGTGCCAGCCTCTTCAATTTAATTTTTTAAAGTCAGTTAAGTCTCTAGTTAACAGGATAGTATCAATATTGACATTATTTTGATGATGGCACAATGCTTATGGAAGATGCTGACATTATGGCAAGCTGGGGGAGAACTTTCTATAGTAAGGATAAAATCATGCCCTCCCCTCCCCCATCAAAGACTTTAAAAAGAAAAATTTCTTCTAACCCAAAGCTTATCGGCAGTAGAATAGGTAAGTAATTTATTGTGCTTACATTTTGAGGAGGGAAAGAAGGTTTAAAGATGGGGAGAAGATTCCTGGGTGGTTTCTGAGATGAAGCTAGTGTTCTGCTTCTTGTATTGTGGTTGCACAGTGTTCAATTTTTCACTCTGTGAAAATTTATTGAGCTAGAATCCAATGCTATTCTGACATTTGGAATATACCACTGGCTTCTAAATTCAAAGAGTCCCATTAAAATTTTAACTCAATTAGACAATAGCCTAGTGCCTACTGAATACATTATCCTTGTTTAATTTTTATCCATTATCGAATTTTGAGCAATAGAGAATATGTAACGACAAATAAATAACCTCTCTTCTCTGCTCTACCTCAAACAGGTTTACCAATATTACCAGCAGCTAACAGACTCTTTATTCTTTAAAATGTTTTTATTCACATAAACATGCATTACATTTTTAAAGGCTGTGAACATCCATCCAGTCTTGTGCTCAGATCCCAGCCTGCATGTGCAAATATTTCTTCATAATAGATTCCAGGGAGTGGGTTTCCTGGGTCAAGGGGTATGTACATGTTTAAATTTGATAAGTATTCTCAAATTGCACTCCACAATAGGCTGTATCAGCCGACACAATAGTATGTATCCATGCCCATTTTCCAACATTCTGGCCAGCCTTGACACACAACTAACATTTTAATTTATAATTTGATCTCACTGGTGTTTAGCAGATTAGTTTTAATTTCTAAGAAGCTTGCTATTTTCTGAACTGTTGGTGGTGGTGGTTTAGCCTTTTATTATTGTTTCACAATTTTTTTGCAGCAATTCAACATGATAGTGTTGTTAGTAAAAATTTTACTTCTCAAAATATAATAAGGTTTCCTGTGGGTATTGTACGGGTAAAATATGCTGTAAGTATCTACAGCATGAGGCATTTTCTCTGTAGAATATAAGCTTTAATGTATATTCAGCATTAGTGTATTACTACTATTATTACTATTATTATTACTGGGTCATATATTTTAGGGTCGTATATTTTATATCTAACTGTTTTTTTCAAAACTGAGGTTATTTAAAAATTTGTTTCTATGTTAATTTCTTATAGTACTCATGCTAGTTTTTATTTCATTACAAATCTCTATATATCCCTCAAATTCAATTATAGATTCCTAGACTGCTTAAGAAATATTTCAGCATACTTACAGTTTATATATACATTATAAAATATTTATTTATAAACAAATAACAATCCCAGACTCTACCTTTCTCTCTTCAACCCAGTATTGGAGATGCCATGGCAACTAACAAGAAATCTGAGTAGAATCCTTGGGAAAAAGAGAAAGCGAGTGACACCCAGTACATGGGAAACAGTTTCTAATGGGAGAACATCAGGTGTGCAGTGTGGCCAGACCTAGGGGGAGTTCTCCAAACGTGTTCTTTCATCTACTTGCGGGTACCTTTCCACTGGATATTCAATAGCAATACATATTGGAATGGTCCAGATCATTTTCTTCTAATCCCTGAACTATGCAATAGCCTCAGAGCTTGTCATATTCTTTTATTAAAATATAACTTGGGTAAGGCTGGCATTGTGGCATAGCTGGTAAAGCTACTGCCTGCAAAGCTTACGACTGCACAAATATGTAAAAGCCAATCCTCAGGGGACTGATGTTGTGGCATAGAAGATTAAACCACCACCTGGGATGCCAGCATCCTATAAGAGGTCCAGTTTGAGTCCCAGCTGCTCCTCTTCCAATCCAGCTCCCTGCTAATGTGCCTGGAAAAACAGTGGAAGATGGCTCAAGCACCTGGGTCCCTGCACCCATGTGGGGACTTGGATGGAGTTCATGGTTCCTGGCTTCAGCCTGGCCATCTGGAGAATGAACCAGAGGATAGAATCTCTCTCTCTCTCTCTCTCTCTCTCTCTCTCTGTACCTCTGCCATTCAAATAAATAAGTAAGTGAATCTTTTTAAAAAGTCTATGCCAAGGCCGGTGTTGTAGTATAGTGGATTAAGTGGCTGTCTGTGATGTTGGCATCTCAGCTGCTCCACTTCCAGTCCAGCTCCCTGCTAATGCGCCTGGGATGGCAGCACAGTTTGGCCTGAGTGCTTGGGCCCCTGGCACCCATGTGGGAGACCCAGGTGAAACTCCTGGCTCTTGGCTTTGTCTAACTGGGGAATGAACCAGCAAATGGAATGTGTGTGTGTGCATGTGTGTGGCCTTCTCTCTCTGTAACTCTTTCAAACAAATAAATAAATCTTTTTTAAAAGATTTATTTATCTTTTTAAAAAGATTTATTTATTTATTTGAAAGTCATAGCTACAGAGAGAGAGAGAGAGGTCTTCCAGCCACTGGTTCACTCCCCAACTGGCCGCAACAGGTGGAGATGTGCCAGTATGAAGCCAGGGGCCAGGAGCTTCCTCTGAGTCTCTCATGTGGGTGCAGGGACCCAAGGACTTGGGCCATCTTCTACTACTTTCCCAGGCTATAGCAGAGATCTGGATCAGAAGAGGAACAGCCGGGACTCAAACCGGCACCTATCTGGGGTGCCAGCACTACTGGCAGTGGCATTACCTGCTACGCCAGAGTACTGGCCCTATAAATGAAATCTTTAAAAAAAGTCAATCCTTAAAAGCTAATATTAAAATTGTAGGAAATTGCTGTGGGAATTTGCTGTAGTGATTGACACTGCTTGGGATGCGTGTATCCCATATCATAGTGCCTGGGTTTAAGTCCTGGTTCTGCTTCAAATTTCAGCTTCGAGCTAATGGACACCCTGGGAAGCAGCAGAAGATGGCTAAGTAGTTGAGTGCCTGCTACTCACATGGGAGAATGAACCTGGTCCAGCATGTGGGCATTTGGGGAGTGAACTAGCATGTGGGAGAGCCTCTCTCTCTCTCTCTCTTTCTCTCTCTCTCTCTCTCTGCTTTTCAAATAAATAAATGAGAATTTAAAACAAATACAATTCTACAAAATTGACAGGGCGTAGGAGGAAGTATTGAAGTGTTCAGAGCAGAAACAGAAGATATTCAAGTGCCTTGCTTGTCTATATATATATATATAGAGAGAGAGAGAGAGAGAGAGAGAGAACTCAGAATTTTGAAGCAAGTAGAGAATAATTCCATCTATTCAATGGAAAATAGAAACTGGGGCTGGTGCTATGGTGTAGCAGGTTAAAGGCCCAGTCTTCAGTACCAGCATCACATACGGGCACCCATTCTAGTCCCAGCTGCTCCACTTCCGATCTGGCTCTCTGCTATGGCCTGATAAAGCAGTGGAAGATGGCCCAAGTGCTTGGGCCCCTGCACCCATGTAGGAGACCTGGAAGAAGCTCCTGGCTCCTGGTTTTGGATCAGCTCAGCTCTGGCCACTGAGGCCATCTGGGGAGTGAGCCAGCAGATGGAAGACCTCTCTCTCTCTCTCTCTCTCTCTCTTTCACTCTCTGGCTCTACCTCTCTCATAACTCTGTCTTTCAAATAGATAAAATAAATCTTTAAAAAAAAAAGAAAATAGAAACTATCATAAGAAGACACCTTATCAAATAGAAAACAAAGTAAAATGGCAGAAATAATGGTAATAATTACAATAATAAATACCTGTACTTTCCTATGCCAGAAATGAATTAGTGTAACATACAAAGAAACAATATATCAAGGTAAGCTAGGTCTAAAATACAGGCAAAAGTAATACTGTGATAATGTTTCAGTCACAAATGAGGTATATGTAGCCAATACTGGCCTTGAATAAAACAATATAAAAAGATTGATGCTATGCACCTATTAGAGAAAGTTTTTAAACTCAAATACATGCTATTGCTATTTTCTTCTGAGAAATCTCATCTTAGAATCTCAACTGATTGGTCTATGCCCCCAGCCTCAACTGACTCTCTCCTGTCAGCCACTGAGAGCCGTACAATTATAACTTCACACCCTAACATCAAAATATTACTTGATCATGGTATCTCTCGCATTAAAATTGTTTCTCTGTTCCTTTTAAGTCTATTAAAATCTGTATCTACAAAATATCAATATTGTCCTAGAGGCTCCATCATAATAGTATCTTCTTTCAAAAACTGAGTTTATCTTCCTATATAGCACCAAAGAAAAGAATTTCCAATTTCTAAAGGGTCCATTGTATATACATAATATAAAAACAAGTACTCTTTAACACATTCATTTCAACACACCAAACTGCAATAGGAACTCGACTCCTTCATGCCCTGATTGGATCACTGAAGGAGAGACTTTGCCTGTAAGAGTTTCTGTTACCTCCACATTAATGGAGAGAGGGTAGAGCAGATCATCTTTAAGACCTCACTCAGTTTTCATATTTTATATTTCCTCTCCATCTCTCCTTTGTCCTAATTCATCCATGCAAATAAGTCACTTTAAAACTAACATACAGGAGCCAGTGTTGTGGCTAAGCCTCTGACTGCAGTGCCGGCTCCTGTCTGGGCGTTGGTTCCTGTCCTGGCTGCTCCTCTTCCAATCCAGCTCTCTGCTTTGGCCTGAGAAAGCAGTGGAAGATGGCTCAAGTGCTTGGATCCCTACATCCCCATGGGAGATCTGAAGGAAGTTCCTGGCTCCTAGCTTCAGATTGGCTCACTTCCAGCCATTGCGGCCATTTGGGGAGTGAACTGGCAGATGGAAGACCTACCGCTCTGCCTCTTCCTCTCTCTGTCTATAACTCTACCTCAAATAAATAAATAAATCCTTTAAAAAAAACAGGGACTGGTGTTATGGTGCAGTGGGTAAAAGTCGCTGTCTGCAGTGCCAGCATCCCATATGGGCGCCAGTTCAAATCCCAGCTGTTCCACTTCCAATCCCGCTCTCTGCTGTGGCCTGGAAAAGCTTCAAAAGATGGCCCATGTGCTTGGGCCCTGCATCCATGTGGGAGACCCAGAGGAGGCTCCTGGCTCCTGGCTTCAGATCAGCATTGCTCCAGCCATTGCGGCCAATTTCAGAGTGAACCATCAGATGGAAGAGCTCTCTCTCTTTCTCTCTGCCTCCCTTCTCTCTCTATGTAACTCTGACTTTCAAGTAAATAAATAAATCTTTAAAAAAAACTAACATATAATTTTTGTTTCCATAATGTCATATGTATTCTAGAAAAAGAGCAAAAAATTCATAATCATCTTTATTAACATGTTTTATATTTTTATGCCACTTTGTTTATTTTATATAACCAAAATCATATTTATATAAAAGATTATGTCATAATTCTATTGTTTTATATTATAAAACTTAGAGTTTGCATGCACTAAAATGTTTACATACTTCATTTAATATTTAACTACATGGCTATACAGTTAGTTCCTTATTCTTTCTCTTAGTCTTGCTTTTACATTTGGTGACCTATAATTGCTTCTGTTAATTACTAGTTTTAAGTGCTGCAATGTATATCTCTATATATATGTTTAAAAAGTTTTCTTGGCCGGCGCCGCGGCTCACTAGGCTAATCCTCCGCCTTGTGGCGCCGGCACACCGGGTTCTAGTCCTGGTCGGGGCGCCGGATTCTGTCCCGGTTGCCCCTCTTCCAGGCCAGCTCTCTGCTGTGGCCAGGGAGTGCAGTGGAGGATGGCCCAAGTGCTTGGGCCCTGCAACCCATGGGAGACCAGGAGAAGCACCTGGCTCCTGCTTTTGGATCAGTGCAGTGCGCCAGCCGTGGCGGCCATTGGAGGGTGAACCAACGGCAAAGGAAGACCTTTCTCTCTGTCTCTCTCTCTCACTGTCCACTCTGCCTGTCAAAAAAAAAAAAAGTTTTCTTAATTTTTTATATTAAGTGATACAAATAATTTTATATAAAGATATATAGATAACATTGACTAAGGGTTTGCTAAATGTCAGGCATTATTCATAGTGCTTACACTTATTAATTCATTTAATCCTTGCATCTACCTGCTGCAGTAAATGTTAGTAGTATCCCTAGTTCACATAGGCAGGCTCTGAGCCACGTAGGAAAGGTTGAATACCAGAAGTGAAATGACTAGATAGCAAGAGGGAGAACTGGAGTTCAAGTCCAGGTACTGACATTGAAGCATTGCAGGAGCATAAATCAGTACCAGTCATTCCAGGACAGTGCACAGGATAAACTGTCACCTCGCTTCTCCATTCAAATGGTGGTGTTGCATTCCTACTGTGTAGACAGAAGTGGACTACTTCTGTCTAAATGTCTTCTTTAGGTGAAAGAGTGTGCGTGTGGTCTTTCTGTTTAGATGCAGCTTACTCAGTCTGTGAGGTATCAGAAACTATATGGGAAGTCCAAAATTTGTATGCTTACATTGCCTTGTGTGATGGATGGAGAAAAATGTATAGGGACTACAAAAAGCACCTTCCGTCTCAATGCAGAAATTATTTCTGCAGCAAATAGAAAACTAGTTTGGTTTTGTATTCCTTTATTAATTTGGTATTTTGAATAACTTGCAATTATAAGTTATTTGAATATAAACTACTGTTCCCATAAATTGAATGTTAACCACTGTAGAATGTCCCAGGGTGTGAATGACAATTTCAATGGTCAAGGAAACAAAGTCACTATGGACCTAGTAGTAACATAGGCAGCCTCAGGCTAGCTAAAGCAAAACTCCCAGTATCAGTTTTACATATAAGTTTAATATATAATTAGTCCAGTTTTCATCCACATTTCCTATTTTCTTTTTACTTAACCTTGCCAAAAACATTATTTGGCAGATGGTAAAATAATGAAATCATTGGCTCCAAAATTCAAAATCTTGGAGATAATTAGAAGACTGGATGCAGGTAACATTTATTAGTCATGAAAAACCTGACAGCATGGAGAATTTTGCAACCCACACAATTTCTAAAGGGGGAAAAAAAAACCTTTTTTTTTTTTTTTTAGCACCGATCAAATTATGTTTCTGTGGCAGGAAAGGAGAAGCACACTTCGTAAGGGCTAACTGGACAGCTTTTCTTAAAGCACAACCTAGACAAGAGGAGTGAAGGGATTCTTTATAAAGTCTATTCCATTACTGAGCCACAAAGGCAAAACACAAATGATGTTTTGAAAATGTTCTCTATTCTAGTTAAACCAATTGTAAGTGCACCAGTCAGAAACAAGTGCCCAGAATAATCTTGGTAATTGTTAAATAGCTGTTAATGAACTGAAACGTCTTTATTACGAACTTCAGTTCCTTCTTAGCACAAGTATTGTTCTAAGCTGAGGAGGATTTTACAGAAACATTCTGGTACAGAAGCTTAGGTTTTTAAGGCTTTACCATTTAGCCATTTCACACACACCATTCCATACAGGAGCTACAGGTACAGCCCCACCTGCACTTCACCAAAAGCAAGTACAACTGCCAGGCATGGCCAATTCAAGCCACCCCACCATCAACCCTATGAAAAAGACATGAACTGTCTTTGTAAATTCCTGCAGTGAGGTTCGGAGCTCAGTGCAGGTTGAGCTGCTGTGGCTTAATGGTGTCTATGTGCTGTCTTCTTAGAGTCAGGTATTTCCTAACTGAAAGAAAGTTTCAAGTTTAAATGTATTTCTCATCCTTTAGAAGAAAAAATAAGTTGGTGCTTTGTAAGTTAAATAACTTGCACAGGTGATATCCTGGAAAGAGCGTGGATCTCCCTGTTTCAGGCTGTTTCCTCCTCAGCTGATCTGCAGGTGGGTCTGAAGACCCATCTGCTGAGAGTCACCAATCCTGGTAAGCACAGTCATGTTCTGCAGATTCACAAAGGAATGAGTGACACAGCGAAGTAAAGGTGAAATGTATGCATTTGTAGAAGATGAGTCCACATGGGAAAGCATTTGACACAGCAGTTGAGCTTTGCTGCTTGAGTTGACTGCATCCCATAGGAGAGCACCTGCTTCCAGTCCGAGCTCCTCCTCTCTGATCTGGCTTCCTGACAATGCGCACCTTGGGAGGCAGCAGGTAAAGGCCCAAGAACTTTGGTCCATGAGAGACACGGGATTGAGTTTCTGCCTCCTTTAGTCCAATCCATCCTTGGCCTACAGATGTGTGGAGAGTGAAACAGCAGGTGGAAGGTCTCTCTGTGTCTGTCTCTCTATCTTTCAAATAAAATGAGAATAAATAAATAAAAATAGAAAAGCCAGCACAGTCACGAGTGAACAATCAGTTGAAGGCACTAGGAAGGCGGTGGGGCTGGAGGGGAGGAAGGCAAGGAAGGGAAAGAAATGTGCTTAATGTTTCCCCGTTTCTGCTTGGAATATTGTAACCTTTAAAAGAGAATTTCAGAAGAGTGGTTGTCCTATAGATGTTATCAAAGATTGGGATTCATTGTTCTGGCTTATGAAAGTAGAACTCTAAAACAGCAAGGAATGAGATTCCGTACAAAAAGAAGAAAAAATGTTTTTCCCAGAGAGTTGTCAAAATCTTCTGGACAAAGGGAAAAAGGGGGGCTTAAGGGGCAGCTGAACTCTAAAACCAGGTTTCCTTGGCATATATCATGTACAAATTAAAAATAAAAGTAATGTGTAGCTTTAAAGTCCACATGTTCTTGCAGCTGGTGGAAAGCAGTTCCTCAGAAGTAGGAATGATGGCAGGAAGTAGGTGATGATAATAATAGTTTATGTTTATTGAGTTCCTTGCAGATTGTATTCAAAGTGCTTTTGGCACACGAGCTTTTTGATTACTTAGAATGTCAGGAAAGCGGTTACCAAGGCACTGGGAGGTTAAATTACTTGTCCAAGACTGCAAGACTGTTGATAATGTAACTGGAAACTGAAGTCAGGTGTTATGATTTGAGAATTCCTGATCTTAACCTCTGTGCAGCGTGATTTCATCCTAATACATTTAAAAGGGAACTTTAGGGCCGGCAACACGGCTCAATAGGCTAATCCTCCGCCTGCGGCACCAGCACCCCCGGTTCTAGTCCCGGTTGGGGCGCCGGTTCTGTCCTGGTTGCTCCTCTTCCAGTCCAGCTCTCTGCTGTGGCCTGGGAAGGCAGTGGAGGATGGTCCAAGTCCTTGGGCCCTGCACCTGCATGGGAGACCAGGAGGAAGCACCTGGCTCCTGGCTTCGGATCATCGCAGCACGCTGGCCGCATTGCGCCGGCCGCAGCGGCCATAGTGGGGTGAACCAACGGAAAAGGAAGACCTTTCTCTCTATCTCTCTCTCTCACTGTCTACTCTGCCTGTCAAAAAGTTAATAAATAAAAAAATAAAAAGGAACTTTAGGCAGTTTTACAATCTCTCATTTAGTCCTGAGACCATTACAACAGTACTGCTCTTCTATAACAGTGGAAGGAAAGCATGTCCTGTGCAAGGGAAATTGATGCTCGAGGGGATTGTAGCAGCTTTACAAATAAAGAAGGTTCATCATGAGGTGAATAAAAGAAGAAAGGAAGGAAGGAAAGAGTGATGGGAAAGAAGGGAACAAAATTTCTTTATGGCCATGCAATAGAGAAATTCAAAAACATGCTGGAGAACATTTCTGAGGCAGAGATAAAACAAGAGCAATATTATTGCCAAAACATCTTACATGCTTTTAGATGCCACCCAAATATCTCAGATGACAGCCATGGTTAACATCCTAGTACTTTGTGGGTTTGTGTATAAACAGATACGCATATAAGTTCAGTAGATATGTATTGAGTTCCTACTGACACACGTTGTGCAGGCCACTGTGTTCAGAGTGGAGAAGGAGATTCTCTAGTAAAAATTCTTGCAGGAGAGAGAGAAAATTGTAAGGTGTCAGCTAATAACACATGCTACTGAGAAAAAGTTATTATAAAAGGAAGAAGGAGTCAAGGACAAAAGTATGTGTGTGTATTAAATTACATACACACATGTATGCACTAAATAAGAGAATGTAGTGATGAGGTGTCTTTATCCCAAGTAGTGTGACAGCCCTGAGGCTTCGGCTATCTCTCCTCCCACCTCCTGTTTGGTGCCAATATCCCAAATTAGAGAACACCCCTATCGTTCTTCCCTCTGGATCCTGATCCATCTCTAAGGACTTGCAGCCCTGATCCGATACGTGTGCAGAAAGAGGAGCTCTGATGTTTGAATGCGGGGAGTGCCTTGGTCTGTTTCCTGTTGCTAGAACAGAATCCCACAGCCTGGCTGATCTGTAAGGAAAGAAGTCTCTCCCGGTTCAGGAGGCAGGGAGGTCTAAGAATCTGATGACCCTGGCATCTGGCAAGGGCCTTTGTGTTACACTGTAATATGGCAAAAGTCATTACACACCAAGAGAGCTTGCTAGCAAGACAGGACAAAAGCAAGCCAGAGAGTGGAAGGACACTGGGAATGCATCAGAATTTATCACTAACTCACTTTCAAGATGACCAGTCTGCTCTGTCCATAACAATACTAACCCATTCAAGAGAGCTGAGCCCTCAGGACATAAACACCTCCCAACACTGTTACAGCAGCAGTTAAATTTAAACATGAGTGCTAGAGTGGACATTCAAACTCTAGCATTCTATTCCTGGATCCCCCCAAACTTGTGTCCTTCTCACATGCAAAATATATTCATTCTACCCCAACAGCTTCAAAAGTTTAACATCTTCTTGTCCTCAATGCAAAAGGCCAACACCCAAATTCTCATCAGAACTAGATATAGGTGGGACTGGAGGCATAGTTAAAGCAAATTCTTCAAGTGTGGACCCGTGACAGCAGACATGTTATCTACTTCCAAACTGCAATTATGGGACAGGCATAGAATAGACATTCCTATTCTCACAGAGAGAATAAGAAGAAATAAGCAAATGATCCCAAAACCCAAGCGAAAAAGCAATTTCAAATCTTATGTCTCTGGTGTAGTCCTTTATTCAATGTGTTGCCTTCTGGCCATGCTAGGTGTTGGAGCCCCAAATCCCCACCCCTGTGGCTTTCCTGGGCTCAGCTCACACCAGCTCCTGGGCCTGGAGTCTCATGCTTGTACCTTCTCCAGGCTGGCAAGTGTATGCTGATAGTGCTTCTGTCCTGAGATCTCACAAGCTATTCCGCTCCCACTGCATGGCCCCAGGGAAGAGTCTGTGTCAGCTCTGTCCCTACTGTACTTTCGTGCCTAGGCTCCTGGGTTTTTGTGACATCCTTTGAAATCTAGGTGGAAGTGGCTTTTGTATTTTGTATTCTGCAAGCCTGCAGACTTAACACCATCACTGATTGCACCTACTGGTGTGACCACCCAAACCACACCTGGGCCTGCTTACATCCAAGCTAGGGCAACCAAGGAACAATGTTTTGGAATGCACAGAGCAGAGGCCCCAAGTGGCTGTGGGAAGCAAGTCCTTTCCCCAAAATTGCCCTGCCATCCCAGAGTGCTGGGCCTTTGATGGGAGAGGCAGACCTAAGGATCACTGTGATGCCTTCAGGGTCTTTCCCCCAGTGTCTTAATGAACAGCACCTGGCCCTTTTCTAACTACGAGACCCTTTTTAACAAATGACCTCTCAATCACACCCTTAGTGTTTGCCCCCAAACATGCTTTTTCTTTCTTTACAAGTCTAGCTGTGAATTTTCCGAATCTTTCCATGTTGCTTCTCTTGCAATTTAAACTCTGTTTCTAAGTAATTTATTTCCTTTTTGTACGTGATTAAAAGCAATGCAACAGCTTGAAGGCTTTGTTTCTTGGATAATTCTTCAGCAAGACATGCTCACTCTTCACCCTTAGGTTCTGCCCTCCATAAGGTCACACTGCAGGGACACAAAGCTGCCACACTCTGCAACTTTATAACCAGGATGGCTTTTACTCCAGTTTCCAATACTTTGTTCCCCATGGTTTGCTGAGACTCATCCTAATGGTTTTTACTGTCTCTGTTTCCACCAACTTTCTAATCACAATCACTTCGGTAATCTCTAAGAAGGTTTAGACTTTTCCTACTACTCTCTTTTCCTAAATCCTCATCAGAATCAACTTTAACACGCCACTTTCAGCAATCTAAACGTCTGATAGCCTGTTCCTTCATAGTCTTCTAGCCTCTTCCCTTTACCCTGTTCCAAAACCGCGTCCACATATTCAAGTATTTGTGATAGCAACAGACAGCAGTAACCCCACCTTTCAGGACCAATTTCCATATTAGTCAGGGACCTCCAGAAAGAACCAAAAGTTTAGATACAAACGTATGAGAAGGAATTCATCAAAGGAAGTGGGTCTTGTGATTATGGAGGCTAAGAAGATGCAAAACAAGTGGGAAACCTTAGAATTCTTGTAGCCTGGCTTAGTCCAAGTCTGCAGGTCTCGGAACCAGAAGAGCCAAGGGTATAACTTTCAATCCGAGGCTGGAGGTCAAGAACCCAGGATGGGAATCCACTGGTCTAAGTACTGGTACCCATTGGCCAAAGAGCCTGAAGTTTGGATTCCCAAGGGCAGGAAAGTATTCCAGCTGCGGAAGAGAACAGAAATGGTGTTTGTGTTCAACCCAAGGTCCCAACTGACTGCATGGGAGCCTCCCACATTCAGGGTGGATTTTCCCCAACTTTGTCCACTGACTCATGTGCCTATCTCCTCTGGAAACACCCTCACAGACACACGCAGACAAATCATCTACCAGTGCTCCAGGGAAAGCTTAGTGCAGTCAAGTAGCTGACACCTAAAATTAACCATCTCAAGGAAGAATCAAAGGCCAAGTGAGGAAGGCCTGTAGAGTCTGAGTAGTGAAGAAACCTGTCCAAGCTCCCTCTTCAGAAGTCTGTAGCTGAATTCTACTTTTTGATTAATTTATTTATTTAAGACTCAGAAAGACATAAGAAGAAAGAATCAAAGACAGAGAGAGTGCCCATTTGCTGGTTGACTCCCCTAAATGACTGCAATGGCTGGGGCTGGGGCAGGTCAAAGCCAGGAGCAAGGAACACAATCTAGGTCTCCTACGTAGATGGCAGAGAAGAACTACTTGGGCCATCACTTGCTGCCTCCCAAGGTCTATATTAGCAGGAAGTTGGAATTGGAAGAAATGCCAAGACTTGAACACAGGTGCTTCAATATGGAATGTGAGCATCCCAATCAGTATCTTAAGTACCATGCCAGTTCCCTCTCCTGTGAACTAATTTCCTATTCTGATGCATCTGGAGAATGACAGGGAAATTTTTCCTTGCAGAGAAACCTCTGGAGAGATTGTCTTTGGGTTCATTTTTGTGCATGTTATGGTTATATGAATAAAAGGGATCACATTCCATTACTCAAGAGCAAAACCAAAAGGTTGCATATGGAAGTATGAGTTTGTATGTGTTTGGAAGATAGCAGCTGGTAGATAATTTGTAAGGACTTGAACAGAATGCACGTTGGTCACTATTGCCATCTCCTCATCTAAAGATCAAGAGTTGGGGATTAATAATGTGGTCCCATGCCCAAGAGAAGAAGACAATGTAATAATAAAAGAGGATGCTACAAGTAGCTAAGCCTTCCTAATGCAGGGATGTTTTCCCAGCGTATTCCTTTTCCACCCATAACTATTGAAAAGCAACTGGCTGTTTCTTTAATGTAATCCTTTGTCTATCTTGGAGTTGTCATATCAGGTTCTATTTAAAGGATCCTCTTACATTTTCGAAGGAGAAGAAAACGTGGTGAAGGTGGATATTATATGAGAAAACTTTTTAAAACCTCCACAAGATACATGTTATAGGAGAAAGTATGAGGAGGAAAAGATTGGGTTTGTTTTCCTTGTTTTCTATAGTCTCTTGACCTGAGTTTCCATCTTGAATCATTGCCACCCTTCCTTGGCAGGTCACCACGTTTGTTTGGATTGGGTACTCTTCTGATCTTTTGGAATTCTCCTGAGGCTTTTAAAAGTGCTTGTCTTTTACTCTGAATTCCCTCCTGTGACCTGCCAAGTTCACAAATAATACAGGAGGGGCCACGGCACTGCAATTTCTTCTGCAGGTTTCCCAGCATGTGGGCGGATTCAGATCCGTGGTCTAGTTCATCTAACCCAGATGCTACACTTCTTTTCCTTTTTTTCAGCCTATGGGAGGCAGAGACTTGGACTGAGATGCACTGGCTTCATTCCAACCTGGACAAGACAGATACTGCCTGGCAAGAGCACGTATCTGGAGGAACAGACATGGCTTCACTGCCCCTTCTATTGAAAGCACATGTCTAGCTTTAGCTAGTGAACTCTTGAGCCTAAAGTTATATTGAATTTATAGTCAAAGAACTGGAAGAAATAGCAAGAACTCATCTTTTATGTCCCTTGATTCTTACAGTAAAATTCTATGATTCTAAATAAATTGATACATAATCAGCCTTTCATTAACCTTTGACAAAGATACCCACATCAGTTCATAATCCCTATATTACATAGACCTTAGGATGTCTCACATTATCTTCTCCCTATCAATTTTCACTTTTGCTCAGGAAAAGAGTAAATTGTATATTTCTGTGATCCAAAGATGCCCTTTTTTGCACATTGTAACGTCTCTCAAACTAGGATGCATTTTACAATTAGTAAAATTATCAGTAGTGCTTTAGGGTGAATCTATTAAAATGTTAAAAATTATCACACTTTAAAATTATTGATGTCTTAGATAAAATGTAGAAGTTATGTAGAAGTTGGAACTTCTACAATTTTTATCTTGGTATTGCTGGGACTATGAAAGCAATAGGAAGTAAATTTCAGAAGTGAATTCAAGTATTAGGAATGAAAGTTTTATAAATCAATTTAATGTGTATGTGTTTGATTCTCTTCCCTCTCATCAACTTTCTGAGTAAAGGAGTTAACTCTATATTTTGCTTATTCAATACTATATTCACAATAGGAATTGTGGTGTGGTGGGTAAAGCTGCCTCTGGAGATACCTACAGCCCTTATCAAAGTACCAGTTCAGGTCATGGCTGCTCTGTTTCCCATTTGACTTCTTATTAATACATCCTGGGAGACAACTCAAGTGCTGGTGTCCCTGCGACCCATATGGGATACTCAGATGGAGTTCCTGGCTCCTGGCTTCAACCTGGTCCAGCCCTAGCTATTGCAACCATTTGAAGAGTTAATCAGTGGAGAGAAGACTCTCTGTTGCGCTCTCTCTCACTCTCTCTCTCTCTTTCTCTCCCCATCCCATCTCTCTCTCTTTCTCTCTCTGTCTTAGTCTTTCTTGTCTGTCACTCCACCTTTCAAGTAGATGAAAATAAACATTGAAAAAAATACAATACTTAGCCCATGATGAATATTATAAGAGCACTGTTATAATGTAAATAAGTAGTCATCATATACAAGAGGACAAGATCCCTGAGAAGAAAATGATGGGAAATAGAGGAAGACAGCATTAAATTTCACAATTATTATCTTTGTACTGACCCACTCTATATAACACTCTATATAACATGACAATATTTTGCATCATCTTGCACAAGAATTTCCATATCAAAAGCATAGATATCGAATTAGCTAATGCCACTATGTATATCCGCAATAAAGAATTTCTTGTGTATCAGTGACTGCACATTAAAATTACCTAGGAAGCTTTTAGAAAATATTTGTGTTCAGACCCCATCTCACATTAAATTAATGCAAGGTCTCTGGAAATAGGAGCCTGGTGCTTTCTTTAAAACCAACTCAATAACAGAGAAAATCACCAAAAAAGAAGTGAGTCTTCAAAAAGGTCAATAAAACGAGTAACCATTTGTTAAGCTAAGAAAGAAGAAAGCAGATATAAAATAGTAAACAAAAAGGAGGACACTGGCAGGCGCCGCGGCTCACTAGGCTAATCCTCTGCCTAGCGGCGCCGGCACGCCGGGTTCTAGTCCCGGTCGGGGCGCCAGATTCTGTCCCGGTTGCCCCTCTTCCAGGCCAGCTCTCTGCTGTGGCCAGGGAGTGCAGTAGAGGATGGCCCAAGTGCTTGGGCCCTGCACCCCATGGGAGACCAGGAAAAGCACCTGGCTCCTGGTTCCTGCCATCGGATCAGCGCGGTGCGCCGGCCGCAGCGCGCCGGCCGCGGCGGCCATTGGAGGGTGAACCAACGGCAAAGGATGACCTTTCTCTCTGTCTCTCTCTCTCTCACTGTCCACTCTGCCTGTCAAAAAATAAAAAAAAGGAGGACATTGCTACATATTGAACAGAAATAAAAAAAATTATGAGAGTACTATGAACTATGCATGTGAACAACTGATACCTTAAAGTGGATACATTTTTGGAAACACTTAACCTACAAGACTGAATCATGAAGGAATAGGAAATCTGGATAGACCTATATCTAGTAAAGATATTGAAGCAGGAATTAAAAACTTTCCCACAAAGAAAAATACAGGACAAGATGGCTTAACTGGTGAATTCTTCCAACCATTCAAATAAGATTTAACAGCATCCTTTACCAGAGGAGTGCTACGCTAAAAAATTGAGGTGGGGAAACTTTCTAGTTCATTCTGACACCAAAACCAAACAGATGGTAAAAGAAAAGTAAACTACAGGACAATCTCCCCAATCAATAATGATTCATAAATCCTCCACAAAATAGTAGTAAACTGAATACAAATGTATATTTAAATGATTATACACCAGGGTCAGATGGGATTTATTATTGGAATGCAAGAATGGCACACCATTTAAAAATTGATGATAGAATATACCACATTAACATAATGAGAGAAAAAATACAGGACTTTCAGTTGCTAGGAAATGGCATTTTACAAAATTCAACACCTTTTCATGTTAATACACTCAATAAACTAGAAATAGAAGGAATCAATCTCAAAATAGTAAAGAACTATTTGAAAAGTTCACAGATAACACTGTGATCAAGAAAGACAATGAGAGCTTTTCTCCAACTTCAGGAATAAGGCAACAATGCCTGATTTTGCCACTTTTATTGAACACAGCCCTGGAAGTGCTACTCAGAAGAATTAAGCAAGAAAAAGAAACAAAGTCATTCAAATTGGAGAGGAGGAAGTAAAAACGACTCTGTTCACAGAAAACATTATCTTATATGTGGAAAATCCTTGGATCACAATGGGGATGGGGGGAGAGACAGAGGGAGAAAAAAGAGAAATACTAGAACTAGTAAGAAAAAAAAAACAGCAGAAATAAAAATCAACACACAAAAATCAGTGGCATTTCTATAGTGTAAAAGTAAACAGCCAAAAAAAAAAAAAAAGGAAAAAAATAAAACAGTTCCATTTTTAGTAGCATGAAGAAGAATCAATTATTTAAGATAAGTATATCCAAGGAGGTGAAACAGCAACACAGTGACAACTCAAAAATGTTGCTGATAGAAATTAAAACTATAAATAAGCAGAAAAACACCTCATGTTCATAGACCGAAAGGCTTGATATTTTAAGATAACAATAATACCTAATACAATCTGCAGATTCATCAGAATCCCTATCAAAATCCCAACTTTGATTTTGCAAAAATGGAAGAGTCATCCTAGAATTCATATGAAATGTCAAGGGACCCCCAAGAACCAAAAAAAACAATTGAAAATGAAGAGCAAATTTGAGGGTCTCATCCTTCCTGATTAGCAAGTTCACTAAATCATTACAGTACTCGAAACAGTGCATAACTGGCATAAAAACAGACTCGTAAAGCAACGGAGTGAAATAAAGTCCAGAAATAACCCTTCACATATGTAGCCAAATGATTTTCCACAAGCGAGTGGAAAACCTAAAGGAAAAAATTCTTTCAACAAATGGAATTGGGAAAACTGACCATCATGGGAAAGAATGAAATTGACCACTTACATTAAGCCATATACGGGTATTAACCCAAAATGGATCAAAGACATATAAGTCAGAGCTAAAAGTATATAACTCTTGGAAGAAAATACACAAGAAAACCGTTATATAATTGAATTTGGGAGAATGTCTTAGATATGACATCAAAGCCAAGCAACAAAAGAAAATTTTAATAAACTAAATTTTGCCAAAATTCAAGGCTTTTGCACATCTAAGGACACTATCAACAGAATGAAAAGTTAATCTATAGAACAGAAGAGAATATATGCAAATTGTGTATCTTATAGTTAAGCAGGAATGGTACATGCAGAGTGTATAAAGAACTTCTACAACTCAGCTGCTAAAAAACAGCCAATCTAGTTTTTTCTTTTTGTCACTACTCATTTTTTTTTATTTGAAAGGCAGAGATACAGAGAGAGAAGGAGAAAGAGTGATGTAATCTTTTGCTGCTTCATTCCCCAAAATGGCCTGAGTGGCTGGGGCTGGGCCACGCTAGAGCCAGGAGCCAGGAGCTTCTTGTGGATCTCCCATGTGGGTGCAGGATCCCAAGGACTTGGGCCATCTTCTGCTGCTTTTTCAGGTGCAGCAGCAGGGAGCTGGATTGGAAATGGAGCAGCCAGGACTGGAGCCAACACCCATATGGGATGCCAGCACTGCAGTTAGAAGCTTAACCTTCTAAGCCACAGAGCCCGCCCCCCTCATCTGGTTTTAAAATGGACAAATAATTTAAACGCGCATTGCTCCAAAGGAAACATGCAATGGACCACTGAACATGCAAAGATGCTCAATATCACTAATCAGCAGAGAAAAGCAAATCAAAACTACAATGAAATCTCGTACCGACAAGATAGCTATTGTTTTTTACTTACAAATAGGAAGTAACAGACATTGGAAAAGGTGTGGAGAAATTGAAACCCATGTGCATTGCTGGTGGGAATGGAGAATGGCACAGTTACTACAGAAAATAGTTTGATGATTTGTCAAAAATGTTAAATATATAATTTCCATGTGATCCAGCAATTCTTCTTCTGGATATATACACAAAATAATTGAAAGCAGGGACTTGAATACATATTTTTATACCCATGTTCACAGCAGTGTTTCTCACAATAGCCAAGGGATGGAAACAGTCCAAGTATCCTTTGACTGATACAAACAAAAAATGTAATATACAAATAATAGAATGTTATTCATCATTGAAAAGAAGGAAATTTTGACACATGGAACAAGATGGATGAAGTTCGAAGATCTTATGCTAAGTACATAAAGCAATCTAAAGGATAAATAGAGGATGTTTCCACATACATAAAGACAGAGTAGTCAGATTCATAGACAGAAGAATAGTGATGACACAGCTGGGGGGAACGAGGGAGTGGGGAGTTGGTGTTAAATGGATACAGTTACAGTTTGGGAAGATGAAAATGTTATGGAGATGGATGGTGGTGATGGTAGCATAACAATGTAATGTACTTAATGCCACTGAACCATGCATCTAAAAATCATTAAAATACTAAGTTTCATATTTTGTATATTTGCTATAATTCAATATTAAAAATTAAAGACAATCCTTCCCCAAGCATTTCCGTATAGTCAAGTACAGGAGAGGGGTAAGGTTACAACAAATGATAATCTCAGGCAATTCTTTTCATACTTGGCACTTGAGCTTTTCTAGCTAAAAACATTTAAGTTGCTTTTCTCTCTCTGTCTCAGTGCCTGGCACAAAGACCTTGCCATGTAACAATAATCATCACATCTGCTTTGTGTCAATTCCTTTAAATGTCAGAATTGTGCAAAGCTGGTTCTCAAAGAACACAGTGCATCAGAATCATGTTCATATAAACCAGCAGAAGAATCTGGTATGCGACACTGCGTTCCCTAAGAGTGCATTTCTGGGGACCACAGGCTGAGCAGTGCCGAGCACTTTGAACATTATAACAACACATACAGCAATCTATGGGACAGGTTTCAAACCCAGGGGGGCTGGAGCTCAGAGACAATAAATGATTTGCCCAAGAAAAACAGATGGGATTAAATCCCATGTCTCTCTGTACCCTCAACACTCCTTTAACCCACAAGCACAACACATCACTGTATCCTGTAAAGGCCATCATTCCAGAATGCCATTTCCTTAGCAGATTCTTAGCAGACTTCAAAGCAGAGCTAATATTTGGCTAAAAAATATGTTGTTCAAATCTAAAAGTAGATAGATGGGACGGCTTTTTACAGACTGACTTAGTTATGATCCAAGGTAATGTTTGAAAATGCCATCCCTTGGCCAGCACCGCGGCTCACTAGGTAAATCCTCCCCCTGCAGCGCCGGTACTCTGGGTTCTAGTCCTGGTTGGGGTGCTGGAGTCTGTCCCAGTTGCCCCTCTTCCAGTCCAGCTCTCTGCTGTGGCCCGGGAAGGCAGTGGAGGATGGCCCAAATGCTTGGGCCCTGCACCCACATGGGAGACCAGGAGAAGCACCTGGCTCCTGGCTTTGGATTGGCGCAGTGCGCTGACTGTACCTGCCATTTGGGGAGTGAACCAGCAGATGGAAGATCTCTCTCTCTCTCTATCTCTCTGTCTCTAACTCTGCCTTTCAAATAAATAAATCTTTCAAAAGAGTATTCTGCAAAGAGCTTTCACCTTAATGATCCCCAAAGGAAAAAAGGAAAGGAGGGGAAAAAAGATTAAAAAAAAATAAAAAAAAAAAAAAAGGAAACTACCAATGCATGAGGGAAAAAAAAGAAATGAAGAATAAGTTGGAATTCCTAGATCTAGCTGATGTTCTTTGCTCAAATGCTTTAATTAATAGTGCCAGTCAGCATTGGCTGGGTGCATATTAGATATGGTAACATGTGCCAATTAAATAGATAAAAATGAAAAATAAGTGAAAGAAGAAATAGTTTTTACAGGTGTAAAATTTTGGACACATGGGATGTTTCCATCTCTTGGCTATTAGAAATGCTGCTATGAATAAAATATTCATTTAAGTCCCTGCTTTCAATTATTATTTTTTTTTTTTGCTGTTTAGCTAAGAACAAATTCATGTTTGTTCATTCTGCAAAAAAAAAAAAAAGGAATCTTAGGCAATTATTTTGACCATCATTTTATAGGTGTAAAATAGGCACAGATAGGCCGGCGCCGCGGCTCACTAGGCTAATCCTCTGCCTTGCGGCGCCGGCGGGTTCTAGTCCTGGTCGGGGCGCCGGATTCTGTCCCGGTTGCCCCTCTTCCAGGCCAGCTCTCTGCTGTGGCCCGGGAGTGCAGTGGAGGATGGCCCAAGTGCTTGGGCCCCGCACCCCATGGGAGACCAGGAGAATCACCTGGCTCCTGCTTTTGGATCAGTGCAGTGCGCCAGCCGTGGCGGCCATTGGAGGGTGAACCAATGGCAAAGGAAGACCTTTCTCTCTGTCTCTCTCTCTCACTATCCACTCTGCCTGTCAAAAAAAAAAAAAAAAAAAAAAAATAAGCACAGATAATTTGGTAACAAGAGTTGGTGTGTTTACTCCAAAAGTTAACGTATTTCACCCACTCTAGTACTCTCTGCAAAAATGGAAGGATATTAGTTCCTGTGGTTTGAATTCAGTTTGAGACTGTCCCCAGAGTTTCGTGTGCTGGAAATCTTTTCCCCAATGTGGCCGTGTTCAGGTGATGGGATTTTAAGAGGTGAAATCTAATGGAATGGAATTGGCTCACAGATCACTGCCCTCAAAAGCAATTAAGGAATTCTCAAAGGACCCCAGTTACTCCCCACGAAAGTGGATTCTATAAAAGAAGGAGCATAGTCTATGAATTTCACTATCTTGCTGTGTGATCTCTCCTCCCTCTTGCACTAACTCCACCAAGTTGTCAACCAGAAGGCCCTCACCAGAGTTAAGCATATGCTAGTACCATGCTCTGAACCTTTGAAATTGTGAACTAAATAAACCTGTTTTCTTTTTAAAGTACCTAGCCTCTGGTATTTTTGCTATAGCAAAAGAAAATGGACAAATACATTAGCTCACTTAGGGAATCTCACTCTCAGACAGAACATGCTGGTATTGTTTTCTGTTTTTTGAAGCTTACTTTGAGATAGAATGGGCAGTACTAATGGCTTGATCAACTCTGGCACCTCAGCCATCTTTGATGGTAACTAGATCTAAGGAGGTGTATCTTGTATACAAGGCTCAAGAGAAAGTCTTCAAAGTAACTCTGCCCCCCAGTTGGATCCTAATTATACCACAATGCCTGCGTAGTATTAGATGAGATACTGAATCTCTGTGCCTCAGTTTCTTTAGAGATATCATGACACAATTATTGTACCTAACTCATAGACATGTTGGGAGGATTACAGCATGTAAACACATACAGCTCTTAGAATAGCATCTGGAACATTACATGTAGCTATTATTTTTGCTATCCATTTTTAAATATTGTCCCTATGTTATGATTACCACCTATTTTCAAGTAAAATGTGGAGTGCCTTTTTTTTTTATTATTTTCTAGATTGTGTTTTTCTACAAAACATCATGGTATAAAAGGATACCACTAATATGATTAGGTAGCAAGACAGGGAAGCTCTTTTTCCCATTTATTTTCCTGTGAGCAGTTACATCCTAATTCTCCTAGAGGCGATTGCTATGAGAGAGTAACTCTGATTAGCCACACCAGCAAAATTTAGCCTGCAATTTCATGCAAAGTGACTTCACATAAGAAAAAAATGTTTCCCTAAACTATGTGCATAGGCTATTGTAATATTTGTGGTTGCAAAATGAAAGCTATTCCTTCCTTTTGCTACACCCTTCAATGTTTGCTCAGGTGCAATTTGATTTCCACATGAACTGACTCAGAAAACTTACCAGGGAGCTGCAGAGAAGTTGTCATTCCGGCCCCTAATAACTCCTCAAACAAAATCATATTCCTGCAAAACGGTTACATAAAGTGCCTCCAATAAATCTCTCTGTGTATTTGTACCTTATTATAAACCCCATCGGCCATCTGCCTTTCAGCATGAGCACATTTTTAATCAAGCAGTAAAGCATTCAGAGTATAAAGTTCATCTTAGCTGGCGCTGCAGTGAACTGATGTGTCCCCCTGGTGAAGGAGCTTGGCTGGGGAGTTTATTGTAGTTGCCCCAAAGTTCTGTTTCCGGTGCGCCTGACTGCACTTCGCAAGCGGCAATGATCAGCACACTTAAACGAGATAACCTTGATTTACTTACATGAGGGCTGTTCATTCTGGATGGATAGTTTTTCTTTTTTTCTTAATAAAAAAAGAGTTCACCAAGTCTACCCACCAAAGACATGTTATTCAAGAACCATATGAGAAATAAAATAATACAAAGCAAGATAAACCCAGTTAATGCCAGAAGTGGATTTCACATTTACAAAATATAAAAGAAGTAGGCAAATGACGTAAAGGAGCCTGGGACAGATGGCATCTCCAGTCAAGGCCAGTCATCGGGTTCCTATCAGATGCATGATCCTTGGTAACTTCTCCAGCAGAGCAGTGGCTTCTGGACTTGAGGCAATCCACTGGCAATTTTGTAGTCTTTTGTATGCTGATTCGTTTTCTCAATAAGTCATATTCATTCTTTTGAATTGTAATTGGAACTGTTTCACTGACTTTTTACAAGCCAGGAATAAAGAGAAAAGCAACTGAATGTTCCCTTTCAATGGCTTTAAACTGTGACTAATATGTGAAGCAAAATAAGTTTTTAAAAGTAAACACATTTCAGATGCTTATTATTTTATTTTTAAAAGATGAAATAAATCTTCACTTTGTCTATATCTGTATATGTGTATATACATATTGGTCTATGATATTTACCTAGACTATGATTTAAAAATAAACAGAATTTACAGCCAGCAGGTTAATGAGGCATTTAAAGCAGGCTGCAAGGTCAAAAGCCAATATAGGACTCTGCAAATCTGGATTGTATTCCAAACACTGCTATGAGTCATCAGCGATATAGAATTGTCGGTGATGTTACTTAGAGGGAGCAAGCCTGGAGAGACAAATTAAGAAGAAAAAAAGAACTAAGATAGTCTTGATATTTGCACATTACTTAACCATCACATATCTTCTATGATTGAGTATTTTGGTCCAAATGTTTCATATTATGCTGATTTTTACAGGAAAAATATACATGAAAGTTTTTGATCCAATACCTTAAATTCATATAGAAGTCAAAGTACATCGGAGTAGATTCTTTTTTTTTTTTTTTTTTTTTTTTTGACAGGCAGAGTAGACAGTGAGAGAGAGAGACAGAGAGAAAGGTCTTCCTTTGCCGTTGGTTCACCCTCCAATGGCTGCCGCAGCCAGCGCACCGCGCTGATCCAAAGGCAGGAGCCAGGTACTTATCCTGGTCTCCCATGGGGTGCGGGGCCCAAGCACTTGGGCCATCCTCCATTGCACTCCCTGGCCACAGCAGAGAGCTGGCCTGGAAGAGGGGCAACCGGGACAGAATCCGGCGCCCCGACCAGGACTAGAACCCGTTGTGCCGGCACCGCAAGGCAGAGGATTAGCCTAGTGAGCCGCGGCGCCGGCCGGAGTAGATTCTACTAACAGCTACCAATGATGTCTTGTCTTAGCCATTAGGATACATCTGCCAGCCTTATTAGCCACTGCAGTTTCCCAAAGCCCAGGTTCAAGGTCAGTCCACCGTTGTCCTGCCTGATTCCTTGGAGCCAGTGTTCTACACCCCTGGCTCACCTCCGCTTTCCTCTTTCACACAGCCCTATGTATCTCATTTTCTTCTGCATTCTTTTACTACTTCATTTCCATATATTTTTCAGGCTCTCCAGATTGTAGTGTATCTCTTTAATTTTCTTTACCCCTGCTTGAATTTATGCTTTTTTATAGCATGAACAAAAGTCATCCCACAAATACCCTCCCCACTTATTTCAGTCCCCTCCCTCAGAAAAACCCAGGTAAATCTTGCACAATATGAGTTTTTTCAAATGTGAAGCCAGAAATTACCATTGCTATTTGCCAGTGACCTGGTCAAATAATAAAAATGAGTTATTTTATCCCTAGTAACAAATTTTAAATAAAAATATGGAATTGAGACACTTTTGTGTTTACAGTTGGATGGTGTCTTAGTGATTATTTCATTGCACATCTTTATTTAATAAAAGAATCCATAGCCCAGAAAGACCAGGGTCTTATCTCTGTATAGCAGTGGCAACGCTGTAGCCAAGTCCCTGTACTCCCCAGCAAAGCGGCCCCACTGTCCCCTCAGCCCCTCTGAGCAGCTAGCTGCCAAGTGATGAACACGCCTGTGCTCAGTCCCTAGGGAGGAATTCTGTATCCCATGTTCTTACCCAGGCTCAGTCATTAAAAGGTGACAACTTTGAGGTAGTCACTAAAACTCGATCTCAGCGTTTCCATTTTCAAAGTGTATAACCCTCATCCATCTATTCAGAGGAAATGTATATAGATATAGATATAGATATAGATATAGATATAGATATAGATATGGATATATTCAGTCCTCCTTACCACCCAGTTCTACATACATGGAATCAACTAACAGTGGATTGAAAATATTTCTAAAAAAATTTCTAAGAAACCATGTATTGAAAATGTGTAGACTTTTGTTCTTGCTATTGTTCCCTACACAATACAGTAAGACAACTATTTTCATAGCATTTACATTTTATTATGTATTATAAGATATCCAGAAATTACCTAGAGGATACAGGAGGATATGTGTGGGTTACATGCAAGTACAAGTACTACAGCCTCCTGGACAGGGAGTCCTGAAATCAAACAATGCCAGATACTGGAAGACACTCTGCAGGTATGGACGCACACATCTCAAAAATATTTCTCACTAAAATAAACTTATTTTAATCCAATTTTCCATGAACTGTTGGAATATGTATATATATGCATATATATACAGATATGTAGATATATATGTATACATGAATACAGAGATCCTTTCAAAACACATAGAGCTTTTGAAGACATCATTTAGAAATTGAGTTTTCCTCAATGAGCAATAGCATGATGAAAAGAGGAAATAAATTGCCTTCAGTCATGAATGCATCAAGAAGACTCTATCTCTTATCCTCCAAGAGCATCATTTAATTACCTACAGTGATACCGATTCAATGGACCACCTATCCCAATTAAGCAACAGTGCATGCTAATTATCATTAGACTTAATTGGTTTCCCAATTCAGCAACTTCCCTGATCAAGCCTGCCCCAGTTAAGTGGCATTTATTGAACCACCTGAATCTTGCTTAAAAGAAACAAAAGAAAATTTCCCATCTCAAGTTCAGCAAATATAACCTGGTTTCACCAAGTCACACTAGCCAGTTTCTAATTAATTTTGCAAAGCATACATAGAGGTTGGGTACAGGAACCGTATCTTCTTCCAATTAGACTGAATATTTTAGTAAAAATCAAGTAAGACCAAGCAAAACATTTCAAACTATGATCAGTAAATGTGTGAAAATTAACAAATATTTAATAACATATCTCCTTTTTTTCCTTCTTGCATATGTTTTTATCAAAATTTTATGATTATTTGGTCCTTTCAGATTTTCCACAATAGAGATCTAAAATAGCATACATTCTAACAGTAGGAAAATGTAAAGATGGGGGGAATATGCTCTTGGGCTTAACTTTCCTAGAGAAATTTACATGCTTATATATTAGTTCCCTAGCTTAAATCACATGAATAAAGAAGGTGAATATAAATTGTAGCACTTGAGAACCACTCAGAGTAAGTGCTGACCTTGGTTGAATGGCCCCATAGTCTGGATAGATCCCGGAACATAAGGGCCGAGTATAGGTGAGAAGGAGCTAACCCTCCTTCTGAGTGGCAAAAACACTTGGCTAGGCACCCAATACCCTGGTGTTGAAAGTCAAGCTTCAAGTAGTTGTTCCAGATCTGCTCCATAACACTATATTCCCCAGCTTGAATTAGCTTATGCAAAACAAGAATGAATGTTGTTGAGCTCTTGTTTGAGGCAGGCTAGAATTATCACCTTACACCCTTCCAATCAGAGTGAAAGAGGGGGCAGCATCAAAAGAAACACTTGCCATTTAAGAGTCCTTTTCTCAGTACATCCCGCAACATGATGGGACAAGAGGAAGATGCAAAGACTGGCAGAATCCAGTTACAACATGGATATAGTTTTTACCTTTCTTTCCAGGACAGTAAAACTGTCATGTATCTGAGAACAAGCCAAGGCTGCAGTGGGCTGGGGCAAGGCATAGGTGGTGATGACAGCAGAGGTCCCCTGGTACCACATATGTGACACCAGTAGCACTATTGTTCAGCAGTGTGAGCTGGACTAGTACCCACTGGTCTTCACCGTACTTATTGTCAGTAAGTCAATGAAAAGGGAGAACAGTGAAAAGTTTAGTGTAGCACATGGAGTAGGAGAGGAAGGCAGCAGAATGGTAACACACACCAGGGCGTGTGGGTCAAGCTACTTGGGCTGGTTCATGCTAATACTCTCCAGGACAAGTGTGGCCCCATCTCAAGTGACCAGAAAGGTCTATCAGAGAATTTAAGTCAACAAGAAGACTCTAATCTTGGGAAGTCAGCAATTCTCTGGAAGTTACATTCTCAGAAGCAAGGCAAGGAGGGCCATTCCTCAGAGATTGCTATTTGCTGACAATTCTAATAATATTGCACCAAAGGAACAAAACTTCTTATGACACTGACAGATGATGATGATGATGATGATGATGATGATGATGAGTTAAAAATGGAGCAGGCAGCGCTGTGGTATAGTAGGTTAATCCTCCGCCTGTCAAACCGGCATCCTATATGGGCACCGGTTCATGTCCCAGCTGCTCCTGTTCCAATCCAGCTCTCTGCCAATGGCCTGGGAAAGCAGTGGAAGATGGCCTAAGTGCTTGGGCTCCTGCACCCACATGGGAGACCCTTAAGAAGCTCCTGGCTTCTGGCTTTGGATTGGCTCAGCTCCATTGTGGCCATATGGGCAGTGCATAAGCAAATGGAAGACCTTTCTCTCTGTCCCTCCCTTTCTCTGTCTATAACTCTACTTCTCAAGAAAATAAATAAATCTTTTTTTAAAAAAATAATGGGACTGGTGTTGCACAGTGGGTTAAGCCGCTGCTTGCAATGCCGATATCCCATATCAGAGTGCCAGTTCAAGTCTTGGCTGCTCTGCTTCCAATCCAGCTTCCTGCTAATGTGCCTGGGAAGTGAGTGGAGGATGGCTCACACGCTTGGGTCCCTGCCACCCATGTGGGAGACCAGGATGGATGGAGTTCCTGCATCCTGGCTTTGGCCTGGCCCAGAACTAGCTGTTATAGATACTTGGGGAGTGATCCAGGAGTTAAAAGATCAGTCTCTGTCACTCTGCCTTTCAAATAAATAAAATAAATACATATTTTTTAAAATAACAATAATACAAAATAATACAGTCATATTTGATTTCAGTTTTCTTTGTACTAACTTAAAGTACTTTGGGAGCAGGGTTCCAATAACAAAGCAAGACGTGTAGCATAAAATGATTTACCTTTTTTGCAAGAAACTAACACACATTTTAGAAGTTAATAGAGCCTTTTTAAAATGTATTTATTTATTTACTTTAGGAAAAAGGTAGGGAGGAGGGAGAGAGAGAGGCAGAGAGAGAGAGAGTGTCCTCCATTTGCTAGTTTACTCCATGTTGTCTGCAACAGCTGGACCGGGCCAGGCAGCAGCTGAGAGCCAGGAACTCAATTCAGGTCTCTCACAGAGGTGGCAGAGACTTAACTATGTGAGCCATTAGCCTCCCGGGCTGCATATCAGCAGGAAGCTGTACTTGGGAGCAGAGTTGGTACTTGAACCAAGCACTCCACAATATGGGATGCTGGCATCGGAAGCAGCAGCTTAACCCGCTGAGCTACAACAGCTGCCCTAGAAACTAATGTTTAAGCATTAAATTATTTAGGCAAAGAACTGAGTTTCCCAATCATTGTCTAGTGCTACTTCCATTACCTGTGATAGAAGCTTCTTACACCATTTCACTGTGCTTTCTAGTCCCTCCCTTCTTATCAAAATGGGGACAAAGATATGCTACCAGTTACTCATGGTCATGCTTTCTGAAGACTTTTCTTGCAGATCTGAAAAGAATCAGTCAGCAACTTTCATATATCCTGATAAGTTCTGTTTTCTACCTACCCCTGGAGACTTCAGTGAGGAAACACAGGGAAGCCCATTCCTGGGCACACTCAGTGAGTAGGAAAGGCCAGAGGATTCATGGGCTACAGCATATGTTGGGGAATCACCCAGCACTTGTCTGAATATATGATGGAGGCCCCATGTTTATAAGATGAATGCAAAGAATCACCGATACTGATCCTTAAACTAGTTAATTAACAGAAGATTAAAAACTACACAGGTCTGTCAAAAAGTGGTGCTAATTACAGGTATTTATGTGGACTACAAAATTTTGACCTGCACTTCAGTGAAACAACACCAATCATTAAATGTGTCAGATCAGCTTCGGTGTGAATTGTGTTTTATTCATTTTCTGTCATCAGCAGTTACCAGACACCTGCTCTACACAAAGTTACTCTTCTCTCTTCCTGCACTGATTTCCAACGTTCTGGGATGTTTCACTTGCTTGCTCCTTAATCCCTGCTGATGTGTGGTGGTATTCTTATAAGTAACTCTATCAATTGCCTACCCACAGCTATTCTCCAACTATCTTAAATAAACCAAAATTTGTTCAGACACTCATATTTTTTTTTTTCTCAGCAGCCATATCCTTGGGGAAATGAGAGCCCTAGCCCCAATAAAGTTTGATTTATCTAACCAATTGTGGTCATTTCATTTCGTTATCAATGATGTGTTTAGCAAGGGCCATGAGACTCATCTCTGGCTAATGAGATGTGAGGGTAAAACTGCTGGAATGGCTTCAGAAAAGGATTTCCTAGCTTCTAATAAGTGCCCAGAAGAAAATAAAGGATTTTTTAAACCATATCTTGACCTTTGACACTGAAATATAAGACTGTGATGTTGAAGCGATCACAGCTATCATACAACCATGATGGATCACTAAATCTAAGGGCAGCAGTTAGGAGGAAAGCAAATAGAGAGAATCTGGATCCTCTATGCTATTATAAAACTAATGAATTGTCTAACACTAGACTAGAACCACCCTACATGGAATATGTGAGATATACATGATATATACACATATGCCAGTGTACTTCAAAGGTTAATGGAAAATGGAATTTAAAAATAAGTTGAAGATTCCTGCTGTGGCTCACTAGGCTAATCCTCCACCTTGTGGCGCCGGCACACCGGATTCTGTCCCGGTTGCCCCTCTTCCAGGCCAGCTCTCTGCTGTGGCCCAGGAGTGCAGTGGAGGATGGCCCAAGTGCTTTGGCCCTGCACCCCATGGGAGACCAGGAGAAGCACCTGGCTCCTGCCATCGGATCAGCACGGTGCGCCGGCTGCAGCGCACCGGCCGTGGCGGCCATTGGAGGATGAACCAATGGCAAAAGGAAGACCTTTCTCTCTATCTCTCTCTCTCTCACTGTCCACTCTGCCTGTCAAAAAAAAATTAAAAAAAAAAAAATAAGTTGAAGATTCCAAGATGGTGGAATAGAGAGGGAGCTTACTGCTCTAGTCTAGGGGAAGATAGTTTAAAAAAGTGGAGAGAGTGAAATCGCAGGGAAGAGTTATGGAGAAAACTGCAGTGGAAACTCCATGCAAGTTAGAGGGATGCTGTGGAACTACGTGGAGGGGTGGATATGGGGAGAACACAGGACCCCAGCAGCTAGGAGCCTCAGCACCAGCTTTGGAGGATAAGGTGAGACCAGACTGCAGCAGCCCAAGCCACCGGTGATAAATCTGCGGGAGGTCCTGGCATGATTCTGGCTTGGGGCCCTGTGAGGGACCTGCCAACCTAGAAGGGGGAAGAAAGGCATGTTTCTCTCTCCTTGCCCACCTGACAAAGTCATCCTGTAACTAGCTGAGAAGAGTGCAGCTGCCATTTTGGACATAGGTAACAGCTGTGCCAGCTTGTGTATGCCACACAGCAATCAGGAGACACCTGGGTCTGGCTGGGCGCATTTACAGGGGCCTGGGTACCTGTGACTGTGGGAGCCTTGTGTGCTGGGACTGTGAGCACACTGTGGCTGTGTGGGAAGCACAGGGTGTGACTGGGACTCTGGGCAGTTGCTGAGGGCAGCTCCACACAATCGGGGCTCACTGATTGTGTTGGGTGGGTCATTACTGCAGGATCCATGCTCACACTGAGGACTGTACAAATTCTTTGTGTGTTTCTGGATGAATATTGAACCCACTGGGGCTAGTGTCCAGGCATTGGTCACCTTGGAGGAGATGAGGTGAGTGTGATTCTATGCCAACAGAGCTAATCAAACCCTCCCCTCTGATAAAAAAAAAAAAAAAAAAAAGAGAGAGAGAGAGCGAGAAAGAGAGAGATTTACCATGCCCAACTTGGGTGTCACCTTGGACACTGTCCTTACCCTGGAGCATTGAACAGAACTCCCTGGCCACACCCAGCATATGCCTCTGGGTAATGACTGCAAGAGCAGTCACTCCACTAAGCCATAGAGTTCAAAGATAAAAACCATCAGAGGGAAAAAAAAATCAAACCAACAAGTATCTCCACAAGTGCCTAAAAATAAACACAGAAATTCCAAAAGCAAGAATAAGGAAGACGACATGACGTCCCAAACCAAGGAACACAGCAGCATTTCAATACCACAATGTGACGATGAAGAGACTGAAGAAATATTGGAAATGGAACTTTAAAAATTGATTTTAGAATTACTAAGAAGTAATCAGAAGCAAATCCATGAATTAAAGAGATTCATACCGGGCCGGCATTGTGGCACAGCGGATAAGCCACCGCCTGCAGTGCTGGCATCCCATATGGGCACCAGTTCGAGTCCCGACTGCTCCTCTTTTGATCCAGCTCTGTGTTAATGTCCTAGGAAAGCAGAAGATGGTCCAAGTGCTTGTGCCCATGAACCCATGTGGGAGACCCAAAAGAAGCTCTTGGCTCCTGGCTTCAGATCCACATAGCTCCAGCTGTGAGCCAGCAGATGGAAGACCTCTCTCTGAATCTCCCTCTGCTCTCTCTTGCTCTGTAACTCTATTTTATTTATTTGTTACAAATAAATAAATCTTAAAAAAATTCCAAAAAAAACAAAGAAATCCATACATGACATGAATGAATATTTTCCCCATGAAATTGAGAATTTAAAGAGAAATCAAAATGAAATATTAGAAATGACGAATTCAATAGATCAGATAAAAAATGTGGAAAGCCTTGACAACAGACTCAGGGAGGCAAAAGAAAGAATATCTGAGTTAGAAGACAGATCTCTATTTCATTCATATATGAGATAATAAAAATGTATTATTTAACCTTGTTTTGGTTAGATTTCCTGTTAATTCTTGCTAAGTATCTACAGTGATTTATTAGTGAAATAATTAGGTGAAGAGATTTTGCAGCCAGGCATACCAGGATCTGAGGGCTTTCTCTACCATTTGCTATCTGCCTGACCCTCAGTTTTTCATCCATGAAATATAAAAACCATAATTTAATATCTAGTGAGTGCTTAATATTTGCTCAAAAAGTTTGTTAGTAATTATATGGTGGTTCTGGTTGATGTAAAAAGAAACAATAAAGTAGGAAAGGGTATTTAGAAGACATATAGGAGTTCTGAATCTGACTAGATCTGAGGTGTAGAAAAATATTGATAGAAAGAAATTTACATTGACCATGTTTTGCTGCATCGCTATGTCCTTCAGGTTGTGCAAGAATGAATCAGATAGGGCCAGCACTGTGGAGAGGTAGGCTAAGTCTCCACCTGTGGCACCGGCATCCCACATGGACACCAGTTCATGTCCTGGCTGCTCCTCTTCTGGTCTAGCTCTCTGCTGTGGCCTGGGAAAGCAGCTGCAGATAGCCCAAGTGCTTGGGCCCCTGCACCCACATGGGAGACCCACAGAAGCTCCTTGCTCCTGGCTTCTGATTAGCCCAGCTCCAGCCATTGCAGCCATTTGAGGAGTGAACCAGTGGATGGAAGTCCTTTCTCTCTATCTCGCCCTCTCTCTGTAACTCTACCTCTCTAATAAATAAACAAATCTTTTTAAAAAATAATGAATAAGGCATCTTTTAAAAAAGAATAAATAAGATATATAAATAGAAGTGAAGTTCGAGGAAAAAAAAAAGCTAATGTAGAACTTTAAGTATAATTGATCATGCATTCTTGATTCTGTGTTTAATTTGCTTTCAAGACTGCAATGTGACTGAAAGTGATTTGAAAGCAAATACTTGGCCCAAAGTAGTGGACAAAGAAGATTGCTGATGAGGGCAAATTGGGACAGGGTGAATATCTTAAAGGAATAACTGATAGGTCACACAGCTTACCCAAAAATGAAGGAGTAGAAAAGAAATCAAGTCCACAAATACTGAATGATTACTATGTGCCAAGCAGCACGGTGGGTGTTGGGAACACGTATATTTTCTCAGCTCTCTCAGTCAAGTTTACCATTCACCACACACATGTGGCTAATATTAATTTCCAAGGTAAAGTCTTAAAAATGAAAATAATGCTTATACTTCAAAATTGCTTAAAATATTTATATTGGCTACAGCCCATAAAGGAATTTACAGTTTGATGCCTTTTCTGTCATACATCTAATTTTTTTTTTTTAGATGTAGTTTTGGTGGGGAATGTCTTCTAGCAGTTGCTGAGAAAGATCTCGGATCTGGGTTTTCCAGAGAGTGATGGCTGAGTGACATTCTCTGCTGATTTATGAAGTGGCAATCAGATCGTCTTCCCACACCTGGGGGAGTTCAGCCAACAGCAGCTTGCAGGTGTCACTCAAGTCTGGCTCAAGCCTGGCTCCAGGGAGTCTGGCCAGAACCCTGCTTCCTCATTCCCTGTCCTGGAGGAGCCATCTCCCGCCAGCGCCAGCGTGGGGGGAGTGTGTGCCTGTGGGTGGCTGAGAATCCTTATACTCCCCTCATGGCTCCATCCATTTCAGCGTCTAAATAGTAGTCAAGCACTTAAAATAACATCAAGACACGTTCCAGCTTGCCCTGCCAGTCAAAGGGAAAAGGGGGGAAAAATGGAAACCCTGCGTTTCAGAACCCCAAGGGCTTTCTGATTTGTTAGGTTTAGCAGTTTAGAGGATTAAAAAGGCAGAAATATTAGGAAGAGAAAAGAAAACAGAAAGAGCCAGCATTTCCATTGAAACAAATCAAATGGGCCGCTGGGCCCCAGAAGAAAAGCATCGGGTACCTGGGCAATCTTATTTATTATTCTTGCTTCACAATTAAAATAAAAAAAACCTAATAATAATTTCCTAGACATTTTTGCTTTTTTTGCTATGCTAGTCACAGTTCCCAACTCCTTTATCAACGCTACTCTGCATATGAATGGGCTGTAATTGAACTGTCACATTCATGAAGGTCAGTAACCTTTCATTAGGAAGAATGTGTCTTTCTTGATAAATTATAAAGTCCCTGGGGATTTGAAAGCATATTCAAGAAAAAAAATTCTTTCTACTATACCTTGAAAAACAAGGATGGAAAAAGAGACAAAATACAGATTTTTCTGTTATTTGGTGTAGGAGCACAACGAATGCTTATACTTCTGCTTAATTTGGTTTTTGTGTGTTTGTTGTTTGCTCTAGAGGGTTTGGGTTTTTTCTTTTTCTTTTGTTTTGTTTTGCTTTTGAGCAAGCAGTGAGGAATTATCTTCATATCCCACCAACCTTGGCTTTTTGCATTTTGTTGGCACCTCTGTGCAAAATTGTCTAAAGCAAGATTTTTCCTGATCTCCCTAAGACAAAAATGGAAACTCTGAATTCTCTTTCATTAAAAAAATTACATAACTAATCTGTTCTTTCAAAAAACAGAACTTACACGTTATTGTTTTTATAGCACCCTTCAGCATTTTCTGTTGAAAAGATCAAAGGAATTGTGTGCAATCAGAACCCCTGGAGAAGTGAGTGTTGTACAGCAGTTAAGCGAGAACGTGGGATGCCCCCATCCAGTATTTCAGGAGTGCCTGGGTCCAAGTCCAAGTTCCACTTCCCATCCAGTTTCCTACTAATGTGCACCTGAGACGCAGCAGTACTTGGGTTCCTGCCACCCACGTGGGAGACCTGGATGCAGTTCCAGGGTCCTGGCTTGGGCCTGGTCCAGCCCCAGCTGTATGGGCATTTGGAGAATGAACTTGTAGATAGGATAAAATATTTCTCTCTCTCTTTCTCTCCCTCTCTCTCTGCCCCCCTCTCCTCCTCTCATCCTCTCCCTCTCCTCTTCTTCTTTCTCTCTCTCTTTCAAATAAATAAAAATAAATAGAAGTTAAAGCCCATCTCTGAGTGGTGCACATTCTACTCCCTGCCAGTGGTGGACGTGGTGATTAGCATAGACCAGACCTCAAAAAATCACCTTTGTGCTCAAGATGACTGACTCCAGAGTGAGTCTGTCTCTGCCCCAATTGTCTGCTTGTGCTTCATGTGATTTTGTTAGGTAGGAAGTCAGAAATGAGCTTATGTGTGTGTGACAAAGGCCTAAGACATTGACATCCAGGTCCAGCATCTGCATCTCAGAGTCATCCTGATAATCTTCCAGGTGCAGCCCAGTATCTGCACTTCCGTGTCCTGTCCCTCCATCCTTCCCCTTGTCTGATAGCTTCAGAGGGGAAACTCAGAAATGAATTTTTCATATTTACATCCAAAAAGTCCTTTGTTCCAGGATGAGAAGAGGTGGGAAGGCAAGACCCATCCCCTTAAAAACCCCGGCCTCAACCGGACTGCGCACTCAGCCCTCTGCCTCTCTGCTGAGTCAGCACCTGGCCTGCCCGGGTGTATTCTCTCCACTCAACCATGTAACCTCACTCTCCCTCAGTCTGAGCAACTGGGCTCTCTCTCTCAGGTCCTGTCTGGAGAGGTGCCCATTCGTTCTTATGGATGTCCCTATCCTAATAAACCTTGCTATGATGCTTTCCACTTACTCTCTGTCTCACGCCTGAATTCTTTCTTGTGTGAAGACAAGAACCCTTGCTTTCTCCGGTAACAATTTGACTTGAGATCATCTGGGGATCTTACACCAGAGCTTCAGGCTGGTTAGCACTAACTACCATCTTCCTTTAGTTTAATGTATCTTTGTTCACAATCTATAAATTATTAATAAATTTAAAGTGTATTAGTATTTTAAATGGAAAACGTGATCAGTTTTAACAACTTAAAATTGGATTAAAAAAATCCTCTGGCAGTACTGACATTGAAAAACACACACTATTTAACAAGAGGAAGACATTGATGCCAAACTAAAATAAAGGAACATGAAAAACTCAATGTACTATTGCTTGTACCATATTGGTAGGCTCACTGCTTATTTGATATACTGAGAGCTTCAATTCTTTACAAACTTACTCACCAGCCAAATATGTGGATATGCATCAGTGCAAACATATAGTCTGCAAATAGAAATTTTAAATTTCTCATAAAGGAAACAAAAGAGAATTAAAAACCATTAGCAAGGAGTTCCTTTCTTTCTCTTTCAAAGAATATTGGCATTATGTGTAGGTCTTGCAGTGGCATGTGGGATATCAAAAAAAATATTCCTCTACAGCAATAGTTAGGCATCAACTAAGAAAACACAACCCATGCCAGATAATTCAACAGGAAGGATGAACTAGTGGAGAAAATGTTTGTTTTCAAAGGCAGCAGAAGAGCTAAAAAGGCAATGAGGGAAGACGAGCAGCGACTAAGTTACTACCACTGATAGGGCTGGCAGGACAACAATGCTGATTTCAGCTGCCCATACATGTGCATTGGGACCTCACAGCTGAAATCCATGAAAAGGATTTTCAAACACAATTTTCAGAGAACTAAAACTAATTATTCACACAAGTATGCCAGCAGGTGGAAGCTGGACTACCGCATGTCTGCCTGGTGGGAGTGGGGAATTTAAAGGAGGAGCTCTCTGGTGGGAGCTGAAGCTATGAGACGAGGAGGAGACCTCACTAGGCAGAGAGAAGCAAGGGAATAATCTGGCATCTCCTTCCCTCCGATCCTCCAATCTCTCTCTAGCGTCTCTGTTATGTTATCTGGAAGAAAGCTCCAAGGATGCCTGGGAAATGTGGATGCAGGTTCACTATCCAATCCAAGAGTATAGGCGTCAGGGCATGGAATTCACTTGAGAGTAAAGACCAAATGGTCTCCAATACATCTCCAATCAGAATGAGTAGTCCAAGACAAGTCTGATTGTAGGAACCAACAAATAGGGTGCGTAGGCAAAAGAATAACAGCACTGATTCATGGCATTAAAACTGACTGTACTTAATTCCTCCTAGCGCTCAATTGTGTGATTTCTCAGGAAGTAAAAGAACAAGGCATTTCATAAAGAAAATCTGTATTAACAGTGAAATGGTCCAAACTGAGTATTTGCAATGTGCATATCAGAAAAATTTACCAAAAAGCAAAATTCTTGGTGTGAAGCTGCCAGTATATAATTTCTGGGACACTCCAAATCGTGACTGTACTTATAAAACATGATTTCAAAGAAGTATAGCTAATTTCTCAAAATTGTGTCAAAACTCAAGCCCAACTAATTTTTCTTCTTTTATTCCTTTGACAAATTTAAATATTAAAAAAGCAATCAAATAAAAAAGCTTTCCATTCATATGAAGAACAGAATATACTTCGATGTATGTAAGATTCTGTTTGGATTCTTAAATATCTCTTCTTTTTAAAAGCAGAAATGATTAACCAGGAGATTCAGGCTAGGTTTTTGTGTATGCCGGGTAGTTCCAAACCATTATTGTGGGTTACCTTTCCTTGCACAGATGAGAAAAAGTTTATTTAACAGACTCAAAGTGAAAGAGCATCTGATGAGACACCCTTTGACATAAGCTCAGAATTTCTAAGCCTTGGGAAAGGCTGAGTTGCTCTGTCTTCACAACCACACAATTTCTTAGGGTGACCCTGTCCTTGCTCAGACAGTACTTTTCAGACCGGAATACTGTAAGATCCCCAAAAGTACAAAGTAGAGTGTGAAGAGGTAAAGAGAACGAGAGGTAGGGCTTGGAGGTGGGATGGAGGGGAGCTCTCTGCTCTCCACTCTGACCTTAATCATAGCCACTTCACTAATTAGGGTGCGGACATTAGATTGACTTCCTAACTATTCCTTCCCATTCTCTATTAAACTCTCCTTCTGTACTATAAGGCTTTGATTCCAGTTGGTGATTGGTCTTCAAGCCAATCCTATAATCCCATTAAGCCTTTTAGCAGCTGCTTTAGGAGTCCAGCAGAAGGCAATCAGAAGTCCCATTTCCTCACAGGCATGTGAACCTGGTTGGCCCATTGAGACCCAAATGAAAGGAAATTAATTTTGTGTTAGAGAGAAACTCTTTCCCCCACCAGGTATGAACAAGGGAAAATTACAGTTATCAGATGACCATTAAGAGAATCATTCTTGGGATACACAGGCATCCTTAGTGTAGACAAAGGATGGCCCAGTGTCTACACGTCCAATCTCTTCTGATTGCAGGCCTGGCTAATACTTCAATGGGAGGAAAGGAAAGGCTATCCTGGATGAACTTCTAAACAGCTGACTCAGCCAACCTTGAAGCTCACCCTATGTTTAGAAGCCTTCTTACATATAGTAATCTCTCCATTGGTAAGCCTGTTTGAGTTAGATTTCCACTACGTGAAACAGGCACTCTTAACTGACAGTGTTCCACCTGTAAAAAGATTAAAGAATTCTCTCCTAGAAGAGTTTCTAATGAACTCCACATTTCAGATAGACTCCTAAAACTAGAGTTCTACTTTTCTGATTTTTTTTAGATTTATTTATTTATTTGAAAGGCAGAGTTACAGAGAGAGAGAAAGATTGACAAAGAGAAAAGTCTTCCATCTGCTGGTTTACTCCCCAAATGGCCACAATAGCCAGGTCTGGGCCACGCAGAAGCCAGGAGTCAGGAGCTGCTTCCAGGTCTCCCATTTGGTGCAGGAGCCCAAGTACTTGAACCATCTTCTGTTACTTTCCCAGGCATGTTAGGAGTGAGCAAGACTAGAAATGGAGCAGCTGAGACATGAACTAGCACCGTATGTGATGCCAGCTTTGCAGTCAGTGGCTTAACTTGCTAAGCCACAATTCCAACTCCTGCTTTTATGATTCTAAAGGAGAATTCTAATTTTTAAAACTGATTTTAATACAGTGAATTTTGTGTTTACAAGCTCTGACCTTGTTTCAAAGGGCTTCCTTGTTCTACAAGTGTGTGGCTATATAAATCTGTTCTAAAACAAAACAGTGGCAAATAAGGTTTTTTTTTTCTAAATGTTGTTTTCTACTTTTTTTTTTTTTTTAAAGTTCATTTACTTATTTGAAAGGCAGAGTGACAGAGGAGAGAAAGAGAGCGATTTTCCATCTGGGGGCTCACTCTCCAAATGCCCACAAGAGTGAGAGGCTGGGCCAGACCAGTGCTAGGAGACCAGAATGCAATCCAGGTCTCCCATGTGGATGCAGGGACCCAAGTACTTGAGCCATCAGCTATCATATGCTGCCTCCCAAGGAGCACATTCTCAGGAACTGGATCAGAGTAGAGGCAGGATCCAAACCCAGGCACACCAATATGAGATGTGGTGGCTGCACTTCAACACCACTCCTTTTCTACTCTTACATCCTCTTTTCCCTTTCCTCCCTATGACACTCAACCCTTCTCTTCAGCTCCCACTATGTTTGTTTTTCCTGTACTACCCACCACCATGATCAAAGTCCTACCTTCATCTGTCCTCAAATACCCCAAAGTGAAGGACTCAGAAGCAAAGTTACCACCCTCATGTCTCCTGCACCCATTTCTCCCCACAAGGCTAGTCATAGAAACTGGAATTTCTCTTTAACAAAGGGAGTCATAGAAACTGGAACCCCTTTTCCCAAAGCAAGCCTTAAAGTCTAAAAATATTACTCTGCTCTTCTCCTGCTATTCTGTTTTAGAGCTCATCATGAAGACATTTTCTTACTAGCATGTCTGAAGGAAGATCATAAGCCCCCCCATTCTGTTTACATGACTGTATATAAAAAGACTTCTAAGCATAGGGTGAGCTTCAAGGTTGGCTGAGTCAGTTGTTTAGAAATTCATCCAAGATAGCCTTTCTTTTGCTCCCATTGAAATACTAACCAGGCCTGTGATCAGAAGAGATTGGATGTGTAGACACTGGGCCACAAACATTCTTTCCCTTTGTCTACACCAAGGGATCCTTCCCCATACCTAAAGGAAAGACTGTTGCTCAGATACAGCAGGAACAATATTGTTGGGTTTTGGGTTTTCCTACTGGTCTATTACTGTGAGATCATACACTTTCTGCTCAATCATGTTTCTTTTTCTATTATTTTATTTAAGATATGCAAACTTCATCATGTATTTAATAAATACAGATTTAGGAACACAGTGATACTTCCCACTCCACCCTCTCTCCCGCTTACACTCCCACCCTTCTCCTCCTTCCTCTCTTGTTCTCTTTTTCTCTACAGCCTTGTATGCTTCATCAAACCTAAGCCTAAAAATAAATAGTTCACCCCAAGTCTTCAGGCCTGCAGTCTGGAGACACATAAAAGTTTGATGACATAAATTTGCTATGCTTTTCCTTTGTTAATCTGTATTTTGGTATAGGGGTGTTGGCCATGATCTTGAATGATGAGGCAGCAAAAAGATAACCTACAGATAAATATCCTGCTACCTGATCTTCCTGGTACCCAATCTTCACTTAAAATTTACTCTGTGTTGCACTTCTCACATTGGCCACCTGGAATTATTGATAAATTCATTCAGACTGAGCTCTTCATGGGCAACTTTGGCAATGGGAACTTTAATTTGGGACCAAAGTACCTTGCAGGAAACAGAAGATCTATAAATGTCTAGTTGGCCAATAAAAACATTAGTGAAATAAGTATGTGAACCCATTCACAGAGTAATTATATGAATCAAAGAAATTTTGAAATACAGTATCATAACCCCCACACATGATTTCTAATAGAATCTGAGACATAATAACCAGTCACTGGAGATAGGTGTTGGGGAACTCAGCCTTAAAGTTAGCATGAGCACCTCCCAGCACTCAAAGACCTGCTCAGGAGGCTGTGGCAGGGCCTGGCAGCTTGCCCTTCCAACCCCCCTCCCATCCTGTGCTGCCTCTTGCTTACACAGGGAAAATGAAACTGGTGCCAGTGTTAATACAGCATAATTTATAAGCTGAGAAGAGAACGCAGCATGTGTTCCCTTTTCAAGTGAAACAGACTGTTGCTTTAGAATCAACTGAAGATGGAGACGTTACTTGGAAACCAAGGCAACTGCTGAATCCCCAGACCCTTTGTGCTTCCTAGGATTTACCCTGCATGAGACTAGCAGCACCAACTCACAAAAAAGACGGGTCTGACATGTCTCTGGCAGATTCTTCTGATAAGGCTGCTCCTGGGGCCCAGAAAGACCCAGTCCAGGAAGGAGACTCAGGGTAACTGAGGTCAGAGAACTTAATTAGAAGAGAAAGTCTGTAGTGCAGAAATTATTTCTCACCCATTATGTACAGTTTCAGAGATGGTTGAAAGCCAGACCCTATCACAGAAGCAGGCTATAAGGCACACATTCCTCATCTCTGTATCTGTTCCTTTGAATTTGTTTAGAGAAGCCTGTATCCCTATCATACCCATACCCCTTTGCTTCCAGCATAGCAACTAAGATTATTTAACTGAACAAGTGCATGCAAACACACGTTTTTACCAAATTCCAGGTTCAACTTTAACTCAGAGAGAGCAGAAAGTAAGAGCTCCTTGGGCAGGAGGCCCATTCTCAAAATGGTAGTCAGGCTTATTCACAGTTGGATTTCAGAGTGGGCATTTGCCATAGAGGTTAAGACACTCACATCTCATGGCCGGCGCCACGGCTCACTAAGCTAATCCTCCGCCTTGTGGCGCCGGCACATCGGGTTCTAGTCCCGGTCGGGGTGCCAGATTCTGTCCTGGTTGCCCCTCTTCCAGGCCAGCTCTCTGCTATGGCCAGGGAGTGCAGTGGAGGATGGCCCAAGTGCTTGGGCCCTGCACCCCATGGGAGACCAGTAGAAGCACCTGGCTCCTGCCTTTGGATCAGCGCGGTGCACCGGCCGCAGCACACCGGCCGCGGCGGCCATTGGAGGGTGAACCAACGGCAAAGGAAGACCTTTCTCTCTGTCTCTCTTTCTCACTGTCCACTCTGCCTGTCAAAAACAAAACAAAACAAACAAACAAAAAAAAAAACAAAAAACAAAACCACCCACATCTCAAGTCTGAGTATCTGGGTTTGAGTCCCAGCTCCACTCCCAGAACCAGTTTCCTGTTAACATGCACCCTGGGAGGAGGAGGCAATGGCTCAAGTAATTGGGTACTTGCCACCCATGTAGGAGTCTTGGATTGGATTCTCAGCTCCAGCTTTGGCCTGGCCAACTACAGTAATTGAGGAGTGAACCAATGAGATGGGGGTGTTTCTCTCTCTCTACCTCACGAATAAATGTAAATACATAAATCAAAAAAAAAAATAAATAAAATAAAACATTGGTTTCTTGTCTTTTCCATAGGTCCCACAGTGGTTTTATTTTTCTGCTGATTTTGACATTTATGAAATCTTTTAGGAACCTGCTTTCCAGATCTTCCTCACAGGCCTGATTATTGACTTCAGAGTTTGAATTGGATTTTGTGCAGTGATATCTGCATTTCTACTGCAGCTTAAACTTTTATATATATTTTGAAGATTTATTTATTCATTTATTTATTTGAAAGTCAGAGTTACAAGAGAGAAGAGAGGCAGAGAGAGAGAGAGAGAGAGAGAGAGGTCTTCCACCCGATGGTTCATTCCCCACATGGCTACAATGGCCGGAGCTGCACTGATCTGAAGCCAGGAGCCAGAAGCTTCTTCCGGGTCTCCCATGTGGGTGCAGGGGCCGAAGGACTTGGGCCATCTTCCACTGCTGTCCCAGGCCATAGCAGAGAGCTGGATTGGAAGTGGAGCAGCTGGGGCTCAAACCGGCACCCATATGGGATGTCAGCGTTTCAGGCCAAGGCATTAGCCCACTGTGCCATAGCGCCGGCCCCTTAAACTTTTATATTTATATTTAGGTTCACATTACTACTTTCCAGTCCTTGGCATCATTTGCTGCTGTATTTAGGCCCTTAGCATTTGGTTAATCTCATGTTATCTATCTGAATGACAACTAACCCCAGTTATAATAGAGTATTGAGCCAGAGATCCCCTTTGGGACAGGATACCCAGGACAGGAAAGGCCAATGACACTGATTATCCTGCTAATCCCCACCATTAAAATCAAGAGCCAGGGTACTCCATGTAGTGTAAGGATGGGATGCTGAAGAATAAAGCTGGAGGACTGCTAGCACCCGGGAAGAACATGATAATGACACCACATCTTACATTCCATTTTAATGGCTGCGCTCTTCATAGTTAGGCATACAACTCCCTGTGTGATGAACTTGGCCTTGGTCTCTGAGATCCAGCTTGGTGCTAGAATACTATAAAAGGATCCCATGGCAGCTGTTTAGTGATATTTTGAGTCCCTCATTGTCTGTAGTGATTGTCTTACAGAATACCTTTTTTTAAAGTTTCTATTACTAAACCACACTGATGTCTTCAGATTAAAGTAGTATATCACCTACAGTTCTATTACAATTTAGAATGTGGCTAAGCCATCAGTGGCCTATTGGAGATCATTTATTCAATAATTATGTATTACCATTACTTTCCAGGGTTAACACTGGAGGAGAATGGGACGTGGAACAGAAAAAACTTATCATGGAAGAGAAATCAGTAAGGAATTTCCTATGGAAGAGGAAGATAAGACAGGCTAGGAGTGTGCCCCTGGGATGCACTCAGCTCTAGCATTGCTGGGGGTGGGGGAGAATCCAAAACAGATAAAGGAAAGATAGAGACTAACTCCCAGTTCTGTAAGGCAATTTTGCCTGTCCCGCTTCCTATGACCTATATGGTTATCTTTTATATAGGACATGAATGCTCAAGTTCTTTATATAAAAGGGCTGGTATAATACCCATATTTGCATGTGAACTACTCACATTCTTCTGTATACATTAAATGGTCTCTAGATTACTTATTATACCTCATACAATATGCATGCCTTGTAAACAGTTCTTCCACTGTTCTGTTTAGGAAATAATGACGAGAAAAAGAAATTTGTATATGTTTAGTATAGACGCCATTATCATAAGTCTACCAACATACTGTATCAGCAATATAACTTTTTAAAAAATTTTTTAAGATTTATTTATTTATTTTAAAGTCATAGTTACACAGAGAGAGAAGGAGAGGTGTGGGGGGGGGTCTTCCATCCAAATGGTAGAGTTAGTCTTGCCCCAAATGGTAGAGTTAGAAACATACCAGGGGATTCCAATTCAATCCCATCAAGGTGGCATGTACCAGTGCCATCTCACTAGTCCAAGTGATCAATTTCAGTTCACAATTGATCATATTGAAAGGACTAAGAGTCAAAGGGAGCACATAAACAAGTCTAGTACCTGCTAACACTAACCGCTAGAATAAATAAAGGGGAGAGTGATCCAACATGGGAAGCGAGATACTCAGCAGACTCATAGAATGGCAGATGTCCTAAACAGCACTCTGGCCTCAGAATCAGCCCTAAAGGCATTCCGATCTGGCTGAAAAGCCCATGAGAGTATTTCAGGCATGGAAAGACAAGACACTCTGGCAAAAAGATCTCTGTGAGTGAGATTCCAGTGGAAAGAACAGGTCTTCAAAGAAGGAGGTACCTTTCTCTGAAGGGAGGAGAGAACCTCCACTTTGACTATGACCTTGTCTAAACAAGATAAGAGTCGGAGAACTCAAGGGGCTTCCATAGCCTTGGAAACTCATGACTGGTGCATAGGGAGATTACTGATGCCATAAACAGGAGTGTCAATTTGTAAATTCAACAACAGGAGTCACTGTGCACTTACTCCTCATGTTGGATCTCTGTCCTTAATGTGCTGTACATTGAGGCTTAATGCTATAACGAGTACTCAAACAGTATATTTCACTTTGTGTTTCTGTGGGGGTGCAAACTGTTGAAATCTTTACTTAATGCATACTAAACTGATCTTCTGTTAAAAAAAAAAAAAAAGAAGAAATTATCAATTCCCAACTTGACTCTCACTGGGATTAAACATGACAATAGGTCTGATCTGATTTCATCATCATTTAAAAAATCATCTATTATTTTTCACTTTATGTTTCTGTGTGGGAGCAAACTGTTGAAATCCTTACTTAATGTATACTAAGCTGATCTTCTGTATATTAAGATAATCGAAAACGAATCTTGATGTGAATGGAAGGGGAGAGGGAGTGGGAAAGGGGAGGGTGGTGGGTGGGAGGGACGGTATTGGGGGGAAGCCATTGTAATCCATAAGTTGTACTTTGGAAATTTATATTCGTTAAATAAAAGTTAAAAGAAAAAGAAAGGAATGAAACAGACTAGATACAAAGGAAGTTAAAAAAAATTTTAAGATTTATTTATTTATTTATTTATTTTAAAGTCATAGTTACACAGAGAGAGAAGGAGAGGTGGCGGGGAGGGGGGTCTTCCATCCACTGGTTCACTTCTCAGATGGCCACAACAGCCGGGGATGCGCTAATCCAAAGCCAGGAGCCAAGAGCTTCTTCCGAGTTTCCCACATGAGTGCAGGGGCCCAAGGATTTGGGCCATCCTCTCATCCTCTACTGCTTTCCCAGGCCATAGCAGACAGCTGGATCGGAAGAGGAGCAGCAGGACTAGAACTGGCACCCATATGGGATACTGGCGTTTCAGGCCAGGGCATTAACCCACTGCACCACAGCGCCGGCTCCAGTAATATAACTTTTTAAAAACATTTTTTAGCATTTAATGAACCTACAAGCCACCAGACACAGACTGTCCCTGTGACAAATTCCCTTAGTCTTCACAGCTCTTCTGCAGGAGAATTGAACCTTCTCAATGACATGCTTCTTCCCTAGAGCTTTGTAGTAGCCCAATCACATCATGTCAATCATGCGAGCAGCTCCAGTCTTTTATTGTGCCAGCACTTACTGGTGCCTGCTCACTGACCTGGGTCTACAATTCATGAAGGCTGATGATCGGGCAGAAATTCTGGTGCCTATTGAAGTGGTGATGCCTTGTATAAACTATCCCCGAAGAACACAGGTAGTATTTCTCAAAATTGGTCCTGTGATAATGCACACCACCAGCATCACCCAAATCTCCTGAGTGCTTCCAGTGCTTGTCCACATGGCCCCAAGGGTCCCAGTCTTTCAGTATGGATGACAATACAGCAGCCAAGATCAAAGAGCAGCAAGGTGGTATTTTTTAAAATATATATATATATATTTTAAAAGTCAGAAATGCAGGCAGATATAGGAATAAAGACAGAAAGCTCCCGTTCACTGGTTCACCCCCTAAACGCCCAAGGATTGGGCCAGGCCCTAAGGAGCTGGGAAATCAATTCAGGTCTCCAACGTGGGTAGCAGGGGCCTTACTTCTTGAGCCATCACCTGCTGCCTCCAAGGTTGCCTATTAGCAAGAAGCTGGAATCACAAGCAGAGCTGGGACTCTGGTTATGCTCCCATATTAGACACAGGAATCCCAAACAAGGTCTTATTATCTCCTGTGTCAAATGTCCACCACAATATTTTTAAATTTTATCTGATATATAATAATTATGCATGTTTATGGGGTGCCATGCAATGTTTTGATGCAAATATACATTGTGTGATTTTTTTTGTCTTTTTTTAAATTCTTCTTCTTACTTTAATTTACAGATTGTAAAATCCCTTCATTTCTTTTTTTTTTTACTTTTATTTTTATTTAATGGATATAAATTTCCAAAGTACGGCTTATGGATTACAATGGCTTCCCCCCATAACATCCCTCCCCTTTCCCACTCCCTCTCCCCTTCCATTCACATGAAGATTCATTTTCAATTCTCTTTATATACAGAAGATCAGTTTAGCATACATTAAGTAAAGATTTCAACAGTTTGCTCCCACACAGAAACATAAAGTGAAAAATAATAGATGATTTTTTAAAATGATGATGAAATCAGATCAGACCTATTGTCATGTTTAATCCCAGTGAGAGTCAAGTTGGGAATTGCTAATTTCTTCTTTTTTTTTTTTTAACAGAAGATCAGTTTAGTATGCATTAAGTAAAGATTTCAACAGTTTGCACCCCCACAGAAACACAAAGTGAAATATACTGTTTGAGTACTCGTTATAGCATTAAGCCTCAATGTACAGCACATTAAGGACAGAGATCCAACATGAGGAGTAAGTGCACAGTGACTCCTGTTGTTGAATTTACAAATTGACACTCCTGTTTATGGCATCAGTAATCTCCCTATGCACCAGTCATGAGTTTCCAAGGCTATGGAAGCCCCTTGAGTTCTATGACAAGGTCATAGTCAAAGTGGAGGTTCTCTCCTCCCTTCAGAGAAAGGTACCTCCTTCTTTGAAGACCTGTTCTTTCCACTGGGATCTCACTCACAGAGATCTTTCATTTAGGTTTTTTTTTTTTTTTTTTTTTTTTTTTTTTTTTTTTTTTTGCCAGAGTGTTTTGGCTTTCCATGCCTGAAATACTCTCATGGGCTTTTCAGCCAGATCCGAATGCCTTTAGGGCTGATTCTGAGGCCAGAGTGCTGTTTAGGACATCCACCATTCTATGAGTCTGCTGAGTATCTCGCTCCCCATGTTGGATCACTCTCCCCTTTATTTATTCTAGCGGTTAGTATTAGCAGGTACTAGACTTGTTTATGTGCTCCCTTTGACTCTTAGTCCTTTCATTATGATCAATTGTGAACTGAAATTGATCACTTGGACTAGTGAGATGGCATTGGTACATGCCACCTGATGGGATTGAATTGGAGTCCCCTGGTATGTTTCTAACTCTACCATTTGGGGCAAGTCAGCTTGAGCATGTCCCAAATTGTACATCTCTTCCCTCTCTTATCCCCACTCTTATGTTTAACAGGGATCACATTTCAGTTAAATTTCAACACTTAAGAATAACTGTGTATTAATTACAGAATTAAACCAGTCATATTAAGTAGAACAGACAAAAAAAACTACTAAGAGGGATAATGTATTAAGTTGTTCATTAACAGTCAGGGCTATGCTGATCAAGTCACCGTTTCTCATAGTGTCCATTTCACTTCAACACATTGTGTGATTTTTAATAAGGGTAAATATATCTATCTCTTCAGACATTTATCATTTCTTTATAGTGAAAACATTGAAATTATTTCTTCTAGCTTGTTCTTGAAAAATAAACCATAGATTATCATTATCTATAGACACTCTACATTTTTGATCCATGATTGGTTGAATACACAGATATTGTACCTATGCTCATAGAGGACCAATTGTATTTGCTAAATATTCAGCTCATCACAACCTCCTTCTCTGTAGGAAATCTTTTAGCCAAGTCAACCTGAATATGAGAACGTTGTGCTACATGCATCTTTAAATTAGCGCCAGAAGACTATAAAACACAGTATGTCAAAGAATACTAAGAAGCCACTGCAGCGTCCCAGGACAAGTCAAAGGAAGTGTGTATCTTTCCCAGAAGCTTTCCAGGAAGAGATGTAGAGACAGAAAGTCTGACAGTGTAAGTTCAAAGCAAATATAAAATAAAATCACTCTAGATAATCCACGGCTTAGTTAAGCAAACTTTGTTTTAAAAAAAGAAAAGTGTCCAAGTACATGGTTTTCATAAGTAGCTCAGTGCAAACTCTTGATTCCACACTCTTGGTTTTTAAGTACTATTCCTCTGAATCTGCCCTGTTGGAGACAAGGGCATCCTAGTGGTTATGGGAAAACATACTCTCATTGCTTGCTCCCAGCCTCCTTAGTTTGCCTTGTTAGCACTGTTTTGATGGTGTTTTGTGACCTCTGTGACATACAACCCTGATGGTATGCTGTATGGTGGCAAGTTCACAGGCCCTTGTATAAAATGCTGGGTATGACAAGTAGAAGGCCTTTAGACTAATGCTTCTGGTATACAGTGTGGGGAATTTGAAAACAAAGAGAAGAGTTTCTTTGTTTTTTTTTGTTTTTTTTTTTTTTTTGGTTTTAATATCCTCGTTGAAAAAATTAGCAAGAACTCTCTCATCAGGTAGATGAATCGCATTTGAAGAAACCAATGTTTCTTTTTGATTCCCAAACATAAAAGATAGTAAAAATAAAGCAGAAGTAGAAAAATGCTAACAACTGAAGGTTTTAGCTAATGGAATTGTTCTTTACACATTTTCAGTAAATTTCTGTTAGTATAAAATTTTTAAATAAAAAAATTAGGGGAAAAATAAAAATCACCCAGGGCTGGGGAAGCCAGTATGTGGACAGTCAGTACAAGAACACTGGTCACATCTCAGTGACTAATTATGTTGGCTCAGAGGCTCATGGGATGCTCACCAAACTAATCCACTTCTGCATATTTTAGGTTTCTGTGGTGAAAATTATTTTTAATAAAATGAGAATATTTCCAGCTTTGCCCCTCTGTTAGTTTCCTTCCATGCTCTCCTTAGGTGATTGTCTCTTTCCACTTTCAGTAGTTTGAAACCAACCAGAATTACAGTTCCACTTTCCTGAAAGGGCAGTGGGAAATGAAATTGTGTTGACAGAAGCTAAATTATTGGCCTGTCGATCCTTTTCTCTCTCTCTCTTTATCAGTATCTACCAAAAAATAGTTATGTGTGGGCAATTGGCCTAATTTTATGTTAGGCACCAAAACAAGAGGGTCGCGTAGGGAGGGAAAGATTTCTTTTCCTCATTTGTTGCTAGACTTTATGGCTGTGGCCCTATAACAAGAAACAGACTGATGAAAGAAAAGCATATGAATTTATTCGATACAAATTTTATGTGACATGGAAGTCTTCATAAGAAAATGAAGAACAGCTCCTGGCTGTTGCGGCCATCTGGGGAGTGAACCAGCAGTTGGAAGATCTCTCTCTCTCTTCTCAATCTCTCTCTCTCTCTCTCTCTCTCTCTGCCTCTTCTCTCTCTGTGTAACTCTTTCAAATAAATAAATTTTAAAAATGTTTAAAAAAAAAACATTTTGCTTAGTCAAATAAGCCAGTCACAGAAGGACAAGTACTGTATATTTCCACTCATATACCTTAGAGTACATGGAGCGGACAAATTCACAGAGGGTCAGATTATAGTTGCCAGGGACTGGAGAGAGTGGAAAATGTGGCTGGACCATTAAGTAAGTCCAGGGTTTCTGTCTACAGCGATGAAGATGTTCTAGAGATAGACGGTACTGATGGTGGGGTTCACACCACTAAACCCTGGTGCTAAAAATAGACAGAATGGTCCATTTTATATGATGTAGATTTAATTATCATGAAGATAAAGATAGAAAGGAAAGCCTTTGTCCTCACGGATCTTTGAGATGTGAAAGCCTCCTTGTTGGGTCACAGGGTAAAAACCCATGTTTCCTTCCCACGGCTGGGTAAATTGCTGGTGGAAAATTCTCACCTAGAAGCAGACCCAAACCTGGGTGACAGAGGCCACGAGAGGGGAAGTAGCAGGAAAGGCTTTTTGAGTCTCTGCCTGTGGGGAGACCTAGCCTGTGTCCTGGAGACCTCCTGGCTCACCAGCAGTTGACTTGGAGTGGAGGGAGAGGGGAAGAATCCCGGTAGTGCTTCTTGTAATACCTTGTTAGTGCTTGTAATCAACATGGCTAGGATGAAAGAATTCTGGCTTCAGAACAGAAATGCTGTGCTTTAAATTAAATCAGTTCCCTGCTGGGAGCCACTTACTCCCTTTCTCTGCCACAGCCAAGGAAACAATTCAGAGGTTTCTCCGCATGGTTAGCAGCATGAGTGACCTTCAGTCTTCCCACTCAAAATCGATGCAAGATGATCCCGCGGGCTTAAATAAAAGTCTTTGTCCCAGCTTCCCTGTCTTTCTTCCTCTTCCAACCAAGCCCGCATCCCCACCCCCTTCTCTTATGCATGCGTGCCCAGGAGGCACTAAACCCTCCTCCTCCAAACGCATCACCTTTGCACCTGGCTGAAGCCACAGCGGTTTCTCACCTCCTTACTCTGCTCTCTCCTGGCTGATGAGCAGCCAGCCAGATGGCCATTCCCCAATCTCCCAGCATGAGTTTGACTGACAGGAGCCTCTGATAAACCTCCCAAGAATGAAGTCATCTTCAGGTCACTGCAGCTGCCTGGCCTTTAGCACCCCACCGCAGACCACCATTATCTGCTGAATAGGAGACAAAGGAAATTAGTCCTGCTTCCCTATCATCCCCATTATTTCCTGGCTGATTTAAACTAGGAAGCAATGAGATGCCCTTCACTTTCCTCCAAAAGGTACAAATGTCAGCTGTTGAAAAATGCAAACATGAAGCTTTGCTATGTTAATGGTTGGGTTCCTTTGTTAGGGCTGAGAAGTGGAAAGTGCATTTGATTCCCTGCCCTTGAGGAAAGAGGTAATAAGCTCCTGATAAACTTCTTTAACTACACACACCTAGAGATGCTGAGGTCCTTAAGCATTCAGTATTTCAGTTAGAGAAAGAAAGAAAGAAAGGCCGGGCATGAGGCTTCATTTCCACCCTTTTACAGCACACTTATCCCTTTGACAGACAAAGAATCTTAACCCTAAAATTGAAAGGAACAACAACAAAAAAATCCCTTCGCCATTCCCAAAGCAATTCTCTCCCAGAAACGAATATTTCAGTGCCCTGCAGAGCCATAAACAAGGTGTAGGTAGCACGGGCCACCTTAGATCTGACATTCAGGGAGGTGGAATTTGTTGCTACAGGGAAAATGGAATTATGGCAAAAAGGCTCGTGATTGGGGAAGAATGTTTTTAAACTACAGATTGATTTCTCGGAGTCCTGGAGGTTAGGAGGCTAATCTGAGAGCAGGTTTCTCCTGAGATCTCTCTCCCTGGCTTGCAGAAGGCACATTCTTACTGTGTTCTCATATAGCTCCTACTCTTGCTTAGGATACTAGCCTTACTAAATACAGGCTCCCTTCTAATGACCTCATTTAACCTCTGTCCCCTCCTTAAAGGCCTTCTTTTCAAATATAGGCACATTGTGGGTTAATGTGAATTTTGAAACTGAGCAAGAACTCACAGCATTTGGATTATGAAGGGCTATCAATCAGTCCTACATTCTTCCTTAGGCAATGGAAAGGCAACAGACTGATGGGAGAGGGGGAACCCTCAGAAATATAAGTGGATTAGTGAAGAGAGAGATCAACTAAAAGACAAAAAGGCAACAGGTGAAAGGAAGAGAGCCTGAACTTCATGTTGGTAGTAAAATAAACAGGATGCAAACTGAAAATGTTCATGGGGAAACAATCAACCATGGTGAGCAATAGAGGAAAGATGACCTCAGGATATTAATTCTAAAAGATTGGGGAATGGTTAAAATATGGAATGGGCAAGGAACTACTGATACCACAAGATCAACTGGAAAGTTCGTAAACTCTGAAACTGAAGTGTGGACACACTATGTTAACAATACAAACTTTGGCACCTTCTGCATGTGTAACCTTAACAATGTACTTAACTGTCCTGGGCCTCAGTAGACTCTTGGATCAAGTTGAAGTGACAGAACTGACCTCACTGGGTGGTTTATGCTTATGGATGAATGGATGTCTCCTAATTCAACTCTGAGATAGAATTTAAAATTACCATGAGTGGCTGGTTGCACAAGAAACTCAAGAACAGTATATGTTTAAATTTTCAAGTGGAATAATGTAGAATAGAAAAGAAGACAGAGAGCAATCAAGTTAAGAGTCATCGTGAGCCATGAGATGATGTGGAAGCTGTGATGTGGCTTTAACAGATGAGAAACAAGTACGAGCTTGGGCACCATAACCAGGAAGGCAGCCCTTGCAAATCACGTTACAGTTGTCCTCACTGGAAGCTGGACACACATAGTTAGCCAAGGGAGAGGTTGAGAAGTGAATTAAGTCACTTCCTGCAAACTCATGAAAGGAAACCATTTGGGGATCTCCTCCGTCTCCACAGAAGAAGGAATAGGAAAAACACATGGACTCAAAGCAAAGTACAAGAAATATGAGGAAGAAATCTGACAAGGTGACTGCATATGCTAGGGGCTGCACTATGTCCCCTATGATTCATATGTTGAAGTCCTAAGCCCAATTCCTCAGAATGTGACTGCATTTGGAGATGGGGTCTTTGCAGAGTTAATTAAGCTAAAATGGGGTAATATAGGTGGAACCTAGCCCAGTATGGACTGCTGTCCCTATAAGAAAAGATTAGGGAGATCGAGTGTGTGGTACAGTGGGTTAAACCACCACTTAGGACACATAACCCATATTCAAGTGCCTAGTTTGAGTTCCTCCAATTCTGTGCTTCTGATCCAACTTCCTGCTGAGACACCTTGGAGGCAGCAGAATATGGTCCAAGTAAAAGGGTTCCTGCCAACCACTCATGGTAATTTTGGATTCTATCTCAGAGTTGAATTAGGAGATACCCATTCATCTATAAAGCATAAACCACCCAATGAGGTCAGTTCTGTCACCTCAACTTGATCCAAGTCCCAGATGGAGTTCCTGTCTCCTGACTTTAGCCTGGCCCAGCCCTTGGTACTGAAGGCATTTGGGAAGTGAAGCAATGAAGGGAAGATCTCTCTGTCTCCGCCTCTGTCTCTGTCTCTACCTCTATCATCTCTTTATCTATCTCTATCTCTATTTCCACCAGTTACCCTGAATAAAAAATCAACCAATCAATCTTTAAAAACTGGTAGTTATGAAAAAAAAGAAGAGATGAAGACAGAGGGAGAACCAAAAGAAGACACAGAGAGAAGATGATGTCTACATGCCCACTGAGAGATGCTTCAGAACAAACCAACCCTGCTAATACTTTGATCTGACTCCCAGCCTCAGGACTCCAAGGAAATAAATTTTTGTTATTTAATTATGCAGTCTGTAGTACTTTGTTATGACTTCCTGAACAGGCATTAAAGACTTCTGTTATGTCTCCCTGCTTTGTATCTTTGATATCAGACTGAAGACTACATGGGGAAAGATCTCATCAAATCTTCCGTGCACCCAGATGGAGTTTCTGGCTCTTGCCTTTGGTCTCACCCAACCCAGCTGTTGTAGGAATTTGGGGAATGAACTGCTAGATGAAAGATTTTTCTCTTACAAATAAAATAGGAAAAAATTCTTATGTAGCTCTGGTGAATTTCAGTACTTTCCTAGGCATCATTGGGTTCTTTGGGATACTATGCAATTTTTTAATTTATTTATGTATGTATTTAAGATTTATTTGAAATGCAGAGTTACAGAGAAAGGGAGGGAGAGGCAAAGAGAGAGATATTCCGACATTTGGTTCACTCTGCAATGGCTGGAGCTGGGCCGATCCGAAGCCTAGAGCCAGGAGTTTCTTCTGGGTCTCCCATAGGGGTACAGGAGTCCAAGCACTTGGGTCATCTTCCACTGCTTTTTCCAGGCACATTATCAGGGAGCCGGATTGAAAGCAAAGCATTCGGGACTCAAACCAGTGTGCATAGGGAATTCTGGCACCACAGGTGGTGGCTTTACCTGCTATGCCATAGCACTGGCCCCACCATGAAATTTTTTTAAAGTAATGATCATTTCATTTCTTATACCTGACACTTGGATTCTCTCTAATTAATTATTCAAAAAAGAGGAATATCTATGGAAGTAAACCATCTTGGTATAGTATTTATATATAAAACTTTCTAGTCAAATTATCAACCTAAAACATGTATCCTTCCATATAACACATCACCCACCTGCTAATTAATTAATACCTTCTGTGATCAGAAACTCATCTTCATGGGGCTAAGTTTGCATTGGGCTGGAGTCTTTGGCTTTCAGTAGCTGACGGCAGATTATATTGATTTTGATTTTTTTAGTGTCCCTGTATATCTCCCTACTCTGCCTCTTAACTTGTCTATGACCCAAGCACACAGGGGGCAAAGTCATTTCAAAGTACTTTTTAAGCTGAGCTGAACATAAAGAACCTCCTTTTCTCTCTGTGTACTAAGCTTGATGGATGACAATCCACTAAACTGTGCAGCCGTAAATGAATATGAAGTCTTTTCTAACAGTAGGGAGGAGGGGGGGGGAGAGAGAGAGAGAGAGAGAGAGAGAGAGAGAGAGAGAAAAGAGACTGCTTCTAGTCCTCTCTATGGCCACTTCCTCTTTCTTTCCCACATTGTGGTTATGGGAGCCAACTCCTTTTGCTTGCTTAAGATACTTCAAGTGACATTGCTGTTACATGTAAGTACGAGAGTTATTTGAGGAATAAGTATAATTCATCCTCTTCAAACCAGCTCTTAAAATGTTTGAAAGCCATCATTAGAGAGAGTGTAGTTTTATTGTCCAAGCTAGGGGACTTTTGAGAGTGAAACAGAATGCAATTTGCAATTATGCTGGAACAACAGCCATAAACTTAAACTGTTCTAGCAACGCTGTTGTTAGCCTACCCTTTCCAGTCCACACGTCCCAGCTTCCTCACCCTTTCATAAATGTTACAATAACAAATGCCCTTGCTACCTGGTTCTCATTCTTCAGACACTCACCATTTGCCAGTGTCTCTCCTGGAATTCTGCAACTCACATTGGATCCAGTATTCAAGATGTGATTGACCAGGGGAACAGAATACTTAGTTCGGAAAACATATTACCATTGATCCCACTGATGTAGCTTCAGATTCAATCTCCCTCTTTGTCTTTCTCTTAACACATTTTATTTTGGCTGGTACCTGGTTGGTGCTTACGGACCAATAAATGAATAAATTACTTATTTGATTTGGAAATCAACAATAATTCAGTTGGCTTTGAGGGGAGGGAGTTCATGTTTATCTGGGCGTTTTATTGTTATTACTATTGTTTTTTTAGAGAGAGAGAGAAATAGTTCTATCTTCCATCCACTGGTTTATTCCTCAAATGGTCGGAATAGCCAGGGCTGAGCCAGGCTGAAGCCAGGAGCAAGGAACTCCGTCCTGGAGTATTTGGCCATCTTTCGCTGATTTCTAAAGGACATTAGCAGAGAGCTGGATTGGAAGTGGAGCAAGCTGGACTTGAACTAGCAATCTTTCCCAGAATGCCAGTATTGAAGGCAGTGGCTTAAGCTATTGAGCCACAACAGCAGTCCCACATTTCTCTGTTTTAAATTCCAGCTTGTTAGTGTCGGTTTATTATATTAGTTGGTATCTCACAACACCATTCTACCTCCTGCTCTTCAATAAATTTAATGATAAGTGTATCTTTTATTTATTATCATTATTTATATCAGATTATGCTTTGTGCACTTCATATAGCAGTCCTTGTTCTATACATTATAGGCATTTAAAATATTTATTTATTTATTTGAAAGGCAGAGTTAGAGAGAGAGAGAGAGAGAAAGAGAGATCTTCTACCTGCTGGTCCACTCTCCAAATGGCCACAATAGCCAAAGCTGGACTGATCTGAAGCCAGGAACAAGGAGTTCTTCTGGATCTCCCATGTGGGTGGTAGGGCCCAAGTACTTAGACCATCTTCTGTTTTCTCAGGTGCATAGCAGGGAGCTGGATCAGAAGTGGAGCAGCTAGGACTTAAACTTGCACCCACATAGGATTTTGGTGCCACAAGAAGTGGCTTTACCCACTACACCACAGCAATGGCCCCACTTTCATTTTTCAAATAAATTTTCATTTATCTGAAATCAGTTAATATCCGTGATAAATGCTAAAATAGATACCATGAGAATTCACATTTTACAGATGGAGAAATTGAGGTACTGAAAATATTAAGTAAATTGCCTGAGGTCACAGATTATCAAAGGCAGAGGCAAGGTTCAGAACCATTTGGACTCCAGAATCTGTCCTCTTAATCGCGTTGCTATTATCAGATTCTCATTCCTTGATTGTCAAGGCTTGGAACAGGACAGGGCCAAGGGGGAGACACCATGGCATCCCTCCACAGACACACAGCACACACAGTATGTTTGTTCCCTAGCTATTGTTGTCCCTAACTTAGAGTGATATGAATAAAAGGCAGTGTCATGCCCAGACACACTTCCAGTTTAAATGCTTTGAGTGTTTTCAAGCATTATTTTAATAACCCAATCTAGAATCATTTGGACAAATGTCACCTTGAAAGTTTTTGTCCTGTGGACCTAATTCCATGCCTTCTTTTCCTTCTTCCCTCCTCTCCCTTCTCTTTCTTTTTCCCCATTCTCTGTACCTTCCCCCTTCCTCCCCTTCCGCCTGTCCCCTTTCCTCTCTCACAATCTTCCTCTCTATTCCTCTCTTTCTCATTCTCTCCACTTGCCTAGCTGTCATCTCCTCTCCTCATCCCATGATTTCTTAACTATAACAGCCCTACTTTCTAACCTAAGTGCTTAATTACAGCTGTTATCAAATCTATACAATTTTTAAATTTTTTTAATGTTCACTTATTTGAAAGGCAGAGAGAGCAAGAGAGAGACAAAGAGAGAGAGAAAGATCTTCTATTTGTTGGTTCACTCCTCAAATGCTTACAACAGCCAGGGCTAAGCCAGGCCAAAGCAAGGAACCTGGAATTCTATCAGGTCTTTCCCTTGGGTGGCAGGGATCCAAGTACTTGGGCCTTTATCTGCTGCTTTACAGTGTACATATAAACAGGAAGCTGAATTAGAAGTGGATGAGGTACCAACATTGTGATGCAGTGGGTTAACTCTGGCATCCCATATGGGAACATGGGTTCAAGTTCTGGCGGCTTCACTTCTGATGCAGCTCCTTGCTAATGTGCCTGGGAAAGCAGCAGAAGAAAATGATCCAAGTCCTTGGGCCCAGCCATCCACATGGGATACCTGGATGGAGAAGTGGATGAGCCAGGACTCCAACAGCATACTCAGATATAGCACGCAGACATCTCAAGAGGCAACCTAACCACTGCACTGAATTCCTATCCATGAGAACGTTTATACTTGGTACAACAAAGATTTGCCAGACCAACTGACTGGAATTAAGTCTGAAAATCTTTCTCAGGGCTGGAGCTGAAGCACAGTGAGTTAAGCCACCATCTGCAATGCTGGAACCCCATGTGGGCACCTGTTCAAGACTGCCCCACTTCTGACCCAGCTCCCTGTTGATGGCCTGGGAAAGCAGCAGAAGATGGCCCAAGTGCTTGGGCCCCTGCACTCACGTAGGAGACCCAGAAGAAGCTCCTGGTTCCTGGATTTGGCCTGGCCTGGACCTGGCCATTGTAGCCATTTCGAGAGTGAATCAGTGGATGGAAGATCTCTTTCTGTCTCTCTCTCTCTGTAACTGTGCCTCCCAAATAAATAAATATTTAAAAAGAAAAGAAACTATTTCCTGATTTTTTTTCCTGAAACATAATTTCACTTCAAGAAATTTGAATTTCAACCTACCCATTGCAGCAACAAATCAAAGTGAAAGGCAACAGTACTGAGCAATGTGAGTGGCACATAGAAATTATAAAGTGGTTATTAAGTCAATGGCTTCAAAGATAACAAGACAGTTATCCATATATCTCCAAACTGAAATCTGAGAGTTGAGAAATTAAATCCACAAAATATCAGAAGCACCTGATTCTCTGGTCATCCCACATGCAAGTTCTTTTGAAGACAGAGGAATGCAAGGTACCATATAGAATAGTACCATGGAAATCAGTTTGACTATACAAACGCAGGTCCTAAACTTAATTTGGACAATTCTGAAAGAATTCAAGAGTCCAGATATAAATAAAAATGTAAAACCTCACTGCTGTCTTGCCTGGCTATCAGGTGGCCAACAGACTGCCCTTGGGTAGGGCAAATCAGCAACAAACGTTGCCTGCTGAGAGAGGAGTTTCACCTCTCTGCAAGAATGAATAGAAGAAATGTAATTCGTCTGCTCAGCTCTTATGCAATGCCAGGTAACCTTAGAATAAAGAGGGCTTTGAGGGAGAAAGCCAGACTTCCCAAACACATTGCCACAATCAGATCCCCTCCTGTCAGATGCCTGCAGACACAGCGACCAACATGTCCCAGACTGCTCATTGCTATCGCTCGGATTCATGAGGCTGTGTCTCCCACAGAGAAGGATGGGAGATAGAAAGGCTCCAAAGGCTCTCTCGGCGAAAATTCTATGGTGAAATTCCATTAGACAGAAGCCAGCTCTCTGCTGAGTGAATTGAGCCTTTTATCAGTCAGATTTGTATACATTATAGAAAGAGCCAAAGAAGGGAGTTACTGTACACCTCGTATATTTTTAGTTCCCTAGGATTAGTTGCTATTGGACTGAATGTGAGGGGAAGAGGAGAAACAAATCCACTTCAATCTTTGCTGTATGTTGGTGGCTTTTTGAGGTCTCCAAGGTTCGCTGGGCTTGCCTGTTTGCTTTTCTGATCTACCATGGTGCATTCTGCAGTTTGACAAAGGACATGTTATCTGTTCCATGTTCCAAATGTCACCTCAGATAATGCCCTGGTGTGTGTGTGTGTGTCTGTGTCAGAGAGAGAGAAGCACATGCATGCATGCAAACCTTGATTTGATCTTAGCTTTGAGACTAACTCAAAAGCAGCACAATAACAACACTTCAGTTGACAGAATCAACTGGGAAACTTTTGCAGCCCTCGTACTGTCTTCATTGACTTTAGTTATTGCAGAAGCAATTCTCTGTGGCAAAGCCAAAATAAAAAAGAGCAAACTAATAAGATACATGGATGTGCAGATAGTATTGCTGTCACTAGATTATGATAAAAGCAGCTGGTATTACGGCTTTGGTGTTTTGCAGAGTTCTGTGACTAGAGATAACCCTTCTACCATTTTATTCACTGCCATACTTTTTTGTCAGAGAGACAAACTTAACTACTTCCCCTTCCACCTCTTTTCAACAATTCAATGTTTTAGTCATTCAGTGAATGTTTATTGAGCACTTATTATATGGCAGGTGTGTAATTGGTGCTGGGAAAATAACAATGAATAGGAAAGACACAGTCCCCGTCTCCTAAATCTAGATGATTTGTCTTAATTAAAACAATGATAAAGATTCATTACCATAAAACCCCAAAAAGTTCAATTGTAGACATCATCTATCCAGGGATAGATAATGCAGGAATGCCAGCCTCATCTCTGGGAATAAGAGAGGAGGTAAGCAACAAACACTAACAAAGATAATAATTTACTCTGGGGCTAGCCTTGTGGCATAGCTCGTTAAGCTGTCACCTGAAATGCCGGCATCCCATGTGGACGCTGATTTGAATCATGGCTGCTCTACTTCTGGTCCAGCTCCTGGATAATAGCCTGGGGAAAGTAGCAGAAGACAGCCCAAGAGCTTGGGCCCCTGCCTCCCATGTGGGAGACCTGGAAGAGGCTCCTAGCTCCTGGCTTTAGCCTAGTCCAGATCTGACAGTTGTGGCCATTTGGGGAGTGAAGCAGAGGATGGAATCTGTGTGTGCGTGTGTGTGTGTGTGTGTCCCTCTCTCTCTGTAACTCTGCCTTTCAAATAAATTAATCTAAAAAAAAGAAAAGAATCAATCAGCGAGGTGTTTGTAGCAGCACCTTCTTCATTGCCCTCAAAGGTCACGAAAAGAAGAGCAAGTCTGCTTTCTTCATCTATCTCTAGCAGATTAATCTGATTCCAGACTTCCAGTTGGTTTTCATTTCTTGCTAAACTGCTTTTATATGCTCTCTTTTAGCTTTTTTTTTAATTGGTGATGCTGAATCAATGAGCTTCACCAAGCTCTACTTCTTTGGAGTACATTTGGAGTGTACGAAAGTGAACAGCCCCCTCCTCAGATGGAAGTGGTGTTGTACATGTGCCTGCAACCAGTGTAATTGCAAGGGGCCGCTTGCTCAGAAAGATCCAAACCTCGGTTTAAAACTCTGCCCTTGCTGCCTGAAAAGTCTTGGGACTTTTTGGCAAGGAGCCCCACATGTGGGCACTAAGCCTTGCAAATTACATAACCTGTCCTTACAAAGAATGGACAACTGGTAGGAAGATTTGCACTCTGGGGGTGGAGAAGCTCTGCTTGGGTGCTAATTTTAAGCTCTCACTGCCGCTTAGCTTTAATAAATACTGAAGGATGGAGCCAGTGCTGTGGGGTAGCTTGCAGTGCTGGCATCCTGCATGAGTGCCAGTTCAAATCCTGGCTGCTACACTTCCCATCCAGCTTCCTGCTGATACTCCTGGGAAAGCAGCAGAAGATGGCCCAAGTGCTTGGGCCCCTGTACCCACGTGGGACAACTGGAAGAAGCTCCTGGTTCCGGGCTTTGTATTGGCCCAGCTCCAGCTATTGCAGCCATTTGGGGAGTAAATCAGCTGATGGAAGCTCTCTCTCTCTCACCTTTTCTCTCTATATACCTTTCAAATAAATAAATGAATCTTTAAAAAAATAGACATCGAATATTGAGAGATTTGGGCATTGGATAGTTAATTATAGATGCTTAAGTAATAATTCATTGAACAATTATTTTCCTAATATTTATTCAACAAAAGGTTACTGAGCAAAGGCCTTATACATGGATCAAATAAACCTTAAATCTTAAAGCTTCCATTGACCAATGGCAGCTGAGCTCTTGATACTTAATATGTTAAAGGAATAATGAAGAAAGCACTAGGCATGATGATTAAATTATACTTACAAATTCTTATGTGGAAGGCAGTATGTTGACTATAACGTTTGTACATCAGAAGACCTGGTTCATAGACAGGGTTTTTGTCTGACTATTTAATTGATCTTCTCTGAGCTACTTAAGCATTTTGGGCCTTCAGAATTTTTACATACAGAGATAGTAATACTGTGTTTCTGGGTTGGTGAAAGTATTAAATTAAATAGTTGTAGGTTAAAGTGACTATTATGTGTCTGTGACACATGGTAAGTACTCAGCAAATTACTGTGTTGGTTTGGTATAATTATAAGTCTACTTAGAGATAGTAGTAGCATTCTTCTGCATGAATACATTGAGAAAAAAGTAATGAGTGGCAAAAGTCTCTGAGAGAAGAATGATGTAGGCAAGGCAGGAGTCAGGAAGGGGCAAGGAGCTAAGAACTGCCAACATCCAACTACGTGCATTGTCCAAATCCCATCATCCTCCAAGCTAACTCAATAAGGCTGAAGGCTTGGCACCCCCATCCTTTATCAAGCAGCTGAGCCTCACTTTTCTTCACACTCCAGATACCATGACATCTTCCTGGAGACTACCATGTGTGCTGCAGCTCCACCCCAAATCCTGTCCTCTTTGAATCTTCAATAAGACCCTGCCTCAGACCCCACCCCTACCGTGTAAAAGGATGCCTGGCTAAGGGTAAATGTCTCTCTTGAGGTTGCCTGTACTCACATCTGAGTGTGCACCATATTTTTGCTTTCCAATAAATCCAACTCTTCCAGTCATCTTTAAAAAAAAAGGGCTATTATAAATTATTAGAATTTAACAGGTTATAATTCTCAAAACAGATCATCATTGTACTTATTTTTATCTTCTCAACACTAGCTGACATCACAATCACTGACCTGAGAATTCTTCTTTCTCTTTAAACAACATTTACAATCTACAGACTCCCAGGGATGTAGATACTTAGATAAATTCCACTCAGATTCCAGGAAGGTTGTTTGTGTGATGTGCTTATATACATGCCTATGCACAGTCAATTGAAGATTCCAAAGTGGAATCAGATTAACTCCCTACTATCACCATCCCTCAGAATACTACTTTCATCCTTGTAGAATGAAACAAGTAAAGAATTTGGGATTTTCTTCCAAGTCATGTTTCAGACTATGCTGTTCTTTCCTACTTCGGGAAATGATCATTGTTTGCTTTAATCAGGGCCTTGTAGCCAACTCAGAAAGTAGATTTTGTACTTTTTTATTTAAAAGACAAAATTCACATCAAGTCAGTTGAGACGATTTAATTCTAAGGGGGACACTATCATTAAATTCCATTTCTTGGCTCCTGACTATGTCCTAGCTCATCCTGGCTCTCTAGAGTCTTTGGAAAGTAAACCAGCAGATGGGGTCACTCTGTCTGTCTCTGTCTTTCTGCATCTCAAATAGACAGATGACAGACAAATTGATATAGGTAGATAGATCGATATTAAAAGATGGTCTCAGGGGAAAGGGTAGGTTAGACATCTTCAAAGTGATAGTGATGGTTATTATTCAGGAGTTCTGCTCAGTGTTTCTGAGAAGATATTGAATAATCACCATAGCCCATGTTAACTGTTCAAGAAGCAAATTACATTAATTGTGAAATTTAAATATTTGTTATAAAATATTTGGAATTATTTCATTGCAACCCTTATTGAGTGTTAGCTATTTGAATAAATGCTTTATAAATATAACCCAAAATAATTCACTGAAGTGGACCCATTTTGCAGAAGATGAAATTGAGGGTTAGAGAAGTTGGGGCAGTTGCTCAGGAGAATATTTGTACCTGGAAGTAAGCTGGGCAGATCTCTTCCAGACAGTTGGGTGGGACCCAAGTGCTTGAGTTATCACTATTTCTTTCTATGGGAACCCAGGCACTTTGATAGGGGATGCAAACCATTCATTCAAGTCATGTCTTAACCACGGAGCTATCACTTCCCTCAAATAATTCTCATTTTAGAAATAAGAGTGAGGTTTAGTTTAGATAAGAAATACTTCCAAGACATAGAAATATTTTCAGCATGTGGTATGATCTTGCTATCTAAGTTAATCAATAGTTTGAGGACAAAAGTCAATCATTATCATGGTGTTAGTATTTACTGTGTATTTTTCTCATTCTATAATTCTAAACAAACCATTTGCAGTCAGGCTGGCAAACATCCTCATAATCAATTTGTTCTGTGCAAGTGTTGCATGTGTGGGGTAATTGTTGGTGTGTATGTTGATGTTGGCCAAGTTAAAATCTCCATTGCTTATCAGAATATGTCAAAGATTTCATACTTGCCAAATGTGAAGTTTGCACCTGACAGAAGAGGAAAACGTTTTACCATGACTTATTGCATCTGTTGCAGGAAAACGAAATGAAGTTTGCAAAGATACTTTTTTAGCAGAGCTGCTGTGAAAGCAATGGAAAGATACACATAGAAAACCAAAAGGAGAACTCACTTAGGTGATGTTTTTCTTGGATTCCTACCTACTTGTTTTCTGCAATTTTCTGCCCAGAATGAAAGGTATACAATACCTTTACATTTCTAGATGTCAAACTCTGCAGCTTCTGTTACTTGCTATCAAATGAAACAAAGTCAGACACCCAACACTTCAGAGAACGTATTAGTTACCACAGTACACATGCCAAAAAATCCCAAGAAAATATCCAAAACTCTATATAAAAGGTGACTAGAAGTGCTGTTCTGGGAAAAAAGTTTTAGGATTTTTTTAAACTGGGTATCTTTCAACTTAACTAGCTTTCTAGCCCTTTTACTAGTTTATTATCTCCCGGATCCAACATGTAGGTCTGTCTTCTGGATTCAACAGTAGGTCGTTTCATTTGAGCTTCTGTCCAAACGTCCAAATGTCCCCAGAGTGTCTTTGTGCAGTGCACCATCTAATAGGTCATCCCACAGTCCCATCATCTTCTGTCCCTTCCTTCTTAGTAGCAGTGCTCATTGCCTGACTCTTTTACATCTTCTGTTCATTTATTTATTGTTTGTTTTTCCTTCTAAGACGTTTACGTCATGGGAGTGGATACATTGAACCAACCACTGTACCTCCCTCCAATACCCAGAACAGTACCCTACGTCTGACACAAACTCAATAAATATTTGTTGAATTAATTAAATACCTGTGAAAACCAAGGCAAGCCATATGGAGCTGGCTGCAGTCCACTGACGTGCTGTTTTCCGATGTCACCTAAATCCTCCTGAAGAGAACCTTTCAGGGAGGTAATCTTTAGTCCAAGTTTCTTGCACTCCTTTCTTCTGTTCTCTGCGTAGTCAGCCCAAAGGATATTTGAGTTCAATTTGCAGAGAAATGCCTTAGATAGAAATGATAATGTCCCCTCAACTTAAAAGGGCTGAGCATGTTTTCAAAGTGTTTTATGAACTGGAAACCTTCCTATGAGGTATTCCACTGCAGCCCCATAAAACCTTACACCCTGCTGGAATTTCATCCTGTTAAATTTGGCAGTTTCCTTCCTCAAGTAATGAGTTCAATTCATGTTTTCATTGAAGTTCATACCAGATACAAATCAGTGTCACTGCCACAGGCAACGGTTTGCAGAATTCCCAGGCACTCGGGGCTGAGGGAATGAATGCCAAATTCTCCCTTTCACAAGGGGGCTCTGTAGTGTTTAACTGTCATTTGCCCGTGTCTGTGCCAGGTCCCGTGGAGGCTGTTAGCTAAGTGGGCTTCCAGCTTCTATCTCAACGCACGCTCATCTTCCAAGCCTCTTTGCATTTCCTGTGGTAATCCCTCTTTGTGTGCCTCTGAGAAAGAAACAATAATTGCTTATGTTTTTTTTTTCCACGAGGAAAGTTCAAGAGCACAAGTGGTTTTAGTTAGAGATTCAATAAACACTTTGGCAGCAATGAGCAAAGCCGTGTAGAAAAGACCTAGTGGTTCTTCCATCTCTGCTTTGCAGTGGCTATTTTCACAGGAAGAAAATGGAAGATGGTCAATAAAAGAAGGGATTACCTCTACCCTTTATGGAGACAGCAAGTAACTAAAAACTAATACCTACTCAATGGCTCTTCAAAGGTGGTGTCATCAGATGACTGGTGTGGCAATAGCCATGATAACGACAGCGTCAAGAACCTCCTCCAGTGCATGGAAGATCTTCCCCAACCTGATGAGTCCGTGCTGGTTGTCACTGACTGTATGACTTCCTGCAGGCAAACACCTAGAAACTCTGGACAATGCCATCACCTTAGGTCCTCGGAGAGAGCTCTTCAGCCAGCTCCTCCATTACCCAAGCCAAGACCTCAGCTTCAAAGAGATCACACTGATTTGGAGGAGAAAAGACAGGTTAGCACAAGATTTGAAACTAAAAGGAGATTTTGGGGGCTGGTGCTGCAGCACAGTGGGTTAAACTGCTGCTTGCAGCTCCAGCATCACATATGGGCAGCCCAAGATGTTCCACTTCTCATCTAGCTCTCTTCTAAAGTGCCTGGGAAAGCAGCAGAAGATGGACCAAGGTTTGGGCCCCTGCCACTGATGTGGGAGAATGGATGAAGTTCCTGGCTCTTGGCTCCAGCCTGGTGCAGCCCCAGCCATTGCGGTCATTTGGGGAGTGAACCAGCAGGTGGAAGGGCTCTCTCTCTCTCTCTTTCTGTCTCTCTCTCTTTCTGTCTCTCTCTCTTTCTCTCTTTTTTTCTCTCCTTCCTGCCTCCCCCCTTTCTGTAACTCTGCTTTCCAAATTTTTTAAAACAGAATATAAAAGGAGAGAAGTGCATGTGAAGTAAAAAAAATCATAATACATTTTTATTTATTTTTATGTTCCTGAGAGCCAAGTAATTGTCCCACACATCATTTTTACTTACCTCATTGAAAACTGCCTTGAGGCAGAATTAGATGAGAACAAATGACATCAGAACTCTGCACTGCCCTAATCATGGGAGTGAAACCATGGTACAAAGAACCTCCCCCTTTTCTTGATGCCAAGAGAGGTAGACCACAGAACCTACTCTGGGCTGCTTTTTGACAGACCTGTTGGGAGCCTATCTGTGGGACTTCTTCAGTAGCCGTTTGACTAGACAATGCTACAGGCCCTATTTTCTTTATTTACAAATTTAGATGCTGTCTTGGTCTATTTCATGTTATGATAACAAAATACCTGAGGCTGGTCCTTAATAAGGAAAAGAGATTTATCTTGGTTCATGATTTCAGAGGCTGAGAATCCATGCTCGTATGGCCACACCTGACAAGTTTTTCATGCTCTGGCATCATAGGATGGGAATGTGTGTGGTACATACAGAGAAAGCCAAACTGATGGGTAGCCTCACCTTTTAACAACTGTTTCCAGGAGTTGAGCACCCTGTGACCTAGTTTCCTGCCATGACCCACATCTTAAAGGTTCCAACACCCCTCCATACTATTACATTGGGACTGAGTTCTTACCACTTTGAAACTTTGTGGGGGACAAAGCACATTCAAACCTTAGCAGATGCCTGGTGATGATTTGCAGTTTCCAGCAAATCTCTATTTGCTGAATCTCTATTAAAAATAGAGTGACTTTTCTGCTCTCCTTTCAGCAGATTCTTCTAAACCCTAAATTGGCACCATAAATTGCATGCGACTGAAATATATCCACATGTATTCCTTTAACATGATGGCTTTTATACCAGTGAGGGCCATCCATCAGTAAATTACTGTGTACTATCATGAATTATTTATTGGGGCTGCAGCTATGGTACAGCAGGTTAAATTGTAATCTATGATGCTGGCATCCCATATGGATACTACTTCAAGTCCTGGCTGCTCCACTTTCAATCCAGCTCCCTGCTAATGTGCCTGGGAAAGCAGCAGCAGGAGACCCAAGTGTTTGGGCCCCTGTACCTATGTGGGAGACCCAGATGGAGTTCCAAGATCCTGGCTTCAGCCTGGCTCAGCCCTGGCCTGTGGTGGGCATTTGGGGAGTGAATCAGCAGGTGGAAGATTCTCTCTCTCTCTCTCTCTCTCTCTCTGTAACTCTGCTTTTCAAATAAATACATAAATAAATTTTATTTTAAAGGGACTTCTACAAGGAACTCAGTATACTTTTCTACCTCCAGGGCTCTCAGTTAAATGTTTTTGTCTTGTTCATCAGAGAGATGGTGTTTCTATGTTAAGATGGCATGAAGATACTGCAAGCTCAACTTTTAATAGACAAAACTAAGTACAGGCATTCCAAAGAAATCTGCTATAGCAGTGATTCCCAAGCTTGAAATCTACTAATTCTAGGCATTGCACTAGAAGCTGAATACTGTAGGAAAGTATAAATGACATAAGCTCTTTGCTGTGTATTAAAAGTATGGGGCTAGGGGCTGGCATTGTGGTGCAGCAGGTAATGCTGCCATCTGCAATGTCAGCATCCCATATGGATGCTGGTTCGAGTCTTGGCTGCTCCACTTCTGATCCAGCTCCATGCTGGTGCACTGGGAGGACAGCAGAGGATGACCCAAGTGCTTGGGCCCCTGTACCCATGTGGGAGACACAGAGGAAATCCCTGGCTCCTGGCTTCATTCTGGCCCAGCCCTGTCGCAGCCATTTGGGGAGTGAACCAGAGCATGGAATCTCTGTCTATCTATCTCTCCCTCTCTGTAACTCTGCCTTTTAGATAGATAAATATATCTTTAAAAAAGTATCGGGCTAATATGTGAAATAATAAATCATTAATATAAGCTGGACATGGGGCCGGTGCTGTGGCGCAGCAGGTTAAAACCCTGGCCTGAAGTGCTATCATCCCATATGGGTGGGTGCTGGTTCTAGTCCCAGGTGCTCCTCTTCTGACCCAGCTCTCTGCTGTGGCCTGGGAAAGCAGAAGATGGCCCAAGTCCTTGGGCCTCTGCACCTGCATGGGAGACCCAGAAGAAGCTCCTGGCTCTTGGTTCCTGGCTTTGGATTGGCGCAGCTCCAGCCATTGTGGCCATCTGGGGAGTGAACCAGTGGATGGATGACCTCTGTCTCTCTAACTCTCTGTAACTCTGTCTTTCAAATAATATAAAATAAATCTTTAAAAAAAATAAGCTGGTCACAAGGCAGGAGAGATGATATGTAAAATCTACTTCAGATCCTCAGGCATTTGGCTTAAGGCATATCCTCTATATTACAGACTGTATTTTGCTTATTCAAATAAGTCTCAGCATTTTGAATGGTTATATTTTAAATTATCATATCTCACCTTAGCATGCAGGAAGCAGCCTGGCTTTTAAAAACTGCGTTTCATCAGAAATTGATTGGTTGCACCCTCAGTGTGCCTGTCCCAAGAAACTATTGTCAGCGTAAGAGATGTTGTCTCCCATTGTCAATGTCACACCTACAGATGGGCTGGGTCTCGCTTTGGCGTGTTGAGAGGTACATGTTCACAATCTGGGGCACCACTTCTGAATGGTGGGTTCTGCTAGCTGCAGAAATTGAAACATAACCACCCGATGAAGAAATACTACAAAACCTCAGAATTTTCTTCAGCAGCCAATGGGAAGGGAGAACCTGCTGGACTGTTAAGATGGGCAGCAAGCAATTTTAAAGAAAGACGATGGGAGAGGCAGGGGGAGGCTGGGAGAGGACACAGCAGGAGCAGGAGGGAGCCTGAACAGAGCGGGGATGGGACATTGGATGCCAAGTTGTCAGCAGAGAAGGAGGGTGACGCACTTGCAGAGCTGGGAGAGGTCAATAAATCACCACCCTTATCTTGCAAACAGAGCCTGTGACTTCAAAAATTAGCTCATTTATTCTGCACAATTAAATTTATTGAAGTGTGACAGAAAAAGTTTAGCAGCCAGTGAAGCAGAAAGCCGGCAACAGCCGAGGCGAGCATCTGAGTGAATGACACAATTAGTTGATTTTCATTTTATTTATCAATATAATTATTGAATTGTATTTATCCTTTTTCACAGATTTCTACAATTATTACCATGCAGGCCTCTAGGGAAAGAATTAGTTCAAATTTTCAGCCTAAGTTAATGTGATTATGAAGTAGCTAATAAAAAGAAACTTCTTTAAAGTGCTACACAATCGTGTATTCAATGTCACCCCCATCACCCGGCTCAGAAACCCACGCTCTTTTTCATGAGAATGCCGTAAATTGAATTCAAATTTCTGAGTGCGTTAAGTCCCCAAGTAAGGACTGAAATGGGGGTGACCAGGACCTGCCTCCCTGATACTTTAAACCAGTGAAAGATTTGTATTGAATTTTAAATTTCAGGTAGAAAGTTTAAAACGTTTTTTGGTTTTGAATACAACATATGAAAGAAACTCTAAAATATTCCTAGAACTTTATGAAGTATAGAAAAGAAAAACAGAGTAGATGTGATGGGACTTCTGGCTTTATTGCTTTATCTTACGCTTTCCAGTACCTGGCATTCCACTTTGTAATTACATATATGGAAGACAGTGTAAGTTACAGCTGGCCAGACAGTACTCGTGTTGCAGAGGAGAGATGCTGAGAGCCCTGACACAGAATTTCCAGGAACATAGTTTATCCACCTAAAGCAGCAATGTCTGAAGATGCGGCCTCTGAAGCTCCAAATCGCTTCTCCCAGTGAATCAACAGGCTTCCTGCAGGATCTGAAAAATCATCCATTTCCCACAGGGAATTCAGTCTCCTTCTTCACCTCCAGGCATCCCAGTTCAACGTTTGTTGTCTTGTGCATTGGAGAAATGCTGTTTCTCCATTTAGATGGCCTGAGGGGCCGGCGCTGTGGCATAATAAGATTAGCCTCCACCTGAGGTGCCATATGTGTACTGGTTTGTGTCCGGGCTGCTCCGCTTCTTGTCTAGTTCTCTGCTACGGCCTGGGAAAGCAGTGGAAGATGGACCAAGTACTTGGGCCTCTGCACCCATGTGGGAGACCCAGACAAAGTTCCTGTATCCTGGCTTCAGACTGACACATCTCCAGCCATTGCAGCCATCTGGGGAGTGAACCAGCAGGAAAGACCTTTGCCTATCCCTCTTTCTGTCTGTAATTCTGCCTTTCAAATAAAATAAATCTTTAAAAAAAAAGATGGCATGAAGGCACTGCAAGTTCAACTTTTAATAGAAAAAACTAAGTACAGATATTCCAAAGAAATCTGCTAAAGTAGTGATGCCCACACTTGAAATCTATAAGGTTCACTAGGAGCATTTTTCCATTCCTATTTTAATTTTTGAGATAACATATTTTAAATTTACATTATAGTCAAAGGCTTATTGCCCCACTAAATAAAGAGTTCAACAAATAAAGACCACAGTTCAGCAGGAATATAAACAAGGGTTATAAAATTAATCAAATGAAAAATGTCAATTTGCTTACATATAGTGAATTTTAAAATAGTCACAGATCATTAAAACTAGTGATATAAGCTGACAGAGAAAGACAAATATCACATGTTCTCCCTTATATTTGAGAGTTAAAATTTAAAAAAAAAAACAAAAGAACAAAAATGAAATAAACAAATGCTTGCATGTATCAGTTTTACAGCAGATACAGTGTTTTATCAAAACTTTTCTATAAATCTTTGTCATAAGGAGCATTTTGAATTGAAGATTTCCAGGTCCTACCTCCAGAAAATGAAGTGAGCTTGAATTTTTAGACGAGTAGTACATTGGCTGTGGCCTCGGAACCAACTTAAGGAAATATTGAAAGTGCTTGAGTAAAACACGAATTTGCTAGTAGCACCTCTTCCAAAGATAAGCAGTACTACAATCTACAAAACTTGGAGGACTGCTCCCTCACAGGTGACGATGAGAACACTACATCCTGATCTTACCATGGGCCGATAACCTAGTGCAAGCACAATTGATCGCTGCCACATATTCACTTGTGATACCTTATCCAGTAATTTTTGTTTGACAGTACTTGTCGAAAGAGTCAACATTCATTTAGTCTCCATTGTGATTTAAAAGACTTCTCTACTCCTCTTTTTCTTACACTCTCCCACTTAATCTGCCAGAAAGATCTGTCTGTCCTTCATTCAACATGTCTCGAATCAATCAACTTCGTTGGTAGCCACTAGTGTAAGCCATTGACTTCACTCTGGAGGCAGTGTGGCTGGTGCAGAGGGGATAAAAAAGAATTAGATTTTCATAGCCAAGTGATCGCTAAAGGTCAGATTGTGCAGGGCCTCAGAACCTTCAACTTTAGACCTTTTTCTAAATATAATGAGATGTCCTGTGCATTCAGATCTAAGTTATCCTTCTAAACGGCTCATTCTGACAGCTAAACGGAGTATATGCTGTGAAAAGAACAGATACTCTTTGGCTTATGATGGGATTACATGTCCATAAGCAGGGCAGGCCTTGTGGAACATTGGGTTAAGTCACTGTAGTATCTCATAGCAGAGTGCCACTTTGATTCCTAATGCTAGCTCTACTTTGGATTCCACTCCCTGCTAATGTGCGAGGGAAGGCAGCAGCAGAAGGCCCAAGCACATGAACCCCTACCATCTAGGTGGGATATCCAGATGAAGTTTCTGGCTGCTGGCTTCAGCCTGGCACAGGCCCGACTATTGGTGGCCTTTCAAGGAATAAACCAGCTGATGGTAGATCTTTCTTTCTTTCTCTTTGTGTCTCTCTGCCTTTCAAACAAAGACAGATCTTTAAAAAGAAAAGAAAATACTATAAGTTGAAAATGGGTTTAATGTAGCTGCTATATCAAACACCATAAAAATGTTACTATAAGAAAAAGACCAGAAAAAACAAACAAACAAACAAAAAAAGGACAGAAAGAAGAGTGTTAGCAAAATGAAGATTGAGGCCTTTCTAAAGCTATGCATTCCTGTCTTCATCTGTGGGTCTTGTTATGGTTTGGATACAGTTTGAGTGTATCCCTGAAGGGTTCACATGCCAAAAGCTTGGTCACCAGTGTGGCACGGGTGGTAGGTTACGGAGCCTTTAAGAAGTGGAGTATAGTGGGATGTGATTAGTTCATTGGGAGTGATGTCCTTGGAAGAGATTGACTGAGTTCCCATGGCTGCAGGCCACCCCTTGCGTCTGGCTCTTTCTTTACATAGCCATTTTCCTTTCTGCTTCTCTATCACGTTGTGACAGAGCCAGAGGGTGCTTCACCAACACACAGACTGATGTGTCTTCTTGATCTTGGACTTTCAACCTCTAAAACTGTGAGGTAAATAAACCATCTTAAATTTATAAAGTAATCAACCTCCAGCATTTTGTTATAGCAACAGAAAATGGACTAGTACAGGTCTAGAGTGGGCTTAGACCTCTCACCATCCTCGATTGAGCTGCCAAGAGCCACATCTTTGAACTTAGCTTGATTTCTGATGCACAAGTTGTAGGCTTAGATAGGGAGAGAAAAGACAGTAAAAAATAGCAAATATTTATTTTGATTCTGCCAGTCCCATTGTCTAGGAAACCAAAAATAAATTCAGTCAAATTTTATGTGTTTAAGTTTCATTGGTGAGTTGTAGAACAGAAACTGAAAGTTTTATGTAATAGCTTTTACTAAGATTAAGACATGGAATTAGATAGATTTAGTCACCTTAGACACTAAGATGAGATGTCTTCATAGAGCTTATCATTTTAACATGACCCCATTAGGAACCATAGCTCTCTAGCTGAGCCGTTGAAAGAAAGAAGAGGTAATGACAATCTAAAAAAAAAAAAGCTTGATTCTTAGGAAACAAAATGGAATTACTGTTTATAACATGATTGTATGTCTACACTACCATAAGTATTGTTCTGAGCATTTTCTGTGTTTTCAACTGTTTAATCTTTGCTACAACTGTATGAATAATGTATTATTATGTGAAGGAAAAAGGTAGGATGGATAGTAGTTGGGCCATTAAGAATTTAAAGAGTTGGATTTGAAATTCAGTTTAAACTCCAAACCTCATTTTCTTTCTTTATACTGTAAGTTCCATGGCATTATTATAAATGTTAAATAAATTTTAACAACTTCAGCTATGCACCAAATGATATCATTAAATAAAATCCTTAATTTATAGATCTGGAAAGATTATTTTTTCCTTGTAGACTATTACATAGTAGATTTGCTCCTTATGTAGAAAAAAACGTGTTGGGACACATTCAATCTTCTTGAATTCATTTTCAATTTCTTTTCCCGGGCCAACTGTAATGCCAAACCATAAATGGCTATTATACTTGTCCAGCTAAAATTAGCATTGTGTTAGTCTTGTTATGGAAAAGCTGTTGGATGTGAATTAGGCTAAGAAAGTTGGATACAGATCACCTAAAATGAAACAGCCTGAAAGAGAATTCTACCCCCACCAAGAAGCTGTGCAGCAGATAGAACACATTCTCCAATGCCAAAGCACATAAATCAGAGAGCAGTTAGTGGAGTGTGGCTCTGAAGCACATGTTCTGATATTAACAAGTCCTTTTGGTGAAGGATTTTCTCCACCCTGAGTTTTGCTCTCTCTATTGCATCAAACTGGTAATCAGCACCTCCTCTTAGAAGTTCCTATGATATACAATGTCCATGCTTTCCCATTCAGCTGCACTACCCTCAATATCTTTTGTTCTCCCCAAATATATCAAAGTCCACAAATAAATTACATGTTTTGTATATTTCGTTTAAATTTTGCCATTAATATCATAACAATAAAAACTCAATTGAGCATATAGGTATAAACAGACGGATTACCTATGTATTATCTTTTCCACATTGCTCAAAAATCAGTGATTATGAAATTATAATCTCTCCCTTTTTCTTTCCCTTAATCTCTCTCTCTCTTTTTCCTTTCTTCCCATTCTCTCTCTCTCTTTTAAAGGTTTATTTTCTTTATTGAAAAGCAGAGTTACAAAGGGAGAGGGAGAGACTGAGAAATGTTCCACCTGCTGGTTCATTGCCCAAATGACTGCAACAGCCAGGACTGCGTCAGGATGAAGCTAGGAGCCAGGAGTTTCATCTGAGCCTCCCACAAGGCTGCATGAGTTCAAGTATTTGGACTGCCCTCTGCTGCCTTCCTAGACAGGTTAGCAGGGAGCAGGATCTAAAGTGCAACAGCCAGTACTCAAACTAGGGCCCATATGGAATGTCACTGTTGCAAGTAGCAGCTCAATCCATTATTCTCCCCTGACACACACCTCTTAAAAATGTTAGGTCTGAGATTTACCAAGGTATTTGCCTGTGATCCCACATGCACATGTGGAAACCCAACTGCTTGACTCTATCCCTGTCCACTGCAATGCATGCATGCAAAGGAGGCTGCCCAGCATGTGCAAGGCTGTGGTTAGAGAAAATGGATTCATGTGGCTAATTGGAGGTGATGATGCTGGTATCTCTGTGTTCCTTGTTCAGGAAATAACCTTTTTTATTTTCTTGAAGATTTGAGTAGAACTGAGTGAAGCTCCTTCCTTTTTTCACAAAACATAACAAAAATCTAAACATAATTTTAACCTTTTTGTATTGTCTTGGAATCATATTGATTAAGTGACCTAAAAGCTTAGCAAGATCTATTTTCCTTCTTATCATTTCAGAAGGCATGTTTTAAAAAGAAGTCATATTTTTGACAAATATTATTTCTAAGTAATGTTATAATCTGTTTTGTCTGATTACACTGAGTACAGTTGGAAGGAATTTTCATGAGCCTCAACCCATCTCATCTGCACCTTGTACTCCAGTCTTTAGTATATATAACCTTGTCAAGGTTCATGTGCTGTACCCACTAAAGAAAAGTTAAAAGGACTTCTCAGAATTTTGGAACCACTTTAGTGCCTGGAGAACCATTGCCTTCTTTATTTGACTCATTCCCCTGTCTAGCACCCTGGCTGGATATACAAACTAGTCATCTCTTCTGCTCCCTTAGAGATAAACAGCTGTGTCACCAGGAGCATCTGTTAGCTATCAGAACTCCATGTGGACACTGTAGGGACTTCTGACGTTTACCCAAAGCCCTAGGATAGAGTAAAACTCCAAAGAAAAGACCTTAGTGAAGGGCTGGAAATGAAAACTAATAGATACTAAAGAATCACTTCACCCAACTTGAGACCAGGCAGAAGCAAGCAATGGTGCAAAGGAGGAAGGGGAAAGGGAGGAGAGGGAGGAACAGGAAAGGAAAGGAGGAGAGAGAAGCATGGAGGGAGGAGGGAAGAGAGAAAGAAAGGAAGAACCAAAAAGAAAAATGTTTCTGTTAGTTTTATTTTAATAACTCGATTTACATGTAACGAAGCAAAGTGTAAAGTTGAAACTAGTCAGGTCAATAAAGAGAAGATCGAGACTTTTAAATAGATCCAGAGGCCTCTAATAACTACTGGCCATCACTGAGTCTGACACAGAATCTAGTTGTTTTAGTCTCAGAAATAGAGGGAAAAAGAGCAGCAAAAGCTGAGAGCATGTCTGGGAGGAGCTGGGGTGCAGCAGATCAATGAGGGGGGTACAAGGAAAAAGATGGAGGAGAAAGCAGCCGCTGAGTAAGGGGAAAGCCGGAGAGGAGAATGAAAAATAGTGCGGGTGAGAAACTCATTTCTTTTAAAGCCATCAATCTTTTGAAACTTCTCAGAAGCTCTTGCAGTTATTTCTTTATTATTGTTGATGTAAGACATCATAATTCATAAACTCACTAAGACCATAATCTGGGTCTCATCCATTTCTTAAAATCTCTCTCCAAAATAATTCACTATGTCATTTGTTTAACAAGGATCAATGTTTTATCAAGATCTAAGGACATGGCTTGGTATCACAAGATATTAAACTTAATACAAATTTATGTGCAGCAATAATAATGAAAATACCTCATCAGGTTTATATATTTCATAATAATGATCCCAGCATCATTTATATGGGCATTGGTACTAAAAGTATTTTGGAACAAAACAAGGCTTTCAATATTGTGATGATAGTCTTTGAAATGTATCTTTCACTTCTCTCATTCTGACCTTCTCCTTTGTTCCCAGTTTAACCAAATCTTATTCTCTAAAGAAAATAGCATTGAGCATGAATATCAAGAAAACCTATTTTTGTTCACATCAGTATTTACACAGGAAACTGCAGTGTCTCTTGGAAATTCTGTCATCACTTGCTCAAAATTTTACATCTTCACATTTTTTCAGAAGTGGTTCAGCAGTTTGGGCAGCTGCATGGGATGCTGGTATCCCTTATCAGACTACGTGGTTCAAGTCCTTGCTACTCCATTGCTTTTGATCCAGCTCCCTGCTAATGCACACCCTGGAAAACATCAGATGATGGCCTAAGTGCCCGAGTTCCTGCTACCCATGGGAGACTCAGAGAGAATTCCTGGCTCCCAGCTTCTGCCTGGCCTAGCTCGCTGTAGCTGCCATTTCATGAGTGAACCAGTGCACAGAGTTTTTTTTTTTTCTCTCTCTCTCTCTCCATCTCTCCATCACTCTGCATTTCAAATTAATAAATACATCTTTAAAAATAAATAAAATTAACATTCTCAAACACAATTTTTCCTGTGTTTATTTAGAATTAGATAGAAAAATTTTGTGTGTGTCATCTCAGAACAATAAATCAATTGCTTTAAATGTGAAATCCCAAAAGCATATATTGAATTTATGTTTTCCTTTGCTAGCATGTGCTTTGCTCACAGAGATCATTCCAGATCAAGTAGTTTAACAGATTATTGAAAGATTTGGTTATGATAACATTTCGCTTCTGCATTTTTTTTCTTGCACCTAGTATATGAAACAGTAAAACAGACAGCAGGCCAGAAAGTCTGCCTAATGAAAACAAATATACTTAGCATTTGTCAAGTAGTTTCTGTACTGCCAGTGTACAAACACATGACAAAAGCAAACCTCTTACCCTGGACTACTCACTATGAAAATCTAAATTTTCCCCTCTCCCCCAGTAGTTGTTCAAGCAACCGCTTTTAAATCAAATATATGCAGCTGTAGTTCTGCTCTCATGCGTACTATAAATTTGCCCAACTCTTTGTGACTGCTTATAGATGATATTGACTTACATATGATTGATTTAGGACTCATAATGTATGATTTACATTTTAAGATAAGAATGATGTCTTATATATACTTTACTGCTTAAAACATCTCCACAAATATCACCAGTTCTCAGACTAAACCTATGAGTTAAATTGCTTTGCATAATCACAGAAAAGAGGTACAAAAAAGTGGCAGGACCCAGAATATTAACCTCTTTACATGAGTTTAGCTTTGATAGAGTCTTTCCTCTGCACAACAGCTTTCTCTTTCCAGGTCCCACAAGCGGCCATGTGGACTGATCCCTACCTTGAAAAATCTTACATCCTATGTAGGCCACAGAGCTGTCCAGTCTAAGCCACAGTGCCTCCTCCCTTCTTCTTTCAGTTAGCTCATTTATACCTGCCTTCATTTTAAGAGAGGTAATAATATCCAAACTAAGGACATGACTCACAAGCCTTCAAGCAAATTGGCCTCTTGCAGGACTTAGTTCAGATGCACTACTTTGAAGCATAGTAATTGGATTTATGCCACATGCTTCTCAGTCAACAATTGATTAAGATGGCTGGGTCCTCTCCAAAACTTTCAACCTTAAAACAAGGATTATCTCTGGGCTTCAAAGTCACCTTCAGGTGATTTTCCTAAACAGACAAATAACTAGAAAGTTGAATTTGAGCATTTGGATGAATCTGTGCACTGTTATGCTTAAAAGGTTGGTCTTTTTCTCTTTTCATAACATACCCAAGTGAAGCAGTGTCTTAAAAAGTTAAGCATAAGTTTAGCTTATATGAATATAAATAGACTAATATAATATAATTATATTAAATATGCATTTATATAACATAATATATACCATATAAACTAATATAACCTATTTGATAAGCATAATATTAAACAAAATGATTCTGCAATTTCACCCATTGGTATCTATCCAAGAGAAACTAGAGCACACGGCCTTGTGAAGATTTGCCTATGAATGTTCAGGGTATCATTAATCATAATAGCCAATGGATACAAACAATACAAACATCCCCCACATCTCCTGAATGGGCAAACAAAATGTGGTATATCTCTACAATGGAATACCATCCAATAATGAAAATACATGGATTCTGGATAAATGCAACAACATGAGATAATCTCCAGAACATTATGCTGAGTGAAAAAGCTAAGCACAAAACACTACATTTGCATGGATCCACTGATATGAATATTCCAGAGAAAGAAAATCTACAGATTAGTGGTTGCTTGGGACTGGAGGAGGAGAAGAGATTGACTGCAAACATGCACAGGGATCTTTTAGGATGATAAAGATGTTCTAAAATTCATTTTGGTGATGGTGGTCCAACTCTGCAAGTTTACTAAAAATCATTGAATTATACACTTAGCATGGGTAAATTTTATGGTGTGTAAATTATACCTCAATAAAGCTGCTGTCATGGCCATTCTGCAGACATTAAGACCATTTAACATTTGATTCAGATGTCAAGACTGGTGATGCCACATACACACCAAGAGAATATGAAAAGATTTACTGTCCTCATAATGAGGCTTTCTGCGGATGGCCTGGCAGGCTTCCCACATTGGTCTGAATGACAGTAGGTTGGATGATGAGACAGGAGACTGGCTTGTGTTTTATTGTGGTTAGGAGGTGGAACTGGGGTAAACGTTTTCTTTCCTGCTTTCCTATGAGGGCAGGGACTTATGTGTTTGAAAGTTTTGCAGGCACCGGGGGTATCTGAGATTTATTATCAGCTTTCCCAGAGGAGAGGCAGAAGGAAGACAAGAGAGGACTGTAACTTAAAAAGCTGTCAGTGGTCAAACATCAAACATGGAGTTAGGGTGGGTCTTTGGCTGCTGGTTAGGATGCCTGCATTCCACAACTAGGGCGGTTCTGTGTTCAATTTCTGGCTCTAGCCCCTGAGTCCAGCTTCTTGCTAATGCAGACCCTAGGAGGCAGTGATGATGACAGTAAGACCCCTGAATTGATTTTGCAGGTCTGACTGGCACCTGACTGATGCAGCATCTGGGGAGTAACCAGTGAGTGGGAATTCTCTTTCTATCCCTCTCTCCGACCTCTTAAATAATTACATTTAAAAAATCCAAGACGATAGTCTTGGACTCTTACATCTGTTAATTCTTTTCTACCAGCATACATCTTTTTTTCTCAAGTCATCTTATGTGAGGTGACCTCAAAAAGTTCATAGAAAAATGGAACTAAAAAATGAATACAAGCATAGATGTTTGGCCTAGCAGTCATGACACTGGTTAAGACCCTTCATGTCGAAGTACATGGGCTTGATTCTGGGTTCTAGTTCCTGCCTCCAGTTTTCTGATAATGTAGGCTTTCAGCAAAAGCAGTGAAGGCTCAAGTAGTTAGGTCCCTGGCACTCATATGGGATACCTGGACTGAGTTAACAGGCTCTTGGTTCCAGCCCCAGCCCAGCTTTGGCCAGGCCAGCTATTTGGGAACTGAATCATCAGATGGACTCCCTCCCTCTCTCTCTCTCTCTCTCTCTCTCTCTCTCTCTCTGTGTGTGTGTGTATGTCTACCTCTTGAATTAAAAAAAGTTTAGTTTGCTGAAAAAAATTTTGAAATCCATTTATAGTATTATTCTACAATATGCATTTTTTCAGGAACTTTTTGAAGACTCCCCTTATCTTCCCTGAGTGTATCACATGAAACCCTATTTATGGCATTTGTCAATCTATTGTTCATTCATTGTCTTCCTTGATAGCTGATAAGCTGTTTAGGGGTGTTCTTTAGAGCTCAGTTCCTTCATGATACATGGAACATTGTGCACACCATAATTATGGAGAAGAGATGACAGATAGCAGAAGTGAATAAAGGAGGGAAGAAGAAGAGAAAAAAATCAGGTCCATAGTAAAACTCTTCCTCATAAAGTGAGCTTCTCCTACCATTCCCTCAAAGTCCATGTCTGCTCCATCCTACATTTTTTAACTTCTTAATACAAAGAAAATAATGATAGAACAGTTTTATAAAAGTGAAGTTTAGGCCAGCACCATGGCTCACTAGGCTAATCCTCTGCCTGCAGTGCCTATACCCCGGGTTCTAGTTCCAGATGGGGCACTGGGTTCTAGTCCCGGTTGCTCCTCTTCCAGACCAGCTCTCTGCTGTGGCCCGGGAGGGCAGTGGAGGATGGACCAAGTGCTTGGGCCCTGTACCCACATGGGAGACCAGGAGGAGGCACCTGGCTTCGGATTGGTGTAGTGCACCGGCAGTAACGGCCGTTTTGGGGGTGAACCAATGGAAGGAAGACCTTTCTCTCTGTCTCTCTCTCTCTCATTGTCTAACTCTGCCTGTCAAAAAAAAAAAAAAAAGTGAAATTTATCACTTCCTCATTGCCAAAGAAGCAACTTCATATGAACCTTACCCTTTTTTGTTTGACTATTTTTTTTATATAACATGTTTTCAGTTTACATTATAGTCAAAAGCTTAACATTCCACTAAATAAAGAGCTCAACAAATAAAAAGTAAAAAGACCATAGTCTAACAGGAAAATAGACAAGGGCTATAAATAATAATCAAATAAAAGGGTAGTCAACTTCACAAATATAAAGTAAATTTTAAAATAGCCACAATGCCATTAAACTATGTCATTTCAATAGTGTTATATTCAGGAAAAAAACATTTTCTGATGATTTTAGGTATATTCTGTATTATTTTCTCTAGATTCTTACCTCTTAATAAGTTCCAAGTGCTGCAATACCAGTGTTTCCTTTACGTAGTAGATACTGAATCCTTATTTGCCAAACAACTTTCCAGCTTACCATTGTTCTGAAAGGAATATTGATAGCTAATTCTTTTCAGTTTGGATATTAACTTAAATTATCATGCTACACATCCTCTATGAATAGATTTTAGGAGTGTTTTAGATAAGACTACTCCAAGTAGACCCTGCTCTTTTATATCAATTGTGTAACTGTACATACTTAGGTAACAACATTGTAAATATATTTAGTTGTTTATGGTTATGTGTGTGTGTGTGTCTGTGTGTAAAAATCATAATCTAGAATCATTGAGGAAACACTGATTTAAAAGTCAGAAGACATAAGTTCTGGTGTTGGGCATAAATCATGCCAAACTGGGTAAATCATATAATCTCTTTGAGTTTCAAATTCTCTGTAAAATGGAAGTAAAAGTCCTTGCCCTGCAGAAAAGCAAATAATAAAATGTGGTTGGAAGCTCTTGGAAAATTTTGCAATTTCACACCATTTTAAGATATTTTTAAACCTATTTCCAGCTCCTGAAGAGATGACCCAGATATATAATCAGTTGGGAACACAAGAGAACCATATTCTACTATTGCCAAGAAGGCAAGACCTTATCTGTATGCAGACTGTAAGTGGTTTGCAAGTTCAGATGAAGGACAGCATACTTGAATGATGCGATCAGAGATAGACTTTCAAATGTGGGGCAGATCCTTCTTACTCACTAACTCACCCCCTCCAACCCCTTCCTCTTAACCTGCCTCCGCTAGGTATTCATTTTTCATGTCTTTTGCCCTACGTTTGACAGGCAACACATTGCTTGGTCAAGGAGATACAAGAGAATGTCTGAGGATTCCTGGGAAAACTTTTACTAATTCAATAAAAGGACAGATATGGCAGTCAACTCTCCTTCCCCACACCTTCCTTCCTTGATAGGATGGTCATCATGTACCAATACCATAAAAGTTCAGCATACTAACATGACAGAGTGGATTGTCTGCTTCCACAGTTCTTGTTCTAGGTGAAAATTATTGTCTTGAATCATTCTTAGTTGGATTTCTCTTATTGCAGGCAAAAGCAAGTAATACAAGATAGGACACAAGACATGAATGATTTCTCCAGTCAAGTATTGGCTGAAAGAAAAGTGCCCATTGCATTAGCTGTGATTAGAACAAGTTGCATTTCAACACAAAGGAGACAAACACAGCATAACATGCTTTGTTTCCCTGAATTTGGTGCCAGTAACCCATCTTAGTGCTGCTGACAGTATTCTTCACATGTGCTTAGCATTTCCTATTGGCCTTAGCCTCTCTTGCTCATCAGTATTTCTGCAGAGAAATGATAGGCATGTGGATAACAATTATATGCAAATAAATATTTGGCTCAGCATAGGAAAGTACTTTCTAATAACTAGAGATACTCAGCATGAGATCTACATCATGTTGCATTTTTTCAAAGGTATATATTTATTTGAAAGGCAGAGTTGGATAGAGGGAGTCTCACACACACACACACACACACACACAGAGAGATCTTCCATCCACTTGTTCACTTCTCAAATGGCTTCAATATCTGAAGCTGAGCCAGTCCAAAGACAGGAGCCAGGAGCTTCTTCCAGGTCTTCCAAGTCAGTGCAGGGTCACATAGAACATCCTCTGTTGCTTTCCCAGGTGCATGAGTAGGGAGCAGAAGTGGAGAAGCCGGGACTCCAACCGGCACCCATACAGGAATGCTGGTGCCACAGATGGGAGCTCTACCCACTACACCACAGCACTGGCCCCAGTGTTTCATTTTTCTAAGAAACCAACCCACCAGAGAAGCTATGGAGTAGGTCTCCTGAGTGGAAGGCAGATTGCCTTCAGCTATGACAGTCTAAGACTATCTGACTCTAGGTTTAGGGACTTTTTAGACGCTACCATTGTACAGTAAGCGTAAATTGCTACCTCTTCCCATAGGGAGTTTCTAGCATAAGGAGCTACCTAGTGAAGAAGGAAAGATATTAACATGACAAAGGAAGTTGTCCACATTGCTTTATTCAGCACTCAATGAAAATTGATTTTGTTTTATATGTGCATGCATGGAAATTAGGGAACACAAGTTATTTTCATGCAATCATCTTCCTGCTTCTGGGGACACTAAGCAATCATTTAGAGCTCTGCCCCAGACAGCACGAGCTTCTAGTTTTCTATTGTTGTATGGCTCAGCAAACATATTATGAAGGACAAAAAGAACTGAAGTGATTATTATACTGCTGGCATTATAATTGGCTTCTCCTCTTAAAAGCTAATGGAACCAAAGTCACTGGGGATAATTTTGCCTCACACTGCTTCTCCAAGTTTGAACAGCCATGGAACTCCAGACCACTGCAGTACTGAGCATGCTTGATTAGTCCCTGAAAATCTACCCGGGACTATTTTATGTAAGTCACTTTACATGTATTATTCAATTAATCCTCATATTCATCATTATCTCCATTTTACCACTGGGTAAACTGAGGTACAAGATGGTTAAGCGATTTGACCAGGCATCAATAACTAATAAGAAACAGAGTAGGGGGGCTGGTGCTGTGGCATAGTGGGCTAAGTCTCCACCTGTGGCACCAGCATCCCACATGGGCACTGGTTTGAGTCCCAGCTGCTCCATTTCTGATCCAGCTCTCTGCTAATAGCTTGAGAAAGCAGTAGAAGATGGCCCAAGTGCTTGGGCCCCTGAACCCATGTGGGAGACCCAGATGAAGCTCCTGGCTCCTGGCTTCGAGTCTGCTCAGCTCAGGCCATTGTGGTCATTTGGGAAATGAACCAGTGGATGAAAGACCTTTCTTTCTGTCTCCCTCTCTCTGTATCTCTACCTGTCAAATAAATAAAAATAAAATCTTAAAAAAAAAAAAAAACAGAGTAGGATTCAATTGTAGGTTTTTTGCTAACTCTACAACTTATAGTCTTGCTACTCTATTCATTTTATATTGTTGAATGGTAGATATTTGGTGAGTTCCACTCAACAGCTTTTCACTTATCTAGATATGGAGAAACTGTAACTGCATGATAGCTATTCATAGAATATCACTAAGTATGGTTAAGATATAGTATATGAAACAGATAAGCATGGTGAAGTTTCTGATAGTGAAACAGGACAGATTACAAATACAGAGGAGACATCTAAACTATGCATTTAAAAATCTTTGTTTTTTGAAAGAGTTATGAAGAGGGAAGGAGATAGAGAGAGAGAGAGAGAGAAAGAGAGAGAGATCTTCCTTCTGCTGGCCGTAGCAGCCAGAGATGGGTCAGTTGGAAGCCAGGAACCAGAAGCTTCCTCTGGGTTTTCTGACATGAGTGCAGGGGCCTAAGCACTTGGACCATCTTCTGCTGCTTTCCCAGGCTCACTAGCAGGGAGCCAGATCAGACGCAGTACATACAGGACCCAAAACAGCACTCATGTGGGCTGCCAGCATTGAAGATGGCTGTTTAACCTGCTGCACCATGATGCTAGACCTTGTTCATTGTTTTTGAAAGAGGCACAGAGAAGGATCAGAGTATGAGAGAGAGAGAGAGAGAGAGAGAGGGAGAGAGGGAAAGAGAGAGGGGGAGAGAGAGAGAGAGAGAGAGAAACAGAGAGAGTGAGTTCCTATCCACTGGTTCACTTCCCAAAAGCCTGGTACACGCATAACTAAAGTCGGGAACCAACTACTCAATCCAGGTCTCCCACGTGGTGACAGGAACACAAGTGTTTGAGCCACCACTACTGCTTCCAAGGTCCACCTTAGAAGGAAGCTGGAATCCAGAGCTGCAGCAGGGACTTGAACCCAGACACTCTGATTTGGGATTTGGGTTGGAGGAATCCTAACCAGTAGCCTACCTGCTAGATCAAAGACCCTCCTCACCACCACTTTTTTTTTTTTTTTTTTTTTGACAAGCACTGTCCATTGACAGTGAGAGAGAGAGACAGAGAGAAAGGTCTTCCTTTGCCGTTGGTTCACCCTCCAATGGCTGCCGTGGCCGGCGCACTGCAGCCGGCGCACCGCAGCCTGCGCACCGCGCTGATCCGATGGCAGGAGCCAGGAGCTTCTCCTGGTCTCCCATGGGGTGCAGGGCCCAAGCACTTGGGCCATCCTCCACTGCACTCCCTGGCCACAGCAGAGAGCTGGCCTGGAAGAGGGGCAACCGGGACAGAATCTGGTGCCCCGACCGGGACTAGAACCCGGTGTGCCGGCGCCTCAAGGCAGAGCATTAGCCTAGTGAGCCGCGGCGCCGGCCCACCACATACTTTTAAAGTTATTCTTTAAAAAAAAAAAAAAGCTTAAGTTTTTTTGAAGCCTTAATGCTTAAATTTTTTAAGGGAGCTCTTCTGGAGCTCACAGCTTATTGTGAAAACAAGTTACCTATCCGACTCTTAGCAAGCCAGACAGGATGGAGAATTGTAAACGAGGTCTTCTGATGGTTTTTGTCCCTGCCTGGTAACTGAATGCCAATCTGATTGTCAAATTATTTTTTACTTCAAAATTATACCTAAAAAGTCCACTGCCACCAGTCCCTTTGGGTTTATTCCTCTCTTGGAAGCCCCCCTCCATGCCTCTCTGGCTGGAGGCCTTGGACTCTAATAAATACTTTTAAATCTCTTTGCTGTCTGCTTGGAAATGCTTCTTCTATGTGAGACAAAGAACAGAGGTGACAATAATTTCTCTGCCATTTTCCCATGGCAATGGCAGTCATCTTTATTATTTAATTAAGAAAAACACACACATTCAGACACTTTTAAATGGTAAATTCAGAGACTTCTTTAAAAAAATGGCAGAGCAAAGTTGATATCACTTCTACCATTCGTTTCTTTCTTCTGATTTTAAGAATCTAGCCTATTTGTGTCTTCACTATTAAGGAAGGGGTACTTTGCTGAGATGTTACTGAAGACCAAGGGTACCACACAGCAGGTCAGACATGACGTAGCATATGCCCCAGCAGATGTGACTTCTCCACTATAGCAACTCACCTATCTTACCACATGCCACAAACTCTCAGCTCTCAACTGTGTTACACACATCTCTCTGTGTATTGCAATCAAAGTCTTTGTGGAGTGTGCATCCTTTATTTCCTTGTAAAACAACACCAAGTTTCCACTTCTACTCTATCCTGAATTTTATTTTTTTATTTGGAATTAATAAGTGGAAGACCCAAGTTTTATGATTAGAAGCCTAAAAGGAACTTTCAGAATACACGAAGGCTAATAACAAAAAAATGACAAAACTACTTCAGCTTTTTACATGTACATGATTGCATGTATAGATACAAAATAAACATGAAATGTGTATACACTTGAGATATATATGCTCTTATTTCATGAAAAGGCCACTCTATTATTTTAATGTCAGTACAGCAATAAAAATTACAAAACCCAGTATTTCAAGTACTTCCCTGCTGGGCTGATGACTAATTTATTTCTTTAATTTGCTATAACCCCACAAAAGATAATATTCTTTGGAGACCTCAGTTCTGCCTGTATTACTTGCTCTAAGAGATTAATGAGGTAGCAGAGACAATTTCTAATGGAATCCCTTGGTTTTCATCTGCCCCCTCCAGAGCCCCTCCTACAAATTCAGTTAACAATTCAGTGTTATGAATCCACTAAGTGCTGTTGGCATGTTTGATGGGGAGAGGAAGAGAAGGGATGGACTACAAATACAAAATCCTTTTCCTTTCCACCCTCACCCTGCACCTCTGAGCTGCAACATAATAGTTGCCTCACTCATCTTTCATAAGGTAAATATTTTCACATTTAGCTCAAAACATTCAATGTCCCCAAAGAACTTCGAAGTTCTCCATGTTGCAAAAATGATCCCATTTGTGGTTCCGGACATTTCTAGGGACTAATTCACATCCCATCTCCCCAGAGAATGCATAAGTCACAGTTTATATGAGGAGTTCATTATTGCCCTTTTTCGATAACGTTACTTGGTGGAACAAGGACATAAGCCTCAGCCATTTTAGGTTTCTTGTTACCCCAGCCTTCTTTCAAGAGATCAGTTCCATCTCACACCCTGTATTCTTCCCCACCCCACCCCCAACATTCTTTCCCAGGTTTGGAAGCCAGTGGGCCAAACCTGAAGAACCAATATGGAGAAGCACATCTCTGCCTATTGCTCCCCACCCTCACCCCTAGCCCACCTAAGATACAAAAGGGCCAAGCCTGCTGGGGTCGGGCCTCTGCCATACGTTCCGTTTGTGAGCATGATGGCAGTTGATCAACATCTGTGAACTTATTTTTTCTGAACAAAATTCGGTCTGGTTATGAGTTTGTATTCTGTCTTTTCTCTGTTCTGCGACTTTTTTCTAATATTACCTTCAGTTTTTTTCCAGTATTTTTGATGTTAACACCTATCTTTTAACCATGATACCTGCAAGAAAAGTAAAAGGTAGCTGAAAACATAAGACATAAAAGTGTGTGTTATATGAGCATTTGAAGGGGAAGCTAAAAATCTGTCCACTACTGATGACGAGCACTCCTTGTATCATCCAGAGAACATCCCTGAGGTTAAACACCAGTGACTGGCACGGGTTCTCCATCTTGCTAGTAGCACTGCTAGCTTGGTAGAGTAAGAGACGGCCAGGTGATGGGAGCTGAGAATTTTGACAAAAGCAATATTTCTCACAACAGCTGCAGAAGGGCTGCCACAAAAGAAAATTTAAGAATTCAGAACTTCTGACTCTCATTGCAAATTTAAATGGCAACTGCAGCATAATAGTAGAAATGGAAATTGGATCCTAAAAATGTTCTTGAGTGAAAAAATGTTTCTTACATGATATTCAGTGAAACAGAAAAAACACAAAACTGAATGATATGAACATAATCTGGGAGGAAAAGGAGATAAAGACAAAATGAGGCAGATAGAGAGGAGGAGATTGAAAAGAGAGTGGAAGTAGTTAAACCAAAACACTAACAATGAGTGGTAAGATGATCTGTGGTTATTTAATTTTTGTGTTTTTTAGCATTTACTATACAAAATGCAAAATAAACATTGTAAACACATTTTCAGGATTAAAAAGTTTTAAGGAAATGAATTGTATCCTTATTTGGTTCATCATATAACAATTGCATCTTCCACATTTGTGTCTTCTGACCATGAATTATGTCAATTTCCCTCCTCCACCAAAATTCTCATCTTTGTTTTTAAAATATTTATTTATTTATTTGAGAGGTAGAGCTACAGAGAGAAGGAGAGACAGAAAGATCTTCCATCTGGTGGTTGACTCCCCAAATGTCTACAAAGGCCATAGCTGCAGCAATCCGAAGCCAGGAGACAGGAGCTTCTTCAGGGTCTTGCACATGGGTGCAGGAACCCAAGCACTTGGGCCATCTTCTACTGCTTTCCCAGGCCACCAGCAGAGAGCTGGATTATAAGAGAAGCAGCCAGGGCTGGCGCCGTGGCTCAATAGGCTAATCCTCCACCTGGGGCGCTGGCACACCGGGTTCTAGTCCCGATCAGGGTGCCGGATTCTGTCCCGGTTGCGCCTCTTCCAGTCCAGCTCTCTGCTGTGGCCCGGGAGTGCAGTGGAGGATGGCCCAAGTGCTTGGGTCCTGCACCCGCATGGGAGACCAGGAGAAGCACTTGGCTCCGGGCTTTGGATCAGCGCAGTGCACTGGCCACAGCGTGCTGGCCATTGTGGGGTGAACCAACGGAAAAGGAAGACCTTTCTCTCTGTCTCTGTCTCTCTCTCACTGTCCACTCTGCCTGTCAAAAAAAAAAAAAAAAAAGAGAGAGAGAGAGAGAGAGAAGCAGCCAGGACACAAACTGGTGTCCACATGAGATGCCGGCACAGGCAGAGGCTTAGCCTACTATGCCACAGTGCTGGCCCCCAAATTTGTATCCTACCTGTTAGAGCTGGAAAATGAAGGGGTGACCAAGTCAATGTCCAATTCCTACCTTATTATAACTGAGTTAAGAATCTTGAAGGCCTACTATGGATAATGTATCAGGGCTGGAAACAAAAGTTCTTGGGATTAGAAGAGGATGTGCAGTGGTAGAAACACAGTTCAAAAGACTTCATAATCTGGGAGAAACTAGTACATAAATGATGGAACCACATCTTCCACATTACAGGAGAGATTTCTGAGAATCAGGCCTCTGCTCTGCTCCTATTGGAAATATTTCACTGTATGTATATATATATATATATTTGTATGTATATATATATTTTTATATATATATTTCTTTATCATAGGCAAGCCTAAAACTTGCATTCCATGACTAATACAATAACTAATGTCTATTGATCATGTTATGTGCCAAATATATGCAGAAAACCTAGATCTAATAGCTTACATGTATTATCATATTTAATTCTCAGAAGATACCTTGTTAGGTGATAATGAAATTTGGGGTTAGAGGTTAAGCCTCTTCTCCAACAGCACACACTAAAAATATGGAACCCACTCTTGAATGCAACTCTATCTGGCCCTGAGCTTATGCTTTTCTCCAACATTCTACAGCATCCTACAGAGCACACTAGGAATACAAAAAAGTATTTAAAAAGCTGGCTGGGCTAAAGTAAGCCTAGATTTATCTTCGGTAATTTTACCTTTACTTATGGTTACGTAGCCACTTCAATTAGTATATTTGATTAGAAAGGTTAAATGAGAAGAGGTAAGGTGATACTAATGCAGTGATTTAAGACATATAGGATTTTATTTCTCTTTGCATAATGACCTACTGTATCAGTTTAGAGCCAGGCTCTTCTCCACTTGATTATTCATGAACTCTTCCATCCTCAAGATTTGGTTACCAACATGTGGCATTCCAACTTTTGCAAGGAAGAAAGAGCATGGTGATGCAGACATGTGAGTGTCTATGGATCATTCCTGGCAGAGGCACCTGTCGGTTGCACTCCATTCTGATGGTGAGAAATCAGTTATCCATCCACACCCCAGAAGAAGGACTTGGGTAGATGAGCCATAAAGCACAGCAGAGTTTTAAGGTTGTAGAAATAGGAAAATACAGCTGCAATCTAAAGGGAAAGCCCTACTCAATCTTGGAGTATTTGGGAAACAAATTTCTCAGAGTATGGGATTTAGGGCATCCAGCAATTTTATTGAAATTCACTGAGAATATTTCAGATTCATTTGCTGAGAATGGTCCCAGAAAACTGAAGAATTTAAGGTTACTCTGGTTACAAGTGGCAAAGATGACTGTGATAGAAGAAATCAATAGACTTAGAAGAAAATATCCAAGTCCAGAACTTGCTACTACTTTTCTGATTTAGGACAAATCGACTTAATACCTTAAGCTTCAGTTGTCTATGCAATTAAATCAGGAAATAATACCACATATGGTTGTTGATCAGTAAAATGAACTGATGTATGGGAAATACATTTGTGCTAGTAAAATGCTACACAACTATAAAGTAAATGCCCATATCCTAAATGAGAGGGTGTGAGTTCCATACCTGGTTCTGGCACCTGATTTTAGCCTCCTGCTAATGCAGACCCTTGGAGGCAGAGTTGATGGTTCAGGTAATTGGGTTTTTGCTACCCATGTGGGAAACCTGGAGTGAGTTCCTGGCTCTCAGCTTCCCTCTCTCTTTCTCTCTCTCCCCTCCCTCCCTCTGTGTCTGTCTGTTTCTCTCCTTCCCAAGTAATTTTTTTAGAAAATATACCACTGTTCTGGAAAATATTCAGAATGTGACTACCATTGCTAAAGATATGTTTATGATTAGTGATAGGGAAACAGAGCAATAAGTAAAAAACCCTGAGGGTGGAAATGTGACTGAAGAGCCATCTGGGGGTTAACAGAAGACTTTGGTGTAAAAAATTAAATATCACTCATTAGGCATGTGTCTCAAAGGAATCCTGCCAATACTTTGATCACTCTCTTCTACAATATTTGATAATTTTATCCAAGACATTTAGAAATGCAAAACACAAGAGCAGCCAAAGATTATTTATTTGAGAAGCAGAGTTACAGAGAGAAAGGGAAAAACAGAGAGAAAGGTCATCCGTCCACTGGTTTGCTACCCAAATGGCTGCAACATCTGGAGCTGAGCTGATCTGAAGCCAGGAGCCACGATTCTCCTCCAGGTCTCCCACATGGGTGCATAGGCCCAAGTACTTGTGCCATCTTCTACTGCTTTCCTATGCCACTAACAGAGAGCTGTATTGGAAGAGGAACAGTCAGAACATGAACTGGTGCCCATGTGGGATGCCAGTGCATCAGGCAGAGGCTTAGCCTACTGCTCCACAGTGCCAGCCTCTATGGTTTTTAAAAAGATACATTTATTTATTTGAAAGGCAGAGTCAGAGAAAGAGAAAGAAAAAAAGAAAAAGAGAAATAAAGAGAATGAGAGAGTGAGAGAGAGAGAGAGATCTTCCATCTGCTGGTCCACTGCCGAAATGCTCACAACAGAAGAGCTGTCTACAAAGCCAAAGCCAAGAGCCAGGAACTCCATCTGAATATCCCATGTGGGTGCCAGGGGCCCACACATACTATGATCTGCTACTTTCCCCAGTGTGTTAGCAGGAAGCTGGATTGGAAGCAGAGCTGCTGGGACTCAAATCAGCACTCCAATATGGGATGCCGATGTCCAAAGTGGACACACCTCAACAGCAACCCCAGTTGAGGATATTTTAGATTTAAAACAGAGTTAGCTCTTAATTTTATGTGTGTGCATGCATGTGTGCTTTGTGCATTTAAATGGTGCTTTCTAATAGCTACAAGTGCTGCTTTCTTTTTGAAATGGATTTTACTTGCCTTCTGTTCTGTGGAATTAATTAAATACCAGAGAAATATGTTTACTATCTCAAGTTCCACACACTTGTGAGGATTGTGTCATTGACTTTGGTCCAAACAGGACACCTTTAGAAATAGCAACACTTAGCTACTCCTGGGAAAAGCTAATGAATGATTAACATGTCAATATTGCTGTTTTCTGCCTTAATATCCCCGCTTCACCCAGTCATATATATTCAACCAAAAAAAAAAAATCCTCATCATTAGGAAATTAATGCCTGGTTATTTTTAAATTGCGTTTTCCTGTGAAGGTCACACAGAATCCCCTTGTACATTTCTTTGCAACTTCCTGTGAATCTGTAACAGCTTTAAACATAACTATCTTCCCTTAAATACTTTTTTTAAAAGATTTATTTATTTATATGAAAGGCAGAGTTACAGAGAGGCAGAGGCAGTGAGAGAGAGGTTTTCCATCTGCCAGTTTGTTCCCCAAATGGCTGCAACGGCCAGAGCTGTGCCAATTTAAGCCAGGAACCTGGGGCTTCTTCCAGGCTCCCACATGGGTGCAGGGGCCCAAGGACTTGAACCATCCTCTACTGCTTTCCCAGGCCATAGCAGAGAACAGGACTGGAAGTGCAGCATATGGGAACCAGCGCCCATATGAGATGCCAGATCTGCAGGTGGCAGCTTTACCTGCTATGCCACCGCCCCGGCCCCGCCCTAGATACTTCTAATACATAGATGAATATAAGGAGTTTTGTTTGGACCTTTGGCTAAAGCATTCCACATGCAGTACTAGAAATATTACCCACTAGATCTGGGTGAAAGATTTCCCATTTGAGTGCTATCCAAATTACAGAACAAAAAAGGTTTCTTAAAAGTTTTGTTTCTTAGTAGAAGGCTTCCTTTGATTCAGAAGACGCCACCAATAAGAAGAGAAAGCGTTAGTGCTATGCTCTTATTTTACACAAAACCCCTAAACAAAAAAAGGACACTTTGTAGTAACACAAAAGGCTTCTGGAAGAAACTTCTCCAAGTATCATGAGCCAACCAAAACACTGTTATTTGAGATAAGTTTTAACACTGAAACAAATATTTGCTGAGCATTTTGTATGTTGGAGCTACTGTGTTAGGCATACAGAGAAAACCAAAACTAAAGGAGGCATCAGTAACTACCCAGTTACTGAAGGTTTGTCCCAATGTCTTCCTCATCCTCCGCCTCCGAACAGCCCCTAAGTAGGTGCTAGATTCCACCTTCCTCACATCCATCGCACTCTTCTATTTTGTTTTCTCTTCATTGCCGCCAAATCACAGGAGCAACTTGCTCCTGAATTAGAATACATTGCTTCAGATGATCTCTCTTCAGCTATTTTTAAGTTGAAATATCAGGGCCAGTGAGTTAAGCTCTGCTTATGATGCCAGCGTCCCATATCAAAGTACTAGTTCAAGTCCCGCCTGCTCCACTGCCTCCGCTCCCTGCTAATGTGCTGAGAAAGCAGCAGAAGATGGCCAAAGTGCTTGGGTTCCTGCCACCCAACTGGGAGGCCCGAATGGAGTTCTAGGCTCCTGGCTTTGGCCTGATTCAGATTTATGGCAAAACATGGCCATTTGAGAAGTGTTAAACATAGCCAATTGGTGTTGTATCATAATAATTTACTTTATGAGGGCAAATTAGTTTATTATAAGGTAACTTGAAATCAGATTTGATTTCAAAATTTTAGTCCCATACTAGCCTCGATATCCCAATTTTATTTCTGAATTTGGTTCAGAATTTATAGTAGTTAAAAATAAAGTAAGTCCTAATTTACACTGATAAATCCTGGAAATTAGAAACAGATTTTTAATAGCTACTTTTGCAATTCCATGATAGTTTTTCACCTAAATAGAAATGACAGAAGCAGCTTTATTTTAAGGATTGTGCAAAAGGATGGAAACTTGGCAGTACAAGTGAATTGTGTTGGCCATCTCTACAGAGTTTTCATGTGGTTTCTTACATATTTGAGAGGATTTCCTCCTTATATTATTGTTATTAAAATGATTTAAAATATAACAATATAAATTTTGAATCAACAACCATAAAGCAGAATCAAGTCCACACTTGGCCTACAAACCTCTCCACAATGCTGCCCTTGTATATTTTCTCCAATGTTGTCTTCCCATCTTTATCTTTAAGTTCCAGGTTCAAACAAGAATTTCTGATTCTTTAATAATGCTGTGACCATTGAGTCCTTGTTTTCCTATTTTTCATCTTCGTTGTCACTATGATGTCCTTGGGGATTTCTCCTCAACAAAATCTCTGCTTCTGTCCTGGGAATTTGGCCACTCCCCCATGTCCTGTCTACTCTAGGGAAAGGAATCCGTATTTTCCCTTTTATCACATTTCTTTGGTTTTTGCTGGTTCCCTTCATTCCCAGATTTGATGGAAGGACTGTATCTTCATGTTTGTGGTAGACAGCTTAGCTGAAACTATGAGTCCCAGAATCCCCAGTATGGTTTCCTTTTAGGAATGGCATGAGAGTGCATTCTATGAGATTTGGAGGGAGAAGTGTGTCAGCCATTACTGATCTCTGAAGGTAAGTGTAGGCACCAATGGTTGCAGCAACTCACAGGCATCAACAGCTTCTCCAGGTCCTGCCATGTTCAGTCCTCTCCTGAAGTTTGTCCAAGTCCAGGACTGGGCACTTTCCCAGCTTCATGGCAAAGGACACCTTCTTCCCCAGGCCATGCATGTCAATAATTTCCAGGGTCCCACGTTGCCTTTCCATCCCCTTGCTTTGTATCCATTTTTTCTCCCAATCACTAGCCTTCCTGACTTGCCATAATCACCAGTCGCATAGGCAATAGCCTTGTGTGGACTTCTTCAACAACATCTACCATGGGTAGAATAAATTCCTTACTGTGTCACTCACAATGTTTCTACTTTACAAACCAAGCGCTGTCTCACACAATGTTACAGCCCAGAATCTAAGTCAGCACTTGACCCTTAACAGGAATTCATTCAATGAGTACTCTTTTCCCTTATTAACAATCACCATTGACCTACTCGGTGTCAATAGCAGAAAGGGCATAAACCAGAGAAGAAGTTAGAAGGAACTCTAAGGTTGAGTTTTATGGACATCAGAACTGGAAGTGACTTTAGAAATGATCATGTACAAGATGACATCAGGGGAAGTAAATGTATAAAATAGGATCTGCATGTTTCACTGAAGGTTAATTGGTTAATTTGGCTTCACTATTTTGGCATTTTATACACTCTGTTGCTACTGGGGAGCTGTGTTCTAAAACAGTATTTCCTATGGTCAGCCCTGACCTGCAGGAACTACTTAACAATTCTGTGCCCCTCCCAAGAGTACATTCCTCACCACTTTTGGTGAGTGGTATCTCCTATGAGCCCTTCTGCAGAATGTAGTTGGCTAATGGATTTGCTGGCCATATGTAGCATATACACTCTTGCATGCCTACTCCTCTGAACCTTTTAATTTTTAATTCCACTCTGCCGAAGTCACGCTCTAGCATTCCACTTCAGTAGGTGTGGGCCAACTGCTACCTTCAAGTTCTACAAGCCATTCTATCAGCATGTGAGTGCCACTTATTGGAATTTATTGGGATTTTTTTCAGTCTTAAATCCTTTGCTGGGGGAGAGTTCTGCCTTGCTAATATTTTCTCTTATTCAATTTTCTGTTCTAACCATGTGACTACTATCCTCAGGACTCAGTGCCAAGATACTCTCCTAGCTCTTGCTAATATATGTTGGCCAGGTCCTGTGGCTCACTGGGGGTAGTTATTTCCTTCCTTGCCAAGTGCAGAACTTTCCAAAATGTTGCTTAATGACTTAATGATAATTAAGAGAACAAAGCGGAGGAAGCAATTCTGACATGACGGACGTTGTCCTGCAAAGCAGTGGTGTCTTCATTGTCTGCAAGAAAGAAGAAAGTGTTGGATCTTTAAGAGGAAGTGTGGGCCATATCTGTTATCCCCAAGGCTTCAATGTTTCCTGTGATTTTAATATTTTTGAGTGCTTTCATTTAGATAGCTCATAGTCTATTCTCTCCCCCCAAAAAGCCCCAACATTGGGATAGCAGATATTTCAAGATTGACAATTTTACTTTTTAAGGAGCTTTGTTACCCTTATAATGAAGTCTTAAGGCCCATATTTGGTTTATTCTGGTCTTTAGCTATAGGAGATAAGAGTCTATTTGTGTGGTGCCAGAGAGATCCTCTGACTTTCACCCTTTGCATTTAATTGGTGATTAATCACTCTCAAACTTCCATTGTCATCTCCAATGGAAAAATTATGCTCAGCAACAGCTATTTGATTCCTTTGTCATTACCCCTTCCTCTCCAGTGCCTGAGATATTGTACCTGCCAGAACATTCCCTGCCTTCAATATCCCATCTCAATTTAAATTTGTGAAATTTCAGAAATTGCACATCCCCTCTCTAAAAAGGGCCAGGTGTGCTGCACATACCACTTGTCATACAGTCTTCATTAATCAATAAGTCCACACAATCCAGCTTCAAAATCCCATTTTACAGTTAGCTTTCTCAGAGCATCCCTGACATTGTCTTGTGTTAAGTGAAGTGAAGACTTTCATTACAGAAAGGAGATTTTCTGGCCATGGAGGCACCCTATGCAGATTTACCCACAAGACAACCCATTACAAGAAAATAGCTGAGTTGAAAGACCACACACCACAATTTGATATTTTGTGGCATCTGCACGGTGACTACAGTCCTTAGGCTTCTCCAGGCTAATCACTGGCCATGCCTGGGGTATGAAAGCAGAAACCTCTGTATGTCTGGTCAGTCATTGCACTGGGATCCCTCATAATTTGACTAAGACTTTCTCAGTGCTACTCTGCAGTTTGAGGTTTTTCTACCGAATCCTACTCACTTTTCTCCTCTCCTTTCACAGATATCAAACCTGTAGTTCAGTCAGAAGTCTTTCTTTACTTCTCCTTCTTTTGCTCTTTATTTTCACAATATATATTTGTATGTCTAATTCTAGATTGGCATCTGCTCCCTGGGAGACCCTGACACAAAGGTGCTCTCAAAAACATCTCTTATCAGGGATCCAAAAGCAGAAGAATGCAAAGGGAGAAGTTAAACAGTAGTACAATTGCAAGAAATGAATTGTCTGATTATTTAGTGAGTTCAGGACCTGGGCTGGCCTTTCAGAGTCGTTCTAAATTGAACCAAGAGGTCCAGCCATTTATACCCTGCATCCATGAGTCATTAGATAAAAACTGCCACAAGGGAAGTATACTACATTGGTTAAATCAGCTCTGTTTAGCTGAGGGCATGTCCCAGGGAAAGACTCAGCTGTGAGCCATTAGCAACAAGAACACCTGGTAGCTGAGGGAATAATTGTGTTGGACCCCAAAGGGAAAATCTACTGGCATATAGTTTCTACTCTTAAAGAGTGAAATGAAGGTTCATGTGATGATTAAAGGACAGTGGTCATCATTTCTGCCCTCTTATCAAGAAAGACATCACTGTTTATAAAACTCAATGTATGGGCAGATCAAATTTCTGATATCAGGGCAGAAGTCAGAGGAAGCAAATCCCAAGAGCAGGCCACTGTGAAGAAAAGATACACCACATGTCAGTGGAGTGTGCTTTTGTGGGTTACATGCATTTCTTCTTGCTGTTTTATGCTTCTGCTCCTACAAGGAAGATCATTCTTTCTCTTCTTCATACAAAGAAGACAAGAAAGATATTGGCAATTGTTGAATTATCCTAAAGTCAGACACAAGATTAAGCTAAGGGGAATATCTACTCCTTTTAGAATACAAAATTTGATTTCCCCTGACAAGGAAAAACAGCAGTAACTGCAACTAAACTAAGAAAGGTGCATGTTTCTTACAGCATGTATGGTGCTTGCCACATCAAATTATTTAATCCCCCAAGAAAACCCTGAAAAGTAGGTATGATCTCCATTTAATGGTTTAGCCAACTACTGATTGGAAACATGATAGTTTTTCTCCAACATTATACAGCCAATAATGAGCAGACCTGGGATCAAACCCAGTACTCCTTGGCTCAAACAGCAACTTTCTTGATCCAATGCTTTCAAATCCACATGGAAATTGGAGTTCTAATTACAAACAATTTTATTCTCTGACATTTTTCTTTTTAAAGGGAAAGCAAAAGTCAAAGCCTTGGAGTCCCTGGACTATAATGATCAAACCCATTGATAATTATGATCAGGTAATAATTGCCCAGGTGTTCAGTATAGCAGTAGAAGATTTCATGTGAAGATTGAGAAGTGAAATGTGTGCTGTCTGCCAGTATGCATTCACACAACTGTTTTTTCCCACCATATGTCTGTTCTCTCACCTGACTATATCCTCCTCATTTGATAGTCTTTAACATAGAGGCTGCTGTGTACATGCACACATACAAATGCACACACACACACACACACAGAGGAGAGGGAGAGAGAGAGAGGAGAGGGAGAGAGAGAACCTCCTACTCTCCAATACCAGGATGCAACAGACTGTTTCATTATTCTTCTACATTCAACATTTTGTTGCATTGTCTACCCTGTTCTTTCTTTATGAGCTAACAAGGCTGTCTGGGGAGGTGGGTAGAGGTCCATGGGCAGCTAATTAGAGAGAGTATGCAATAGTTATCAGAATAGTGTAGCCTGCTGGGAGACTGTCATCTATGGAAATAAAGGCAACGTAGCCTTTGCTAAACGGCTTAGCTTGGACAGGAGCTATGACATTGTACCATATTTTCAGTCTTGTGAATTTAAAGGGTTGCTCTTTTGTGCTTCAAGTTGTTTAATTTTCTGTGTTTTTTTAAAAGTAAACATTGCTTACATTTTAAAATTCTTAATAATGGTAATCTCTTTGCATTAAAATATGAAGGTAGCCCTGCTCATAAAATGCAAACTGAAAAGAATCCAACAACCATTTGAATACATATATATGTAAATGACTGATGTTTGTGAATAGAATTTCAACATGCAAATGAAGAAAATGGAAGAAAATTGTGCCACTTTCTGTGCATGAGAGCAAGTGGTAATGCCATATGCAATTGTAAATTAGGTGTTTCCAAGTCATAATATACAAAATGTAAGCATTTATCACCCAGCTAAGCCTCCATGTTAGCATGTACTGTCCTCACATGTTAGTATGCTCTGTCCTCACAGAGTAGCCACATTCTTCTACGGACTGGTGGCAAAATGGAAAAGCAGAGTGAAAAGGAACCTTTTACTTGACGATCATGTCTCAATTTGTCCATAATGACAAATCAATCCTGATTTTTCTTGATTTATTTGAGTCTTGAAAAGAAAGCTGATCTGTGTCTTTTTTAATAAGAATAAAGAAAGAAAGAAAAATGGAGGGGAGCATGAGGAAGGATGACCCCTTGTATATGTTACACACCAACCCCATAACTGATGGCCTCATGCAATAGTCCACTCCCAGTTAACTCCAGCCAGAGCCCTAAAAAGTCCTGGCTCATGGATGCTACATCATGTCTATAGCAATTCCCATCAGTTATTAAGGGGCATGCAGACAGGCTTGAATCCATTCAAGTGTGTTTTTGGCCATGTTGAAATACAAACAGAGAAGTGTGTGTTTAATCAACATAAGCAGATGTCAAGAAGAGCAAAAATATGCCTCTTTTAAAGTCAGTATGTCTGTGTGTCAGTGCCAGCATATGCACAGTACATGTGTATTTTGAGTGGTAAGTGTGAAGAGTAATGAGTATAAGAACAACAAAATTCTTTTAAAAAATGCCTGCTGTGGGGCCAGCCTTGTGGTGTAGCGTGTAAAGCCACCATCTGCAATGCTGGCAACCCATATGAGGTGCCAGTTCATGTCCCTGCTGCTCTACTTCTGACCCAGCTCTCTCCTAATGGCCTGAGAAAAGCAGCAGAAGGTGACCTAAGTGCTTGGGCACCTGCTACCTACCTGGGAGACCCAAGTGAAGCTCCTGGCTCCTGGCTTCTGGTTTCTACCTGAGCCAGTTCTGACTGACACAACCATATGGAAAGTGAACCAGGGGATGGAACATCTCTCTCTGTCTCTCCCTTTCTCTCTGTAACTCTGACTTTCAAACAAAATAAGTAATAAATAAAAAAACAAATCTTCAAAAAGTGCCTGTTACAGTTCCAGTAAATTTAAAGTGTTTTGATATTACAGCATCCTGCATTCACTCAGGAGGGCGGGAGTTGGCACACAGGTTACTAGTAATCTGATAAGAACATGGAGGCTTGGGCTGAGCTGGGCAGGTCAGTGGTGTGAATTCATACTTTCACTGGAAATTGGTATCAATTTTCCCTGATACAGAAATGAGTTGATCTCCAGAGGGCAGAAAAGCGATGTATAAAGATTTTAAACTGAGAAAGCAGCTTAAAATGGGAAAGGGCGGGATTGAGTCTGGAACTCTGGAAGGGAGCTGATATAAAGTAGGCAATTTTAAATATTTCCTTGGAAGAGTGGAAAGTAAAGTTGCGCTTCTGCCCTAAAAAAATCAAAGCAGACTTCACAATGGATTGGGGAAATACTTTCCGGGTAATATGAGCAAAAAAGGACACAAGGAGTGGACATCTGAATGGGTGCTCTGTGTCGGGCACTGTGCTGGACACTTCAGAGAGTTTGTGCTATTCAACCCTTAGAATAATTCAATAAGGTAAGGACAGTCTTACCAAAGGGAAATAGAGGATGATACAGATTAAGTGTTTTTCTGAGGATCACATCCTACAGTGAGTATTCACATCAAGCACTCTCTGACTTCTAGAACCCAAAAAAGCTGCAGGAGTAGAAACATCTACATCAAGTGGGTGGCAGATGACATGGAGGAGTCTGGAAGCTGATAATAGAATATCTTAATCTCTACAAGAGATCAGAAGGCAGGTTTTTGAGTGACTAAGAATTCTCCAGAATTTAACAGTAATGTCTACTTGGATTTTGCACAATCTGACCAACTTAGTTGTCATCGAGAGAAGATTAGCTGGGGAGATCCCAAAGGATGCCCAGAGACTTCTGTAGGCTTTAGCAGCCATGGAGGCAAACCTTGCAGGGCTCCCTTGCAGAGAACTAGATGATAACCTGCAGGGCCAACTTTCAGGATCTGTGGCAGTGTTCCCAAGAGGTTACATTCTCTCAGGAATGCTGAAGCTCACATGTGAGCAGGTTGGGACCATTCCAGCCAAACAATTTTTTGCCAAATGCAGAACACCTCCAACACACCATCACTGCTCCTTATCAGCTTGGCAATGACACTCCTACTCAATCTTCCATCATTCTTCTCTTGCCCTATTTAGAGTTATCAGCCCTATGCATTATGATTTGAGATTATTTCTGCCAACTCCTGTTCTTTTTTCCCCTTATCCTGTGCAGGTAGTCACCCCTTCCCCCCAACATCCCAAATCTCTTGCACTTATAATTCAGTCCTGGCCACTGGATTTCAAAAAGTCCAAAATGACACAGTCATCACTGGGAGTGGCTCAGAAACACCAGTGAGGAGATGAGATTTGGTGTCTGGATAACTCATTATCTAGCTGGTAAGAAGAACTTGATTTCATGAATTAGATGAGATATAAATAGTCTCAGACACCCAAGGCAGCATCTCTGTTGGTGAGGATTATAGCCATGGTAAACTGGGAAAATGTCCCAGTGCATGGAAATGACTTTGCCATGTGATAATTCAGGCATTGGAAAAATGTGGAGAGAATAGTTCATGTAAAGATGGTGAGTTCTACCGGCCATTACTAAATTGCATTGAGTGGCAATGCAGAGAGATAATGAGAATATGTAGGCTTGAATAAACGCTTGAAGACTAGGATGAGAGTTAGAGTTCTTCACAGTTAATTAGTTGCAAAGAAGTCCTTATCTCTGCAGTAGGAAGCAGACACAGTTGACTTGCAAATACAGAACTTAAGAGTGAAAGATTTGATAAAGTCTACTATACTAAGGCCAAGGTTCTAGCTGGGAAATATGGAATACAATCATTTGGGTGTATGCCTTAGTTCTGTCTTTGCAAGCTTAGCTATCCTTTGGCTGTAATAGTCTTTTGCTCCTTGTTAAGAGTTAGCATTCCTCTGTTGGGAGAAGACACTGCAAAGGTCTCTGTCCTACCAAGCACAAGATGTCTCATTAGGATATTTTGCCTCCTCTTCCAGCTGCCAGGCTAACTAATCCCAGCATAATTCTGCTTGAGAATGACTTGGATCAATAATGGAAGAAAGAGGTTAAATCCATATAAAAAAAAAAAAAACTGTACAAATTATCAGGAGCCAGTGCTGAATTTTACAGGTACCCAGTCAAAGGAATAGAAGATTAGAGAAGCCAGAATTCTTGACTTGGAAATATTTTTGTGGAAACTAGGATGCAATAGTCTAGTAAGGATCCAGGGATAGATGGGTTTGAGAAACCTAGAGGAATCAGTATTTGTCTAGCTAAGCAATGATGTCTCTTTCCATAACAGACAGCACAGGAGGGAACAAAAGGCTAAGGGCAGTGGTTCTGCTGGAGTGGATCTATCATGTGAAGTTACAAGACACATTTTAGAACTGCATGTTCCCCTAGAAGGGACCAGAAAACACATCACATACCAAGGCCATGAGCGATATCCTAGAGAGGGGTTATCTACATCAATGAGTTCAGTGGTGACTCGTCTCTGCAGGTCAGGGAAAGTGGTAGAAGTGGTCACAGATCTTGGCTTATTAATTGCCAAGGGAAAGATAGAAGCTGAAAGAAAAGATGCCAGGTGGTGCCACTTGATTGCCAGAGCCAGGGGACTGCAATCATCATAATGGCCAGCAAGGTCAAAAGGGAAGTTAAGCAAGTTTAACACAGATGAAATTGTGGAGATGGTTACTAGAACACAGTATCACCAGAAGTGAAGCAGACAAATAGCCATCCAGGGTGCTGTTTAACATCTATAACCATAAGTAGGGGAAAAAAATCAAGAAGCAGGAGGCCAAAGGACATTTATCCCGGTAAAACATGAGGAGCCTTTGGCACTACTTTGGCAAATACATTCTTTTCAAGAAACAAGAAGCTATTTGCATTCATGTGACACAGATGATGATACACTCCATAGTTTTTTTTACCATATCTTACATTAACTTCCCTGTCCACTGTTACAGCATTGTCTAAAGAACCTGGATTATCTAGATATCTGGCAGAATATCACATTAATTCATTACATCAGCCAAATCATGGCTAGCATGCTGATTACATGGGTAGGACACATGACTCCATAGAGTGGGAAATAAGCCTTGTGAAGATTCAAGGATTTGTCACTCCAGTGAGGCTTTTAGGAGTCCAGCAGTCAGGGATATGCCTTGAACATAAAGATAAATTTGCTGTATTTTGAATTTTCTATAATTAAAAAGGAGGCACCAACCATACTTGAATACAAAAATCTCTTTGGATTTTTGAAGGAACACATTCCACACTGGGGATATTTGTCCAATCAATATGCCAAGTAACATGGGAATCTGTCAGATTCAAATTTATCTAAAGCAGCAAAGAGATCTGGATCAGATCCCAGATTCAGTGCAAGTTCTGCCTTTTGGGCCATATGATTCTGCTGATCTATCATGTTAGGTAGTGTTACTGGCAGAAAAAGCTGTAAGGTAAAGCTTATGGTAAGCCAAAGTGTGGAGAATCACAAACACAAGACCCTTGTTTTCAAGAGCCAGTGTTATCTACAGCAGAGAACTAAACACCTTTTGGAGAAACAGTCTTTTGCATGTTATTGGATCCATGCACAGGAAGAATGTTTGAAGATGGTGTATCATATGTCTGAAACCTCTCATTATGAACTGGATTCCTTCAATCCACTAGTCATTAATATAAACAAGCCAGAAACAGTCCTTTGGTAGATGAAGGTAGTACACCCAGAATGAGCCTGAGCAGGACCAGCAGTCATAAATTAGTTGCAAGACATGATAAGCACAGAGTCCTGCTTCAATCACTAGTAATACCCCTCTCCCAGCTCATGTTTATGTCTATATGGGGCACTCAGATGATGAGCTGAAAGGGAAAGAAAAATCCCCAGTTTTTATTTTGAATAGATCAGCCTAGTATATGATTGAAGGCTGGAAATAGATGGTGGCTATATAATAGCAATTCTCAAGAGTGTCCTTCAAAGACAGTGGAGAGGGAAACTGCCCAGCTGACAAGGCTGTCAGTGGTGTACCTATCCATCTAGAAATAGAAGTTTTCAAGAAGTGGTCCATATGCCCCACGGTATACAGAAGGAGGCTTCCAATGGCATTTGGTCAGAAGCCTGACAGGGAAAGGTCTACAAGATTAGAGGAAACAAGGTCTAGAAATATATAGAAGGGAACACAAAGTGCACAGATTCTTGTATCACATATTAATATACAAAGGAAAGCATCCAACACAGCAGAGGCACTGAATAAACAAGTAGACAAATGAAATGACTGTCAGCATTAGCCAGCCTCTGCCATGGGATACCCTAAAACCAACACAATGAAAACACGACAAAGTGGCTATGGTGGCAGAATACACAAGGGGGAGTAGATTAAGATGGCAGATTGGGAGGGGGCTTGCTGCTCGGGTCTGGGAGAAGATAGTTTAAAAAAGTAGAAAGAGTGCAGTCTCAGGGAAGAGTTAGGGAGAAAATAGCAGAGGACACTCTATGTAAATTGGAGGAACACAGTAGACCTACATGGAGGGTGAAGATGAGCACAGCTTTGGACCTCACCAGCCAAGAGCCTCCACACTAGCATTGGAGAGCAAAGTGAAACCAGACTGCAGCAGCCTAAGCCACTGGTGAAAAAGCTGCAGGAAGAGCCTAGAAGGAATACGGCTTGGAGCCCAGTGGGGGATAGTGTACACACCAAGCAGGAAGTGAAAAGACAAAGGATGGGGGCATTTGATCATTCTGCAAAGCCGTCCTGTAACAAGCTGACAGAGAGCAGGAGCCATTTTGGATATGTTACAGCTGTGCTAGCTTATGTCTGCACCCAGCAACTAGCCAAGTGGAGACTCCTGAGTCTGGTGGGGAGACTAGACAGGAGGCTGGGTGCTCATGACTGTGGGAGGCTTGTGTTTCGAGACTTCGAAAACACTAAGGCTGTGTGGGAGGACTCAGAGTGTGGCTGGGATATTCGGCAGTCACTGCCCAAGGCTCCACCTGATCAGGGCTCCCTGACTACCTGGCAAGAGACATTGCTGGGGAATCTGAGCTTATACTGAGGACTGCACAGACCCTATGTGTGGTCCTTGTGGCAGAATGAATAACGCCCAGGCACTGGTCTCCTTCAAGGAGAGGAGCTCAGCTGACTCTGCCCCAACAGACAAGAAGAAACCTCCTTTCTGATTTAAAAATTAAAAAAAGGAGATTTACCACACCAAACCTGGGTGTGTCACCTCAGACACTCCCTTCACCCTGAAGCACTGAACAGAGCTCCCTGGCCACTCCCACCACACACCTCTAGGTGTTGCCTGAAAGCAGACACTCCACTAATCCAATCAGATATAGTTCAAAGATAAAAGTCACCACGATAAAAAATCAAAAAAACCAACAAGTATCCCCACAAATGCCAAATAACAAATGCACCAATCCAAGAAACAAGAACAAGGAAGACAACATGACACCCCCAAAAGAACACAACACCTCAATACTAGATTGTGAAGATGATGAGACTGAAGAAATGCCAGAAATGGAATTCAAAAAATTGATCATAGGATTACTTAGAAGTAATCAGAAGCAAATACACGAACTAATGAAATCCACACATGACATGAAAGAAAATTTCTCGCATGAAATTGAGAGCTTAAAGAGAAATCAAAATGAAATCTTAGAAATGAAGAATTCAATAGAACAAACAAATAATTCAGTGGAAAGCCTTAACAACAGAATCAGTGAAGCAGAAGAAAGAATATCTGACTTAGAAGACAAAGCACAGGACATTATATAGTCAAACGAAACACAAGAAGAAATTAGAAAACTAAAAAACATTGTTGGAAATCTACAGGATACTATCAAATGACCCAACATCCTGGTTCTAGGAGTTCCTGAAGGTGTGAAAAGAAAGCATTAGAAGGCCTTTTTAGTTAAATAATAACAGAACATTTCCCCAATTTGGAGGAAGAAAGGGACATCCAAGAACAGGAAGCACATAGAACTCCTAATAGACATGACCAGAAAAGATCTTCACCACAACACATTGTAGTCAAACTCTCCACAATAAAACATAAAGACAAGATTCTAAAATGCACACAAGAAAAATGCCAGACAGATTACTTTCAGAGGATCTCCAGTTAGACTCACAGAGGACTTCTCATCAGAAATCCAACAGGCTAGGAAAGAATGGGGAGATATAGTCCAAGTCTTAAGAGAAAAAAACTGTCAACCCAGAATACTATACCCTGAAAAGCTCTCATTTGTGAACAAAGGTGAAATAAAGACCTTCCAGGACAAACAGGAACTGAAAGAATTTGTCATCACCTGTCCAGCCATGCAGAAGATGCTTAAGGATGTGCTGCACACAGAAACACAAAAACATGGTCATCACTACAGAAGAAGGTAAAGGAAAGAAATCTCCCAGGAAAAGTACAAAGAAAATTCAAAGGAAAAAATAGGAATATTTATGGAAAAATGACAGGGCAAAGTCGTTATTTATCAATAGTCACCTTGAATGTAAATGGCCTCAACTCTCCAGTTAAAAGACCCAGACTGGCTGAATGAATTAAAAAACAAAATCCATTTATTTTGTGCCTACAAGAAACAGATCTCACCAACAAAGATGCGTGCGGACTGAAAGTGAAAGGATGAAAAAAGATATTCCATGCCAACAGAAACCAAAAAAGAGCTAGAATAGCCATCCTTATATCAGACAAAATAGACTTTAACACAAAAACTGTTAAAGGAGACAAAGAAGGGCACTGTTTAATGATTAAGGGTTCAATTCAACAGGAAGAGGTGATTATTATAATTGTGTTTGCACCTAATTACAGGGCACCTGGCTATTTAAAAGAAATGTTAAGGGATCTAAAGGGGACATAGACTCAAATACCATTGTAATGGGGGATTTCAATCCCCCCTTTCAGCAACAGACAAATCAACCAGCCAGAAAATCCACAAAGAAGCAGCAGAGTTAATATACATATAGACCAAATGGACCTGACAGATATTTACAGAATTTTTCATCCTACAGTTGAAGAATGCACACTCTTCTCAACTGTGCATGGAACCTTCTTTAGGACTGACCACATGCTAGGCCATAAAACAAGTCTCAGCAAATTAAAAAAAAAATCAAAATCAAACCATGCATCTTCTCAGGCCACAATGCAATGAAGCTGGAAATCAGCAACTTGAGAATCTCTAGAGTATAGGCAAACACATGGAGACTGAACAACATGATCCTGAATGAACAGTGGATCAAGAAGAAATCAAAAGAGAAATCAAAAAATTTCTGGAAACAGATGAAGATGGCAACACAACATATCAAAACTCATGGGATACAGCAAAAGCCGTATTAAAGGATTTCAGGATGTTTGATTTACACACATGAAATTCCATAAAGCATAGCATCTGATCCGAGGAACGCCAGCAGGTGAAGGAAGCATCAACACAGACCCATGATGATGGGCTCCACTGATCATATCACATTCTACAACATTTACAAGCAGCCAATCTGATAGGGCATCAGAATAGCTTGCTCAGAGCAAATTTAAAACATCAGCTTAGAGCCAATACCCTGCAGGGATGAAATGCTATCTATGGGGATGGTTATAGCTCTAAATGAGATGCCACTCTATGGTCCTGTTTCTATACTGGAAAAGATCCATGGGTTCGAGAAGCAAGCAGTGGAGTGGCTCCACTCACAATGATCCACTTTTTACTTCGCATCTCGGGGTTCCTAGAGGATAAATGCTCTGGTCGCCTAAGAAGGTTCACTCTTGCTAGGGGAGGCAGCACATTTCCTGTTGAACCTCTAGGTACTGCTTCTGCTTGGGCATTCTGAAGTCCATGCATACAGGGAACAGCAAGAAGAAGAGTTGTCATCCTGACAGAGATAATTAAGCCCATGCAATGAGGACACAGAGCTGCTATGTAGAACAGAAACAGGGCGGAAAATGCAGAACTCAGGGCATACTCTTAGACAGTCTCAATGCTTCTTTGCCAGTTGTAACCAGACAGATATGTGCAGAAGCACTGGCCTGAGATAGATATGAGTGCCACCCTCTCAGAAACCTTTGGCATGAGAGTTTGGCTCACATCACCAGATAAGCCACTGATCCCTCTGGAGGTGATCACTGAAGATGAGGGGCATTCAGACATGAGGGTAGTTAAATAGGGAAATAACACAAAGACCAGATGCAATTTTCAAACCAACTGCAGCTGCAAGGCCTGAAGTTTGTCCCATTTTCTTCCCTCTTCTAATTTCCTCTCACAGGGGCAGGTGTTTGTCACACAGCAATTAAGATGTTGCTCAGGATGCCTGCATCCCAGGTGGGAATGTCTAGGTTCAGGTTCCAGCACCTGTCCCCTGCTAATGCACACCATGGGAGACAGCAGCTGATGATACACAAGTAGTTGAGTCCCTGTCTCCCATGAGGGAGATGTGGATGGAGTTGCTGGCTCCTGGCTTCAGAGAGGCCCATTCCAGATATTGCAGGGATTTGGAGACTGAACTGGCAGATGAATGATATTCTCTCTCTCTCTCTCTCTCTCTCTCTCTCTCTCTCTTTCTCTCTGTCCCTTCCCTTTTCAAATAAATAGAATGTTTAAAAAATTTTATTTCAGGTATACAAATTTCATATATACAGATTTAGGAACACAGTGATACTTCCTAACCTATCCTTTCTCCCACCGACGCTCCCACCCTTCCTCCTCCTTCCTCTCCTATTCGCTCTCAATTTTTATAATGATCTACTTTCAGTTTACTTTATACTCACAAGATCAACCCCACACTAAGTAAAGAGTTCAATAAATAGTATTAATAGGAAAACACTGCTCCTCAACAGTAGAGACAAGGGTTGCAAACGATCACAGGAGCTCAAAATGCCCATGTCTCATGAACAGAGGAAGGAAAGAGGCTTGCATAAAGTGTGTAGATGCTAATGTTTGAATGTGGAGGTGCTGATGTTTGAAAGGCTTGTGCAAGCTGTGGAGGTGCTAGTGCCCAGGTGGAAGGCGAGGTGTTCAGATCTCCCTTTAAGAGAAGCCTATTGGGAGGAACACAGCCAGCAGTATCCAGCTGCGGCACCTTCAGGATGGACGAGTTTCACACTGAAACCAGCCTCTCTCTGTACAGCTTAGCCAATGCCTAAGCATGATAGTGCGGTGGGGAGCAGGGGGAGACCAGAGGCAGCTATTTCTGCCTGGTGCAGAGCTCTTCCCACACACAGTCTTTGCACAAGGATCCCCTTAGCACTGGCCAAGGCCTTGGAGAGATACTGGAGCTGAGACTGCTCCCAACCTTCTTCCTTCACCCTCTTCTTTCTCGGATAGCAGAGCAGCACCATGGTCTATAACTCCAGCTCTTGCTCCTGTTCTGCTTCACAGCTATTTCACCCAAGATACCTCTCAAGCATCTAATTCTGTCTTAGTGCCCTTTTCCCAAAGGACCCATTATGATACACAACTTACAAAAAAGAGGGTCAGAGACAAGATTATGAGAAAGACAACCTTGGAACCAATCATATTTCAATAGACAAGATTTCACTCACAGTTTCTGTTTCAAGATCTCTGAGATCTTTGTAACTGTCTCAGTGCTTGCTTTGGGTTTACTGCTGCTTGATTTTGTTGTATTTACTTACAGGAAAAAAAACTCCCAGAAACAGGAAGGTATTGCAATGCCAGTTTCGGGGCAGGGGAGGCAGCGGGGAGTTAGAAACCATATTGTATTTCTCATCCAGCCTGGTAGAAAAGAATCCAGCAGATGGATGCCGGCAGCATGGAAAGTGGGAGGAAGGACACCTGGCCACAGGTGAGGGGAGGAAGCTCAACATCTGTTGACACCTAACTTGAACCAGGTTGCACACCTTCCCACTGAGACATACTTAAAGCACTTAGGTACGTAAACCAGTCTTTAGCTTTCCCTATGCAAAATGATCTAGATTTCATGTTCTTTGACTTGGCATTTGGGGGCTTTGTGAATACAACCTGGTCTGCTTTAGGAAGGCTTCTAAGAAGCAGAATTCTTAGCCACAGGAGAAACACAACAACCAGAGCTATGCTCATAGCTGACCACGCATCCAACAAGGAAACGGGGCAATATTTTAAGGTCATGATGCAACTCCAGAACCACTTTTTGTTACTGTGAGATTGTTTGTTATGTTTGGATATGGAATAAAAGGAGGTGTTTAAACCACTTGATGAGAGGGAGAGAGATGTAACAGAGAACAGTGGCAGAGCTGGGAAAGGGACACCCAATCAGCAGGCAAACATCCAATGTGGAATATCCAATGAACAGAGAAAAATCACCACCAGAAATGATTTTGCCTGCTCAGACCAAGAAGAAAGGGACTTTTGCCAAATTAAGAATTTGAAAACAATGTCTATGTAGCCAAATTTTACTAATAATAGAAGTCTAACTTCTTGGTGGGGGTAAGGGGTGGGATAGCAGGTTAAGCCACCACCTGAGATGCCAGCATCCCATGGGGGTGCCTGTTGTGTCTTGAATGCCCCACTTCTGATCCAGCTCCCTGCTAATTCTCCTGGAAAAGCAGCAGAAGATGGCCCAACTATTTGGGCCCCTGTACCCATGTGGGAGACCCGAGTGGAACTCCTGACACCTAGCTTTGGTCTGGACCAACCCTGGCCATTATGACCATTTGAGAAGTGAAACAGCAGATGGAAGATTTTGCTCTCTCTGTAACTGCTTTTCAAAATAAGTTTTTGAAAAAAAAGTCTAACTTCCCTAAAGTATTCCACATTCTCAATTCCAGTATGAACACTTATTAACAAAATATAGTGTAGCTAATAGCATATGTACAATATAAAAAGAAAACCTTATTTTTATTAATTTTTCTGTTAGATTTTTTTCATATATTTACATATCTTAATGTGATAAATTATGTTTATCTGGGTATTATCATCTTTATTTTCTGGATTGACGCTAATTTTAATAATGAAGAACACAAAAAATGGTCTTGCTTCATTGTAGCTATATAACTTACCTAAATTATGCATCTCAAAGAGATTTTCTGTGAATCAATGCCTGAAATGTGTGCCTTATGAAAATAATGAGAAAATGTAAATGAAGTTCCTTTTAAAGTTCCTTGCACACAGTAGTTGCTCAATGACTTTAGTAGTAGTATTGGTATTGGTAGAATAGTAGTAATAGCAACTATCATTATTGAAGCAATAGATATTGTGGTGTCAAAAATTGAAATGTGACATATCCAGGAATCATTATAGGAAACTTGAAAAACACAGATTTAAGACATTAATGAATCAATTTTGAAGATGGATAACCTGATTCACTTAATTTGAGCTCACCTGGTGTTACCTAAACTCTATTTGGATAAGCTGAATCACCAAACTCACCCATAACTTATGCGAAGTATTTCTTGTTGTTTTGTGGTCATGAAATTTTGGCATGTTTGTATGCATCAGCTGCTTATAGAGACATAGAACGAAATCATAAAATCTTTGAGATTACATTATCCATTAACATTTTAACATGAATTCACTTTTTGTAATTTTTTTGATATTTTGCCTTTTACCTTTCCCCATCCCTACCAAAGAAATAGTGAAGAGTCTAGTATGGATCTTTGTCACATCTTTCTCTGCATTCTTACACAATCATATGTATACTAATACATATCATGAGTTTTCTTAAGGTTTTGTCTTAGGGATCATACTACATATAATTTTATCTTGCTTAGCTCATATAAGAGTATCCTGTGGCAATAATTCCAAGTCAGTAAATGCCAGTATAGCTGATTAGCTGATTCTCCTTAAATGCACCATAACATACCATTACATGGACATGCCACACTTTATTTAACCATTCCCCTAATCACAAATATTCAAACTTCTCACAAATTCTTTTTAAAAATATTTATTTATTTATTCATTTGAAAGACAAAGCAAAAGAGAGAGCTATCTTCATTTGCTGGTTTGCTCCTCAAATGACCACAACAGCTAGGTCTGAGCCACGCTAAAACCAGGGGCCAGGAACTCCATCCTCATCTTCCACTTGAGGGGCCCGGGTCCAAAAACATGAGCTATCTTCTGCTGCCTTCTCAGGCACATAAGGAGGAAGTTGGATTGGAAGTGGAGTAGCTGGGACTGAACTGATGCTATAGTAGGGGAAGCCAACATCATAAGTGGCAGTTCAACCCACTGCACCACAAAGCCAGCCCAACAATTTCTTGTCATTGACCCAATGCTATAACATTCTTCTAATGTTTTCTTTTTTCTAAAATCATCTTTCTGAGCCTCTAATACCCTCCTAAGCTCACACAGGGACTTCTATTTCTATAACATAACCAAGACTCAGAAAAGATAGTTTGCTAATAGGCATATGTGCTTTTTTTCTTTCAACAGATATTTCTAAAATGGTTTTCTACAAGCAGGAAGGAATTCACACCAACAATATAGACCATGCCTTTCCTTCCATGACTCACCTCTCCCACTGTGCCCTGTACCTCTACTATTTCACATTCATTGTCCAATTTTGCACAAACATACAAGGACCCAAATTCTGTCTCCCACAAGTTATCAGCACAAAGATAAAAATTCAATTTCCTATGTTCTTCTTTCTTGCTGCTGACATGAAGTTTGGATTCTCTGTCTACATCAGTGCTTGGATTACAGCCTAGCCTGTAGATGTTGCCACCCTTGCTAGTTCCACTGTCTTCTAGCCTGTTCAGCAATGCTCAACCCAAAGAGGAGACTTGTCCTTGACTACCACTTTCATAAGAGCTGCCTGATCTCCCAAAGTCTCAAAAGACGTTTGAGAGACTTTTATTTCTTCATTTTTTCCTCTTATTTTGTTTTTATTTCCCAGAGCCTTCTTTGTTTGAGGCCCCAGAACAAAACCTCAAAACAAGGGGAATATTTGAGGACAGACCTCAAATGAACACTATCCATAGCACAAATACTTACAATGCTCACTCACTGACATTGGCTAGATTCCTGGAAAGAGCTTCCTAGAGTCTTATAGTCTTTGAGGCTCCATGTGCTTCATCTACCATGGCCTTCCAGAGATGTCTGGATTTGTATTATTCACACTTTGGGATCCCTTTTATAGCCAAATAGATCCCATCTCTGTATGGATGCCATAGGGAATTGTCTTTTCTTCATTATCTGCCATTCCTTAACAAAATTTCCAATATTGGCTAATTAATGATCCTCACATTCACATTGTTGATCCCAACACACAAATCAGCACATAGCTAATTGCACATAATATAAATGCAGATCAAACTGAAAGAAGAAAAAAGACAAGCCAGGAATAACTTGGATAATCTTTGCTTTTCCAGTCAAATATGTTTTTCTTTTCTGGAAAACACGGTGGAAAAAATGAGTAAGGTGAGATTTCTGAGCAGCATCTGCAGTGACATGTATGTGAAGTGCAGGCTACACCACGTTCTCTGTTCTCTATGACTTTAGAAGCAACAAGAGAAAATATGCATAATTATGGCCAAAATAAGCTTTCTTTTTTCCTATCTCTCTTTGACCCTGAATTATCTACTATCCTCAGAGGCAAAATTGAGATCACCATGATTGACACTATAAGAACCAAGGATTTTGTTTTCATGGTTTTCATGGGAACTTACTTTTCAGAGTCATGTGGATGGGCTAAGCCAGCTAAGGGCACAGGAATAGTTCTCTGCTTTGTCTTTTTGATTAGGCAGGCAGTTGAAAGGCTCTGCAAGTAAGAGACCATTGAGATATGAAACAAGACGATGACTCACCTTGAATGGAATGGAATTGACACACTATCACTTTGTCAAGATGTGAGTGCCAGAAACACAGTTAGATTTCTGATGGGTAATAATTATTAAATCTAAATAATTAAGCATATCTATTCTTAGGATTATTTGACCCAATAATTATTACCTAGAAAAACTAAATGTGTGTTTGCAATCCACATCCAATCCACATCCAATCATGATCCTACCAATTCCATTCCATTCGTGGGTTTTGTTGTGGTCTATGTTAACACAAGGAAAGTCACTGGAAATCACAGTTTATAAAATATGTACTTACTGTAGATTATAAATTATCAAAATAACTTACTATATCCAGACCATCTAACCAGCTGGCTCATTTAAAAAAAGGATAGCCCAGCAAGGTAACACCTCTCACTCCAACAGCCTCATTAAGAAAAATGAAAACGACACAGGACTATAAGCATTTGTTGGCCACATATAAAATATTGACTACTTCATAGTCATTGTTCTAGTTATTGATCACAACTTCTTTATTTAGTGTTTGGTTATAAGGAAACTGTGAGGTAAACTTCTTTGCCTAGTTCACAGCAATGGTGATAGAGGTAGGATTTAAATCCAGGCCCGTCTGAATGAAAACCCAGGGTTTCTCCAAGCTTCTCACATGTGACACAGGCTCCACTGAGAGAAGTTACGAGAGAGAGCTAGGAACTTGGACAGTCATGGCACCATTCAATGAAAGGAATACAAATTAAGTCATTTGAATAATAAATCCAAGTTATATGAAGAGTGGCACTCAAATATCACATGGATTTTTAAAAGAAAATGTTGTTCCAAGGATATGCCTTGCTTGGGACAGTTAAAGTTGTGTTCCTCAGTTCCCTAGTATATTTGTCAGCTTTTTGTGACTATAATGAAATACCCAAGCCAGGCTACTTTGTAAAGGAAAGAGATTTTTTTAAAAAGTTGTTTCAGATTTATTTGAGAGATAGAGAGAGAGGGAAAAAGAGAGAGAGAAATACCATTGACTGGTAATGCCCCCAGTGTCCACAATGGCCAGGGCTAGGCCAGGGCCAGGGCCAGTAGTCAGCAATTCAATCCAGGTCTCCCACAGTGGTGGCAGAAACCTAACTAATATAGTTTGCTAGGGTCTACATTGGGAGGAAACTGGAGTCAGGAGCTAGAGCCAGGTATGGAACTCAGGCATTCAAATTTGGGATGTGAACATATTAACTATGAGGCTAAACGCGTACTGTGAAAGTCGTATTTGGTTCACAGCTTTGGAGATCTACACCCAAAATCACGGGGTCCCATTGGTTTGGCCTCTGGTGAGGCTGTAATGTGACAATGGCAGGGCACGTGCTGAGGAAGGGTCAGATGGTGAGCCAGGAAGCTGAGAGGGGCTGGGCCCAGACTCAGGCTTTTATAACACTCCCCTCACAAGGCCTATTTCCTAGGACACCCTCCTCAGTGACTAAGGACCTCTCCTTCATAAACACCATAATTGGATTAACTCCCCAACCTCTTCATACCATTAACTTCGACTTTGGAGTTTAATGTCTTGCATGAGTTCAGGGGCCAAATCATATTCTAAACATAGCACCTGGGGATAAACACATTTTTCAATTGCCATGAGGCAATTTTCAAAGGAAAACTGGGAGGAACACCTGGCTGGGACAGACATAGACAAGACAACTGCAGAAGCTCAGACGTCACCCGAAGTTGGCGTGGCAATGCTGGAAACAGCTGCAGCATGCATGCATTTTGTTCAGTTCATCTTATTTCAGACATCACACCAGGTGGTCAGAGGAACAATGAGAATATGAAGTTTGCTTTCGGGATGTTGCCAAATGTTTCTCTCCAGAAAACATGATTCAGAGCTGTGATATCACTGGGTTATTCACAAGGTCAGGGCACACCCATGGTCCTTGGTGACACAACAGAAACAAGTTACTAATTCTGGTCCATTAGAGCCAGACTGAATGCATGGAGAACTTTCACATAAGCACCGAAAAGTGTGTTCTATTCTGTTGGCATCATTAATTTTGTTAGGGAATAGCTAATGATATTAAAAAAGATGTTAATTTAACTACTAAAGCCCCTCAGGAACTATAGTTATGTATAAGCAGAAAAGGCAAACCACAGAGGTTTTATTTAGGATGGTCAGAGAGAAATATCACAAAAGATGATGTCTAGATTTCAGCTTCTCCTTCAGTTTGACCCTGTAGATTCCTGTAGTGGGTGTAGATCACTGTTTTTCAAGTCATCTGTCATGAAATTCATTTAGTAACACTGGCAAACAAATTTAAATATGGAATGAAAGAGAAAATAACACAGTACAATGCCCATAGTAAAAATGAGTACTGTTTTGTTAAAGCTTCCCTTCATTTACATGCACACAGGTACATTCAAGTTTGTGATTACAGGGCCATGATTTATATTTCTTGCTATGTATCCCAAAGAAATTTAGAAGTCACTGATCTAGAATGTATCTCACTTCCAGATCTGAAACCACGTGATTCTGTTTCCGCACAAGTTGGTGGCATTTGCAGTAATTCTTTGCAGGCCCGGAGTTTCCTGCACACTGCTCAGAGATAGTTATAGGGTGGCTAGGAGAGGCTCATGTCAGAGCTGTAGTCCAGCAAACCCATGCCATCTCTGGTACCTGCAGTGCTGTTGCATTGAAGAACAGCACAGTCAGCAGAAGCAAGGAATAGCTTGAAACATGTGGCCCACAATTCCAAAGAGCTGGAGCCAGAGATCTCTCACATGAACAGAGTAGGGGTTAAAAAAAAATGTATTGCTTGCCTGCTACTATGGGCCAACACTGCATGTATTTTGTGCAATGCATAATGTATGTATTTGCTTATTTCATTTTCAGAAACTTCTTCATTGATTATGTGTCTCTCCCCCACTTTCTGTGGTTGAATAAACAAAGGAAAATAGAAAAATAAATAAGTGACTTGTTCAAGGTTGCATATTTGAAGCAGGCCTGTCTGATTCTAAGCTCGTACACTTTCCATTGCACTACTGGGTATCCTCAAACACATCCTCCTCATCCCCACTGCTGAGAGAAACAAATGTCATCCAATGCTTTTTGGAAATGCCATGTGAATTTTCTTTGGGATTACTAAGGCGTTTTTTGAAAGCTTGATTGAACCAACTATTACACTTGGGAATAAAAGGCTGTTTTTTAAAACATGGGCAGTTGGAGGAGAAAAGGGAGGAATGTGGAGGGAATTATTGGTAGATAATGTCCTGTATTCCACAGTGATCCTTTTAAAGCTACTGGCTGAAAAACAAAGAGAGAATGGGGAATGCTGAATTCAGCTCTCACAAACCCATGGACAGCTGGAGTGCTTCTGCATGATTTATCCTAATGTAACAAGTCTGGAATTTTTAAGTTTTGGGGAGGAAAGATGAAACAAAGTTCATGTTCGTTTGGGGTTATCTTCATAATTGCTATCCTTTGACACCTAGGAATCTTCAACTCAAAAATCCAAATACACTCAGGGCACAGCACAGAGTTAGGACCCATCCCAAAGCTCAGAGCTTTTACAGCCCCACCTCAGGACTGTTTCCCAGTGGAGAGTGGACTCTTGGTGAAACAGCATGTCTTGGCTCTCTTTGTCATAGCCTGTGACTCTCCACCAGCACTGGGCCAGCATTCCAATGAGGGTAGCAGTGCATGGGAGGCTGATCCTCAACCACTGGGTTTCAGGTTCATTCAAATATCTGTTTGGAGCTCTCAGAAAACACAGAGTAGACAGACAGATGGGCCAGCAAACCAGGAACATCTGGAGAATTTTGCTGAGTGGGTGAGGAGCCGTTGCACGGGTAGAGTGGCCTCCCTCATTGGCATGACAGAAACCTCAGGCAGGTTCTGTGCTGGACTCACAAAGCCCAGCAGCCCCCAGATCCAACTTTCAGGCAAAAGAAGAATGGGACTACTCCAGTCAGCACCACATTGTAAAGACTTTGGACAGTAAATTGGCTTGAAACAAAAGATGAAGAATCCGGCTGTGATTCCAATGCCCTGGTGAGATGGTCTCAGAGTCCAGGGGGAAAGGGAATGGAGGGTGTGCTTCTCTCCAATCAACTAACTAAATAGCAGCTGCTCCCACAGGCAGGAAGCACAAATGATTCCGCTACCAAGATAGGCTTACAACAAATCCAAACTAATCTTTGTGAAACTGCGTTGTTAACACGCGTTTACTAAGACAGTTGCATTATTTTCTCTCTTTGGAATTTCAGAACCTTTCAAACCCCCCTTGCCTTCTCATTTTGTCTTCTATTTTTTCCACTTCAACTCTTAAAAGTCCAACTCAATGCCGTGACCTGATCACGGGCCTTCTTTTCTTTTAACCAGCTGCTTTTTAATTCAAATAATGCCAATTTTTCCTAAAGGCTTCACTCCATTATCTATCAGTATTGAACATTACTTCCCCAAGCCTTGAACTTCTACTTGATCCTAACATTAGCCAGCCAACTCTGTTGAGTTGACAAAGCTCTAAGTACATATTGTGACAAATAATGACTGAAAACAGATAAGAAGGCGTCAGTAACTTACCAAAAGAACATCACCGAGGTACTGAGTCATTGTGGGTTTTTATTCTTAATCCTGCCTCAGCAATCACTTGAAAAAACTTTTTATGAAATGTATACTTCTATTTATTCTCATCTACTGCAAAGACAGAGAGACACACTCAGACAGAGGGAAGGAGTGAGGGGGCAGAGACACAGAAGAGAGAGAGATAGAGAGAGATCTTCCCCAAATTGCATAATAGCCAAGGCTGGGCTAGGCAAAATCCAGGAGGCTGGAACTCCATCTGGGTATCCTACAAGGGTGGTAGAGACCCAGGAAATTGAGCCATGATCTGCTGCCTTGTATGATGCATAGGCAAGAAGCTGGATCAGAAGCAGGGAGGCCATGATCTGAACTGACACTCTGACATGAGTACAGGCATCCCAAGTGGTGGCTTAACCTGCTGTACCACAACTCTCACCCACATTTTTATTGTTCTTCATTACTTATTCCCTGGCAACGCCACAATTAGGAAACAGGAAGAAACAGCCCAAGCTAGAGCAGAAGACCAGCAGAAGGAAGTGTTGGTAGCAGGCAAAGGAGAAGGGGTGAGGAGAGGCCTAGAACTGAGGATTTCAGAAGTTGGATTACTTACATAGGAAACGTAGAGTCCTCTGTTGTATATTCCTGAGACTGATGCCAATACCCCTTACTCTGGACCTTTCCTCTTCTCACAAGCAAACAAATAAGAAAGACAATTTGATTTTAGGCTGCTACCAAGAACTGTGGAGTCCATGTCTGAAATCATTACGGTGTAACAGAAAGAGAAGTAGGCTCAGTTAGAGTGCCAGAGCTGACATTCGGGCTGACACTTCCAACAGTATGAGTTCCCAAGTAACTAGAGGAATAACTTCATTCAAAAGGCACTGTCTTCCAGCCTGCGTGGCACTGCACCCTGTATATAAAGTTGAACCTGGCAAGGGCTGCAGGAACAATAAATTGGTCAAAAAGTGGAATGATTTCATGGCGTGGTTTGAAGGCGAGTGTCGGTACCGAGTAGGCATGGTTGCTTCTCTGATTGAGTTCTCCTGCAAGAGGAGTCTCCCTCATTCATTCCTCAGAATTGGCTTCATCTCTTCTGTTTTGATTTTGTGCCTATGCAGCACTGCTCTGCTTTTCACAAACTCTTTAAATATTTTTCCTTCTCTGTGATTTTTGAATCAAGAACAATCTGATGGCTCTATTCAAAAACACGATGATATTTCTGAAAGTTTGAAGTATAAGATTTCAACCAATTCCCTCACACTTAGAAATTTCCCCAGAGAGTACATGTTTCTGGGAGCTAGGACTCAGAACAAGAGACAGAGATGGGATTAGGTCTCTATGGCGTGAAGTCAGTGACTAATAAATTGATTATTTTAAAAAAAGTTTTTATCACTGAAGATGTCTATCGAAAAAGTTGTTTGGCAAATTATATGAAAATAAAACCATTGTGCCGGTGCTGCGGCTCACTATGCTAATCCTCCTGCGGCGCCGGCACCCCCGGTTCTAGTCCCAGTTGGGGCGCTAGATTCTGTCCCAGTTGCCCCTCTTCCAGTCCAGCTCTCTGCTGTGGCCCGGGAGTGCAGTGGAGGATGGCCCAAGTGGGTGGTCCCTGCACGTGCATGGGGGACCAGGAGGAAGCACCTGGCTCCTGGATTTGGATCGGCGCAGCGCACCGGCCATAGCAGCCATTTGGGAGGTGAACCAACAGAAGGAAGACCTTTCTCTCTGTCTCTCTCTCACTGTCTATAACTCTCTCTCTGTCTCTCTCTCTCACTAACTCTGCCTGGCAAAAAAAAAAAAAAGAAGAAGAAAAAACTATCATATATAAAAATTTTATTTCTTAATGAGTTCTCTTAGTGTAGATACAGACTTTGAAATATAAAGATGAGAGATACAGGAAAGTGATGAGGGATAAAAATATTCATCAGTTATTACTTGGGATCTGGGAAAAATAGTTTTCAGTATGTATCCTATATGTGTCCTACAGATTTTGTAAGAGGTCATGCAATAACAATCACTTTATCTATAATCTCAATTAAATTTCATCGAAAAGAAAAAATACATAACATTAAAAAAAAAAAAAACAGGGCCAGTGTTATGGCACAACAGGTTAAACCAGTGCTTGCACCACCAGCACCCCAAATCAGAGTGTCAGTTTGAGACCTGGCTGCTCCTCTTCTAAGCCACCCTCCTGCTAATGTGACTAGAAAAGCAATGGAAGCTGGCCCAAGTACTTGGGCCACTGCTACCCACATAGAAGATCCTGATGGAGTTCCTGACTCTTGGTTTCTTCTGATGCAGTTCTGGCTGTTGCATTTGTGGAGTGAACCAGTGGACAGAAGCAATTCTCTCTCTCTCTCTCTCTCTCTCTCTCTCTCTCTCTCCTCTCTCCTCTCTCCTCTCTCCTCTCTCCTCTCTCCATATATATATATGTGTGTATATATATACACATACATACATACATATATATATATATCTTCCCCTCTCTGTGTCCCTCTACCTTTCAAACACATAAATCTTTTAAAAAAAATCCCTCTGCCTTTAAAGGGAAAAATTTGCTATTTTAAAAAGACTTATTTTATTTTATTTTATTTTATTTTATTTTATTTTATTTTTGACAGGCAGAGTGGACAGTGAGAGAGAGAGACAGAGAGAAAGGTCTTCCTTTGCCGTTGGTTCACCCTCCAATGGCCGCCGCGGCCAGCGCGCTGCGGCCGGCGCACCGCGCTGATCCGATGGCAGGAGCCAGGAGCCAGGTGCTTTTCCTGGTCTCCCATGGGGTGCAGGGCCCAAGCACCTGGGCCATCCTCCACTGCACTCCCTGGCCACAGCAGAGAGCTGGCCTGGAAGAGGGGCAACCGGGACAGAATCCGATGCCCCGACCGGGACTAGAACCCGGTGTGCCGGCGCCGCTAGGCGGAGGATTAGCCTAGTGAGCCGCGGCGCCGGCCCAAGACTTATTTTATTTTGAAAATCAGAGTTACAGAGAGTGAAAGGGACAGACAGACACAGAGAGAGTGAGGTCTTCCATCTGCTGGTTCACTCCCCAGATGGTGGCAATGGCCAGTGCTGGGCCAGGGGAAAGACAGGAGCCAGGAACCAGGTGCTTCACTCAGGTGTGCTGTGTGGGTAGCTAACCCTCGGGCCATTTTCTGCTGCTTTTCTCAGGACATTAACAGGGCACTGGATCAGAAGTGGAACAGCCAGGCCATGAGCTGCTGCCTTATGGAACACTAGCATCTCAGGCAACAGCTTTATCCACGACACCACAATGTTGCCCACTCCAAATCAACTTTTATTTTGTCTATGATTGTCCTTTCTCCCTTTGCCTCTTTCGTCAAAAAGGTCAAGTTTCCAGAGTCCAGATACCCTGTTGGACTTAGTTTTTCCTTGTGCCCATTTCACATCTAACATACCCTCTCTGTGTAAGGTAAAGAACAACTTTATTTTCCCAAGTCTGTTACTGGTTCACCTCCATTAAAACACTTAGGAGCTGATTACCCACACCGTGAAGTAGAATTGCTCTATGGCCTCCTTCTTCTGTATTCTATTTTACCCACTTTCATTCTCATTGGCACCACCCTCTCATCACAAATGAAAAGACGTGATGAAAATTGTCCAGAGTTTAGGTTAAAAAAAAGTCCATAGTTTCTAGTAATTTAGAATGAGTGTCTCAAGTAGGTACAGGATTGTATGTGGGTTTTAAATACTTGTAATTGAAAATTAGTTATCTATCACCATAAACACCAGCCAAAAAAAAAAAAAAAGATAAGAACAAATACCCTGAGCTGTACCAACTTTAATTCTGAGATTGCTCCAAAATAGGTGAAGAAATAAAGATCTTCCACATTCCCCAGCTCCACACCCACTGCTGGGAGGAGAGAAGCTGCTCCACTTGAATGCTGTTTGCTTCTGTTTTTCAACTGACAGATAACATTGTATGTTCCTCACATGTGCAAGTGGTTGTCATGTGCTCCGTATAGATTTTGAAAAGGAAATCTGAAAGTTTCTGTATCTACTAATAAGCATGCAGATGATCAAATACAGACATTACACTCACAATATGAGCACTGCTGAAACTACAAACACATCGTTTTCTATTGCAAGCAGAGCAAGAAATAGCTATTTTCATGGATCTGCAGAGTGATTTGATTGTGTACAAAAGAAGTGAGTGAAAATCGCACCAGAGTGAAAATCGTATTACACACATGAGGAAGACAGCTTTACAGTCTGTGCACAGTGTCAGTTACATACAGAATGAAGTTCATTTAGCCCTTAGCTGGGGCCATGCCCTTTGGAATTTTCGCTGGGAATGTATTGTTAAGGAATCAACATTTTATTGTGGATGTCATGCTGTGATTTTTTTAAAAAGATTTCATTTATTTGAATGGCAGAGTTATAGAGAGGGAAGGAGAGAAAAAGAGAGAGAGGGATGGAGGGAGAGAGTAAGAGAGAGAGAGAGGGAGAGAGAGAGAGAGATCTTCCATGTGCTGGTTCACTCCCCAAATGGCCACAAGGTCCAGGGCTGGGCCAGGCAGAAGCCAGGAGACAGGAGCTTCATCCAAGTCTCCCAGGTGGGTGCAGGGGTCCAAGCACTTGAATCATCTTCCCTCTGCTTTTCCTAGGCCATTAGCAGGGAGTTGGATTAGAAGTAGAACAGCTGGGCATGAACTGGGTGCTCATATGGAATGCCGGCATTGCATGTTAACCTGCTGCACCCATGGTGTGCCTTTTTGTTTTGATTTTCTCTATTAGTTTAGGGCACTTATTCTTAGGGTCTTGTCAAGAAACATACTTGAATAACTAGTGAGTGTTCTTCCAGGAATTAATCTTCCTCTTAAAAAAGCAAAAGCAAAATTTTATATTCAATTACCCTCTTGGTACAGTTCACATTCATTATGATAAAGTTAGAGAAAACACCATAGAGTTGTTGCTAGGATTAAATAAAATATTCAACACCAAAAATGATGGGCATATATTAGATGATTTATAAATATTAGCTGTAAGGAACAGTGCATTTCCAAGGCCTGGTGTTTTTTTCCTATTTTGAGCATGTCAGTTTTTGCTTCTGTATCATTCTTCATTCAATGAGATTGAGATATGATTGATCCAACCTCACCCCCTACTCCTCAGCTTTCCCTTATACAGAACACCAACAGCAAAATGCAAGAGAAAATGTTTATTAGTTAGAGAAGAAGAACTTGAGAGTCTTAGAATTCCCAAACATTCCTCTTTTTTTGTTTGTTTGAAATATTAGATTTTTCATCATGTTTGCCAAAAACAAAACAAAACAAAAAAAACCGGGATGTGGCAGAAATAGAAATGTAACTCTCAAGCCAATTGCAGAGGCAAAACCACGAGTTAAAATAACCAACCACTTAGGCATAACTGTAAAACGAACCTAACTTCAGGCACTGTAATCTATAATTCCTGCTTTCCCAACTTGTTTATGGCAATACAACTATTAAATAGTATTTGAGAAACAAACACGGTTGTCTTGTATCCTCATGGTATCACTTCTTATTCAGGCGATGCCTGCATAATAATGGGAAAAGCAAAAGTACATGGTATCTTTCACCTAGGCTCACATATTTTTATAAACAAAGTTAAATGGAAAGATGCCAATGTACTATTTTAGGAGATTATCTTCAGTTTTAGGTATGCATATGAATATACATGCACACACATACATACACACACCTATCTAGAGATACACATATAACCATATGAGCAGAGAAACATACAAACATATGAGCAGAGAAAGTTACGCCAAAATGTAATTTATTATCATTTTTATTTATTTATTTTAGAGATTTGTTTATTTATATGAAAAGCAGGGTGACAGAGTGAGAGGGAGAGAGAAATCTTCCAGTCACTGAATCATTCTCCAAATGGATACAATACCCAGGGCTGGGAACTCAATCAAGTCTTCATCGTGGGTGCCAGGAACCCAGTTACTTGGTCCACGCTGCCTGTCTCCTAGGAGTATCATCAGAAAGCAAAGGAGCCAGGACTCCAACTGGCATCACAATATGGGACTCAGATGTCCCAAGCAGTGGCTTAACTCGTGAAGCCACATGCCTATCCCATTATCTTTTGTTAAAAAAATAGTATTTATGATACAGATTAAGTATTCAGCTTGTGTTTTAAACTGTGTCCAAAGGTGCAAACACCATCCGTATCAAGCATCAGACCTATTCACTCCTGGACAAGGTATTCTTGTGTCCTTCTAAAGCCAAGCAGCATTTTTCAGGTGCAACTACTTTCTTTCATCCTTTCTTTCTTTTTTTTTTTTTTTTTGAAACATTTATTTATTTATTTGAAAGTCAGAGTTACACAGAGAGAGGAAAGGCAGAGAGAGAGAGAGCGAGTGAGAGAGAGAGAGAGAGAGATCTTCCATCCAATGGATCATTCACCAATTGACCGCTGAAGCTGTGTCGATCTGAAGCCATGTCGATCTGAAGCCAGGAGCCAGGTGCTTCCTCCAGGTCTCCACATAGCTGCAGGGACCCAAGGACTTGGGCCATCTTCCTCTGCTTGCCAGGCCATAGCAGAGAGTTGGATTGGAAGTGGAGCAGCCCAGTCTAGCCGGTGCCCATATGGGATGCCAGCGCTTCAGGCCAGGGTGTTAACCCGCTGCACCACAACGCCAGCCCCAGAGGCAACTACTTTCTAACAGGACAGTGAGTTTTGCCAGACTTTGGAATCGTAATAAGAATAATAATGTGGTATGTTTTCTTTTGTATCTGGCTTTTTGCACTAAGATATAATGGTTTGGCATTTCATGTTGTTGAGTATGCCATGATTTGTTGTTTTATACTACACGAAAAATGTACTTAATTTTTTTTTTTTTTTTGACAGGCAGAGTGGACAGTGAGAGAGAGAGACAGAGAGAAAGGTCTTCCTTTTTGCTGTTGGTTCACCCTCCAATGGCCGCCGCGGCCGGCGCGCTGTGGCCGGCGCACCACGCTGATCCAAAGCCAGGAGCTAGGTGCTTCTCCTGGTCTCCCATGGGGTGCAGGGCCCAAGCACTTGGGCCATCCTCCACTGCACTCCCTGGCCACAGCAGAGAGCTGGCCTGGAAGAGGGCAACCGGGACAGAATCCGGCGCCCCGACCTGGACTAGAACCCAGTGTGCCAGCGCCGCAAGGCGGAGGATTAGCCTAGTGAGCCGTGGTGCCGGCACTTAAATTTTTTTTTTAAATGCCCCTTAGTGAGATGACCCCTAGTTTGCCGAGTGCTTTTTATAAGAAATGAATGATGGATTTTGTCATATTTATTTTTGTGTCTATAGAAATGATGATTTAAAATGTAAGGGGACACTTTGATTTGACTACATTAGTCATTTTTTCCCACAGTATCTGCTCTGATTGTATCATTGCTTATTGAAACTATTCTTCATCTTCTTCTCTTATTCAGAAATGCCAATATTCTATCAATGTGATAGAAGTTCTTTTCCACTATGTCCATTGTCTTGATAGCCATTTGTCCTATCATCGATATTTTATAAATATGTAAAACTTATCAATTGTCTTAGTTAAATCAGGCTGCTATAATTCTATGGCCTTGATGGCTTAAGCCTTTATTGCTCACAGTGTTGGAGAGTTGGAAGTCCAAAATCAAGCCCTGGCAGACTCAGTGGCTACTGGGTGGCTGCTTTCTGGTTCCTAGAGGCCTTTCTTGCCCTCCTGTCCTCACATGGAAAAAAGAGAAAGAACACTCTCCAGGACTCACTTTTATAAGGGCGCTAATCCTCTTCATGAGGACTCTACTCATCCAGAGTCTCTGCCTTCTGATACCATTGCATGAGAAGTTAGAATTGCAACGTAAGACCTTTGTGAGTGGGGCAAACATAAACTCCACGCTTGGATTTTATATCTTCAATTCACTGATCCTGTGATAAGAAATTTTTAAATAGAAATGATATTTTCCAATAAGAATTATTAGTATCTTTTCTCTTGACCTCATTCCATGTCTCCATGGTATGGGTAGATTCTGTTTGTTAATTTGAATGCAGTAGACATATATCTGGCCACTTCCCAGTAAGCATTCCATAACCTAGTAAACAGTGAATTCATGTTATTCTACTAACTACTTGGAGTAAATTACATTTCTCTATTTCTTTTATACTCTGAACCTGAACACACAGCAAAAAAGCCAAAGTTCCAAAGTTTAGCTCTCAATGTCCTTTTCATCTATATCATAATCAACCATGGTCCACTTCTTAGAAACATACCTTAGGAGGGCAGGAGAACAAGCAGAACTTTGGTTGCCTTGGGTGCAGCAGTCATGCAGCAAACAACCTACTTTCTGTGGTACAAATCCACAGCCTCTGAAGGAGGGAATTTACCTTTCCAATCTGACAGATTTTCTTGGTTTCTGGAGAATGAATTAGTTCATTGCACTCTGTGTTAAGCCCCACGGTTAGCTAACGGGATTTTCTCTGAGAATTGGCAAAAGTACCTGGCACGTTTTGTGATTGTTGTTATTATTTTTCTTGCTCTATTTTATTTTGCTTTGTGGTTTTCCTGTATTCCCATGAGGATTTTAGGAAAAAGCCAGAGATACTGTGTTAAGGATAGCTTATCTGACAACAGTTTAAATTCAAAGGTCACTAGAAATCTTTATTGCCACTGAAATGTATCATTCATTTGTTTCACATTAATCTGTCAGCTACCTATATAACATTTAACTCTTTGACCTTACCTTACTCATATCATCAGTGAAAAGTCCCATTGATCTCTTTCTGAAGAAGCTGGCCTCTGATCCATTAGTATGCATCACACTCCTGCAGAAAGCTCCTAGAGAAAACATTCCCTCTGTCACCAACTCACCAGAGACTCGTTTTTAGTATGGAAGTATGATGCGATAGTGCCTTTTTCTTTATTTTCATGGTTTTATACCATAAACCTTATTTTTCCATTACTAGTAGAGATTAACCAGATATGAAGGAATTACCATGGTGGACTCAAAAGCACACTGAATTGCATCTGGAAAGTTGGTACTCTTGGCCATTACTAACAAGGTGTGTGACCTAAGTCCATCACTAACCCAACTGGATCTGTTTCTTCATCTGTAAAATCAGAGCACCTTTCACCTGTATCATACCACAATGAAAAAAATCATGGCCAGCGCCACGGCTCAATAGGCTAATCCTCCACCTTGAGGTGCCGGCACTCCGGGTTCTAGTCCCAGTCGGGGTGCCAGATTCTGTCCTGGTTGCTCCTCTTCCAGCCCAGCTCTCTGCTGTGGCCCGGGAGTGCAGTGGAGGATGGCCCAAGTGCTTGGGCCCTGCACCCGCATGGGAGATCAGGAGAAACACCTGGCTCCTGGTTTCAGATCAGTGTGGTGCGCTGGCCACAGCGCGCCGACCGCAGCGGCCATTGGAGGGTGAACCAACGGTAAAGAAATACCTTTCTCTCTGTCTCTCTCTCTCACTGTCCACTCTGTCTGTCAAAAAAAAAAAAAAAATCACACAAACTTTCATGAAATGAAAGTCACTTTCTAGGTTACAACCCGTAATACTAAACCTCATAGTTTATAGACCCCTCTGCTTTGAGATAAACCCTTCCTTAGCCTGGTGATTTCCATGTTCTCAGAGGTCCAACATTAAATGTGTCTGATATTCCATCTTGTTTTGACCTTACAGTGCCAATCTAGTTACTCAGTTCTTTTTTTGACTTTTTGGACCAGTCATTGCCTTGATTCATTTTCCTGCCCTAACTTCATGCACATATGACCTAAGTGTTGCCTGGTGCCTTACTTTAGTTCTCTGCTGTTGATGTCTTAAAATTCTTAACAGGGGCTGGTGCTGTGGTATAGAGGGTAAAGCCATCACCTGCAGTGCCAGCATCCTATAAGGGTGCCAGTTCGAGTCCTGGAGGCTGCATTTTTGATCTAGCTCTCTGCTGTGGCCTGGGAAAGCAGTAGAAGATGGCTCAAGTCCTTAGGCCCCTGCACCCATGTAGGAGACCTGGAAGAAGCTCCTGGCTCCTGGCTTTGGATCAGCATAGCTCTGGCCGCTGTGGCCATTTGGGGATGAAAGACTTCTCTAGCTCTCTCTCTTGCTCTGCCTCTGCCTCTTTGGAAACCTGCCTTTCAAATAAATAAATAAATCTTAAGAAAAAAATCTTAACAATTTTGTTTTTGTGACTGAAATCCTTTAGGACAATTGAACATACATATTTTCTGAGTCAGTTTGGGCTCCTATAATAAATTACCATAGAGCGGGTGTCTTAAACACAAACATCTATTTTTCATTATTCTTCAGGATGAAGTCCAAGATTAGGGTGCCAGCATGATCGTGTTCTGGCAGTATTCACAGAAGAAATGAAAAAGATTTATATTTTAGTACCGTTAAAGACACTGCTGTCCTTTTGAACGAGGGGTCTGCATTCTCATTTTGCACTGGGCCTGTATCATGAAGGCTGCTCTGCCAACCTTTCCAACATGGTTGTCAGCATTCATCCTAGACGTTCCAGGAGGAACTCTGCATGTTCTTTCCAACCTTCCTACACACCAGAACTATGGTTTTGGTCATCAACACTTGCTACCTGCCAGCTGATGTCACTTCCAAAATGGACCTTTGCTCCTGGGCTTCCTAATCATCCTCGTTGCAGCGCCTGGCACTTCCTTGTATCATCCGCTTATGTGATAGGATCTGCTTCATCACTAACTCTCAGCCTTTGCCATGGTCTTTCCTCAGTTACTGAGGCTAAAATAGTCTATGCAGACAGACACACAGTGGAAAAGCCCATTCATTCTTTGAAGCTGATTTTACCTATTTTGTGTTTTATGAAAGACAAAGTAAGCAAAGAAAAACTTAGATGTTAACGGTTTCAAGTACAACTCCAGACCGCGGCACCTTTTTTTTTTTTTTTTTTTTTTTTTTTTTTTTTTTTTTTTGACAGGCAGAGTGGATATTGAGAGAGAGAGACAGAGAGAAAGGTCTTCCTTTTTGCCGTTGGTTCACCCTCCAATGGCCACCACGGTTGGCGTGCTGCGACCGGCACACCGCGCTGATCCAAAGGCAGGAGCCAGGTGCTTCTCCTGGTCTCGCATGGGGTGCAGGGCCCAAGAACTTGGGCCATCCTCCACTGCCTTCCCGGGCCACAGCAGAGAGCTGGCCTGGAAGAGGGGCAACCAGGACAGAATCCGGCGCCCCAACCGGGACTAGAACCTGGAGTGCTGGCGCCACTAGGTGGAGGATTAGCCTATTGAGCCACGGCGCTGGCCACCTTTTCAATAGAGACAGATCATCACATCTCACCAAGTCAGCACTGAAAGAACTGCCAAGCACATCCTGAGTAATCCTCATAGGTGCAGATAAGCAACCTGATACCCAGGGAGACCATGACCTGCCTGTTTGGACACAACTAGAAGTGGAGCAGCCGGGACTCAAACCAACGCCCATATGGGATGCAAGCACTTCAGGCACGGTTTTACCCACTATGCCACAGCACCGGCCCCAATATGTTTTCCAACACAGGTAAGGTTACTGACTGTGATCATAATAGAAGATTAGTTCCCAGCTATCTAGAAGGGGTGAGGACAAACGGCGTTTTTGTCATTTTGGAGCACTTGCTTAGCATAGAGCCATAAGCCTCACTGCTGGATTCAGTTGTGTGTGTGCCTTCTACCATGCATTAAAGCCTGCTGTCCAAGCCATAGCTCAGGAGGGCAACACCAGCCACACCTGGAGCTTGTTAGGAAGGAAGACCTTCAGCCCCAACTCCCACCTGCAGAATCAGAATCTGCCTTTGAACAAGCCCCCAATGTGATTCGAAAAGAATTTAAAGTTGGAGAAGTATCAGACTCAATTTAAAATTCTTTTTAAATGGAAGGACAAACAGGAAGAGACAGAAGGGGCATTACAATTTTCTCATTCCATCCATGTTTACTATGAAGCCAGGGACCTAGTTCTATTGTTCCCTTTACTCACTTTTCTTCTTTTTCTTCCTCTTCATTTTTTTCAAGGCTTTTTGTTGCTGTTGTTGTTATTATACTGAAGAGCTACATGAGACAGAAAGCTTGGCAGCCTTCCCACAATCCTCAGCATGTGGGAATAGCAAGTAATAAAGTGTTAGCCCTTGCCAACTGGTGGCTCTGTGTAAATGTCTCTGTTAACAACCAACACTGCTGCTAGCAGCCATCGGAGCAAAGCGGCAAATCTGTTCCTCTCTCCGGTGTGGGAAACACCACGGAAAAAGTCTCCTAATTACTTGATTAAGATGTATCAATCCTGGAAGTTGTTGATCTAGAACATTGAGTCTCTGACTTTTGATTCATTTTGATGAAACACAATCGTTTCAACCTGACTCTGACATGCTGTCTCTGAGCACTGCGTGCCATGCAGAGAATTTAGCAGTGGAAACTTCTATGGGGGAGAAGAAAACACTTTGGGGCCAAATCCTCTCAGAAGTTTCCACACAGCCCTTCAGTAAGTGCCCATGGAGACAGTGGGAAAAGGGATGTCCCGGGAAAAAATGAAGGCTCTCTACAAATCTCTGATAGTGACTGGGAAGTCACCATTTTTTTAAAGTATCCCAATTCTCTTATTTTGAAGAAAACTGGGAACTTTCAGTCACAGCCAAGATACAAAACGCCCCACCTCAACCCTGTTGAAACTCACTGTAGGGAGGATTTCTATCTGTACCATCTCACACCCAAATTCCTTCCAGTTTCTCTCCTCCCTTCACAAAATGCAGCTATTCTGGTTCGGTCCTTACTGCCCTGGGGCAGAAGTGGGTGCAGGTGAGGGATAGATCGCTTCTCTGGGTCATGATGTCATGTCATCACTGTAGACATCAGGTGGCCGACCTTCAGGGAGTTCCAGCACAAAGAACTGAACAATAATGAAAAAGTCATTCCAAACATTGAATTCTTCCAAATGTGGCAAGAGTAAGTAGAAAGAAGACTAGATTGGAGTTACATCCCAAGAAGCCCATTAGTTTAAAAAAGCGCTTTCTCTCTTCAGCTAAAAATCAGAGAACCTCCCAGAAACATCTTGTTTAATTACTTTGTTTATTATTTAAAGTTTTATTTATTTATTTACTTATTTGAAAGGCAAAGTGAGAGGGAGAAAAGGAGATCTACTATCAGCTGGTTCACTCCCCAAATGCTCACAACATCCAGGGTGGGCCAGGCTGAAGCCAGGAGCCTGGAATTTCATTTGTGACACCCACATGGGTGGCAGAGAGCAAAGCACACAGACAATCATCTTTAGCCTATCAGATGCATTAGCAGGAAGCTGGACTAGAAGCACAGAGTCTAGTACTTGAACAGTACTCTGATATGAGATACAGTCATCCAAGCTGCGGCTTAACCCACTGCATCACAAAGCCTATCCTATCTTCCTTATTCAAAATGAATGACAATTTCCTTTTGTCAACTTTTTGCTCACCTTGAAGTAATGTCATTTGTCATAAGTCCATGATTTTTTCTTCATATGTCTACCTGGCTATTGTCACATATACAAAAACAGAGAGAAAACTATTTGATCGCAGCCTTCTTTCTATTTCTTAACATAGCGAACCATGTAGTAAAACACTATCACCTGTGGTTGCACGTTATGTCCAGAAAAGCAGCCGTACTTGGTCCAAGTCCAAAGCACAGTATCCAAACCATTCATCGGATCTCAGACATTCAGGAAGAGTGAGTTTGCTTATTTGGTGTTTATCGCAGTTTAAAAACTAGAATCCAGTAGAGAAAAGGAGGCTTTGGAGGCTCACTTTAGCACTGTAAGTACACAAATTTGTTTCAGCTGGCACAAAGAGAGCTTTACATACTAGATTAATTCACATTTTTTGCCAAAGCAATAGGTAAAGCTTCCAAACTCAGGTAATTACTCTCCTGTCCCATGTGGAAATGATATTACAGAAAGGTTTACTAGATCGTTACCACCTTTTCAGCCAAAACTCTATAAGACAGTCTCTGTTTTAAACATGAGTATTATATCCTATAATCACAGTCGGCTTCTGTATTATAATACCACATTCCTGTCTCAATAAATACCATTGAAAATGCACTAAGTCTCTAAAGTAGGTCACTTAGTATCCCTCCCATAATGAAAAATTATCCAAATATCTTCTTCCAATCATGTCCTTATGTGGCATTTAGTAAGGTGCCATGGTATGTAGGTCCCTGGGAAAATACCAAAAGTTGTCTTTGAAGCAGTTCTGCTGTGTTTTAAATGAGATACAAACTATACATCATCTTCCTTTTATCTGCTTGTTTGAGTTCTCCAGCAACTCCCAAGTAATGATGCTTACCATTATTGAGAACCATTCCCAGGGAAAACAGCTGGTCACCATAGAGAAAACACACCAATTACATAGTGTTCTATATTCTAATTCAGAGTTATTATTAGTGTAACATAATTAAATTAATTCATCTGAATATATTTTGGGTGAGAAAATTTTAAAGTAGCCGAAATCAGAATCCTGTTTTCCTTAAGATTTTGCCTATTCCTATGTTCCCAAGCACAATTATCAGTATTGACATACAGTCCATAATCTGACCTAGGAACTTGAGACCATTCTATTTCATCCACAAGAATCTAAGCCACAGGATGTCAAGAACTTTGTTTCATTAACACTTGTATATCCAGCAGCTAGCCAAGTAACAGCACATTGCAGATGCTTACTAAAAATATGTCGTCAATAGATTAATGCATTCTTGACTTATTCTCCCCCTGCTCTAATTAGCCATTTGATTATTAAATTCTCATATGCTTTAAATGTTTCTTTGAGAAATGTTGCTGGAACTCATCCTCTTTCCCCCCATTTCTTCTGTATCTCTACATCTCTTACAATGCCCACCTCCTCACTTTGCAAAACAAAATTCTGTTCTCCCAAGAGAAAGCTGCTATTGGTTTTGACTTTTAGTGCTTTTGACATGGTCTTCATCCCAAGTGTTTAGCTTCTCACCCTCTGTCTTCATTCGTCCATTATAAACCTGGTGCACAACCCAACTAGAATTGCTTCCATTCTTAGACATAAAGCTCATTCTTCCCTTTCTCATCAATTTGCTTATGATCTACTATCCTTGTCTTATGGCCCAACAAATCCAATCCAGTCTTCTGTAAGATTTTCTTTATTCCTTCTTCAATTGTTCCTGTCTTATTTTCCCATTGCCATTTGCTCAGCATTCTCTCAAAGCATTTTCATATTATTTTTATTTCATGTCCATCTCACCTGCTATATGAATTTCCTTAAAGGAGGAACTATTCAAAATTAATTCTTACTGTCCTGCAAGAGTATAGTATACAGTTGCTAATAAGTATGCTTCAAAGTGAATATGTGTCTGGAATAGTGAGACTAGAAATTCTAAGTTTGTATTGAATATGACATGGGGAAGCATGTTTGGATCAAACATCTGGAAGATTTTAATATATCATTAAAAATTAGTGATCCAAGTATTATTAGTATTAAAACTCATGTCTATAATGTAACATGGGAAAGAGCTGGGAGAAGAGACAGAGAGCAGTTAGCAGTTTATTTTTATATTCGTGAGAATTGTTTAGACAATTTTTACTTTTCTGACCTTGAATCCTAAGTTTCCAAGAAGTCCACCTACACATGGTTTCCTGATGAAGTCAACACGAGCTACACTCCAGTTGCTTATCTAACAGGAGCAAGTAACAACTGGTACAGTTTCAACATTACAGTGAAATGAAAAATGATTTGGCACAGACTTCAAACTGTGTTAACATAATTGAGTACTGAGGCGGGAGTGGGGCAAGCTTTATTTTTTTCTGGAAATTAATCTTTTCCTTTTTATAATATATCACAATCCTCTGAATAAGTAGGAATAGGTATGTGGGAGAGTATGTCATTGTATACATGTATCTGTTTTCCATTTATTCCACCGGTGAAATAAAGTGATTAAAGATGTTCTATACCAGTAAACTTAGATAATTTTTCCAAAATTAAGAAGAATGTGTTCTGCTTGAAATAACACTATTCTTTTTTTGAAGATTTTTGAATTGAGCTTCTCTGTATGTATAAAGAACAAAAGATCACAGTTTTGCTTTTGGAATTTAATTCACCTACATTTTTCTTTATGCTCAGTATCTCATGGTACCCTATATCTAAAATAGCAAATGCTTTGCATTTACATCAATATTAGCAGCTTGTATGCTTTTTCCAGAAGAACATAACTTGTTCTGAAATTTGCCTGACCATTACACTTAGGTATGCAGCAAAATTTTTCTGTTTGAATGGATGGATAGTATGAAGAGGGCTCGCATCCTGAACTGGGAGTCTAGGGCCCTATAGCCTCACATGTGACCTACTACGATGTCATATTCTCCTGCTGTGTTGGGGATGGAAGGGGAAGAGTCCCCTGAATCCCATCAGAGCCAGCCCTCTCAGCTTTAAGTGCTCTGGGGCTCTTCCAAAGAAGAGAACCTCCCAACCTCAACTAGGGGCTGGATGAGATTTTTATAAAGATTTTATTTATTTATTTGAGAGGTTAGAGTTAGAGAGAGAGAGAGAGAGAGAGAGAGAGAGAGAGAAAGGTCTTCCATCTGCTGGTTCACTCCCCAGATGGCCGTAATGCCTGGAGCTGGGCCAATTCAAAGCCAGGAGCCAGGAGCTTCTTCTGGGTCTCCCCTGCAGGTGCAGGGGCCCAAGCACTTGGGCCATCTTCCACTGCTTTCCCAGGACATCAGCATGGAGCTGGATCAGAAAAGGAGCAACCGTGTCACGAACTGGCACTCATATGGGAGGCCAGCACCACAGGCAAAGGCTTAGCCTATTATGCCACAGAGTTGGCCCCACTAGATGATATTAAGTCCTTCAGTTTGATACCGAAATTCTCCTCTGATTATTGAAGAACAATGTAGAGCTCAACTGAGAGGGACACATTTTTTTTTTTTTAGAAATTAGTAAACAAAATCGGTATTTCCCATGAAGACATTGGCAGGGATGAGGGGGGATGAGTAATGTTTTCAGGGAAAGTCAAGGTAAGGAATAAATCTATAGAGGATGGGGAAAGAGGGATTGTCAACTTGAAGGGGGAAAGTGCAATAAAGACAGACTTAAACCAATGAAAATAAATGTTCATCTACTGAAAACATTTACTCACAGCTGATCTAAAATGGTAACACTAATAATAGTGATAACAATAATAATTGTGTGTTAATTTACATCAAATAATGAACTAACCGTTTCTCATTAGGTTATCTGATTTAATCTTCTAAAAGTATTCTGGGAGGCAGGTAGCATTATGCTCATTTAACAAATAAACAAACCTTACAGGTGTTAATTAAGTTGCCCGGGGTCATACAGTTTAAAAAGTGGTGCAACAGGGATTGAAACTCTGGTGATTCTGCCTCCAAATCCCATGCTGTTAAGAAACATGGCTTTGCGTTTGTGCTGTGCATTCCACATAGAAGGGTCTCACACTTGGCCTTCCTTGATCCAACGTTGACTCTAAAGTGGAATAAAATTTACTGCCAGTTTTGGCAAGAAGTGGGTGAAGAAATAGATTTGAGTTTAGCCTTAAAGATACTAAAGCAACACCTTCCATACCTGAGTTTTGATACCTGAGAATAGCCTACCAGCTTGTGGTGATGATGGGGCACATAACTGGAATGCAATGGATCAGTTTTGTAATTTGCTGTAATTCCAACCAGCTGACTTCAACAAAGGAAAACAGTAATCCCAAATGTCAATCTAATGTGGTCTATACGGCTGAGTAGGCACATACCCTCTGCTATAGGAACTTCCCAGCTGAATTTCATAGCTGATATTATCACCTGCATTAGACTGTCCTTAATGCATACCAACTGGATATTCATTATTAGTGTTGTTGTTACAATCCATTATTATTACTAGTGAAAAACATGTTAGACTTTTATTCAATCAGAAGACAGGTACTGAGCTTCCACTGTTAGCCAAGCACTGTTTTAGGTACGGGAGATTCCACAACAACCAAGCAAAGGTATCACTTTGGCAAGGATTTTGGTCTAAGAGAAAAGAATAACTCACTAAAAAGACAGGAAACAACAGAGAAAATTTCAGAGAATTAAACTAGAGTGATGTGAAGGGGGATGAAGAGGAACATTCTCTACATGATCAAAGAAGTCTTGTATTAACTGGCAGTATATTAAGAAATTATAAAACATTCAAAATGAATGTTCTCTAAAAATCCCAAATATATTCATAAAGATTAATAGTAAGATAACCACTTAGTCTAGGCAATAAATGTTCAATCTGATTTGTCTATAATAAATATGTAATACATTGAAGGCTACCCTTTGATGTAATCCATGGAATATGCAAGGGCATTTCAAAAAGTTTCTGGAAAAGTTGAGTTAGAATGTAAATCTATTTTGATGTAAAAACATTGAATTCCATACACAGCTTTCTTCATAATATACATTTCCCATGCTATTTTTAAAGCCTTTTGTATGCATGGATTTCAAAATATTTTTGCACTAAAATAAGCTTTTCTTTTAATTTCAGTTTCAGAGACTATTTTGAAGTACTCTCAAAGCTTCTCATCAAAATGATTTAGGAATTCTGTTGCTGCTTCTTTTCTTCCCCCAAGATCATTGATTATTAATTGCACATTCATGAGTTTTGAATAAAGAAGCACTATTAATTGGACTTTATGGGGGACCTTATAAAATTGTGCAAGAGTCAGGCTGAATGAAAGGAAAAGATTAACACCCATGTAGGGCCAGGAGGGTGACTAACATGATTACTTCCTTATGAAGCTGTGAGTCTCAAATGATTGGTTCTGATTTTAACAAAACAAGGCAGATTTGAAGCTTGTGCACTGATTTTTCACCCAAGGATATTTGAAAACTCTTTTTCACTGGAATTTGAAACTTTATTCCAGTGATGAAGAGAGCTTTTTCTATCCAGAATTTGGTAATTATAATACTTGTGAACAAATTGGAGTTAGCCATAGTGAGTAATGTGTAGAGACACAAGAGCCAAAAATGTTACTACCCAGTACCTTTTATTTATTATGGAAATCAAACAATCAAATAGCTGCAAAGAAACATAAGGAATCCATTCATTGTTGCAATTTCTTGGAATTAATAACATAGTAGTTTTGAGTGGGTTTTTGTAATGTTTACGGTACTTCCTTAATTTGTATTCAGTGTGTCTGCATTTTTTCCTTTCTTATTACAAACTTTGGTCTACAACTATCTAATAATGAGAATGTATTCATCAGTTAATTGTAGCCCTTATTATGATTCCTTTATACATAGCAGGATTACAATATCTTCACTCCACTAAATGTCTAATTTTTAACTGGAGACATGTCTAGTGATGTCTTCCAGCTCTTTCTAAGAGAAATTATCCAGCAAACTTCAATATCATCAGGATTCCAGGGACAAGATGGAGGAAAGCAGAGTGTCCCTTAGAAGAGAAAAAAGAGATAAAGATCCCTCCTTAATGAATCAAAATGATATTATTTTAATTCCTTTTAAAAATAGGAATAGGCCTGGGCATTTGGCCTAATAGGTAAGATACGCCCATATCCAACATCCCAGCACTTGGGTTTATTTCCAGGCTCTGTCTCCTCACTCCAGCTTCCCGCGAATGCAGATCCTGGGAGGCAATGATAATGGCTCAAGTAACTGGGTTTCCACCACCCATGTAGGAGACATGAACTGGTTTTGGCCAGAACTGAGCTACTGTGGGTATTTGGGGAGTGAGCCAGTAGATGAGAAGTTCTCCTCTTCTCCACACCCTCTCTCTTTTTCTCTCTCTTCCTCTCCCTTTCCCTATCCCCCTCTCTCTCCCTCTCAAACTAGAAAATTAAAGTTGATGACAGAAGGAAGTGGTTAGGATACTGTACAAAAGAATAGTCTGGATCCTAAAGCTGATGTAAACATTTTGTTGTCAAAATGTGTATTAAATGTGTATGTGTATTAAATTAAACTAGAATTACTAAAAATGTCTTTTTCTTAGGATCACAAGGTAAAAAGTAATAAACCTAGGATTCAAAGTAAAAAAAAAAAACCTAGTTGGGTTCCAGAAAGTTTCTAAAATTTATCCTGCTTAGTAACTCAAACAAGTTACTGCCCATGAACTTGCATCCTAATTTTTCAATGACGGAATTCAGTAAAATATGACTGTGCATCTTTTGGCAAAACATAGAACTGTTTTGGGAAAACCAAACTTAAATTTTCTTGGAAAGTCAGATAATTCTATGTCACAGAAGCAAGGTAAACTTGAGAGCTGATGGCGTTAGTAACTATGATGGCATCAGAAACACATGCTTTGTTCAATTCTCTTTACTGTTGTCCAGAGATTTGGCTAATCTATAGTTTCATTTACAAGTAACTATAGGGGCTTCTTGTCTCTTTTCTCATACTCAAAGAAGATTGGAAATCCTTCCTTCCAGGCTTATATCCATTCTTCAGCTAATAGCATTGATCAATGAAGCATGCTATGATTGCCTTATACCTGGATTCCAGGAAGGATCTATTCCTAGATCTGGGAAAGGAAGAACTCCTGTGAGTTGCAAGGGCAATGTGAAGGATGCAAAGACATATGAACAAAATTGTTATCGCTGAGGGAATCAAGGCTGAGCAGGCAATCAACAGTGTCCAATATAGACTGTAAAATCAGTTAAAAGAAGCAAACTTTTACAAAAATACCATAATGTGTTGTTTAATTGTGTTTGCTTCAAAAGCACCACATCATCTTCTCCTAGAACCATACTGAAGTTTTCCTAAGCACCTTGATGGTGGGAATCTGGTTTGCTTGGTGGCTATAATTTAAACTACCCTATTTTAGGTAGATTTTGAAGGTGGATTTTTACAAATTGTGACATATAAAACCATGATACAAAAATATGCAAATCTTGTCTATGAAAGAAATGTGATACTGAGAGAAATTTGAAAGAGATAAAAAATTTTCAAAATATTTTCAGTGATTAAAAATAGGTTAAAAATGTACATATAGGAATGAACTAGATCTTTACCCTATACCATATATAAAAATTGACTCATACTTGCTCAGAGATGTAAATATCAGTTAAAACCACATAACTCTTGCAAGAAAACAAAGGGGTCAGCTTGATAGCATTGTATTTCACAATGATTTTTTGAAAAGATATCCAAATAATACCCAATAAAAGAAAAAACTAGATACATTGGACTTTACCAAAGTTAAAACTTTCCATTCATCATAGAACATGATTATGGGGTTAAAAGGCAACCCAGAGAATAGAAGATAATATTTTTTTAAAAAATGTATCTAAGAAGATTTTGATATAGAGCATATATATATAAAGAATTCCTGCAATTCAATAGCATAAAACTCAAAATGGACAAAGGACATGGATAGATAATTTCCCAAATATATATAAATGGACAATAAGCACAGGAAGAGACATCCAACACCACTAACCATTAGGAAAATGCAAATCACAACTACAGTAATATAATTCCTTGTACCCATTCAGATGGTTATGGTGCAACTGATAGAGAAAACAGTTTGGTAATGTCTCAAAATTTAACATAATTTTACTATTGATTGAGCAGTTACACTTCTAAGTATATACCCAACAGAATGGAAAACTTGGGCTCAAAGAATTATTTGGACATCATGTTCATAGTAGCATTATTTATAATGACCCAAAAGTGAAGACAGCCCAGGTGTCCACCAAGAAATAAATGGATAAACAAAATGTGGTATACATACACATAAGTACATAAAAATAATTTGGGAAAATTGAATTAAAATATAAGCTTATTTTTAAATATAAGCTTTATTTTAAAATAAAGCTTATCTTTTTTCATTTTTTAAAGATTTATTTCATTTATTTGAAAGACAGAGTTACAGAGAGAGGTAGAGACAGAGAGAAGTCTTCCATATGCTGATTCACTCCCCAGATGGCCATACTGGCCAGAGCTGCACCCATCTGAAGCCAGGAGCCAGGAGCTTCTTCTGGGTTTCCCACGCAGGTGCAGGAGCCCAAGGACTTGGGCCATCTTCTACTGCTTTCCCAGGCCATAGCAGAGAGATGGATTGGAAGTGGAGCAGCCTGAACTAAAACCCATATGGGATGCAGGAGCTTCAGACCAGGGCGCTAACCCACTGATCCACAGCGCCAGCCCAACCTTTCTGCTTTTTTTTTTTTTTTTTTTTTTTTTTTTTGACAGGCAGTTAGACAGTGAAAGAGAGAGAGACAAGGAAAAAGGTCTTTTTTCCGTTGGTTTATCCCACAAATGGCCGCTATGGCCAGCATGCTGCACCGATCTGAAGCCAGGAGCCAGGTGCTTCCTCCTGGGCGGGTGAAGGGCCCAAGCACTTGGACCATCCTTCACTGCCTTCCCGGGTCACAGCAGAGAGCTAGACTAGAAGAGGAGCAGCTGGGACAGAACCGGTGTCCCAGCCAGGAGTAGAACCTGGGGATGCCGGCGCCACAGGCAGAAGATTAGCCTAGTGAGCCATGGCGCCAGCCCACCTTTCTGCCTGTTAAGATCTTCAGAATATTGCTTTTATCTCCTATTCCACATCAGGTAGAAGTAGAAAGTCATCTCCAAAGTTTCTACTAATTCTTTGTAGTGGAGTTTGCCTTTGGTTTTCAGTTCCTAATCCCACTGAATAATTGCATGTTAAAAACATGTTTAAAAACATTCTTGGAGCTGGTGTTGTGGCATAGCATGTAAAGCCCCTGCCTATGATGCCAGAATCCCATGTGGTCACCAGTTCTTGTCCCAGCTGCTCTACTTCCGATCTAGCTCCCTGCTAATGGCCTGGAGAAAGCAGCAGATGATGCCCCAAGTGGTTGGGCCCCTGCCATCCATGTGGTAGACCTTGAAGAAACTCCTGGCTTCAGTCTGGCCCAGCCCTGGCTAAAGCAACTATCTGGGTGAATCAGCAGATACAATCTCTCTCTCTCTCTCCCCCCATAATTCTTTAAAATAAATTAATTAATCTTTTTTTTTTTTCAAAAAATTCCCAAAAAGCTATCCCTTCTATGAAGCTTCTGCCTGTACTCTCTTCAGTCTCACAAAAGCAAAATGAAGCATTTAAACTCCCTAAAAGGAGCACACATTTAGAGAGTATAGTTAAACATCTGGAGACACAGGAATTAATAAAGGTCATTTTAGTCTCTCACCTGGTCACTCAAACCAAATTTACCCAAATGACTCCTCCTGTGTTGTCCTCTCACCTAACTTCCTTACATGCTTCTTTTATCCCACTTTTCCTCTCCCCCTCTTACGAGTATTTCAGACCTCTTTAGACCCTATCACCCAAACCAGTACTAAACCTTCTTATGGGATCATTGGAATAAAGACCCTTTATACAGATCTTCTCTTTGTTGGAAGATAGGTTCTCTCATGGCAGGTGTTGCCCCCTGCATTCCCAAGGGAAGTGCAGAGCCCAGATCTTCTTTCCCACATCCTCTTAGCTTTGTCCTCACCTAACTCATTTTGAGCTGCATCCAGCTCCTTCAAAACAATGGGTGAGGACAGCCTTTGTGGTTCAGTGGATTGCACCACTTCTTGCAGCACCTGCATCCTATGTCATAATGCCTGGGATTGAGCCCTAGCTCCTCTCCTTCAAATCCAGCTTCCTGCCAATGTGCCAGAGGAGTTTCTAGATGACTATGGTTCAGTCCATCCCTGGCTGTGGCAAGCATTTGGGGAGTAAACCAGTGGATGGAAGATTTCTCTCTCTCTCCCCCCCCCCCATCACTGTACCTTTCAAACGAATAAATAAATCTTTCCAAAACAGTCAGTGAGTCATTCTTTTTTTTTTTTTTTTTTTTTTTTTGACAGGCAGAGTGGACAGTGAGAGAGAGAGACAGAGAGAAAGGTCTTCCTTTGCCGTTGGTTCACCCTCCAATGGCCGCCGCGGCCAGCGCGTTGCGGCCGGCACATTGCGCGATCTGAAGCCAGGAGCCAGGTGCTTCTCCTGGTCTCCCATGGGGTGCAGGGCCCAAGCACTTGGGCCATCCTCCACTGCACTCCCAGGCCACTGCAGAAAGCTGGCCTGGAAGAGGGGCAACTGGGACAGAATCCGGTGCCCCGACTGGGACTAGAACCCGGTGTGCTGGCGCCGCAAGGCAGAGGATGAGCCTAGTGAGCCGCGGCGCCGGCCGAGTCATTCTTCTCTATGGCATCTCACAGAAAAAAACAGCTCATCAGATTCTAGGCTGGTCATAAACTTTGCAGATCACCATTCTCAGAGCCAGCAATATGGACCCATTCACCACTTACACCAGGTGCTGGTGCTGCCATTCCCCACAGCAATGAACTGTGCTGAGAATTGTAAGATATCCTCCTTCCACTTGCAGCCTAGGAAGGAACTGCTTGTTGCTCTCTCAGACCTTGAAAACAGAGTAAACACAAGCATCTTACACGTCAATAAACAAAGTACCATGCAAACCAAGGTTTATTCATCCATCTCATATATGTAGATTCTGTGAGAGCTTGTTAGTTAGTATGTGTCATACAATTGACCAGGAGTACTCATCACACACACAAAACAATGCTTTACAAATGAATGCACAAAATGATTTTAGTCAACATTGATCTGGGTTGGCTTTTACTAATCATTTGGTCTGAAGGAAGAGGAAAATGTTTTAAGTAATGTCTTTTAAATTGGGGGTGTCAATGGGTGATCTTTTTGATATAAAAAATAAAAAATTCACATTCATGTTATTCTGATAATGTAAAGAAATTGCTTATAAAAGACTTCAGACCATTTATTATTTCTGAAATCTGTTCTATTTGTTCCTAATTTATTTCCTTTTACTCATTAACCTAACTCCAAAGATGTTTACATAATGTGGGGGTTTATGTAAGAACAAAGTAAATGGTATATGGTACCAAATGGGATGGTACATGGGAGGGATTCTATGATATATCAGAAATCAGAGACAGGACCTGTGGGGAGCAACTGGGAGCAACTCAGACTAGACTAAGTTACTGGAATTAAGACTTATTCTATGCATCTGCTCTCCTACAATGTGGCACTGGGAGAGGAGGAAACAGCTTCTACACAGCTGCCTCCAGTTCAACCAATAAACAGCAGGACCTGCTCCTGATTGGAGGAGAGCAGTGTACTCGGCGTGTGGGTAGCAGAGTTGGGATTGGTGGAAGAGGACTATAAAGGAGGAGAGAGACAACATGCACCAGGAACATCTATCTGAAGGAACACCTGAGCAGCCCCCGAGAGAGCCGGCCGGCGGTGTGCCGCTCCCCCGCGGAAGTGGGGAAAGTGGCAGGGGGAACCGCCCTTCCACGGAGGTGGAAGGGACAGTAGCCAACCCGGGAAGAACCAGCAGCAAACCCGGGGAGGGCCGAGCAGACAAAAGAACAGCGCAGGGTCCTGTGTCGTTCCTCCGTGAAGAGGGGGAGCGACAAGGACCCATTGCCCTGTGGCAGGCATTTGGTCTAGGAGTTAGGATGCCTGCATCCCACATCAGAGTCCCTGGGTTGAATTACTAGTTCCGGCTCCTGATTCCAGCTTCCTGCAAAGGTGGCCCCTGAGAAGCAGCAGTGATGGCTCAAGTGGTTGGGTTCCTGCCACTCACGTGGGAGACTTGAACTGCATTCACAGCTCCTGGCTTCAGCCCTGGCCCTACCAGGCACATTATGGGAAGTGAATCAGTAAATGGAAATTTTTCTGTCTATCTATTATCTATCTACTGTCTACTATCCACTGTTGATAATCTATGAGCTAGCTTTCTATCATCTATCTGTCATCTATCTATCTTTCTTTTCTCTGTGTCCCTCTGTTTCTGTCTCTCAAATTAATTTTTATAAAGAACTCATAGTTCTAATACAGTCAAATACATAATTGTAAGTGAGTTTCTAACATGAAACTCATAAGCTATCAAATTACTAGAAAGAGGAGAATTTAAGAATCAGGAGCAAATTATCTAAGTGGATGTGATTTTGCTGTTATGGCACCAGATGAGTGATAATATTTCTCCTAAGGTTGTCAGTAGTTAATAGCCTGAAGACTATCTACTGAAATTCAGCAAAGTAGATCCTAGTCTATGGAAGTTGTGAAAGCCAAATGATCAGCTATAAAAACACTTAAACGAAGTGCCAGAAAACCTGGTTCCCTGAAGAGAGTGCTGTCACTAATTTACTAAGGCACTTCAAATCACCATCACTTAGTCCCAACCATTCATCCTTTCTTGTTCTTGTTTAATAAGTATTTTTTGAAATTCTTATTATTATGTGCTAAGACAAATGATCAATTCTGGATTGTATGACTTAATTAGAAATGACCAGCGGCCTCACTTAGTTCCTAGTTTGGAGAGAAAGACAAATAGCTGAGATGCTATGTTACACAAATGAAGGCCTTTAGTTTTAGGATAATATAATCTACCAGGAATTGTTGAAGTGGAGAGGGAACCACAGTCTCACACCACATTCATCACTGCCACAGCAAATGTCAACAGACTTGTACAGTATGAGCATTGCAGTCTCAATGCAAATATACTCTTGAAGAAGGAGAGCTGGTGGGCAATAAACACCTAGCCAGCCTTCCAAGGAGATGTTCATTCTCAGTCTGTGAACGTATGAACTTTTTCAAGAGACTTGTATCCTGAGAAATAAGCAAAAGCTATTGACTGAAAAATTCAAATTGCAAAATCAAAAATCATAATTGATTTTGCTCTAAAGCCACACTGTTACATCAGGGTTTTTTTGCCACAACTCTACAGTATGATAATCTATAATTTACTTTTGAAGCAATATGCTAACATTTTTGAATGAATGTGATATTAAGTCTCTAAAAGTAAGAGTGTCCAGGACTCACTAAGCTTTTTGAATAGCTCCTGTATGGATGATATGAGTCTAAACCCAGACTCAGTCACATATTGGTTGTATACATGAAAATTTTGTTTAAATTTCTTTTTTTAATATTTTAAATTTATTATTTATTTTTATTTTATTTGAAAGTCAAATAGACACTTATACAGAGAGAGAAAGACAGAGATCTTCAGCGCTCTGGTTCACTCCATAAATGCCCACAATAGCCAAGACTGGATGAGGCCAAAGCCAGGAGCCTAGAATTCAATTCAGATCTCCCAAAAGGGTGACAGGGATCCAGCTATTTGAGCTGTTACCTGCTGCCCCCCAGGGTTCATCTTAACTGGAAGCTGGAAAGGAGACCAGAACAGGGACTGGAATCCAGGCTCTTCAATATGGGATACAAGCTTGCTAAGTGGCATCTTAACTACGATGCTAAATTCCTGCTTTTGTCTTAAATTTCGGAAGTTTTCATTTAATATTTAAACTTGGGAATAAGAATATGGATTGAGTATTGTGTAACTGAAATGCTTGGAATCAGAAGTATTTTGAATTTGGGATTTTTCAGATTTGGAAATATTTCTATGTTCATAATGAGATTATCTGAGCGATGGGATCCCAGTCTACACACAAAATGCATTTGTCTATCATATACATCTATATACATAGCCTGAAGGTAGCTTTATACAGTATTTTTAATTCACCTGTTCACATGAAGTCAAGTATGGAATTTCCCACTTGTGAAAATGTTACAATGGCGCTCAGAATGTTTCAGCCTTTGTTGCATTTAGAATTTCTAGATTAGGGATGCTTAACCTGTATCCAAGCTAAAGTATTAGAACGAGTAACAAATAATTTACTGTATGGGAGCTTGCAAATATAATGCCAGGCATGCATTGGTTGTTCAATATCTGCTGTTTTTATTTTCTTCCCTGGATAGTCTGCACTGCTGTTATTATTTCTGAACATACATCTCTATGTAAGGACCTTTTGATTCAGTGGCAACATAAAACCTTTAAAGTATAATTTATCTGGCCCTCTCCTGTCCACTTCACTCTCTACAAGTCTGATTGCTACAATATTCCCAAACCTCAGGCTCTGAGGAAACTGTTAGCTTAAAAATGGTAGATCCAGAAATGTTCTGACTTCCCAAGGTGGAGCCATTAGAACACCAAGAGGGGGGTTGCTGGCAGACACTCAAGACAAGAAAGGTTTACTTAAGAGACACTTTATGATCTTTTTAGAGAATTCTATCCCCAAGTTTCTCCCATTATTTCCTTTCTTTCTGTTTATCTCTGTAAAATATGAGACTTTGCTAACTAAAAAGTCACTCATACAGTGACATGTTTGATTATATGATTTCCTTTTTTACAATTTCAATGCCTTGAACAGTTACTGGAGAATCCACTCTTTCTTTTTTCTTTTTAATATTTGGTAGTTAAACTCCAGGAAAGATTCCCATCCCTGGAGGGAGATGAAACTGTGGACTGAACAGATGAGTGAAATCTTCACAGCTCAGCCTGCATTTCTTTTCCTCCCCAAAGTTCATCAGTTTTGTTCTAAGCCTTGCTTTCTTGTGTGTGTACCCTCACTGAATTCTTTTATTAGTCTTTCTTAAAGGTTTTACATGTTTTCTTGCACATGGTAGTTTATTAACTACTCATTTAGTTAAGTGATCACATTGATTTCATTGAGGTTAGTATGATATATATAACCAATAAAAAATATTGGTTTAGGCAACAAAGCTCTTTCATTTGTCTCTGCCCCTTAGCAGGATGATTCACTCTCAGCATTTTGACGATTGCATGAGACACATACCTTTGTATGATCTATCATGCCTCTGCTTGCTCTAAGTCAGGCCAAGAGCAGTGACATGAGATCTTCTGACTTTTCCACTTGACCCTCAAAACATTGTATATGGAGGCAAGCACATATGCTTCTAACAGAATAAACACTGGTCACAAAAACTGATTCTTGATAGAAACATGGTAAAAAGTGTGTGCTTTCTATTGAAGCTCATGAGGAATTCAAGCTATTAATTCACATTAGTGAACATTTCCTTCCCTGGATGCATTCTTCACTGGTTGAGAGAACCTCTAGACTCAGTTGTGATAGGCTCAATTTGGAAGTGGAAATTCGAGCTTAGGAGAGTTCAATGAATTTCCCAGGGTAGCTACTCCCTAGTTCGCTATGGAAGCAGGAATAGAACATAGATTTCCTAGAACACAGATCTCCTACATTCCTAGTTCCTAGGCTCCTCATCTGTGCTCCTTCCTCTACACCAAAATGTCCTTGGACTGCGAGCCTTTTCAGATGACTTTTTGAAAGAAATCCCAGTTGATTTCTGGGAAAGGGAAGAAAACTATAATCTGAAAACACTAAGTTAAGAGTTGTAAGTCTTGGGGCCAGTGTTGTGGCATAATAGATAAAAGTCCCTGCCTGTAGCACTGGCCTCCCAAATGGGCACTGAGTCTCAGCTGCTCCACTTCCCATCCAGCTCCCTGCGAATGGCTTGGGAGAGCAGTGGAAAATGGCCCAAGGCCTTGGGCCCCTGCACCCACATGGGAGACCCAGAAGAAGCCCTGGTTCCTGAGTTTGGATCTGCCCAGCTCTGTCATCATGGTCACTTGGACAGTAAACTAGCGAACGAAGATTTCTTTCTCTGTCTTTCCTTCTCTTTGTCTGTAACTCTGCCTCTCAAATAACTAAATAAATCTGTAAGAAAAAAAGTGGTGTGTCTCTGGGTCTGACTGATCCATCAGGGTCCTAACTGGTAGTTTTCTGCTTTCCTTTCATTCTGCTTTTCACATTTTTATGGTAAGAGCAACACAGTGTTTGGATACTGTATGGTATCACTATGTTCTTCAGTATAAAGAGTTTTTTTTTTTTTTTTGGTATGCTCTGAGTAATTCCACTGGGATTTCTAATAGCTAAATTTATTGTAGTGTTTAATCCACTCTCAGTGGATCCTACCAACAACCATAGAAGCAGAAATCATTGTGGCAATTTGTATATCAGAAACTGAGCTCAATGAAGTCACATAACTTGACCAAAGGTACCCAAGCAGCAAATAGTTAACTGATTATTTTTATCTTATAAACCAATAATGAATATCTATCTGAATATTCTTTATGTATATGGACACATATACATAATTTTTACAATAGCACAAGCTGGAGTTACTGGTAAGACAGAAATGGTAGTTGATCCTTTTCTTCCCAATAAGAAAGAATTCAATGACAGAGATTAGCAGTAAACAAGCTATCAAAGGATACACCTGAAAAGGCAGGAGGGTGGCTCAGCAGTGGACCACGTGCTGCATCTGTGCAGGACTGGGGTTTTTATGCATGTAGGATGATTCTCTTCCAACCAGTTTTCCTCTCTCCTCCCCATCAATGTTACAGGGCAGGGTTTTGATTTACAAATGTCAGGTTCCTTTCAAGACATCTGAGCCTATCCCCCCATTCAACCACACAAAGGTCACATTCTTTCTTCTCACACATACATGCTCATATCTTCCATTACTTGGAGGGATTTAAATGCATCCAAAAAATCCATATGGAAAGCATCAAATAATCCTGTTACCTAGACTTCTAAGATACAGAAGCTAACTTAAAATTTGAAGAAAAGTGTCATCAATTAAATGCAAACAGTAAAAATATGGGGGAACTACAGTCTAGAAGATTGAAAGAATTAATAGAAAACAGACTATCTGCAATTTTTCTTTTACTTATAGAAAACCTGGTTTTAACATCACAGGACTGACCAAGACTGAGTGTCAGGCCTCAAGTGCCCAACAGAAGCAACATCTGCTCAACCTGAACATTTCAGATATAGGAGAGAAGGTAATGGACAGAAAATCAGACATCATAAGGACAAGCAAGGCAGGGGAGGGCTGAGGTGGTGAGAGAGGCAAGTTTAAAAGAATGAGATTAGCCAATCTCAGGCCTTGAACAACTATGCCTTTTTGGGGGTAGCTGTGGAGAGTGGACAGGAATGTGCTTTTCATAGTGTACCTGTGGAGTATGAACATTGCCTTTAGGCCAGCAGGGTATCTAAGGCAACCTTCCCTGATCCATAACTCACTATTGTCAAGAGAGTGTTCAAATGGTGGGCACCCTAGTGGTTGTTAATTGCTCAACCTATACCTGCAGGAAGGGACAAAAAGAGAGCCCAAGATGGACCGAATGCAGATGAGGAGACAGAACTAAGCTAGATATGGAAACATTCTCCTAGTCCTCAGGTTAGGTGGCTTGGAATTAATGCTGCTGTCTCCACCCCTCCTGGCTGGCTTGCCACAAAGGTTTTACCAGTAAGGCTGGAATGATAGTCAATCCTTGTCTTCCTATATGAGAGACAGAGATCAGCAGAAAGCAACTAACAAAGTTTAATGAAGGGCACACCTGACAGACCAGGCAGGAAGTCTGTCAAAGGAATGGGTGCCCCATCTGTATATGGCTGGGGTTTGTATGGGTATGAGACAATTTTCTTTCCACTGAATTACCTTACCCCTCTAACCCCACCCCCAAGATGTTACTGGGCTTTGCTCTATTCATTTGCAAATGTTGAGTTGCATTCAGGACATCCAGGCCCCTCCCCCTATTTAACTGCCTGAACATCCTGTTTGTCTTTCTCACACACAGACTCATATCTGCCTTCCTGCCTCTCCTAACAATGATACTTTCTTAATATGTTGATTAAAACTTATTCATGAGCCGGCGCCGCGGCTCACTAGGCTAATCCTCCGCCTTGCGGCGCCAGCACACCAGGTTCTTGTCCCGGTCGGGCGCCAGATTCTGTCCTGGTTGCCCCTCTTCCAGGCCAGCTCTCTGCTGTGGCCTGGGAGTGCAGTGGAGGATGGCCCAAGTGCTTGGGCCCTGCACCCCATGGGAGACCAGGAAAAGCACCTGGCTCCTGGCTCCTGCCATCGGATCAGCGCGATGCGCCGGCCGCAGCGCGCTGGCCGCGGCGGCCATTGGAGGGTGAACCAACGGCAAAAAGGAAGACCTTTCTCTCTGTCTCTCTCTCTCACTGTCCACTCTGCCTGTCAAAAAAAAAAAAAAAAAAAAACAAAACAAAAAAAAAAAAACCTTATTCATTACAATGAGAATTTTTAAGGAATATGTGTAAATAAAATAATCATATTTAAGTTATGCTTTTTATCAATGAAAAGGCACTGTTCACATAAAATGTATTAATGATATTTTTAGTACAAAAATGACTCAATATGCTTTATTATTTTTGAAAATTTTCATTGAATACTTTTGACTTAGGAATTTGAAATTCTGGTTCTAAGTTCAGTTTAGTGTTTAAACCTTGCCTTTCCCTTATGATTGCTGATTCGTCACTTATTAGAAGTAACTATTGGTGGCCAGTGCTATGGCTCAGTGGATAAAGCCGCCACCTGCAGTGCTGGCATCCCGTGTGGGTGCTGGGTCGAGTCCCAGTTGCTTCACTTCCAAACAAGCATTCTGCTATGGCCTGGGAAAGCAGCAGAAGATGGCCCAAGCCCTTGGGCCTCTGCACCCATGTGGGAGACCCAGAAGAAGCTTCTGACTCCTGGTTTCAGGTCAACCAAGCTCTGGCCATTGCAGCCGTTTGGGAGTACGCAAGCAGATGGAAGACCTCTCTCTCTCTCTCTCTCTGCCTCTTCCTCTCTGTAACTCTACCTTTCAAAATATTAAAAATGAAAAAGTAACCATTGAATTGAGGGAGAGGTAAAATTGGCCCTGCAAAATTCTCCAATAATTAACATCTTGATTGTATTGTTTCAATGGGTTTCTTTTCTTGGGAGGCGGGGGGGTGGGGGGGGGGAGGTGGGGGGGGGATTCTAGGGCCAGGTCAAGAAGTATATACCACCTGCATGTAGTTCCAGAAAAACACTAAAGTCCACTTTTCCATCATAAGGAATACAGTATCAGTGACCAATCAAGGAAAACCATGAGGACTGTCAATGACCCAGGAAGCTGGACACGTGCTAGACATTCATCCCTCATCCCCCAACTTTAAGCTAAATGATTAATTGCTTTACTCCACCTGAGAGTCTAGAACTGAGCATTAGCGTCCTGGCTTCTTGCTCTATGCTTTACAATAAAAACCCCATTTCTTCCAACATCTCAGCGTCAGTGATTGGCTTTCTCAGTTTGGGAGTTATATAACAACTCCTCCAACTAGATCTCATTTTCTTACTTGATTTTATGACCAGATAAACTGGAAAAGCCACTCAACATTAATATGTAAATATAAATAAAAAGTGCATTGTTGATTGTACCAATTAATTGCAAAAACCATTTTCAAGTTCATCCACTAATTATGCAATGTTTTCTATTAAAATTTTTCTTCTTATTTGATCTTAGCTAATTATTTCTGTAAAATTAGCAGAGGACATTAAGATGCTGTAATTTTATTATTTATTATAATATTTTATTTTTATATTGACATATTATTAACAAATAAGCTCAAATTTCTAGTTTTAGTTCTGACATGTACAGAGCTTGGAAGTTATCACTGCCATCTGTACAAGATAAAGTCTAATAAAATGAAAATTGATGACTTTTCTTGTTGTTATGGAAGAACTTAGGTTAGCAGGACAAACCACAACAGCAAAATCTCAGAGTAGAGATTTGCTTATCTGTAGAAGACACTGGAGCAGTAAGCTAGTAGGAACATTTAAATGGTAATTTTTGGTGAAATGCTAGAGACTGAATGTGAACTGGCTAACAAATGATAAGGTCCTGGCTGTTACAGTCTTGAGGTGGAGGACCAGTGCTGGGTGCTCAATTTTGCACCTTAGGAATGCCAACAAGTATTCTTGGTAAAGGTACTAGGTCTCCTCATGGCTCTGGCAAGAACCATGCAAACACACCCAGAATATTCTCCATAACAAAGGTTGATTCTCTTAGGAGGAAGAAATAGAGCAGGATCCCACATGGAGGAAGAACATTTTTCTGACCTCAGACTCTTATCTTTATCATCTCATTTGAGGGAAGAACAAAAGTTAAGACACATTTGTGAAAGTTAAAACTCAGGAACTCAGGCTCACTAAAGACTAAAAGATTTAATCAATGAATCACAGACCACTTCCCTCCTCCCACCTTACCACTGCACCAACAGGACTGCAGAGGAATCCAGGCGGATACGGCTGAAAGAGCAGCAAGGCACAGCTTCTTGGTTCATTAATGCTGCTATACAAAATGCCATGAACTGAGTGACTTACACAACAAGAATTTATTTTTCATTGTTCTGGAGATGAACAAGTCCAAGTTAAAGGGAGAGCAGAATCAGTGTCTGGTGAGGTCTTATGTTCTAGTTCATGGATGGTGCCTTCTGCTCTGTCCCCACATGGTAGAAGGGGGTGAACCACTTCCTTTGGGCTCTTTTATAAAGACATTATGACCGGATAAACTGGAAAAGCCACTCAACATTAATATGTAAATATGTTATATAACTCATGATCACCTCTCAAGGGCTCCACCTCCCAATACCAGCACACTGGGGTTAGGATTTCAGCTTATGAATTTTCTGAAGACGTGAAATTCAATCAATAGCACAGAAACTCTGAGGATAAGTTCTTTGGGGAATAAAAAGTGGCTTAAACACATGGACACTGGAGGAACTAGAGGCCTCTTCTGCCTTTAGTTATAGAAAACACTAAACATGGCACATAATAATAGCCAGATTACTATAAATCTTCACACTAAAAGCCAAAATACCTCTGTTCCTATACCTCTTCATGTTAATTTTCCACAAAAATATTACAAAGCCTATGGAAAAAGCAAAGTAAAAAAATACAACACAGTTTGAAGAGATAAAAATAATTCATAGAACTAGATTCAGATATGACATAGATACTAGAAATTTCAAACAGATAACTAAAAGTGCTACAGTTGATATATTAAGTAACCTAATGAAAAAGGTAGACAACATGAAAGGACAGATGAGTAATGTGAGCAGAGATAAAAATTCTAAGAAGAAGCAAATATATTAAAATGTGAACTTGAACATGTTCTTACTTAGAATACATTAAAACACAATTAAAATAAGCAATGGTATCACCATCAGTCTCTCCAAGATATGGAATGCCCACTTTTTCCTAAGGATTTCTTCCCATACCACATGTGATAAGAGACTTCCTGACAAACAGGCCTTGAGAATGAACCAGTATCAATCTGTATATTCAATAAGTAATATATGCCCCATTTTGGAGATGACTGCTCTGTAACATAGCCATGCCCCAATCTCCACTGGGCAACAGCTCTGTGGAAGAGGAGCTCATTTGTTGTGACACCATCTTCACTATGACCCTTTAGTTAACTAAGTTCTTCAGCCATTATATTTTTTATGGAGAAAGGAATATTGTTTTCCACTCATTTTGCCAGATGCCCTAAACCAATAGGTAGACCCTAAAGCTAGTTATGGTAAATTAGCATTTTGGTGAGTGTGGGAGGAATTGGTCTAATAGTCAATTTACTTTTCATCTAATTTGGAAATAGAATTGTCTCAGGTTACTTTTTATCTCTGATTTATTTTAATGGACACTAGTGGGAATTGAAGAGTCTTGATTTTACCCTTTCTCTAGCTGATTATGACATAACTACAATGTTCATCCAATACTCATTTCCTCCCTTCATTTCCCAGTCCTCTTAAAATACATGAGACTGACTCTGGCCAATGATCTGTCAGCAGGAGTCATATAGACCACTTTAAATCAAAGCATACAAAGGAGGTAGGAGTTCTTCAAGTGCTCTTGAAACCTGTACAGTGCCTTGGATGCAGATGCTAAATGCTATCGGGTCCTAGTCTCCCAGCTTCCCTGCCCTTAACATAAAGTTTTCTTGCCCTACTTTTATGATTTCACATCAACTGCTTGCTAAAATTAACTCATGAAATTGAGGAAGTGATGCAAGTGGCTCTGCATGGTTCCTAATCAAGGGTCCTACAAGATTTTAATCACAGGACCTCTGATGTCATTTATTTTCACTATCGATAACATCTTGATGTTTGGTCTTGTCCTGAGGAATTTCTTTTCCAGGAACCCCAGCCCCTGAGCAAAAGTAAAAGTAACTACTGCCTGCCTGAAACCCCAGACTAACAGGAGCACACTATATCATCATGAAAATTCCACAAAGGACATGATATCAATGACAATCAAAGGAGGTCAAGGAGCACTGTGGACACACCAAGGCCCTGGACACACCTCGAGTATGCACCCCTCAAGTCCTGCTTCTTACTGTAAGAAACTTTACCCCCAACCTCTCCAGGAGCCAGAGGATTAAGCAATGGCTGCCAGGCTCCCTGCTCTGCACTTCGCACGGAAAACTTCCTTCTTTCACCACCTCAATGTCAATGATTGCCTTATACATGTCAGGAAAAAGAGCCCAGTTTTGAAGGCTCTACAACAACTCCTCCAATCAGTTTTAGGGGTGTTTCTGTGTTACTCTCTCCTCCGCATGGCAGAGCCTGTGTCAACTGTATCCCCTGAGCGTCCATGAGAAGAGCTTCAATCCACCTTACTCCATACGTATAACTACAGTGACCATGCAACTACAGTGAATACGCAACCCAAGCAGAAAACACTTGTTTGATTGTCATCAAGATTTCAGAATTCATTTGTTATCCTAGAATAACTCGGTCAACCCTACATGATACAGGAGTCCTGAGGCAATTCTTTTCTTGCCTTTTTAGCAATAAGAAGGAAACTTATCCAGTCAACCTGCTGCACAAATTGTCATACAGGATGAGTTGAAGGCTAGTTAGTGGGTAAAGCCCTTATACACTGGATTGGAAAATGCACCCTGGTACTATGTATGTGATCATTATAGTTTCTCCAAGTTCAGTTTTTTAGAAAGAAGGTTACACGTTTAAAGGGTAAGGCTAGAGATTGCCTAAAGTTGTTCAATATTGGACTAGCTCTTACTTAACCTGAATAAGTTCTCACCTCAGCTGGTTTATCTGAAGGTATTGTAGCAAATAAGGGCTTCTACTCAGAGTGTATTTGTACTCTTATATTCATTTGTTGCCCTAAGACCTCTATGGCTGCACATGTATTAACTAAGACTAACTTAATTAATGTATTACAAACATTTGGACATTTTAATAATACAGAGTGTGTTATTCTCCAATTATAGTTTTCTTGGTCTACAGCAGAAGAAAACTGGACAAAGGAAATGAGAGATGAGAGAGTAGAAGTGGAGCGGATCAGGCAGAATCTGCCTACGCAAATCTTTAGTTCTAAAGCTCTCAATATTGCCTAAAACCTTTCTGAATCAGTGAGACTAAAAGCGGAAAATTTATTGTTGAGTGACATTTTAAATGACCCACAAAATAGTTCTTTCAACAAGTTAAATGATTTTTTTAAAATAAAACAGTGGGAGCAATATTTTATGTTGTCACTATGATTCATTAATTTAAAAATAAGGAGATTTTCGAAAAGAAAACAAATCCATTTTCATTTTTTCTACTTGAAAAACAAAACTGGGTAGGTGGTTTACATATGGGTTAGAAATATAAGTAATCCAAATTTAAGAGAGTTTCAGGGGCTGGCACTGTGGTGTAGCAGGTTAAGCTGCCACTGCAGTGCTGGCATCCTGTATAGGCACCAGTTCAACTCCCAGCTGCTCCACTTTCAATACAGCTCCTTTCTTGTGGCTTGGGAAAGCAGTGGAAAATGGCCCAAGTGTTTGGGGCCTGCATCACATGGGAGACCCGAATGAAGCTCCTGGTTCCTGCCTTTGGTCTGGCCCAGCCTTGGTCATTACAGCCATTTTGGGAATGAACCAGCAGATTAAAGACTTTTCTCTCTGACTCTGCCTCTCCCTCTCTGTAACTCTGCCTTTCAAATAAATAAATAAATTTTTAAAGCTCTCCTACTTTAACTAGAGGACATGTACAACACAGCATGTTGAAATTAAAATAATTGGTATTATTAAAAAACTGTGTTGTGTTGTTATACATGACTGATACATCCAACACTAAGGGATCTTTCAAAAATCATTTCATGTTAGAATTTATAAGTCATTTTCTTCTTAATTGTTTCATCTTTTAATTTTACTTGGAGTTTTCAGTAGATATAATAAAATAATTAAGCATTTTAGCATAAATTGGTTCACGAAGTACAAAAATTTTGAAAGAAGAAAAAAACAATTTATAACTCAACTGCCCCTAATTGTAAGCATCAAATGTTTTCCACAGGCATCAGTCCTATTCACAAATGCCATGTGCTAAGTTGAGACTTAAAGTTTGCTTTATCCTGTGATATGACTTCAAGTGCCTTCAATGAATCAGGCACAACAGTGGGCACTGAAGGGCCAAGTTTCAGATGGCAAGGAGCTATGTCCAGCGAGGGGACAGGCGGGAAGGCAGATCACTACAGGGAAGATGCATTTGAGGGGCTACAGAAAACCAAGCACACGGACAAAGGGCACTCCGGAGACCAGGACGAGTACAGTTAAGAAAAGTGAGAAGGATTTAGCCTGGAGAAAGAAAATGAGGCCATGTGTGAGAGGGAAAGCGCACAAGCAGCAGCAGGGAAGAGAGGAGGATGTGTGTGGTTGTGGAGTTCCTCAGCAGATTGATCCCAACCACGTGACTGAATCACAGGCAATGCTGTCCAATAGCACTTTCTACAGTGATGGAGACGTTCACATTGACCCTTGGCACTTAAAATGTGACAAATATGGCCGAGGAATAGGATTGTTGATTTTATTCTATCTTAAAACACACTAGGCAGCCATCTCTGGCTGGTGGCCATCCCATCAGACAGCACCACTATACCTCATGAGCTGCTGAAACAGGAGACAGACGCGAGGTTCTCATGTTGAAGAGGTGCATAAGCCATGTGAAGTAGTTTGGATTTCTGTTCAAAAGTGGTGACAAATGTTAAACAGGAGTGATGCAATCAGATCCCTTTAGAAATATCAGTCACCAGCAAGTACAACACAAATTAAGAAGAATGTGAAGGATCCCTCTGTGGAGTTTAAGTCACCTGAGGGACAAGAAGTGAAAAATACATGACAGGAAGTTACATGGGTACATTAGCAAATGAAGAAACAAGCAAAAATGGCACCCAGAAGTCCTCTGGTTAGTGTTTATATTCATTGGTAGAAATTTTGTAGCAATTAGTAATATATATCAACCTAAAGAACTCGAATTCAGTCAAATACACTCAATACAAAGCATTATCAAATGTAATCCAAATCTTTAAATTTCACATTAAACATCCACCATCATTCTGTGATGTTTTGAAAGGGATCTGAATTATTGAGATTTGAGATCTAGATATGTTTTGGATCAAGCTGAGATTGGTAATTTCTCAAACATTAAATTACAATGTTTATCCCAAGGTGCATTCTGGTGATAGATGATGTTCTACATTAAATGGATTTAATCTTGGCATAATATGAATGTCCTTTTACTTGCCAATGAAATAAATAATTGCTTTCTTACAACTCCTTCCTCCATACCAAAAAAAAAAAAAAAGATTTTATTGTTTCAGAAACTGCTCTGGATCTGAACAAAATCCAGTACTGGTTTCTACAGATAATAATTATGGTATACCTCAATCCATACAGGGAAAAATAGAATAGAAAATACCATTTAAAATGTATACAGTGCTTATTTTAGGGTTGTAAATCCATATCTATCTAAATAAAAATTCCTTCTAATGAAATATAGTTCATTTGATACATTTCAGTTGTCAGCACAGATAATAAAATGCTGAAAATGGTCCAAATTGCCTCTTTGGGACTGTGATGTCATTTCTTCAAGTGATTTGTACACATCATTACCCTTTTCTCTCTTTTTTTTTGTAAAATTTATTTGAAAGATAGAGAAAGACAGAGACAGAGAGAGAGAGAGACAAAGAGAGAGAGAGAATGTGTGTGTGCGTTCCCATCTTCTGGTTCACTCCCCAGATGCCCACAAGAGCCAGGACTGAATCAGTAGCTTGATGTCCATCTGTGTCTCCCGCTTGGGTAGCAGGAACCTAATTTCTGAGTCCTCACCTACTGCCTCCCAGGGTGCACATTAGCAGGAAGCTTGAATATAAAGCAGATCCAAGATTCCAACCCAAGCAGTCTGATATGGAATACAATTATCTGCCTCCATCTGTGTAACTTTTGTGCAGAAACTCTAGTTCTTTCATGTCATTTTTCTTTAAAAATATTATATGCATCTCCAAGTTTACATCCTGGTTGTATCCCAAAACTTTGGGTAGGCAGTTTGATATCCAGACTGTATGTTTGCCATAGAAACGATGCTGCAAATGCCTGAGAAGTTCCCAGATGATAGAAGAATGTCTGTGGGCCCTGTGCTTGGAGCTCATGGAGCTGGAGAACCAAGACTCTGGAGATCTGTATCTTGGGAAGGGTTGGAAACTGAAGGGGAAGAAGAGAAATATATCAAATGGTGTCAAGAGACAGAATAAGGACTGAGATGGTAGGAAAGATTAAAAAGAATGGTCTTTAAACAGCGAGAATAAGAGAGATGGAGCCTGTTTCACGGTCTGATCTCCATTTTGCTTTCTCTTTAACCCTCTAGTGGTTGGGAAAGGAAGAAATAGAGCAGGAGAGGAGAAACGGAAGGGGAGAGGGAGCTTTCTCTCTCTTTCCCTCCTCCCAGACTAGGCTCCTTCCAGCCACACTCAGATTCCAGCCCCCATTCCCTAAATATGGCCACGTCGTGCATGTCAAGATAAAAGACTCTACAAAAAAAAAAAAAAAAAAAAAAAAAAAAAAAAAAAAAAACCTTGAAAAGCAAAGGCTGTTCAGTGAATTGTTTTATGCAGATAATTATGATATTGGCCACTGTCTGTGAGAACAATCGCGCGCTGTGGTCCTATGGCTGCAATGAAGAGATCACACTGTGAAGTGAAAAGTCTCCAAGTCCACAGGGATTAGATGGAGATTTGCCTCTTGCAGGACAGTTTCAGAACACGTGGAGAAGAAGCACCGCGGTGAGGAGCGGCAGCAGAAGGAATCGTCTGGCTCTCCTGTTCGTTTGCTAGCTCGGAGAAAAGGTGCCTGTGCAGGAAACTCGGTTTGCAAACAATGAACATCTTTTGTGTTCCTTGTTGGCAAAGCAATTGATTCTAGCTTGAGATTGGCTGGGTGCCACGTGCAACGAAGCATTTTGTCTTTTCTGTTCTCAACAGTACACTAGGAAGAACTGCAATTGGCTTTCCTTTTTTTTTTTTTTATAATAGCATACTTATATTTCCTTCTTCCTGCTACCTCATCTGCTACACGAACTAGGTGCAATTCATAGTTCACATTTTATTATATTAAAAACTACACTCAACAAAAATTAACCTTTCAAAACATTTTAAAAAATAATCTTGGAGACAATTTCTTTCACCAATGATCTCTCCTCCTAATGCTTACCTTTTCCCTCCTAACACTGAAACCAAACCAAAACCTTGTACTGCGAGAAGGAAGGTGGCAGGGAGTATTCAAATTGTCCAGTATTGATGTGAGTATTACAAAGATGGACTGCACCATGCACATAGCACCAGGGGAGCAGAGAGGAAATTCAGAGCAATTACTACATTTCTATTAAGTTTACTCCAACAGAATAAAAAGAAATTAACATTAAGTTTTATGTAAATTTCAAAGTGTTAGTAAGAAAGAAATGGACATCTATGACTAATACCTTATTGATTAGCTCCTTCCCGTCCTCTACTTAACCATGGAAGGTATTATCTTAATGATTTCCTATTACACACTATCTAATAATAGGCTTTGGTGTAATGGACACTGTGAAAGCCACAGGGGTTGAGGAACTGACAGACGAGCTGCAGAGTGTGCGCCTTCGTCCTCTCACAAAGGTCGGTGATGGGGAAATGCACCGCGCAGAGACCACTGCTTTCTCATTGGTGAGAGATGATCTGTGGCTAGCTCTAGCTGTGTCCATTTCCAGTACTTACTTCTGTGCCCTAGGCCTGGGTTTGAAAACAGATCAAGAGGTAAATGATTCCCCTAGGACCAGGAGGACGCCTTTTGTTTGACTTCATGCACTGAAGAAAAATCGCTGGTTCTCCTTTGTGATAATAAAATGGGTTCTGTAAAATAAACATTCAAGCTTACTTTCCAAAACACAATATCCAACAACAATGCTACAAATCCAAGCAAGAAGCCAAGAAGAAAAGGCATTGATTGTTGTCATGTGGAGTAATTGCTGTCAATGACAGGGGTGAAAGAAGATGCTTTCCTTTTAGCAAACGTCCTGAGGACAACAAAGAAGTCTGTTAGAGGGCTACTTTTCAAGCATAGTTTATTAAAATATCAGACTATTTTATAAAATTAATTGAAATAGTTTTAACTGTTGGATTATCAGGTCATTATTGCAATAAAAGAATTTAAGATTTTTTTAAAGATTTATTTATTTACTTTAAAGTCAGTTACACAGAGAGAGAAGGAGAGGCAGAGAGAGAGAGAGAGAGGTCTTCCACCCACTGGTTCACTCCCCAATTGGCTGCAATGGCTGGAGCTGCACCGATCGGAAGCCAGGAGCCAGCAGTCTCGTCAGGTCTCCCACAAGCGTACAGGGGCCCAAGGACTTGGGCCATCTTCTACTGCTTTCCCAGGCCGTATCAGAGAGCTGGATCGAAAGTGGAGCACCAGGATTTGAACCAGCATCCATATGGGAAGCTGCTGGCCCAGCAGATGACGGCTTTACCCGCTACACCACAGCGCCGGCCCCGGATATTTTCTTCTTTATACATGCACAATTTTGTTTTCTGCTTTTTATTTCTTTCATACTTTAACATTAAAAATTATTTAGTAATGCTTTTCTCTTTTACTGTTAGAGTAACAGATGTTCTTTGCTCTATAAAAATCATGAAAATGGATATTTAAAAGATTAAAATCACCATTAATTTGATGACTATGGAGAGGACCACATTCTAGGGAATAGCCTTGCCACCAGTAGTTCATGTAAATCCATTCATGTCTTCACTAAGATACATTTCAGAGACACTACTCTGTGCCAGACTCTGTTCTTGTTGCCAGCAACACAGCAGTGAATGAAAGGTGCTTGCCTTTGAGGGGGCTTCCATTCTTGGTGAAGAAACAGAAAAAATAATAAACTTAGCAGCTTATCAGATGGTGAGAAGTTCTATGGAGGAAAAGAACATGGGAAAAGGATGAACCGAGTCTGATTTGCAATTTCAGTAAGGTGGCCAGGGTGGGACTCACCAAGACTAGGACATCTGATGCAAGACAGGAAAGAGGAAAGAAGTGCGAAGGTTGGATATCTGACAGAAGAGCAAGTGCAAGGGTCCTGAGGTGGGAGACTGGCCAGTGGATGCCGGGAATCATGAGAAGCTACTGTAGAGAACCAAGAGTGTGCATGGTAAAATCCAGAAGGCAAGGAGACTGGGATTCTCTTTATCTGAGTGAGACAGGAAATCACTAAAGGATGCTGCACAAAGAATAGACCCTGCTTAGCTTATGTATGAAACAGCCCACTCTGGAGTAATGTGTTAAGAAAAGCTATAGACGGGTATGCGAGATTGGTAGCAGGCGGCAATAGTCCCTGTGGGAGACGATGGTGGCTTGGACTAGAAAGTTCATGGTGACAGGGAAATAAATTATCTGCGTGTCTCTAGGAGCTGCTGACACACAGCATGAGATGTGGTTACATTAACTGACCTGAGGACTGAGAGAGAAGCCGCTTCAGTGAGGGAAACAAGGAATTTGATCATATTAAGGTAAAGTGGAGATGTGTGAATCTACTATTGAGGGGAGTGATCCAGTCCAGAGAAAAACCTTTGGAAGTGTTGAATTTTTATATTTACAGCTTTATTGCTACCATATGATAGGATGAGATCATGCGAGAGTGAGAACAGTAATTGTCTCTTAGGCAGAGAAAAGGATTTTTTTTTTTAACAAGAGTCTGGCAGAGGGTTGGGCATTGTGGTGCAGCACATTAAGCTATTTCTTGGAACACTGGCTTCCCTTGTTGGATCGCCTGGATTGGGTCCCAGGTACTTCAAGCTTCCTGTCTACCTTCCTGCTAGTGTGCCTGAGAGGCAGCAGATGCTAGCCCAAGTACTTCAGCCACTGCCACTCATGTGAGACATCTGGATGGAGTTCCTTGCTCTGGCTTTGGCCTGGTCTGGCCTCAGCATTAGGGGACATTTTGGGGAGGGGGGTGAGCCAACAGATGAAAGATCTCTGGGTCTGGCACTGTGGCATAGCAGGTAAAGCTGCCACCTGCAGAACTGGCATCCCATATGGTTACTGGTTTGACTCCTGGCTGCTCAACTTCTGATCCAGCTCTCTGCTATGGCCTGGGAAAGCAGTAGAAGATGGCCCAGGTACTTGGGCCCCTACACCTGCATGGGAGACTGGAGGAAGCTCCTGGCTCCTGGCTTCAGATTGTTATAGCTTCCGCTGTTGCAGCCATTTGGGTGTGAATCAGTGGATGGAAGACCTCTCTCTCTGCCTCTCCTTCTCTCTGTATAACTCTTTTTAAAAAAAAGATCTCTTTCTTTCTCTCTCTCTCTCATTCTCTATCACTCTGCCTTTTAAATAAATAAATAAATAAATATTGGGGGGGGGCAGCATTGTGGCATAGTAGGAAAAACTGTGCCTGAGATGCTGGTATCCCATATGGGCATCGGCTCAAGTCCCAGCTGTTCTACTTCTGATTCAGCTCCCTGCTAAGGCACCTATGAAAGTGGCAGAGGATGTCCCAAGTCCTTGGGCCCCTGTGCCCACCTGGGAGACCCAGATGAAGCTCATGGCTCCTGGCTTTGGCCTGACCCATCTCTGGGCATTGCGGCCATTTGGGGAGTGAACCTGCTGATAGAAGATTCTCTCTGTCTCTCCTTCCCTCTCTCTCTCTCTGAAACTCTGACTTTCAAATAAATAAAGCAAATCTTTAAAAAAATCTTTTTAAGAAAGGGTCTAGTAGAGTGATCATTTTTTCACTGGCTTACAAAAAAGGATGAATAATCTTCTGAGATTGATGTTTACATTTTTGCTGGACTTTTCAGAAAATAACTGATTTACTTGATAATACAGCAGTGACCTCCAAACAGTAGTATGGAGACAACTGGAAGCACCTAAAGTAAGACTGGGAAATGAGGAAAGGAAGACATCAATCTTATTCGACTTAAAATTGAATATATTATCATATACCATATGCTTTATAGAAATTGACAACATTACATGTGTACATGTGTATATATCTAGAAACAAATTTAGAAGTAAGATTCTAAACGCTTACAAAGCACCACACTGAACTAATAGACTTGGCAGAAAGCTGAAAGCATTTTTTGTTCTTTGTGTTACAGGCTGTCTGCAAACATCACCATCCCCATGTCTTGATGTGTGGTAAAAAGGGCACTAGTTGACATCCCATGGTTCCACCTAGGGTGGGCTCACAGGGCCAGCACACTAGTGCTCCCCTAGAGGCCCCAAAGTCCCCAGTGCAAGGGCTCAGCAGCCTCCCCTGCTTCGGACATGCACTGGGTATCTTGCAGGGCTGCTGGGCACCTGCCCCAACAGCCAGGGGACTATCAGTTGCACAATGGAATCAGAGGGCTCAAGAATATTGCTCTGCTTCCTTTGTTCTGTGTCTCTGCATTTATTTCATCTGAGATGGACCCTCTGGGGCTTCTGCATTTGTCCTCTGAGGAGGGGGCCCAACACAGTGAAGTCTGGAGGCTGCTGAAAAACCCTGCGTGTGGCACTGTGATCATTCCTTGTCATTTATTTTTGCTGAAGCTATGTACCTTTGATTAAACCTGGCACAGCACTTGGGGAGCCACTGATACACATCAAAGAAGTGAGCTCTCCTAGATCAAAATAGACGGAAGTTTTGGAACTGGCCCAGCGCTGTGTGAGCACTAAGAGCAGACCACAGTGGGAGGCCACTGCTTTTGAACAGGAGTCAGGAAATAACCAAATGGATTTCCTCTCTTTTTTCCCTTCATTAGAAGCATGGCAAATGCCTTCATCTTGTCAGAAGAGAAATCTGTCTTGCATTTTTATCCAAACCCCAGTTTGGGGGTAAAATTCAAGGCAGACACTTAACCTCTTAAACAATTAAACTTTGTAATAAAGATAAACATAATTTATGTTTGATGGGTGAATAGATTCCTCAGTTTTTCTCTTTATGTTACATATGATTGTTGATCGAACCCAAATGTGTTTGGAGAATGTGGATTTACTTTGCCTTTACTTGGTAATCTGAAAACAATAGAAAAGAACACATGGTTACATCAAAAATAGGATCAAGTGGAAAATTATACATGTAAATAAATACGCCTTCAAGACATTTTTTGAAATACATTTTGAGAGAATGGAGGATTTTCAGTTTTATAATCTACCTTAGAGATAAACACCTGATTTGTGACAGACATTCATTAAAAAGTTATGTAAATTTTTAAAATGCCTATTTCTAAATTATATCTAATGTAGACAAATTCATTAACTAGACAATATGTCATCTATACAGAAACAGATTCAGTCAAATTGGCAGAAGAACAAGTACAAATATCAACACAAGACAACTAATAACCACAAATTCCTCTCTTACTATTTAAACAATGAGATGTCTAAGTGCTGAAGGATTAACAAGCTCATGTGTGTCTCACAATAGCTCTGGATGTCGCTAATTGATCTCTTCCTACAGATGAAGCAGTTGAGCTTCGCAAGTGAATTAATATGCCCATGACCTAGCAGCTATTTGAGTCAAGTATTGGCAAACTTTGTTTCTGCAAAGGGCCAGATGTAAATATTATCAGCTTTGTAGGTTGTTCACCCAGGTCACTGTTGTAACTACTCAACTCCGCCACTGGAGCACGCACATGAATGAAGGACTATGGCTGTGTTCCAGTAGAACTTTATATGGACCCTGAAATCCGAATTTCGTGTAATTTTCACAGGCCTGCCATGAAATACAATTGTTCTTTTGACTCTCCTGGCCCCCTAACCATTTAGAAATGAGCTCCGAGGTCAGATGAATAGAGGGGCTGGGCTGGGTGTGGTGCACAAGTAGAGTCTTCCAAGCTCTGATCGAACAGATAAGACCAGAACTCAATCCTAGATCTTCTACCACAGCCCATTCTCATTTTGCTACACCAAGTTGAACTCGCTTCATAATTGAGGAGAGACCTTACTCAGAAACTTTAAATCTGGAGAGTTTTACTGCTGTTCCTACTTTAGAAATTAAGTACAAAACTCAAACATATTAAGCTTCTGCAGCCAAAGAGAAAGATAGAGCAATCAGTAGCAGCAGAGTAATTACTACAGAGAGAGCCAATAGCAAGCCCAGTGAGCACTTCATTGTCAGCTAGAGGGTTTGGCTAAAAGTAAATTTAATGCTCATTAAAAAATGAACATTGCTTTAATTCCACTTCAGAGGCTGTAAATTGTAGCTAGCTCTCGGCAATTCAAGAAGCAGCCCCATTGCTTCCAGGCTGGCATGTACTTAGCATAGAAATCCTTCAGAAGGCAGGAAGACTGGGAGAGGCCCCGTCGTGGGAAGGATGGGCAGACCCTGAAACAGCTCACGCTCAGAACTGTTCTTCTGCCAAGGGCCACAGGTGTGGCCATGAGCACAAGCGCATGTGGGCGTTCATCCTACGGAAAAGATGGCAGGCCAACTTCAGAAAGTACAGCCCCACAGAGAAAAAGTTTTGAGAATTGCACCTGCCTAGGAAAATAGTGATTAAAAACACACTCTTTTCAAGGTACATTTCATCATTTTTATATTCGCTTTCCTCCTCCCTTATCATGATTTATTATAACCCCTCTGAAGCGTGAAGCTGAAATTCGTCTCCTTAAAACTCTCTTCCCTGAGTGATTTTGTTGGGATAGAATTGTTCACGAGAGCTTTGCAATTGCTGGTGCGCTGTAGAATAAAACTGTCAGTGTGATTTAAAAATACATATTGCAGAAAATAAGAAAATGCATTTTAGAAACCTTGTCATTTTGTCTCCTATAGAAAACAAAGGCAGTGACAGGAAGAGTTCAAAATAATAAAAAAGGCTTTGTTAATTGTGAGGCATTTACAAGCGCAAAATCACATCAGAGTGCCATGGGAACTAGCAGGTATCCAAGTGTCTCAAATCTAAAATAATAGGAGCTAATTGCCCCGGTGATAGATGACTTCAGAGAAATGTACTTGGAGAAGTAATTTAGTGAATGGAGAAAGGAAATGAATGGCTAAGTACATATGTGTACATACTAGGGCATTTTTAATACTTTATTTAAAATTTTAGATGTATAGAGTAGATTATTTTATATATTTTTTTATTCTGATTCATTCTATGACATTGTGAAATGAACCTAAGCTACAGAAATTGAGTCAAAGGGCTGAACCTTTTTTTGGTAACACTGGTACTTTTTTGTTTGCATAAAAACTACTTAAAGAAGTTGCTTATCAGAAGGTCACTAATATATTTGGACTTACACTGAATATTCTACTCTGCATTAGTCTTTGAAAGGAAGGTTCACGTTCACATGCTATCGTAAGTGGATAAAGAAAGACAGGAAGAGGAAGAATGGAATGCAGAGACAGATTATTTTATTCCTGTCAACTAGAGGGAGGGAGAGAGAGAGAGAGAGAAGTGGTCATTTGACACAGTGGTTAGGCTTCTGCTTGTGAGGCCTGCATCCTGTATCAGTGTGCCTGGGTTTCTGCGCCAGCTCTGCTCTGATACTGGCTTCCTGCTAGTGTGCACACTGGGAGGCAGCAGGTGATAGCTCAAGTACTTGGGTTCCTGCAAACTATGAACTCAGTTCCCAGGTTGTAACTTTGGCCTGGTCCAGCCTCAGCTGTTGCAGATACTTGGGGAATAAACCAGTGGAGGGAAGATTCTCTCTCTCTCTCTCATCTCTCTGCCTTTCAAATATGTAAAATAGATAAATGAACATTTAAAAAGATAGATTGATACAGATGGATAATAGATTACAGCCATGCAGGTATGACAGTTAGAAGAGTAGATGGATGGATGGGTGGATAATGGATAGTAGATAGATGATAGGTAGATATAGATACATACAGAGAGATTATGGGCACATTTTTTAGCATATACACTGATATCTGGAATTTTACAATCAAATTACTGCCAATAACTTTTCTTTTCATGAAATATACAGAAAATGACAATTTGTAAAATTGTGGAAAACCCAGAAGGAGTTTGAAAACATCTATTTGGGATTTGGTATAAAATATGCTTTTATTTTACTTGTACTTCAAAATTGTGATAAGAGACCGGCGCCACAGATCACTAGGCTAATCTTCCGCCTGTGGTGCCAGTACCCCGGGTTCTAGTCCCTGTTGGGGCGCCGGTGCCATGGCTCACTAGGTTAATCCTCCACCTGCCGCACCGGCACTCTGGGTTCTAGTCCCAGTTAGGGTGCTGATTCTGTCCCAGTTGCTCCTCTTCCAGTCCAGCTCTCTGCTGTGGCCCAGGAGGGCAGTGGAGGACGGCCCAAGTGCTTGGTCACCTGCACCTGCATGGGAGACCAGGAGGAAGCACCTGGCTCCTGGCTTCGGATGGGTGTAGCTCTGACCGGAGCAGCCATTTGGGGGGTGAACCAACGGAAGGAAGACCTTTCTCTCTGTCTCTCTCACTGTCTAACTCTATCTGTCAAATAAATAAATAAATAAAAAGTACTTTTAGTGTTTTAAAAATAATCAATATATGCAAATAAGTGATTAAAAATAGTCCTATGTTTTACGTACGCTGAAGGTAAGATATTTTGATGGTAGGAAATTTAGTGTCACTTTGAAAGTGTAAGGTTTTGGGCTCAGTTCTATGAGACCAGGACAATTCTCAGGCATCAAATCAAGCAACACAGTTTCTGGGCAGGCATCACAGGGACCCAAAACTGCTGAGAGAGCCTAGGACTAGAGATTGAAAGTTACACTAGAGCAATTTGGTTATATATTCAGCCACGGCCTGACATTTTAAGCAGTAGTATTTAATGAAAGATAAAGCAAATTAAACAAGAATTATATTGATAAATGTGATTAAAACAATTTAAATTTCAAGGCTTTAATATTTTAATAGGCTTAGTCTTTTGTTCTTAGTCACAAGCATAATTACTTTTCCTTCTTTTGATTTAAGGACAGAAAAATCCAAATAATCTTTGTAGAAAGATATACAGCGGGAAAAACTGATTTGGGTGAGAATAAATGTCATTGAAGTCCTGTAGTACATTACGTACACCCACATGTGAAAAGAAACCTTTATCATCTCATTGATTCCAGCTAGAAACAAACACACTGTTTTCTCCAGGTGCGATGGAGCAAGAGAATCTTTCTGTAGCTAGTCTGTAACTCACATAGCTTGTGTCAAAATTGAGAAAAAAAAAAGAAAATTTCCACATGTAAATCGCAGAATGTAGGCTGCCTCCCCTGGACCCCTGGATTCCCCCTACCTGGTCCTAAGTACAGGCTATGCTGGAATTCCAGAGAATAGGCAGCATTGAATTACTTCAGCAGTAGTCTTTGCAAGCATGCTTAAATAACTTGTCAAATCCAAAGGTTCTCAATAAACGCATATCAGAGTCAGCAGGACAGATGCTTCAAAATACATATTCACCCATGATAAATTATGTGAACACTGAATAATAAACTCACCTCCAATTTACTTTAGTTTGGGGATCTCTTAAATTCAGAGACCAACTACTGCTATTTGTCCAAGTATTCTGTGGTTCTTTTAAATGTGTTTGTACACAAACATGTGTAATAACTAATGCAGACACAAATATGTACACATACTCATACATCATGGGACTTCAAAAACTCATAGAAAAAATAAATTTAAAAGATAAGTTTATTTTGGTGCAAAAAAACTTAGATGCACTCACAATACTGTCACAATATATTTTTTTTTTCTTTTGAATACTTCTCTTACCTACCAGCTTCCTCCCTACCCCACGGAGCAAGAACTGCCTGGTTTCACTGTGGAAGCACTCAGTTCCCCAGAAATGTGTAGGCCCTGAAACTCCAAGCTGATGACATGGCTGAAATGGGGACTGCCAAGACCTACACATCCCTTCCCCGACTGTTGGATCAGCCCTCTGGCCCAGCTCTCCTCTCATTCTGCTGAGGGCCTGCTCAGGGCTCTGATTGGCAAGGACAGACCCAGGACTTAATCCACAATAATGTGAAAGATGTTGTAGCCAGCCTCACTTTAGAAACCAGAAAACATCCATGGGTTCTGGGAGGCCAGGGAGTGAATGACAGGAAAGGGCTGAGAATTTTCAGAGCTGTTTGCCCAGAAAGCAGAAGTGTCTGAATATTAGAGATGCCATTCTTTCTGAATAACACCTCCTACTAGGGTGAGCTTTGGCTTAACAGCTGAGACACCTGTTACAGGGCTCTCCAAACTCATGCAGATGTTTAAACTCTGAAGTCCTATGTTCAGGATTGACGGATTAAAGGTAGAGGCTTGATCTGATTATGGTGAATGACAGGTGGGTCTGGTGGGAGGACTTTAGGTCAATGGGGGCTTACTCTCAGAAGGTAGTTCTCATAAGAGGGCTCATTATTTAAGCAGAGTTCAGCCTTAGTCTCTCTCTGCTCCCTGGATCACCATGTAACAATTGTTCAACATCTACTCTGCTACGGCCAGCCTCCACCAGACACCAGACTAATGGGACCGCTTGATCTTGAACAGTCAGCCTCTAAACTGTAGGTATAAATAAACCTTTTCCTTCCCAAAAAGCTCTTCTGGGGTACTTCAGTTAAAGTAACAAAAAGTTGACTAATACAAGACCAGCAACCCATCTCAGAGTGTCTGGATTCAAAGACTGGCTCTGCTCCCAATTCCAGCTTCCTGTTAATGTGGACTCTGGGAGGCAGTGGTGAATCCCTTGCTTGAACAATTGGGTTCTGCCATCTATGTGGGAGGCCCAGATTGAGCTTCCAGCTCCCAGCTTCCACCTGGCCCAGCCCAGGCTATCAAGGATATTTAGGAGTGAACCAGCGGATGGGAGCATCTCCCTTTCCCTCTCCCTCTCCCCCTCCCCTTCCCTCTCCCTCTCCCTCTCGCCCTCCCCCCTCCCCCCTCCCCCTCCCCCTCCCTCTCCCTCTCCCTCTCCCTCCCCTCTTACTCTGCTGCTCAAAGAAAAATACCACCTTTTGGTGGACAGACTGTATACAAATTCTCATTTGTCAGGATGAATGTAGGGACCAGCTCTGTGGCACAGTAGGTTAATCCTCCACCTGCAGCACCGGCAACCCATTTGAGCACTGGTTCGAGTCCTGGCTGCTCCATTTCCGATCCAGCTCTCTGCTGCGGCCTGGGAAAGCAGTAGAAGATGGCCCAAGTCCTTGGGCCCCTGCACCCGCATGAGACACCTGGAAGAAGCTCCAGGCTTCTGGCTTCTGATCAGCACAGCTCTGGCCATTATGGCCATTTGGAGAGTGAACCAGCGGATGGATGGAAGACTTTTCTCTCTCTGCCTCCGCCTCTCTGTAGCCCTGCCTTTCAAATAAATAAATATTTAAAAAAGAAAGATGAACACAGTCTGGGAATATTTTTGTTATTATGCAGTTATTCTTTCCATTTTTTCTTTATTTGTTTAACCTGCTACCCTCCTCTAGGGACATCAATCACAGTAAACATTTGCTAAGGTGATCTTCAACTCTGGCTGCACGCTGAGATCACCTGGAGAGCTTTGCACAAGCCCAGGGCTCAGGTTCTACTGCTAGAGGTTTTGCTTTGATTGATTTGGAGTGGACCTGGGTACGGGGATTTTTAAAAGCTATCCAAGTGATTCCAATGTAAACCAAGATCGAGAAGCCTTGCTTTGTAGAAAAAAAAAAAAATCCTAGGCTGGGAGTGAAGGGAGTTTAAAAAAAGAAAGTGAATAAATCAGCATGATCCTGTGTTCTATTTCTGGACAAGAAAGACACCATGAGTGCAGGGGTAAATGATAGTCCAGTCACCTTAATTCAGGCCACGCAGCTTTGTTCACTGCTTCACAGTCTCCGTGTTATTAATTTTCTGTTTCATAAACCTGACAAACATAATTGTTAATTATGTACTATACACTCCACCCTCATAGTAAATGGTTTCTCTCAGAACCCTCATCTAATATAAAGCTATAGTGCAATGTCCCACTATATTAAATTTCAATTTAATTATCTTTATTACAGCATCACCTCCTTGGAGGAAATGATTAACTCTGAGATGGACTTATAATAGGAGAGAAAGGTATTGCAAGGAGCCTTGCCCTCCAGCCCGGTGCTAAGCTAGAGGCTACAGTTGCGAGCACAAGAGCAATAATAAAATGGTTGAAAAATGAGTTTCTTTTTCATTTCCTCAGCTCCCTGTGATGTGCTCCCTTAAAAGTCCCTACTGGCACACACAAAGCGAATGGCAGAATAAGGACTGGAAGCTTAATGCACAAATCGTGTGTGTGTGTGTGTGTGCATGCATGCACACTTTAGTTAAAAGCAATGAATGCTTCTCAAACAATGAACACAGGAGAGAATAGGAGGCAACCCATGGACAGTACATGCTCATTGCTAATAATTAATCTTTTAGGAGTTAAATTTTATTTAGCACCACATATGTTTTTTAAAAAAAAGATCAGGGTGTTTTACTTCTTAACATTACTTGAAGTGACATTCATTAAGACTCTCTTTAACCTTGGTGTGAAAATTAAAAGAGCTAGAAGTCTGCAAGATTTCCTGAAGTAATTGTTTGCATCCATTAACACGAAGGGGCTTGAATCCCAAGCAATTTTCATAGTAGGTGACCAAGAAGAAGCAAACTCAAAAATGGGACCATGGGGCCTTGAGTATCTATGTTATTAAAGCAAAAACAGTGAAATGAACCTTTGTTATCACTTATTATTCAGATAATAAGTAGTCACAGAAAGCATTTTGAGATCCACTGGCACCATGCCACACATATGGCTCCCTACTCCTATTTTTGCTCTTTTTAAACACATTAGGCAATGCAAACACAGAGAAATCAACTTGTCTAAATCTCAAAAATCAGGTCCAACAGAGACAAAAACAATTCCAGGGGCATTTGACATACATTACTTACCTACTGGGACCTGTTCTGAGAAACACAGGTAGGTGAATTCCTCATTGCGCAACCATCACAGGGTGCACCAACACTAACCAAGAAGGTGTAGGTCAATCACTTAGTGTCGCTTTATGATGCAATCAAGACACAAATGAACAAAGTTGCCAGTGTCACACAGCAGACTGTTTCACAGTCGACATTTTACCAAAAATAAGAGTATGCTCTAAAAGAATAGATAAAAGTATATAAAAACACAGAACAGAAATGTTATCATTAATTCTCATTATCAACTGTTACATACTATTCATAATTGCATTGCTTTACTTTTATATGATTGGAAGCACAGGTGTGTTTATATCAGCATCACACAAAAATGTGAGTAATGCGTCGTGCTAGTATGATATCATGCCAGATAGGATGTTACAATGGCTACAATGTCATGACCGTTATGCTGCCATGATAGGCTATGACACTATCAGATAAACAATGATGTTACTAGATGACAATAATTTTTCAGTTCCATTACAACCTTACAGGACCCCATGGCATATGTGGTCTGTGATTGGTCAAAATGTCATTATGTTGTGCATGACTACTGTAGTCACTGAATTAGGAATACCACTTGATGTAGCTGGGACTCCAGCTTGAGCCTAACTTATATTTATTTATTTATTTATTTATTGGACAGGCAGAGTGGACAGTGAGAGAGACAGAGAGAAAGGTCTTCCTTTACCGTTGATTCACCCTCCAATGGCTGTTGCAGCTGGTGCACTGCGCTGATCCGAAGCCAGGAGCCAGGTGCTTCTCCTGGTCTCTCATGGGGTGCAGGACCCAAGCACTTGGGCCATCCTCCACTGCACTCCCAAGCCAGAGCAGAGAGCTGGACTGGAAGAGGGGCAACCGGGACAGAATCCGGCGCCCTGACCGGGACTAGAACCCAGGGTGCCGGCGCCGCAGGCAGAGGATTAGCCTAGTGAGCTAAGGCGCTGGCCCAATGAGCCTAACTTAATCCACAAGATATTGATACTTTGGATTAGTGAGGATGTAGGGGAAGGGGATTCCTAACTGAGCAGCCTCGTTGGTGAAAACTCATCTTGAGTGTGAAAAAATGAGGCATTTCAGTGAATTAGCCAGCCTAGTCTAATGTAAGAGAGCACTTCGAGAGTACATTCTGCACCTATTGTTCACATAACTCCCATTGTCCACTTCAGGAGGAGGAAGATGCAAGAAAAAGCAAAAACAGAAGTAGGGACAGTTGTGTAACTAAAATTTCTGCAATAGATCAGAAGGAGGAATCTGTCGTGCATCTGGAATGAACAGAAAAGACTGTGTTCCGAATGAGCAGATATTGAAGCTAACACTTCCAAGGAGGTAGGAAGAGGCTTCCTGGTGACACTGCAGTTCAGCTGTTCACCAGTGCTGATGCACTTGATGAAGGATGGCAGTGGCAAGTGCTGAGTATCCTGCAGCATCTGAGGGTCCTGTATGAATGGGGCAGAAATGTGAGGGTACACGGGGCGCTTACCTTTGTGATCAAATTGGTATGAGCTCCATAAAGACACATGATTAGAGTTCAAAGAAAAGTCTCCTTGGATTTCAGTCTGGCAGCCTATGTAACCAAAGTACACAATCTTGATAGTCCCTGTTCTTCACCAGAACTCTGTGCAGTGTGCTGTCTGTGGACAGTTAATACTATTTGCTCATTTGGGCTTGCTCCCTCAGTGTGCTTGTGCGCTCTGTGGTTTTACAAGATGCATCCATGAAGATGCAGTCAAGAAAACAGAAACAAGTGTGGGGGCTTCAAATGGAGAGAGAACAGCACAGGAACTGAGTTACTCACCATCAGAAGGCCTGAAGAAGTCACAAGGGGAGGGTTTGGCCCATCACTGCTGGACGATACTTCTCCCCATTATGGAGAAGATTAGAGGGGAAAACACTGCAGAGCCCAGGGTTGAGTCCTTTACCCTGCTGGATATCCCCCTGCTGCTGTAAGGCCCACCACCGCCCCGGCTTCGTCAGACTGTAGGAGGAACCCACAGCTTCTAACACTGCCGCCTGAAGTTCAAGGGAAGAAAATGCCCTCTGTCTTGCTCCTGTTTTCCCATATCCTTCTAGGGCCTCCTGATAGAAGCATGAACTGAAGCCACTAGGCAAGGGACTCTTGTAAAAGCCTGCAGACTTCAGCTACTTCTAAGAGAAAAAAAAAAGAGCATAGACTCAGGGGAAGCGAGCCAATAGCCAATAAGCAAGTCACCAGCGTGCTGGCTTACCCAACTCAAAGATAGGGAGAAGGCTAGTATGGAAATAGTTCTAATCAACTACATTCCATTTCTGAAGGGAATTTTTAGTAGAAATTATACAGTGCTCATCCGTCACATAGTACAGCAGGAAAACCATCAATTTCTTCCTTTTGCTCTGTGATTCATAGATTTTGCTTTAAAATGCTCATTTCCATTTGCTCATATTTTGATATTACAATCAATAAAGCACAACCAGTATACATAATGCACACTTTATTAGAATAAGAAAGACAATGTAAGATAGAAAATTTAATGCCTGACACAAGGCCAAATAGCATCAGAGGAAGAGATCAAATGAAAATAGCTTATGAAAATTCACTCCCATTAGAAGATGGCCTTTTTATGTCAGCTTGATAACTTCCAGGAAACAGACAAAGACATTTCAAATATCAAAATGATATAATAATAATATAAATGGAGTCTTTACAAATTGCTAATGGCACGACATACCAGCTTCAAACTATGGCTATAGCAACTGCATCAGGAAAAATCAATGAATTATACTACATCTGGAAATAAAAAGCAGAGTAATTAATATCCCTGAATCAGTTTTGTGAAGCTATTATCTTAATTTTGTGTTATTTTGAACAGAATGAAAATTACAAAAGCAAGGTATTAACAACAAAGGCGGTTTCTGAGACTTTGTTGGGACATTTGCCTCTTTTGTTTTCTTTATTGGAGACTAAAATCATCTTCAAAAAAGTAATCAGCTATGTAAAGAAAACGAACTTTTCCAAAACAAGTTAGCAGTCAAATAGAATGTGAATGACAAACACCAAGCCTCCACAGGCAATGCAGGTTTTTGGAAGGGAAGGTAAAGTCTTAATTATCTCCATGCCTGCATTTCACAGAGACAGATTTTTGACATTCATTAACAGACATTTCAAAATAAAATTATGCAACTGGGTTTGAATTTCTAATAGTTATCCATTGGTCCTAGACAGTGCATCCTTGCCCTTCCCTATGAAGAAGCTACCTTCATTCTTCCAAAACCTGGAGAGACTCCTCCAAACTCTGGTCTGGGGGAGATGGTGGAGTCAATCCCTGAGCAGGCAGGAGGGGCAACCTCTAGGCACAGCTCCTTCCACGTGTAGGCATGAGGCTGGGGAATAGCCACCTGCACCAGCAGCACTACCCCGGAGTCAACCTTACGAAGCTTAGAAACTGGACAGTCGTTAACCCTGCAACAAAGAACTGTAATTTGCAGAGAAGGCAGATACCGCAACTAGAAGAGGGTATTGCAGGCATCGTCCTCGTCGTGCAGGCACACACCATCTGTGTGCAAATCTAAACAGCCACTAGCCAAGGAGTGCCTTGAAGCTTGGAGCACTTCCATCTTGCATTTTGCCTTTCTGTTGCCCACAAGCCTCATTAACCTAAGCAACTCTCCTGGTTTCCCCTTGTGAGAAGTCATGTGCCTATTTTCAACATTTGCTCTGTTTATGAGTATGGATACTAATTATATATTTCATGAATGAGAGAAATGTTTATAGCAATGGGGTAGTTTTATGGTTATAATATTTGAAACTGTGATATGCTTCACTGTCAAGGTGAGATCATAATTTAAGTTGGTAATGTTACCTGTTCTGTCTTATTAGTACATAAAATAATAGCATACTTTGTAACTGTTGATGTTATGTATTAGATAAAATGTGGCACTTAGTAAATGTCTAATACTGATGAATTTCAGATCCTGACTTTATAAAAACTGCACGCTACCACTTAACTAGAACAATTTATGTTTTATTTTTAAAAAAATATTTATTTATTTATTTGAAAGACAGAGTTGCAGAGAGAGAGAGGAAGAGAAAAAGAGAGATATTCTATCTGCTGTTTCACTCCCCAGATGGCCACAACAGCCATGGCTGAGCCAGACCAAAGCCAAGAGCCAAGAGCTTCATCCGGATTTCCCGCATGGGTGGCAGGGGCCCAAACACTTTTTCTCAGGCCATTAGCAGAGAGCTGGAGCAGCTGGGACTTGAACTGGTGCCCTTACGGGCTGTCAGCACTGCAAGCACTGGCTTTACCCTCTAGTCCTATATGGGTCACAGGCATCACAATGGCAGCTTTACCCATTACACTACAATGCTGGCCCCAGAGCAGTTTCTTTTTCTTTTCTTTTCTTTTCTTTTCTTTTCTTTTCTTTTCTTTTCTTTCTTTCTTTTTTTTTTTTTTTTTTTTTTTGACAGGCAGAGTTAGACAGTGAGAGAGAGAGAGACAGAGAGAAAGGTCTTCCTTTTCCATTGGTTCACCCCTCAATGACCGCTGCGGCCTGTGCGCTGTGGCCAGTGCACCGTGCTGATCTGAAGACAGGAGCCAGGCGCTTCTCCTGGTCTCCCATGGGGTGCAGGGTCCAAGCACTTGGGCCATCCTCCACTGCACTCCCGGGCCACAGCAGAGAGCTGGCCTGGAAGAGGGGCAACCGGGACAGAATCTGGCACCCTGACCAGGACTAGAACACGGAGTGCCGGCGCCGCAAGGCGGAGGATTAGCCTAGTGAGCCGTGGGGCCGGCCACAATAACATTTTTATTTATGTTTTTAAAAGATTTTTTTTCATTTTCGATTCTCTTTATATACAGAAGATCAGTTTAGCATACATTAAGTAAAGATTTCAACAGTTTGCTCCCACACAGAAACATAAAGTGAAAAATACTGTTTGAGTACTAGTTATAGCATTAAATCTCAATGTACAGCACACTAAGGACAGAGATCCTACATGAGGAGTAAGTGCACAGTGACTCCTGTTGTTGACTTAACAAATTGACACTCTTGTTTATGGCCTCAGTAATCACCCTAGGCTCTTGTCATGAGCTGCCAAGGCTATGGAAGCCCCCTGAGTTCACTGACTCTGATCATATTTAGACAAGGCCATGGTCAAAGTGGAAGTTCTCTCCTCCCTTCAGAGAAAGGTACCTCCTTCTTTGATGACCCGTTCTTTCCACTGGGATCTCACTTGCAGAGATCTTTCATTTAGGTTTTTTTTTTTTTTTTTTTCCAGAGTGTCTTGGCTTTCCATGCCTGAAATTTTTTAAAATTTTTATTTGAAAAGCATAGTGACAGATTGAGAGAGAGAAAAAAGAGAAAGAGAGAGCAAGCTTCCATCTGCTGGTTCACTCCACAAATGCCCACAACAGCAGGGCTGGGCTGGGCGAAAGCCAGGAGCCAGGAACTCCCTCTGGGTTTCCCACACAAGTGGCAGAGACCTGAGTATTTGAGCCATCATTTGTTCAGGGTGTGCATTAACAAGAATCTGGACTGTAACTAGAGTCAGGGCCTGAACCCAGGCACTGCATTATGGGATGCAGGCATCCCAATTGGCAGTTTTACGACTGTGCCCCAGAATGAGTTTAATTGAGGATAAAACCAGGTTCAAAAAAGGGGGGGGGAGGGCAGGGAGGTCAATTAGAAAACTGAAAATTTCAGAATAAAACTGCACATAAAATATTTACCATGTTTTCTTGTTTCTTAAAATGCACACACTAAATTACCTAGTCACTTAGAATACAGAGTAGCGAACACAGCCTTCCTCCATGACATATTTTAAAGGATCAGGGTGTTGCATTCACAATTTATAAATGAAGTTCCAGTTTTGTCAAAAGAAATTTCATACAGAAATTAAGAAGCTTGATGGGGTTTTCTATGGAGGTGAGTCCCAGAGAAAGCTGCTCCATCATTTTATCTGATGCAGGTGTAATTATTTTTGATTCTATAAATGGTCTCAAAATTTGAAAGTATTCTGTATTGAGATGAAATGCCCTTTCCCCTTAGCCTTTTGATATTGAGTGCACTTAGAAGGCCTGCTGGATGCATCTCAGTGACAGAGTGAGCCGAGGATGCTCCACTTTGCTCCCCCTGGAAGGCAACAGTGACACAGGGTCCCCACAGAGTGGGATGCACAGCACAGGAAGCTGTTTCAATTAAAGCACACACAGGAAAATTTTATGAAGTTTTTATGAGCTGATTTGTTTTAGCTCTGAATGGAGGAAAGAAGCAGAGAGGAAAAGCGTCTACAATTTTGTGACATAAAAATCCAGTTGGATTTAGTGTGATTTTTTTCAATACTCCCCAGGCACATTTGAGAAGACTAACCTCATAAGACTGCCTCAATTCAGCAACTAAGAAAAGCAAGAAGTAGCTGGTCTGTAAACAATCCACAAAGCAAATCGCCAGTGGATATTTCCCCAACTGAAAGTCTTTGAGTTACAATGGAAACAGCTTCTCAAGTCTATAAGGAGCATAAGTCTTCTCTTTGGTACCATAGGGGCTTTGTCATGACTTGTAATGAGCTGAACATTGTAATGCATGTTCTTAAAAAATTGACTATTACTATGTGTGCAAAAATACAATACACATGCACCAGGATGTTAACAAAACAGCACCTGCACAAACTAAGATTGCAACTCTATTCTCAGCTTATCTTTGCTTTTCACTCACTGGGATCATTTCTGTTTCAATGGGAAAGGAAAGCCGCACATGCAAGCATAATTCTTACATTAAACTGGAGCCACCACTTTTGTATGAATCAGCGCTCTGTAAACAAAACAAAAATCTGAAAAATTTTAAGTCCAAATATTCTCTTTCAGATAAGCATAATAAGCTCCCATGATGACAATGTAATAGCAACAGACTATAAGTAACAGAGGCTTTTAAAATTAAGATTGGAATTTAACGAAGGTCCTATGTAATTATGTGCTACTTAGAGAATTTTAAATTGACTGTACTGTAAGTAATTATTTAAACTTCCCAAAAATTCTTAAAAAATAAATTCATTAGTAAAATTAAGAAATTAAGGTACAGGGAAGGGAAAGGACAGAAATAGCCATGATTATATTTATTCATCCTTTTTAAAATGACAGCAATTAATAAAGCTCTTGAAACTCAATACATCGTCCACTCACGGCAGACAAGTGACAGGTTTGCTAACTGATATCTGACAACCAGGTGAATAATACAATCACTACAATTAACAAATATTGAATGCTTATAATTGTGATTCACTAGACACACCATGCCTTGTGCCAACGACTTTGCAGTTTTTCTGCTGTTTAGTCCTTCAGCTATTGTGGTATACGGGTGGGAACCTGTCATGCTTCAACCTCAGTAGAGGAGCATCTTGAGGGTCCAGGACTTGGAGACATCCCCATGTCACAGAGTCCACAAGGGGCAAGGCTAGGCAGTGAATAGGCAGCTTCTGCCGTGCCTGTTCCTCATATAATTCTCAATGACCAAAGCTACAAAAGGGAAAAGGCAAACCAACATCAAGGATGCTGTGATTTGGGCAAATGTACCTCTGTAAATTGTGGGCAGGTGAAAATTCTTCCTTACAGTGAAGGCAGCTGACAGTGAATAGTGACTGTCCATTACAACTTCAAAATGGGGGCTTCAACCAACCACAGATCTGTAGGCTGGGGATAAGCTTTAAGAAGTACCATGTTGGCCAGCACCATGGCTCAATAGGCTAATCCTCCGCCTTGTAGCGCTGGCACACTGGGTTCTAGTCCCGGTTGGGGCGCCGGATTCTGTCCCGGTTGCCCCTCTTCCAGGCCAGCTCTCTGCTGTGGCCCGGGAGGGCAGTGGAGGATGGCCCAAGTGCTTGGGCCCTGCACCCCATGGGAGACCAGGAGAAGCACCTGGCTCCTGGCTTCAGATCAGCGCAGTGTGCCGGCTGCAGCACACCAGCTGTGGCGGCCATTGGAGGGTGAACCAATGGCAAAAGGAAAACCTTTCTCTCTGTCTCTCTCTCTCTCTCACTGCCCACTCTGCCTGTCAAAAAAAAAAAAAAAAGAAGTACCATGTCCAAACCCACGTAGAGGTTCTGTGCAGTGCGTTCCCGGCAGGTGGCCTGGCAGTCTCTGCTTGAAACAGGGAAGGTGCTCACAGCCTGCCAGGCAGCCATTCCAGTTGTGAATGCCTTGAATTTTTAGAGAAGATGTCATCATAGAGAGTCCAAAATACGAGTTTCTGTAACTGAAAGTAATTAGTTTAGGTATCATACAGAATACTGTACCCTGTGTCACTTAATCATTAAAAGGACTACTTTGGGAATGGGCATTGTGGCACATTGAGTTAAGCCACCACTTGGGATGCCCACATCCCATATTGGAGTGCCTGGGATTGAGTTCTGTCCCTATTTCTCATCCAGCTTCCTATTAATCTAACTGGAAGGCAGCAGATGATGGCTCAAGTATTTGGGTTCCTGCCATTCACAAGGAAATCCTGGTGGAATTCCTGGCTTAAGCCTTCCTCAGCCTTGGCTGCTATTGGCATTTGAGGAGCGAATCACTGAAGGGATGATCTCTCTTATTCTATCTCTCCAGCACTCTGACTTACAAATAAATAAATAAAACTTAAATAAATAAATAAATAAATAACAGTTGTTTTACCGTAAAACATAGAGGGTAAAGTATCACTTAAAAAGCTGAATAATTTGTTTCATAAGGGGAATGTTAATGCTTAGATTCTATTTCTATCAGCTGTGTCAAGGCCAGAAAAATCTAACGCACAGCCTGGATTGTATTGCCTAACTCAAATAAAATTTACTAACATGTCAAGGGCATAACACTTCACAATATTATTGTACTTCATTACATCAATTGATCATGATTGTGTTGGTAAAATATACCTAGTGTATGGTTGAAGCAAGATTCAGAACTGGACATGGTAGCAGGGACTGTGCAGGAGGTCTCTGAGCAGGTAATTGCCACTCAAGTCCTCTGAGTGAGCAGCAAAGGGGCGCATGTGCAGCACTTGTGACGTATTGGGTAGCAGGCAGGGTGCTCAGACAGGATGAACCGTGGTGGAGATGCTACACACTGCCACCTCTTCTGAGCGTGCAGGGCTTCCAATGGCCTTAGCAAGGCACGGTGCCCCTTTTCACACACCCACCCTGCACACCAAACTGCAGAGGCTTAGCTTCAGAAAAATATTGGTTCTCAAAATCAAGAGTTGGCATACACTTTAATCTGTTCTATAGATACACAGGGCCAGCTCAGCCAAATACCCGACTCCTGAACAGCTCGCTTCACCTGTAAAGCAAATGTCAGACAGGACAGGAGACTGTAACTACTTAGTTTCTAGAGAGAAGTGTCAGATTTGATCATGTCATCTAATATTTCCCCTCGAATTAGTCCTTTTTTTATCTTTTTTATTTATTTTTTTGACAGGCAGAGTGGACAGTGAGAGAGAGAGACAGAGAGAAAGGTCTTCCTTTGCCGTTGGTTCACCCTCCAATGGCCGCCACGGCCGGCGCACCGCGCTGATCCGATGGCAGGAGCCAGGTACTTATCCTGGTCTCCCATGGGGTGCAGGGCCCAAGTACTTGGGCCATCCTCCACTGCTCCCGGGCCACATCAGAGAGCTGGCCTGGAAGAGCGGCAACCAGGACAGAACCTGGCACCCCGACCGGGACTAGAACCCGGTGTGCCTGCGCTGCAAGGCGGAGGATTAGCCTAGTGAGCCGCGGCGCCGGCCCCCTTGAATTAGTCTTAAACAAAAAGCCCAGCAGTGGCCTAAGGCTCGATGGTGCTCTAAGAGGAGGTTACATCAAGCAAGTTTTAGGAATTGCTGTTTCCTGCTGATTTCTTCTGTCCCAATCACCAACAGAGGCTCCAACTGACCCCCAGAACTGGCAAAATTGTGCAGTCTCTGTCTGAATTTAAAATCATATTGTTAACAGCAGTCTTTTCAATTATGCAACTTGTAAGTATTCTGATTTTTATGAGCCTTCCCAGTAGTGGTCTGATAATAATTTTCCTGTGCTTTTAACCCAAAAGTTATGGGCGTGATGTTGAAATGACACATATATTTCCTTTTTTTGTTTTACTCCATTTCCAAAAATATTAGTAAGAGCTTTTGAATGAAAAAATAGCCTTCTACCTATTACAGGCCAACCTGAAAGTCTTAACAAAGTTTTAAACTTCCATTAACTCAGGAAGAAAAAGCAGTATAAGCTTACACAAAGCACCCATTTGAAATATTGCTTATAATCACCCTTCCTTTACACTATGCTGTTTCATGAATCTTTAAATCGATTTTTAAGTTTATTTAGATCCTCTTACTGAAGCTGGTACATGTTCATTAAAAATAAAAAGTTAATCAATGTTCTTAAAATTGCAGACATACATATAAAAGGAAAATAAATCATTAAAATTCCAAAAAATACTTTGATAAGAGGGTTCATGTATACTTCTGACGTGATTAAGCTTAGAAGCGAACCAGGTTCCTGCAACCCTCTGTGGCATTGCTGCTGTATGACCCTATGTCAAGTGCAAACTAGCAACGGCAATGTCATCTCTGTATTTATGCCTCATTCCTCACTGCTTAACAGAGAAAGAGAATCCTTGCCTATATGATGCCGTTCCCACTTTGTGAATCGATGAAGAATGGTGAAGAGTTTAGAAAGAGCATCTGCCTGAATAGAACCTTGAGGTCTGCCCCATGGCACATGACTGACATTTGGAGAGTGACACAGCTCCAACCATAGAGCTGTAGAGTGGGATCAGAGTGAAGACAGGAGATGGGAATATTCTTGCTAGACCACTCCAAGTGAAATTTTGCAAAGAACCTTCTTCATGAAACCGGGCCACAGGTATAGACTTGACCCATTCTTCCTATTCCCCAGGCTGGAAAAGTATGGCAAAGGTGAGCATTACACTCATTTTTTTCATTCTCCTTCCTTAGGTCTCATTTCTTCCTCCCCCTTTCCCAGTTTTTCCTTGGGGACAGTGAATGTCACCACCCCCAGAAAAATCAAACTAGACAGGGAGGAAGCCACAAAAGGCATTATTATTCCACCAATAAGTAATCAAGCAGAAAATCATCTTCTAGCTTAATCACATTGTCTCGTTTTAGGAATAAGGAAAACAAAGAGAAGTGAGTTGTATCACATTGTGCTTCATCAGTCTTAAGTAAGAGTCTGAGTTGGAACTTAAGCCTTCCAGCTCCCAGTAAGTACTTTGTCAATGACACTACACAGATTGTTTATGCTTAATTTCACTTCTGCTACAGTGAGTGTCACCTACTTGGAGGTAATGGTTATTCCTACTTGTAGTCCTATCACTAACTAGCACACTCCAGGAACGTGGGATGTGATCAATAGATTTGTGTCTAACAACATTGAACTCTCAAGACAGTACAAATCCTCACTTGTCCCAAAGCAAGCTGTAGTGGTAGCCTGATGTTTCATTTCCTGGCTGCTCTGGGTTCATAAAAAGAGAGTGTCTGAGATCAGCATTGTGGGTTAAGTTGCCACCTGTAACACTCACCTCCCATATTAGATCCTTGGTTTGAGTCCTGGCTGCTCCACTTCTGATCAGCTCCCTACTGCTATGCACAGGGCAGACCTGGATGGAGTTCCAGAATCCTAGCTTGATCCTGGCCCAGTCCTGGCCATTGTGGTCATTTAGACAGTAAGCCAGCAAGTGGAAGATCTCTTTCTCTGTGTCTCTCCCTCTGTAACTCTGCCTTTCAAATAAATAAGCAAATCTTTAAAGGCAGAGAGGAAGAGAGAGATGGGCAGGGTTGGGGGGGGAGAGAGAGAGAGAGAGAGAGAGAAACTTCTACAATAAAGGGAGGAGCCTGTATTCTAATATTGATACAAAGAAAATACCAGGAAAGGATCAACATCACTCAGATTTGAATTTGCAAAGGAATGCAGAGAAGAGGCAGCACAGAGACACAGAAAAGAAGCCCAGGAAACAGCACGGAGCTCCAAGAGATGTAGAAAAAGACAAAAAGAGGTTCCAATGGGACTGGAACTTGGAACCGCTTTCTGTAAATGTTGTTTTAAGTATGAAATTTTGTGTAAATGACATCCCTGATCCTCATCCACCATAGGCATGAAAGCTCCCAGCACGGAATGGGGGTGCCCCTTGCAGACTTTGTTTCCAAGTCAGCTTCAGTGATTCTCCAGGTTTCTTGACAAATGAAAGTAACAGGTTCATTTGAACAAGCAGGGTTTATTGTCTCCATTTGCCTTCGGCTTGTTTGCTTCCTTGGGGGACTTAATGAAGGAGCAACATTTGGGCAGGAGGCAAAGTGCTTGGGAGCTGTCAAAAAGCAGTGGTTAAAAAGCTTCAAACTGGGGCCCACCAGTGTGCAACTGCTGTGGAAGAAAATGCTTGAAAACAAGACATACATTTTTAATAAATGGGGACCTGGAAAGTTATTTTTATTTGATCCAAGCCTGACACTATTTTGTGTCTCTAAATTCCTTTGGAAACTACAATTTTCAATGCCCACATCATCTTCAAAGTGCTCCAAAGGACATGAATATCACGCAGCTGTCTTTGACAGCATGGAAAGTCAAGGATCGCCCCCCACTCAGTCTTATATATACCAGAAATGCTTTGTCTGTCATTTCCTTTCTGTGACATAAGGAAATAGCACCAAGAATGTCCTGGGCTTCTTGCAGGGAACCTCTCCTTCTTGTTAGCATACACATGGTTTTATAAATGTTCCTCATGATCTGAGTTTAGGGTAATGTAGACTTCACTGTTTGCATTTCTCCCTCCATCGTGAGTCTGAGTGGACTTAGAGACCCCTCCACATTGGAGAGATTATGTCACAGACCCAGATTATCTGACACTTGACCAAGACCATTCTTCTGGTTCTGCAGAACCAAAACGCACAGATTCTTCAAGCTTTCTACTCAGGCCTTCTACTCTTTCTTCTGAGCAGTAATAAAATATATACCATAAGATGGGGCTGCTATTTGTCTTTCTTTTTTAAAATATATTGCTAGATACTTTAAATATATTCAATTACTTTTCTTTTTTATATTTTCAAAGATAGTTAATATTCTTCCATTTAGATAGGAAACTGAGATCTAGGAAGATTACATAACTCACCCCATGCCACAAAGCTACTTGATGACAAAACCGAGAATGGAACTCAGCTGTCATGGCTGTGCTAACACATCCGCAAACCTCAAAATCAAATGGAAACCTGAATATGGAAATATGAATGGAGGCAGACATCACTCCTAAAACTGCTGCAGAGAGAGAGAGAGAGAGAGAGAAATCAAGGAAGAAATCTAACCTGGGCATTGGAAGCCCCAGTCTAATGCCATGTTCCACTAGTGAAGGAAGGTAGACAGAGGACAGCCCCAGAACCTGGACTCTTGCTCTCTATTGCAGGCATCAATGCTACCATGCTACCCACCCCTTTCACTGTTACTTATAGGATCAAATAAGAAAGGTAGATAGGAAAACACTGCAGAGTATTTATTAGAGAAATATAGCTTTAAATTCTCAGCCCTCAAGGAAGGTGTTTCCAAACTCTGTGCTCTCTTGCCTTAACTAGAGAAATAGATGATTGATTGATAAATGGTAGATAGATGAAATACATAGATAAGACAGATGAGACAAATTAATACAAAAATTAAAAATGAATACTTCTCCATCATGCTACTTAGTTAAAAGCTGTGCTGCAATGATCTGAGCATCCTGCTCTTTATATCATCCTGAGAAGCATTGCGAGCAAGGCAGGGTATACTGGGTTGAAGGGCATGTCTCCCCCCAGCCCTCCAATCATGTCTACCTGGAACATCAGCATGTAATCTTACTCGGAAATAATGCCTTGGCAGATGTAATGACGCAAAGATTTCTAAGTGAAATCATCCCTGGATCTGGGGAAGGACTTAAAACCCACATTAGGTGTCCTTTTAAGTGGAGGAATGGGCACAAAGTCACAAGGAAGAAGTCTTGGGACTGTGGGGATAGAGATTGGAATGATGGTGCCACAAGCCAGGGCATGCCAGGAGCCACCAGAAGCCAGGAGAAGCCAGGAAGGCATCACCCCCAGAGACTTCAGAGGGAGCACAGCCCTGCTGACACCTCGATCTTGCTCTCCTGACCTCCAGAACTGTGCAAGAATGGATTTCTATTATCTTAAGCCACCAAGTGTGTGGCGATTTGTTGTAACAGCCCCAGCACCCTGCACAGAGAGCAATGTGTCTTCATGGACTGGGGGTTCTCTTGTCCTCAGTGAGGAGGCTTCTCTCCCATCCATACCCTGCAGGGCTCTGTGCATGAGCAGTGCAGATCATGACCATAACCATTGCTGGTTACCAACTCCCACTCCAGTCGATCAGCACTCAGCTGCTAAATAGGATAGCCGTCTTGAATATCACCACTGCTCACAGGTATTAGGAGGAAACCGTATTCAGCTACAAATAAATGATGCAGTCCAGCTGCTTATCTATTATTGTGTTTGATATAATTTCGTGTTCGAAGGTTTTCATGAATAGACTGATACTGGATGCAGCCTGAAGCCCATCTCGGTCAAGAATAAAAATGTTGGTGAAAAAAACTGCACATTATAGATTAGGGTATATCGCATGGTTTCAGAGAAGGTGCTAGTGGATGAAAATTACTTTTACCTTTCTCTTTCACTACAAAAAGAATGTGAAAGACAGGAAATGGGAAATAGCTGTTCCCGTGTATAAAATGAGGAAAGGTAGGAGTATTTTTTAAAGCTCAGTTTAAAGGGATTGAGATCACCACAGTGACTCAAAGGGTACAGGAATATTGCAAGGGACACCCTCAGTGAATATTTGATGGAAGAACAAATAATACAGGATTTTTCACATATCTCTTTCCTGCTAAAATTACTGTAGTTGTGTTGGAGTGTGTGACCAGAGCAATTGAAGTATTTGATAAATTATAAAGCAGTTTATTTTTATATAGGGAAGGTGGACATTTCTTAGGCAGTCAATAGCAGGAATCCACTGCCCTTCTTCCATTCTAATTCCTGCCATTTTATTAGTATCAACTGCATCTTAACCAGAGACACAAAAAGGTTAAATAACCATGCAGGGGTGTTGAGAAGAACAAAAAAGCTTAGCAGTAATGAGATCTCAACATTTAACAATCTTCACCTCACTGACCTTGGAAATGTAACCTAGGGTGCCACCCCACATATGTCTCACCCAGCAATAAGGCAGGCAAAGGAGTGGAAACAGGCATTCCTGGGCCCCGAGGACACCCTCTGTGTCCACATAAATGTAACACAAACTGTTGAGGGCTCAGCTGTGGGCAAGATAGTAGGACACATCGTCTTCCCCAGCCCAGGTAAGAAAACAAGGACAGGTAATTTACCCTTTAAAGCATCAGACATACTCTGGGGCCAGTGGTGTGTTGCAGAAGTTGAAATCTCTGCTTATGAGGCCGCATATCATATCAGGGTGCTGGTCTGAATCCCAGTTTCTACAATTCAATCCAATTCATGATAAACGTGCCTGGGAAGGCACCAAATGATGTCTCGTGTACTTGAGCCTCTGTCACTCCTCTGTGGAGTTTCTGACTTCACCTTGGTGCAGCCCTGGCTGTATATATATCTTCTTTTTTTAAAAAATGCCCAAGGGGACAAAATTTTCTTTATTCCTGATATTCTTCAGGAAAGAACTGGGCCACTTAGCAACCTCTGAAAGTACATTTGAAATCTCAGAGTTTTCAGAATTCACATGACTCCACAATGTGGCTCATTCACAGGAATCTGCCAAGTTATTCACACCAGGAATTGAGGACACAGCCCTAGTTCCAGACAGGGGTACACAAAGGTGGTGGTTGGGAGTCTCGTGTTTTGCAAGCCTTTTTGTCACTCACTAAGGTTCACAGTAAGGTCCCCCTTTTCTTGGCAAAAGAATCACGGAGTGCAGGTCAGGTTTGGCTTGTACTTCTAGCATCAGGGCAACCCTACAGAGATATGTGCTGGCAGCCAGAAGCAGCAAGGCCCATGAATATCTAAGAGTCGAGAGAGATTTAGGGAAGACAGTGCCAATGGAGCCACAGGGTGGAGTGCATCTGATCTGTTCCAGCAAACTTCTCAGCATCAGCTAAAGCTGTTTCCTCTCCCAAAACAGCCACATAGCATCCAAATGCAACATTCCTTTCAGTATCCTACAGAGTCCTACTTCTGTGCCTAACTGCCTAAGCGGTGTTGCCTTCACTAAGTGAAAGTGAGACCAACTGACGACTGGTGCTTCAAATCTGGGAGCCTGCAAGGGCGATTGTTAACAAAATTTAGTGTATAGAATGCACATAACAATGGTAGACATGCCAAGAGATGCATTTGCAAATCATAAACTAAAAACCAGAAAGCAAGGGTGGACATTTGGTGCAGCAGTTAAGATATGGCTTGTGATGCCTGCATGTCATATCAAAGTGCTTGGGTTCAACTCTGGCTCCACTCCTGATTCCAGATTCCTGCAGATGCACACCCTAGTGGAGGAAACAGGTGATGGCTTAAGTGATCGGGTCCCTGCCATTCATGTGGGAGACTTGGATTAAATTCCTAGCATTCAGGCGGCGCCGGCATCCCGGGTTCTAGTCCCAGTCGGGGTGCCGGATTCTATTCCGGTTGCTCCTCTTCCAGTCCAGCTCTCTGCAGTGGAGGATGGCACAAGTGCTTGGGCCCTGCACCTGCATGGGAGACCAGGAGAAGCACCTGGCTCCTGGCTTTGGATCAGTGCGGTGCGCCGGCCACAGTGGCCATTGAGGGGTGAACCGACGGAAAAGGAAGACATTTCTCTCTGTCCCTCTCTCTCACTGTCCACTCTGCCTGTCAAAAAAAAAAAAATTCCTAGCATTCAGGAATTTGGAGACCGAACCAACAGAAGGGCGCTCTCTCATTCTCAGTCTCTGTTTCTTTCTTTTCTGCCCTCACTTCCTCACAAATAAATAAAAATTTTAAAAATAATAATAATTAAAAAACAGAAAGCTTCATGAAGAACACTTAAGTGAAGAACACTTGAGATGCCTGAATCTAGGCTAAAATGGATTAAAGTTATAATTTCCTAGGGACAATATTTCTTATAAATATGCATCAATTCTTTGGTATTTATTTTGCATGATGGTTTTTATTGACATCATGCTGAACCCAACACCTGGGCCTCATCAACTCCATTGTTAGTGATGATATGCGAGGGCCTTATCATCTTGGGCACATAAAGTGTCCCCAGGCAACCTGTCTCTGTACACATCACACCCTTAGTGCACGCTCATCAGAGTGTGTGAGAATTTTTTTTCCCCAAAGAAACCTTTTATTTAATGAGTACAAATTTCATAAGTACAACTTTAGGAATATGGTGATTCTTCCTACCATACCCACCCTCCCATCCCTACTCCCACCCCACCTCCTCCTTCCTCTCCCATTCCCAATCCCATTCTCCATTAAAATTCTTTTTCAATTAACTTTATACACAGAAGACCAACTCTATACTAAGTAAAGATTTCAATAATTTGTGCGCACACACACAAACTGAGAACAAGTTTTACAGTTAGTTCTCATAATACAACTCATTGAGGACAGAAGTCCTGCATGGGAAGTTAGCACATCATGACAAAAATATCATTATGTTCTTAAGACCAGGATTTCATTCTTTTTTTTTTTTTGGTTGAGTAGTATTCCATTGTGTGTATATATATATATATATATATACTACAATTTCTTTATCAGGTCATCAGTTGATGAACATCTGGATTGATTCTATATCTTAGCTATTGTGAGTTGAGCTGTGAACAAGTGTAATTTTTTCCTAAGATTAACAGTTTACAATTAAAATATCTTTTCTTGTTTTCCCTGGGTTTTTAGGGATTTCTTTCTTATGACCAGGCTGTCATTATAATACAAATATTATAATTCATATAATACAAATACATTTTTCCAAGGTTTTATCTTTAAGACGGTAAACTCCTTCTAAACACATTTTTATTGCAAATAGGACATTTGGATATGATTTTTATTGCATAGGACAGATATTTTGTAAAATGTGTACTGACTAAAAAATCTCAAAAGAAGAATCATACTTGTGAAAACACTCATTGAATATTACAGAAAGTAAACGAACAAGAAAAAATTCCAGGCACTTAATACAGGCAAGTGGCAGATGAGCTTGGCTGCTCCACTCAACTCCCTTCTGCCCATCTGACTTCCTGCCTGCAATGCTGCTCATCCCGGGCTCCGAGCTGGCACGTCCATTGAGATGTAGGCAGCAACTGTGGTGGGTATTTTGATGCCGAAAAGGGTCTGTCAGATTCCTCTTTCCTGTAACCACTCACTTTCTCTCTGCCTCTTGTCACATTTCCCCCTCCCGTTCATTTGACTCACATTAAAACTGTAAGTAAATAAATGACAGGCTGTGGCCTATCATCGGGTGACAGTCATCCTGCCGGGGCTCTGAAGAACGGAGACGCTGTCAGCCGTCTGGTCCCCCTCACGTTCCCTGTCAGCAGCAGCGCATCCGGGTGGCATGTCACCGTCGTGGGAGCAAGATGAATACAGCAGTTTAAACATCAGCTTGGGCACCGAGCCAATCAAACATGGGACTAACTGCAGGGAAAGAAGCCACCTAGGCAGAAAGAAGTGCCTCTGTGTGGCCCCCTCCAGCTTTTCTCATGACTACTTAACGGAATTTAACAGGTTTGGGTTTATTGTTGTTGTTGTTGTTTGAATTTTCTCTAAACTGAAGGTGCAAAGTCATATTTTTCCTCCACCGGTCCAAATCTCTTTGTCCCAAAACTAATCAATAGTTAGCTAACTTGCCTAATCAATCAACGTCACCAACCAAGACCAGGAGCCCTGTGGCAGGGCTGTTCACTCTTAACCGAGATGGAGAGTTTAGCCAAGTGACAACAAAGATGACAAAGAGACCTCCCATTGGTTGAGCAAAAGGGGAACTTAGGGAAATATTTTGGAGGCTTGTTCCCAAATAAATAACGAGCCGTGTATTAAAATAAACAAAGTCGTAAAAATATCCAGAGCAATGCCAGGACAATAATGACTTCCCAGTGTGAGAGAAAATCCAAGGAAAGATAATGAAGCCTCTTCCCAAATGAGAACAGCCAATCCCGCTCTCCCGGTGGACTTCCCACCTCCCTCCGGTTATGGACCGAGGAGCTTTTTGGTGCTGCTGCTGTGGAAGCTGTCTTTCATGGTACAGAAGAAGAAAACCTGAAATGACGGCTCTTTTGTTCTGTTCAAAACCAATCACTGTCAGCTGCCGTACAGCTCTTTGTTGTGTTTGCAGTGGGAGGAGTATGTGTAGAGAGACAGCGATGCCATCACCTTCCACTGTGACTTCTCGGAAGGAGAACACCCCGACGTGCACTTTGAGAGCAGCCGTGGACAGAACTTCTATCCTCAGAGGCCACCGAGCAAAGCACTGATGATTTTTGAAACTGGGCTGTGTTTTGCTGGTGCTCTATCAAAACCACTTATGTAACTATCCAGAAGCATGAGACAGAAGTAACAGCACCAATGATGTGAATTATCCCAAGGCCTTAGTGATTCTAAGGAAATAAAAGCTTACAGAGTTCATCCATAGAATGAAATTGAAAGCTGTTGAACTTTGAGTTGATCAAACACTGAAGTCGCCAAGTTATGGTCCTAGCCGAACTTTCCAGCTGCATTTCTTTACCTTTTATGAGTCCTCTTTTATCCTACCCTGTCAGGCAAACCATCTCACTCACTAACCCCTCTCCTCAGGGACCTGTCCTTCCTTGTGTCCAAGCCAGTTCTTGCATCATCCCCATCTCTGGAATACATTTCATCCTTCTATGCCTCCATTGAAAACACACATATGGGGCTGGCACTGTGGCACTGTAGGTTAATTCTCCACCTGTGGTGCTGGCATCCCATATGGGCGCTGGTTCTAGTCCTGGCTGCTCCTCTTCTGGTCCAGCTCCCTGCTAATGGCCAAGGACAGCAGTGAAAGACGGCCCAAGTGCTTGGGCCCCTGCACCTGCATGGGAAGCCCAGAGGAGGCTCCTGGCTTCTGGCTCCAGATCAGCTCAGCTCCGGCCAGTGCAGTCATTTGGGGAGTGAACCAGTGGATGGAAGATCGCTCTTTCTCTCTGAATTAGGAAAATAAAAGAGAGATATCAACCCCAAATTCTCAATACCATGTAAACCACAGTTATTTTTCAGGCAGTGAAAAGCAATGCTGTAGATTAAGACTGATTATCATGATATGCAAGATATATTGTTTGGTGGGAAAAATTAAGGTGCAACTCAGTTTGTGCAAAATGGTGCTGTTTTGGTAAAAACATCTTATTATGCATATATTTATTTATAGCCATATTCATGTTTTTATTGAGAGTCTGGAAATGCACACAAATGTAAATGTGGGATAGCTATGGATCATGTAATTATTTTATGTGTTCCTCATGAATTTTATTTATATATTTTTTTTAATTTCAAAAGCAGATATGACTTGTTTTTAATTTTAACATGAGCCATCCCTCACATTCCAGTTCAAATGCTTTCTTTTTTCCCCCACACAAAGCTTTTCCTGAAACTTCATCAGGAAGTTCTTGTTTTTCTGAACTCTATTTTTTGTTTAAATTTCAGCTTGATTTTAATACAATTGTATATTATTAGAATACAAACTACATGAGACTAGGAGTCCTTTCTAATTTATCCTTGCATGTCAACTTGTAGCAAATGTTAGAAAAACATCTGTTGTATTGTTTGTCTAATCAGAAATTCTGAATTTGCACAACACAAACACTTTGAAATGTTTTAAAGGCACAGGATCTGGGCCCGTCCATGCTGGAATCAATGCAGCCATTTCAAGTCAGAAATGGAGAATCACAATCCTGATGCCCTTCCTGTGCTATTATCTTATTCATTTATTTGCTTATTTATTTGTTATTTATTTATAAGGCAAAATGATGGTGGGGGAAATCTCTTCTATTGCTTGTTTCATTCTCCAAATGGCTTCAACAGCCAGGGCAGGGCCAGGCTGAAACAAAGAGCCAGGAACTCCATCTGGGTCTCCCACATGGAATGGCAGAGGATCAAGTACTTGAGCCATCATCCACAGCCTTCCCAGGCACATTAGCAAGAAGCTGGATCAGAAGCAGAGCATCCAGGACTCCAACCAGCACTCCATAAAGGATGAAGGCTTTGCAAGGGGCAGCTTAACCCACTGCACCACAATGCATGCTCTCCATTTCTTTCTATTTTTTTTTTTTAAGTTTTTAAAAACTATTTGAAAGGCAAAGAGATAGAGATAGCTCCCATCGCCTGGTTCACTCCTCAAATCCCTTCAACTGCTGAAGCTAAGCCAAGGAGAAGCCAGGAGCTGGAAACAATCAAGATGTGGGCAGCAGGAATCCAATGACTTGAGCCACCACCTGCTGCCTCCAGGGTCAGCATTAGCAGGAAGCTGGAAAACAGGTTCAGAACAAGGAGTTAGACCTAGGCACTCAGATATAGAATGCATATGTCCTAAGTGGCATCTTAACTGTTGTGCCAAATCTCCTTGTTTAATCTGGGCATTTCTCCATCTGCAGGCATACCCCTTTAGCTGTCCCCGTTCTTGGACTTGGGATCATGAATACTGCGATTAATTCCTGCCTCACAGCAATTGTTGACAATCATTGACTAATCAGACTTTATAATCAAGGTGCCCAGAATATTGTTAAGTGTTTTGCAGCATGAATGGTTGCAGTCGCTCTTGTCATATTGCTAACCCTCAGAGCTTCTATATTACCCAACTGCTGGCTTCTGCCAGTTCTCTCATTGCCTTGGCTGGTCCCTTTTTTGTCTCCCTGATTTTCATATCCTTGTCTTCTTAAAGGCTGATTCACCTCAGCCTGATCATGATATTTTTCAAGTACAGAGATTTCAGCCAGCCTAGCACAAGGAAACTAGATGTACACAAAAGGGAAGCGTCAAGATCATGATCGGGCATTATTGGATGGGAGCCGAGATCTACGGTTGAGTGCTGGGCAATCAGCTCAATCCATGAGCCAGGAGGTAAATTAAGAAAGTTAAGAGCAGGCAGTGGTGGGGCCGGCGCTGTGGCGTACCAGGTTAACGCCCTGGCCTGAAGCACTGGCCTCCCGCATGGGCACCACTGCTAGTCCTGGATGCTCCTCTTCTGATCCAGGTCTCTGCTATGGCCTGGGAAAGCAGTAGAAGATGGACCAAGTCCTTGGGCCCCTGCACCTAGATGGGAGACCTGGAAGAAGCTCCTGTCTCCTGGCTTTGGATTGGCACAGCTCCAGCCATTGCAACCATCTTGGGAGTGAGCCAGCAGATGGAAGACCTCTCTCTCTGTCTCTACCTCTCTCTGTAACCCTGTCTTTCAAATAAATATAATAAATCTTAAAAAAAAATAAAGGAGCAGGCAGTGGCAACCATTGTCAAGTAGAAGGGAGATGAGAAGAGAAGGAATTCTAAGAAAAGACATTCCAAAAGTATTAACTCAGGAAGAGAGCCCCATATGCAGCAGGTGGCAAGAATTCTCCCAGATACTTTTTCTCTGTAGTACAAAGCAGCTCTAAATGTTGGTTACTGTCACCTGTTGTCACTGCCACTTACCAACTTTGTTCTGTATTAGCAGTTTCCCCTAAACCCTCACTTACCCAGGCCTAAATCCCAGACTCCTCTCCACTTTGTCATTACCAATCAAGTCCAGTCCTGGGAGTCACTGTGTGTACCTGAACAAGGAAAGGAAAATGAGTGTAGAAGGTAGCCATAGGAAGAGAAAGGGATTATGAAATTACCTAGGAATTTGCCAGTTAGACACTACATTGTTATAAACCACCCTGTAGCTGTGTGATTGTTATATTTAAACAATGTAACTCATACAGTAGCATCTACGCAATGTTATCAAACTGCAAATCCTTCTCCACTGAGGTCAAATTTACCTTTTCTGAATACTCATGAATTACAGGTTTTAAAAGCACTTTTGCATATATTGAGGTCTGGTGTCTCAAGTTTCTCTATTTCTGTGGCAATAATAAGTTCCAGTTTGCATTCAGTAGCAATGAAGAGGATAATTGGGTAATTAGAATGTGTGTGAATGTGCATTAATATCACTGGCGCATTTCTTACTTATCTAATGTCTCATTTTCAATTTCATCACTATCACACCCTTTGGAAATCATTTTAGAATACTTTTGAAGACATTTGGGTCATACAAAAAATTAGCTTTATTGTCATACGAGTTAACTATCTGGAAAAAAGTCTACTAACTTCTGAGGAAATGAAGCAAGTTGAATTTGGGGTGCAAGTTATCTGGGAAATGTAACTATTTAGATCACCATACTGAATATTTCTCCTTAGTGTGCTTCTTTGTCATTGATGGAAGAACCTGAATTCTTCCCTAAAAATTTTATATATTTACCCTAAGTTAGCATTTGATGCCTCTTACTCTAGACCTCTCTCTCTTACTGCACATCTGCCCATGGGGTCACCACCCCCAGTAGATTTCATCTCTCAACTAGCTCTTTCTGTGATTTAGGTCTTCATAATCAACATACTAAGACCTTTCTTTCTTTCCATGGATCACATGCTTTAAATTTTTATTTATTTATTTTCATTTTATTTGAGAGAGAGAGAGAAAAAGAGATCTCTCATTGGCTGGTTTACTCCCCAGATGCCCGCAACAGCCAAGGTTGGGCCAGGCCAAAATCAGGAGCTGGGAATTCAATCCAGGTATGGCAGGAACTCAAGGAATTGAGCCATCATCTGTGGCTTCCCAGGAAGCTGGATCAGAAGTGGAGGAGGCAAGTCATGAACCGGGCACTCCAACATGGGTGCAGGCTCCCAAGTGGCATCTTCACCGCTGGACCAACTGTTTGTCCCATGGGTTATGTTTTATAATCACCCTCATGTATTTCCTAGAATGTGCTTCCCTACCACTCTCCTCTTTTCCTCACCAAGAAAATATAATGAATTCATGGAAACAGCATCTACCAGGGTTATGAATTGGCAATTCCCCTTCTTCTCAAGTGAGAGGGCCGCAGCACATGGAAAAGTGTCCTTCTATCCTCCTGTGTGACTTTGTGCACATAGCTGGGGCAATGGGAAAATGTGTGTGTGTGTGTGTATGTGTCTATCTGTGTGTGTGTGTGTGTGTGTGTGTGTGTGTGAGAGAGAGAGAGAGAGAGAGAGAGAGAGAGATGGGAAGAACAAGGGAGAAAAGCAATTCATATGACAATGAATCAAGAAATGAACAATATGCCTGTTAAGAATATACACTTTGGGGTCGGCACTGTGGTAGTAGTAGGCAAATCTGCCGCCTGCAGTGCCGGCATCCCATATGGACGCCAGTTCGAGACCCAGCTGCTCCACTTCCAATCCAGCTCTCTGCTATGGCCTGGGAAAGCAGTAGAAGATGGCCCAAGTCCATGAGCCCCTGCACCTTTGTGGGAGACCTGGAGGAGGCTCCTGGCTCTTGGCTTCGGATCAGCGCAGTTCTGGCAGTTGCGGGCAGCTGAGGAATGAACCAGTGGATGGAAGACCCCCTCCCCACCCTGCCGTGCTTCTCCTTCTCTCTCTGTGTAACTCAATTTCAAATAAATAAATAAAATCTTAAAAAAAATAGACACTTTGAGGCCTGAGTACAAAATAAGGACTTCCCAAATGACTTTGGTATGTGTGCAATTATAGTGAAACCAGCTCCAATCTTTCAATCAATATTTTCCCTTCTCCTGCCTAACCTTACCCATTCTAACACACACACACACACACAACACACACACACCCTGCAACAGCAGCAAGCACTTTCTGTGCTGGTCCACTATTACCATTTTGACACGAAGAAACCTTTATGTCTCAGAGTCACCTGCTTTAAGAAAATCTTACACAGAATACAAGCATACAGCATGCACATTTGAAAGTATCCAAGGACTTAACTCAAGGATACTGCATGTTTTAACAAGATTGTTAGGCAATTTCTCTATTTTAAATCACTTGAAATAACATTCAACTTTTATAAAAGCAATCTCCACTTTACAAATTCAGGAACAGTTTTCCAACACTTCAGGACACTTTCACTTTCAAACCATATATTTGGCCATTTTATACGAAACTGTGAAAAAATTAATTCCCTTGGGAATTACACATAGTCTTATAAAGATTAGAAAATGCCTGTTCCAGATAAGCACTTTAGCTCTCATCTGTCATGGTGCTTTTCTACTTCCAATCTAGTGTAAAGATGAAAAAGATTAGCCTATGAATTAAAACACTTACGAGAAATGAGAAAATTTCAAGGAATTCTCACAAGAAATGGCATATGTATCTTTATGATAAACCCTTTCATGAATTCTCCACATTTTCAGAGTGAAAGCAAAATTAATTATCTGCCATTTTCAAATTAAATCTTAGAACAATAGATGCTACTTTTCTGTGTTGGCCTGCAAAGTTGAGCCTGCATCTGCTTCCTTCAAAAGTTCCATCAGTGGGTACTTGAAGTTTGTTTCTCTGTAAGCAATTCAGAAAGTACAACAGCAAAGATAAGAGGGTTCATTGCGTGATTAGAGTCACCAGAATTAAGGATTTTCAAAGAGAAAGACTTCATGGAGAAAAAGAGACTTTAGAAAAGCTTGGATATGTGGGTTTTTATTTTGGGGAAGAAGGGGGAGGATAGGGTGAAAATGTATCCTCAAACATCAAGGTGGCAGTCACGTTTCTTATTCACATTGAGCCTGTATCGCCTTTGGAAGGGCATGATAAAGATGATTTGGGGGCCAAGAATTTGACTTGAGATGACTGGCATTAACTTTTTTTTAAGATCTATTATATTTATTTGAAAGATAGAGTTAGAGAGAGAGATAGAGAGAGAGATAGTCTTCCATCCACTGGTTCGCTCCCCAAATGGCCGCAATGATAGGGCTGGGCCAGGCCAAAGCCTGGAGCCAGGAGCTTCATGTGGGTCTTCTATGGGCGCAAGGGCCCAAGCACTTGGACTGTCCTCTGCTGCTTTCCTAGGTGCATTAGTAGAAAGCCAGATCGGTAGTGGAGCAACTGGGACTCGAACCAGTGCTGCAAGCAGCAGCTTAACTCATTACTCTACAAGGTCAGTTCCCCAGAATTAATTTTCTAGTACAGGAGGGAGACAAATGCTTCTCCAGCTTCTGCTTGAGTGTGAAACTTGCATCGCTTTGAAGGAGTTCTGCATAGCCTGAGAGCGTTGTTGAACTTGACAAAGGCATCTTCATATAATTGTCCATCTTGTTGATCTGCCCATGCTTCCAGTCTCTTACCATCGCTAACAGGAGAGACCTCCATAGAACCAGAACAGCAAGGGATGGAGATGGCACATGTTTAGAGGAGATAAGTAGTCAGTGGCTTCTGCAAGAAGAGGCAGAGGACCAGATATGTACCTGAGTATCTCAATTTTCACCAAACCCGGAGTAAACATACATTCCAATTTCCGTCCCCTTCAGATCCCATCTTCTTTCCTTTTAAAAGTCTATTACTTAATAGATATTTCCCAACATGTTTCAAGAAACTCCCTAAGGATCCATGAGTAATGCATCAAATCTGTCTTCTGTGCATGGCTGTTGTTGGCCAGGTCTGGGCTCCGCTGCTTCGGCACGCAAGAGCTTCCCAAGAGATTCCTCCATCCCTGGGATTCCTCCCACACTGCCTAAGGCATTGTCATCACCACTGAGTACGTGAAGAGAGCCTAGAAAGTTATCATCGCTGTATACAGTGAACCTGACCTCATACTCTCCAAGGTCATGGTGAATCAGAATGTAACTGTAACTCTGTGATGATGGGTGCAATAGTATAGACCTGTATCATTGCTTTAGTAAAATAAAGAATATAATTTCTTTATTGCGATTAGAGTAGGAGGCCCAGAAAATGCTGCTTGAGCCCCAAAACAATACAGAAGGCTAAGCTATACAGTGACTTGGTCACTGGGGTGCGAAATGCTCCATGAGCAGCTGAGCCAGAAAAATTTCTTCCTTCAGTCATCATGCTGTACTATCACTCCCCTTCTGTGGGGATGAATAAATATATACATATAAACCCATATATATTCCTAGGAATAAGCTCGGTAGACCAGAAGACAGAAACAGGCCTTGGTATTTACACTAATATATAAAGAGTCTTGGAAAATTTCCATTATGAAAAAATTAAACAGTGATTTCAATTTTTTGAACTAAAATAAACTCAATTTCATTTTCCACAATGTTTTTAAGATTTATTTATTTATTTGAAAGAGTTACAGAGAGTCTGAGAGAGAGAGAGAGAGAGAGAGAGAGAGAGGTCTTCTATTTGATGGTTCACTCCCCAGCTCCCCGAAGCCAGGAGCCAGGAGCTTCTTCCTGGTCTCCCACACAGGTGCAGGGGCCCAAGGGCTTGAAGGACTTGGGCCATCTTCCACTGCTTTCCCAGGCCATAGCAGAAAGCTGGATCGGAAGTGGAGCAGCCAGGACTTGGGTGCCCATGTGGGATGCCTGCACTGCAGGCGGCGGCTTTACCCGCTACCCCACAGGGCCAGTCCCCTTACATGAACTTGGACTTAAATTAACTGAAAAAGAAAATCAGCTTGGACTTAGACGAAATTAATACACTGGACAACTCGGTATTTCTTTTTGTCTAGGAGTACTTTGAAAAAAATTACAGATATACTAAAGTTGCTATGAGCAGAGCAAATTTGTAAACCTCTGATGTAGCCAGTTGGTGATGGCTGACAGTCCTGTGTTAAATCTCTGGAAATAGGAAAAAATACAGCAAAGTCTTCTTGGTTTCCATGGCTTGGAAGTAATGCAATACTTTTCCAAAAATTGGATATCCCTTAATATGGCAAACAGTGGTTTACTTGCACATTTATACTGATAAAACTTTTATCTTCCAGTTTAATGCAGATGGGAAATATTCAATTATTCAGTAAGCTGGAACAAAGCAAACACTTAGAGTTCACGAATGGCCCAAATACTCTCTTTAAGCATCATTCAAAAACTAGTGGTTCTATGAAAATGGTGGTGTGTGAGAGACACACAAGCCAGGAGGAGTCCTGTTCCTTCACAGGCTATGCCACAGGAGGGAACTGCCACGTGGAAATGCTGTGTCAGAGCACATAAAAGAGGTCACTCAGAATCATCCACAGCAAGATTCGACCCTCAAGTATTTAGTCCATTACAGTTTTTGATCATCTGAATGCCATTTGTTAACGAGGGAAGTAATGGCTGTGAGCCACAGAGTTTCAGTCCAAACATTTTTCAAAGGCAGTTGAAAATATTCTAAAACCTTGCCAGTACTTCCAAAGTAAGTTGTGCCAAGGCTCCCCACCCCACCCCACCCCTGCCTCCAGAGGATGGTCATACTTTGCTATAGATTGTCCCTGTCCTTTCAGTTAGCTTCTGTAGGAGCTTGCGACATGTCCGCTTGGATGAGTCAGGACCACGGTGACTAGAATCCCCTTCCCTGTAGGATTCCAACTTCACACTGACTCCCAGAAGGAAGCGGCATGAGACTTGGAAGCAGAATGAGGCAGCAGCCATTCTCTCGGAATAAAGATTGCCACGGTTACCAGCAGTGACAGGGACTCTGAGATGCCAGCAGGTCCCAGCTGGTCCTCACTCTCCTCCATCTGCTTCCAGTTCTGTCGTGATGGCAGATCCTTTGACCAACGGTGCCTTCCACAAACCCACTGACACAGCTGCTGTGCAGAGGGGCAGCACGCCCAGCCTCTCCCCGCCTCCCTGACCTGCCCCTTCCGCTGTGCTTGGATCCTCTAACAGCACGGGTTCAATTCTGCAATAAACTTCTTGTCCTGTAACTAAGTCATTACCTGACTGATGGACAATAGCATCTCAAGTAACAAAGTAAACAAGAAAATTGTCCGATAAATGTGACCTTTTTTTGTAAGTGATTTCCTTTCAGGGATATTGAACTGGAATTCAGGATTAATTATCACTAATCAATTCTGTTTTAAAACATATATCTTAGGGGCAGGTGTTTAGCCTAGTGGTTAGGACACTGGTTAACACCCCCACGTCCCCCATTGGAGTAACTGGGTTTGAGCCTAAGTTCCTGACTCCTGGTTCCTGCCAGTGCAGATCCTAGGAGGCAGAGGTGATGGCTCAAGTGCTTGAGTCCCTGACACCTATATGGGAGACCTGTATTGGGAGAAGCTGGCTCCCAGCTTCTGCCCAGCCCAGCTCCAGCCATACAGGCATTTTAGGAAGTAAACCAGTGAACAGAAGTTCTCTCTCTGCTCTTGCTCAGTATCTTTGTCTCTTAAGTAAATAGAATTTAAAAAGAAAATCCTAGACTGTTGCTCTTTAAATCATTTTCTTAATACTCAAGAAGATGGAGATGGGGGAGGAACCTTAACATATACAGACTGTCTAAAACAAATTAAAGTTTCTTGAATTTCTTAAGGGACCGCCTTTTGCTTGTCCCCACCCCCTGCCCCCAAGGAAGAAGAAAATATTTCTATAATTTGGTATGGTTTTTTCTTTCAGCCAACCAGTTTCTCTTCAGATTTAATAAACAGCTTTCAAAAGGGTGTAAAAGTGTCTGCAGTCTGTTATTTGTGGAAGTGCCTGTGGATCCGCAGACCCGTTTCCAGAGGAGTGGATTATCATCTTGTGATAACTCATTGCACAGCACTGGGTAATACAGTTTTGTGGGCAAACAAAAAAGCCATTCTTTTTGGGTGACAAAAGATGAAGCTAGTTATTAACACTTCGATACAAAAGACATAGAAAGGCCTGGAAATGAGGAGTCAAGCCAAGTTTGGAGTCTATTATTCTCACAGAACCTTCTAGTAATGACAACTGCCCCAAATCATAGAAAAGTCCTATTCATAAGGCCTGCTGTCTTGCTTCACTGTCAAAAGTATAAATGATAGATAACTTTTAATGACTGTCAAAATTAAAATCAAATCTATTTAAGAAAATAGATTATTTGTTGGATCCAGAGGAAATGTGTGATGAATTTCTGAAACCTTTACTGTATCATTTCACCCTAAAAAGAATGCACTTTTGCAAACAATACTCTTCTACATTGTTAATATCCTTTTTTTTTTTTTAAAAAAGGGCTATTCCAGTCTATTGAGTTTATTCCCAGAGATATATTCTTTGTATATTATCTCACAGTTGCAGGCTTCATTAGATCCAGTGATTTTTGTCAAATATACCATGCTATTTCATCCAATAAATTATAATTTGTTATTGGCCTTTTGAAATTTCCAAGAATGAGAAACAAGAAATATATTTTCCTCAGTAAACAGTAACCTCAAACAAAAGCTAAAGTCAAAGCTCAAACAAAAATCAAAGGAAAAGTAGGAGAAGCTTCACAATTCAGAAGGTTTCACTTCATTTAGTAATTAATCTGTGATTTTTAAATGTTTTCCAAATGTACACAGATCCAAATTCTTATCTCCAGAAATAACAAAATGACAATTCCCAACTGCCACTAATATTTGAACCTTGAATTTATCTCCTATCACAGAGATCACACACTATTTACAAACACTGGAAGCCACATGTGATTCTAGTATTCTTTTTTCCCCATAAATAAATCTTATTTAAGGGATACAAACTTCATGTATTCATAAGTACAACTTTAAGAATACAGTGAATCTTCCCACCATACCTGCTCTCCCACCACCCTCCCAACCCTTCTCCTCCTCCCTCTCTCATCTCCAGTCCCATTCTCTAAGATCCATTTTTGATTAACTTTACACACAGATGACCAACTCTATACTAAGTAAAGAGTTCCGCAATTTGCACAAAACAACAACAAAACTGTCCCTCAACAGTCTAGACAAGAGCTATTCAAAGTCATTGCATCTTGAAGCTAATTTCACTTTTTTTTTAGAAATTTAATTAACTTTAAAGAAGCACCCAAGAATGATATCTCTTTTGCAAGCACTTAGACATAATTATAATATAACTCTTTGAGGACAGAAGACCTGCATGGGAAGTTAGTGCACAGTGATTCTTGTTGTTAATTTAACAATTAACACTCTTATGTGTGACATCAGTGATCACCCAAGGGTCTTAACATGAGCTGCCAAGGCTATGGAAGCTTTTTGAATCCACAGACTTTGTCAGTATTTAGACAAGGCCATAAGCAAAGTAGAAGTTCTCTCCTCCTTTCAGAGAAAGGATGACCACTTCTTTCCACTGGGGTCTCACCCACCAAGGTCCTTCATGTAGGGCATTTTTTGCCACAGTGTCTTGGCTTTTCATTCCTGAAATGCTTTCATGGGCTTTTCAGCCAGACCAGAATGTCTTAAGGACTGATGCTGAGGTCAAAGTGCTATTTAAAGTGATTGTCATTCTATGGGTCTGCTGTGTGGAGTGCTTCCCGTGCTGGAGTATTCACTCCTTAATTCTATCTATTATTATTACCAGACACTTAATCCTATCCATATGAGCACTTTAACACTTAAGATAGTATTTTTACCACCCAGCCTAAAGGGATTTGGGATACCATGACAAATTTTTAAACTGCACCCTTAGAAGTAAGTCCAAGGGCTGGTGCTATGGCACAGTGGGTTAAAGCCCCAGCCTGCAGTGCTGGCATCCCACATGGGTGACAGTTCGAATCCTAGCTGCTCCTCTTCCAATCCAGTTCTCTGCTGTGGCCTGGGAAGGCAGTAAAAGATGGCCCAAGTCCTTGGGCCCCTAAACCCAAGTGGGAGACCTGGAAGAAGCTCCTGGATCCTGGTTTTGGATCAGCTCAGCTCTGGCCATTGCAATCATTTGGGGAGTGAACCAGTGCAATGGAAGACCTCTCTCTCTCTCTGGCTCTACCTCTCCCCGTAACTCTGTCTTTCAAATAAATAAAATGATTCTTAAAAAGAAAAGTCCATAGGAATGTATGCAGAACTATACAGCTTTACAGTTACAATCTTTATATCTTCATAATTATAACTTTAGGAACATGGTGATTCTTCCCACTGTGCCCACCCTCCCACCCTTACTCCCACTGCTCTTCCCCCTCCCTCTCTTATTCCCACTTTCATTTTTTTCCTGATATCTACCTTCAATTGACTTTATACACATATGTTTAACTATATGTTGTGTAAAGAGTTCAACAAATAGTATAAAAAATTGCTACTCAACAGTCAAGACAAGGGCTGTTCAATTCATTGCTTCTCAAAGTGTCAATTTCACTTCTACAGATTGCCTTTTAGGTGCTCTATTAGTTATCACAGATCAGGGAGAACATATGGTATTTGTCCCTTTGGGACTGGCTTTTAAAATAGTTCTCATGCTTAATTATGTGACCCTATTATGGCACTTAAGAGTGGTAGAGGCCATGCATGCATAGTGCGTTCTTCTGTTATGTTCCTTGAGATATGCAGAAAATAAAACACCAAGACCAGTAGACATTAGATGACTGAATCTTCTGTTAGAGAAGTCTTATCAGCTAATATGAACCCTGAGAAACATTTTATTTATTAGTGTCATTACGTTATTTAAGACAGTTCAACTCAGGAGCCAATAATTTAATGCCTTCACACTTGCACAGTGCGTACATGACTAGCCTGGTTCTTACCACATGCTCATCAGCCAAAGCACACTGAAAGAGGATGGGTCAGAGAAATAAAGCAACCAAATAAACTAGCCTGACTGCTACCTTGCACTGCACTGGAACATCCCAACGTCTTAGTTTTTGAAAAGGGTTAGTGCCATGTTGTCTGATAATTGCATTTTATATTTAAATATCCTCTTTTCCTGAAGCTGCAATGTACATTAAAGATAACAGCAAAAGGCTTCACTAGAACTTATCTGAATCCGCTATTTCAGAAATAATTTATGAGTAAATACATACCATAATGTACATGTAATAAATTTTTTTACCTGCCTGAAGCCTGCCAAGGGCATCAATGCTAGTGATTTAAAGACCACGAGCTTCTGAAAGTGCCTATAAATCTCTAAGTATGACACTAGCACTTCAGTAGGAAAATGGGCAAAGAGCATTAATGAATCAGTTACTGCGGAGTACAGAAATCCAATGTAGTTTCCCCAGTATTTTCAGCACGGATGCTATATATAAAATGAAACAGTTTTGCCAGTAATCAAAATTGCAAAATACAAATAAGATATAATTTATGGATAATAAAATAATAAAATTTTCCGTTTCTTTTTTTCCCTTTTCCTTCCCTCCCTTCTGCTTTTATTTTCTTTTTTATTGATAAAAGGCATCTAAGATGATTCCAATTTTGTGAACTGTCATTTACCATCTAAAAAAAGCTTTTAAATGTCCATTACTATGTGCAAAAATGGGCATTCCAATACACTTGTAAAACTTTCCAAAGGACAATTTGGAATTTTATTTTAGTATTTATAATGTTTCTATCCACATAGTATTTCCATTGGCAGAAGTTTTTTCTAAAGGAAATCTTCTCACAAATATGCAAGGACATATAACAAATAAAATTGATAATCCCAAGTCTATCAGTAATGGAGGTTTCAAACTATAGTTCACCCATAAAGTGCCATAGGTAAGAACTATAAAAATTGAATATATCAAACCATATTGATGGGAAAGTTTTCCAATATGTGATGGCTTGTAGAAAATTTAAAAAGTAAATACAGAATATCATTAGTCTACTTTTAAAATTTAATACCAATAATATAAGAATAATATTTCTGAAATGCTTATATTTTTAATAAATTATATTTTATTTATATAGATGAGCATTATAGACTGTGCCTCAGAAATTCCATTTCTAGAAATCTTTCCTAATAATGAATAATGTGCTTTTACTATAAGGAATTATTTAAATGAGGATTGTGTTGAATACTGTATACATATATACAACAAAATCCTATTCAATAATTTGAAATAGTGTTTTAAGATCTATGTTTTTAAACATATTTTTAAAAATCTGGGTGGATTATGAACTTCATATACCCTGTACTTCCTTTTTGCAAACAAACTCTAAAAATATTTTCTATGTTTGTAAGGAAAATATTATAAATGAACACAGAAAAATTTATATACATATGTGAAGGAAAATTTCTGGCAGAATGTAAACAATGATTAATTTTATATTCTCAGATTATGAGTGTTTTCCAATTTTTGTTTAGTAATGATTCTATTTTTTCTTCAGAAGTCATATAAAACTGAAAAAGATAGCAGTAGCAATACAACTGCTTCTTCATACACAAGAGTATCTTACCTCGTTTTGAGTTTCAAATAAATATAAGGAAATAAATAAACACCTTAAAAATAAGGAAGAAAGAATATGAGGTTTACTGCTCAGGTCTGCAACATTGCTCAAGGGTTCTCAGAGCATAGCACCTGTATTAGAAGATTCAGAATCACCCGAGGATGTGTAAATGCAAATTCTCAGGCGCTAGCTCAGACTTTCTAACTCTGTGGGAGTGGGGACAAGCAACCTGTTCTAACAAATCTCACAGAGATTTGGGTACCTAATTATGTTTCGGAACCACAGGTCTTGGTAATGGGAGCAAATTCCTATCCATAAGTGCACTGGTTTTGGATGTAGACATTAATGTCTGCAACCCAAAGGGGTCTGGGATCATTCAGTGGGCCAACTACTAGTCTTGCAACAAGTGCCATGGCTTCAAATATTTTGAATGAAAGGAAGAATGTTGTTTATTTTGCTTGGTTTGTAGAGCTTTGGTTCTGAAGGACTTGGAAGTTATCTGGCTTCTGCTTTTTTTAGAGATGAAAAAAAGATATTCAACAAGGTTATGTAATTAGATGGATTCTCATTATCAGACAGTATCTAGACTGAAGTCATCTCCCAGACCAAAGTTTTATGCCACCTACCAAAAGAAAAGTCATATTTATTAAAAAAAACTCAATATTCTTTCATATCCCAAACAAATAGGAACATTTATTCCATTTAATAATGTCCCCAATATATCTTTGAGGCATATCATCAAACATCTGTCTAATTTAAATAGCCCTGGGACGTTCTCTTTTAGAAACATAGCTAAAGAGATTTTCTGAGTTGGAAAGAAACTTAACAGATGAAGTAATTCATAGTTGAGGAGGCTAAGATTCATGGAGATTATTAAATGACATAAATATTTTAAAATTATTAGACTTCCAGGACCTTAGTATTCCTACTGCATCAATGGTACAGGCAACATTGACGTCAGCTGGGAGCATGTTAGCACTGTAAAATCTTAGGCCCACTACATCAGAATCTACATTTTGATAAGATCTCCTTGTGATTCTTTTTCTAAAAACTGGAATTGTGAGAGATACTTCAGGATTTTCCCATTTGTCATTTATGATAAGAAATGGTTTCTTTCAGGGAAAAGAAAGTTTTTCTATAGAATTTGCAATGTTCTTACAAGGGCATTAAAATCCAAGAAGAAAAAGTACTGGAGAATCTGACATGCATGTATCACATGCAAATTTGGAGATATTGCAGAAGAGGAAAATGTAACTTATTGGAGTATATCAGTTAGAATAATCTGAACTACAAGAGTAATAGTGGCCGGCGCCACGGCTCAGTAGGCTAATCCTCCGCCTTGCAGCCCCAGCACACCGGGTTCTAGTCCCGGTCAGGGCTCCAGATTCTGTCCCAGTTGCCCCTCTTCCAGGACAGCTCTCTGCTGTGGCAGTGGAGGATGGCCCAAGTGCTTGGGCCCTGCACCCCATGGGAGACCAGGAGAAGCACCTGGCTCCTGGCTTCGGATCAGCGCGGTGCGCCGGCCGCGACAGCCATTGGAGGGTGAACCAACGGCAAAGGAAGACCTTTCTCTCTGTCTCTCTGTCTCTCTCACTGTCCACTCTGCCTGTCAAAAAAAAAAAAGGGTAATAGTAATAAATCTGCCATACTCAACAATAAAATTTTTTAATTCATAAAGGAAGAAGTCCAGGGTAGGATCCAGGTTTCATGCAATCAACAACTCAATGGTGTCATTAGACATTGAGGTCCTTTTAATATTTGCACTTCATAGACCTCAGAGTTATGATCACTCTAAAACAGGTGTTGCTCCTATTTGCAAGATGACTATAAACAGACATACATAAAATTTGTTTACATTCAATGGGAGATAGAGAATAAAAGAAAATGTATGGTTTACAATAAAAATGGACATATAATTTATTTTCCAACTCACCGTGCTCTTAAGGATGAAAGGGGGAACTATTGATCATAGAAAACAGGCATAAACTGAGATTGTTACAGACAAAGAAAAATGTATGGTCACTGGTCACCCTGTATATTGAGTGTATAAGGGTTTGCCTTCAATTGGAGCCAAATAGATCATATTCCTATGTTCTGGACATATGAAAAGTTAACAAAATACTGTAAGACAATTTATTTAGACTTAGCGTGGATCTCATCTTACAACTGGAAACAGGAGACGGATATGGCTTGGATATAGTTTGTTCCCCAAGGGTTCATATGGCAGAGGCTTGGTCCTCAGTGTGGTGATGTTGAGGATGTGGAACCTTTAAAAGGAAGGACCTAGTGGAAGGTACTTAGGTCATTGGTGGTGCTGTCCCTGGAAGGAATCCACATAGTTCTTGCGGAACCCCTGAGTTAGTTCTTACAAGAGTGGATTCCTCCAAGAGTGCTCCGGATGCCTGATTCACTCTCTGGCCTTGTTTTGCAACGTATTATCTTTCTCTTGCACAGGCTTCTTCCATTGTGATGCCATCCTCCAACAGCTCCTCACTAGAGGCCAAATCCATGGGGCTGCCTGATTCTGGATTTTCAGCTTCAAAAATCATGAGGGAACTAAATCTACCTTCTTTAGGTTAGGTTATCTCAACTATTTCCTTAGAGTAATGAAAAATAAATGATTATGGATAGATACTTTTTAAAATGGGATAGAATTCCAATTAGCATACAAAAAGGGGTAGAAACAAGTGCTGAATATGCAACTGACAGTGCAGACTGTGGCGGGCATTGGTAGACCCTAACAGCCCTGCAGTTTTCAGCAATGTTTAAGATTAGCAACAACAGCACACTAGCTGGGACCTTCCAGAACGCGATGATGTCCTGTGCTCATCAGTGATACCTTGTTTCCTTCTGCTGCTTCATTGAGTATAATTGTTTGTTGTTGGAATGGCTCTACTTACTTATAATAATGGTGACAGTAAACAGGAGAGGCACTTTCTCCCCTCATTTGCAAATATAAAGGCTATCCAACGTTAGACACTCATATTTTTGTTATTTTCACTGGACAAGGCAATTTAAAAATTGAGGCACAACCTTCTAAGTCTTAATTGTCACTTGACCCTCTCTCAACTAATGGGTTTATTTTAAAATTATTATGAAACTTTCTCAAAATGATAGAAGCAATCTTGGGAGCAACATTAAAGAAGTTTCAAAGGTGAAAAATGCATCATGTCAACTTCCCACATCAAACATAATCAATAATTTCACATTGAGGATAATCCACTGCAGTCTTTGTTCATGTGATTACACATTTAATCACAGATATAGTCGTGGCGTACTGTAATTCTGAGTTCTGTTTTATCACTTCTGCACCATATTGTAAACATTCTAATTAGAGTGCTGTTCCTACAAGAAGTGCTCCAGTGAAAGATGTTGAAGCAATGAAATCCATGAAAAACAGACAGCTACATGAAAATTTCTGTTCAAGTCCATATATTTTAAATCGTTCCAGGATGGGAGAAATTGTTCCTTTTGCTTTAAACTGAGTTTTATTGACAATCCAAAATAAGTAATCATGCATTAAACCCCTAAAAAATATGGCGCTGATTTTCTAAGGGAAGGTATGCATAGCACGAAGTAAATGGGCCTTTTGGCTGAAGACAAAATTCTCCTCATTCTTTGTTCTTATTAGGTATTTGGTGATTATGCTCACTCTGGTATTTGGTGGTGTTTCATGGATCTGTAACGCTAAAGAAAACTAAAAATGGAGGCCACAGTTGAGATATTCCCCCAAGGCTAACCCCTCCTAACCACATAGCCAAAACTTGTCATCCTGATTTCCCTAAAACCCCAGCTATAATCACAAACAGAACACAAAACATAAGCTTTACATCCCTGTCAGCATGATTTAGTGAAACGAAACCAATCAGCTATAGGCAAATCAGCTTAAATAGCTCTGCTAGGCTTAAAAAGAATGTTAATATATAACAGCCAATCACCAAAAAAAGGGGAGGGGTCAAAACACTTGGTGAACTGTGCTGTCTAAACCTGCTACAAAGGAGGGCTCCTTACCATTCTCAAATCCAAGTCTACTCACTGATTAACTCTTCTTTTGTAGGCACAATAACATTCTTTAACTTGATCTGACTTTATTTTTGACAGTAGAAATGTTTGACACTTTAGACTGAAATGATACATGTGTCTGTGTATCTAAGTGACAATGTCCACTCATCCCAATCAATGATCATGGGTGAAAAATCAGCAGATAAGAAGGGAACTGAGGCAAAGTAGACTTCCCTTTCCACGCTCACAGGTGCATGGTATCCATATCCATCAGGATAGAGGTGAAGGGAAAGGGACTCCCACATGCAGTGAGAGCTTGGCAGCAAGATTCCTGAGCTTTTTTAGCTCTAATCTTGTACATGTAACTCCCCCATTAGACAAGGGGCTCCATTTGTGTATATTTTGTTCTTTCCTGCAGTCCAGCATCTGACTATAGTTGCCAGCAGCATGGTTCACAAGAAACACTCAGTGAAATTCTAATTTAATCATGAAAAAATTCCTTGGTATTATTGAAGACACAGTATTTACTGAATTTTTTAGAGAACTGGTATTCCCTATCAACAGAAGCTATCCAAGATACTCTCACATTTAATAAACTGGCTCTCTGTGTCAATGGGACAATTTGTTAAGACGGAAAAACACTTTGAGACCATGACGGCACCATCTCATAAACTGCCCCTGTGTTCATACTGTGGAAGCTTCCGTGTGCTTACTTACAGGCAGCATAAAGCACCAAGTCTTTGCTCCATTAGGGAAGTGTTTCAGTCACCAAGCTAACTGGTGTGAATTAATTGTTGTGTGAGAGGAATGGAGGAACATTCTCAGGAAAGCAGGATCTTACAAACACTGATAGTGGAAGTACCTACTGGTATAATGTCTCTGGGGGAGTTGTCAATATGCACAAAAAGAACTTGGCATAAAAACTCCACATCTAGAAATTTACATTCAAGGAAAATTTGAGAAATTCAATAAAATCTTTTAAATCATGTCTATGGTAGTACAATTTGCAAGTCTTCTTTTAGGAAAATCCTGCAAGACATGGAGCTTCCCGTACTCACAGAACTTCAGTGGGTTGCAGCCTGTGCCTTTCCCACCCTAAAAGGGTGCTTTCCATGCAAAAGAGGAATCTGATAGAAGACAGAACTAGGACCCAGTGTGGACCAGAGTGTATTAAGAGCTATGTTTGGGGAAAAGGAAACAATACTGGGCTTTTACATTACCAAAGCAATAATACTTGTTCCTGTCAATTTCTAGACATCTACTTTTTCCTCATAGCCAGGAAAGTACAGTTAGAAAGTAGGTGCTTATGGCCTTGTCTAAATAAGGTCAGAGTTTGTGAACTCAAGAGGCTTCCATAGCCTTGGTAGCTTATGACAAGAGCCTCAGGTGATTACTGATGTCATAAATAAGAGTGTCAATTGTTAAATCAACAACAGGAGTCACTGTGCACTTGCTCCCCACGTAGGACTTCTTTTCTTAATGTGTTGTACTATGAGAATTAATGGTAAAACTAGTCTTCAGACAGTACTTTATACTTTGTGTGTCTGTGTGGGTACAAAACTGTTGAAATCTCTGCTTAGTATACAGTTGATCTTCTATATATAAAGATAATTAAAAATTAATCTTAATGAAGAATGGGATGGGAGAGGGAGCAGCAGGTGGGATGGTTTGGGGGTGGGAGGGCGGGAATGGGGGGAAGAACTGCTATAATGCAAAAGTTGTACTTATGAAATTTATATTTATTAAATAAAAACTTTCTTTAAAAAAGATATTTTTGCCATTGGCGAAATAGATTATGTGCATTATAAATAAATATGAATCTATATTTACATATGTGCTTGTACATATATGTGTTACTATGAAGAAACACTTCTGCAGGCAATTGAAAGTCACTGCAAAAAAGTCAGAAATAAGAAATGTATCACTTTCATATTATTTGAGGCCCCATGAGAATAAAACAGAATTGCTGACAGTCCAAACAGTTTAACTCCATTTTAAAATTAGCACCTTCTTAGGAAATTTTATGTGTGTATCTTTAAACATTATTTATTCTATTGCTTTCAACTCCTTTGTGGTAACTAAGACCTATAAAGCACTATAAATGTACAGTTTTGTTCCTGAGCATATAAAATGGCCTGGTCTTCATGCCAGGATTTCACAATCTAATTAAGGCAAATAAAACTTGCAAGACAAGAATTTAAACCACACTTTTCCCCAAAAAAAGAAAAAAAACAAATCATAGACATCAGCTTATTTCTTTTGGAATCCATGGTTTAAAAAAGAAAACAAAGGTTGCTTTCATAAAGTTCTGTTAGATATAATACATGGAAATCTATTGCCAACTCCATAACAAGAAGGAAAATCAAATTGGGTATCTTTATTGCATCATGATTTTTCCATTCTTAAGAGGCATGAGATTACATTATGAGAATCCCAATAAACTCCACAAACATAAACTACATTTAATCATCCTTCTTCCCTCTGCTTTACTTCCAACAGTAAGTCATTACCTTCTCTTACCCCCAGCCCCAAAGTGTTTTCTCCCCATAACTTTTTGCCACAACTCTGGATACATAATATTCCATGCACTGCCCCATATTTCACCCCAACACTTAAAAGAATTCACAAAATAATATTTTCTTCATGTTTCCTGGAAACCAGAGAAAGCACCAATCTCTCATCTTTTATTTTCCCTTTTGCTTTAGAAACTGTTGATTTTCTGCAGGGCCCAGTGGATACTGGGGCATAATCTGTTTGTGGTAGAAAACTCATAACATTGGGGCTGGCACTTTTGTGTAGCCAATAAAACTGTCGACTGGCGCCAGTATCCCATGTGGACACCATTTCGAGTCCCAGCTGCTCCACTTTCCATTCAGCTCCCCGCTGATGGCCTGGGAAAACAGTGGAAGACGGCCCAAGTGCTTGGGCCCCTGCACGCATGTGGGAGACAAAGAAGAAACTCTTGGCTCCTGGCCTCAGATCGGCCCAGCTCTGGCCATTGCAACCATCTGGGGAATGAACCAGCAGACGGAAGATATTGCTGTCTCTCGGTCTCTCTCTCTCTCTCTCTCTCTCTGTAACTCAGCACTTCAAATAAATAAATCTTCTTTTTAAAAAAGAAAACAAAAAATTTACCATCTTAACAATTATTTCAGCAGGAGCACTCAACCCAGAGCCCCTATGGGACGCTGGTGTAACAGAAGACAGTTTTAGCAGCTATGCCACAGCACCAGCCCCTGGCCGGTGAATTTTTTTTTAAGTGCCCTAAATATATCATCCTATCCTTTTTTTGCCTGTGAGGCTTCTATTGGTAAATTCATTAATAATTTTGTGTGAACAGAAACCAGTGCAGCCACTGTGGAAGACAGTTTGAAGACACCTCAGAAGTCTGAACATAGACCTACCATATGATCCAGCCATCCCACTCCTGGGAATTTACCCACACCTAAATAGATCAGCATATGAAAAAGTTATCTGTACCCCCATGTTCATTGCAGCTCAATTCACTATAGCTAAGATAGGGATCAACCCAGATGTCCATCAACTGTTGACTGGATAAACAAATTATGGTATATATACACTATGGAGTACTACTCAGATGTGAAAAAATGGAATTCTGTCATTATACTTAGTGAAGTAAGCTAGTCCCAAGAAGATAGAGATCATATGTTTTCCCTGATCCGAGGTAATTAATAGAGTACCTACAATGTAAGAAATTGGAGTGAAATGGACATTTTGAGATTCGATGATTGTTTACAGCCCTTGTCTCTTCTGTAGAGGCTCACTGTTATTTTTTTTTTCTTCATACTATTTGTTGACCTCTTATTTAGAGTAGGGTTAACTTTATGATCATTAAGTAAACTGAAAAGAGATATTTGTAAAAATTAAGAGTGGAGTAGGCCGGCGCCACGGCTCAGTAGGCTAATCCTCCGCCTTGTGGCGCCGGCACACTGGGTTCTAGTCCCGGTCGGGGTGCCGGATTCTGTCCCAGTTGCCCCTCTTCCAGGCCAGCTCTCTCCTGTGGCCAGGGAGTGCAGTGGAGGATGGCCCAAGTGCTTGGGCCCTGCACCCCATGGGAGACCAGGATAAGTACCTGGTTCCTGCCTTATGATCAGCGCGGCGCGCCGGACATGGCGGCCACTCGAGGGTGAACCAACGGCAAAGGAAGACCTTTCTCTCTGTCTCTCTCTCTCACTGCCCACTCTGCCTGTCAAAAAAAAAAAAAAAATAATAAGAGTGGAAATGAGAGAGGGAGGAGGAAGAGGGTTAGAGTGTGAATAGTAGGGAGGCTTGGGTAGGAAGTACCACTATGTTCCTAAATCAGTATATATGAAATACATGAAACTTGTATAACAAATAAAATTTTAAAAAATTTTAAGTGAGCTCTCTTAAACTTCATCAGCCACTATTTCTTACTGTTTTCAAGATACTTTCTTTGTAAGATTTTGCAATTTGATTATAATTTGTCTTGGTGTTTGCCTGTTTGGGTTTGCTGAGATCTTGGAATTGGTATGCCCATTCCCTTCCTCAAATCTAGTTTTTGATCATTGTTTCTTCAACTAACTTCCCTGTCCCTTTCTCTCTTGCTTCTCCCCAGGACTCCCAGATTGCATATATTGATCTTTATGGTGTCCCTTAAATCCCAGAGGCTCTCTTTACTTTTCTCTTTTCTGTTTTCTTTTAGTTCCTCTGATTCCATATTTTCAAATAAGCATGTCATAGTTTTGTAAGTAAAAATAATTTAAGGCACGACTACATATGTTCATTTGTGACACTGAGATTTATCCCAGGGATACAGGAATGGTCCAATATAAGCAAATCAATAAACATGATGTGTCACATCAACAGAATGAAGAATTAAAATCATGTGATTTTCTCAATAGGTGCAGAGAAAAATTTTTTAATTTATTTATGTATTTGAATGTCAGGGTTACACAAAGAGAGGAGAGGCAGAAAGAGAGAGAGGTGTGGTTCACTCCTCAGATGGCTGCAACAGCTGGAGCTGCACCTATCTGAAGCTAGGAGCCAGGAGCTTGCTTAGAGTCTTCCCACATGGGTGCAGGAGCGCAAGCACTTGGGCCATCTTCTACTGCTTTCCCAGACCATAGCAGAAAGCTGGATAGAAAGTGGAGCAGCTGGTACTTGAACCAGCGCCCATATGGGATGTCAGTACTGCAGGTGGCAGCTTTACCTGCTACGCCACAGCGCTGGCCCCAGAGAAAACATTTAATAAAATATAGCATCCTTTCAATAATGAACCCTTATACAAATTAGGTATAGAAAAAACATACCTTAAAACAATAGAAGCTTTTTATGACAAGCTATAGCCAACATCATATTGATTAAGCAAAAGCCAGAATCATTTCCATTAAGAACTGAAAGCAGACAAAGATGTCCACACTCACCAGTCTTATTCGATATAGTTTTGAAGTTATAGACAGAGCCATTAGGCAAGAGAAACAAATGACAGGAAAATATTCATGTATTTTGTACATTTTTTGCCACTTTGGCAAAAGTGAATACTTCCAAGGTTATATTGACTCACAACTGCAAATATGGTCCACAATGTCAAAAATGAGTACTCTTTGGCCTTTTTCAGGAAAAAATTGCTGACCTCTACCTGGAACAAGGTATGCTGTCTACAAAACAACAGATTAGTTTTTGCAGAGCAAGTAATCTAAGGATTCTCTTTCTTTTATCCCCAAATGAAGCCCTGTGAAAAGCCACCACAAAACACACTGAACACTGGAGTTAAAGAAAAGGTATATTGTCGGATGGAGGCGGGGGTACGCAACAGGCTGGAGGAAGAGAGCAAGGAGAGAAAGAAGAGAGAAGAAGGAGTGTGCAGGAAGCAGGTCCTGTTATAGCCTCGTGGGAGTAGGGAAGTGGGAGCCGTGAACCCCGTTAGGGTGGGGGTGGAGTTGACGTTTGTGGTTGAACCATTTGGTCACCTGACTTCCAGTAAGCTAGCCTGGGATTAGGACCAAAGTTTATTGTACAAGACAGCAACTTTGGGCCAGAGCCTAAAATGGTATCCAGGACTTGGTGGCACCTCAGATAAGACAGCACCATTTCACTAACACCTTTTTTGTTTGTTTGTTTGTTTGTTTGTTTTGACAGGCAGAGTGGATAGTGAGAGAGAGAGACAGAGAGAAAGGTCTTCCTTTGCCGTTGGTTCACCCTCCAATGGCTGCCGCGGCCGGCGCACTGCGGCCGACACATCGCGCTGATCCGAAGCCAGGAGCCAGGTGCTTCTCCTGGTCTCCCAAGGGGTGCAGGGCCCAAGGACTTGGGACATCCTCCACTGCCTTCCCTGGCCACAGCAGAGAGCTGGCCTGGAAGAGGGGCAACCGGGAAAGAATCTGGCGCCCCGACCGGGACTAAAACCCGGTGTGCCGGCACCGCTAGGTGGAGGATTACCTATTGAGCCGCAGCGCCGGCCCAATTTCACTAACACTTTGTGTGAGCAAATAGATACAGCACAACATAAAAGAAAGAAGAGGAACTTGCAAGCTGGTGCTGAACTCATAATTCTACAGAATCTAAACAAGTGCTGGCTTAAGGGTGCCATTCTTCCTGGTCTGTAAGTGTGTTTTTACACTATACCCATCATCTTTGGGAAACCATCAAGCAATTATAGATGAAATTATATCCATATAATTTAAGTCAGATACGGTACCATAACCAATAAAATCCTCGATGTAATATGCTTATATACATACATGCACATACTCATGCATATGCACATATATATTATATTTATATATAGCTACTTTCCACTTCATGACAAATGCCTTTCAAAGCAATCAATCTGGCTAAACTGTTGCCATATGAAAAACTCTCCTGAGAACTAAAGAGGTTTCACTGACTTCAAAACATTCTATGAGTCACACAGCCTACTTTTCTACATAAGATACTTGCCTTCTCTACTCTCCATTCCTTTGTCTCTCTCTCAGTGTGCTATTCTTTGCTCAACTATACTTAGCATTGCCTCTCCTCCACCAAAACCAATTCCTACACTGCAATTTTCCCACTTGTTACATTATTTTATTTTTCCCATTTGCCCATTTCCAGATGTGATGTATAAAAATCACTGAACTTGAAAATAAATGACCCAGGTTCTATTCTGGGCTTTGCTATTACCTATCTTGGTAACTTATGTATGTGCTTTTATTCTCCTAGTGTTAGATTAACAAAGATATAGTAAAAAACATGTGAGTAAAATAAAATCTAAACTATTTGCTTCTCGGCAAGGAAAGCAAAAAGTAACAGGTGTTTTAGAAGCTATGAGTGCATCACTTCACAGCAATACACCAGATGTATATGGGCAGATTATGTGCAGAGCTGCCAAGAAGATGCACAAAGACATCTCCATCAAGGACTGCAAACCATGTGCTAATCTCTTCCAGCCATATTGCCAGACATGCCTCTAGGGCCAAAAAAAACTGGGTCTGCATTAATATAATGCATCATTCCTATTTTCTAAGAAAATATATTCTGTAGACTGTGAGAACAAATTTCTTTCATATATATAGCTATCTGTATAATATATATTTTAATTATAGATAATAAGCATGTTATGATTATATAATATCATACATTAATAATATTATATGCATTTTCCCTCAATTACTTCGATTAGCTTTCTGTTTAATTTTAATCATGCAAAACAAGGCAGGAGTTAGACACATCAGTTTCTGGTTCCTGCCTCCAACCTCTCTAATAGATATGCCCTTGCTCTGAGCTTCAATCTCACAAAGCAACTAAGGTTTGTTCTGTATATACATAGCCACTGCGTATACCAAAATCTGGAAGTTGATCCAAGAATTGCTCACCCGTGGTTCATCCAGAAATTGATGAGGTCACCTGATTAGGATTGATTAATTACCTAGTAAATTAGTTGGGTTGCTCTGATTTTGAATAGAGAATATGACAATTCTCAAAGATGAAAACAGGGAAGATGAACAGTGAGGAGCAGAATTGCTGCCCTAGTGACCCATGAGTCATGAAAGGAAGTAAGAGGATTAGAGTGTCCGCTCTCTCGTGACCCTTCCAAGGTTTCCCATGCTTTTCAGAATAAAACACAAACATCTTTCATCTTTCTTCTGCCTAGGAGCCCTATGCATCCAACATTTGTTTGTTTATCATATCTCATCTCTGTCCTTTCTCTCTCTTGCTCCCTGTGCCCCAATAATACTGACAAGTTCCTGATTTCGTTGTTGCTGCTGCTGCGCTAGTCTTGGAACAACCGTGTTTACTGTGTTTCCCATTGTTTCTACCTGGAATAAATTTCCTGGCATGATTGGCTCCTTTTTTTTCAAGATTTACATGAAAGACTGAGTAACAGGGAGAAAAGGAGAGACTGAGAGAGAGATCTTCCATACACTGGTTCACTTCCCAAACGGCTGCAATGGCCAGGGCCAGGCCAAAAGCAGAGGACAGGTACTTCACATAGGTCCTCCATGTGGGTGACAGGGTTCCAAGCCCTTGATCCATCTTCTACTGCTTTCTCAGGGGCATTACCAGAAAGCTGAATCAGAAGCACACAGCCGGGATTCAAACTGACGCTCAGATATGGGATGCTGACGAGGCAGGCAACAGCTTAGTTTACTGCATCACCACGCCAGCCCCCTGATTGGCTCCTTCTCATTTTTCAGGACTATGTTTAAGTGGTACTTGTTCCCCTACTATAGTCTACATTAGGATCCCCTAGTCAATCTCTTTCCCATTGGTCTGTTTGTTCTTTCGTTGTACGTGCTTTCTCCCAAATTAGATTTTTTCCCTCTTTTATTGCCTACTTTCCCCCTAATACAACCAACTACATGAATTAGCATTTATTGTCTTATCTGTTGTGGCATCTTCATTGACTAGAACAGAAAATGGCATAAGTAGGTTTCATTAATTATGAAATGATTAATGATTAAATGAATGAGAAGATAATAAAATAGACTCTAAAACTGGCATGTATCTGGTGGATTTGTTTCCAGTTCCAGCCTACATTTATTTTACAATAATGCTTACTTTATTTAAAGTAACTTGCATTTCTGCTCCTTGCAACCAAAGAACCAGAGCCTCTGAGCTTTGAGCAGAAAGCCATACACCAAACATCCCCTCCTATATCCCCTTCTCCATCACTGATGTATTCCTATAACAGCCCCTCAGATTCTCTGCAAATTCCTATACCTGGTTATACTGGATTTCAAATTCATTTGTACAGACTTTTAAGTCATAGGCTTTTGGATAATGGAAGTTATATATTTTATAATCACATCTTATTTTTGCAAATGCTCAAGTTTATATTCTGACATTCCTATTGTTTTTACTTCATTGCTTTGCACTCTACCGCAGCTGGTAGTCTATTGGGATGTTTCTTTTTTAACTTTATGAACTTTTTTAAGGCAGAGAGAATTAAAATTTGAAAAAGAAAATAACTTTTCTAAATAAATGTACCCATTAGTAGCTTAAAGGTGATTACTGATGCCCTAAACAAGAGTGTCAAATTGTTAAGTCAACAACAGGAGTCACTGTGCACTTACTCCTCATGTAGGATCTCTGTCCTTAATGTGCTGTACATTGTGATTTAATGCTATGACTAGTACTCAAACAGTATTTTACATTTTGTGTTTCTATGTGGGCGCAAACTGTTGAAATCTTTACTTAATATATGCTAAACTGATCTTCTGTATATAAAGAGAATTGAAAATGAATCTTGATGTGAATGGAAGGGGAGAGGGAGCAGGAAAGGGGAGGGTTGCGGGTGGGAGGGAAGTTATGGGGGGGAAGCCATTGTAATCCATAAGCTGTACTTTGGAAATTTATATTCATTAAATAAAAGTTAAAAAAAATTAAGAAATAAAATGTTACTGTTTGAAAATAAAAAAAGAAAATACAATTTATTTGCTATGTTCAGAAATATTATGATAAATCTGTAATATGCTGAATATTTCATGGACCATTTTTAATATTTTTAGTAAATACATGTTTCTGTTATTTGTAACTTTCTTTAACCATATGTTAGACTTCCTGTATTGATTTTATATGTTATATTTTTCCATATATGTATATATTATGTATATATCTACATATTTTCATGTATTTTTATGTATACATCACATTTTCATTTATTTTCTGAGAAATTTTTATGACCTTAATATTGCATTCTTATTTTTAACTTTCTTCTTCCATTTTTTCAGTTATCAATATCTTTCTTTTTCTCTATACTATTTTGAAATAAATTGGTGTGTTTTAGACTGAAAAAAAAAGAATGCATCATTACATTACAAAGAATTGAGTTACAAAATCCAATGATTCTTTGTGATAATAAAACATCTGAGTAATTGGAGTTATATAGTAAGTGCTAATTATGTTGAAGATGATTTTATGGGAGGAGTAAGAGCCAAAAGCATCCCTTTTATTTCCAAGTCTCATTATCAGCCTCAACTATTTTTAGATACAAGTATTATGATCCCATAGTACTTCATTTCTATCTAGACATACTCAGTGTCTAAGCACACTGCCCTCCTGCCTAGTGGTGAGACATCCATTCCCTAAAAATTTTTCATTCCCTATGTGTACTGGTGATTTACAAGAGCTTCTCCAGAAACCATTTGCTCTGTCTTCCCCAACTTTAGCAGCTTTTGGTGTTTGGTCTGCCCTTCAGACTTAATTGACTTTATAGCTATGTTCATCCAAATCCTTGTTTTTAGTTTGTTCCATGCCTGGCAGCTGAGAGTTACCACTGTCCACTTCCACACTAAACTTAGCTTCCTGAAATCCAGTGGGTGCACAGATTTAGGGATGCCAATTATTTGGGAGAAGGGTTCAGATATATTCTACTATACCTCATTGAAAATCATTGTCCGATCCATTTACATCAGAAGTTTTAGAATGCTTTAGTAATGCTGAAATCCTGCAGTGAAACAACCCTATGCTCCCTGGGTTTCAAAGGTTCCTTAAATTTATTCATTACTCGAAGAATAAGGCTTTTTTATTTTATTACTGTTCAGTACAATCAGTAGATATCCACCTGAAATCTAAGAGAACATGAGGTATTTTTTCAAAACTTGACATAGGGTTTCTTTGGACTGTGCTGGTGTACTCCCCAGAATTCCTATGTTGAAGCCCTGCCTCCTAATGTGAGGTTAATCCTTTGTAGGTAACAAATGGGATTAGTGGGATTAGCATTCTTGTAAGAAGAGAAATGAGAGAGAAACTTTCTCTCCACTCTAAGGACCTATGAAAAAACAGAGGTCTGGAGAAGAAAACCCTCACCAGAAACCAGACCATGCTGGCAAATTCCAGTTTCCAGAAGTGTGAGAAGTAAGGGCAGGCACTGTGGTACACCAGGCTAAGCTGTGCTTGAGACACCCGTATCACAGCACCTGGTTCAAGGCCTGGATATTCCACTTCTGGTCCAGCTTCCTAATAATGCATACCTATGAGTCAGCAGATGATGGTTCAAGTATTTTGGGTTCTCGACACCAGCATGGGAGACCTACAGAGAAACCCGGAATCCTGGATTTGACCTGGCCTAACCATGGATGTTGCAGGCATCTGGGGAGTGAACCAGCAAATGGAAGATCTTTCTCTCCCCTCCCTCAGTCTGTGTATTTCAAATAAATATGAATATAAATATATTTTCAATGTGAAATAAATTATTTGTTTATGATGCTTGTTATAGCAGTTCAAACTAAGACAGGATAACATCTTTGGTCACCTATATTTGATATTAAAATGAAAAGTGATCTTCATAGCTAAAAACTTGATGATATCAAGTCAGCTTTCATACAAACTATAATAGTTTCATACTTCGTGTTTTTGTGTTTATAATCAACGTTGGCAACAGATGTCTGTAATGAACAGGCTTGTTTAAGTGTAATTATTATTATTTGGTGCCAGTTAAGAGATAGCATGGAAATCCTCCCTACTTAAAACGATCTCTGTATATACCCTGAGAGTTATAAATTACAGAAAAACTTGCATTGTGTAGGGATATATCAGTAATTCCCACATTAATATACTAGCATAAACAAATTGCCCATCTTCCTAGAGACTGGCTAAAATTATTGAAAGTTTTGGTGAAAGGAAAGAAGAGAAATAAATGAGAAACCAAGAGAAACAAACCTGGCCTAGGGCATGGGGAATTTGGGGCCCTTTAAGTAGTACAAATGCCATGAGTATTAGAAAAGGTGGGGCAGGGTGAGAGGAAGAGAAAGTGATTCATGTCAAAAAAAAAAATTGTGTGTACAAGCAGAAACAATTACATTCAAGTCGCAAGAGGAAAGGTGAGCCTAACAGACACCTCAGATCCCAGAACCTGACGACATTCTTTGTGAAATTTTTATCCTAGTCTCTGGAAGTCTCCATATTTAGTTAACTCTTCAGTGATCATTCAAAGGATGGGCTTTGAGACTCATCCAAGAAGGAGAGGGTCACACTGGCTCCTGAATTTCTCACCTCAGCTGATAACCTGCTCTGAATAAATCCCAGAGGAGCAGTGAGTCAGAGTTCTTGAGACTTAACGATGATTAGCATCTCCATCACCTTCTGTGCTGAACCGAATTCTCTCTATGTGCAGAGAAATGTAGGCAAAACATTTTAAAGTAATTACAGAGCTACTGCTTAGAACAGGTGTGAGTAAATTATAGCCCACGGGCCAAATCTGCCCTATTGCCTGTTTTTATATAGTTTCATTGGAACACAGCCATAGTATCTGTATATGTATTATCTGATGTTACTTTCACACAACAGCAGCAGGATCAAGTCATTGTGACAGAGATCCTACAACTTTCAAAGACAAAAATATTTACTATCTGGCCCTTTGCAGAAAAATCTCATCAACCCCTGGCTATGGCATGACGTCTTCAAGTATGGGCCTCCCTAAATTTGCATGGTTCTTGTCTATCAATCATGCATAACTACAAGGATATGAATAGCATGGGAACAAGCAGAGGCATGGATTAAAAATAAATATTTGAACTATTCTCAAAGCTGCATGGACCACAGTCAGCTTGGTGGATGCGCTGATTCCCTTTGACCGCTTTAAACAGGGCACAGGGTTTCCAGAATTGTACAGACTCCCAGTGGAGCATGTTCCAAACATTACACAAACTCCTCCAAGGTTTTCAACTATGACTTAGCCAGCTTGAAGCAACATACTGTTATCACGAGGCGGGATTTTGATTTATGAAATAGAGCAGCAGTGCAATAGGTATTGGTCACATCTGTACCAGAAAAAAAGTATTTATAACACAACTGCTATCAACTCCCAAATTTCAAAACCTTTTAAACCACTTTAGCTTACAGCGTATTTCAAATGAGCTTTTTGTGAAAGTCCAACATTCAAAGCATCTAAAATATACAGAGTTACAGCACCATCCAGACTCTCTCCATTAGTACAAGTAAGGCATATAAATATCTCTAATGATACTTGGTGGTGTCATTCTTTCTTATTTTTATTTCACAATTGACAGAATTTTCTCATATTTTAGCTTAGTTCATCTGAATTCTTGATACCAAATTTTTAAACTCAAAACACGCATGGCTATGTCCAATTGTTCCTTAAGTTCTCATGTCTTTTTTACATATTTCTAAAGGTGATTTCAGAGCAATATTAATAGATGAGACAGCCCACAGCTTGTCACTATTTAAGATATTTTATTCATTTATTTAAAAGTCAGGGTTAGACAAGTAGAGGGATACACACACAGAGACGCACACACACACACACACAGAGAGAGAGAGATCTTCCATCTACTGGTTCACTCCCCAGATAACCACAATGGCCAATGCTGCACCAGGCCAAAGCTAGGCACCAGAAGCTTCATTCAGGTCTCCCACATGGGTGGCAGGGGACCAAGCACTTGGGCTATCTTTGGCTGTTGTTCTCAGGCCATTAGCAGAGAACTGAATTGGAAGTGGAGCAGCTTGGAATGAATCAGTACCCATTTAGGATGCCAGCATTGCTGGCAGTGGTTTTACCTGTTACACCACAGCCACAGACCCCACAGTTAGTCATTTTTGCACTCACATTATATGCTGTAACCAATACATCACCCAGCTTAAATAATCCACAATTGCTTGGAATTCTAAGAAACCCATTTTAAAGTAGTTCCCAGACACTAAGTTTACAGAACACTCAGCTGTTAATTTGAGGGCCTCACATATCTAAATTTAGCAAGCTGTAAAAGAGCAGTTACGACTGGTTCCAATGATGAGCTAGTCCAGAACCGGCTATCTTTCTAAGGTGATATGTCAAATCCTGTTTTCACTCCTTGCTTTAGGGGATTCTTGTTATTATGGTTTGAGGAGGCTTTGCTGTGTTTAAAAACCTCCTTTCAGCCAGTGCAAAGCAGTGAAATCCCACTAATTTTGGATGTGGCAGAAGCAGCTTAGCTGGTTTGCAAAGTTCTTCTATATATATTATCTCATTCATTCCTGGAAACATGATATCATTATTATCCATGTTTCACAGATGTGGAATGAGAGCTTTAAGAGGCTAAATTACTTGTTACAAAGCTGGATGAATACAGAATTCGACTTCACACCCATGTCTACTAACTCCAAGGTCAAATCTTTCAAGGACCACAGGATGATGAGAGTTCAGACATCTCTGAGAGGTTGAAGCAGGCTGAATAGGTAAGCAGCACAGATCTTCAGAGCAGTCTGGTGTAAAAGCTGCCGGAATGTCTGCAAAGTCAGGACACACAATGCATTTGAATACAGAGAGAAAGACAAGGATCACACGATGGCATTGTGACAGTGAGATAAGCAGCCATTGGATCCCATATCTGAGTGACGGTTCTGAGTCCTGTATGGCCCACTTCCGATTCAACTTCCTGCTATTGTGCTTGGGAAGGCAGTGGAAGATGACCAGAGTATGTGGACCCTTGCCACCCACAAGGGAGACCAGATAGGCATTCCTGGCTCTTGGCTTCAACCTGACTTTGCCCTCGCTGTTACAGGCATTAGGGAGGTAAAGCAGTGGATGAAAGATTCTCTCTCTCTCTCTTGTAAATGATTAAATAAATAAATATTTTTAAAATAGAAACAAGGATCATAATTATATAAATACTAGGAAATGCAGTAAAGCAGAAGACTCAAAACATCGTGAGGAATTCTCAGAAGTTGGGAGGAGAAGCAAAGTTGGTGAACAGTCCTAATAAAGAGGCAGCAATCAGAAACTGAGAATTTCGGGAACAATGGAAAACATGGGTTCTCTATTTATTCATGAAGTCTTCATGGACTAATTCTTTTATTCAAGGCATTCTGTTAGAGTGAGAATGTGTTAAAGAGACATTCTCCTGGCTTTCCACAATTTCATAATATTGTAGGAAAGACAGAAAGATAACTAAGTATCTACTTGTTACCACTAAACTACACCCTTAAAAAGAGGTTAAGAAGGTAGCTTTTATGGTGTGTACCTTATCAAACTTAAAAATAATTTTGAGGACCCAGCGTTGTGACATGGAGGGTAAAAGTAGCTGCTTGCAATGCTGGCATCACATATGGATGCCAATTTGAGTCCAGCTGCTGCACTTCTGATCCAGCTCCCTGCTAATGCTCCTAAGAAAGCAGCGGAAGAAGCCCAGGTTGATAGGCCCCTGCCATCCACATGGGACACCCAGAGGAAACTCCTGGCTCTTGGCTCCTGGTTGCTGACATCAGCCTGCCCCAGCCCTGGCTGTTGCAGTCATTTGAGGGGTAAACCAGCAGATGGAGGATCTCTCTGTTGTTCCCTCTCTATCTCCCCCCTCCCCATATAGCTCTGCCTTTCAAGTAAAATGAATCTTTAAAAATAAATAAATAATTTTGAAAAAATATTTCTCAGCAGGAGAAAATTAGATACTGGTATGCAACTACCATACAGCATGAGAATGCCTGAGGGAATGCAATATCTAGAATTCTTGTAGGAGCACTGGAAAGAAATCCCAATAACAACAGATGATCTTAGCGATAGTTTCATAACTAAAAAGGTTCATATTATCCTGTGAGGGTGAGGGCAGTGGCAGAACCAGATTTTTCAGCATGGAAAGGTTGGTTGGAAAGTCTTGGCTTATTTGTGGATAACAAAGATCAAGAGGAAAATCATTGTAACAGCATTTAAGAGTAACAAGTTAGTAACCAGCTGAGACAGAAAAATGAGAAAAGTGCAGAATTTAAGAGGCCCAAGGAATAGAAAAGTATGTCTCTAGGAGGGAGGAATGGGATGTGGCATGATACATGGTGCAAGAAAAGTCCACTTGCCAATGTTGCCTCAGATCATTGTTGTCTAGTATATTAATTGGGTTCTAATTAACTGTGTCAACTATACAATATATCAAAAAAGCCAAGTTTTGACAGTAAAATGTGAATCTATTAGTGATTACCCCAGGCAATTTGGATGAATGGTAGTCTTATATATGATTTGACTATGGCCATGGGAATTGGCCAAATCCTCTTTTCTGAGTTTCCATTTCAATGGGAGCAATGATACCTACTCCACAGAAGTGAACTTCTCTTTTTATGAAATGAAATTCCTCATTTATTGTAGACAAATCTATAAATATTATTGATTTATAACTAATTAGAGTAATCAAAGATCTATCCCAAACTCAACATTGGCTTTATGCCATCAATATCCATTCATTAACTGAAAGCAAAGAGATGACAGTAATCATGATGTTCAGAAGCTGAATGAAAGAAATAGGCTGGCTAAGAACATTATTCATTCATTCCTGCCTTGTTGGGGTGAGGCTGTGGAGAGGGGTGCTGAAGCATATGCAAGCATTTCAAAAGTTCATGGAGAATGAAATTGAAATATAAGTTTATTCTGGTGCAAAATATTTTAAAATTCAAAAAGGTCAAAAGTTCACATAGCATGCATATTATGAAAAAAACAATGTGTGGATTTCAATATTTTTGAGCCAGCTTATCTTTTAATTTCATCTTCCATGCACTTTTTGAAGTACTCTCATAGCATAGGCTTCTATAGCAGCCATCTTGAGGCTACAGGGATTTCCATTTAAAACAGAGGTCATCTGGCAGAGCCAGACAGAACAGATGCATCAGGGGACAGCCCTATGATCAAATGAAACCCCAAACACTGTGTAAGTTCTTAGGTCTGAATGTAACAAGTGATATCATTTACCACATAATCATTTCATTCATATATGTATCTGCTTATCACGTGGGAGAGCAACTGTTGCAAAGGGACAGACCTTATGTTTGCTTCTCTATTGTTTCATCAGAGTTGCCAAGTCAAGGCTGCAAAAGTTGAGCAATTAGCAGGCAGGCAGTTCAGAAAATATTGGGAACAATACCACCTTCATTGTTGCAGGGGGTGAGCAGGTCCTTGGGAGTCCTTGTTATAGACAAAGCAGGAAGTATGAACTGCACCTCTATTTTGATGTCATATAGGGTTTGCATAGTTGCATTTATAAGATAGTTCTAGATGACTACAACAAGGATGAATTGTCTCAGTCTGCAGTAACACTAAAACTCCACATGTGCAGCTCACATGCACCTGCAATGGTTCATAGGCAGGCATCTATCTTTGTATGTCTATTACAATCACAGGTTTTGCCACTGGCTCTCAGTTGAGCTTGATTTTAAACCTCTTGACATTTCAAGGTCTCTACTTTGCTTCTGTCTAAGGGGAGCAATTTTTCCCTATGTTCTAAGTAGTATAAAAAGAATTTACTTTTTAAAAAACATACATGAATGCAAAATAGTAGTGAGGAGAGCCGGCGCCGCGGCTCACTAGGCTAATCCTCCACCTTGAGGCGCCGGCACACTGGGTTCTAGTCCCGGTCGGGGCGCCGGATTCTGTCCCGGTTGCCCCTCTTCCAGGCCAGCTCTCTGCTGTGGCCAGGGAGTGCAGTGGAGGATGGCCCAAGTGCTTGGGCCCTGCACCCCATGGGAGAGCAGGAGAAGCACCTGGCTCCTGCCTTCGGATCAGCACTGTGCGCTGGCCGCAGCGCGCCAGCCGCTGCGGCCATTGGAGGGTGAACCAACGGCAAAAGGAAGACCTTTCTCTCTGTCTCTCTCACTGTCCACTCTGCCTGTCAAAAAAAAAAAAAAATAGTAGTGAGGAGACCAGAACTAAGTTTCAAGTCTTGTTTCTCCCATTAAATAATACAAGCTTAGTCAAACCACCTTATTTCTCTGAATCTTGTATTTCTCATTTTTAATGAAGATTCAGGGTGAATTCTATACCCTTCTGGTTCTAAAGTCCTGGGATTCCTTGATTCTAAAGCCAAGAACCAAGACAATCAGAATGCAGTGAAGAGGTCTGTGTTTCTTAAACTCTGCAGAGATTTTTAAGCAGAAAATAAAAGGGATGTCTGTCTTTATTCCTAAAATTACTACTGGGCCTTTGGGAAGGCAAGGTGAGGCAGATTTCCTGTCTTATGGAACATTTTCTTCTTTTTTTCATTTGTTTGTTAGTTTTTTCTCGGAAAGGGTGCCATGTTCCTCACTTGGGTAGGCACTTCATTTCCAGAATTAGAACTGATCCCATTGAAATGAAACATTCATCACAAGTGATAAAACACAAATGTATTTGTTACAGCTTTAATAATATATGGCCATGTTTAAAGCAACTCTATTGAACATGGCAATGACAGGGTGACGTTCTGAATAACTAAGTAAAGTTGCCAAAGCAACAAGAAAACACTTTACTTTAGACTCCAAGAGGTCCATTAATGTCAACACACACAGACACACACACACACACAAACACACACATGGGAGAAACAAAGACACTAGGTAATTTTGAAAAAATTCAAAGAAAAATGTATAAACATTTTATGTCTTACAGATTGTGAAGAAATATGAATATAATTTCCATTTTGACTCAATAAAGACAATTTCAAGTTTTACAAAGGTAGTATCTGTTTTTAGGTCTGAATATGTAGAGTAGAAAGAAGCCTCTAGAATTCTTTAGCTGGATCTCTTACTTCTGAAAATAGCCCAGGAATGTGCTACATGAAAAACCCTTGGAACTGGACACCTGAAGAAAAGTCAGACTTAGTGTTTTTTTTTTCATTTTTTAAAAATCTTATTTATTTATTTATTTATTTGAGGGGCAGAGTTACAGACAGAAGATGGAAAGGCAGAGAGAGGATTAGCCTAGCTAATCCAAAGCCAGGAGCCAGGAGCTTCTCCTGGGTCTGCCACGTGGGTGCAGGGGCCCAAGGACTTGGGCCATCTTCCACTGCTTTCCCAGGCCATAGCAGCTGGATTGGAAGTGGAGCAGCCAGAACTCAAATTGGTGCCCTTTTGGGCAACACAGGAAGAGGCTTAACCTACTTTATTTATTGTTTTGTGTGTGTGTGTGTGTTTTAGAAAACTTTCATTTAATAAATATAAACTTTGAAAGTACAACTTCTGGATTATAGTGGTTTTTTTCTTCCATAACCAACCTCCCACCCACAAACCATCCCATCTCCTACTCCCTTTTCCATTCTTCATTAAGATTAATTTTTAATTATCTTTAAATACAAAACATCAACTTAGTATTTACTAAGTGAAGATTTCAACAGTTTGCACCTACACAGACACACAAAGTATAAGGTACTGTTTGAATACTAGTTTTACCGTTAGTTCTCTTAGTAAAACACATTAAGGACAGAGATCCTACATGGGGAGTAAGTGCACAGTGAATCCTGTTGTTGATTTAACAATTGACACTCTTATTTATGATGTCAGTAATCACCCGAGACTCTTGTCATGAGCTGCCAAGGCTATGGAAGCCCCCTGAGTTCACTGACTCTGATCATTTTTAGACAAGGCCATGGTTAAAGTGGAAGTTCTCTCCTCCCTTCAGAGAAAGGTACCTCCTTCTTTTATGGCCCATATTTCCCGCTGGCATCTCACTCATAGAGATCTTTCATTTAGGTCATTTTTTGCCACAGTGTCTTGGCTTTCCATGCCTGAGAAACTCTCATGGACTTTTTAGCCAAATCTGAATGCCTTAAGGGCTGATTCTGAGGCCAGAGTGCTGTTTAGTGTTTTTGCCATTCTGTGAGTCTGCTGTGTATCCCAATTCCCATATTGAATTTTTCTCTCCTTTTTAATTCGATCAATTATCATTAGCAGACACTTCTCTTTTTTATGTGATCCCTTTGACACTTAATCCTATCTCTATGATCGACTATGAACTTAAACTGATCACTTTACCTAGTAAGATGGCATTGGCACCTGCCAACTTAATGAGATTTGGAGTTCCATGGCACGTTTCTACCTCTACTATTAGAGGTAAGTCTAAATGAGCATGGGTCAAACTATATGTTCCCTCCCTCTCTTATTCCCACTCTTATTTTTAACAGGGATTGATTTTCAGTTAAATTTAAACACCTGAGAATAATTCTGTGTTAATTAAGAGTTCAACCAATGGTATTAAGTAGAAAAAGAAAATACTGAAAAGAATAAAATAGTAAGCTGTTCCTCAACACTCAGGACAAGGGCTGATCAAGTCACTGTTTCTCATAGTGTCCCTTTCACTTCTACAGGTTTCATTTTTGGTGCTCTGTTAGTTGTCACAGGTCAGGGAGAACATATGATATTTGTCCCTTTGGGACTGGTTTATTTCACTCAGTATGATGTTTTCCAGATTCCTCCATTTTATTGCAAATGACAGGATTTCATTTTTTTACCACTGTGTAGTATTCTATAGAGTACATATCCCATAATTTCTTTATCCAGTCTTCTGTTGATGGGTATTTAGGTTGATTCCAGGTCTTAGCTATTGTGAATTGAGCTGCAATAACATTGAGGTGCAGATAGCTCTTTTATTTGCCAATTTAATTTCCTTTGGGTAGATTCTGAGGAGTGGAATGGCTAGGTCGTGTGGTAGAGCTATATTCAGGGTTCTGAGGAATCTCCAAACTGATTTCCACAGTGGCTTAACCAGTTTGTATTCCCACCAGCAGTGGATTAGTGTGCCTTTTCCCCCACATCCTTTCCAGTATCTGTTGTTGGTAGATTTCTGTATGTGAGCCATTCTAACCGGGGTGAGATGAAACCTCATTGTGGTTTTGATTTGCATTTCCTTGATGGCTAGTGATCCTGAACACTTTTTCATGTGCCTGTTGGCCATTTGGATTTCCTCTTTTGAAAAATGTCTATTGAGGTCCTTGGCCCATCTCTTAAGTGGGTTGTTTGTTTTGTTGTTGTAGATTTTGTTGTTTGTAGATTCTGGTTATTAATCCTTTATCAGTTGCATAGCTTGCAAATATTTTTTCCCATTCTGTTGGTTGCCTCTTCACTTTCCTGACTGTTTCTTTTGCAGTACAGAAACTTCTCAATTTGACGTAATCCCAATTGTTAATTTTGGCTTTGACTGCCTGTGCCTCTGGGGTCTTTTCCAAGAAGTCTTTGCCAGTGCCTATATCTTGCAGGGTTTCTCCAATGTTCTCTAATAATTTGATGGTGTCGGGTCATAGATTTAGAGCTTTAATCCATGTTGAGTAGATTTTTGTGTATGGTGTAAGGCACAGGTCTTGCTTCATACTTCTGCATGTGGAAATCCAGTTTTCCCAGCACCATTTGTTTAATAAATGTCCTTGCTCCAGGAATTGGTTTAGATCCTTGATCAAATATAAGTTGGTTCTAGATGTTTGGATTGATCTCTGGTGTTTCTATTCTGCTCCATTGGTCTATCCATCTGTTTCCATTCCAGTACAATGCTGTTTTCTTCCTTTCTTTCTTTCTTTCTTTCTTTCTTTCTTTCTTTCTTTCTTTCTTTCTTTCTTTTTTTGACAGGCAGAGTTAGTCAGTGAGAGAGAGAGACAGAAAGGTCTTCCTTCTGATGGTTCAACCCCACAAATGGCGGCCACGGCCCGCCCGCTGTGCCAATCCGAAGCCAGGAGCCAGGTACTTCCTCCTGGTCTCCCATGTGGGTGCAGGGGCCCAAGGACTTGGGCCATCCTCCACTGCCTTCCTGGGCATAGCAGAGAGCTGGACTGGAAGAAGAGCTACCAGGACAGAATCCAGCACCCCAACCAGGACTAGAACCCAGGCTACTGGCACCGCAGGCAGAGGATTAGCCTAGTGAGACACAGCACTGGCCAACAATGCTGTTTTGATTATAACTGCCCTGTAGTATGTCCTGAAATCTGGTATTGTGATGCCTCCTGCTCTGTTTTTGTTGTACAGTATTGCTTTAACTATTCAAGGTCTCCTGTGCCTCCATATGAATTTAGGCATCATTTTTTTCTAGATCTGAGAAGAACATCTTTGATATTTTGATTGGGATCACGTTGAATCTATAAATTGCTTTTGGGAGAATGGACATTTTGATGATATTGATGCTTCCAATCCATGAGCATGAAAGATTTTTCCATTTTCTGGTATCCTCTTCTATTTCTTTCTTTAAGATTCTGTAATTGTCATCGTAGAAATCTTTGACATCCTTGGATAAGTTTATTACAAGGTATTTGATTTTTTCTGTAGCTATTGTGAATGGTATTGATCTTACCAGTTCTTTCTAAGCCATGGCATTGTCTGTGTATTCAAAGGCTGTTGATTTTTGTGCACTGATTTTATATCCTGCTACTTTGTCAAACTCTTCTATGAGTTCCAATAATCTCTTAGTAGAGTTCTTTGGATCCCCTAAATAAAAAAATCATATCATCTGCAAAGGGGGATAGTTTGACTTCTTCCTTCCCAATTTGTATCCCTTTAATTTCTTTTTCTTGCCTAATGGCTCTGGCTAAAACTTCCAGAACTATATTGAATAGCAGTGGTGAGAGTGAGCATCCCTACCTGATATCAGATCTCAGGGGAAATGCTTCCAACTTTTCCCTATTCACTAGGATGCTGGCCATGGGTTTTTCATAAATTGCCTTGATTGTATTGAGGAATGTTCCTTCTATACCCAATTTGCTTAGAGTTTTCATCATGAAAGGGTGTTGAATTTTAGCAAATGCTTTCTCTGCATCTATTGAGATAATCATATTGTTTTTCTTCTGCAGTTTGTTAATGTGGTGTATCACATTGATTGCTTTGCAAACATTGAACCATCCCTGCATACCAGGGATAAATCCTACTTGGTCTGGGTGGATGATCTTTCTGATGTGTTGTTGCATTCTATTGGCCAGAATTTTATTGAGGATTTTTGCATCTATGTTCATCAGGGAAATTGGTCTGTGATTCTCTTTGCTGCATCTTTTTCAGATTTAGGAATTAAGGTGATGCTGGCTTCATAGAAAGAATTTGGGAGGATTCCCTCTTTTTTGATTGTTCTGAATTGTTTGAGAAAAATTGGAGTTAGTTCTTCTTTAAATGTCTGGTAGAATTCAGCAGAGAATCCATCTGGTCCTGGACTTTTCTTTGTTGGGAGGGCCTTTCTTACTGATTCAATTTCTGACTCAGTTATGGGTCTGTTTAGGTTTTCTATGTCTTCCTGGTTCAATTTAGGTAGGTTGCATGTGTCCAGGAATCTATACATTTCTGATAGATTTCCCAGTTTGTTGGCATACAACTCTTTGTAGTAATTTCTGATGACTCTTTTTACTTTTGTGGTGTCTGTTGTTACATTCCCTTTTTCATCACTGATTTTATTGATTTGGGTCTTCTCTCTCCTTTTTTTTTCCTTTTTTTTGGCTAGTTGGGCCAATGGTGTATCAATTTTGTTTATTTTTTCAAAAAGCCAGCTCTTCATTTTGCTTATCTTTTCTAATTTTTTTATTCAATTTTGTTAATTTCTTCTCTAATTTCAATTATTTCTCTTCTCCTACTAGTTTTGGGTCTGGTTTTCTGTAGTTTTTCTAGATCCTTGAGATGCACTGATAGCTCATTTATTTAGTACCTTTCCAATTTCTTGATGTAGGCACCTATTGCTATAAATTTTCCTCTTAACACTGCTTTTGCTGTATCCCATACATTTTGGTATGTTGTGTTGTTATCTTCATTTGTTTCCAGAAAGTTTTTGATTTCTCTTTTGATTTCTTCTGTGACCCACTGTTCATTCAGGAGCATGTTGTTCAGACTCCATGTGTTTGCATATGCTCTAGGGATGCCTGAGTTGCTCATTTCCAGCTTCATTCCACTGTGGTCTGAGAAGCTGCATGGTATGATTCTAATTCTTTTGAATTTGCTGAGACTTGATTTATGGCCTATTATGTGGTCAATCCTAGTAAAGGTTCCATGCACTGCTGAGAAGAATGTATATTCTGCAACTGTATAATGAAACATTCTGTAGAAATCTGTTAGGTCCATTTGGTCTATAGTGTCAATTAAATCTGCTGTTTTCTTATTGATTTTCTGTCTGGTTGATCTGTACATTGCTGAAAGTGGAGTACTAAGTCCTCCAGTACTATTTTAACCTACTTTCTTTAAGTCATTTCAGATAAATGAACATTTGTCTTCTGCTGAAACAACAGTAATCACAACACTGATGATAGCAAAAGGAACAGGTTTCCAGAGAAAGGAGTTCTAGAAAACACAGAATTAATAGTAGACTGCCTCAGAGAGAAAAGACTTTCTTATATCTAATTCTAATCCCTCAATTTAGTTGAAGTGCACCTCTGCACCAAGTGAAGATATCTTGCTTATTGTACGCCAGGTTTTCCATATACATAAATACCATGATTAGTTATGCCTTAACTTTCCTTTATTTTCTTCCAGTGTCAAATAAAAAGATTTTTTTTAAATAGTCACACTTCCCTGCCCTGGGGGGTGAAAAAAGGGGAACTACAATTTCTAGAAATATCTCCTATGTCTCCAAAAGAACATTCTTAGAAATGCCTAAATTGTTCTATTTAAGAAGCAAACTTATATCCTAGTGAAATCAAGAATTATGCAATCAGTCTGTAACATTATTTTTAGATAGAAAATTCTGAGTATAGACCCTTTGTTTCCCTGAGTGTTTTGCATAGTTCACGTTTGGTTCTTTGCATTGTGCTATCCTGTAGTCTTTGCAAACCTCTCTCTATAAATCCTTGTCCTTTCCTGCTTTGGTTGTTTGGGCATAAGTCTAAGGAGAAACACTCTACCTTTGCTAGAAGTTAATAGAAGGTATTGATGTTGTTAGCTACTGTAACCCTTCTCTCTTATTTTCAAATGTTCCTCTGTCACTGTGATTTCTAAGATGTTGAGGAGATTGACATTGGTTCCACAAAAGGAAGAGTATAGTGGTGGAAAACCATGTAGAAAGAAATCTCTGACATTTCTGCCTCATCCCAATCCACATACAAACCCATAGCCTCCCACAGACTAGGTAAGGGAAAGGAAACATAAAGTACACATTAAAAAAATACAGAAAATTGGGGTTGGTGCTGTGGCTCAGCTGGTTAACCTACCACTTGCTGTGCCGGCAGCCTATAAAGGTGCTGGTTTGAGACCTGGCTGCTCTATTTCCATTCTAGCTTGCTGCTAATGTGCCTTGGAAAGCAGTGAATGATGGCCCAAGTTATGGGGTCCCTGCCACCCACATGGGAGATCCAGAAGCAGCTCCTGGCTCCTGGCTTCAACCTGGCCCAAGCCAGGTCATTCTAGCCATTTGGGGAATGAGCCAGTGGATGGAATCTCTCTCTCTCTTTTTCTGTATTTCTGTCTTCAAATAAATTAATAAATCTTTTTTTTTTAAATACAGAAAATTGACCCAAAGTTGACCAACAAGAAGTGAGCTACACCTGTTTATTAAGAGCAAGAAAAGCCAGCACTGTGGCTCAATAGGCTAATCTTCCGCCTTGTGGCGCCAGCACACCGGGTTCTGGTCCCAGTCGGGGCACTGGATTCTATACCAGTTGCCCCTCTTCCAGGCCAGCTCTCTGCTATGGCCCAGGAGTGCAGTGGAGGATGGCCCAACTCCTTGAGCCCTGCACCTGCATGGGAGACCAAGAGAAGCACCTGGCTCCTGGCCGGCCGCATTGGCCATTGGAGGGTGAACCAACAGCAAAAGGAAGACCTTTCTCTCTGTCTCTCTCTCTCACTGTCCACTCTGCCTGTCAAAAATAAAAAATAAAATAAAAAAAAGCAAGAGAACGTACCAAACTAGGCTTTCCTACAAAGCTTCAAAGAGAATTCCAACCAAAGAATTTCTGTAGGTTCCACAAACAAATTTTCCTAAGCCCCCAAATTGCTGATATTTTTGGATGCTGGAAGTGTGTGTTTACCTGGGAACCCAGAAGAATGCCATATAAAGGTTTTGAGACTACTGGAGGAGAATATTGTGCAAGGTCTATAATTTTAAGATATTTTAAACTATTTTTACAGTGTATCTAATAATATCATCAGAAACCATAAGCCGACATGAATACAAAGCAGATCCAACATTTTTACCCCATGCACATATGTTTGACATCTCACTAATTCTGAGAGCAGGAGAATATAGCCTTTGTGTTAACAACAAAAGGATCAGATTTCTTTCATACAACACCTATTTTTGTATAGTCAGACCCTCCACCTCTGCAGTTTTTAATAAGCTACTTGCCCACAAATTAAAATGGATTCTGCAATTCCATCACTAGCAAAGAATGTGATTTTGGCATCACATGAGTAAATAAAATAGTAACCCCATGTTATAAATTATGCATCTTTCATCTCAGAGGACAATAAACAGAGAATCTTTCATCCCTATGAATCCCCACGCAGTTAACAATTTATAAACTAACACATGGGAATTACTTGATTCATCATTGAAGGCCATCTTGCTCTGGGATCCTATGCTCTTTTGTTCCTGGCACACACAAATCTTACTGAAAGATGAGAAGCAGGGAAACAGTACACCGATGGCCTACATTGGAGAGATCTGAGTGGAGGTGATAGGAATCTAATTGAAAGTCACTCAGCATAGGAGTTCTCTGTCATCCGAGCTCGAGAGGCTGTAAGTTTCAAAATCGCCCACACACAGAGATATAACCCTTTAAAGTTCATTGCTAGCGTCCCCTTCTCATCTCATCTGGATTATTATAATACACTGTTTTGAAGTAAACTCTTAGTCACATTATTCACCTACTAAAAAACATTTTAATTTGCCTAGCAAGAAGTGCAAACTTCTCAGAATGGCATGAAAGACCCCATACTGTCTTGCCACTGACTGTGAAAGATCCTCCACATTTAGCTAAATCATCTGGTTTTAAGAGAAAAATAGAAATCAAAAATTTCAGTTGGTGTGACTAAAAATGTGTTAACATTTGGGAGGAAGTAGGGAATGTATATACATAAAACTCCAACTTGTAAATGATCATACTGAACCACACAAAGATTAGAGAACTTGTTCAAATTCATAAAGATGTATTGAGATAAAATCCGGATGACTCTGGAGGAATGATTCTCAACTAGGTGGAGATTAAGGCAGATTCAAGATAAGGTGACTAGATACTTAATCATTCAAACTGAGACTCATACAAAAATGAAAGGGAAACATAACAGTAATATTTACACCTGTACAGCAAGAGTAAATTGGCATTGTTGAAAAGAAACTGAACTACAGGTCCCCTAGTTAAGGGAGCTGTGTCAAAATTTCCAGTTTTGTGTGGGAGTCATGGGCTGTTTAATAAAACATTTCTGTAACATGCCCAGATCCTTTGTAACTGAGTTTAGAGCTGCACAATACATTTTTGGCTCTTGAGTTCTCTAGAAGATGGAATGAGAAAGCCACATGGAAGTTTTAGAGCTTGAAAGGTTGGGTAAGGATGCTTTGTAAAAATTCTTCCTGGTAGGGCCAGTGCTGCAGCTCACTAGGCTAATCCTCCGCCTGCGGCACCAGCACCCTGGGGTTCTAGTCCCAGCTGGGGCACCGGATTCTGTCCTGGTTGCTCCTCTTCCAGGCCAGCTCTCTGCCGTGGTCCGGGAGTGCAGTGGAGGATGGCCCAGGTCCTTGGACCCTGCACCCGCATGGGAGACCAGGAGGAAGCACCGGGCTCCTGGCTTTGAATCAGCGCAGCACACCGGCCACAACGCGCTGGCCATAGCGGCCACTTGGGGGTTGAACCAACCCAAAAAGGAAGACCTCTCTCTCTCTCTCTCTCACTGTCTAACTCTGCCTGTCAAAAAATTTTTTTTTTCCTGGGAGCCCACCAAGTCTGTAAGCCACACTTATAGCCACATGTCCTCACTTAGTGGGACAGGGGACCTCCTCAAGAAAGCTCCCGCGTTCAGAGAGAGCTCTCTACCAAGCTCTCATCTGTGACATTACACAAACTCTGGATGGGTGCCGGAGTTTCAGAAAGGTTCTATTTTTCTCCTTCGCACATTTGAGATATAACATCTTTGGTGATGACTAGCACCCAAGGGCCACATTTTCACCTTCCATGCCAAACGTGGCATGTCCTTAATGAACTAGGCATCTATACTCATGTTTTATTTAGAGCCTGGGGTTGGTGATGATAAAATAGGAAAAATTTCATCTACTGAACTTTCAACATCCCCGTGCAGTATTTACAGCTTTCTTAACAAAGTATCTTTTCAAATACATATTTGATGCTAAGACTCTGCAGTGCTAGAATCCAGGGCAGCTGGTTGGACCAGCTTATAAGAAGTGCCTTGAATCCTTCTTTCCCCAGTCTTGAGCTCTGCCTGTGTGACTGGTTTGCTTGTTTGGTTGGTTTTGGCTTTTTTTAAAAAATATTTTAATGTAAACTTAACAGGACTGAGCCCTCATACAAAGTATGTGAAAGTACCCACCCATAGAAAATAGCTACCTCCCAGTCCCCAGGTCTTAGACTTTACAAATATTGGCAGTGTCAGCTCTGGAAAGGCCTTTTCACAAGCAGGCATCCAATCAATACATGGAAGGATACTTGGGATGTGATGTGACTTGGAGGCAGTTATAAAGAGAAGCATTCAAGAACAGTGAGAAGAATGCCTTGTGTGCAGCTCTGGCTCCCAAATACACTGCAGAGCTCAGAATAGAGTAGGTGTGCAAGAAATATGTGTTGAATAAGTGTTGAAAGAATGCCTATAAATCTTTCTCCTCTCACAATGACTCAAATATATGCAGTAGAATGATAGCCCCTGGGCAAAGAAACTTGGCCGGTGTGATCTCCCCATTTGCCTGCCTGGTTCCAGGTGGAAATAAAGCAACTTGGCTGCCTCCACTGCACCCTTGAGCTCTCAGTCTTCCCATAGCCTTATCAGACAACTCATCTTTTCTTCTCCCAAAACTGAATCAGGAATACATGCCTGCCTCAAGATGACAAAGGGAGATGCTGTGCATAGGAAAGCATTAGCTGTGAAGACAGCCAGGGAGCAGGAGAGGTCAGCTGGTGACCATACTCAACTAATTGATGCCAACTCTGAAAGATGCTGGCTCCTGAACACTGGGCCTAGCTTTGAGAACTGATTCTATTCCAGACCGCCACGGCACATGACCTGTTCTGCTGAACACAGTGACAAGGTCCCTATCCATTCACTTGAAATTTTCTTGATTGAGTGGAAACATAGATTCCCTAAACCACGAATCATTGGCCAGTAAACTATCAGCACCCACGAACAACAAATCAACATTAGCTTAAGACAGAGCACAACCTTATCCACCTGGTATATTTGGGAACAAGTTGTCTTGGATTTATACCAGGGGCTACATTGTAACTCATGATCTGAATGACATGGATACAAAAAGTAGGGGAGCACAGAGGTGAAGGAAACCAAACCTCCAAGAATTCCTAAAGACACTGAAGGAAAGGCTTGGTTTCTGGGGATGAATGGGAATATGTGGATTCCATGTGAATTTCAAATTATGGGGTGATTCCCGGCTTAACATTAGGGATAAAGAAAGTTGTAAATTGGAGACTGGAATTCAGGTGTTTTCGACCACCCAGGGGCTGTTTCCAAACTATAGCACCCTATGAACTCACCCTAGTTTGGAAGAAATTTCTAGAATACAACTTGATGAAGTGAAAATGCTGTTTTATATTCATATGCATATACACGTGTATATATGCGTGTATGCATACACCTCAAAGGCTTTATCACACACTTTCACTCTGTCCTTTCTGCATCTGTAAGAGTCTCACGAATCTAAAGCGAGCCCTCTCTCAGCACAGGCTGGGAAGGAAGAAGCCATGCAGGGCCAAAGGCTGCTTGTTTCCACTTGTCTCAGAGGTGAGAAGAGCAGCACCGCCAGCTGCCCTGAGAGTGACTCCGTTTGCTCTGCCTTCCGCAATCGCCCCAGGCCTTGCCCACACTTCTCATCCAACTGCAGGGCTTCTACAAGCACCCTGAGGCCCACGGTTACCTGGCAACGGCGCACCTGTGGGTTAGGTCAGCCAGGCAGTGCTAACCTGTGTGTTGGGGCTTGCAGCCTCCCCAGCACTCCTGCGCTCCCTTGTTGCAGTTCACTCGCCCCCGCCCGGAGAGCACAAGGCTGGTTGTTTTTCTTCTCGGTTTCCTAGAGACAACAGATCCACTGATTAGCCTTCCATTGAGTGGCCAAAAAACTGAGGCATACACCGTAGTATTCTCCTTGAAAATGTAGCTCTTAAGAAAGTAACCAGTTTTCTTTTGGGAAAATATCTCTGTCAGTAAACCGTGTCTATAACTTGGGAACTTAGTAACAGAGCTCTGAACAATACATAGTAAATTGTAATATACTTGTTTAAAATGTATTAATCTCTGCTCTTCCCAAACCTTTCTCCTCCCAGAATATGTTCATGATGTCAAAATTTCGAGAGAGTAAATGAGATGGCCCTGAACCCAGTGTCCTCGGACCACTTCAATGCAGAGCGTTAGGGCCTGAGCAGCTGCAACCTCGCAGTGTAGCCTGTTCCTGGCAGGAGACAACATTGACCTCACTTCCTGTCTGCTGACCTCCATTGTCTTGGATATCATTTTCTAGAGCAGATGAACATCTGTAAGGATAGAGGAAGCTGCTGTGCCTCCTCCTTCCACTGCCCCACGGGGAGTAACTTTGGACAGGGAAGGACCCAGCCACATGTGCTTGTCTGCATGCTGCTGGGGCAACCCCAATAAATATTTTGTAAACGTTTCTTCAGACCTCCTTAGTGCATTGAAAAAAAAATCTGTTCTCATTTTTTGTATGTACCCTATCACTAGCTTTGCAATCCTAGGCATGGCTTAGGTTAGAGTAAAAATATGATTCCGCTTGCTACTCTAGTTTTCTTCTTGTCACTGCCTTTTTCCACTGATTTTTTCTCTCCTCTTTCTCCTCGTGTTCAACTTCGTTTCTTATCTGATTTATCTTTATTCTACTCTGCCCTCCAGTTCATCCATCCTTATCCCAATCTTCAACTAGGGACTGTAGACCTGAAAAGTTAGATGTTTATGCCTCTGTAACAGGTGTTTTCTGGACCATTCTACTTGTTCAACATTCATGAGTATAAGGGAAGTCAAGCAGTAAAGAAAGTTAGGAACCCACTGACTTTTATCTATTTGTTTGTTTGTTTATTGGAATAGATAGTCCTTACTGGAAAGATGTGAATACCATTGCTTTGGTTCTAATCATTTATTCTTTTCGGAAGCAATTTCTGAATCATCTTGTTTCTTTAAATCTTTTGCTGTTAAATCTTTGCTCCTCACAGGACTTGTTATTCGTTACCTGCAGGTAAAATCTTCACAGGGTTTTCAGCTGTCAGATGTTAGCGTGAGAGGCTCCTCTGAGTTCAGTGATACAGGACTCAAGGTGACTTTGAGATCCCTCCACCTTTTCTTCTTTTCTGCTTTCTCACAGAAACTCAGCCATTTGCTTGTAGTCAAGAAAACAGTTATGTTGCTGTTGCTGACTTTTCAAATGTGTTACTTTTTTTTTATTTCAAGTACAGGAATGGAATACCAAATTAGCTGCTTTTTAAGAAGACAAAATCTCTCCATTTAGGGATCTTTTATAATTTACTTTGTTTTCCTGCAGTGGGATTTTACAAACCCTTTTCTCTCTTACAATCTCACTTGCGTGGAAAAAAAATCTCCAGCTCTCTTTTTTCCCTTTTGCTGATAGGGTTGATTGTGTTTTGAGCTTTCTTGTTTTAATAAGAAACATTTACATGTTTTATGTGCTGTGTACATATATAAAAGAAATCATTAGCAGTGCCCAAAGTTAATAGCCTAAGAATGTATAGCATAATATACTGCAGTGTCGCTGATAGAGTGAAAAAGATTTAACAATGGACTCAGGGGGAGAAAGTATAAACAGTATGAAACTATTACTACTCTGACTAGTTCTGAAAGAGCAATGTGAAACCAACCAGAAAATGATCATCCCACAACTATAAATATAAAGCACTAAAAAAGACAAAACTCTCCCAGCATTGTGAAATATCCATAAATAAAAAGCACCCCAAAAGTATTTGTTGGCAAAAGTATTTAGTGTGGCAATAAAAAGGAGTATTTGTTTTCTTTATATTAAGTGATTTTTATGGAATCTGTACAATTAAACATTACACAAGAACATAAGAACTAGAGTTTGTGTTTGCACCTAATTCAATCTAGAATCAGGAAGATGCAAAATCCGAAGAGGTTTCGGGATTTTACCCTGTAGAGTCAAGGTTACTTACAATGTCTTATTAAATAAAAAATGTCCCATATTGGTAAAAAATATCACTTTTAATGCACACATATTCATATATGCACAGAGAAAATGAGGTTCTCTTTGCTTTAATATCTAAATAAAAACAAAGTAGCATACTGAGGCAGGTAGCTCTCCTACAAAAGGTGACTATCAGGCCAGTCTTTATAGCAGATAAATTCTATCCCATTGCAGGTCATTGATATTTAGTAGGTTACATAAGAAAGAGTGATTTTTTAAAGATTGGGCTATCTATTGTCAACTGAAAGAAGGTCACAAGCATCAAGTACTAAAGTAGCAGCAAATTAAGAATAAATTTAGGGCCAGCGCTGTGGCACAGCAGGTTAATCCTCTGTCTGTGGCACCAGATCCCATAGGGACCCCAGTTCTAGTCCTTGCTGCTCCACTTCTGATCCAGCTCTATGCTATGGCCTGAGAAAGCAGTAGAAGATGGCCCAAGCACTTGGGCCTCTGCACCCGCATGGGAAACCCCAGACTGTTGGCTTCAGATTGGCCCAACTCTGGCCATTGTGGCCATATAAAGAGCGAACCAGCAGATGAATGACCTTTCTCTCTGTCTCTCCCTATCATTGTTTATAACTCTATCTCTCAAATAAGTAAAATCTTAAAAAAAAGAAAATAAACTTAATAAATCATACACAATGGCGTCTTCATTTATCTCATCAAAGACTTCCAAGTCTTAACCAAACACCAAGGAACATGATAGTGGTAATGAACCTAATCATGATAATAGCAGTAGTATTACTTTATACATGTGTTAAGTACTTTGATGAGTCCAAGTGAATAAAAGTGGATGGGTCAGTTGCTTCATTCCTTTCATTCATTTCATGGGAGACAGGAATGACAAGGGTATATCAATGGACAAGGGTGCTGCTAAGAAAGACATAGTAATAGAGCCTGACTAACCTTTGCCCTCACTTCAATATCGCTAGTAAAGGACTGCTAGTGCAATGTCAAGTGTAACCATGTGCTCTTCCAAAGTCTCTAGACGCCCAGGGAAATGTGAAATGGAAGCATTACAACTCTGTTTGGATCATTTGCAGTTTCCAATAATTACCCTTCTTAGGGGAGACCCACAGAATAGTAGTTTCATATGGGATCAAATAGTGCAGAATTGTTCCATTGACTGCAGTGTGTCTATTGCAAATGAGAGATTCAGAACTGTTCCAGTCTACTTGTTTTTATAAGCCTTTTCTCTCTGAGCATGAGAACTGTTTGGAAAATGTATACTTTGTTATACCAAAGATTAAATCAAATCACGTCACTTTAGAATTTTTTAAAAGATTTATTTTATTTATTTCAAAGGCAGAGTTACAGAGAGAGAGAGAGAGAGAGAGAGAGAGAGAGAAAGGTCTTCCATCCACTGGTTCACTCCCCAAATGACCACAACGGCCAAAGCTGAGCTGATCCAAAGCCAGAAGCCAGGAGCTTCTTCCAGGTCTCCCACGTAGGTGCAAGGGCCCAACGATTTGGGCCATCTTCTACTGCTTTCCCAGGCCATAGCAGAGAACATAGTGGAGCAGCCATAACTTGAACTGGCACCCATATAGGAAGCCAGCACTGCAGGCAGTGGCTTTAACCTGCTGTGCCACAGCGCCAGCCCCCACTTTATGATTTACAGAGAACATCTGTGCATATTTTCTTCTGTAACCTCACAACAATTTTTTGATAAAACTATTGTCCTCATTTTCCATAGACTGGAAACTGAGTAAAGAGAAGTCCAGTGACTTGCCAGTCACAAAGGCACTGAATGAGAAAGCCTGGATTCAAATTCAAGCCTTCTATTTCCAAATCTAGTGTTGTCCCACTCTATCCCGATGACCATTTCAGAAACTATGAATGTCCCTTACCTACCTACAATGTGAAAGATCCCACAGTGTGTAAAATTTACACATGGAGGGAAGTGAATCAAAGAAAGTGCAGATTTAAAAAGTTGGGGGGCCGGAGCTGTGGCTTAGTGGGTAAAGCCACCGCCTGCTGTACCAGCATCCCATATGGGTGCCGGTTCAAGTCTCGACTGCTCCACTTCCAATCCAGCTCTCTGTTATAGTCTGGGAAAGCAGTAGAAGATGGCTCAAGTCCTTGGGCCCCTGCACCTCCATGGGAGACCTAGAACAAGCTCCCGGATTCGGACCAGCGCAGCTCCAGCCGTTGCGGCCAATTGGGGAGTGAGCCAGCAGATAGAAGACCTCTCTCTCTCTGCTTCTCCTTCTCTCTCTGTGTAACTCTGACTTTCAAATAAATACATAAATCTTAAAAAAAAAAAAAAAGCTAGTTGGTTTCAAATCTACATGGTTGGGAAGATTTTCCTTTGTAGCAAAAAAAAAAAAATCGAGCATTCTTGGGGTGAGATGGAGTTCAGAGAGAAAGATAGAAAGTGTTTGTTTAAACTCAACATTGTAACTTTTATAAATTATCTGGCTGGAGCTGGCTAATAGAGCTCAGGAAAGAGTTTGAGAATTAGGATTAGATTACCATAGGAAGCTGAATAAGGTCATTGAAAAAAGGAATGCAAATGAAGGAAGGCTATGAAAAGACTATCAGGGGAACAGAGAGCAGGGAGGAATACAGATATTCAGAAACGTGGAGTAAGCAAAGTCTCATTCAAAGAGTGGAAAATTTTGTCTTAAAATTAGCAAAAGTCACCACTTCCTCAACATGGAAAAAAAAAGACAACAGAGTATAAGAAAGTCATGAAGAATTCACGAAGTGGAAGGAACAAGAGATGGGGATGTGCATGTTGGGATAATCTCAATTCCTCACTAAAGACAAGGAAAAGAGATGGGCTGCGTTCTTAAAGAGTAAAATTTCAGAAGAGCTCCAATAGGGAAACTAGAAGAACTAGACATGAATAAAAGCAATGCTGCTTAGTAAGGAAGATCTAACTGTTGTCAGATAAATTGAATACATGGTAAAAAAAAAATCATCATGGTTACCAGAAATTCTCCCAAGGGCAAAGAAATAAAAAAAATTAGGCAGGTTTAAGAATTAGCAAGAAACAAAAATTTTAAGGTCAGAAGAAGGAAAGGAATTTTAGCAAGACATGAAGAGTTAACTAAAAATATGAAACATAAGAGAGAATGATTATAATAAATGTGCACGGCAGGGATGGGTGTTGTGGTACAGAGGGTTAAGTCATTGCTTGGGACACCCTCTTCCCTTGTGACAGCCTGGAATAAAGTCCAACCCAGCTTCCTAATAATTTGCCTTAGAAGCAGCAGATGATCGCCAAGTACTTGAGTTCCTGCCACCAAAATGGAAGACCAGGATGGAGTTCCTGGATCCTGGCTTCAACTTGGTCCTGCTATGGCTGTTGTGGGCATTTGGGAAGTGAATTAGCTGATTCAAGATCTTTCTCCCTGTGTCTCTGTCTCTCTGTCTCTCTGTCTCTCTCTCTCTCTCTCCCTCTGACTCTCTCTCTCTCCCTCTCTCTCTGTCACTCTGCCTTTCAAACAAATAAACAAATAAATCTGTTTTTAAAATATTAAAATGGGGCTGGTGCTGTGGCATAGTAGGTTAAGCCTCTGCCAGTTCCCCTATGAGTACCAGCTCAAATCCTGGCTGCTTCTTTTCGAATCCGGCTCTCTTGCTACAGCCTAGGAAAGCAGTAGAAGATGGCCCAAGTGCTTGGGCCCCTGCACCACTGTGGGAGACCCCGAAGAAGCTCCTGTCTCCTGGCTTCAGACCAGCTCAGCTCTGGTCGATGAGGCCATTTATGGAGTGAACCAACAGATGGAAGACCTTTCTTTCTGTCTCTCCTTCTCTCTGTCTATAACTCTACCTTGCAAATAAATAAATAAATAAAATCTTTAAAATCTTAAATACACAGCAGATCAGTAAATGTGAGGAGTAGGGGGTGAATGATGCTGGGAAGCCATCTGTGTGTTGATTGGCAGGTGTGTGTGTTACCTTAAGTTCCCCAGTTTCTTTTCCTTCTCCTACTTTCATCTTCCTCCTTTGCTTTACACTCTTCAAGGACATTTGAGTTTGGAACTATTTTTCAAATCTTTCTGTCTCCATTCTTAATTTCCCATTGTCTCTTGAATGTCCTTTTTATTAATTACCTATGGTGGCTTTAATAAATTAATTTGCAAGCTGGGTGGCATAAAACAATAGAGCTTTATTTTCCCATAGTTCTGGAGACCAGAGGTCTGAAATCAAAGTATACAAAGGGCAGTGCTACTTCTTGAAGCTCCGGGGGAAAAATCTGGTCCTTGACTCTTGACTTGTTAGCTCCTGGTGTTTGTCACAGGGACACCTTCTCGAAGCCACCATGCAGTCCACTACACACTTCAACATATCTTTTATCTACACCCACTCCAGTACACACAACTCCATTTACCCAACCTTCCCTGATAGCACTAATATCCTCCTAATTTTTAGTTTAAAAGTCAATTTTCAGTCTAAGTGAGGTTTTCTCCAGTATTGGGCATCATTACCAGCTGTGGACTTCTTCACTCTCCTGTTGGACTTCAAGGATTCTTTGTCCTTGGCTTTCTATTCTTCTCACCATTCCTCTCATATTCCATCCTCTCCAGTCCAACTCAAATAATGTACACACACTAGGGATTCTTCTATCACTTTTTAATCTCCTTGGGTGATGCCATAGCTCACAGCCACATGTAACTCCAACCCTGATTTCTTGTTTTCTATACCAGCACTGCCCATTGAAACTTTCTGTTATGGTGGATGTATTTCATATCTTCACTGGCTAATATAGTAGTTACTGATCACATAAGGCTATTGAACACTTGAAACACAGCACTATTGAGGAACTGTTTAATGTTTTTGCCTTTCAATAAGTTTTAATTGAAATAGCCTCTCATGGGACTGGGTACCTTACTGGGTGGTGCCACTTTAGAGTTTCCTCCATCTTCCATGCCAATCCTCATAAATCTCTTGCCATCCACACAAAATGATTAAACTTCAAAATTCAACTGTTACTTCCTCTACAAAGCTTTCTCATCAAGACAGGTTGAATTAGCTGACTCTGTTTTTGTCTTTCCACAACTCATTTTGATAACTTACTCATATGTAGACATGTAATTTCATACATGTTATCTATGTAATTTTATACATGGTATCTATGGTTCCTCATTACACACAAACTCATTGAAGACATAAATTGTAGTTAAATGCATTATTTTTTTTGACAGGCAGAGTGGACAGTGAGAGAGAGAGACAGACAGAGAGAAAGGTCTTCCTTTTGCCGTTGGTTCACCCTCCAATGGCTGCTGTGGCCGGCGCTCTACGGCCAGTGCATCGCGCTGATCTGAAGGCAGGAGCCAGGTGTTTCTCCTGGTCTCCCATGCAGGTGCAGGGCCCAAGCACTTGGGCCATCCTCCACTGCATTCCCGGTCCATAGCAGAGAGCTAGACTGGAAGAGGGGCAACCGGGACAGAATCTGGCGCCCCAACCAGGACTAGAACCCTGTGTGCTGGCGCCGCAAGGCGGAGGATTAGCCTAGTGAGCTGCGGTGCCAGCTTAAATGCATTCTACAGTCTATGCAAGACAACACAGGGTCTGGTTCTGTTCACTGAATCAATGAAAAAACCAAGTAACTGCTTTGTACCTGGAGGTTAATCTTTAGTATCTGGAGGTTTATCTTTAGATAAAACTTATGAAGGCACAGACTCTACATGGCAAGGAGCTTCCACCTTTTCACAATCTCTTCTTGATTATGATTATATGATCAAGCCCGAGTAATTCAGAATGGTTTTGAATCCATGTATTGGGTGATAGAGGATCTTGATTTTTGTTTGTTTGACTTAGTCTGGTCTTGGTTTGGGTTTTTGGTGAGTTGTACTTTGAGGATCCTTAAAACCTAGTCAAGCATTTTTAGCCCTGCTGTTAAAACACCTGAATCTCATAGGGGAGTACCACATCCAATGCCCAGCTGCAGCTCCTGACTCCAGCTTCCTGGTGAGGCAGATCCAGAGAGGCCCTTGGTGATGGCTCTATTGGTTGGGCTCCTGCCACTCATGTGGGAGACTTGGATTAAATTCCCAGCTCCCTGCTTCAACCTGATCCAGCCCCAGCTGTTGTGGGCATTTGAGAATTAAACTATCACTTGAGAGCTCTTTCTTTCTGTTTCTTGCTCTGCATATCTCTCTGTCTCTCAGATAAGTAACAAACAAACAAAAAACCTAGACATCAACAGTGTTAACAAGATACTCAAGCCATTTGGCTCTTGCCTTTCATGCTTATGGTGCAAACCATTATAAAAATCACTCTTTTTTGAAATCTGAAGTATGGTGATGTGGAGAATTCCATAGTGGTCTATAGTTTTTTGAAACCATGAGTTTAAAAAGTGAGCACTGAGACTTTTTGCTAAAGGAGGAAGGCAGTAAAAAGGCGACATTCTGTTCTCATTTTGGCTATAGAAGGCACACCTCTGAATGTTGAAGGGCAGCATTAATAAAGGCTTAGGCAGGCGTACAGAGTACAGAGCAGGCAACCATGGAGGATTTTTCTGGATCTGTGCACTTAGCCCAGCCTTCACTGCCCATGGTAACTCTTTTTATGAGAATTGGCGCATATATAACTTCTATAGCTTTTGGCTTCTAGGCTTAATTTTAACCACAGAAGAGGCATTCATTCACATTTTAGCTATCACTTCCAATAAAACACCCAAGCACAAATGGCACCAACTCTAACTGGATAAGGCACAACCACATAAATATATCCCTGAGTGTAGTAAATGTGGGGGGCCTAGAATTAGAGCAGTGATACTTATTGAAAATGAGTACATTAACTGGAAATTTAAACTTTCCCTTCTAAATAATGTGGAAAAAAACAAATAATCTGTGTGCAAAAGGCAGAGAGTAACAGCAAGTCCATTAAGATATTATATGAAAAAAAGCTCTAGTCCCAGTTTGTCTATTTCAAGTTCCATTTTACTCCTATTGCAACTAACAGAATTATTCAGAGAAATGGAGTGGGAGAAAGAATATGAACTACATTTTGCAGGAACTTCAGTTACATTTTTCTTTCCTGTTTTATCTGTGCATGCAGGCGACATCTTCTTAATGAGGGTTTTCAAACTTCTCTGCCTTTTAAGAGAGTCAATGCTGCGCCCTGGGACAGGAGTAGCTGATTTTAGCTTTTAAATATGCTCCTGATATTGAGTAATTTTTTTTTCTTAGCACTATTCATTGTTTTACCTGCCTTAATGGGAATTATGGGTTTGATTAATGGGCTGAAAGATTTGGTCCATTTTAGTTTCCTTATCTCTATTCCTTTCTGATGCATGATGCTTCCAACAGTTTCTGAATATTTGAGAATAACACCTGCATGGGGAGTTTAAAGTAAGAGTAAAAATAAAAGTGGGATAGTCTGCTCATGGTCAAGGCATTTGTTGTGACCATTTATATTATACATATTCATACATACATGTACACTACTCAACCACATATTCATTCAACAAACTATTTCATACAGGCATTGCGATTGGCTCTGGGAGGAGACTGAAGTGATTTAAGGACCTATTACATCAAAATGAGATGGTGACCAAACATTTTAGCCTCAATTTAAACAGTTCTTGCAGATAAGATAGTGGAAATGGTAGAGAAGGAGGAAGTAGCTATAGCAGGGCTTATTTGTCTCATTTAAATTTTTCACTATGTATACACCAAATAGATTGTCTGAAAACACCCATGCTCAGTGAGTTAATAAAAATGTGTGACACAAGTTCCTGATGAAACAAACCACCAGTCTTGGAACTCACAGTTCCTACAAAAATAACCACAAATAATTGAGCAACTAAACTCACCATCACTGGAAGTGCGAGCTGAGTCAAATATGCATATTTATCACCCAAGCATCTCTAGAAGGTGAAATAATGGTGTAGGTTTATTAAGGGATCAAGGAAGAAGGATCACCTAAAAGCACTAAGTATTCAGATGTAGGGATTAAATTAGAACACAAGATCTCAGTGAGAGCTTTGTCTTGATTTATCCACCTAACAGAAATGTGCTATTTTTGGGCACATGCACACATTCAATGTACATGAACAAACCCAGACTGTGAGCTGCTTTTTTTCTTTGGGGTTATCAAGTGAATAAAAGTCTATCACAAGAATGGCACCAATACTAACTCTTTGAAAAATATATTTCTTTTTTCCCTCCACTGAGGCAAAGTATGAGTAAATTCAGTAAAATAAGCTGGAAAATAATCCTGACCCATTGGAATGCAATCTGTGAACTTCAAAAATAAAGATTGCTCCTGAGAAGTCTAGAACACAATGTGATGCACAGCGGTGCTAACAGAGTAAGTGCTCTGATGCTGCCAAACGTCTGAACTAACTAACAAACGGAACTAACTTTTCTCACAGGTCCTCAGATTAGAAAGTTTGGAGAGGTATTTGATGAAATTTAAGCAGTGATCATATTTCTGTGTGTGTTCACCCTAAAATATAGTGAATTAGTGTTTCATACTGATGGACATTGGATGCACTGAAAAGCGCTTCTATTACAGAAATAGGTGATTATGATTAATAACAAAAGAAATAAGTTCTACTTAATCATACAGATGAGGATATGTGTTTTAAATGGAATTAAAAGATAAAATTATCATGGTGCAGTAGCTGGTGCTGTGGCACAGTAGGCTAAACCTCTGCCTGCAGCACTAGTATCCTGTATGTGCATCAGTTTGTATCCTACCTGTTCCTCTTCTGATCCAGCTCTCTGCTGTGGCTTGGGAAAGCAGTGGAGGATGTCTCAAGTGCTTGGGCCCCTGCACCCATGTGGGAGACCCAGAAGAAGCTCCTGGCTCCTGGCTTTGGATTGGCTCAGCTCCTGTCATTTGGGAGTGAACCAGCAGATTCAAGACCTCTCTCTCTCTCTGTGTCTCTCTCTCTTGCTCTCGCTCTCTGTCTTTCTGTAACTATCTGTTAAATAAATAAATCTTAAAGAAAAAATATTATTAAGAGAGGGAAGAGATGTGCAATTCAGGACACGATCAAGCTGACTTACCTCAAAGGGTAGAGTTAGAAACATACCAGGGGACTCCAATTCTATCCCATCAAGGTGGCATGTACCAATGCCATCTCACTAGTCCCAGTGATCAATTTCTGTTCACAATTGATCATAATGATAGGACTAAGAACCAAAGGGATCACATAAACAAGAATAGTGTCTGCAAATACTAGCTGATAGATCCAACATGGGAAGTGAGATACACAGCAGACCCATAGAACGGCAGATGTCCTAAACAGCACTCTGGCCTCAGAATCAGCCCTTAAGGCATGTGGATCCAGCTGAAAAGCCCATGAGACTATTTCAGCCATGGAAAGCCAAAACACTCTGGGGGGGGGGGGGAACTAAATGAAAGATCTCTGCGAGTGAGATCCCAGTGGAAAGAACAGGTCTTCAAACAAGGAGGTACCTTTCTCTGAAGAGAGGAGAGAACTTCCACTTTGACCATGGCCTTGTCTAATAATTATCAGAGTCAGTGAACTCAGGGGGCTTCCATAGCCTTGGCAGCTCATGACAAGAGCCTAGGGTGATTATTGAGGCCATAAACAAGAGTGTCAATTTGTTAAGTCAACAACAGGAGTCACTGTGCACTTACTCCTCATGTAGGATCTTTGTCCTTAGTGTGCTGTACATTGAGATTTAATGCTATAACGAGTACTCAAACAGTATTTTTCACTTTATGTTTCTGTGTGGGAGCAAACTGTTGAAATCTTTACTTAATGTATACTAAACTGATCTTCTATATATAAAGAGAAACGAAAATGAATCTTGATGTGAATGGAAGGGGAGAGGGAGTGGGAAAGGGGAGGGTTGCGGGTGGGAGGGATGTTATCGGGGGGAAGCCATTGTAATCCATATTCTGTACTTTGGAAATTTATATTCATTAAATAAAAGTTTGAAAGCAAAAAAAAAGAATTCTATCTATCTATAAACTATGTTGAATCTGTTAAAAACTCACTAAAAACTTAAAAAACAAAAATAGTAATAATAAATAAGATTGAAAAAAAAAGAAAAAAATTATTGCGGTGCAAAAAATTTGAAGTCTATGCCATTTTTCAAAAGAGGAAATCCAAATGGCCAACAGACACATGAAAAAATGTTCAAGATCACTAGCAATCAGGGAAATGCAAATCAAAACCACAATGAGGTTTCACCTCACCCTGGTTAGAATGGCTCACATACAGAAATCTACCAACAACAGATGCTGGCAAGGATGTGGGGAAAAAGGGACACTAACCCACTGTTGGTGGGAATGCAAACTGGTCAAGCCACTATGAAGTCAGTCTGGAGATTCCTCAGAAACCTGCAGATAACCCTGCTGTTCAACCCAGCCATCCCACTCCTTGGAATTTACCCAAAGGATTTTAAATTGGCAAACAAAAAAAAGCGGTCTGCACCCTAATGTTTATTGCAGCACAATTCACAATAGCCAAGACCTGGAACCAACCTAAATGCCCAACAATGGTAGACTGGATAAAGAAATTATGGGATATGTACTCTTTAGAATACTATACCGCAGTCAGAAACAACGAAATCCAGTCATTTGCAACAAAATGGAGGAATCTGGAACACATCATGCTGAGTGAAATAAGCCAGTCCCAAAGGGACAAATACCACATGTTCTCCCTGATTGGTGACAACTGACTGAACACCAAAAAGGAAACCTGTTGAAGTGAAATGGACACTATGAGAAATGGTGACTTGATCAGCATAGCCCTGACTGTTAATGAACAACTTAATACGTTATCCCTCTTAGTAGTTTTTTTTTTTTATCCGTTCTACTTAATACTACTGGTTTAATTCTGTAATTAATACACAGTTATTCTTAAGTGTTGAAATTTAACTGAAATGTGATCCCTGTTAAATATAAGAGTGGGAATAAGAGTGAGAAGAGATGTACAATTTGGGACATGCTCAAGCTGACTTGCCCCAAATGGTAGAGTTAGAAACATACCAGGGGACTCCAATTCAATCCCATCAAGGTGGCATGTACCAATGCCATCTCACTATTCCAAGTGATCAATTTCTGTTCACAATTGATCATAATGAAAGGACTAAGAGTCAAAGGGAGCACATAAACAAGTCTAGTGCCTGCTAATACTAACCGATAGAATAAATAAAGGGGAGAGCGATCCAACATGGGAAGCGAGATACACAGCAGACTCATAGAATAGCGGATGTCCTAAATAGCACTCTGGCCTCAGAATCAGCCCTAAAGTCATTCGGATCCGGCTGAAAAGCCCATGAGAGTATTTCAAGCATGGAAAGTCAAGACACTCTGGCAAAAAAAAAAAAAAAAAACCAAAAACAAAAAAAAAAAAAAAAAAAAAAAAAAACCTAAATGAAAGATCTCTGTGAGTGAGATCCCAGTGGAAAGAACAGGTCTTCAAAGAAGGAGGTACCTTTCTCTGAAGGGAGGAGAGAACTTCCACTTTGACTATGACCTTGTCTAAATAAGATAAGAATCGGTGAACTCAAAAGGCTTCCATAGCCTTGGAAACTCATGACTGGAGCATAGGGAGATTACTGATGCCATAAACAGGAGTGTCAATTTGTAAAGTCAGCAGGAGTCACTGTGCACTTACTCCTCATGTAGGATCTTTGTCCTTAATGTGCTGTACATTGAGATTTAATGCTATAACGAGTACTCAAACAGTATTGTTCACTTTGTGTTTCTATGTGGGAGCAAACTGTTGAAATCTTTACTTAATGTATACTAAACTGATCTTCTGTATATATAGAAAATTGAAAATGAATCTTGATATGAATGGAAGAGGAGAGAGAGCGGGAAAGGGGAGGGTTGCGGGTGGGAGGGAAGTCATTGGTGGGTGGGGGAGCCAATATAATCCATAAGCAGTACTTTGGAAATCTATATTCATTAAATAAAAGTTAAAAAAAAGTCTATGCAATAAGGGGTCTTCTAAAAGTGAATATTTTTATGATGAAAAAAACTTGCATGGATTTCTATTTTTTGCACCAAAATAAACATTCCTTTGAAATCCATTTTCCCATGAACTTTTTGAAGTGCCCTCATACACACAGGCACATATATGCAAGAACATATGGTCAACCTCCTTCCCACACCCACAACATCTTTTCTGATGCTTCATAAATGGGAACCTGAGACCACATGGGTGGTGGCAAAGATTCCAGGTGTGGCAGCCAGGGAAGAGGTATATGTTCACAGGAGTTAGGATCGCATTCTTAAATCTACCCAAAGAAGTAGTCAGTTTCAGCTCAACCTCAACCTTTTTCATGCTAAAAGGACATATTTTGTACACCACTGGGTAAAACAACAATTCAGATTCTGGAGAGTAAAAGGGGTTCTTCATGTACTAAGAGATAAGCACTGTCTCTGAGAACCTAATTTCCTCCTGGAAAAGGATTTTAACAGATGGTCCTAAAAGAGGCCATTATTGAAGTGCTGTTAACCATGGACTTTGAGTCCATGCAAGAGCTGTGTACTAGAATTTTGTGGGAATGGTAATAAGTGGTTGGATATGAAGGTATAACCATCCTAGCACATCATTGCATAACAGGAGAATAGCATGGGACATGCAGTCAGGAATGGTCAGGCACTGCTTTGATGGTCCCAATTCTTCACCCTTCCTTCATCATCACTCTTTGACATTTGACCTACATTTTTTCTACCCCCTCAAACAAGAGAGTCAGAGAATAATTCCTCAATTTGTGTTTGAACATGAGACTTACTCTGACTAACAAAATGTTAGCTAAAGTGTTACAACCAAAGGTTTGATAAAAGGTTTGAGTGATTCGGCCCTTCCTTTTGCACGTACTATATCGTTGCTAAAAGTACTTGCTCAAGATAACCACTGACTCTCAGCTGCAGGGCAAGCGATCATCATAGCATACATTAGCTTAGCCTCAATCGGCCAAATATCAGCCCACCTACACCCACGTGGGAGTGCCGGCAGAAGCCCCTGGTTCCTGGCTTCAGTCCGGCTCAGCCCTGCCATTGTGGTCATTTGGGGAGGGAACCAGTGGATAGATGATTCTCTCTCTCTCTCTCCCTCTCTCTCTCTCTCCCCCTTTCAAATAAATAAATAAATTTTTTTAAAAAAGATTAGTTTGTTAGCAACTTTTTCCTTTTTTTAAAGATGTATTTATTTGAATAGCAGCATGACAGAGAGGGAGAAATAGAGATCTTTCATCTGCTGCTTCATCTTGTGCTTAAGTGAACACAGCAGCCAGGGCTGGCCAGGTTGAAAACAGGGGCCATGAACTCCATTCTGGTATCCTATATGAGTGGCACAGGCCTAACAACCTGAGACATTCACCACTACTCTCCCAGATACATTTGCAGGGAGCTGGATTAGAAGAGGAATAGCTACGCCTATGCTATATAGATATAGGATATCTATGTTACAAGATGCTACTTAACCCACTGTGCCAGGGTGTCAGCACCACATTAACATCTTTTTCTGAGAGTTTCAAGAATGGGAGAGAGGCTTGCATTGTGGTGTGGTGGCTAAAGCCGCCTCCTAAAACACTGGCATTCTATATGGCTCTGGTTCATGCCCCGGCTGCTCCACTTCCAATCCAGCTCTCTGCAAATGGCCTGGGAAAAGCAGAAGAGGATGGCCCAAGTGTGTGGGCCCCTGCCACCCATGTGGGAGAGCTGGAAGAAGCTCCTGGCTCCTGTCTTCAGCCTGGCCCAGCACTGGCCATTGCAAGCATCTGGGGAGTGAACCAGTAGGTAGAAGATCTCTCTCTATCTCTCTCTCTCTCTTTTTCTCTCTCTCTCTCACTCTCCCCTCACTCTCTCACTCTGACTTTCAAATAAAGAAATAAATCTTAAAAAAAAAAACCAGAATGGGAAAGATAAGTCATGGAGTCTGTGTTAGCCTTTAGAATAAAACAAACTAAATGATTTTTCTTCTTTCATACATTAAATTCAGACATAAAACTATAGGTAAATCCATTAAAAACAGAAATCCTTTTTGGTTAAAAACAAATTCTTTGTCAGCTTCTTCTAACAGATAAAAATGCTTTCTCTATGATAACTAATCTACCCAGATGCAGAGAGTCAATCTGGTACTTTTGTCCTCATTAATTTAATATCTCAGAACAAACATTCTCTTAAGAAATAAAATAATACAGAAATAGTTCTCAAAACTTTTAAATGAGTTAAATTGAAAAGTTTTGTTTCATTAAATTGTAAGTTGATGATAGCCGAGAATTTCCAAAGACTCTTTGGCTAAGTGCTTATATTTATTAATATATGGTATACCTTTTAAGGCTTTTTCTGAGTCAGACAGATACAGGTTCAAATCCAAGTCCTCACACATATTAGCTATGAGACCTTTGGTAGAAAGTTAAGTAGCAAAGTACATATATTGTGTTTAACAATAGGGACCACTGTCACTATCATCAAAACCACCACCACCATCATCATCATCAAAAGTTCTGAGAAAGAGAAATGTAACCCAGACTGTGCCTTAGGAGATGGAGTATGCAGAATGCATTGTACAGGGCACACAAACTAGAATACCAGGAGTTCTATGTATAATGTATCTATCCTTTTCATCACCCTCTTGTGATATCCCGCACACATCAGAGCTGGAGTAGAAAACCTAACACTAAAACACAAATAATGCATTGCTGGAACATCTGCCTGAAATAAGCACTAGCCAGTGATGTACATGGAAATATTCTCTATGTTCATCTTGCTCGGGAGCTCAGGACTAACCAAGGGACAGAGACTCCTGGCTTATGCCTGAAGCTCTCACCCTCAGCACTCACTGTGACACTCCTACATGGTTTCTTTGCTGCCTACGCTCCCGCCATCTGTTACAATGGCTCTGTGCCAGCTTACAGGATCACTTGCTGGCTTGCAAAAAGCCCAGGGGCCAAGATGAGGCTGCTGACAAGAAGCCCTTGCAAAACTCACACGGGTGCCTGAAGAGAGCTCTGGGTTGCCTCTCTCTTTCCACACATGGCAACACTGAGAGAGATCTCTTGCTTCAGGGAGATTTTTTATTCTACCTGTTGATTTAACTAATTGAGACCAAATCTAAATCTTGAAATCTGGAGCAGAGAAAAGCATGAGCCATGTGTAGATACCTGTGGCAGCCAATCAGACAGGTGGTGTTATTGCCTGTTTCTTGGCAGAGCTAATGAGAAACAGCAGGGTTTCCTTCAATACTCTGCTGGTGCTTCCTTTAATTCTCCAATGTTCTCCTTTCCCCCACGATTACTCCCACTTTTCCCTAGTCCTTACACTACCTGTAGAATCTGGCGAAGATTTCTTTATTTGTTATCCACCTGTGTTCACACTAATTTAAATGGAAAATATTATTTAACTCCATATAGGCTACTCATAAAACACAAGAGAAGACATTCATATGTAACTAATGTTCTGAACTAATGCTTCATTGAGACTAGAATTTATAATGACATTAAAGCCATATAACTTTGTAGTGTAAAGAAGTAGAAGAGTGAAAGTCAGTTGGAGGTTAACCAAACAAATATCTTCAATGAGCATTTCCACTTTATATTCAATTCAATATTAACTTTTTTTCTAACTATAGCCTATGTATTCAAGAATCCACAGTTTGTGGCAATAATAAGCACAACAAAAATAATTTGGATAATCATAATAGATAGATGTATCTGTTGGGAGGAAAGTGCATAGCTTAGAGTTTTAGTGTTATCTGATGACATGTTGATTTTTCCCGGCCAATATTCACTCATTCATTCAACAACCATGGACCGGGCATCATCCAGATGCTGGGCATAGAACTAAAGGTGGGTTCGGAGCTGTGGCTAGCGAGTAAAGCTGCCACCTGCAGTGCCAGCATCCCACATGGGTGCCGGTTCAAGACCCGGCTGCTCCACTTCTGATCCAGCTCTCTGCTCTGGCATTGGAAAGCAGTGGAGGATGGCCCAACCCCTTTAGCCCCTGCACTCACATGAGAGACCCAGAAGCTCCTGGCTCCTGGCTTCAGATCGGCACAGCTCCAGGCATTGTGGCCACTTGGGGAGTGAACCAGTGGATTGAGGACCTCTCTCTCGCTCTCTCTCTCTTTCTCTCTCTGCCTCTCCTTCTCTCGCTGTGTAACTCTGACTTTCAAAGTTAATAAATAAATCTTTAAAAAAAAAAATTAAAGGTTAATGATAGGAAAGCAAATCACCCAAACCATCTTATATCAAGAATTTTACAATCTAGTGTCAAATGTGACTGTGTGACCAGACAAGCATGAAACAAACAGACATGCAGTGACTGGGATAGACACAGGTATCAGGAGATTACTTCAGCTTGGAGAGATTTAAGGAAGACTTCCTGGAGGAGAACAAACACACTTTTCCTATAAATTTTGAATACACAAGGTACAAGAATAACTAGCTATCACTTGTCCTTTTTTAACCAGGTTGGGTGATCCTGCACAGCTATCTGCTATTCAAATCTTATGAAAGTTAGATTATAAAGAATCTCTGGAAAGGAGATAACATTTTTGTACACACCAAATGGTATATACAAAAATCAACCGAGATAAAGGATGTGAAATACTTAGGAAAATACATAGCAGTATAAATTAAAGTTATGATTATTATCTCTAATATCACCACCCCTCAAAAAAGCAAATAAAAATCCGAGGAATAGGAAGACTGCTCTTATTTTGTCTGTTTCAGGCATGTCTTTTTTTTTTCTAAGGATCAGGAATCACAGCAGCACTTGAAGCTTTGTAGAGAGGTAAGGTCTGTCTGTTCATCTCTGGCTTCAGAGGAGGGGAAGAAGCTCCAAACAGTGGCAAAACTCACCCATTCCTCCCAACACTGGTAAGCCTGTTTCATCCACTTTAAGATTTCTCACTTTGCATTGTAGGGGAGATGTACAAGGTAGAAAAGCAGTATATGCTGACCATCGCACCAACTCCTTGAAAACAAATATGACCAAGTTTCTAGGTCTGCAATACGGATCATTACAATTGCTCTGCTCTTCTCTAGATACCTCAAGTTCTTACTGACACTAAGTTTAAAGTTAAAGAGGAGCTCTTTTGAAAATATGCCTAGTCCCTCTGTGAACAGAGATCACTCAAAAGTGTAGAATGAACAACTGAAAGGAAATAGACACAACAGAAAACAGCTGGACTACTTTACAGTCTACTCACAAGAATTGCTGCTGGCCAGAAGGGCCAAAGACCTAAATTCCACCAGTACTTCCCTGTGAGAAAATCTACAGGGCATTCAATAGGATCTTCATGTCTTCATCTGTGACATAAAGGGAGTAGAACAAGCCATGTCCAGGCTTCCTTCCAGCTCCCAATGATTCAAAATCTTGAACTAAGAAGTTCCACCCATTGCCTCCATTTGTAGGACCAGTGGCTCCTTGTCCACTCTCCTGCTCCCATGGCAGTTTATTAATGCCTACAAGTGCCTGGCATGCACGGAGAACCTCCATGAACAAAATGATGGCTTTTCAGTTTCTATTATTTACCTATCACTTTTGATTAACTCCTCATTGGTAAGGCTCATCTTTAAAAAATGTCCTCTCATTTAAGGATGCAAAACCGTAAGTTGTCCCACCAGTTCTGATGGTTTTTCTTCCTTATATTACTGCATAGTAACATATGTATTGAAATTTGAGAAGCAAAACAAATACAAAATTTTTCCTTTTAAGCAGTGTCCAAGAAGAGCTAAGTCCTTGGGATCAGAGCCAACATTTAGGATGAGCTTTCTCCCAGCAGGTGAGAGGGCAGTGGAAGAGGTGGCATTTCAACATCTAAACACTGAAAGGCAAAATGTACACGCCAGTTCACATATATCAATGTATCATCCACAAATACACACGTATATTTTCCCTGATGTACGATCTCAGTAAAATATCAGAGAGAAAAAATGTCAGACATACATAGCATAGCAATCAAGGGCTAATGAAGATCCAGGTATTAAATCAATTAAGAAGTATCAAAAGCTACCTAATCATCAAGGAACAAAATTGGCACCACAATATGTAGTGAGTATGGGAAAGCCTAATTTACTAAACATACCCTGCAGTCACATAATTGCATGTAATTTTACCAGCATAATTAACTAATTTAATTACCACTTCTCAAGTGCATCAATTATTGACATTACAGAGTTTTCAGACAGCAGAATTACTGTGTGGTACATCCAGAGAATGCAAAATGCTGTATGCCTATTTTCCTAGCCACAGTCAAGTACCAAAGAACATAAGCTTGCAGGTGGGAAAATGTCCTGTCGTGGGCAGGCTTCAGGGATGAAGGGCATATGCTGAGAGGCAGCCAAGGAGAAGCAGCCCCAAGGCTGCACTGTTCAAGGCACAACTCTACCAGGGTGCAGAACAAATGTGCACAGGAAAAAGAGAGAAGGCTCTAATTTTTTAACTATGCAATAGCAGTTCAGGATGTGCTTAAGAATACTTTCAGGAAGAAAAGGAGATAACAGGAGGAGAGATTGATGAAACATTTTATTAAAGAACAGAACCTTGCTTTTAAAGAGAAGCTTTTTCTACTTTATACCTTTCATTTTGGTCTTTAACTCTTGCTAAGACATTCAATATATGGGACCTTCCTGGAAAACCATTTGAGCTTCATAAGTCAGAGAGAGGTTGCAGAAATGGCTTAAAGCCCTTGAAGCTCTGGCTTGGTTCTGTGTCTCTTCTCACCTTGCCCTCCTGCACCCACCCTATGTATGGCTGCTTCATAGTGTGTGGAGGTGACTGAGCTGTGAAATGGAGCCCGCATCAGCAGGGGGTTTAACGACACGATTTAATGTGGAGTGAGGACTACGAAACTAGCGTGCCTTTCTTACCTGCTGCATCCTTGGATATCCACATCATCATTAGATTTAAACAGAAGCATATTATAAGTTATAAAGCATATTATTGATTCCTAAAGAAGGAACAAAGTCTTTTTTACTACCATGTTTAGCAGGCTACCTATTCCATCATTTTTGAATGGCATAGCCAAGCAATTCAGCAATTAAAGAAAAGAATTTTTTTTTTCAAATTTTTAAACCTGATCCTGATATTGAGGAAAGTCTTTCAGAGACTGTAATTAGGTAGGCTAGGTTTTATAAACAGTTTATGTGAACTGTAGTTATTGACATTTGGTAATAAATATTTTGGAACCACAAATTAGAGAAAAGTTATTCCCTTAGCCCTTGTGTTTGCCTTAAAGCAGGGTAAAATTTCCCAGTGTCCCCCAGCCCATTCCTGTCTTTCCTTTGTAACACTCCTTAACCATCTCCTGTCCCCTACCCTAAAATTGGCTTAAATTCAAGTCAATGTATTCCTCTCCCAGCAACATTTAATGCAGATTTTCTCCCTAATTTTTTAAAAAGATTCATTTATTTACTTTGAAAGAGCTAAATAGAGATGGAGATAAAGAGAGAGAGAGAGAGAATCTTCTTTCCTCTGGTTCACTCCCCAGATGGTCGCAACTTCTAAAGCTGAGCCCAGCCAAGGCCAGAAGCTAAAGCTTCATTCAGGTCTCCCACATGGGTTCAGGTGCCTAGGCATTTAGACCATCTTCCACTGCCTTCCCAGGCCACTGCAGGGAGCTGGATCAGAAGTGGAGCAGTCAGGACACAAAGCAGTGCCATATGGGATGCCAGTCTCCTGGGTGGTCACAAGTGATGGCCCAACACACCATGCCACAACACTGGCCCCTCTCTATAATTTTATATGAAAAGTTTAGACCTTGAAAAACTGTCATGACTTGTCAATATTGTTTATGGTGTTAATCAGCTAAAAAAAGCTCTGAGGGGGTCAGGAGGGGTTGGTGGGGAAGAGATTTTTACTGTATACTTTAAACCTCGTCAGGAGTAGGTATTTGGCACAGCAGTTAGGCCATTGCTTGGGATGTCCATATTATTGGAATTTGAGTGGTGGCTCTGCTCCCAATTTTTCATCTGCTGGCTCACTCCCAAATGCCCACAGCAGCCAGGGCTGGGCAAGGCAGAAGCCAGAAGCCTTGAGTTCTATGTTGCCCACCTGGATGGCAAGCACTTGAGTCACCATCTGCTGCCTCCCAGGGATGCATCAGCAAGAAGCCAGATTGGAAGTGAAGCCAGGATTCTAATCAGGCACTCTGGCATGGGCTCTCCAAATGGTGACTTAACCTCTGTGCTTAACACTCACCTTGGCTTATTTCTTTTGAATGGCATTCTTAATCTTGTCAGGCATTCACACTAGGGTATCAGTAGGAATAAGAATGTAACGACCTCTAAGGGCTCAGGGGCGAGAGAACTTTGAGGAAGAGCTTACAGTTAGAGAGGATGTCACATTTTAAATAAATCTCAGAGAAAGGATAGCTTTTAGTACAGAGAGGAAAGGGAAGAGAGAGGAACAAGCACAAGAAACACTGTGATCAGAAGCAAGGAAGAGAGCTTGGGAGAGGGTGTCAGTACTCATGTGTCTGTGTGCAGCATCAGGACAGCAGTTGGAAGGAAGGGAGAAGATTAGGGTTGTAAAGTCCCGGGGCTCTGGCCTCAGCCCAACTACTCATGAGACCTAGAAAAGCCACTTCACCTTAGTGAACATAAACTGAACAGGTTCCATTAATCTCTCTGGTTCTCTCCAAGTCTACAGAACTCTTACAAGTTGGAATTAAATCTTGCCACAATTAAACTTAAAAGTATTTCATCTTTGACATACATTGGTGGTCTTCTCCATTCTTACTACAATCTCTAATTGTAGTCTATTTCCCCCATGTTCAGTAAATTCATCTGATAACATACAAGATATCCCCTCCTAATCATATATGGAGGAGAAGTTTCAGGGTATCCAAACACCAGCCAGCTGAGTCACAGATGTGTATGGATTTTTTTTTTATCATCTAGGCCTTTTATTTTCTGTTAACATTTCTAAAATGAGTGGTCTGTATACTTGACATCTTTATCCACTTGTGCTCCTGTAGCAAAGTATCACAGACTGGGTAACCTATCAACAATTAGACATAATTTTCCATGGTTCTGGAGAATAGAAAGTACAAAATCAAGGTGTCCTGATAACTGTTGATCTCTGCTGCCAGGATGTGCCTTATGGCTGCATCACTGAGGGGACAAATGCTGTGTCTTCATGTGCTAGAAGGAAGAAGGGCAACCAAGCCCAGCCATTTCCCTTCAGCCCTTTTGTAAACCCACTAATCCCATTTGCAAGGGCTCTGCCCTCATGACTTAGTCACCCATCTCTTCATCCTATCACATCACTAATTAAGTTTCAAACTACAATTTTTTTGAGGTAGGGGAGTATAGGGGACACGTTCAGACCATAGCACCTGATTTCTGTATCCTCAAACTGTAGTTGCATTCTTGTACTCAGAGTGATGGCTTCTGATATCACGCATTTTTATTTTCAGAAATTATTGGCAGTTTCTTAGTTATCATTCTATGTGGATTCTCTGCAGCATTATTTATTGTTGACTCCTAACTACAGGTAAGTGACCTTCAAGACCCAGAACTAGATCAACACTTCCATATTTGAGGACATTGATATAGGAAAGAGCACTAAAAATGGTGAATTTCCAAAATTCGAACACTATGGACCACTCAGCACCCTTCAGCACCACTGAGATATTGTCCCCACACCCCATCCATAGACAAAATGCACAGTCTTTTCCAATATCAATCAATTCTCCACTTCTCCCAACACTATATGAGTGGCCAATAATTCAAAACAATTCTGACACTCACTCCCAGGATTAATGTCAGACCCTGCAGTTCAAGGACTCATTCCTGAAAGACTGTCATCACTTCAGACATCAGCCACAATGGGATGCCCTGGTTAACCAAACTCCACAGATGTGATGCTAAGGAAACCAAAATCAGAAGACTCAGATTCAAGTGCAACCTCAGCCACCAGTGGGTTTTTGAAAATTCATTTCCCCCTGACAGTTTTTTTTAATCAAATATGGGAATAATATTTTCATCTTAAAGTTGTGTTCATGATAAAAATGAAATTAAATAGCAAATAAAAATAAGAATTTATAAACTCTGTACTACACAAATTAAAGAATGCATTTATTTTTACTGAACCAGGAAACAGGAACTGTATTTGTACCTAGCTTCAGGCATAGTGCCTAATATATAAACCCTCGATAAATATTAGCAGAGTAAGTGGATAAATGAATATTAGAGTTGTCTTTGTTATGTCTTATGACTCATGAAGAACATTTCTGACATCATAACCTCATTCCACTCATTCTTAGGTAGGTATGGGTACAAGATTTTAGCTACATTTCCTTGTGTATCTTACTTGCATTCTCTCCTAGGTGATAGCTGAATTGAAGACAAGAATTTCATGGTGACTTTTTGCATTCCTGCACAATGCCTACCATCTTAACAATAACTTTACATCTCTTAGCAATAATGTATAAGCAAGGCCCTTCATCAAAGAAAGAGGTACCTTTCTCTGAAGGGAGGAGAGAATTTCCACTTTGACTATGACTTTGTATAAATAAGATCAGAGTTGGTGAACTCCAGAGGTTCCCATAGTCACGGCAACTCATGATAAGAGCCTTGGGTGACTACTGACGCCATAAATAAGAGTGACAATTGTTAAGTCAACAACAGGAGTCACTGTACACCTACTCCCCATGTAGGACCTCTGTCCTTAATGTGTTGTACTATGTGAATTAACGGTATAACTAGTACTCAAACAGTACTTTATACTTTGTGTATCTGTGTGGGTGCAAACTGTTGAAATCTTCACTTAGTACATACTCATTTGATCTTCTGTATATAAAGGTAATTGAAAATGAATCTTGATGAAGAATGGGATGGGAGAGGGAGTGGGAGATGGGAGGGTTGCAGGTGGGAGGGAGATTATGGGGGGGAAAGCTGCTATAACCCAAAAGTTGTACTTTGGAAATTTATATTTATTGAATAAAAGTTGGGAAAAAAAGCATGGCCCTTATTCCTAATACAGTTATTTAAGTTATCAGGGAAGGATATGTGTTTGTATGTTCATGTGTGTGTGTGAGAGAGAGTGTCTGATTTTATGCATCAGATCTAACCAAGCTGGAGAGCTAAGATGAATTCAGAATTAATTGGACTCAGACAGCAAACATCTCACCCTTATTAGCAAGTATGTCCAGATGTGGTGTGCTACTAATTTGGGGAAACTATCTTCCACCAACAAATCTTTATTCTATCAATCAAAGTGATATCTAAGATGCCATCCTTCAACAAATATGTTCTTCATTACAATTTTCTACTTGATGTGTGTTTCATTTATTTCCTTTTATTATTAATTATCTGAAATATTTGATTATATACAAACATGATCACTTTTTATGTATAGAATCATAGACTTTTTCCATAACAACAAATCCCTTTGGAATGGATAATTGACATTGGAGCTTTACAGCAATGCTAAGAAAATTTTTTCTGGTCTTGAAAAGTTAGATTAACAATCATCAGTTGCACATCTCCCAAACTGAAAATTTCATCCATGCATCTGACTTTTTCACTTTTGCTTTTTGCCATAAAAATAACAATATTCCAGTAGAATCTGAACAATTTATGTCTGTCATGTAGCAGCTCTTCATTTTGTTGCAGTTGAGACTAGAAGAAGCCTAAGAGTTAATTTTAATAAGACTAATCAGCCCATCTTGACAATAGAGGGGAAGGAACAGAGACAGGTAGATGACTGGGTGTTTTGACACTAGACCATTAACATGCAAATCATATGCAAAATCATATGCTAACAAATGTGAGCCTTTGTTGGTAGTTGGACACTTTTTTCCCCAAATGGACTGCAGCTCTGACTCAATTCTACTCTAGAAGGCACTTAGCAAGGCATTTGATCTGCACAAGAAAAAATATAAAATGATCTTTGAACACTTGTTTTGACCTCTTCGGGAGAGTGGATTCCTTTAAAGTTGACTTTATGGCCTGCTCATCAGGAGAGAGCACCAAAGCATAGCAGAGAACAGAAGCCCAAGTAATGCCTGTGCTCACCACACACAGTAAATAACAGTAGAGAGAACACAAGGCAGCCAACACCGACAGCGTCCTTCATATCACCCAGAGGCCACCGCAGAGCTCCCAGGGACAAGCAGCATTAATTATAGACTAATGATGCCATTTGCATGCACATTTTTTAAAACAGTGGTGAACATCATCCTAATAATTGAGGATGAGTGAGATGAGGCTGCATTAAAATGCTCTATTGAGTCGCTTATCTCATTTTTTAAAAAGACCTCTGTCACCTTGGTGCTCATCATACACATTAATGTTGGGTAACCATGCAGTATGGAACATTATGCTGGTTCTTTATAGATTTAATCACGGCATCCACCTGCCTTGGAAGTGTTACCTCTCTCCACAACCTCTATGATCATGCACTAAGATCCATGGGAGGTACAAATAAAACATAGTAACTTTTAATGTAAGTGTGAAGATGAAGCAAGATAGAAAAACACTTAACGTGGGTGGAAAACTCAGTAGTACAAAATTAGATAATAAATCACTGTGTGTGTGTTGGAAATATGTTGCTGTACAATCAAGGCTCAGTTTATGTGGTTCAGACAATCACAGAATAGGAGAACAGGTGAGTCTTGGTACCATTACAGGCTCAAGAGAGGAGAGTACCTATCAAACTGAGAGCTGAGACTTGCAGCTTAGGGGCCAGTGGACAGATTCTCTCGGCCAGACCTTGTTTCCCCTGAGTTCCTCCAGCCCCTTAGGGGAGAGCTGGTGGTCATCCAGGAAGCCCTGCATTCAGAGTGATATCTTCTGAGTCGCAAGGTATCAGGCAGAGAGCAATTCAAGCAAAACTTTTTAGCTTTCTCCTTTTTAGAAACTGACTTTACAAGACTCATTATATACCCTCTTTGCTGTTGTTGTCTCATTTTGTTCAGATTTTGGTACAGAAGCATTTGAAATAAACTGCAGTGTTGGTTCTAAGCCCTTATGGGCAGCATCTCTCACTCTGACTCCTTTCTCCTCATAGTTCTTTCACAATACAGTGTTCATGAAATTTTTCACCCATAGAATAAAATTAAACTTCTTTAGAAAAAGAAAAAATGACAACCCTTCATTCTCATGATCACTGTCAATATTTAAATGTCCTCACAATATTAGTAAAACTGAGAGTGGGACAATGGCACCTTCAATATTTACAGTCTACCATTTCACCGAGACATCTTAATACACATGAAGGTCATGGCAAAGAAGAAGACCTGAGATGCACTGGGGTTGCTATAGGAGGAGCAGGTGCTTCCAGACCACATCCACCATCCATGTCCATGATTAAAATGGGGCTCAGGAAATAAACCATCCAAGGTCCTTATAGACAGGCAATAAGAAAGTAATTACGTTCATGGACTTGAGAAAACCCATCAGGTCTGTCTCTTCCCATGTCCACACTTGAAAGACAGAGAAATTGGGAGCCTAAGGTTGCTAAGTGCAAATAATCACTGAGCTTGTTAAGGACAGAACTAGAACTATTCTGCATTCCAGAGTTCAGTGTTGTTTGTTAACTTCATGTGAGATGGATTATAGCAAGTGTTTTCATAGAAAAATGGAGCTGAGGAAGACTACCTCTTCACTGTTGCGCAGTACGTAGTGTGGGCAAAACTCACAAACCTTTCTAGCAAAATTCTGCCTTTAAAAGGAGATAGGCATTAGACCCACACCTAAGAAGAATCTTTTAGGAAAATCAATTATAGCAATAGTAAAGCTTTCTATTGCTATAGGCTTTTGCTTTTTATTTATTTATTTTTTGACAGGCAGAGTTAGTGAAAGAAAGGGACAGAGAAAAAGGTCTTCCTTCCATTGGTTCACCCCCCAAATGGCCGCTACAGCCGGCGTGCTGCGCTGATCCGAAGCCAGGAGGCAGGTGCTTCCTCCTGCTCTCCCATGTGGGTGCAGGCACCCAAGCACTTGGGCCATCCTCCACTACCTTCCCGGGCCACAGCAGAGAGCTGGACTGGAAGAGGAGCAACCAGGACAGAATCGGCGCCCCAACTGGGACTAGAACCCGTGGTGCAGGCACTGCAGGTGGAGGATTAGCCTAGTGAGCCATGGCGCCGGCCAGGCTTTTGCTTTTTATCAAGGTACTTCATAAGTGTCATTCCTTCAACTACTATTTCTTAAGTATTACACATTCAACTAAGTCTTATCTAAGTAGATAATACATGATCTTATTTAGACAAGGTCATAGTCAAAGTGGAAGTTCTCTCCTCCCTTCAGAGAAAGGTACCTCCTTCTTTGATGGCCCGTTCTTTCTACTGAGCTCTCACTCACAGAGACCTTTCATTTAGGTGTTTTGTTTTGTTTTGTTTTGTTTTGTTTTCCAGAGTGTGTTGGCTTTCCATGCCTAAAATACTCTCATGGGCTCTTCAGCCAGATCCAAGTGCCTTAAGGGCTGATTCTGAGGCCAGAGTGCTGTTTAGGAATCTGCCATTCTATGAGTCTGCTGTGTATCCCACTTCCCATGTTGGATCGTTCTCTCCCTTTTTGATTCTATCAGTTAGTATTCGCAGACACTAGTCTTGTTTGTGTGATCCTTTTGACTCTTAGACCTATCAGTATGATCAATTGTGAATTGAAATTGATCACTTGGACTAGTGAGATGGCATTGGTACATGCAATCTTGATGGGATTATATTGGAATCCCCTGGCACATTTCTAACTCCACCATTTGGGGCAAGTCTGATTGAGCATGTCCCAAATTGCACATCTCCTCCCTCTCTTATTCCCACTCTTTTATTTAACAGGGATCACTTTTCAGTTAAATTTAAACACCTAAGAATAAATGTGTGTTGATTACAGAGTTCAACCAATAGTATTAACTAGAACAAAAAAAAATACTAAAAGGGATAAGGTATTAAATTGTACATCAACAGTCAGTACAAGGGCTGATCAAGTCACTGTTTCTCATAGTGTTTTTCCCTTTTATTCTCTGTTTAAGGGCTTTAAAAGAAGGGAAAGATGTGCTTTCTTTTTTACCAGCTAATTAACCAAAATGGATTTACTAAACACCTTCTGTAAGTAGCAGTTCTCAGAAGATGTCAGACATCAGAATTTTCCATCTTTACTAAAGACAGAGAGGGAAGAAGACATTCTCATATTTGGCATGCCTCCTTGAATTATATTTCTTTCTACTGTTATGCCTATGGTTGGCTTATGTGATATTGTCAGTGTACTCTTTATTTACTTTTGAAATTGTACTAAATCTTATCTGTTTCCCACCAGCATAATAAAGGGACCTGGCCTCACCGTGCTGTGATTATCTGAGATCTGGGAGCTGACACAGTCCAAGACCCTGGAGAAGGACCTCTGGTGTTAAGTCCTTGATAGCCTCCTGAGAGATGCTCATTGTCAAAGCTCACATGGCACTCAGTCGGATGGCTCTAGTCATGGTGTCTGTACTTTCTAAGCCAAAGTCAGCAGTCAGAACCCTCACTGCCCCTCTGAAATATACACTGTGGCTAGCTGTAGAGGTTCTACTGCCTGCAGGGCCATTGCATGAATGTGGGTGCCATTCATCATCTACTAAGCCCATTACCCTCCCCCTTTCAGGACCTGGGGAATCCCAATACCACCACTGCCCTCCCATTGGCCCCTGCCTGTTTCTTGTTATCTTCTGTCTGGAACTGTCCATCAAAATACACTTGAATTGAATTCAAAACTCTCCTCCACCCCACTGCTCAAATGCATAGTTCTTAAAACTCAGACAATATATCAAAATGCAAATTGTTATTCCAGGAGGCCTGAGGTAGGGTGCAAGAACTGACTTTTCTAACAAGCTGCTACATGATGCTAACATGCTGGCCTCTGGACAGCCTTTGCATGTGTTAGTTGTGCTTAAAGGAGGGAAAAAAATGGTCTTTTCATTCTTTTTTGTAAAAGAGTACAGATTAGCAAAAAGAACAGGACCCCAATTAAGTTTCCAGTAACTCACAAGGGTACAGTAGCAAAGGCAGATGATACGGACAATGACAAAGAAAATTGTACTTCCTGAAACACAGGTGTGAGATGCTCTTTGCACTTCCGAGGGGGCTTCTCTAGCACAACCTCCTAAACACACCGCCTCCCCACACCAGACCTTGGCTCCCAAACCCACTCTCAGGTCGACCAGCTGCAAGAGGAACAGTTGGGCAACTTCTCAGAGGCAAGTCTAGACATTTCCTTTTCAGTACCAATTAACCAGTCACAAGCAGCAGGCTCTGCCTCCTTGCCCAGAATGCAATCCACACAAATACTCATTGTGTGGCAGACAGAGTCTCTGGCAGCATCAAGAATTTCATATTAAATGTACAGGGAAGCAAGTGGGAGAAAAGAAAAACAATACAGATATTTATATAACACATTTCAAAAACAAGAGCTTTGTCCTTGCCATCATGCTTCTGTTACACTGCTTTCTACATTGCACTATAATCGTGTGTGTTAGTCCTCTGCCTTCTACTACAGTACCCTACAGAGTCTATATTTTTTTTCTCCTAGGTGATTGGCTGGCTTTTGGTAAAGGTGAAGCCTGGACTCAGAATAAATATTTGTATCTGATGTCTTCTTTCATAGCCTGCACCTTGACTCAATGTCAGACTTTTTAAGATTTATTTATTTGTTGGTTGGTTGTTTGTTGATTTTTATTTGAAAAACAGAAGGAAGGAGAGAGAGAAAGAGCGTGCGGAGGCGAGAGAATCTTTTAACCACTGGTTCACCTCCTAAATGCCAGCAACAGCTGAGGCTGGGCCTGGCCAAAGCCAGGAGCCCAGAAGTCCATCTGGGTCTCCCACCTTGGTGGCAGGAGCCCTTGAGCCACCATCTGCTGCATTCTCAGGAAGCTGGATCAGAAGCAAAGGAACTGGGACTTAAAGTGACATTCCTATAAGAATTTAACTGTGCCATCAGTAACTTAACTCCCTGAACCACAACAGTCACTACAAACCTCATTTTTGAAAAATGGGCAATGGTAGGCTTGTGCTGTGACTGGTAAAGCCATTGCCTGCAACGCCGGCATCCCATATGGGCGCCAGTTCAAGTCCCGGCTGCCCCACTTCCTATCCAGCTCTCTGCTATGGCCTGGGAAAAGCAGTAGAAGATAGCCCAAGTTCTTGGGCCCCTGCACCTGTGTAGGAGACCCAGAAGAAGCTCCTGGCTCCTGGCTCCGGATCAGCTTAGCTCCGGTCATTGCCACAACTTGGGAGTGAATCAGTGAATGGAAGACTTTCTCTCTCTCTGCCTCTCCTTCTCTCTCTGTGTAACTCGGCCTTTCAAATAAATAAATAATTTTTTTAAAAAAATGGTCATGGAAGCACACCATAGTGTAAAGAATAGAAGAATCTGGGCAGAGTCCACGGCACAATGTTTGCGAAGTTTTGCTTCCACATAATATATCTGTGCTTTCATAATAAATGAGGCAAAGCAGGATGAAGAATGCAGTCTGGGGGTATTTACAAGAAGCAACCTTTAAATGAACTCTAACTCCAGTAGCTGCTTTCTCTAATGCCAAATGAGCTTGAGCTGCTTGTAGGACCCTAAGCTGTCCTTGGAAGATTCAAATAAACAACCTGACCAGAACTACCCCTGGCTTGGGGGAAGGTTTGAAGAAGTGTCTTTGATATTGCCTCAAAAGCCTTTAATGGGGCAGAAGGAAGTTGGAGGAAGATTTCCTACCAACACCAACACCATTCACATACAGCGAACTGGATGTGGTTACGGCAGTGTCATTCTGAAATTCAGTCTTATGGACACAGCCAGGAAAGAGAAGGAAGAAACTGCTTGCATTTTTCCTACCCTAAGGCTATGCTCAATTTACATATCCTGACAGGCGTATTCTGCACTTCACCACTCTTTGGCAGCCTGTAATATAAGAGCACCAGTTATCACAATGTGCCATTCGTTCATTCATTATCTGACCTTTCTCCCCCACTCTCGCCCCTTATGTCAGGAGCCATTGTGGTGACAGTGAAATACTTGATGGACAGGATTTGCTGAGAGGACCCAGGACGCTCCATTTCCCTCAACAACCTGGAGGAGGCAGAGTGATGATGTAGTCAAGAGAAAACAGAATATTTTGTGTATTTAAGGTCAATAAAATAACCTCCACAAATGTTAAAGTAAACATGGGAAAATATAGCTTGAAAAACTGAACAACTGGGAACATTTCCTTGCACACATCAATGTAATTTTATCCTCACAGTGACAGTCAAAATTGCAGATTCTTCCTATATGTGAGAAAGGGAGCTACGCATTCTGCAACCTGTTTCCTAATTAATATTCTAACAAAAAAATGCTGTGCCATAGATATTGGAAACCTGGTTTCCCACGGGACTGCCACATTGTGTTTAACCCAATGCAATGATGCTTCAGCTTATAACTGAAGATTTTGCGACTGTCTGCTGTGTCTTCATTCTCCTTTGGAACTACTCCAATTTCCCCAGAAACACAGGTGGTCTTTTGAATAAACAGAACTAACATATTGAGCTCCATAAGCTCTGTGATGATATGCATTTCTCTCGTTCACAGCTGTTGCTTGCACAGTTGGAATAATGTGCAACTATGAGGTGGCTACTTAGTGAACTGGTGGTTCCTATTCAGAGTACAAATTCTTAGAAATGCATCTTCAGGTAAACGAGGTACAGAGAATAACAAGTGCTGCTCCACGGGGGTCTGTAGACTTTTCATTATCTATGTGAGGGAAATCAAAACATGTGTTTAGGAACCTGTTGAAAGATTTTATGGTATTCATCCTACTTCAGAGGAATCTTGCATTGAGAGGATTTCATTCTGTCATGAAATAATGGGAAGAGAAAGCCTTGACCAAGCACACTCTATTCTTCTGGTATTAAATATAAATCAAATGTTAGCTGTAATAAAATATTTTACCGCCTCTCATTCATCAAAGACTAAAAGAATTTGAGGAATTTATAGAATTATATAAAGTACATTTTACAGTGATGCAGGTGTCAATGTTCAAGAGTTTAAATAACATAAGCAGAATTAACAACCAAGCAAGGACAGGTATGTTTATTCCTCAAAATAATGACATGTCATTCAGTACAGCACTCTTGAAATATTCTTAGCTATAATTCCTCTCTGAATGGAAACATAATGATGAAAACTTTCAATAGCTTTACTTACTGAACTGTATCTTATTATGTGCAACAACCCTAGGAAATGCTTTAGCAAATGACACAATGTCACTATATGCCAAAAGAAACCTATTGATACATGACAAATAAATGCAAACTAGATTTCCCATTACCGATGACATTTTAAGCATGAAAGAAAAATCTCTCCCATTTTTACCAAACTCATAGATATGATAGAAAAGATATGAATTAGGCTAAACAAGGCACATCTATGCTTAAAAATCAAAGAGGAGCATGTCCATAGATGAGAAAGACACATCTCAAAATAGCAAACCACAGTGGCAAAAGACACCAATGGTTTAGAAAGACTGTACTGCTTGTCTCAGTTCAATTTTGTTGCTATGACAGACTACCTGACGCTAGGTAATTGATAAAGGAAACAGGTTTGTTTTGGCTCATGGTTCTGGAGGCTGGAAGTCTACTATTGCATAGCCTTGTCTAGTAAAGGCACATACTGCTCTAGCTTGTGGAGAAAAGCAGAGTGTAGGTAGACACAAGCAGAAAACAGAAAAGGGGGCTGGCCCCCACAATAACAAACCCATTCCCACCAGAAAGTCCATTCATCGCCACATGAGGGTTCTGCTCCTGTGACCCAAGCACATCCCACTAAGTTCCCCCTCCCAACACAGCTGCACTGAAGAAGGTTCTAACACATGCACTTTTGGGGGATGCACTCAAACCATAGCACTGCTATATATGTGCTTGTATATACACAAAGATGCATAGTGTGGGTGTGTTTGCTGGGTCTGTTTTATCAAACATACTGACCAGTTGGTTATACACTAAGGGTCATTTAAAACTTAAGTTCTCAAGGAGGTCATCTAAAGAAGATCACAATAATCCATGATGAGTGAGGAAGAATTCTTTCTCAGAAAATGAAAACAAAGCTACAAGAAACCAAGCATCTCGAAATGTGACGTATGAAGAAGGAAAAACAGGATCCACTTACAGGAGAATTTAATATGTTTAGTATCTGGAAGGTAATAAGGAAAGATGGAAATAATTACTTTTTATGGAAGGTGAAAAATATTACAACTGAGTAATGCTTTAAGCACTCTCTGAATGTTATTATTTTCTTTCACTATATTTACTCCATGAAGGCAGGGAATTGTGTGTGTGTGTGTGTGTGTGTGTGTTTCTTAGATTTATTTATTTTTAATCTGAAGGCAGAGCAACTGAGAAAGAGGGAGACAGAGATCTTCTTTCTGCTAGATCATTTGTCAAATGGCCACAAGAGTCAGGTTTGCACCAGGCTAAAGCCAGGAGCCAAGGGCACCATCTGGACTTCCCATGTGTGTGGCAGGGGTCCAAGCACTTGGGTCACTTTCCACTGTCTTCCCAGGAGCATCCACAGGAAGCTAGATCAAAAGCAAAACAGACAGGACTCAAACCAGCACTTCAATAAAGGATGCCAGGGTCCCAAGCACTGGCTTAACCCACTGAACCACAGTGTTGGGCCATTTCTGCGTCATTCACTGCTGTAATCTCCAGCAGCTAAAAGAATTTCTTCTCCAAGGTAAAAATTGAAGTTAATTTTTATATAAAAGAATAAAAAGGCATTGCATTGTGGTGCAGCTGCTTAAGTTGCTGCTGGCGACACCAGCATTGGATATGAGCATTGGTTTGAGTCCTGGTGGCTCCACTTTTGACACACCTCCCAGCTAATGGCCTGGGAAAGCAGTGGAAGATGGCTCAAGTACTTGAACCCCTGCCACCCACGTGGCAGACCTAGATGGAGTTCCAGGCTCCTGGGTTCAGCCTGGCCTAGCCCCAGTTGTTGCAGTTATTTGGGGAGTGAACCAGAGAATGAAAGACCAAAGATTTCTCTCTCTCTCTCTCTTCCTATTTCTATCTCTCTCTCTCTCTTTTTTTTTTCTCTCTTTCCCTGTGTGTGTGTGTGCGCGCGCATGTTTGCATGTGTAATTCTGCCTTTCCAATAAATAAATTAATTTAAAAAAATAATTAAAAGCTTTTATGAAAGCTAACAACAGTTTATTAAATGAGAGTAGTGGTTGTAAACAAGAACAATTATAAAAAAACTAATTAGATAAGTAGGAGAAGAATAATTATTGGAATAAAGAATAAAAGGTTTGCAATAGAATACATCATAAACGGTCATTGCTGTCTTCTCAATATAATTAGACGTTGGAAGAAATCTAACTCTTGGTGGTACTCTTGGTCACACGAAAGGCAGGAAGCCCTCAAAGGAATAAGTATGAGTGTCGACTAGAGCACAGGGGCTGAGTCTGAGGCTAACATCGAAAGTCAGAAATTCTGGGCCCAGCACTGTGGCGTAGGCAGTAAAACTGCCGCCTGCAGTGCTGGCATCCCATATGGGTGCTGGTTTGAGTCCTGGCTGCTCCATTTCCAATCTAGCTCTCTGCTGTTGCTTGGGAAAGCAGTGGAAGGTGTCCCAAGTCCTTGGGCCCCTGCACCTGCGTGGGAGACATGGAAGAAGCTCCTGGCTCCTGGCTACGGATAGGCCCAGCTCTGGCTGTTGTGGCCAATTGGGGAGTGAACCAGCAGATGGAAGACCTCTCTCTCTCTCTCTCTCTCTCTCAGATGGAAGACCACTCTCTCTCTCTCTCTCTCTCTCTCTCTGTCTCTTCCTCTGCTTCTCTATAACTTTGCCTTTCAAATAAATAAAAAAACTTTTTAAAAAAGTCAGAAATTCCCAAGAAATTGGGCCAAGGAAGCAGAGAGCTGAGCCAGGGTGCAATAGACTTGCAGCATTGGGGAACCCGAGAAGGATCTAACAGAAATGAAGTGTGTACATCCGCAGGAAGACACCAGGGGCAAAGTGTGCTGATGCTGATTTACTGTCTGGTACATAGATAAAGGTATTGTTTAACTTAGATATTTATTTAGTATGCATGGTTCAGTGCGAATCACTAAAAAGTTAAAAGGAAAGTGCAAAAAGTTGAGTAAGAGAAAGAAATGAGTAAGTAAAATACAAAAAAAAAACCTTCATTTCAAAAGTAGTAACAGAAAAGAAACCTGAGACAAATAGGACTTAATAGAAAAAGTCCACATAGCAATTATCAGAATAGCCGAATGGACTAAGCTCAGAGACTTAAGAAAAGAGAGAGTCACACTGGATTTAACAAATATCTTATTCCTGAAGTACTCGCTATGATTAAGATTAAGTAATCAACTCACAAACAAAATTAGCAAAATTACTGCTATTAGCATCAGTGTGCATAAATAAGAAATAACAGATTGAGACTCACAAAAAGTGCAGATGTTTAACTTGTTGGATGTATGTCATAGCTATATGAAGTATTTTCAAAAGTAAATATTCAGTAAAAAGCATTCACCAAGAAATCATTGAAAATATAGAGGGAATTTTAGTTGAAATGGCATTCTGAAACTAGCAATATTTGATAAAATGAAAAATTCTGTGAATAGGTTAAGTGTTAGTTTAACACAATAAGGAGGGTACTGGTAAACTGAGAGACATAGTGAAAAGTTATCCACAATACAGCAAAAAGGAGATGAAAAAATATCAAAAAGAGGTCAAGAAACATTGAAAGAATGGTAAGTACCAACATAAGTCTACTTGCAGACTTCTGTAGAGATCATAAAGGATACACGGAAAGGCAACATCTCACGTCTCAGAAAGAATAAAAACCACAAATCTGCAGGTCAAGTCATTACAATGTATTCCAATAAGATAAATCAAATTCCTTAAGACATGTCTTAATAAATCTGAGATGCCAAACACCAATATATATCTTTTTTTAAAGATTTATTTTATTTATTTGAAAGACAGAGCTACAGAGAGAGGTAGAGACAGAGAGAGAGGTCTTCCATCCGCTGGTTCACTCCCCACATGGCCTCAACAGCTGGAGCTGTGCCGATCCAAAGCCAGGAGCCAGGAGCCAGGAGCTTCTTCCAGGTCTCCCATGTGGGTACAGGGGCCCAAGGACCTGGGCCATCTTCCACTGCTATCCAGCAGAGAGCTGGATCAGAAGAGGAGCAACCAGGACTAGAACCGGAGCCCATATGGGATGCCGACGCTTCAGGCCAGGGCTTTAACCCACTGCACCACAGCACCAGCCACAACATATATCTTAAATTTAGCCAGAGAGAAATAATAAGACCACGTCTTGTTTAAAATAAAGATATTAACTTTAGATTTCATTTTTATACATACATGATAAAAATTCAAGAATAACTGATAAAATTCAAAATAAAACATATACAGGCAGCAACGTGGTGGTGAAGCAGGTTAAACCACTGTTTACAAAGCTGGTTTCCTATATTGGAGTGCTGATTCAAATCCCGGCTGCTCTGCTTCGAATCCAGTTCCTGCTAATGCTCCCAGGAAAGTAGCAGAGGACAGCCCAAAGCACTTGGATCCCAGCCATCCATGTGGGAGATCAGGATAGAGTTCCAGGTACTTGGCTTAAGCCTTGCCCAGCTCTCAGCCTTTGCAGCTATTTGGGGAGTGGACCATTGGATGGACGATCTCTCTCTCTCTCTTCCTGGTGCTCTGCTTTTCACATAAATAATCTTTTTTAAAAATTATATGTATACATTGAATGAAAGAAAGAAGCGAAGTAAAAGGGAAAAAAAAAAGATCAAACTTTCTCACAGTTCTGGGAGCTAGAAGTCCCAGATCAAGAACTGGTGGGATTAAATTTCTGATGAAGGGTCTCTTCCTGGCTTGTAGATGACTATTTAATCCTCACATGATCTTTCCTCTTAGCACACACAGAGGGGAACAGTGTGTGTGTGTGTGTGTGTGTGTGTGTGAAGGGAGAGGGGAGAAACTAGGTTAGCTGGCGGGGGTGGGGGGGCTTTCTGTTGATCTTTTTATTTTTTATTATTTTTTTAAACTTTTATTTAATGAATATAAATTTCCAAAGTACAGAATATGGATTACAATGGCTTCTCCCCCATAACGTCCCTCCAACCCGCAACCCTCCCCTTATCCACTCCCTCTCCCCTTCCATTCACATCAAGATTCATTTTCAATTCTCTTTATATACAGAAGATCAGTTTAGCATACATTAAGTAAAGATTTCAACAGTTTGCTCCCACACAGAAACATAAAGTGTAAAATACTGTTTGAGTACTAGTTATAGCATTAAATCTCAATGTACAGCACACTAAGGACAAAGATCCTACATGAGCAGTAAGTGCACAGTGACTCCTGTTGTTGACTTTACAAATTGACACTCTTGTTTATGGCCTCAGTAATCACCCTAGGCTCTTGTCATGAGCTGCCAAGGCTATGGAAGCCCCCTGAGTTCACTGACTCTGGTAATTTTTAGACAAGGCCATGGTCAAAGTGGAAGTTCTCTCCTCCCTTCAGAGAAAGGTACCTCCTTCTTTGATGACCCATTCTTTCCACTGGGATCTCACTCACGGAGATCTTTCATGTAGGTTTTTTTTTTCCCCCAGAGTGTCTTGGCTTTCGATGCCTGAAATACTCTCATGGGCATTTCAGCCAGATCCGCATGCCTTAAGGGCTGATTCTGAGGCCAGAGTGCTGTTTAGGACATCTGCCGTTCTATGGGTCTGCTGTGTATCTCACTTCCCATGTTGGATCATTCTCTCCCTTTTTGATTCTATCAGCTAGTATTTGCAGACACTATTCTTGTTTATGTGATCCCTTTGGTTCTTAGTCCTATCATTATGATCAATTGTGAACAGAAATTGATCACTGGGACTAGTGAGATGGCATTGGTACATGCCACCTCGATGGGATTGAATTGGAATCCCCTGGTATGTTTCTAACTCTACTGTTTGAGGTAAGTCAGCTTGAGCATGTCCCGAATTGCACATCTCTTCCCTCTCTTATTCCCACTCTTATATTTAACAGTGATCACTTTTCAGTTAAGTTTCAGCACTTAAGAAGAATTGTGTATTGATTACAGTATTCAACCAAAAGTATTAAGTAGAACAAACAAAAAAAAATACTAAAAGGGATAACATATTAAGCTGCTCATCAACAGTCAGGGTGAGGGCTGATCAAGTCACCGTTTCTCATAGTGTTCATTTCACTTTAACAGGTTTCCTTTTTGATGCTCAGTTAGTTGTCACCTATCAAGGAGAACAAGTGGTATTTGTCCCTTTGGGATTGGCTTATTTCACTCAACATAATGTTTTCCAAATTCCTAACAGGGATCACTTTTCAGTTTAAATTTAAACACCTAAGAATAATTTAAACACCTAAGAATAATTGTGTTAATTACAGAGTTCAACCAATGGTACTAGAACAAAAACAAAATACTAAAATGGATAAAGTATTACATTGTACATCAACCATCAGGACAAGAGCTGATCAAGTCACTGTTTTTCATAGTGTCCATTTCACTTCAACAAGTTTCCCCTTTGGTGCTCAGTTAGTTGTCGCCAATCAGGGAGAACATATGATGCTGAGTGAATTAAGCCAGTCCCAAAGGGACAAATATCATCTGTTGATCATTTTATAAGGACATAGATCCTAGTGGATCAGAGTCTACCACATGACCTTCACATACAGCCAAGCTAAGTGTTAGGAGTTCCTATGTGAATTAGCAGACATGCAAACACACACACACACACACACACACACACACTCACCCCATAATATTCTGCCCCTGGTCCCCCAAAAGCCATGTCCTTCTCTCATGAAAAATACATTCATTTTACCAAAACAGCCCCAAAAGTCCTAACTCATTCCAGCATCAATTCTGAGAGCTGAAATCCAAAACCTCATCTGAATATCACCTATATCAGATAGACTGAAACCTGAGACCAAATTCCTTTCTAGCCGTGAACCTGTGGAACTAGATAAACTGTATGTACCCAAAATAAAACAGTCAGATGTGTCTGATAGATATTCACATAGGGAAGCCATGGCGGGGAAAAAAGAAGGGTGATGAGTTCCAAGCAAGTCCAAAACTGAGCAACCCAATTGCAATGGGCTGTGAAGCTCCAGAACCATGCTCTTGAGTTCAGTGCCTGCCCTCCAAGCTCAGTGGGTTGTTGCATCACCCAGAATCACTGAGGTGGTCTTATCTATGGGTACTGGGCCATGGCATGCTGGGTCCCTGGAAGCAAATAGGCCACAAGCAAGGAAAAAGAAGACCTGCCCCTTGGGCCTGTGGCAGAAGTAGCCACACTGATAATCTCCAAACCCCCTTTAGTTATTCTTCCCTTTCTTGAAGGATGACAAGAGATCCAAAGATTTACATTGTTCAAAGTCCTCTAGAATCTAAATATTCTGTCCCATTTTTTCTCTATTTGATTGAGTCCCAGTTGGCAGTGTTTCTGGTGGTATAATCCTATTTTCATCACTTTATTCTGCTCAAGTGGCTGATTAAATCATGGTTCGCACCTAAAATGAGCTCTTTACTGAATGATTGTTCAGCCACACCCTTAGTGTTCTCTTCAAAACAAGTTCCCTCATTTTTTTTTACCCTATAGATAAACAGAATTTTCCATATCTTTAGATTCTGCACCCTTTTTTCACAGTAATTCCTTCAACTTGTTTCTGTCCTCTCACCTTTTATTATTAGCAGCTACCACATTTTGCTAAGAAAGATCCTCAGCTAAGCATCCAGTGTAATTTTCCCTTTATAAAACAAGAGAAAAAAATTCAGTCAAGTTCTTTATTCCTTATAACAAGAACCAATTTTTACTCCGTTTCCAATAGGCCACTTCTCATTTGTGATTGAGACTTCACCAGAATGGCCTTTAATATTCAGAGTCATAGAAACCTTCAGTTCAAAAATACATATTATCTGAAAAGATGGATCTTTTCTCTCCAGAAATTCTCTGTTAATGCTGAACCCTCATAACAACCACCATCAGTGTCCATAGCCCTACTAACTCTTCATGAAAATCGAGGCTTTGTTTAGTATATTTCTCAAAACTCTTCCAGCCTCTACTCATGATCCAATTCCAAAACTGCTTCCACATGTCCTGTTACAGCAGCACCCCACTCCTTGATAGCAAAATCTGTATTAATAAGAGTTCTTCAGAGAGACAGAAATAATAATACACACACACACACACACACACACGTAGGGTCATCAAAAAGTTCATGGAAACAGTACGATTTGGAAAAGAAATCAAAAGAACTTTAAAATCCTTTGCATCAAAATAAACTTATTCTAACTTTCTATAACATGTCTAAGGTTTCAATCTAATTTAAGACACTGAGAATGATAATGAAGTAGGCAGGCATACAGGTTAAAATTGATTGGATTTGTGAACTGAAGGACCAAGCCTTTGCCATGTCCCTGTATGACCTCATGCCCCTACCCGATGCCTTTGCCACGCCCCTATGTGGCCTCATTCCCCTACCTGGCCACACCTGGGTGCCCACCAGCCAATCAGGTTAATTAACCACTCCCCTTTGGAAGTGGGCTAAAAGCCGGGACATGGGGGGGGCCGGCTCTTCTACCCCGGCCTCTTGCCAGGAGGGGGCTTGCTGTAGCCCTGTGCCTCCTGGGTGCATGGCCTTCAGGCCATGTGCTCTAGGCTTCCTGGTCCAGATACAGGCCTAGATACTCATCCACGTGGCTGGTTCTTGGTGCTTGGTATGAACCCCTATTCACCTCTCTCTCTTAAATAAATCTCTCACTCTCCTATGCATCTTTCTCACTAAATAAAAGCTTAAAATGTACCATGCTGACAATAGGTCTGATCTGATTTCATCATCATTTAAAAAATCATCTATTATTTTTCACTTTATGTTTCTGTGTGGGAGCAAACTGTTGAAATCTTTACTTAATGTATGCTTAACTGATCTTCTGTATATAAAGAGAAACGAAAATGAATCTTGATGTGAATGGAAGGGGAGAGGGAGTGGGAAAGGGGAGGGTTGTGGGTGGGAGGGACGTTATGGGGGGGGAAGCCATTGTAATCCATAAGCTCTACTTTGGAAATTTATATTCATTAAATAAAAGTTAAAAAAAAATCTTTTGGGGCCAGTGCTGTGGTGCAACGGGTTAATCTTCCACCTGCGGTGCCGGCATCCCATATGGACACTGCTTCGAGTCCCGGCTGCTCCTCTTCCAATCCAGTTCTCTGCTATGACCTAGGAAAGCAGTGGAAGATGGCCCAAGTGCTTGGGCCCCTGTACTTGTGTGGGAGACCTGGAAGACTCCTGGATCCTGGCTTCTGATTGGCACAGCTCTGGCCGTTGGGGAGTGAACCGACGGAAGGAAGACCTTTCTCTTTGTCTCTCCCTCTCACTGTCTGTAACTCTACCTCTCAGATAAATAAAATCTTTTTAAAAGTCTTCTTTTAATTTTTATTAATATAAAGAGAACAGATTTCCTGCATTCCACAGGTATAGATAAAAGCAGACAACCACACTTCCCTCATTCCTCTGTTCCCCCCACCTTCTCCTCCCTTCCCCCCTTCCTTCCCTCTCTGCATCAATTTTTGCAGACTTGTTCGTTTTGTTTTGTTTTGTTTTGTTTTGTTTTGTTTTGTTTTGTTTTTGTCACAGGCAGAGTGGACAGTGAGTGAGAGAGACAGACAAAAAGGTCTTCCTTTTGCCGTTGGTTCACCTTCCAACGGCCGCCACGGCCAGCGCGCTGCGGCCGGCACACCACGCTGATCCGAAGCCAGGAGCCAGGTGCTTCTCCTGGTCTCCCATGTGGGTGCAGGGACCAAGGACCTGGGCCATCTTCCACTGCACTCCCGGGCCACAGCAGAGAGCTGGCCTGGAAGAGGAGCAACCAGAACAGAATCCGGCGCCCCGAATGGGACTAGAACCCGGTGTGCCGGCACCGCAGGCGGAGGATTAGCCTAGTGAGCCGTGGCGCCAGCCAAGACACAGTTTTAATCCACTCTATATTCACAGGCTTATTCACCACTAATCCTAATATTCAACAAGGAAAAGTAGGAGGACAACACCTCCCCAGGAGTATAAACAAGGGCTAAAAACAACAATCTTATTCCAAAATATCCATTTCACTCCTATACATTTTTTTGTATTCTGTATTAACTGACACATTTCAGAGAAAGCCGATGATATTTGTTTCTTTGAGATTGGTTTAGTTCACTAAGCGTAAAGGGAACCATTTTTTTCTTCTTACATTAATAAGTTAAAAAGACTGCATGGACACAGATAAATTCCCAGGACCCTCTGTCTTTTAAGGATGGACTAAACGGCTGGTATCATCACTTACAAAGTACCGTAAGCTTGATGAAGTTTATGTTGGGAAATATAGCTTACAAATTTTATTTTTATCTTTTAATTTCATTTTCCCATGAATTCTTTGCAGTATATATATATGTGTGTATGTGTGTGTGTGTGTGTGTATGTATATTCATTTATGAGTATATAGCTAAAGAAATGAGGAGCTGCTCCTGTAGTTACTTATGGAAGCTGACAAGTCCCAAGATCTGCAGCTGACACAATGGAGATCAGGAGAGCTGACAGTGTAGCCTGATTTGAGACCCGGGAAGAACCAGTATTTCAATTTGAGCTCAAGGCAGGAAAAAATTGATATTTTTCCTCAGCATAGAAGAAAATATCTCCTTATTTGGAGGAATATTAGTTTGTTGTTCTTTCCAGGCTTTCAACTGATTGTATGAGCCTCATCCACATTAAGGAAGACACTATACTCTTCTCAGTCTGTTGGTTTAATTAACCCTATGGAATAACACCTTACAGAAATACTCAGACGAATGTTTAGCAAGCATCCGGGCATTCAGGGCCCAGTCCTGTTGACACGTAATATTAACCATCACACCATCACTTAAAAACTCAAAATGCCAAAATTGCAAAATAACTCAGAGTAAAACAGAAAATTTTCGATATTCCAGTGTACACTCTCTCATACTCCCTCCCTACTCATCCCAGCAACAAGGCCTTGTAGTAAACAAAGGCAGATGAAGAAATTTAAAAAAAGTCTTAAACAGATCGTTTCAAGGAAGAAACAGAGAAAATTATAAAGACAGAAAGAAAAGAAGAGAGAGGGAATGAAGGAGGAAAGGAGCAAGGGAGGGGAAGAGAAAGAAGGAAGGAATTTATTTTAAAAATTGACAGCCCTGTATACAAAAGGTTTCCCAATAGTTCACAAAAATTTGTCTTATGCAAAAACTACATATGGATTTAAAACTTTTTTGCACTAAACTTATTGCTTAATTCCATTTTCCATAAACTTTTGAGATCCCCTCATACAACAAACAATAAACAGGACATTTGGAAAAGAGAACGTCATTTAACACGCAACAAGGGAAATTAAATACTTAGGATTAAATTGAACAAGTAATATGCAAAACTTACAGGGGAAAAGCTTGAAATCCTCTTGAAAGACACAATTGGTTTGAAAAACATGTATAGATGATTCTTTTCCCTGGATCTGATAATTCAACATTGTACAGAATCAGTTCTCCCTAAATCAAGTTGTAAATTCAATGTAATCTGAGTAAAAATAGCAAAGAACAAATTAGAGGAGCTAGACAAATTCATACTAAAATTTATATGAAAAAATATATAATAATATCCTGGAAAACAATAAAAGAAATACAAGAAAGAATTAGCCCTTTACCAGAAAACATACTATAAAGATTCTCTAATTAAAACATTATAGTGCCGGCGCGCCGCAGCTCAATAGGCTAATCCTCCACCTTGCGGCATCGGCACACCGGTTTCTAGTCCCGGTCGGGGCGCCGGATTCTGTCCCGGTTGCCTCTCTTCCAGGCCAGCTCTCTGCTGTGGCCTGGGAGTGCAGTGGAGGATGGCCCAAGTGCTTGGGCCCTGCACCCCATGGGAGACCAGGAGAAGCACCTGGCTCCTGGCTCCTGCCTTCAGATAGGCGTGGTGCGCCGGCCGCAGTGCGCTGGCTGTGGCGGCCATTGGAGGGTGAACCAATGGCAAAAGGAAGACCTTTCTCTCTGTCTCTCCCTCTCTCACTGTCCACTCTGCCTGCAAAAAAAAAAAAAAAAAAAAAAAAAAAAAAAAAATTATAGTATTGGCTCATAAATAGGCAAACAAATCAGCGGAACAGACTAGGAAACCCAGAAATAACCCAATGGATCCCTGAGAATTTAGTGTAAGACCCAGAAGGTGTCTCATATCAAGAGAGGTAAAGACAAACTTTGAAATGGTTCTTTGATAAACAAGTAACCATTTGGACAAAAAATAAAATTAGATCCATATCTCAACAATATACAAGAATAAACTATAATTGGATTAGTTATATAAATACAAAAATGAAATCATGGGAACATTGAGAAACGAAGCGTGAATCATTTACTCTTTAATCTCGGTATGTGGAAAGGCTTGCAGACCATGACTCAAAATTCAAAGATAGTAAAAAAGAACATGAAGGATTTAATGTATAAAAATCTTTTTTCGGTTCTAGAAGACAGAAAATACTGTAAATAAAGTAAAAGACAAGTAACAAACAGGGAAAATATATTCACAATATACGCCACAGAGAGGTTGACATCCCCAAGATAGAAATAACTTTTTTTTTTTTGACAGGCAGAGTGGACAGTGAGAGAGAGAGACAGAGAGAAAGGTCTTCCTTTGCCGTTGGTTCACCCTCCAATGGCCGCTGCGGCCGGCGCACCACGCCAATCTGAAGCCAGGAGCCAGGTGCTTCTCCTGGTCTCCCATGGGGTGCAGGGCCCAAGCACTTGGGCCATCCTCCACTGCACTCCCGGGCCACAGCAGAGAGCTGGACTGGAAGAGGAGCAACAAGGACAGAATCCGGCGCCCCAACCGGGACTAGAACCCAGTGTGCTGGCGCCACAGGCAGAGGATTAGCCTATTGAGCCGCGGCGCCAGCCAGAAATAACTTTTTTTTTTTTTTTTGACAGGCAAAGTGGACAGTGAGAGAGAGAGAGAGAGACAAAGAGAAAGGTCTTCCTTTGCCATTGGTTCACCCTCCAATGGCCGCCGCGGCCGGCGCATCACAGAAATAACTTTTAAAAATGAAATGAACAAAAGACCACACAGAATGACCTGTTGAAGTGGAATGGACACTATGGGAAACGGTGACTTGATCAGCATAGCCCTGACTGTTAATGAACAACTTAATACATTATCCCTCTTAGTAGTTTTTTTGTCTGTTCTACTTAATATGACTGGTTTAATTCTGTAATTAATACACAGTTATTCTTAAGTGTTGAAATTAAAAAAAAAAAAAGAAAATGAGAATGCAATATGCTCCTATTTCCTCTGAATACTTTTACTGTTGTTTTTTATCTCATCTTAATTTTCAGTTTTCTAAATTGTCCTTTATCCCATTTGAAATTTGCTGAGAATGGAAATTTTCATTCACTATTTTTCAGATTCCTCTTTTTCTGGGACTGCATTTGTATTAATTTTAGATTTCTCCATGTTTTCTCACAGGCTATTGAGATGCTTTTAAGTCTTTAAATAAAAAAAAAAAAAAAACCTCTGTTGTTCAATTACAATAATTTCTATGTGTCTGATTTCAACCAACCGGTTCCTTTATTTGGCAATGTTTCATGTGCTATTGATCTCATCTAGTGAGTTACTGTTCCTGATACTGTGTTTTCAATTCTGGAATTTCCTCTTTGTTCTTCTTGGATATTCTATATCTCTCTAAGAGAAAATCACCAACTTCTTTCCTAGTATATTTGTCTTTTCCTGTATGTTTTTAAAATACATATAGCATGGTTATTTTAAAGTCCTTGTCAGCTGATTTCAACATGTAAGTTGTCGACCTGTGTCTATTGACCTTTTTTCTTCTCCCTCCCCTCCCCTTGCCCACTCCTCTCTCCTCCCCTCCCCTCCCCTCCATTCCCTCCCCTCTCCAATCCCTTCCCTCTCCTCCCCTCCCCTTGTAACCTCCCTCCCCTCTCCTTCCCTCTCCTCTCCTTCCTTTCCCTACCTTGCCCTTCCCTTCATTTCTTTCCCTTCCTTTCTCTTTCTCATGTTGAGTAACTCTTTATTGTATAAGAAGCATTCAAAACGATGTGTATTACAAAAAAAAATGCCTGGATTTCATATTTTTGTTCCAAAATTAAAATTATCTTTTAATTCCATATATTCAAGAACATTTTGATGTATTCTCATATCCACATATCTTATGGCCTAGCATTTCTATCCACTTATGTTCAAGAGAAACTCTTAAACATGTTGCAATACATTTTCTATTATCAACTTAACAATATTCCCACCCTCTTCAATACTATTTTGTACAAAGTAGAACAGCATAGGAACTATATTCCCCAGATGTCTTGCCAACAGAATTACAGATTAAATTATACAATGAGAAACACTTCTGTGAAATTTGGAAAGCAAAAAAGATGAAGCCATCAGTCTCCAGTAGCAACTATAAGAAAACAAGAAACACTGATAGAGAATAGAATAGGATTTTGCCAATGGAATTGGATAATTCTGAAAACAGCCCACTCCACTACCACAAGCAGCTGAGATTAAGGACAGTAGCTTGCATTGCTTCCTGCTCTTCAGGATTTCCTGCAGACCATCAGCAGTCTCCCATACCTTCCTTTCTCAATCCCTTCAATCGTGTAAGCCCCTAATGCTCTGTATTAAATAATTTTAAAATTTAAAAAAAAATCAACTTGCATGCCATCAACCTGAAAATAGGTAACTGAATTGTGGTAAACACATATAATAAAATATTACATAGCAGTAAAATAGATCAATGATAAATCAACAATACAGATAAATATCAAAATGTTAATAATGAGTGGAAAAGAAAAACCCAGAAAGATTACTTACATAAGTACTCTCCGAGGGGGTGGGCATCAAGCCTCGCAGTCAAGGTGCTGCTCGGGATGCCCACGTCCCATGTACAAGTGCCCGGGTTTGAGTCCTAGCTCTGCTTCAGGTAGGAGACCTGTGCTGAGTTCTCACCTCTAGGCTCAGCCTGGCACAGATCCAGCCACTGTATGCATTTTGAGAGTAAACTACAGGATGGGATTCTCTATCTCTCCTCTCTTCTATAAATAAATAAACATATACTTTCCTTTTTAATAAGTATAGAAATAAGCAAATCATTTATTTTAGGTGTGTATCTTTGTGTGTAATCAAACATTTTAAAAAGAATATGAAAAACTCAAAATTTACAATAGTTGGTTTAGAGAAAAAGACAAGATAAAAAGAGAACATACAGATATATATATATAGATAGATAGATGTAAGTTATTATGTATATTTCACCTAATGAAACCATTTACATTATTCAAGGATGTTCATTGTATTATGAAAAGAAATTTTAAAAATTGGCTGGAGTGATGCTGTTGATGTGTTATAAACCTCAGATTACAATTAACCCAATTTTGTGTGTCCATATCTCTAAAATGAAATCTCAGTAAATGGCTTAATAGCTAAAGAGTTAAGCTGTCACTTAGAAGACTAATGGATTGTTTTAAATGTAGCACAAAAAGATAAAATCTTTAAAAGCCAAAAGGAAAATTTTTTAAAATTTGGAATAATGATGTTCCTCTAATAATATTTCTAGAAGCAAATAACATAAGGAATTAAAAAGATAATGCTAGGAAAAAAAAAAATGACTGGAATGTTTCCAGAACTAAAAGAAGGGGGGAAAAGGTGTTTAGATTGGCAGTGCTCACGAAGTGCTAACAAGGAAAATAAATATAAAACCTCACTCAAAATAGCATATGCCTAAACATAGGCATAAAGAGAAAACTGTAAAAATAACCAGAGAGATAAATAAAAGATCAACTTCAAAAATAAGAATCAGAATGACATGAGACTCCTTATAAGAGCCACAAAATGCAAGAAAGCAATGAAAAAACCATTTCCAATTATCTGAGAGAAAAATGATTTGAATTTTGAACTCAAACACAATAAAACCTCAAAAGTTCAGTTCAAGAGTAAAAGTGAAGTGAGGGCATTTTAGTATATGAAAACACTCAGAGATCTTACTGCCCATAGATTCTCACAAAAGTAAACTCCTAAAGGAAATACTTTAAGAAGAAGAAAAATAAACCCAAAAGGAAAAATTTTGACAACTAATTTAATGGCAAGTAATACATAACAAGAAATAATCTACTGTTGATTTCTGAATAAATACTGATGACAAAAATATTGGAATATTCAATTAGATTACAATTCCAGATGATAGATTTTTTTGGAGGGAGGAAAAGACATTTGTAAATGGAATCCCAGAATCAAAAATATCCTAGCACTCTTATCTTCTTCAAAGGTATATGAAAATAAGCACCAGACTTTCTTAGAAAACTCTTAAACTTAACAATGTGTGGGGGATGGCACTGTGGCTTAGCAGTTAAAGCCATCACCTGCAGTACCGGCATCCCATAGGGGGGCCAGTTCAAATCCCAGCTGCTCCACTTCTCATCCAGCTCTCTGCTATGGCCTGGGAAAGCAGTGGAAGATGGCCCAAGTCCTTGGGACCCTGCACTCATGCGGGAGGCCTGGAAGAAGCTCCTGGCTCCTGGCTTCAGATCAGTGCAGCTCCAGGCGTTGCAGCCAACTGGGGAGTGAACCAGTGGATGAAATACCTCTCTCTCTCTCTCTCTCTCTCTCTCTCTCTGGCTCTCCTTCTCTGTATAACTCTGACTTTCAAATAAATAAAATACATCTTTAAAAAAAACAACATATGGTAAAAATGCAAGGCTAACAATAGAAGAACAGAAATTGACCTTTTAAATAAGTAAGAGAAGGGGGTGGAATGGAGCAAAGAATTTTTGACCAAGTCAACAGAAGGCAAGAAGAAAAAAATTAAACCATGAGAAAACAAAATAAATAGAAAACACATTAAAAAAAGAAATTAAACATATGTCTAAAGATCTTAAACATTATATAAGAAATGTGAATACCTTATTAAAAGACAGAGAACTCAGATGGACAGAACAATGTATAAATAGAGGCTATTTATAAAATACAAATAAAACAAAGATAATCAGAGAGGTTGAACATAAGGGAATGAAAAATTACAAATCAGCCAAACTACAAAAAAGAAAGTTGTATGACAAATACTAAACACAATAAAACAGAATCAGAGTAATCAGAGAGGGGCAGGAGTTGGGGCACAGTGATCTTACTGCTAACACATCCCAGGAGGCAGTAGATAAAGTCTCAAGTACTTGAGCCCCTACCACCCACGTGAGAGACTCAGATGGATTTGCTGGTTCTTGGCTTTGGCCTGCCCAGCTCTGTCTTTTGTGGGCAATTAGGGACTGAGCCAACAAAATAATGCCCCCCACTCTCAAAAAACAAAAACAAACTGTACTCTAATTCCTAGAACTAGTGTATATGTTCCCCAACATAGCATAAAAGATAGAATTAAGGTGAAGAACTTTAATATAGAGAGATTATCCCAAATTGCCTGAGTGGACTCAAATCTATTTACATGAGCCTTTAAAGGTAGAAAATTTTTCTGCCTAAAATCAGAGAGGAAGCAGAAAAGAAGATCAGAGAGAGTCCAAGTCTGAGGAAGTTTTGACTTACCATCCACTGCTGGCTCTGAGATGCAGGGGCTGCATGCAAAGATAGCAGAAGACTTCTTGGAGCCAAGGCTGCCCCTGGCTGTCAGCCAGCAAGGAGCAGGGACCACAGCCCTATAACCACAGGATCTGAATTCTGCCAACAACCTAACGGAGCTTGGACACAGACTCACCCCTTGTTTCTTTCATCCAGAAAAGAATGCAGCCCTGCAGTCACCCTGATTTTAGTCTTATGAATCCCCAGGAAGAAACTAGTTGAGCCACATTGCATCCAGACTGACAGAAACCATGAGCAGGTGTTGTTTCAAGCCACTAAATTTGTGGTTATCCAGCAACAACAGAATTCAACCACCTACTGAAATAACAAATACAAAGAAACAATGACCTTACTCTACACACCACCAAAAAATATCTTCAAATCTTTCTGAGGCTCTCCCCACAATTTGGAGTAAGCATTCCCCAGTATTGAACTCACCAACATGAAGACATTTCCCATAATGTCAGGCTTGTCATTACTTCCATGTGTCAACACATTATGATGAAATGAAACCACTGCCTCATTCCACTGGCGTCTCACCATGGGGTAATGAATCTGTGTTTGCTGTTATGTGCCATATGGCACTGGGACACCAACCGCTCATGGTGTCATCTGAAACACAGAGCCAAACAACAATTGAGGAATCCCTGCTGTAAAAATTGGAGACAAGAAGTTCCATGACCATATTAAGATCCATGACTTTAAAAGATTTGAAGTATGAGCCTGTTTTAGAACTTCTGTCCAATTGTGCATCTGTCCCCTAAATTATACAACACAGTGCTGAAATCTTGTTATCTGTGACACCTTTACCAGTCAGTAAAAGCAATTTAAAATTCTGAGGCTCTCAGTCATCTGTCATTAGAAACACTCAATTATATTATACAACTTCCTTGGAAAGCCTCCATGGTATAAGATCTCCCTAGCTCACAACTACAGGTTGATCCAAAAAAAAAAAAAAAAAAAAAAAAAAAAAAAAAAAAAGTGTATTTTACCATGTTCACACTGCTTTGTATCTGAAATTAGATATAGGATTTGAAGGTCAGAAACACTTCTTAAGAAATTCAAACTATTGTCTAGATGAATTTGAAAGTCAGTTACAGGGTTGGTGCTGTGGCATAGCAGGAATCCCTGCAGTGCTGGCATCCCATATGGGCGCCAGTTCAAGTCCTGGCTGCTCCACTTCCCATCCAGCTCTCTGCTATGGCTTGGGAAAGCAGCAGAAAATGGCCTAAGTTCTTGGGCCCTTGCACCAGTGTAGGAAGACCTGGAGGAAGCTCCTGGCTCCTCGCTTCAGATCAGCCCAGCTTCGGCCATTGTGGTCATTTGGAGAATAAACCAGCGATGGAAGATCTCTCTCTCTCTGCTTCTCCTTCTCCGTAACTCTTTCAAATAAACAAATAAATCTTAAAAAATAAAAGAAAAAGAAGAAAAAAGTCAGTTACAGAGAGCTAGCTTCCAACAGCTGGTTCACTCCACAAAATGGCCATACCAGCCAGGACTGGGACAAGCCAAAGTCAAGAGCCAGGAACTCCATCCCAGTTTCCTATATGGGTTACAGGGGCCCAAGTATCTGAGCCATCTTCAACTGCTTTCCCAGGCATGTTAGCAGGGAGCAAGATTGGAAGAGGAGCAGCCAGGACTTGAACAAGCACTCCAGCATGGGATGCTGGCGTAGTCCACAGTGTCACAACACCAGTCCCAATATGACTTTTTTGCAAGGTAATATATTATAGATTTTTGTCATCACATGTGCTAGTGATGGCATATACAAGTCATCCAAGTATATGTTCTAGCTAGATATGAAGTGCCTTGTCCTGGAATTTGAGGTCAGGCTGCAGGTATGGTACACACAAATAGGTCCCTAACGTGACTTTGAGGTTGCCAAAAATCCATATGCTATTCAATGATCAATAATGGCAAGAGTCAATCCTATTGAACGTACTTCAAGTCTTGGCAGTTTCAACTAATAGAGATATTGTCATTAGGTTAAAAAAAAAAAGGCTTTCACCTCAGCACTTGAGGGTCCTAAAGCCATCATTTTCGTTTAGAACACTAAACACTAACTTATCTGTAGAGCCATTCTTCTGTATTTCAAGAATGAGACACATTTATTGTGATCATTCACATTAAAATTTCTTCAGCAATACCTGTTGAAGACTAATAAGAACCCAACATGGAGGCAATGCACTTCAAGTTAAAAAGCAGAGTCACTTGGAATACTCACACCACAGAGACAACCTAGTAACAAAGAACAAATTAACTGATCATCACTTGATAGTCCCTTGGAGAAAAAGGTGGTACATATGCAAAGGGAAGCTGTTGGGTCAAAGTGTGTGTGATTTCCTTTGAGTCCCTGCAGTGTGTTGGCTAGCCAAGAGCAATTTGAAGCAGGGAAGTGCTGACATGTCAGAGAACTTATTTCCTTCGGAATGAAGACTTCTGGAACAGCCTTCTGTTCCTCAGTGGATTTTGACAGGTACTTCATATGAGTGCTGGCACCTACATCATACCACAACACAGTGCTGAGATCTTGTTATCTGTGATACCTTTGCCAGTCAGTAAAAGCAATTTAAAATCCCGAGCCTCCCAGTCATCTGTCATTAGAAATGCCCAATTATACAACTTCCTTGGAAAGCCTCTATGCTATAAGATCTCCTTAGCTCACAACTACAAGTTGATAATCTCTAATCATTCCTTACAAAAAAGAAAAAAAGAAAAGACAAGACATTTTTGGATACTCACTGTGTGCTAAATGATGTAAGAAAAACAGAAGACAGAGTTTCTACTGACAAATAGGCTCTCACAGCTCCTAGAGAGACTCTGCACACACCTTGAAATGAATAGAGTATCTATGACAAATACCATCCCTATATTTGAACAAATCCAACATCATGTGTCATCCATTGGAACTTTCTGTGATAGAGAAAATATTCTGGGGCCAGCACTGTGGCACAGTAGGTTAATCCTCTGCCTGTGGCGCCGGCATCCCATATGGGGGCCAGTTCTAGTCTCGGCTATTCCTATTCCCATCCAGCTCTCTGCTATGGCCTGGGAAAGCAGTGGAAGATGGCCCAAGTCCTTGGGCCCCTGCACCCGCGTGGGAGACAGGGAGGAAGCTCCTGGCTCCTGGCTTCAGATCAGCGCAGCTCCAGCCGTTGCAGCCATCTGGAGAGTGAGCCAGCGGAGGGAAGATCTTTCCCTCTGTCTCTCCCTCTCACTGTCTATAACTCTCTCAAAAATAAATAAATAAAAATCTTAAAAAAAAAGATTCTGTGCTCGTTGTTTATGGAATAGTCAACTTTTTCATATTTCATGTTTTTTTTTTTTTTTCAAAAAACTACCTCACATGTTCATCACAAACTCAGCATCATCAACATTTCCATGCGTTTGCAAATCATCTTACAATTCCAGGTATTCGAATTATTTTTTATAGCACATATTTTAACAAGGCTTATAATTAAAGAGAGAAACACATACTTTAATCAGAACACTAACTCACATCATACTATATGACTTCCATGGAAGTATTCCACAGAATTCTCCTGTTCAGCACTGTAGCAACTAATCATACTGGTATTATTATGGATACCTACATTTCAATAATTTAAAATAAAATTAAAAATTTAATTCGTCAGTTCAACTTACTCACCATTTCAAGAGCTCAGTAACCACTGATTACCACATTGGACAACATAGAATATTTTCTTTATCATGAAAAGTTCCATTGAATAGCACATTTAGAATTGTCACTTATAATTACCCTTATCCATAAAGGATAGCATTTTCTTGACTCAATGTCTTAGCCTTTTTGTGTACTTGTAGACTGCAATAAATGTCTAAGAACAGACAGATCAACTCTTATTGTGACAGAGGGAACGGATGCTGAGAACGTTAGAGGTGACAGAAGGATCACTCTTGGAGTTTTTTTGGATTCTGAGGACCATCATGCGTTGAATCTTTAGCCTTATGTTCCCTGAGAGGAATATGGTGACTGAACTCTAGGGATCAAATGATCAGACTTTATTTACTATGACAGTGCTGATTGGTTTGTAATAGCTGCTTGATTCTCACTCTTGAGCTCAGAGAGAAAAGTAGATTGAGGTATTAATGATGTCTTGTAGGTCAAGAGCTGATGCTGTGCTTGCCAACATTGCCAGCATTTTCTAGGGCTGCAGGGATGAGCCAGAAACCAATAGAGTTAGCAGCTAATCAGCACACACACAGGGGCAAGATGCACACAATTTTGAAGCAGCAGTGGTATAGGTCATTCTGTGGAACACTTGAAAATTATCCTTCAGTTTGGTCTCCAACTTGAGAGGGATGGCAAAAGAACTCTGGTGACAAAATAAAAACTTTAAATTACTCTGTTACTCATTCTCCAGCCCCTGAATAGCCCATACTACCTTCTCTCCATATTTTATAAGAAATATGACTCCTGCCTAGACTAAGAAAAACCTCTTTGAAATGGGTCTAGAGAGTAACTACAAAATAAACTTTCTAAGAGAACCTTTTATAGACAATGTAAAATTTCACATCTATTTCAGTAGTTTAGAAATATGTTTTTTGGGGGCCAGAGTTGTGGCACAGTGGATTAATCCACTGCTTACAACATCAACATTCCATATAAAAGCACCAACTGGAGTCCTGATAGTTCTGCTCCCAATCTTAGTTCCCTGTTAATAAGCCTGGGTAGGCAGAAAATGATGCCCCAAGGTAACTGGGCTCCTGCCTCCCATGTGGGAGACCTGTTGGAGTTTCAGACTCCTAGCTTCAGCCTGGCCCAGCCCCTAGTGTTACAACCATTTGGGGGGTGATCCAGCATATCAAAGATCTCTGTTTCTCACTCTGTCATCCTGCCTTTCAAATAAATAAAGAAATCTTTTTTAAAAGTATGAAATGTCAAAATACCACTTACAGAGGACTAGTTACTTATTTAAAAAGAAATAGATGTCTCTCTCCTCTCCCCCACCTCTGTTGCTTTACATTTCAAATAAATAAATGCATACATTTCTTTAAAAAATACACAGGCTGGCACTGTAGCATACTAGGCTAAGCGTCTGCCTGCGATGCAGGCATCCCATATGGGCACTGGTTCAAGACCCAGCTGCTCTTCCTCCAATCCAGCTTTCTGCCTGGAAAACAATAGAGTATGGCCTAAGTGCCTGGGCCCCTGGACCCCTATGGAGACCTGGAAGAAGCTCCTGGCTCCTGGTTTCGAAGTGACCTACCTCCAGCCATTGTGGCCATCTGGGGAGTGAACCAGCTAATGGAAGACATCTCCCCCATAACTCTACCTCTCAAATAAATAAATAGAATCATTTTTAAAAAAATACGTTTTCCGGGGGCCAGAGCTGTGGCTCACTTGGTTAACCCTCCGCCTGCGGTGCCAGCATCCCATGTGGGTGCCGAGTTCTAGTCCTGGTTGCTCCTCTTCTGGTCCTGCTCGCTGCTATGGCCCAGGAAGGCAGTGGAGGATGGCCCAAGTGCTTGGGCCCCTGCATATGGCTCCTGGCTCCTGACTTCGGATCGGTGTAGTTCCGGCCGTAGCAGCCATTTGGGGAGTGAACCAATGGAAGGAAGACCTTTCTCTCTGTCTCTCTCTCTCATTGTCTAACTGTCAAATAAATAAAGAAAAAATGCATTTTCCTTGGGCCAGCACCATGGCATAGCAGGTTAAGTCACCACCTGCAACTCCAGCATCCCATGCGGGCACACGTTGAAAAACTGGCTGCTCCACTTCCATTCCAGTTTCCTGCTGATGCGCCTGGGAAAGCAGTGGGAGATGGCCCAGTGCTTCAGTCCCTGCACCTATGTGGAAGACAAAGAGAAGTTCCTGGCTTCTGGCTCCTGGCTCCTGGCCAAACCTGTCCACTGAAGCCATTTTGGGAGTGAACCAGTGGATGGAAGATCTCTTTCTCTCTCTCTCTCTCTCTCTCTCTCTGTCTCTCCTCTCTCTGTGTAAAGCTTTCAGATAAAATAAATCAATCTTTAAAAAAGTTTTTCTAAAATTCAGAAAACATATAGAAGGGCTCCTATGGACCACAAAATTCTGCAATTCTCCCTAGAGATATTTTAAAAAATACAATTCTGCTTTATGAGATTTTGTCAATTGCATACATTTCTAGTGTACTCTGTCCCTAGAAAAATAACATATTATTTTACTCACAGAAAATGTAGTCTTATAATCAATGAACCTCTGATGCTCTATTTTGGAAGGTTGAATTTTATCAGGCAGATCTTCAGTTTCATCCATGTAAGTGTCCTTGTTGAGAGTTCAGGTTCACTCACTCTGAAGTATCAAAAAGATTGAGACCAATTTGAGTGTTGTCTGGGAGCTTTGCTTCCCCTTCACTTTTTTAGTGAATTTTGGACCTTTTTACTACTACACACAGAAAAGAAAATGTCAATCTACTTTGTCCTCTCTCTTGTCCTTAACTCTTAGAATAGTCAAAACAGAAGTTCTTTGAAAAGCTGTGATTTTCCAGTCATCTGTGTGAAGTTACTCCTATTCTAGGGGATACTAATAATTTACAGTATGGAAACAGAAGTGGTGTCTGAAATAGATATTTTAAAGAAGAAATTCTTCAAAAGTCTCAATACATAATGGAGAATCTGCTTCCTATTATGATCCAGAGGATGCACACACACATCCACATAGAAGAGAAACTGGGAATTTAAGTAGAAAATAATTGAAGTAAAAAGACTCAATTTGGTTTTTGTTGAAATATTTACATTTTAAGATGCTTTTCTTCTTTATGATTTCACACCAGAGCTCAAATTGGCATCATCCTAGAAATCTTGTCTCAGCTAATTTAAAACCATTCACCCATCCTATGATAAGAATTATCTTTGATGGCCTAAATCAAACTAGCAATTATTAATCCACAGTAATGTGGCTGCTAGATAAAGAACCTCTTCACATGTCTTAAAATACACACCATTGTGAACCAAGAACAAGAAAGACATAAAATAATGAACAGTCTCCTATCAGACATTTCAGCATACACATAAATAAATTTCTGATCATTTAGCTACTTATTTTATTTATTTAAGGGACAGAGAGAGAAAGAGACTTGACAGACAGATAAAAAAGATCTGCTATGTACTGGCTCATTCTCTAAATGCCTGCAACAGTGAGGGTTGGGTCAGCTGAAATCAAGAGCAAGTACTCAGTAGTGGTCTCCCATGGAAAGGGCAGAGACCCAACCACCTGCCATTCCAGCCACCGTGCAGAGTGCCCATCATGGAAAGCTGGATTGAAGGCAGAGTCAAGGCTCCAACCCAGGCACTCCAATATGGAATGCAAGTGTCCAGTGTGGTGTGTTAGCTGCTGCACCAACTATCCATTCCCACAGGTACATAATTATAAAGAAAGAAAATTAGGAAAGAACAAAGTAGAAATTCATATTTGAGTTATTTATGAAATTCTTGAATGGCTGGAAAAGAACTTACTGCCCTGGCAGCTTGATCTTTTAAGAAGATAAAAAAGGGGGCAAGATGGATTAATCCACATCTGGAGTCCCTTCTCCATCAACGATTTAACATGATCTCTCATACTGTAAAATACCAATTAAATTAAGGATAATCAAAGAGTACTTTATTTTATATATTTGTGCAGTAAATTCTAAAGAGTTGAAAATTATATAAACCTTATTAAAGCATGCAATGCTATTTTGAATGTTTAAATATAAAATTACAGCATATTAAATATTTTATTAATGATGTGAGGAATATTTAAGATTAAAATTAGTTCTTCTCATAATACACATGTTTTTCAAAATTAAAAAACACAATCTTCTTGCCAATGATGTAATAGTACTAAAAAGTTGATATCTTTTCAAGAAATTTTTAATTAAAATTATATTATATTTTTACTACAAAAAAGTGGGTTAACCTTAAGGAATTTTTCATTAAACTTTTTGTTATCTACTTAAGGGATTGTTTTACACAGCACTTACAAACACACTGGCATATGACCAAGAGGAAAAGGACACGATAATACTCAGTTCCTGGTACATTCTACCCCCACTGTCTTTTGTTGATGGGTAGACCATGGGACTAACTCTGTCCCCCTCCATTCTTCCTAACTCACTGTTGCCATAAGCGAGAGTCCTGCAATGATAAAGGAGAGAGGCCACAGTGCTGGACAGGAATGGCTTAGGGAAGCCCCTTGGAGATCAAATAAGCCTCTTGATAAAGGCATCGTTGCAGATTTCTTTTCTGTCCATAATGTGGAGGATTTCAGAACAATTCTTTAACTTGTGTTTTTGATTTAAGTTTTAAACTAACAAGGAATTAATAGGGCTATAAGAATTAAAAATAGACTTTTTGAGATAGATCTTTGGCCTGGCAGTTAAGATACTGGTTAAGATGCATGCATCCTTCATTGGAATACTTGTGTTCAACAGCTGGCTCAAAGCCCCGACCTCAGCTTCCTGCTAGAAGGCTGGTGATGGTGCTTGGGTCATTGCCACACACATGGTAGACCTAGAACGAGTTTCTGGCTCCTGACCTGGCTCTGACCCCGTCCTGAGCATCAAAGTCATTTGGGGAATGAATCAGTAGATGGGAGATCTCTCTCACCTTCATTCGCTCTCTCTCCTTCTCTCTCTCTCTCTCTCTCTCTGTCTCTCAAATAAAACAAAATAAAAAAGCAGCCTTTTCATGAACTAGTTTTATATGTAAAATACAAAGGCAAGCTTGATCATCTTTATGGACCAGCTCTTAAATTTTTGAACTGTTAATGCTCAGGAATTAGGTAAAATACTTGTGTGTGCATATCTTCCCACAGTATTTCTCCTCTTTCTGCAGGAACCAGGTAATTCTAAACATTTTAATTTCTTCCATTTTCCTAAAAAATTAGATGAAAAGATTATTAACATGGCAGAAAATTTAGAAGATCATTGTGCAGAGTTCTTTAACTTCCTGAAGCTCTAATAAAGTATTAGCAATTGAATAAAACAAGATACTAGTTAAAGGCATTATTAAACAAACTAGAGTGTATTTGTGAATTGTTAGAAAAACCCAAGGTATTCTGTCTTCCTACTGTTCCCCCTATAAATAGGCAGATATAGGTACATAAATACATTTATATATCCCAGTTCTGTACATTGCAAAAAAAGATGGGAAGCAAATGAAACAAGCTGTCAGGAGTAGCTACCCCAAAATGCTGGAACTAGAAACAATTGCTATTTTGTTCTCTTTACTTTTTCTGCACTCCCTAAATTTCCTGCTATTTATAATCAGAAAAAGATATTTCGATAGCATCAATTTGTTTCTAGTAATAGCCCCCTGGATGTGGTCTGATTGAAATTTTTGGAAAGAAATAATTTTAAATAATTTTAGCATACAAGCGCATCTGTGGCCTAAGTGCCTATGAGCAAGAAATATGAGAAGTTTGGTTTAAATATAGAAAAGCTAAATTCACATGCCACAGATGGGCACCTAGAACAAAAAGAAAAAATTACATTCTGGTCAAAAGTGATGGTTCAAAAAAAAGTGATGGTTGGAGGGCAGTTTACATTTCATAGTTTATAGCAAGCAATTCTGTTTTGTCAATTTTGTAAGACCTATTCATTGCAAGATGTAATCAACAAAGAGATAAAAACTATAAATTATCCACTGACAATTTACAGTATATGTAGAAAAAGTTGAAGCAGAATTGATCATTTGTTTTATTTTCATAAATTCAGATAACATTGTAGAAATTTATTAACCAAATGTAATAAACTCTTTCCTCAGATGAGGATATATTTTATACTCAGGATTCTCAGACACCAGTTTTCTTGAATTCCTACTAGTGTTTTTAAAACTTGATACTGAATGATGTGACAAATGATGTGACATCTAAACACAATAAAACAATTGCAGAACATAGAAACAAATTATCATAATCAAGTTTCATGAGATGAGAAATTGTTGCAACTCAATATGGATACCTGGCTTGATCATGTATCCACTCCTTCCTTCTCTCATTGTCACAGTTTTCTCAGAACAGTTGCAGAGTTATGTTATGGAAATTAATTTAACAATTGCAAAAGTTACAGAAGAAAAGAAAAAAGTTAACTCATCCTCCAGTGCTTGATTGGAGGAGGAGGCCAGAGAAATCAGAAGATGGAGAAAAGAACTCCACAAAGGAGCAGCTCCAGGAAGGCAAATGATACCCTCTTGTCTGGACAACCACATGTACCCCAGATTAGCATATTATGGATGCATTCTGTGAGGATATGAATGACGAAGAAGAGTCAACCTTCTGTTGTGGTTCGTGTCATGGAAGCATATTGAGGAAGTACTTATGGAAGAATCAATGTGGAAGAATCTTGAGGAAGTACTTGTACTACTGGGTTATTTGAAAGAAATTTTGAAGATTTATTAACTTCAACCAAGTATATTCATATATTTCCTGGGGCTTTTTTTCCATTCTAATATGGGCAGGTTAATTCCCAGAATAGGTGACATTTTTAAAAGCAATCATTTATGAAAATCCAGAGAATGTTACATGCATTACATGTGTTTTACATTAAGTTAACCCTCCTAAGGCAGCCTTTATAACTTTCATTTCTCAATTGAAATGTCTGAAATCCAAGAGACTGAGGTGGCATGCCACTGTCTCACAGACCTTCCAGATCAACGAGTTGAACCACAAGCCTATGATTTCTGGCTATATCGTTTTCACTCTACACTTACACTATCAGGATCTTAATATATCCACTCATAAATCTCATAATGATGTATTCATTATGCTTATTTTATGAAGAGCTCTTCATGAAGAATGGATAAAAAATGTTAAATGTTTTGAATTGGATGCAGAACATATATGATGCTTATCCTCTAGTTTAAAATGTGAGAATTATTTCAAGACAGTTGTTAATATTGAACTGTTCTTAATTTACTGGCATGAATGCCACATGGTCAAGTGTTTGATTTTTCTCTTACTGTGGATTCAATTCATTTATATACTATCTAGGATGTCTGCATTTATTCATAAATAAAATTGGCCTGCAGTTTTATTATATTAGGCTATTTATGCAAAGTTGTGTTTCCAATTGTTCATTTACATACATATTTGTCCATGCTTAACAACACTTCAAATAGCTTTGGAATCATGCACAAATGGTCCCTAACTTAAGATGTTTCAACCTATGAGTTTTCAACTTTATAATTGTGTGATGGCAAATATGCATTCAGTAGAAATTATACTTTGAATTTTTGGTTTCAATCTTTTCCCAGGCTAGCAAGATGCAGCGGGATTCTGTCTTTTGACGCTGGGCAGTGAGCCAGAGCTCCCAGTCATTGCTGTCCTGGGGGAAACAACTCGCTGTACTGTGTGCTGTGTTGCTGAGCTTGGATGTTCAGTAGGTTTGATGTATTAAATGCATTTTCAACTTACAATATTCCAACAGAACAAAACTCCATCATAAGTCAAAGAGCACCTGTATGGCTTAAATTTGTGGAAAAAAATTTATGCAAAAGGAAAAAAAAGTCCAAGTTCCCATATCTGAAGACTATAAATGTCGTTTTTAGCTGTCATACCTCTAATATGCCATTCACCATGTTAGCAAGAAGTTGAGCAGTCTTGAGGGTCACAAGCTATGTGGCCAAATCCAGAGAAGTAGGAAAATGTTTCTTCCCATACATCTGTTTTGTTAGGTAAAAGCTTCCCCCCAGAACCCTAGCAGGCGCCTTCTCCAGTCCCTTTCACCAGACTGGCTCTCTTGCCCATTGCCTGGGTACAAAGGAGATGAGAATTCAAACACAAGGGTCTTCTATATCTTTCATGTGAGTATGCTCTCCCAGTGAGCAAGACAAGCAGTAATAGCTATTTAGAGGCAACCAAGAGTTTTGCCTACCTAGTGAGCACAGATAAAAGAGTAACAGTAAAGGAAGTTGTGGTGCAAGAGACAAGCCCTTCTTCTCTTCCAAAGGTTAATTGAGGATTATCCAGGAGAGAGATAAGAAGGAGTTATCTTTTAGTATGTTCCATATACCAGCTTTGACTAAGTTCTGAAGTTTTGCATTGAATATATTGAATATTGAATATATTGAAACTAAGGTCAATAAGGGCTTGATATCTTAGGATTGTATTTGGATGTACATCTAATTTTTTTTTTTATTTTTTGACAGGCAGAGTGGTCAGTGAGAGTGAGAGAGAGAGAGAGAGAGAAAGGTCTTCCTTTTGCCATTGGTTCACCCTCCAATGGCTGCCGCAGCCGGTGCGCTGCGGCCGGCACACCGTGCTAATCTGATGGCGGGAGCCAGGTACTTATCCTGGTCTCCCATGGGGTGCAGGGCCCAAGCACTCGGGCCACCCTCCACTGCACTCCCGGGCCACAGCAGAGAGCTGGCCTGGAAGAGAGGCAACCGGGACAGAATCCAGCACCCCAACCGGGACTAGAACCTGGTGTGCCGGCGCCGCAAGGCGGAGGATTAGCCTAGTGAGCCGCGGCGCCGGCCCTTATTTTTTTATGCTGAAACCAAGACTACAACAATTTTCCTTTACAACCATCCTGGTATCCATCAGAGACCGGGTCCAGATCTGGACCTTGAAGTGGTTTAATCACTGCTACACCCAAGTCTGTGAGCTTTTCACAGGGCAGCCTGGGATCCTTAAGGGGCTATGACTTTCCTACATTCCTCTTGACTCTATCAACTCATTAATATTATTTTTCATCACAGAAAGAGAATGACTGACATGTGGGAACAAAGACTAATTTTCATTGTGGAAAGAAAATACCTTGCCTCCATTATAGCAATAAAGAACACACATACTGAGTCCTTATCCTTCTCTGTGCTGTGTGCTGTTAGGCTTACCTCATCTGTGTTTAATCGGCTTCCTTCGTACTGTCTCCATGAAGCCAACAATGTACATATTAAACACAGAAGTTTCTGACAGCTTCTCCTTCCCTTGGGCAAGATTGCTCCACTAATAATAACTAAGATATCTTTTGACAAGTTCAGCTAAGAGCTGGTAAAGCTGAGTCAATCTACATCAGCCTTGTTGGCACTTTTTTTCCATTTCAGACCTGCATTTCCTTGAATGACAAACCTGAAGAAAGACTGTAGAACCTGCAAAATCCAGGGGAAGCAGTGGATGAGACTGGGCAGGGAAGGTTAGTGAGGAATGAATGCAAAACCAAACTCGTATTGATCAGGGGAGGGAAAATACTTTTTCCAACTACAATTGCAGCTGAAACCCATAAATTAGATGATTGAAGTAATAAGACACGTGAAATGGCTTTTAAGTCCACTACCCGCTCTGTGTAATAAATTTCAAATGACATCGAGGCTTTTAGTGGAGAGAATGATTTATTGCCATCTACAAGAGGGAAGCTTTCAGGGATTATCTCTAAAGTGGCAAAACACTATTCCAAATTTCACAAAATTAGTGAAGCTTAGTGTAGCCCGGTGACTGAACTGACAAGCAAGCTCAGAAAAAAATTTAATGGAACAAAAATACTGAAAATGTGCACTCTCACATAGCAACACTCAGAAGTGCATTACTGTCTCAGAAATAATCAAAATTCAACATCAAATGAAAACTTTGATTTTAGAAAAAACTCCTGAGGCTATTTGTTTTTATTACTTTTAATGTGTGTGTATGTTTGTGTGTGTTCCCAAAAAGATACACAGTAAAGTATAAACCTATTCCCATTCACTTTCAGCATGGAGTGAAGCCTAAATCAATTTCACTTTTCCTGCCTCAAGCAGCAGTCTCTGTTTATTCCTCATTTAGAAGAAGCCCAGCCAGTCCAAGTTTAGACCACCTGAACAGTAACAGAAGAAGCAATCAAGGAGCTAACTTTGCATTCTGGTCTCAAATTTGTGATCAGTCAACTCGGGCAAAATGTGAGGAGTTTTTATAAAAGCACACCCTTGCCAAGCTCTGAAAGAAAGTCCTTAGCAATCTGAGGACTGTGACAAGAAGTGACAAGGATGAGTGCATCATCTGAGACCTGGAAAGAGTTTGTGGACCTGCTGCTTCCCTCCTGGCCAGCAAACGCAAAGAAAGTAGAAATGGGAAGTCAAGAGGCATGCAATTTTTTTTTTTTTTTTTTGGACAGGCAGAGTGGACTGTGAGAGAGAGAGACAGAGAGAAAGGTCTTCCTTTAGAGGCATGCATTTCTAAGCAGACTGCAGGCTTTCACGGTTGCAATTCCAGGAGATTCCAAATGTGCAAGGTGCCCAGGAGTGTTTAGGAGTACTGTCACTGTGCAGGCCTGGAAGCCCCTGGTTATCAAGAGGATACAGCAATAGGCTAACCCACATGATGTCCCTTTGGGCTCTTCTAACTAGTACTCTTTCATAGGACATTCATAAGCTCTTACAGAGATATAATTAGCCTTCATTAATTAACCATATATTGCAACTGCTTGTTTTCCTTCCTTGTCACCATTTTACTACCACACACACTGAGATTAATTGTCTCATCTGTCAAGACTTCAGTCTAAAAGAGGAAATGTTTTGGGTATTAGCACAATCTCTTTTTTCCTCCTCTAAATTAAATGAAACTGTATTCCAATTTTTAATGATTTCTCAATTACTGTAAGATAGAAAAACAGCAAAAAAAAGATGCCTTTTTCAATTCACATAATTAAAATGGATATCTTCCCTAGATAATTTCCAAGTTGCCAATCTTGGAACTGTATGCAGTTTAATTGTTAGTAAGTGGTGGAACTAATGACTAAAATGGAAGAGAACTTTACAGGTTAATATCATATTTTTCTCCACATCCTCTTCATATAAACCAATACTTCCTATAAATTATCATTCAAGATAAAAGTCATAAGACACCTTATATTTGAGGTAGTATTTCCAAATATACCAAGCCATATTCTTCCACTAATCACTTACAAAAATGTGATGTCTCACAGATTTATGATATGCATATCAAATAAATCATTTTCCCTAACATTTCCATTTGCAGTAAATCTGAAGATGAAGAGAAGTCGTCCTTATCAGAAAAAGATGAAATATTCCTCAAGCAAGTAGACCCATAATTTTACACATGATAGAAAAATATTTTAGTCAGCGATAGGGTCCCAAAACTCTGTGACTTGAATTCAGAAATCAATTAAGGTACAAATACTTTATTCTTATTTTTTTTTCTTTCTGACTCTGAGTTAATTGAAAGACTTGGCTGCACCCAGGAATACTGAAGTTTCATGTTTTAGACACTACTCAAAAACAACATAATTCATTTTGAAGTGGTTCTCTTTTGGCCCCTGCTGTTCTAAGTATCTACTGCTGTATAGGGATCCACTCCAAACTTAGTGATATGAAATAGCAAGCACTTTGTTGCGCCACAATGTCTCTGGGTCAGGATTTTGAGCAGAGTGAGGATGGCTGGTTTCCACTCCAGGGAATCTGGGGCCTCAGCTCAGAAGGCTCAAGTGGGTGGAGGGTGAATCAACCAGACAGGGGCTGACATCTTCTGGAAGCTCCTTCACTCACGTGTCTGTGGCCAAGCTAGCATGACTCAAAGGCTGAGCCCTGCTAGGACTGTCAGCCAGCAGCCTGCAATAGTCTCTCCATGTGGCTTGGACATGTCATGGTGTGGCAGCTGTGTTCCAGAAAAAGTCCTCTGAGATGGTGCATCTGGAAAATGAGTATTCCAGGAGACCCAGGCTGACACTGCTTGGGTTTTCCAGAACCAGGAGTTGTACAGACTCATATCCACCAAATTCCATCAGATAAAAGTGAGTCCTGAAAGCCACTCGTATTTTGAAGGGAGGGGACTGAAATTCCTCCACTTGATAGTGGAGTTGCAAGGTGACATTGTCAAAGGGCATGTGGGTTGGAAGATATTGTTAGGGTCACCTTTGGAATATACAATTACCTACACCACTGAGGGAGGAGGGTGGGATATGAAAGGCATTTGGCATATTTTCTCTGCCATTTAATAGTTGGTAATTTACACATAATATTATTGAGTTACCAACAACCAGCCACATTATATTAGAAACATCTGTTTTTAAATCTGCCACTAGTTGGTAAATTCCTACAGAACAAAAAGCCCATCTTTGTATGTTCCCATTGCTGTGTGTATATGTAATAGATGCTCAAGTATTTGTGAAAGAAAAATCAACTCAAAACTAAAATTTCACAATGGTAGTAATTGTTGGTTTATACACATTTTCTCTGTGTGACTTGCTTCTCTTTTTTCTTTCAGACTTGGATTTTGTCTTGGTTGTCTCCAAAAGTTAACACTATGTCTGGCACCCACTAAGTTCCCAATAAATATTCATCAAACTGAACTGGTTCTTTTTAAGAAGACAGCCGCCCATTTGGAACTCAGTAACAGAACTGGAGTGAGGTTAAAGAATATAAATAACTACACCATAATCCTATGGTAATACAGATAAAAAGAATATATTTGGGGGCAGGCATTGTGGTGCTGTGGGTTAAGCTGCCCTTGCAATGCCTGCATCCTTGTCTGAGTGCAAGTTCAAGTTTTGGCTACCCTGATTCTGGCTACCCCAGGTTCCTGCTAATGCATCTGGGAGGCAGTAAATGCTGGTCCAACTACTTTGGTGACTGGCACTCACACAGAAGACTCAGATGGGGTTCCTAGCTACTGGCTTCCACCTGGCCCAAGCCTTGGCTGTTGTGGGCTTTTGAGGAATAAACAAATGAATGAGGCCTGGTGCTGAGGCTCACTTGGCTAATCCTCCACCTGCGGTGCCAGCATCCCATATGGGCACCGGATTCTAGTCTCGGTTGCTCCTCTTCCAGTCCAGCTCTCTGCTGTGGCCCGGGAAGGCAGTGGAGGATGGCCCAAGTGCTTGGGCACTTGCACCCATGTGGGAGACCAGGAGGAAGCACCTGGCTCCTGGCTTCAGATCGGCATAGCGCTGGCTGTGGCAGCCATTTGGGGGGGTGAACCAATGGAAGGAAGACCTTTCTCTCTGTCTCTCTCTCTCACTAACTCTGCCTGTCAAAAAAAAATGAATGAAACATCTCTCTCTCTCTCTCTCTCTCTCTTTCCTCCTTTCAGATAAACATTTTTAAAAAGAATATATTTCCCTTATTGTATTGCTTCATAATTAACTAGCCCAAAAGCTATTGTCTTAAAGCAACAAATGTCTTATAATCACTGAAGGTTCTGCATGATGACTGGGTAGCTGTGATAATGGCTGGCACTGCAGTTATCTGAGGACACACGTGATCTGAAACCAGCAAGATGACTCACTCCCATGGCTTGTAGTTGATGCTGGCTCTTGTCTGAAAGAACAGATGGACAGATCCCTAGATGGGCCTGCAGAACACTTCTAGGGTCATTGAGCAACTGAGGGCATGTGGGCTTTGTTCTATGAAGGAGCACCAACAGCAAGCATTCCTACAGAGAAGAAATCAGACCTGCTGTCTTTGTAAAAGCCGCAGTATTGCTTAGTCCACACTCTATTGGTGAAGACATCACAGCTCTAATGTGATCAGAGGTAGAGATGGCAAGTTCCACTCTCAAGGGGGAGCTGTCAAGAATAGACAGTCACCATTAACCCACCACAGAATGAGGATAATAGAAAAGTAAAAGCAAATGGAGACTGCATTGGTACAACTTCTTGCACTAAATGACCGACCTAATCAGACACAACATAGTTGATTCAGCAAAGGCCGTGGCAAGTGCTCTAAACTGTCTTGCAGAATTCAGGAACAGAAAATTTGGTCTTTTCCCAATTGTCCAATATGCTGGGGTGCACTCCAGAAGGAATTTGTGTTATTTCTTTATGAAACATTCGAGATAACCTAAGAACCCAAGTCAGTTGGACGTATGACTGCTAACACCTTCGACATCTGCCCACTTGTTTGAACCAATGCAAATGGATAAAAATTTTTCCTAAGAAATTAGTCAAGATGTTGTTTATAAAAAAGAAAAGGAAAAAGAAATGAAAAGAAGTTTGTATTTATAGTATCTTCTCAATTATATTGTTAATTACCTGGAATAAGTTGAGGTGTGTTGAAATTATGGGAGTCCATTGCTTTGGACTGAGCTCCTGCACTGTGCCCAAACAGACCAGACCAAATTAAAAAGCAGTCACTCATGTCAAACGTCACATCATAAAACTGAAACTTCAAGGAACCAGACAGATCCCTCAAAAGACTATTTGTTCCCAAAACAGGAAATTCACAGCAACCAACTGGACAAGACCAATCCACATGAGTCAGCATAATAAGGAAGTCTCTTCTGTTTTAACCCTGGAGAGAAAAGCAAACTAGTGTAACCTGATGTTAACCAATCTGCTTTTCTTTATTGTTCTGGTTCCTTTTCCCACCTTACAGAAGCTCTTATAGAATGAAATGCTGCCCAATCTTAAAATTACAAATAAAAGTCTATTTGGTCTTCAATCTAAGCTTGTATTCTTGTCTTTTGAGGCTGGACATGTGTATGAAGACTCAAGCGTATTATCTTCACTGCTTTCTGAAGAAGCCTCTTAAGCATCCTTGGAGGATAGGTTCCAGTATTTCCTGTCGTGATCAGAAACCTCTTAGCTCTTAGAGAGTTAAATGACCTGTCCTGGGTCCCAGGGTACTGTGATACAAATGGATGGGAGAAAACTATTTCTGAGAACTGTGGGAGAACAAGGCCTTATTTAGGGATAGACAAAGATGCATTCAGAAGAAGAGAGGGATTCCTCATGACTGAGAGAAAGGGATGGGAAGGTTGCAAATATCCTTGATGAGAGAGACCAGATGGCAGCCTTAAGTGTGCTTCAAGAGCAAGTCAGGTGGTGGAAGGACTTCTAAAGAGGGGTGAGTAGGGAGGCCCTCAGGGGCGACAGCACTTAGCTCTCTGGCTTCAGACGAGAGCAATGGGTGCTCGAAGACAGTCTCCAAAAACCTGAAGAGCAGAAACATCCTAATTTCTAGAAATGTGACCATGCTGCTCAAGCCTAAGAAAGGAGGAAGAAGGCACTAAAAACAATGGAGATTCAGCGTCCATGTGAAAGGACGAGAACACAGTCAGGGGACCATTGACTGCACTCACTGTTTAGAAAAGTGGGATCGCCGGCACCACAGCTCAATAGGCTAATCCTCCGCCTGCGGTGCTGGCACCCCGGGTTCTAGTCCCGGTCAAGGCGCCGGATTCTGTCCCGGTCGCTCCTCTTCCTGTCCAGCTCTCTGCTGTGGCCTGGGAGTGCAGTGGAGGATGGCCCAAGTCCTTGGGCCCTGCACCCGCATGGGAGACCAGGAGAAGCACCTGGCTCCTGGATTCAGATCAGTGCAGTGCGCTGGCGCCAGCGGCCATTGCGGGGGGTGAACCAACGGCAAAGGAAGACCTTTCTGTCTCGCTCTCTCACTGTCTCCACTCTGCCTGTAAAAAAAAGGATATGTGACTATGTGTGTATGTATATAAGAGTGTGTGGAGTGTGTGTGTGTGCGTCTCTTTGTGAATACTTCATAGTGCATACTACCTAGTGAATACTACATAGTTTCTTCATTATCTACATTTTCTGTGAGCTTTTTGAAGATCCCTATATGCATGTGTTTTCAAAAATTTTGCACCAAAATAAACTTACCTTTTAATTCCATTTTTCATTAACTTTTTAAAAGTTGTGTGTGTGTGTATGTGTGTGTGTGTGTGTATGTATACAGAAACATTTTAGAGAATTGGTTCACACAAATGTGCTGCCAATAAATCTAAAATTGGCAGAGTAGTTAGCAAGCTGGCGACTGAAGGAAGAATCTGTACTGCAGCTAGAATTCCTTCTTCCTCCAGAGACCTCAGTCTTTTTCTCTTAAAGCTTTGAACTGATTGGATGAGGCCAGCTCACATTAGAGGCAATGGAGGGAAATCTGCTTTATTCAAACTCAACCAGTTTAAAAGCTAAGCATATTTTAAGATATCTTGATAGCAACACTATGGTTGACTTGTGTTTGATCGAATGCCTGGGCACTGTAGCCTAGCTGAACTGACACATAAAACTAATCATCACAAAACCTAAAAACTACAGACAATCCAGTGAGAAAAGTAAACTATGATTCAATCATAGGATGAAATGCCATCATAATGCATGCAGTTTTTCTAATCTCATTACTTACTAACAAAAGTTAAAGCATCATTTCTCAATATTTTACTTATTTGTTTATTGGAGAGGCAGAAAGACAGCGAGACTTTTTTTTTTTTTTTTGACAGGCAGAGTGGACAGTGAGAGAGAGAGAGAGAGAGAGAAAGGTCTTCCTTTTGCCATTGGTTCACCCTCCAATGGCCGCTGCGGCCGGCCAGGAGCCAGGTGCTTCTCCTGGTCTCCCATGGGGTGCAGGGCCCAAGGACTTGGGCCATCCTCCACTGCACTCCCTGGCCACAGCAGAGAGCTGGCCTGGAAGAGGGGCAACCGGGACAGAATCCGGCTCCCCGACTGGGACTAGAACCCGCTGTGCTGGCACCACAAGGCGGAGGATTAGCCTAGTGAGCCACGGCGCTGGCCAAGAACTTTCATTCACTGGGCCAAGCCAAAGCCGGGAACCAGAAGCTCTATCCCCATTTCCTACATGGGAAACAGGGGCCAAGCACTTGAGCTGTCAGCTGCTGCCTCACAGGATGCATTAACAGGAAGCTGGACTGGAAGCAGAGGTTCCAGAGCTGCACAGGCACTCCAATGTGGGATGTGAATGTTGCAAGCAAGGCTTAAGCAATTGCACCACAATGCCTGCCCCTCAGATCATCAATCTGAATGTAGTTATTCCATACTGCTTGGAAGATGAGCTTTCCTGGTTAAAAAGAAAGGGATTGGTTTCTGTTTCTGGATCAAGCAGGCATTTTTAAGGGGCTTTTCCCTCAAGCCAGCTTTCACTATGTGAAATTGTATTTTTTCTGAAAGCACCTTTGACTCCTGTGGCTCTTTGGTCATTGCTTTAGTAAGACTTCATTATGCCCAGAGCTCAAAGCAGACTTCCATCAGCTGGCCACCTCACTTACTGAACTTAATTTCCTTCAATAACCCAACTGCAACTTTGGTTATGTTAAATATGTCATTTCATTCTTTTACTATTCTATACTACTCATGTTGTATAGCCTTCATTTTATTCTAATCTACTGCAACTTCTCCATTTTTCTCTATTCACTGAGCATAACTATCCTTCACGAATTAATGGAGCTCTGCCTAATCTATCAAATCAAGATCATATGTATTCTTGTGTGTTCTTGCCAAGAGGAAATGCTCAATAATTTTTCTTTGTTAAATACTTTATAATTATTATTATTATACAATGCTACTATTGTAATAAATTTAATTCCATTGAATTTTTTCAAAACTTTGCTTACACAGAGAAGAGGAATAAGAAATATATTATTCTAAGGTGTTGCATAGTCCAATGAGTAACAAATGTTTATAGATACAGGATCATAAAATGTCATTTTCCATACAAATATTTATTGAGCTTCAATAAATATCTATAATTGTATATATTACATATTGTTCTATATTCCATATATTTTGTGTTGAGATGTTTTATATATAAAATGCTCTTATACCAAGAACTAGGTGAGGGTCTGGAGATAAAAATGAGAGATACAATCACAATCTAGTAGAAAAGATAAAAAAGGAAAACTTAACATATTTAAATGATATATGAGCAAAGTACTTAGAAACCATCTATTCTAGCTCCCTTTCCTTAAAGCTGAATAGACTGATGTCAGGAAGAAGAGGCAACTTTAGGTAGTAGAAACCAAGACTGGACCCCAACTAGCTTGTTGGTTGCTTCTGCCTACGTAAAATCCACAGAGAATAAATTACCTTAAAGAAAAGGCTCACCTAATAGTAAATCAGCACAGCTCTGAATTTCACCTGAAAAATATCTCACTGAGCTCCCAGGCCAGGATCTTTTTTTTTCTACTTGTGGAGAAATGGCCGAGCCTGGAAGCAGTAGAGCATTAATCTCGCCATTAAGGCTCTGACATTGCTGAGATCTTTACCACCAGTGAGTAGCAATTATTTTTGTAGTATAGGTCCATGTGCAGAGGATTGATTCTCCAGTGCATATGGATATCCCCTATTAGCCCCACTTGATAAGTGGGAGCTGTGCTTAGGCCTGCAGTGGAGGCTACAATTGCCCAATCGAACAGTCACTCTTCATGCATAAACATCACTCCTGCTATCACTAATGGGAAAAGGTTCCACAGTGCTGTGGAAAATAGAGCCCAGAGTCTGGTGATAAATCTGTCAAATGTGACATGCTCTATGTGAAGAGCAGCGCCACGGCTGATTAAATGAGCAACCCGGTGTACACAGCTGGTTCCCAGCTCCGAGAGACAAATCAGGACTTAAAGTAAGAGTCATCAGAAGGAACCCAGGTAAAAATGTCCACAGCACAAACATGAATCTCTCTCATTCACATGCCCTTCACTTCCTTCGCCAAATCTGTAAGTGTGGACAAGGCATTTGACATTCCTCTGTGGCCTGTGTGGAGATGCGTGCCTACAACCTACCTCTGGCTGTCCTCCATATTATAATCACAGGAAGAACTCACTCTGCTGGCAAAATCCTCAGGGACCAGAGCTTTCCAGTGAGGTTTCCTGTCTCCTCTCTGCACCTGTGGGCCTGGGACCCTCACCCCCCTCTACAAGTCCCACTCCGCATTTACCAGGTTCCCCGAGGCATCTGCCTCAATTCTTCACTGAGACCTTGCTTGATCTTTTATCACTTCTCTCTTTGCTCCATCTTCACCCTCCCTTAGAGCCTAGCTACCATGATATAAAAGGAGATGCCTCCATCATCAAAAAAGATAAACATCCTGCAGCCAGGGCCACCTGCCAAAAAGAACCTGCAAGCAAACATGCAGAAAATAAGAACGGTGTGAACATGAATGGAAGAGCAAGTGGAGGGTGAAAGATTGATTTAGGTGCAAGGGACATCTCGATTCTGCTTCAGCTAACACCACATAAACTCTACCAGCTTGAGGCTGGCAAATCCTGCACACTTCTAGGAAAGTTCCTCCACCGATGATTCCTAAAGACAAATTACAAAGGAAATAAAAGAAGACAGGTTTTGAAGCTTTTTCCTAATGTTCCTTTGTTAACACATTCATTCACTTCATAAACTATTTGTAATTCACCATGTAGATTTTGTCTAATGCCTGTTGAAGACTGTTTTTTTGTCTTCAATTTTCCCTCTACAAGACAACTCAACACACTTTTCTGTAAAAGAACAGACAGTAAATATTTTAGTTTTAGTGAGCTATCAGTTCCCTGCTGCAATTCAACTTCCACTGCAGCACCAAAACAGCCATAAACAGTATGTAAATGAGTGAAGGGATGTACATATAAATGTGCCAATAAAACTTTATTTTTGGACACTGAAATTTGAAATTCATATATAGTCACGTGTAGATCACCAACAGGGATACATTCTGAGAAATTCATCCTTAGGCGATTCCACTGTTGGGAGAATATGACAGGGTACATACACTCAAATCTGGGGCTAGACTATTCCAGATGGCCTCTGGATGCAATCAAAAGACTTGAAAACCATAGGATGCATGAGACTGCTGCTGTGGTAATGTGCCAGCTTGGTTTAAGTAAACTTTCTTCTTACATAAGTAAAAGTAGTGCACTCTAAAAGAAAGATTAAAAATATAGTATAGTCAATACATAAATCACTAACAGTCATTTATGATAATTTTCAAGGATATGTATTGTACATCAATGTATATGCTATACTTTCACATGACAGGTGGCACAGTAGGTGTGCTTACACTAGCATTCCACAAACACGTGATTAATGCATTGCACTACAGCATTACTTTGGCTGCAATGACACTAGGCAATAGGACTTTTTCAGCTCTCTTGTAGTCTCACAGGACCACCATCCATTGTATATGCTGTCATGGACTAAAATGTCATTATTCAGCATGAGTGTAATTATGGCATATCAAGTATCACACACTATCATCTTTCTTTTGACTTTTCTTCAACCACTTAAAAATGTGAGAACCATTCTTAGCTCACAGGCCACACAACAACAGGAGGAAGCTTGCATGTGGTTGGTGAACTCTGGTTTGCCAACCTGTGGTCAACACGGAGTGTTGTGAATGGAATGGGAGAGGGAGCAGGAGATGGGAGAGTTGTGGGTGGGAGGGAAGTTATGGGGGGGCACCGTAATCCAAAAGCTGTACTTTGGAAATTTATATTTATTAAATAAAAATTTTAAAAAGGCTTATATTGCTCATGGTCCTGCAGACTGGGCAGTCCAAGAGCACAGTGTTGGCATCTGTTTGGCACCTGATGAGGGCCTCCTTCCTGCACTGGAATGTGGTGGAGAGTATGACAAAGTGAGACAGAGCAAGTGTGTGAGCCCAGGTCTCCCACCCTCTTATAAAAACAGTAATGCCATCATGGGGTGCCCATTCTCATGATCTCATCTAATCTTAATTATATTTCCAAAATTCCATCTCCAAACACCATTAACAAATAAATTTAGATATTGTTTCCAATACGTGAACTTTTGAGGGACACAATCAAACCATGGCAATACTGAAATTCATCACAACTCCACTTTTTGAATCAAAGGAGCAAGTGGAAACTCTCTCCGTGAATTAAGCTGGGCTAGCCAAAAACAATAGCATCAACTCTAGTGCCTAGACTTTAGAAAAAAGCCTTCTCTGAGCTACAATTCCATGTTAAAACTTCAGCATTCACAGCCTAGATAGATAGATAGATAGTACTTTATATTTGTGGAAGAATCTGTGTATCTTACCAAATAACTGAATACATTGTTTATCATGTTGCCCAATATGCCTTACATAGAGATCCAAGTGATAAATTCCTTCCAAAATTTATTGCAATTGCCTTTCCAAAATAAGTTGTAGCCTCCCTAATTACCATTCAATAAATACCATCCAACCCACTGGGTTTCCTATATTGTTTTTGTGCCAAGACTTTATTGTGCTTTGTGCTTTGTGAAACATAGAAGATAATTTTGTCTCCACTGTAGCAACCAATTCATCACATGTTCCTGTTAAATTCCCCATTTCTCTAAAGGATCTTTGATATATTTACTTTTTCTCATTTTAAGATTTATCTTTACTATCTAAATGTATTTATACTTTATATTCATAAAGTATTGCTTATATTACATGCGTAAGGCCAATAGGTAACTAGAAGTTAGATGGGTGGATAGCTATACACATTTACATAACATGCACAAATGGATATATACAAACATGGGAAGTACAATGGAAAAATGAGGTCAAAGATGGAGATTTAATTCATTAGTAAGCAATTATAGTCACAGGAGAAAACTTTTCTTCTTCCTTGTAATGTGCTGTTTGCTTTAACATTGGTCAGCAATTTACCAAAAACAGGACAGAAGTGTTTGCATGATTTTGTCCAAAATATCAATTCATTGGCAAAAATAACTTAAAATGTATATCATGCCAATTAGACCTCAAAGGAAGGTAGTAAATGGAGAACCAAGAACCTTTCTATTCAACTGAAAACACCATGGGTGTCTAATAAATAGAGGGTGATGATGACATTATTAATTCTACATGTAGCTCTTTGAAAATGAGACTAAATTGTATCTATACATAGTCTTGCATAGATGATTTGTCAGTGCCCAGGTCTCTCCTGTGAACTCTTTTCTCCTTATAGCATCTTGACATTAGGGTCATGTCTTCAAAATAAAATTTTAAAGAAACAAGTTCTAAATCAGGATGATACATTTGTCACTGATAAAGAACTGAGTTTTAAAATGTGACCTTCCTACAATTCAGGTTACTTATACAGAAGAACAGTGGTGCCTATTTAAGATAGTAAAATTTAACTGATAGATTTCATCCAGTGGTAGATAATTTTAAGAAAAAAAGGCTAAAGAAGATTCTCTAGCCAAATATATTTATTTAAAATAAAAGATGACATTTGAGGTAATATGAAAATAGCAACATATTTAATCAATTCTACATAATATGGACCAATACATTTGGTAGCAAGATCTAAAGGCTATATATTATGACATCTAAGTACGATGAGACCTTGCCTCCACCTGATTGTTTCCACTTATTCAATCAAGCAAATTTAGTTTCTGCTGCATATAAAACACTCTTCTGGACATAAATGAGAACATGAAATAAAGTAAATAGACTGCCTTCAAAGAATTTTCTTAAGGAACATCCTTAAGACACACTGTGGGTACAAACATATTCCAATTCTAGGGTTAGAAGCCACTGAACCAGTACCTGGCTCTGTCCATCATTTCTTAGTTGTATGCTGCTACCTTATCATAACTTGACCATTCTTTTTCCATCCTACTTCTCAAAGGTTTAGAAAGATGTTACTCATGTTTAATCAACAAGATTTATGCTTCTTTCTCCATTTCTACACCTCCTGCCTTCATGGCCTGTTGAAAAAAGACACTAAGGGCAGCAAGATGTTGCAGTAGGGAAGGAATTACAGCTGTAGTCTAGGGAAAGGTAGTCAAAAAAAAGTGGAGAGAGAGAGTGCAATCTCATGAAAGAATTAGGTAGAAAATGGCAGAGGAAATGTCAAGAAAATTAGAGTGACACTGTGGACATACTTGGAGGGTGTGGACATGCACAACTCAGGACCACAGCAGACAAGAGCCTCAGTACCAGCTCTGGAGTCAGGTGAGACCAGTCTGCAGCAGGTCACATTAACAAACTGAAGAACACATTAACAAACTGATGAACAAAAACCATATAATTACCTCAACAGATGCTGAGAAAGCATTTGATAAAATACAGCACACTTTGATGATGAAAACTTTAAGCAAATTGGGTATAAAAGGAACATTGCTCAACACAATAAAAACTCTTTTTATGACAAACCCGTGGCCAGCTTCCTATTGAATGGGGAAAAGTTGAACGCATTCTCACTTAGATCCAGAACCACAAAAAGGATGCCTACTCTCATCATTGCTGTTCAATATAGTTCTGGAAGTTTTAGCCAGAGCCATTAGGCAAGAAAAAGAAATCCAAGGGATACAAATTGTGAAGGAGGAAGTCAAACTATCCCTATTTGCAGATGACGTGATTTTATATTTAGGGAACTCAATAGACCCTGCTAATAAACTATTGGAACTCATAGGAGAGTTTGGTAAAGTAGCAGGATATAAAATCAACACACAAAAATCGATAGCCTATGTCTACAGACAATACTATGACTGAGAAAGAACTTCTAAAATCCCATTCATAATAGTTAAAAAAAATTCAAATACCTTGGAATAAATATAGTGAAGGACATCAAAGATCTCTGATGAGAATTACAAAACATTAATGAAAGAAATATAAGACGGCACAAAAAAATGGAAAAATCTTCCATGTTCATAGATTGGAAGAATCAATATCATCAAAATGTCCATACAACTAAAAGCAATTAACAGATTCAATGTGATATCAATCAAAATATCAAGGACATTCTTCTGAGATATAGAAAAAAGGATGTAAAATTCACATGGAAACACAGGAGACCCTGAATAGCTAAAGCAATCCTATACAACAAAAACAAAGCTGTAGGCATCACAATACATGATTTCAAAACATACTACAGTTATAATCAAAACAGCCTGGAACCGGGACAAAAAAGAATAGATCAATGGAACAGAATAGAAAGACCTGGAATCAACCCACACATCTACAGTCTTATTTTTGACAAAGCAGCTAAAATCAATCCCTGGAGCAAGGAGTCTCTTCAACAAGTGGTGCTGGGAAAACTGGATCTCCACATACAGAAGTATAAAGCAAGACCCCTACCTTACACCTTACACAAAAATCTACTCAAAATGGATTAAAGACCTAATTCTACAACTTGATACCATCAAATTATTAGAGAATATTGAGGAAACCCTGCAAGACATCGGCATAGGCAAAGACTTCTTGGAAAAGACCCCAGAGGCACAGGCAATCAAAGCCAAAATTGACAAATAGGATTACATCAAATCAAGAAGTTTCTGCACTGCAAAAGAAACACTCAGCAAAGTGAAGAAGAAACTGACAGAATGGAAGAAAATACTTGCAAACTATGCAACAGATGAAGGGTTAACATCCAGAATCTGTAAACAGTTCAAGAAATTCAACAACAAATCAAACAATTCAGTTAAGGAATGGGCAAAGTACTTGAACAGGAATTTTTCAAGAGAGGAAATTCAAATGGCCAACAGATACTTGAAAAAAATGCTCAGGATCACTAGCCATCAGGGAGATTCAAATCAAAACCACCAGGATGTTCTCCCTCACCCCAGTTAGAATGGCTTTCTTATAGAAATCAACAAACAACAGCTGCTGGTGAGGATGTGGGGAAAAAGGTACCCTAATCCACTGTTGGTGGGAATGTAATCTGGTAGAGCCACTATGGAAGACAATAAGGAGACACCTCAGAAATCTGAATATAGATCTACCATATGATCCAGCTATCCCTCTCCTGGGAATTTACCCAAGGGAAACGAAATCAACATATAAAAGAGTTATCTGTACTCCCATGTTTATTGCAGCTCAATTCACAATAGCTAAGATATGGAATCAATACCAATGCCATCAACTGAATACTGAATAAAGAAATTAGGGTATGGGACCAGCGCTGTGGCATAGCAGGTAAAGTCGCTGCCTGCAGTCCTGGCATCCCATATGAGTGCCAGTTTGAGTCCTGGCTGCTCCATTTCCAATCCAGCTTTCTGCTATGGCCTGGGATAGCAGTAGAAGATGACCCAAGTCCTTAGATCCCGGGACCCGCATAGAAGACCTGGAAGAATCTCCTGGCTCCTGCTTCTGGATCAGTGCAGCTCTGGCCATTGCTTCAATCTGGGGACTGAACCAGCGGATGGAAGACTTCTTTCTCTCTCTGTCTCTCTTTCTCTCTCTGTCTCTCTCTCTCTCTGCCCTTGCCTCTCTGTAACTCTGACTTTCAAGTAAACAAAAAAATATTTAAAAAAAAAAAAAAGAAATTATGGGATATGTACACCACGGAATTCTACACAGTGGTAAAAATCCTGTCATTTGCAACAAAATGGATGAAACTGCAAAACATCATACTTAGTGAAATAATCCAGTCCCAAAAAGACGAATACCATATGTTCTCTCTGTTCTCTGAAACTAATAGAGCGTGTAAAAGGTCTATAGAAGTGAAATTAACACTTCGAGATGCAATGACTTTGACCAGCCCTTGCCTCTACTGTTGAGGAACAGGTTTTTTTTTATACAATTTTTGAACTCTTTACTTGTATAGAGTTAATCGCATGTGTATAAAGTTAATTGAAAATAGATCTCAGCAAAAAATAAGAATAGGAATAGGAGAGGGAGGACGAGTTGTGTTTATGAAATACATGAAGTTTGTATTCCTTAAATAAAGGGTTTCTGGTTAAAAAAGAAATAAATTATATGGTAATAGAAAAAATAAAACAAAACAAAACAAACTCTAAGAAAACCTTCCTGCCCATAGAGGGCCTGCACTTCTACAGGCAAGCAGAACCACCACCAGTTTCTCAGGGGTGATTGCTCTATGAGAGTCTTTTAGAAAGCCAATTATGTTATCTTGCAATAACCAATGCTAGCATTTTAATATATTAGCAGTTTGAATTGCTTCCCAGTCTTCACAGAGGTTTTTTTAGTCATTTTAGGAACTGTTTTAAAATAAATTTATACAGTGGCTATTCTGCATTATGCAATAGGAAACCTTGGACTTTTTTTTTTATTTGCAGTTTCAGACAAGTAAACACACACCAGAGACCATTCCTGAATCATAGGTGTCAAAGTTAACATCATGAATAGAAAATACAGGATTTCAGAGTTTGAATCAGACAAGTTCCTACTTTTTTTTCTGACCAGATTAAATCCTATTTAAATCATTGTCAACCACACGTCACTTTATCTCAAAAAGAGGATACTCGAGGGAAAAATAAAAAAAAGAAGACAAGAATTCTGAAAACTGTGGGCCAGCTAAAAACTATAGTTTAAAATGTGATGGATTCTTTTTCTTTGTTATTACACTGAATTATCAACAATACGCTTGAACCCAGTGAGAAGTGCACCAATATTTTCTGTTTGGTCCACTTAATGTCACAAAGTCTGTATAATGTGACAGCATTGCATAATGTATATACAAAAATATATGTTCTGTTCAGTTTATTCCCATGAAACTCTATTTCAAGTCTTAGAGTACAGGAAAATTTAGTGGCACTGTCTCTGGGCTGTTATTTGAGCCTCTGAAAGGTTGGGCATGTAATGTATGACTATTCACTAATAAGATCATTTAGTCTATAGGTCATAAGTGTTTCCCAAAAATCTGTCTCAAAAAAAGTATTACAGAATTTCCATGTCCAGCAATATGGCAGACTAAATCTGAAGACTCCGTCAATAAAAACCTTTGGAAATAGTGGGTAATAAACAGCCTGAATTATCTACTGAATGCTTAGCTGAGCTTTCAGGAACTAGAAGGTAATCTCTAGAAGCCAGCATTGAAAAAAAAGTATGTGAAAACCAGAATAGTAGGACGCGGGCATCTCTGTGGCTATCTTCATGTTTAGGGAAATGGAAGGCTTCTATCCTGGTTACTTAAGGACTGGGTTTTAATATCCAGGTGATAACCAAAGGTAAAGTTGTTCTTTTTATTAAAAAAGGGGGGGGTGGGTCAGGGAGAGGGGCTTAGGAAAGAGACGGGGTCATAAAAGTGAGATTTTTGGAAAGCATAAAAGGTAGAGAAGACAAGGCAAAGAAGTCACCAACACACACAGGAAGAGAATTGAAAAGTCAGAGGGAGGTGATCTTCTCGGAGCTCTATTGGAAAAGTAAAACAGAAAAGAGCCTCCTTGAAAATGTAAACCCAGGTGCACTCCCTTCATGGACAGGCAATGTCATACTGTCCGTGAAAATCAAAGCTGAGGATGAATAAGAAGCTTAGTCACGAACCACTGGTAGTCCTGGGATACCTGTGTACTTTCCAAATTCAGACCAATTGGAAGGAACACCACCAACTAAAAGGCATGGTCACAGGAAAAATTGTCACACTTAGAAGCAATCAATCCAACAAGGTCAACACTAAACAGGCTTAAAACTGGAAGAACGTAGGAAGATAAAGCAATCAAAAAGGAAAGAATTTTTTAAAAAAATGGAAAGTATAAAATCCAGTTGCCAAATTGCTTAGGCTTAAATAAGACACAGGAAAAATTGGAAATAAACCAGTTAGAACTCATACAAATGAAAAATCATGGCCACTAAAGTTTAAAATTCAATGAATAAGTCAAAGAATAGATTAGAAATATTTGAGAGAATTTGTGAGCTGAAATGTGAGTCTGAGGAGATTACAGAGAATAAGACACTGAAAATGATGGAGATAGAAGATACAATGAAGTAGCAGAGAAATGATAATAATGTGAGGTGTTTCAAGACATGGTTGAGTTCTGTTCCAAAACAAAAAAATAGAGAGAGGCATTTTGCAAGGAGACAATGGAAAAAAATGTTCCAGAAATGATCAGAGACATAAGCGCTCATATTGGAGATGTATATTCCGTAACTCTAGAAGTAACACAAATAAAAACAAGACCATACCCAGACACATTATTGCAAAACCAACAACCACTACAAAAAGAAAGCCAGCAAGAAAAAAAGTAAATGAATTGCAAAAGATAAAAATCAGATGAGACACCAGATGAGAACCACCACATGACAATGGAATAACACACTGAAAAATGTCTAAAAAATAATTCTTAAGCATGAAATTGAATAAACTAACATTTTTTAAGAGTGAGAGAAATATTATTTTGCCAAAAAGGTAGGGGGGAGAGCTAAGAAAATTTACCAGTTACTAATGTTCGCTGGAAGAGGTACTAAGCGACATACTTAATAAACAAAGAAACAGCTCATTATTGAATCAGTGGGATTCAAGAAACATGCTGAACAAATAAAGTGATAAGCAAGCGCTGACTGTATGAAATTAGACTAACTAAAAAAGCCTTTGGAAATTGAAAAAACACACTTAAATTATTCCTGAGTCATAGAAGAGGCAAAAATAAAATAAGAATAAAAAAAACTGGATGACAATGAGATACGTGTAAAGCAATGTTGTGAAGAAAATTATAATTTAAATTTATTGTAGCAACATAAAAGAAAACAGAAGAAAGGAAAAAATGAAGATAAGGTATTTCAAAATAGTTACATAGAAAAACTGGAAAATTATTAGAACTCTTTAAAATTACAATTTTAAATTGTCCTGAATTCAGCAGTTTCACGTGTCTATTGGTCCTGAATTCAGCAGTTTTGTGTGTCTATTGGTCCCTTTGAATGTGGAACAGAATTTTTAATTTAATTTTAATTCATTTAAATGTAATTTTTTTTTGACAGGCAGAGTTAGACAGTGAGAGAGAGAGAGACAGAGAGAAAGGTCTTCCTTTTCCATTGGTTCACCCCCCCAAATGGCCTCCACAGCCGCACACTGCGCCAATCTGAAGCCAGAAGCCAGGTGCTTCCTCCTGGTCTCCCAAGCGGGTGCAGGGCCCAAGCACTTGGGCCATCCTCCACTGCCTTCCCGGGCCACAGCAGAGAGCTAGACTGGAAGAGGAGCAACTGGGACAGAACCGGTGCCCCAACTGGGACTAGAACCCGGGGTGCCAGCGCTGCAGGTGGAGGATTAGCCTAGAGAGCAGTGGCGCCAGCCAAAATGTAAATTTTTAAATGGAAGCAATATGAAGTGATTTTTTCATTAAATATTTCTGCTTTTGTAGGACTTCACTGTTTTAGCTGAACTGCTTTTTACTTTAACAATTGAAAATTAATGTTCCAATTAGAGATCTTACGTGCAAAATACATACCAGATTTTGGAAACATAGTATAAAAAATGAATGAAATAAATCTTCAGTAATTTATATATTGATTACACATTCAAATGCTAACTCTTTGAATGTATCAAGCAAACCATATTATTAAGTTTATGAGTTTGGCAGCATTAATGGGAACAAGGTCAACATGTGAAATGTAGTAACATTTTTACACAACAAGAAATAATTATGAATAAAATTTAATTATGAAACAATTTGCATTGCTACAAAATTCCAAAGAACTATGAGACAAAGTACTGAAAGGCAAAAAGTGTACCTAGACAAAAAGAAAAATATTCCACATTAATTAATTAAAACTTTAAACATCATAAAGATGATGGTTCACTCCAAATATATAAATTTAGTGCAATGCAGTTTCATTTCTACATTTGAACGCTTGCAAGAAGAAATTAAAAACTAGTACAACTTACATGTAATTATAACAAAAACACATAGAAGATCTGTATATTAAAATTACAAGTACTGGTAAAATTTTCAAAATCCTATGAAAATATCCTGTCTGTTTTTGTTTTATTTGAGAGAGAGAGAGACAATACACAAGAGACAGAGAGAAACAGAAAGAGGGAAAGAACTCCAATCTGCTGTCTCACTCCCCAGATTCCTGCAAAAGCCAGGGCTGGGGCAGGCCAAAGCTGGCAGCTGGTAATGAAATCTAGGAGTCCCATGTGTGTGACAGGACTAGAACCACTTGAGCCATTGCCACTATCTCCCAGAGTCAGCATTAGCAGGAAGCTGGAGTTAGGAGCTGGAGCCAAGTATTGAACCAGTACTCCAGTATGGGATGTGGATGTGTTAACTGGCATCACTGGTTAACCATCACCCCTTCATGTATTTGAAGAGCCAATATCAGAAAGAAAACTTTTCACAGGTTGACCTATAGACCCAATATGAGCTCATTCAAACTCGTAGAAAAGATGAAAAAAAATTCTAGCCAGAATTGAAGGAATTAGAAGTCAAAACAATTTGGACAATGAACAAAGTTAGAAGATGCACTGTGTGATTTCATGGTCAACTATAAAACTTAAATATAAAAAAAATCCAGATATGGTAAATTGATTTTGACAAAAGTCCAAAGGCAACTCATGGAAAATATACTCTTCTCAACAAATGTTGCTAGAATAATTGACTAACCTATAATTTAAAAAAATCTGATCAATCCATACCCTTTTCCTATCACAGTAATTGAATCAGAACAGATCGTGGGACTGATTATAAAGCTATAAAATTTTAGGAATAAAATAAACCTGGGTTTAGGCAGAGAATTCTTAAGCACAATACCACATGTTCAAAAAAAGGTATGAAAAAGAAAGGATAAAAGATACAAAAGCATAAAGGGAAAAGACAGGGGGGTAAAGTGTAATTTTGATTTTTAAAATAAACGAAATTTCTTACTTTGTGGAATACACAGCTAGGAGAATGAAAGACAGACTGCCAGCTGAGAGAAAATGTCTGTCAATCACATTCTGACAAAGGATTTGGATCTAGACTATACCAAAAACTTTCAAATTCAACAACAAGAAGCAAACAAACCAATAAAAAGCCTACAAAAATTTGAGCAGACACACAATCAGAAAAGATATACAGATGGTAAACAAACACATGAAGCACAATGAACTATGCCACAGCACACCTATTAGAACAGCTAACATCCAACACCGAAGAACTGGTAATTGGCCACACTGAGTGCTGGCAGGGAAGCTGAGAAGATGGAACCGTCATTTTGCCTGTAAGAATGCAAAACTGTACAGTCACCATACAAAGCTGTTTGAGATGTTATATTGCTAAGCAATCCCTCTCCTCTTGACCAACTAGAAGATTATTGAATGTACATGAACTTAGTATGTGACAGAGGTGGCTGCCTTATAAATCCCTGGGGACATGATGGACCATTCAATTAAATGGTAAGGGAATAATTATTGATGAATAGTAAGAGGCATAATAGATCCAAAACTTGCATTGCATACACACACACACACACACACACTCACACAAACACACGGATCACAACCTAAATGTGAATAGGTAACTTTGAAATATTTAGAATAATAAATAAAGAATAGATCCATGATTATCAGGGTAGAAGACAACTTTTTTTTTTTTTTTTTTTTTTTTTGTGACAGGCAGAATGGACAGTGAGAGAGAGAGAAACAGAGAGAAATGTCTTCCTTTTTTCTGTTGGTTCACCCCACAGTGGCCGCTGTGGCCAGTGCACCGCGCCGATCCGAAGCCAGGAGCTAGGTGCCTCTCCTGGTCTCCATGCGGGTGCAGGGCCCAAGGACTTGGGACATCCTCCACTGCTCTCCAGGGACACAGCAGAGAGCTGGATTGGAAGAGGAGCAACCGGGACAGAACCCAGCACTCCGACCAGGACTAGAACCCGGTGTGCCGGCGCCAAAGGTGGAGGATTAGCCTATTGAGCCGCAATGCCGGCCAGAAGTCAACTTTCAAATACCACACTAAACATATAAAGGCAATGATGCTTAATCTGAAAACATTGCAGTTAAAAACTTCAATGTGAAAAAAAAAAGAAAACTTCAAACAAAGAAGCAAGTGGCCAGCACTGTGGCTTAGCAGGTAAAATTGCCACCTGCAGTGCCAGCATCCCATTTGGGCACTGGTTTGAGTCCCAGCTGCTCCACTACCGAGCCAGCTCTCTGCATGGCCTGGGAAAGCAGCAGAAGATGGCCCAAGTCCTTGGGCACCTGCACCCATGTGGGAGACCCGGAAGAGGCTCCTGGCTCCTGGCTTCGGATCGGTGCAGCTTGGGCCGTTGCAGCCATTTGGGGAGTAAACCAGTGATGGAAGATTCTCTCTCTCTCTCTCTCTCTCTCTCCTTCTGCCTCTCTATAACTCTTTCAAATATATATTTTTTTTAAAAAAAGAAGCAAACAAAAAAAGAACTACAAGATTTTTGTAGTACTTGTAACTGCCGACTTCTATCCAGAATATAAAAAAAGAATTCCTTTTAAAAATCAAGAACTAAAACTTTGAACTAGAAAGTGGGCAACGAGGGGCTAGCATGTGGCACAATGTGTTAAGCCACCTGCATCTCTTGCCTGACTGCCAGCTGGATTTCTGACTCCTCCATTTCCCACCCAGCTTCCTAACAATACTCCTGGGAAAGCAGCAGAAGATGCCCCAGTTGCTCGGGCCCCTGACTCCCACATGTGAAACACGGGAGAGTGCCAGGCTCCTACCTTCAGCCTGGCATATCCCCAGCCTTTATGGCCATTGAGAGAGTGAACCAGGGGATGAAAGATCTCAAACACTCTCTCTCTTTGTCTGTTTCTCCTTCTCAATCTCTATCACTTTGCCTTTCAAATAAATAAATTACATATTTTTAAAAAACTGAACAAAGAGTATAAATAAAAGATTGTACAACCCCCTTTTTTACTTTGTAGAATACATAAAGTATATGGATTTCATCTTATGGAATATATTCATATTTATATTTCATCCTTCAGGAGGTAAATTTAGGGAAGAAACTGGTTTACTAGTATAACAAAATAGTATGTAACAGCTTAAGTAGATGAATATAAACACCAATTCAAAAAGTTTGTGGAAAGCTAAATTAAATTAAAAGATAAGTGATGTTTGTGTTAAAAAAATTTGAGGGCGCTGGCACTCTGGCATAATAGGCTAAGCCTCTGCCTCCTGTGCCCACATCCCATATGGGTGCCAGTTCCAGTCTTGGCTGCTCCTCTTCCAATCCAGCTCTCTCCTATGGCCTAGGAAAGCAGTGGAAGATGGCCCAAGTGTTTGGGCCGCTGCACCTGTGTGGGAGACCCAGAAGAAGCTCCTGGATCCTGGCTTTGGATTGGCCCAGCTCTGGCCGTTGCAGCCATTTGGAGAGTGAACCAGTAGGTGAAAGACATTTCCCTTAGTCTCTCCCTTTCTCTGTCTATATGTAACTCTACTTCTCAAATAAATTAATAAAATCTTTTTTTTTTTAATTGAGGGGCCAGTGCTGTGGCATAGCAGATAAAGCCACCGCATGCAGTGCTGGCATCCCATATGGGCACCAGTTTGAGTTCCAGCTGCTCCACTTACCATCCAGCTCTCTACTATGGCCTGGGAAAGCAGTAGAAGATGGTCCAAGTCCTTGGGCCCCTGAACCCGCATGGTAGACCCAGAAGATGCTCCTGGCTCCTAGCTTCGAATTGGCGCAGTTAAGGCCATTTTGGCCAATTGGAGAGTGAACCAGAAGATGGAAGACTTTCTCTCTCTCTCTCTCTCTCTCTCTCTCTCTGCCTCTGCCTCTGCCTCTGCCTCTCCTTCTCTCTGTGTATAACTGTGACTTTCAAATAAATAAATAAATCTTAAAAAAATTGAAATCTGAGCATACTGGCATTTATAACAACACAAACCATACAACATATTGTTGAGCGAAGAAAGCAAGTTTCAAAGGACACTTTTACAGGAGCACTAAAATATAAACTTTTAAGTCATATTATAAATATGTAACATAGATGCACACATTCATAAGTATCAAAAACCACAACACCTACGGGAAGTGTTCACACTAGAATCTCTAAGCCGATTACTCTGAGTAGGGAGAGAGAATAAATGGCGGTGAGAATTTAGATAGATCAGTAGACAACCATTTGTATAAAATGAAAGGGAGAGAGAGGAATGGGTTGAACTAAATGTGGCAAATGTTGACAACTACTTAAATTTAGTGTTGGCTGTATTTCCTGAGTGTTTGATTTTTTTCATAATTTTTAAACAATTTCTTTACAGAAACATAGCATTTTATAACTGTTTTAAACAATGTCAAGATTATGAGAACACACATTCATCCTCCCAAATAGCTCCATTAAAGGGCAACATTCATTTAGTTATACGCTTCTGAAAAATAAGATTTATTGCTATTTCATATATAACCCTTGGAATAAAACACTGAGCTTTAAGCAGATCCTGAAGAATTTTCCATGAAGGGACGGGGTGATGATTTGGGATTAAAGTTATAGCAAGTAAAGATCTGTCTGTTCTGCATGGAAAGCCAAGACACTGTGGGAAAAAAAAAAAAAAAAAAAAAAACACACCTAAATGAAAGATCTCTGTGAGTGAGATCCCAGCGGAAAGGACGGGCCATCAAAGAAGGAGGTACCTTTCTCTGAAGGGAGGAGAGAACTTCCACTTTGACTATGGCCTTGTCTAAGTAAGTCGGAGTTGGTGAACTCAAGAGGCTTCCATAGCCTTGCAGCTCATGACAAGAGCCTAGGGTGATTACTGACACCATAAATAAGAGTGTCAACTGTTATATCAACAACAGGAGTCACTGTGCACTTACTCCCCATGTAGGACCTCTGTCCTTAATGTGTTGTACTATGCGAATTAATGGTATAACTAGTACTCAAACAAGTACTTTATACTTTGTGTTTTTGTGTGGGTGCAAACTGTTGAAATCTTTACTTAGTATATACTAAATTGATCTTCTGTATATAAAGATAATTGAAAATGAATCTTAATGTGAATGGGATGGGAGAGGGAGTGGAAAATGAGATGGTTGTGGGTGGGAGGGAGGTCATGGGGGGAATAAGCAGCTATATTCCAAAAGTTGTACTTTGGAAATTTATATTTATTAAATAAAAGTTTAAAAATAGGAAATCAAAAAAAAAAGATCTGTCTGTTCAGTGTTCTTACACCTCTTGAATTATTGTGCATTGTGCATTTTTTTTCAATAAATATCAGATTAAAATCCTAAAGCCATTTCTTAATTTGCTTGAGGGGCAGAACCTCAGGTAAATAAGTGAGATTAGTACCAGAAGACTCATCGTATGCTCTGTCTAGTTACTCCCACTGATAGCCACCATTTATAAACAATTGTCAAAGCTGCACCCAGAATTTAACATTCAGAAAGATCCTCTCAACTCTCAGCAGGATAGCATGAATTATTTAATTTCCAGAAATTCCCAAAGCTTCTTTTCACAAAAAAAAAAAAGTTCTTCTTTCCTCCTCTATTTTGACAGTTATATCACCTTTTTTTCTCCCTTCCAATGCCTTCATGAAGTTCTTGATATGAAAGCTAAGCCTTCCCAGACACCTGTTATTTGAAATGAAAAGCTGCAAGGTCTTGTCAGCCTCCATCTTACCCTATTTAATTCACTTCGGAGTTCACAAAATGGCCATTTCTATAATGCATTCCATGTTTCCGGATAGAGGAGATTGCTAGCACAGTAAATATCCATCTAAGCCTTCTTTCTCATCAACAAAACATGCTGTTTGTAGTACCCACACATCAACAGAACTTCCTCAAGCCCGCTACTATTGCTTTTTCATAATTATATTTTATAATCCTCCTTTACACACGAGAGCTCAATTCACTTCCTCCTACAATGCATTAGCATCCTCTTCAAATCCATTAGTGGTATCACAAGCTCCACAGCACCATTCCCTCTTCAAAAATTTTTTATTATTAAGTTACTGTACTGCGAGCTGGGAGTCTATGAATATTTAAGCAAGGCATTGTATGTTTATGTACACTCTGCTGAGACAAAAAAAATAAGCCTATTCACCCTAATATTTTGGCAGTGATTTAAAAGCTGCTATGTTCTTCAAGAAGTGTTTGCTCAAGTTGAAAATGATTGTTATAAATAAGTAAAGAATCCATTTTTAAAAACTCTTGATAATTTAATCCTCACCTATTTTTCAATCTACAAGAAAAGTGCCAGTACCTTATTAGAGGTAAGAACAGGCCAACTGACCTCACCATTCAGAGAAGCCTGGACACTTCCCTACTGAAAGAATACTTATTCCAGTTTTGCTGGTTCTGCATGAACTTTAAAATATTGCAACTGATTAGTCCTACATATTGTTGGTTATAGTGACATCTCTACGATTGTCTACAATTCTATAAGTTATATTACTGTCTTGAGTTATTTTAGTATATGGATGGATATCAATGATCCATTAATTGGACCCACAATAAAATTAATTGCATGATTTTATGCACCACATAGTTGGAGACAAAATGACTTAAGAAGGAGAAAGAGACAGAGAAATTATAGGAGGAACCCAAATGTCCACTGACAGCTGAATGGATAAACAAATATAGCACATCCGTGAAATGGCATATTTTTTAGCAATGAAAAGGAGCAATGTACTGATTCATAGTGTGCAACATAGATGGAAAATTGAAAGCATTATCCTACATGAAAGAAAGCAGTATCAAAAAGCCATATGATATGACTCCATTTATATGAAATGTCCACAGTAGGCAAATCTATACAGACAAGGAATAGATTAGAGGTTATTTAGGATGTGGAGATGGGGTGGGGAGAGGAGGAAAAGGACATATGATTTCTCTATTCTAGACTGGCTGCGGGGATGGTTATGCATGTCTTACCTACACTAAAACCCATTGATATGTCCAGTTTCAAGGGGTAAATTATATCATCTGTGAATTCTAACAATAAATCTGTTCTGGAAAAATAAGTTGTCATAGCCAACTTCATTTCTTTAAAAAAAAAGGCATATTAATTGATTATGTCACCTTGGACACTTGGTATCAGATGTGTGTGTGGAGGGGCAGGTGGGAAGGGCTGGGAGGAGGTAGCCCCTAGAAGAATCACTTTGCAGTCACTACCCACGTGTCACTGCACCATGTGGAAGCTTTGAATGGTGATGGAAGTGGTGATGACTCTTCTACCTAAAAAAGGTGGTTGAAAATGTCTTCTTTGAGTGATGATATCAGTAGAGTGCTAACAACAACAAACCGGAGCAGTCAACATTTCATATAGATTTATTTAAGGAAACATAGCTGCCACGCTTCTCATTTTACAAAAACAAACCATTCTTTCTTACTCCTTAGCAATGTTTGACTTTGTTTCATACAGGTAAATGTTTACAATAAAATGGGGGAATAATTTGTAAGCCAAATAATCAGATAGAGTTGGCAGCACTTGTTTTCCGTCAGGTCAGATCTGCAGCAAACATTTCCAGAAGAAAAATGGTGCAGAGCTGAAATCACTGTGCAAATTAAATAAATGCAAACGTTCTGAAACACCGTGTATAATGTTTCCTCCTTTGTGTGGACTGTAGTGTTTGACACTCTTCTTGAAACCATCTCCCTTGGTTTCCTTGACTCTGAATCTGGATACTTCGGCTTCTTTTTAAAATGACCTGGGCATAGTACCTACTGTGTGTCAGTGACTGTTCCAAGAGTATTTTATGTATCCCATACCATCCTCTCAACAACTCAATGATGTAATTCTAGAACTCCATCTTTAGAGATGAGGAAATTTAATTAGGGACATTTAAGTAACATTTCACTTGCACTCTTTCTGATGTATTTTGATTTCTATGCTTTCTGTCTTGTCCAGGGAACACAGGCCAGGAGAAGTGTAAGTTTTCATTCAGCTGATACTGAAAGGTCCTTTCTGGGTTCTGAGGAGACTCTCATCACCGGGGGAGCTTTCACCAGGAGTTCCCAAGAAGCTAGCAACGCACTGGCTCTTTGATTATCATTGCCTCTGTCCCTGCAATCAAGAAACTCGACAAATGGAATGTGTTACCTCTTCCAGGATGATCTGAACTCAGAACCTCAGATGCTTCCCAAATGATGTTCTTTCACTCATCCCAAACTGAATCCACAAGAAGCACACTTGTCGTGGCAACATTTGATAATGCATGATCTTTAACACTGCAGTCACTTCTTGGTCAATTTGTGCAATGGGATGCCGCCAATAAGTAGATCTCATGCTTGTTACATTTCTTGGGCAGGAGTCAGACTGCTCACTGGATAACATGTATTGACTGTCAGGAGTACCCGGTGAGGCCTTGTTTGTTAAGTTGAGGAACTGACCTCTTGTTGAACTGAAGTGGGAATGGAGACCTCATGGAACACATGCTGGACTCCCCACAGTTCTCTCTCTACATCCTTTCCTTTCTGCACCCTTTTATATACCTTATTTGACAGAAAGAGTCAGAAGTTTCCTAAGTGGCTTTTGCCACCAACTTTTCAAATGTTGGTTTGACACTACCTCATTTTGGAATTGGGTGTCTAAAACGTCCTTTCTACTCATGGATATATATGTATATGCCTAAGTGTATCTCCGTGTTTATTTCTGATTCCTCTATTTGTTCACTGATGGCATGAACGAGGTCTGATGTACTCACCATACACAAAATAGGCATTCACACACTGTTTCATGAACATGAACACGTGGTTTTTCTTATGTACAAAAATATAGAAAGGGATAGTTCAGCCACTATCCAGAGCTCTCCAGCTCTAACTATGAAGTTGTACAGTCTCAAAAGCAACTACCATTACCATTCTTTTCTATAAGAAATATGCTCCATGTTTAAACCATTCCTGTAAATGTAGCAGTTAAGTAATAAACATTACTTCAGAGGTCTATATAGTTCTGCCAAAGTGTCAGTCATGTCATGACACAAACAGGCACATTTTAAAATTCAGTCATTTACAGTACAATTGTACATTAAGTGCCATGAATTCTCAGTTAGTTCTCCAAAATATCTGGTCTCCCTGCTAATGAAATGAAGGAAAAACATAATTGACAGTTATCTTATGAGATTTCATTGTAATGCACATGATGTTATAATAAATCTGGTTACTGAAGATTCTGTGGTGCGCTGTTTAAAGTATATTAATTGATTGCCTTGGAGTCAGCTTACTTTGAAATTCCTGGTGGTAAGCTTTGATATGAATATACTGTACATATGAAGTCTATTATAATAGGTCTTGTCCAAAGCCAACGCATATGATCAATGGGATGGAAGACTTATGAAAACCTCTGTTATCATCTATGGCCAATTTGTACCAGATGTTGTAACAATAAAAATACTAATTTGAAACAAGTAAAAATATCCTCCATAATAGCCCTTCCATAGTACCTTTTCTGAATTCATAATTCCAGATCAAATGAAGGAAAAATTCCTCTCAACGAAACAGAAGTGCCCAAAAGTTTAAAACAAACAAAAATGAACTTTCTATGTGAACTTAATTTGATAATTGCATCATGGGTGTGAATTTACTTAACTTTTTAAACTCTGGATTTTCTTCACTTGATTTAAAAAAAAAAAAGAACATGAGGATAGGGGTGGGCCTTTTCCCTAACAGCTGAGATGCCCATTCCTACATTGGGATTCCCGGGTTCGATTCCAGACCCCAGCTTCTGACTCTCGTGTCCTGTAAATGCAGACCCTGGAAGCTGGAAGTAATGGTTCAAGTACTGGGTCCACACCACCCACATGGGAGACCTGAACTGGGTTCCTAGCTCCCAGCTTCAGCATTTTGGAAGTGTGCATTTTGGAAAGTCAATCAGTGAGTGGGATCAATCTCTGTCTTCCCTCTCTCTTTCTCTCTCCCTGTCTCAAGTAAATAAATAAAATCTTTAAAATTAGTACATGGGTTTTCCAACTGTTGGTGTACTTTTCAAAGTCTGAACAATATTCATTAACATGGCATCCAGCTGGAGATTACTGAAAGCTTAAGATAGCATCCTCAGAACTCACGACAATCAAGTTAGGGGAACACATTTTTAATCATTTGCAATCTAAAGTGCTCATATTATTCTTAAAGAGAAAATGTATAAATACATAAAGTGAAAATTGTATTCAAAGATACAGACTTCATTTGAAGAATATATAGAAAAAAGTTTAGATGTTTTAATACACTTTTGGTATTGCCCAGCCATGTCTTTGGCAATGTGTAGAGAGATTTTGGGTTCCGAAACCAGGCATCAGGAGAAACACAGAGCAGGCATTGAAGAGAAACGGAAACAGATGTGGATGAACAGATGGGCAGAGTCTTCAAGGTGTCTCTATGAAAGGATGGGATGCTTTAATGTTCTCCAAAGTTCCCTCTTTAGCCTCTTACCTTCCTCACTGTATTTCCTTTCCCTAGATGAACGCGTCCACTTCCCTGCTAGAGCAGAGATCAGAGCTGCCTCCAGATTTTCATTCTTCTCCATCATTTTAAACAAAACTTCAATCAACGAGGCACATATCCAACTATCTAAATTACTACATTACCCAGGGTTCCTTGAGCCTAACCTAATCCATGTGACTATATTCTAGCCAAAGCAATATAAGCAGAAGTGTGATACTTCCAAGAAACTTCTGCTATAGCCTTTTTACTTTCTTCCTTCTAACTGTGATAAACTGTGTAAACAATATATGAGGATCTGAATTACAACTCTAGCAGAAGCTCATCACATTGCAGACAGTTGAGAAGTGAGCCAAAGGAGACAGAATCTTTGTAGAGCTATCACTGTCTTTCTGAACTGGATATCTCAAGAATTCTTTTTGATAAGACAGAAATACATTCTTGTCATCACTAAGTCACTGTTCTATATAGTACATGTGGGAACCTCTAAATGTAGCTATAGAAAGTAATTCCACAATCACAACCCTAGACCCTGCTTTCTCCCCAAAGCTTGTCACCTAAACATCTAGCTACTCACTGTATAGCTTTAGTCGGATATATAAGGCCTCTCCAGACCAAAAAAAACTTAACAATAATAAAAGCTTGTATTGCTTCCAAAACATGCTCTCTATTCTGCTTTTCCTTGCTCCTTTTGAAGGAACTCTATCCATTTATTTACAAAGTGAAATGTCTGAAAACAGAGTGAACTGTCCAGGAAATATTTTTTCCTGCCATTCATTCATCACCTGCCAATAACCAGCATCTGTCCTCTAAAGCAGGCAGGGTGGAGCCGGGCGGGGGGTGGGGGGGGGGGATGTTGGGGGGGGGCATGGCAGGGTGGAGAGGGTGGTCTTCCTTCTGCAGCTATTAGCGATTTCTCTCCACCCCATTGTTATTCTGACTTTGGCCTTTACCAAGCCTTGCCCAAATTACAATAACAACCTTTTTACTGGTATGCCTGACTCTAGTCTCATCTCTGCTAACTCCCTCCTAAAATCCTGTATAAAAATCTTTTGCATCATTTCTCTGCTTAAAATCTTTTCATGGGAACCATGAAGGTGGATGAAGCCAGCTTCCTTGAAATGACATGCAAGATTCTTCAGGATCTAGCAAGCACTAAGTCCCTAAAGGCACGTGTGAATGTATCTCCCTTCACTGTCTCTTTCCACTGTCCACTAAAGTACATTCAATCTTGGAAAAGTTATGTTCTTCCAGGCCTCTGTATCTTGTCTATGCACCTCTGTTCACCTGGAATGACCTTTCCTCTAGTTACATGCCTAGACAATTCACTTAAATATACAGCTCAGGTGAACACACAGCCGAGAAGCTGTCACTGGTATCTGCACAATAAAATTCCTGCATACTTTTACAATTGTGTCTCTCAAATTACATGGCAATTGTTTATTTGCATATGTGACTCCCATAATAAACTGTGAAGTTGTTGAGTCTTTTTATCTTGGTGGTTTCACTGCCTGCAGTATTAATAATAACATGTACTATTTACTAAAATATACCTGCATTATTATAATTAATAGTAATAGCCAACACCAGTTGAGAACATGATAGACATTGACACTGTTATACAAGTGGTCCTCTACAATGGTGATAACATCTTTAGTAAAAATTGTACTGCAAATTCTGGATTTTGGTCATTCCTGGGCTAGCTCTTGTGCACCGCCAGGCAGCTGCAGGGAGCACAGCTTGCCGTCAACTCAGTGGTCACAAGAGGAAGCCACAGATGTGGCTCTGCAGTGCATTCTGGTACTGAGCTAAAATACTCAGTAGATCAGGTTCATTCAATGCATTTATCACTTAACGAAGGGCTTTATTGAGATTTAACTCCACAATAAGCCAAGGGGCACCTGTACTGTGTTGGTATCTCAATAAATTAATCATCAAAACAACCAATGAGGTGGCAATATTACTATTTTACATGTAAAAAATTAAAGCACAGTGAGGTAAAGTAACATGTAGAGACAGGCTTTGCCTGTGGAAAATCAGCCCCATGTACATGCACTTGACCTTGGAATCAGCATATGCTCCCAGGGAAGGAGCTTTGCTTTCTTCTCATTTTCCTGTTTTTGGTCAAAATCTTATAAGGTTCAAAAACAGATGTTAAATCTATGGGTTGGGGGTGGAAGTCGAAGAAAATGTATTTATATTATGAAAAGCAAATTGATTTCTCAGCACAGAGGTTTCCAGACATGGCAGATGATCAGGACATGCTGGTGGGAAGGGAGTGGTGCATCCAATACACATTCCCGGCCCTGGCCATGATCTACTGTATCAGCATCCCAAAAGCTAAAGTAGCATTAGTTTAAAATGTACACAAAACTTCTGGGGATTTTAATCAGACATTGTTATTTCTACTCAAGTCCAGAAACACATACATCAGGGTACTTCCAAAAGTTCATGGAAAATGGAATTAAAAGCTAAGCTTATTTTAATGCAAAGGAAATTTGAAGTCTGTGCACACAGAGGTCTTCAAAAAGTTCATAGAAAATGCACATGATGGAAAAATAATGCTGTCTTATTCTTCCAAAACTGATGATTTACTAATGCTATTTTATGTTGACTTGAGTACACTGCTTATTCATATTTTATTTTTAAACACATTTCTTCATGTAAACCTCCTGGAGAATTAACAATTCAGACAAAAGCACCATCGGAGGGAAGGAGTATTTCTCATGAGTGTGGAAAGGCATAGTCTATATGGTCAGTGCTTCACTTCCTTTAGACTACGTGATACCAATTTGATAAAATTGTTAGTTTAAAAAGAAAGTATTACAGGGCCAGCGCCATGGTGTAGCGAATAAAGCCACCACCTGCGGTGCCAGCATCCCATATGGGGACTGGTTTAAGTCCCAGCTACTCCACTTCCAATCCCGCTCTCTGCTATGGCCTGGGAAAGCAGCAGAGGATGGCCCAGATCATTCGGCCCCAGCACCTATGTGAGAGATCCAGAGGAAGCTTCTGGCTTCTGGCTTCTGGCTTCAGATCAGCACGGATCTGGCCACTGGGGCCAGTGGATGAAAACCTTTCTCTCTCTCTCTCTCTCTCTCTCTGCCTCTGCCTCTCTGTAACTCTTTCAAATAATAACTAAATGTTTAAAAAAAGAGAGAGAGAGAGAGAAAAGTATTCTATGGACACAGTGAGATCAGTATCAGAAGTAGAACACAAATCTTCTAATTCTTAGTTTGGCATCCTTCTCACTTTATCACATGGTCTAGAAGGCAAGAGGCAAACATAACGTAAATGTGAGCATTTCATAAGTTAGTAAAACTGTGTCTGATGATGAAAGTCCAAAGCTGGAGAATATCCTCTACTCGTTGAGTGACTTTGGACAAGGACCCCTGTCCTCCCTAAAACTCAGTCTCCTCTTTTTCAAGTATTCCACACATCATACTTTCCCTAATTTTTTTGTAGAATCAAGTTAATTATAGAGTTTAACCCAGAGCTTGGTAGTATTATTACTGCTCAGATGATGTTCCATTAACATGACTAATAGTATCACAATGAGAGAAATAACTCTTAGTATGATGATCTGGTGTAAAACAATAGGATGTGTTCTATTTACTGAGATCTTTCTTCCAAATGGATTTAAATGTTACCATTTCTCATATCTCACAGAAGTTTATGATACAATGCTATTATTTTACATTTTGAACTACTCAAAAGTAGGATGCTTAAGGATGCAACTGAAATCCACATTTAGTGGTGCCACTATCCCAGGGATGGCGTAAAAAGTTATGATGCTACTAAAGACTCAGCAAAATTCCTCTCAATGTTGATAATGCTTGAACTTCAGGTTTTAGTGCAATTTAGAAAACTTTTCAACACTTCCTCAAGCTACACCTCCTCCTAAGTAATTCATCTTGATCTCTCCAAAGCAAGTTTTCATCCAACAACTTTCTCAGCAACTCAGATTGAGTAGGACAAACAAGAAGAGCAACCTTCACCCCCTGCCAGTCACACACCAGAGAACTGTATTCTCCCAAAAGAAGCCAGGAGGTTTACTTGGAATAAATTATCCCCAAGCCCTTTGATATGAGACACCTGTGTAGGACTCCACTTGTTACACAGTTGATTAAGCTTTATTTCATTTAATTTATGTTAAATCCACCACTTAACTTTTTTTATGTAAATAGGATATATGACATATAATATGGTTGTCTGCGGGTGAGTAAATGAAGGGCATGCCACAGCAACACTGATGAAGTCATCACTTCAAAGAAATTTTTAAAACTAACCGAGAAACAAAGAAGTACTGAAGTTCAGTAATTAATAGTGATAAAATAAGTAATCAGACATTTCTCTGCAGTAAATTTTGAATTTCCTTAAAAATCCCAGATCTTGGCCATTGTATCAGATCAGAAGAGAGGTTCAGGGGTATATATAACCTATTAAAGATAAAAACTGTCTGGCTTCAAATAAAAATTTTTTTATTCAAAAGAATTCAATAATAACCCTTCAATTATGATTGATCATTAAATCCATCAAAGTCACAGTACATGACTAAAATTTTTATCACTACATAGCAAAATCCATCTAAAGAAACTAAAATGAAAAGAAGAGATGATTAAAGTATTTCATTTCTCCTTGTGGGATATATAAATGTAGGTCAGTACATTCCAGTGGTCAGAAAGAGGTTAATGCCAGCTCTAGATTTAGTTAAAAGGTGCATTTGAGGTTATAATGATTTTGATAGTATGGTAATAATTTCCGGACATTGCCCTCCCTCCTCACCATTTTCCCAAACCTTGAGAAAGCCTTTTGAGTCTTTCCATATATGCCACTTTTACAAAGAAGCAGAGCCTTTGAAAGAAAAACATTTTTGGCTCCGTTAATGCTAGTGTATTCTTCCAGCCCAGTATTCAGTGTTCAAGACTGGACAGGCAATTACATGCAAATTTGTTGGGAGCTAGGAGGTTCATTTACTACATTCAACCCCATAGAAGAAGATCAATAGAAGTGCAAAACCTAATCCCAGATGAAAGCAACGTGATCAGGTAATGGTTATAGAGTTAAGGCCCTCTGAAGAATGTTGGGAATCAAAAGGGCATGCTAGAGAAAAGCATTATGCATAGTGCTTTTTTGAACCATATGGGAAAGGCAAGAGACAAAGTGAACCAAAGAGTTAGAATACAAGAAGGTAGACATGCAGTTCAACACAAATTGTTAGGGTTTTTCTAAAGATATGAATGAGGATTGGACCAATTAAAAATGGCTGCCTCGAAAACCTTTTGTTAGCTGTTTAAAGAATAGTGGTTTGCAAACCATGGCTCAAACTTAAACCACAGAATCGATGCTTGTATTTAATTCTTAAGTAAAAGAGGAACCCTTTACTGCTAGTTTTCTTATCTTTTCGTATTTGTGGATATTTTTTCTGATATTTTCCCCTACTCAAGGCCACATACATTGCTGATATCAACAAAAGTTACTCAACATTTCCTAATAAAATAAAGAATATGTAAGGTAAGCATTATTGTTGATTTCATGAAAAAAAGAACATAGGAGAGAACTGAGTGGGAAATGGCTGATATTGTTCTGGTTGGATGTTAAAATATTTGAATATGACCACAGGCTGTGAAGAGGGAAGCAGCCTGCATTATGAAGGGAAAACAAAAGCCCATGAAGCATAACTAGTCTCCATCAGTACTGATTATCAGTGTCTCCAGGAAATACTGTGGGTATACTTGGCCTACTGTCCAGCAGGTTTCCCAAGGGCCCTAGGATGATTTCAAGAGTTTCCATATATCCTGTTGACCTTCGCTGGAGAAAGAAGTCTTTAAAATAAGATTCTAAGAGTTTTCAAAAAAAAAAATCTAAGAACTCCAATGAGAAAATTGGCCAGAAATTTCTTTTCAAGTTAATTTTGGTCCTCTAAGGAGCAGATGACAAGAAAAAAATTAAACATGTTATCAGAGGAAATGCCCATGACAGAAAATGGCATAGGAGCTGGGGAAGACGGGGAGAACTGTCAGACCACGACATCAGTCTGAACTGCAGAGAAGGAGCCCCCTAGGCTGTCGTACATTCTAGAGGAGGTTGGGGAAGACTGAAGGCAAGTCTTGAGCCAACATGGTCACCGGGGAGTCCGGGATCTAGCAGGTACCTACCTGTCTTGTTATCTCTGCTATATTCTATCTTGGAGAAATTGATAAGAAGAGCAGCCTTGGCCCAAACATGGCAACAGAGTTCACAGTCCAGCAGCCTTGCCTTTAGCTACTTCACTGCAATTGGAGGTCATCAAGGCACCATGGCTACCACACTCTGAACCAAGGAATAGGTCAAATCCATTCTTCAACCTACTGCTACTCTGGTTCAGGACACCAGACAGAATTCTAGGTAACTTGGAGTTAGTCACTTGATCATATTTCATTGTCATGATCTATCTTGTAATGCCAATTGGAAATTCATTTAGAGCTCTAATCCTTTGATACATTTTAGATACACTGCCAGGCTTGTGTCTTCAGTTTTATTATTCAAAACTAAAACAAAGGCTTTTTCTTTTTCCAAACTAATTGTCTCTGGATTAGTTATTCACAAACTAAGATTTCATTCTGGTAAGATTCTATTCTAGGTGCAGTTAGGATATGATGCAATATGAACCATTTATCTATGTGCAATCCCTGATTGAGTAATGTTCTACACTAGGTACAGTACATGATATGATGAAATGTAATCTATTTGTGTGCAACACCAGATTGAGAAAATGACACAGTATGATCCAGACACAGGTAAAATTGTCTAAGGAAAGCTTAAGAGCCAAAACCTAGAATGTAATATGTACCTAGAACATAATACCTTAGTGATTACTTGGTGAATCACAATGTCATTACAGAAAGCTGCTGTTCTTTGAGAATAATACACATTTTAGATAAAAATATATTCTGGATAGAAGACTCTGGGTTAGTGACTTTGACCTAATTCTGATTTTGAAGATTATAATAGCAAATTTAATCTATTTTTATAAATGAAATTTATCAAAGACATTTCTTTCCATGAAAAAATAATCTAGAATCCTTGCCTAATTCTCTATATTAATTAAAGGAGAAAAGGGAAGGAAATAACTCTAAGAATAACTTAAATATAATTTAAAAGTAAGTAACAAATGGGGAAATATTTAGACTATGCATTGCAAATACTTAATTTAGTCAATAATAAAAGTACGAATATACAAATTGAAAAAATGAGAAAAAGTCATGAATTAAAATATGCAGAAGAAATGCAGTTTGTATATTAAAAAACAATTTCACTTCCCATGGATGAAATACACTTTAAGCAAAAGGCTGCTATTTTCATTTATATAATTAGAAACATAAAAATAATAAAATTTTCTATTGGCAAGGATTTTGGGAAGCAAGTCTATCTTGGAAATACTTTGAAATTTCTCTCAGAGTCAGTGTAATACAATATACTAAAGGCCTTAAAAATGACTGGATTCTACTTTCAGAAATGTTATTAAAATCATTTTTAAAGCTAATTAACATATGAACTATAACAATATTTATGATAAGGTTCTAAGTAAAATCCTAGTTTCTATTTTTGTCTTTTGTGCCTCCATTTCTATTGACATTGCAGGACTAGTTGCAATATATGAATACTTGGATGGCCGCATATTTCTCCTAGTTTTGATTCAAAATTCTGCTGTAAAATCAGTATCCCCATGCTTATTCCTTGAAAAATATGACAGAAAATAGATGTTTTGAAAATGGTCCAGCATTTATTTCACCCAAGTTTAAGGAACACATGGGTAAGGATATTATTCAAATGTTTCATAACTTCAATATCCTCACAAATGGCCAATAGTGTGAAAAAGGCTATGGAGGATGACCTGAAGCAAACTATTAGAAAAGAGAAATCAAGGAGAGTTGACAAAGAACAAAGAGAGGGCCATCCTCACAGGGTCTCCTGGTCAGACCCCAGCTCTCTCACCCTCCCTCTTCAGGCTTGATAAGATGAAGATGGCACTCTACAGAAAACCCCATGAAGATTATAGATGCTAGATGGTGTGTGTCAAAGTCTTTGCCCTCCTCTGTGTATAGAATGGGCATGTGTAAAGCATCAGAGATTATTATCACCACCTTGAAAATCAGAAGTCAGGGACAGATGCTGTGGCACAGATGGTTAAGCCACAGCTCGGGATGCCTGCACCCTGTATCAGAGTACTATTTAGTGTCCTGGCTCCTTTACTTCCTATACAGCTCCCTGCTAAAGCCCCTGGGAAGGCAGTGGGTGACAGCCCAAGTGCTTGGGTTCCTACCTTCTCATACCAGAGACCCCAGTGGAGTTGCTGGCTCCTGGCTCCAGCCTGGCCCAGCCTCAGTTGTTGAGGAAACTTGGGGAAGACACCTGTGGATGGAAGATCTTTCTCATTCTGTCTCTCCCTCTCCCTCTGTCGCTCTGCTTTTCAAATAAATAAATAAATCTTTTTTAAAAAATAAAAACAGGAGCTGGTCCTTCTGAGTTTCTAAAGGAGACACAGCTGTGCCCAATCAGGCTTAAATGAGTATTCACAAGACAAACATATAACAGATATTTCTTCCATTCCAAAAAAAAAAAAAAAACTAACTTCAAGAGAAAAGCCCCATAATCCACTAGTGGTCCTATCAATTCAACTCAGATTTTTTTGCTATCATCGTTTACTTAGGATTTGTTGGGAATGCTATATATTCTGTGAACCCCATCTAGATCTGTTTGTCTTCTTACTTTTTTAGAGTAAAAAAATCTCCCAATATGCTCCCCCTACTATGGCCTAAAGAAAATAATAATAATTACCATGATTTATTAAGTAACTACTACAGGACAGGCTCACAGTTAGATCCAAGGAATTAGCAAGCTTGCCCATGGTTACTTGAGCAGGCATAGGTTCCTTGGCATGGCATTCAAAGCTCTTCACACTATACCTAACCATTGGTTTTCCTCATTGTTAAATGCAAAAAGGCCACAGCATCTGAAGGGAGCTCAAGGAGTAGTAAGTAATGATCACTTTGAGCTGACTTATTATGTGAAACTTGATGGAGGTAGAGAAATCAACTGGGTCCTTGTGTAGAGATTTAGAAAAGCAAAAAGAGTAAGAGATGCATCCTTGCCAGGAGAGAGCAGCGGGGCAGGGAGTAGCTGGTAAACATATACCCAGGTGAACTTTCAGTGGGCCATCACCATCCAGAACTGGAAAATAGTCAATAAACAATGCTTGTAACTGTAGATAATGGTTCTAGGAAGGCTCAGAATTAAAACTCCAATTGTGATAATATACAATGGTAGAAAAAAAAAGGTACCCAAACTGCTAATCCTTTTACCAACTTAACAATGAGATTAACAAGATTGCCAATAATGATAATATGAGTAATACGTTGATAGACTCATGTAAGCACATATAGGGAGGTACGTTAAAAAGTTCATGGAAATGGAACTTAAAAAATGTATTTAGGTGCAAAAACATTTGAAACCATGCATAGCTTTTCACAGTATGCATTTTTCATGAACTTTTTGAAGATTCTTCTGTGTGTGATAGATTCATATCTGTGGTAGATTCAAGTAAAAATTTGTTTTAACTCCATTCCATGTTTCATTGATACAGACATGTCCTTCCTTTCATGTTCATGTCTTTGAAATTGAAGTGTCTTTGAGTCAATGACACCTTAAAAATCACTGTAATCTGAAAACACTACTGACTTAATGTCTACTTATGCTAGGCAAAGTTGGATGATCTTCCTTGTGGCTTAATTAGGGAACTACAACTTAATTTTCAGCTAACAAAACAATTGAAGGCCATTAGAGAAAATAGGAACTCTGAGTGCTGCTTAAAATCTTCCCGCCAACATTTTCTGAGAAGATGAAGTCCACATTAAAAACAATCAGAGGTTGTTGGTTTCCTAGAAAGTCATGCTGGAGACATCTGTGGAACAAGCTTGGTGCTAACCCTATTCAACAGTCCTCTTCATGTACAGAGTAAAGCATTTTGTGGGAAAGAATGAACATAAATGATTCAGTGTTGGAAAATAAGCCAGAAGAGTCAAATTCTGAATTTAAAGATATGTTAGAACAATCCTAATATTCTTCCCTTCTAGTTTCCTTTTTATGAATATTTGAGGAACAGGTGATTAAATCATGTATGATATCTGAATGTATTTAAAAGGGTTCTGTCAACAAGTATGAAATAAAAATTCTTAAAGTGATAAGAATACATTGTGTTGAGGTTTAATTAGCAGTATTTTTTTCTGAATTGGTGACTAACACAATGGTACGTCTTACAATGAATACGTTTTACAGTCAATGAAATAAGCACTAACAGAAAATACCTTTAAATGCTTTCAAAACCCCTTAATCCCTATCAAAACAGATGGAAAATCTGCTAAAACAGTAGCCCATCAGCTGGTAAACAGAATAATGCAGAAATTGTGCAGTGTAATTATCCATCATTACAGCAAACATGTGCCTTTAGCCCTGAGATGAGTAAACCCATAATGAATTTACTCCGAAGTACATAAGGTGAGTAAGCAATTCTCTTGTAGCAAACTGCTTGCTGTTATGAGGTAAATTAACTCTTCCAGACACCATTTAATAAATCGCTTCTTACAGAGTACTAAATTGTACCCTGATGTTCTGGGAAGTTAATTTGCCACACAGAAGAACTTTTCTCCTACAGGGTATTTTATTCCTCCTACCTTACATCGATCATGTAGAGGCTAAGGAAGTCATCTTGATTACTGTGATGCTTTAGAGGTTGGCCATTTAAATGAAATACACCATGAAACCAACAACAAAAAATGAACCAAATTAAATGCCGTTAGGAAGCTTGGTAGGCTGTTTTTCAGACAATGGTTTCAGGGTTGCTTTTTGTTCTGTTTTGTTTTCAGGGAAAAAGTTTGTGTAGTTTTAAAGTTTAAGGCTTTTTTGACTCTAGTATTCTACAAGTTTTCTGTTTTGATTTGTTTTGTTACCTGTCCTCCTTCTGTTGCTAAGCAGATGGGACACGTTGTTATGTGACATTTTATACAACCACTTCCATGCAGCCTCAATGGTAATGGCCAGAGGTCATGAAAACATAAAACCATGCACTGAGAACTGAAGCACTTGACTATGTGTTCCACCTAAACTACAAAAAAAAAAAAAATTGTGTGAATGTAACAATAACGATATCACTAATTATTAAATAAATTTTTCTGTGGATTACCCAATTTCATTATTCATTGGGTCTTTGTGAATATGGGGGGGGCAGTATTAGAGTCATCACCATCATCAGCACCACGTTTCAGGAGAGAGAAATGAGATTATGAACTTCAGGCTAAAGGTAGATACACGGCAGTGATGGGAAATGTGTTTGATTCATTTGACTTCTTATCCAGAAAATATCAAAAGTAGATGTCTTAACACATGTAATAAAAGCTAATTTAAAGGTATATTTTGGCTTACTGTAGCTCAATATGCTATATTTGCATATTTCTTATTTTTGAATAGTATTTAATAATAGTGTTGATAGCTATCAATTATCACACTGAGTTTACTAGGTAGCCAGATAAATGCTTTTTTTTTTTTTTTTGACAGGCAGAGTTAGACAGTGAGAGAGAGAGAGAGACAGAGAGAAAGGTCTTCCTTCCATTGGTTCACCCCCAAAATGGCCACTGCAGCCAGCGAGCTGCGCACATCCGAAGCCAGGAGCCAGGTGCCTCCTCCTGGTCTCCCATGCGGGTGCAGGGCCCAAACACCTGGGCCATCCTCCACTGCCTTCCCGGGCCACAGCAGAGAGCTGGACTGGAAGAGGAGCAACTGGGACAGAATCTGGCACCCCAACCAGGACTAGAACCCAGGGTGCCAGCGCCGCAGGCAGAGGATTAGCTAAGTGAGCCACAGGGCCAACCAAAATGCTTTTCCTAAACCATCCCATATACTCCTCTGAACATCATAGACATTATGAAAAATCTAAGGTTCTGAAATCTAAGATCAAGATAATTTAGTACATATTAGAATGAAGATTAAAACTCCCATGTTCCCAGTTTCTAAATTTGCATCTGTAACCACTACAGCATACTGTCCCAACTGCCAACTCTCAGATTTTTTCAGAAGATTCTCTTTCCATTGGTATTATGGGTTATTTTTTTCATAACTCCAGCTTTAATTCATGTTTTGCCTTCTCAGGGAACACAGTGAAAGTGAATTTGCAAAGCAATAAAACGTTTGCCTTCAGAAGGCAAGGTAAGTCAAAGGATGATAGGGAACTTAGAGGCAGGTTTCCCACAGTGACATGGGTATATGTGTATGGGGTTAGCTGCTGTAGCATACACAAAACAGAGAAAAGCCAGAGACCAAGTGCATGGTTCACTAGAAAGAGAACTTTAACAAGGATAAGAAACTTGATTTTTAGTTGATTTTTAATGTCTGTAACAAGTATTGAATAGATGCAAAGAAACATCTATAAATACCAATAACAAAAAGAATCACAGTAAATTCCACACCTGTCTAGGCATATCCAGTTAATAGAGAATTCTGTTGTTACTTGTGGAGCCCCAGCTTCTCTTACACTGTTTTCCTGAATTTCAGGTTTCTCATTCCCCTTGTTTTTTCATAGTGCTACCACACAGTAAACTATGTATTGCCCAGTTGTGCATATTGTAGGTCATGGGCTCTTCTGTATTCAGCTGCTTTCCTTCATGACCTGCATTTTTCCACTCAATATGAGAATTCTGAGATATAGTCATGAGTTGGGTTCCTGTTGCTTATAATTGCAGTTCATTCTTTTTTCCTTAACAATTATTTATTTATTCACTCCTTTTTCTTTAATGTTTTACTTATTTTATTTTCTTGGAGAGAGAGGCAGAGAGAGATCTTCCACCTGCTGTTTCATTTCTCAAATGCCCATACATCTATGGCTGGACCAGGCCAAAGCCAGGAATTGGAAACTCAGTCCAAGTCTCCCACACGGGTGGCAAGAACCCAAGTACTTGAGCCATCACCTACTGCCTCCTAAGAGTGTGTGTTAGCCGGCAGCTGGATTAGAAGCAGAGCCAGGAATTGAACCCAGGCATTCCCATACATGATACAGGTGTCCCAAGAGGCATCTTAATCACTACATTATTTATTTTAATTTGACACATAGCATTGCATGTATTTATCTATACAATATTATGTTTTGAAGTATATGTACATTGTATAATTATTTTTAAATTGCATTATGTATGTGGATACATTTATCTCATACCAAAATTTTTAACCATGCTAATTTTAATGGGTACCTGCATGCTTCTAGTTTTTCAATAGCATAAAAGCTACCACTCTGAAGATTTTTCTACATTTCTTTTGGTGCAAGAATTTCTCTAGAGTACACATGTACAAGTAGACATACTGGCTCATAGGATGTGCTTATAGTCAACTTTTCCAGATAGTGCCCATGATGTTCAAAAGGGCTTGTAAAAGTGTATCTGCCTCCTGCAATGTGTGAATAATTACCAACAATAATTTTAGCCTGTGAAAATTCTATATTACTGTGGTTTAGATTTGATTTCCTTGAAAACCAATGAGATTGAACTTCTTTTCGTCTGACTATTGAACATTCAAGTTTATTGTTCTGTGAAGTACCTGTTCAAGTCTTTTGTCCATTTCTATGCTGGGCTGTCTTTTTCATTCGGACTTGTTTGCATTCTTATGTGTTCTGAATACTAACCTATTTTCAGCCCTGTGTGTTAAAAAGATCCTCAGAGGCTTATATTTTCACATTCTCTGTGAGGTCTTTGAATAAACAAAAGTTCTAAATTGTATTGAAATCAAATTTTTTTGCTTATACTTTGCATATTTGCCTCTTTTTAAATAAATCTATCCCTACACTGAGGTCATAAAGACTGTCTCCCACATTGTCCAGCAAAAGTTTCACAGTTTGTCTTCATACCTAGGTCTTCAGTATACTAGGAACAGATATCTGTGTTGTGTAAAACATGAGGTCTAATTTCATTATTTTACTAGATGATTATGTCCCCAATGTCATTTGTGGAAAAATCAGTTTTCCTTAGTTCTCGGCAGTGCCATCTGAATCATAAATCAAATTTCCAGACATGTGAGAATCTGTCTGGGAGCCCTCTATGCAACTCCATTACTCTTTTCATTAGCCCATTTGCCAGCATCATATTGTTTTAATTACTCTACACTTGTATTAATTATTGGGGTCTGGATAGAAAGTTTCTTCACTTAAGTTTTTTGTTCTGAGCCAGTGCCTGGGCTCTACTTGGCTTTTGACTCTCCACATAAATATTAAGATTCACTTACAAAGAAAATTATGTTATGATTGCTATTGAGATTATATTTAATCTTGTAATTTTGGCAAAATGTAAACCTGCATTATCATTGAATCTTCTAGTCCACAAATATCATGGAGTCTTCCATTTATATGGGCTTTTTCCAGTGTAGTTTGGCAAAGGCTTATTATTTTCTTTGTAAAACTCATTCTTATCTTTTGTAGACGCTTTCCCCTAAATGTTCTATAATTCCAAGTTCTTATAAATCATATTCTCTTACTAAATTCTGCATGGAAATATACTGATGTATTAATTTTATATCTAGCCACCTTGCTAATTTCTCTTGTTAATTAAATTTGCATAATATGTTGTTTTCTATAGAAAAAAATTTGTTGCAAACAATCTCTTCTTTTAAGGTCCAGATACTTATGTAGTTTACTTTTCAATTTGTTTTTGTATCAATGTGTTGGTTAGAATCTCTAGCACAATGTAAACAAGCAATATTAATAGTATACAGATTTGTCATGTACCCCAGCTTAAAGGAAATCATCCCAATATTTTTCTGTTAACTGAATTATTCCACTAAAATGTTACACATTTCTTGAATATGAATATCATCTACTTTTAGCTTGCTAAAAATGTTTATAATAATTTAGACAGATCCTGAATTTTACCAAAAGCTTTTTTCTCCATCTGTTGAAATGATGATGTATATTTCTTTTTTCTTTTATTAATATGATAAATTAGAAATTGGCTTTTGTTCTAAGTAAGGTCCTTGCATTCCTGGAAGAATGCCAATGTAGTCTGTTATTTTCCGTTTTATAAATTAAGTATTTCATCTTGTTAGTATCCTGCTTAGGAGATGCTCCTCTCTCCTTATGCGCAAGATGATACTTTCTAATTTCCAAACTAGTTTGTATGAAATTGGAATAAAAAATTCCTTGGCTGTTACGTAATCTTCATTGGTTTAAGCAGCTGGCATTAACATTTTGGTTTGTCTGGTTTCTGTAGAAAGGGAAGTTTTTAACTACTGAATCAATTCATTTAATGGTTATAGGATTACTGTGATTATATATTTCTATTGTATTACTTTTGATAAGTTATATTTTGAGAAACATTTCTAGATCTAATAAGATTTCAGTTTTGGTGTAATATGGTTCATTAATCTTTGAATGTATGCACACTCTGCAGCCAAGGCATTTTTCATGCCAAAATGATTATTTTTGTTTTCTCTTTCATTCATGATCAATTTGGCCAGTGAGTTGTTTTTTACAAACAACAAACTCTTGACCTTACAGATTTTATTACACTTTTTCCTTCCATTTTATAATAATTTCCACTCAATCTACATTTTGGGGTTATAGTCTGTTGGGTTTTTCTTTAAATGTCATAAGGTAAAATTTTACCTAATTAATATTCTTTTTTCTTTTCTAATGTAAGCAGTTAAAGCTACAAACTTCTCTGAGTTACAAAATGTAACATTTTTGTTCTCATAAATATTTTCTAGTTTTTATTATAATTTTTATTTGTCATATGATTTATTAACATTTATTTTGAAAGTCAGAAGTTTAAATCATATAATTCCTCTTTATCTCTACTTAGCCATTTGACTTAATATCACTTTTGTCATATCAATGTAATTCAACTTTCTTTTGATGAGTATTTTTCTGATTATTTTATTATATAAGTGTGCATAGTGTATAAATATATGTACATATGTAATTAAATGCTAAAATGTTTGAATTTATATGTATATATAAAATGTATCTATATTGTCTGAATATGTATTTGTATAAATGTTTTTATTGTTTACATATATATATGAGATTTTTTTATCCTGTCCACTTTTTATTTTAAAGAATTATTTATTTATTTGAAAGTCAGTTACACAGAGAGAGGAGATGCAGAGAAAGAGAGAGGTCTTCCATCCAATGGTTCACTCACCACTACACCACAGCACCAGCCCCAATCCTGTCTACTTTTAACATCCTCTGTTTGGCTTTGGTGTCCTGAATTTGCACTCTAATATGTGTGAATTTTTTTTTAATCATCCTATGGCATCTGCAATGGTCAGTGGTTCTGAAAATTGGTTACCTTAAACATCTTTTTATTAAAAAATATTTTTACTCAGAAGCACTCAGAATATTATCAAATAGCTACAACTTTTTTAGCAATTATGGAGTGGTATTAGGAGAACAGCAACTATTTCCTATAAGGTGCATCAAAGACAATTAACAGTGAAAAACTACTGTCCTGAAATAGCACTAACCTGTGCTGCAGAGGTCCTTGACAACTTATAACTCTCATTCTGTACCAGGCAAGATTATTGGCTGAAAATATCACCAGGACAGGGCTGTTTGAGGAAGAACTTCTAAGATCAATCCCATTCACAATAGCTACAAAAACAATCAAATACCTTGGAATAAACTTAACCAAGGAAGTTAAAAATCTCTACGATGAAAATTATAAAACCTTAAAGAAAGAAATAGAAGAGGATATCAAAAAATGGAAAAATCTTCCATGTTCATGGATTGGAAGAATCAATATCATCAAAATGTCCATTCTCCCAAAAGCAATTTACAGATTCAATGCAATACCAATCAAGATACCAAAGACATTCTTCTCAGACCTGGAAAAAATGATGCTGAAATTCATATGGAGACACAGGAGACTTCGAATAGCTAAAGCAATCTTGTACAACAAAAACAAAGCCGGAGGCATCACAATACCAGATTTCAGAACATACTACAGGGCAGTTGTTATCAAAACAGCATGGTACTGGTACAGAAACAGATGGATAGACCAATGGAACAAAATAGAAACACCAGAAATCAATCCAAACAACAGCCAACTTACATTTGATCAAGGATCCAAAACCAATCCCTGGAGTAAGGACAGTCTATTCAATAAATGATGCTGGGAAAATTGGATTTCCACGTGCATGAAGCAAGACCCCTACCTTTCACCTTACACAAAAATTCACTCAACATGGATTAAAGACTTAAATCTATGACCTGACACCACCAAATTATTAGAGAGCATTGGAGACACCCTGCAAGATATAGGTACCAGCAAAGACTTCCTAGAAAAGACCCTGGAGGCGCAGGCAGTCAAAGCCAAAATCAACTATTGGGATTGCATCAAATTAAGAAGTTTCTGTACTGCAAAAGAAACAGTCAGGAGAGTGAAGAGGCAACCGACTGAATGGGAAAAAATATTTGCAAACTACGCAACAGATAAAGGGTTGATAACCAGAATCTACAAAGAAATCAAGAAACTCCACAACATCAAAAGAAACAACCCACTTAAGAGATGGGCCAAGGACCTCAATAGACATTTTTCAAAAGAAGAAATCCAAATGGCCAACAGGCACATGAAAAAATGTTCAAGATCACTAGCAATCAGGGAAATGCAAATCAAAACCACAATGAGGTTTCACCTCACCCTGGTTAGAATGGCTCACATACAGAAATCTACCAACAATAGATGCTGGAGAGGATGTGGGGGAAAAGGGACACTAACCCACTGTTGGTGGGAATGCAAACTGGTTAAGCCACTATGGAAGTCAGTCTGGAGATTCCTCAGAAATCTGAATATAACCCTACCATACAACCCAGCCATCCCACTCCTTGGAATTTACCCAAAGGAAATTAAATTGGCAAACAAAAAAGCTGTCTGCACATTAATGTTTATTGCAGCTCAATTCACAATAGCTAAGACCTGGAACCAACCCAAATGCCCATCAACAGTAGACTGGATAAAGAAATTATGGGACATGTACTCTATAGAATACTATACAGCAGTCAAAAACAATGAAACCTGGTCATTTGCAATAAGATGGAGGAATCTGGAAAACATTATGCTGAGTGAATTAAGCCAGTCCCAAAGGGACAAATATCATATGTTCTCCCTGATCGGCGACAACTAACTGAGCACCAAACGGGAAACCCATTGAAGCGAAATGGACACTATGAGAAACAGTGACTTGATCAGCTCTTGTCCTGACTGTTAATGTACAATGTAATACTTTATCCATTTTAGTATTTTTTTGTTTTGTTTGTTCTAGTACTATTGGTTGAACTTGTAATTAACACACAATTATTCTTAGGTGTTTAAATTTTAACTGAAAAGTGATCCCTGTTAAATATAAGAGTGGGAATAAGAGAGGGAGGAGATGTACAATTTGGGACATGCTCAATCGGACTTGCCCCAAATGGTGGAGTTAGAAACGTGCCAGGGGATTCCAATTCAATCCCATCAAGGTGGCATGTACCAATGCCATCTCACTAGTCCAAGTGATCAATTTCAGTTCACAATTGATCACACTGATAGGTATAAGAGTCAAAGGGATCACGCAAACAAGACTAGTGTCTGCTAATACTAACCGATAGAATCAAAAAGGGAGAGAACGGTCCATCATGGGAAGTGGGATACACAGCAGACCCATAGAATGCAGATGTCCTAAACAGCACTCTGGCCTCAGAATCAGCCCTTAAGGCATTCGGATCTGGCTGAAGAGCCCATGAGAGTATTTTAGGCATGGAAAGCCAAGACACTCTAGGAAAAAAAAAAAAAAAAAAAAAAACTAAATGAAAGACCTCTGCGAGTGAGATCCCAGTGGAAAGAACAGGGCCATCAAAGAAGGAGGTACCTTTCTCTGAAGGGAGGAGAGAACTTCCACTTTGACTATGACCCTGTCGGAATAAGATCGAAGTCAACGAACTTAAAAGGCTTCCATAGCCTTGGCAACTCATGACTAGAGCCTAGGGAGATTACTGCCGCCATAAACAAGAGTGTCAAATTGTTAAGTCAACAACAGGAGTCACTGTGTACTTACTTCTCATGCGGGATCTGTCCTTTGTGTGTTGTCCAAAGTGAAGTAATGCTATAACTAGTACAGAAACAGTATTTTACACTTTGTGTTTCTGTGTGGGTGCCAACTGATGAAATCTTTGCTTAATATATTCTTAATTGATCTTCTGTATATAAAGATAATTGAAAATGAATCTTGATGTGAATGGAATGGGAGAGGGAGGGGGAGATGGTATGGGTGCGAGTGGGAGGGAAATTATGGGAGGGGGGAAGCCATTGTAATCCATAAACTGTACTTTGGAAATTTGTATTTACTAAATAAAAATAAATAAATAAATATATAAATAAATAAAATAAAGACACACTTAACAGTGCATTAATCATACCCAAAAAGAATACACTGTACAGTGTAAAAACAAATTTTACACATCGTTACTATTATTTTATTTAAAAGGGGTGAGCTGGGATGGGCACTATGGTACAGCAGTTAAGAAACCTCTTGGGTTGCCAGCATCCTGTATAAAAGTGCCTTGATTCAAGTCGCACTTGGCTTCTGATCCAGCTTCCTGCTAATGGACACCCTGGGAGGAAACAGGTGTGAAGCAAGTATTTGGGTCCCTGCCACCCACTGTGGGAGACTTGGATAGAGTTCCTGGATCCTAGCCGAAGCCTGGCACTGCTCTGGCTGTCGTGTGCATTGGAGAGTAAAACAGTGGATGAAGGATCTCCCTCTCCCTCTCCTTCTACCTCTCCCGGCCTTTCAAAAATAAGTAAATAAATATTAAAATAATACAATAGATGTGATCTCTGAACAGGAGGTTCAATGTGCTACAGTCAAGAGAAAAGACCGCCCTAGAACCAATTCATTAATCATCTGTTTCTTCATCTTCCTCCTCCTCCTCCTCGTCATCCTCTTCCTTCTTCCTCTTGCTCTTTTCTGCCTTGCTGACCCCCATGCTTGCTGTGGAGGCTTTCCTTTCTGTCAGTGTACAGCCAACTCCTTTTCATATTTGTCCTCCAGCTCAGCAGCCAGCTTTCACTGAAGCAGCTTGTTATCTGAAGCACTGTCACTCCAAATCACTGTCAATCTATTTAACATCACCCATGGACAGGCCAAGATAGTCTTGTTTGACTTTGGGGCAAAGCTTAGAGCAGAACAAGCCAAAGGCCAAGGGTGGCCTCTTGGGTGCATCGGGATCCTTGAAGTCCTTTTGTGTTTCCCCTTTAGAAGGAATATACATTTTTATTTCAGTTTCATAACAACCCCTGTCTTGGCCCCATCTTGAAATTTCTTTTCTTGGTGGCAGAATGGTCCTCCAGCATCTCTGAGCACTTCCTGCAGACTTCTGAGAAGATGGCAGAAGCACTGGGGATGCTTCTTGGGCTCCCCTGGCAAGTCTGCACAGAGAATGCAAATGATAACCTTAGGCCACTTGGCGTCTTAGGATCTGCTGTGCCCATGTTTAGCCAGTTGTCAACAAGGCCCACAGCCACCTGATGTCTGCCCAGCTCTCAAGTGCCTAGCACTGTCCCGAGCAGTGCTATGTATTGCAGTGTTGCCCACCTTAAACACTTGTGGAAAGTTCTCAACTGCTGTTTGTTTAATGATCGCTTCTCCTTGGTTGTCTTTCTCCTTTTTTAAAGAGCCACAATTTCTTTTCATCTCTCTTATTTTTCATCTCCTTTCCCTCATTCTGTATTATAAACACTCTTTGAATATTCATTTACCATAGTGGTAACTCTATACATACTGACATGTGTAGACCTGTGTGTACCATTTGTTGCATATTTTATTTCAAATATTTTTTTATTTCTATAGTTATACTTGATTTTTTAAAAATCTACTTATTCACTATTAAGTCTCCAACTCATTAGCAATTCCTTTTTATCTCTTTAAGCATATTGATAATATATATGTTATAGTGCCTGTACGGAAATGCAAGATCTGAAGTCTTTGAGACTCTATCAAACCTTGGTTACACCAAGTATCATCCACAGTGCCATATTTCCTTTTGGGTGGTTATATTTGTATGAGCACCAGAGTTGAGTACAGGCTACCCCAAAATATGGCATTTGAGACAACAGTAGAGGCAGAAAGAGTTCCTAGACCTTTACCCATGCTTCTCCTCTGCAGCAGACCATAAAAGAATCTCTCTGGGGGCTGGCATGTGTCCTAGTTGTTAAGATGCTACTTGGGATGTCTACATCTGTGTCATAGCACCTGGGTTCAAGTCTCAGCTCCAGCTCCAGATTCCAACTTCCTGTTAATGCACACCCTGGGAGGCAGCAGGTGATGGATCAAGTATTTGGGTCCTTGCTACTTAGGTGGGATACCTGCACTGAGTTTCAGGCTCCTGGCTTTGACCACAGCCAGGGGCCATTCCAGGCATTTGGGGAGTGAAACAGCAGGTAGCAGTCTTTCTCTCTCTCTCTCTCTCTCTCTCTCTCCTCTCTCCTCTCTCCACTCTCCACTCTCCACTCTCCTCTCTTCTCTCTCCTCTCTCCTTCCCTCTCTCCCTACCTATCTCTCTCTACCTCTCTCTCTGCCTTATGCCTGTCAAATAAATAATAAATAAAATATTTTAAAGAGAATGACTTGAACTTGCTCTAAAGTAGAACACAAGACCTCATATCATAAAGGTCCTCTGTTAAGACAGAGAAATGCCTGGAAGAATCTGAATAAACAGGTCTTACTAACTTCCACCCAGTTTATTACCATTGGATCACACCCCTTTGCCCTCTGATCATACTTCCACATGACAATCCACAAAAACTTACAGATTTTCCTGTTTCTTTGGGCTTTCCTTTCTGAAGACTGCTATGTCAAGTACACTTACACAGGACACTATATTGAACATGTTAACTTATATTAAATTAATTCATATGCTTTACTGTTGTCAGTCAGCCTTTTGTTACAGCATCTCAATCACAAACCTTATGATAGGTGAGAAATCTCTCCCCATCTCATGAGTTTATCTTTCTTGCATGTTCATATAGGGGAATTCTTTGGGAATTGAGTTGAATGTAGGATTTTCCCAAAGGATTTGTTTTTGCTTCTCCTTGGTGCCTAGTTCTAATGTTTTGTTTTTTTTTTTTTAGTTGAAAGGCAGAGACCAAAAGAGAAAGAGAGAGAGGGAGGGAGGAAGAGAGGGAAAGACAGAGAGAGAGAGAGAGATGTTACACCTGCTGGTTCACTCCCCAAATACGTGAAACAGCCAGGGTCACAAAAAAGCCTGAGCCAGGAACTCCATTCAAGTCTCCCAACTGGGTAGCACCGAGGTTTGAGAGAGGAAATTGTTATTGATGCTAACAGTGTAGGAAAGAGATCAGGTCTAATTCTAGATACCTATTCAATGAGACTAGAGCCCACATCTAAGAATGTCCCAAAGCTCAAAGTCCATCTGCATCCAGAAAATGCCTTCACCCTGACAGCAGCTTTAGTGCCAGTTCCCACTCCAGAAGCCTGCTTTTACTAAGTTGTTTGCCTCTGTGTGGGTCCTCAGACTCTGCAGACAAAAATACAGAAAGTTTAATTACATTTGAATTTCAGCTAAGCAACAATTTTACAGAAGCGTTCATATTCTGTGCACCATTGGGGGCATACTCATACTTTTAAAAATTATCCTAGGAGGCCACCACTGTGGTTTAGCGGGTAAAGCTGCCGCCTTGTAGTGCCGGCATCCCATATGGTCACCGGTTCAAGTCTTGGCTGCTCCACTTCCAATCCAGCTCTTTGCTATGGCCTGGGAAAGCAGTGGAAGATGGCCCAAGTTCTTGGGCCCCTGCAATCATGTGGGAGACCTGGAAGAAGCTCCTGGCTCCTAGCTTTGGATCAGCACAGCTCCAGCCATTGCAGCCAAGTGGGGAGGGAACCAGCAGATGGAAGACCTCTCTCTCTCTCTCTCTCTCTCTCCCTCTCTGTGTGTGTGTGTGTGTGTGTAACTCAGACTTCAAGTAAAAATATAAATAAATCTTTTTTTAAAAAAAGTATCATTGCCTGGAGCCGGCACTGAGCATAGCAGGTAAAAGCGCCACCTGCAGTGCCGCCATCACATATGGGTGCTGATTCGAGCCCTGGCTGCTCTACTTCCATTCAGGTCTCTGCTATAGCCTGGGAAAGCAGTAGAAGATGACCCACATGCTTGGGCTCCTGCACTCTGTGGGAGACCCAGAAAGAAGCTCCTGGTTCCTGGCTTTGGATTGGCGCAGCTCCAGCCATTGAGGCCATCTGGGGAGTGAACCAGCAGATGAAAGACCCCTCTCTCTCTCTCTGTGCCTTGCCTCTCTGTAACTCTGCCTTTCAAATAAATAAATAAATATTTTGTTTAAAAAATTATCCTTTCCTTATCTGAAACTCAAATTTGATTTAATTTCCTGTAGTTTTTTTTTTTTTTTCTGTCAACACTGTGTCAAGGAATGATGTATGTAAGGATCCCCTTAAAAACCATATTAAAGAGCATTTCTAGTTGTTTTCTGCAGGGGGGCTGTCAGAAGATCAAGTTTGCAGGTTGCTGGAAGCAGACACATGCGTGCCCTTCCCCTGTCCCTCGCTCAGCTTGTGAAACTGCGGACATCACTTTCCTCTGGAACATCAGTACCCACAATATTTTATCTCTGTATCCTAGAATTTGGAAAGGATCTTATGTTAAAAATAAATTTAAAAACATCGAGGCTCAGATAAGTAAAATAATAAGGTCAATATTACACCCAGTTTTGTGGCCAAGAAATCCTGCCTCCTCACTCACTCACTCCTCATTTTGCCACTCTACCATGATGTCTGTGAGGATCAAATAAAGCTAAACGAGATCACAGCAGGAGGCAGAACATAAAGCATTAAATGTACATGCAACAGTAGAATAAAAGTAAAGCATAAAAATTATTTTGATTACAGAGTTAACAAAAAATGGGCAGCTTATAACGTGAGATTCACTATGGAAACATATTTATGGAAGGAACTTGTAAGACTACAGTAACATATTTACACATCCCTCCTTTCCAGGAATTTTAAGCATGACAATGAGAATTTTCTATGAATATTTAAAGGAAATAAATTAATGATATTAAAATAAAATATCTGACCAGAAATACACGATATTAAGGATTTTTGATGTAGAATATAAGATATTCTCCATAGCAAATAAGACCAAAAACAGAACTTAATTAGAAAAAGCCTTCTCTCCTTTTTTCCTTCCTCTTTTCTTAGAAAGAAATGCTTTCAGAATACTTAAGACTCTCACCATGCTACTTTCTTTGCTACAATCAGTGCATGATTGCCACTCAAATTGCTATACTGGTCCTTTTTCCTCCAGCTCTGCATAAAAAGAAGATGCAGATGAATGGATTTTCTGTGGGTTAATTTATTAGGAGTGCAAAGCAATTATCAGCAAGGTAAATCATGGAACATGAAGTACACTGTTACACGCTGGTTGCTGTATAATGCAGGTCCCTTGGCCACAAATGCAATTAAAGTGTTATATTTTATTCCTTTTAATTTCATCTCCCAGTCTATCCTTGGTTTAACCCAGACAAGTCTGACTGTATGTCAATATGTGATCAATGGATAGAAGTATATTATAACTACTGCAAACAATTTCTTTATTTTGATGCTATGGGATAAATTTTCATATTATAACATCAATCTACAAAATGGGGGTTGGGGAATTTAACTGTAGACTCTGTTCCCAGGGCATCAGGTTGTCAGTTTCTCGCGCGGCTGTAATCGGCTGAAATTATATTACTGTCATGTGACCAGGGACTGGAGTGAGGTGAATTAAGCAGTGCTTGCAAATGCCTGTCACATTAAAAGTACCTAAATCTTCTGTCTTTAGTTTTAAAGGGCAGATCCAACGAAAGTCATGTTTACTAGGCTTTCAAGTCTCACAGAAGAAAGCTTTGACAACAAAAGTAAGCATCTCTCCATGTAGCCCAGTACAAGATGCATAAAATGATAGTGACGGGCAATGTTTCAAGAAAGACATGGGACAAAAATACCTATTCTGTCATGTGAATTTTTATTTAAAATTTTTATGTTTATTTTTGTTTATTTGAAAGGGTAAGAGACAGACAGAGATCTTCCATCTGCTCATTCATTTCCCAAAAGCCTGTTAACAGGTCTGGGGCAGGCTGAAGCTAGCAGCCTGGTACTCCGTTTATGTCTCCCACATGGGTGAAAGGGACCCAACTGCTTGCACCAACATCTGTTGTCTCCTAGGGTGTGCGTAGCAGGAAACCAAAGTTAAAAGCAGAGCCAGGACTTGACCTCTGATATGGAGTGCAGGAGTCCCAGCCATGGTTCTGTCACTGACTGGCTAAACTTGGTCAAGTTTCTGAACTTCTCTTGGCCTTAGTTTCCTCATCTACAAAGTGGGAGGAATCCCTGCCTGGTGAGATGTTTAATAAAATGTGAATAATATCTACCATGTAGGTAAACAGAAGTGTGATGACGATGTTCTTTATTCCTTGTTCACCACGAACAACAACCCAACAGTAATATTTAAAATAAATTGTACCTCTGAATAAACACAGCAGGAAATGCCTAGCTAAAAGCCATTAAACTTAAAAAAAATAATATTACTGTATAGAGAAGACGAGAAATCAAGGTAAGCAGGCTTAGAAAGAAAAGATGGTTAAGTGAACCATGGAGTAAGGCAATAATTTGACTATCATTCTGACACATATCAAAGAGGAAAAATATCTTTTCCTCACCCATCTAGTCCTGGTTGAGCATATTCTAACCCAAGATTAACAGGCGGGGCTGACATTACAGAAGTTAAAGCTTCTGCCTACAATGCTAGTATCCCCTATGGGCGCTGGTGTATGTCCTGACTGTTACACTCCCAGTCCAGCAACCTGCTAATGGCCTAGGAAAGCAGGGGAAGAGAGCCCAAGTGTTTGGGCCCTCTGCACCCACATGGGGGACCTGGATGAAGCTTTGGCTTTCAGCCCAGAGTATTGTGGTCATCTGGGGAGTGAACCAGCGTATGGAAGACAGTCTTCTTTCTCTGTCTGTCTCTCTCTCTGTAGCTCTTTCAAACAAATAAATAAATCTTTCTTTAAAGAATATTAATAAGAGAAAAGCATATAAATTTATTTAAGCTTTGATGGCACAGGAATCTTCATAAGGAAATGAAGACCTTAAGAAATGGCTAAATCTGTGTATTGTATTCCGGATTTGATGAAGAATGGACAGTTGGGGAGAAATAGGATAGAGCAAAGGTGATATGATATAATGGTAATGCACTGGGAGAAACCTCGCAAGGCCTGTGTGCTCAGATTCTTCTCTGTGATCTGAGTTTCAGAAACAAGGTTGCTCCTTTCCTCTGAGTGTAGGGAGAGCACCTCTCACTTGAGGGTCTTATGGCCTGCTCTAGGGGTAGGTTAGGAGAGAAGGGGAGGAGAAGGCAAGAGTCTTTCCTGCTTTTGTGGTTTCTCAAATTCTTCCAGTGTTAAACCTATGAGATTAGTGTGTCCTGAGCCCCAACACCTGCTTGTATAGTGTGTTAGCTCACTAGGTCCTATTATAGGAAAAGTCTTTTAAAAACAAAGAGCCCAAACACAAGGCTGTTATCAAAAAACAGGGAAGAGGCCAGGAGGTGGTAGGTGCAGCAGGTGACTGTGTGCATCATGGGAGCTCAGGGGTGAAGGAGACACAACACCTGCTAGCTGGACGCCCACCCAGAACACAAGTCAACGCCCTGCCTGTGGCTGAAGGCCCTGTCCATAGCAATAATGGAAATGCCCCATAGAGTGTTAAACTTCTCACATGTTAGTACTTCAATGTAAACACATTTGCTTGTTTATTATTCTTAAGGCCAATGTCCAGGGGCATTGTCAGGTAGGTAGGAAGAGCTCTGAGGCCTTAAGTGGGTGACAGCCATCTCTAAGGCAGAGAAAGGCATCGGAAGATGACACTGATGTCCCTCACAGTTTTGCCTGGGTATGCCCTCATGGTTGATAATAATGGTAGTGCCAATAAGCTCCGAATACGTAAATGTGGCACAAGGAGAGTATATTACTTACTCTGGGAAGTAGAAACTAATGTTTTGATGTTTAGGTGATGTAAATCAATGGTGATGTTAAAACAATGTTTCTGGGGTGGGTATTGTGGCCAAGCAGATTAAGCTGTGCTTGCAATGCTGGCATCCCATATCTAAGGGCCAGTTTGAGTCCTATAGGTTCACTTCCTATTCAGTTTTCAGCTGATGTGCCTGGGAAGGCAGTGGAAAATGACCCAGATGCTTGGGCACCTGCCACCCATGTGGAAGACCCAGATGGAGCTCCTGGCTCCTGGCTTCGGACTGGCCCTGACATGGCTATAGTGGCCACCTAAGGAAGGGACTAATGGATGGAAGATTCTCTCTCTCTCTCTCTCACACACACACACAATCTCTCTCTGTCTCTCTGCATTTCAAATGAATAAATCTTTCAAAATCCAAACAAATAAAAAACAATATTTTCCCAAACTCACTCTTTTGCCTTTCAGGGGATTTCAACCATTGCGCATGCCACTGTCCCTTTGTGTGAACACACTTTAAAATCACCTTGACCCTGGACTTCCATTACACAAATGTCTCCTAAGCATGCTTAGTGTCATATGGTCTGGCCTCCTTTACTTGACATAGCCCATCATGATGTCTCAGCTTATCCATGAAACATGTTTTATGTTAACTTATCTGAACAGGTCATCAACATTACTATGACTGCTACTAAACTAGGTAGATTTTGTGATAATGCCTCAGTGTTGTAACCATCCTGACTGTATCTGCAGCCATCCCATGTCATGCTGAATTGTGTTCTTTCGAATAATGTAATACTTATTATTTAGAATGTGAGATAGCTTTGCTCTCTGTTCTCAATGCCAGCAAAAACTCTTAGAAGCTTCATTGTCCTCTACCCCTCTACACCCAACAGGGGTCTCTTGATGGAGGACAAGACTCATATTTTTGGGGCTTCCCTACACAAGTCATTGTGGGTGTAATTGCCCCCTCTTTTTAGGGACTGGTGATTTTACATTGCATGATACTGCAAGTAATTGTTTATAATCAATCAATGAGATGATGAGGGACTCTCAAAACCACTTTTGAGAGCATAGCGAAGCAAGATTCAATCAGATCCCACAACTTTGACGACCGTGTAAACTTGAATATGACACATGAGCTTCTGCTAACCAACTTGTAGTACAAGATAAGTTCCCGTATTCAAAGGGAATTAATTGGAATACTCAAACTTCCCTGTCGTGCCCCCAGCTAAATTCCACTCTTTTCCAAAATGCAATGTTCTCAGTAGTTTAGGGGAACCTCAAGGAAGTCAGTCATCTTTCCTGGCTCTGCCCTTTCCACAGCTTGCCCACTTGTCCCCTATCACATCGTTTCCAGCACACCTCGCTCCTGTGGCTGCGTGGATCACTGAACCACGACAGTAGCCCATCCCACTCATCACACCTCTGGGGTCTAGGCTGGAACCATCCCCTTCAGCTCTCCCACCTGCTTCATACTCTACCCATTTCTGCCATGGCATTCACATCTTCTCTTCACATATGCTGTTCCCTCTGCTAGAATGTCCTTCCTGCTCTGAATACCCTTTGGCCACCATTTAAACCTCTGATGAATTGCTCTCTCCTCCCTAACAATAGCCCCATCTCCAATCCTACCGTTTACCTCCAATACAGCACACATCCTACGGGGTGGTAGCTGATTCCCACCATGGCTTTCTAAAGAGCAGTCTTCTGAGAGTCTGAGGGACAGACTGTTGTATGCATTTTAGCAGCTCACCAATAATCAACAAACCAACAACAAAAAATGTATTTATGTCTCTTAATTAAAATGAGCTTTATATTATGATTTAGAATTTGACCTTGAGTTAGTCCAAACCATATTCTGAGGAAATTTGCTTAAAGTGAAGCATTATGTGGCTATTAAATTAGCATATTTGGGAAATGGCAGAGAGGATATGGCCATGAATATTTAAGGTAAATTGTATGAAGGATGCCAGAGGTGGGTGAAATTAACTTACCTATTTAAATGTTCCAGAAGAATGTGGAAAACTGAGCTGTCAAAAAAAAAGAACCCACACATTACTACTCAGCATAATTTTGCTTAGAAAATAGCATTATTTCTGCTTGATTTGATTTCATGTGGTTAAGTATGGAGGAAATGTTATTTATTATATACACAGCTAAGCTTATGTAATTATCCCCAAATGTTCTAGTGTAGCACATATAGCCAACACCATGGACGCTTGTTGCATCAATTTGGAAAAGAAGGGAAAGAATTAGCCATGCAATAGTTAATTCAATTTATAAAATTAAATGTGTATTAAAATATGCCTGGTAAATATTATGCCATCTGCACATGCTCAAACAGTGAGCCTGGTTAATATTTTATAGTTTATCTGATAAAGTTAACAAAAGAATTTAGTCAGAGTAGAGGCATACACTGAATATTTCATCACCTTCTTAATTGCAGAATTCAGACAAGACATTTTTTCCCTTTGGGAAAAATAAATGTTAAAAGTTATTACAGATGGAATCAGTTTGGCAATTAGATCGAAATCCAACTGAAACCAAGCAGAAATTGACAGCTACAAACATCACAATACCAAAGTATTTTCAGCCAACTCCATCAATTTACATGATGAAGCAGAAATGTTGATAGCAGTGCTGTGCAACTCGGCTAGCAGAGGTTATATTAACACAGAAGAGAAACTGGCTTTGTGCCTTTTTTCCCAGTAGTTAATTCACAGCCATCAAGAGCTGTCATTCCTATGCACAGCAGACAATATGATATACCTAAGTCCTTTCATTCTGACTTCTGATTTAAAGGTCTTCAGCTTGTGCTATGGACCTTAACCTTGAAGCCAAGTGCAAATTAGCTTTAAATCAATGAAGCTGATTAAAGCTCCATTGTGGTTGAGCCCTTAATAGAAGAAGGGAGGGGAAGGAACCACTTGAAAACAGCAAACGATTGGCCTCTCTTAACTTGGAACATATGTAATGCTTTTCATCTCTCCTCTACCCTGACAAAGCCATGAATGGTTTTAAGGCTATTTACCTGCTAAGAGAATGGAACCAAATTTTCCAATTCAGTGGAACAGGCCAAGTGAGAATCAAAGGTATTTTTTACAAGCACCAGAATATAAAAGGTTATTTTTAAAAAGAAGTAAAGAGGGGAACATCAAAACATCTCCCCAGTAGAGGCCAAGACAACAAGTTTCTATCACGGGAAAAAAAAAATTCTCGTTTTTAAAGGCACCTCAGTGTCTGGATGTTTTGCTTTGTATTTTATGTCACATCTCTAAAACAGGAGGTTGTTACAACTTCTGACCATCTCAAAAAATGTTTTTCTTCCTCACAAATGAATCTACCTACAAAATACATGCATAAAGAGAAGTAGTTTGGTTTGAAAGTGGCCACAATAAGCCAGCCAAGAGCAGAGCTATTTGATTATCTATACCCTCCCTCCAGCACCCCCATTAAGAAAGCTCTAGAAAGCACGCTGCCAGAATGACTTACCGATTCTTCCTACTTTCTCTGGGGCTATCAGAGCTTAGATAAATTCAGTTTTTTCCAAAAAAAAAAGATTCTTTTTACAACTTCAGAAATACAGAAACGATCAACTACAAAAAAAACTTTGAATAGAGAAAAGCTTGTTTTTATTTCTGAATTTAATTGGTTCCTGCTGCAGTTACGCTGCCCTTCCCAAGCTGATAATCACACTGCCCTGAGTGACTGCCTCCATCCCACCACAGGTGAGGATGAGGCAACATCATCCTTATATTTCTGGTGAGATGAGTTAAAAATTATGGAAAAGAGGAGCCATTCCTGAGGCGTAGTGAATAAAGCCACCAACTGCAGTGCCAGCATCCCATAAGGGTGCCGGTTCGAGTCCCAGGGGCTCCAGTTCCGATCAAGCTCTCTGCTATGGCCTAGGAAAGGAATGGAAGATGACCGGAGTCCTTGGGCCCCTGCACCTGGGTGGGAAGACCCTGAAGAAGCTCCTGGCTCCTGGCTTCGGATCGGTGCAGCTCCAGCCTTTGTGGCTAATTGGGGAGTGAACCAGTGGATGGAAGACCTCTCTCTGTCTTCTCTCTGTGTGTAACTCTTTCAAATAAATAAATAAATCTTTGAAAAAATTATGGAAAAGAAATTCTTAGCATGAACCCAGGAGAAAATCAAACAAATACAAGAAAGTGGGATCTAAGGAGTTGATACAGGTAATTTAATCACACAGTATATGGAAGGAGCTTACTACAATGCTTGGCAAATAGCATGTGCTCAGCGAGTATGAGCAATGTATTGGCTGCTGTTCTTTTGACTTTGATTCACACTGACCCTCGCTCCACACTACCCACTCGAGTGCCTGCGCCCCAGAAGCTCTGCTTTGAAGCCCTCACAATCTCCTCTCACGCCAATTTCTTTGGAATCTTAATGGAAAGAGAACAAGGGAACTAAAATATGAACGAAATCAGTTATTTCCATGCACAGAATGACTAATCACATGCCAATGGTCACCGAAGGCACAGAGCCACAGCATAAAAAAGTACATGCACTAGAAACCCAGCAGATGCTCCTTCTTCTGCTTTTGATAAAGAGCATGTTTTCCTACATGTACACTGATACCTCAGAATTTCTTTTTGGAAGAATGGAATTCAAAGGTAAGTTTAGAGTCTGGCATTCTGTCACAGTTTATTAAGCCATTGCTTGCAACACTGGCATCTCATATCACAGTGCCAGTTTGAGTCCTGGCTACTCCACTTCTGATCCAACTTTCTGCTAAGGTGCCTGAGAAAGCAGTGGGAGATGGCCCAAGTTCTTGGGCTCCTTCCACTCCAGTGAAAGACCTGGATTCTTGCCTTGACCTGGTCCAGACTCAGCTGTTGCCAATGTCGGGAGAATGTCCACCTCTCCCTCTCTCTCTCTCCATCACTCTGCCTTTCAAGTAAATAAATAAATATTTTTGAAATATTTTGGTGAAAAAAATGAAATCTGTTATAGTTTTTCCATAATATGTATTCTCCATGAACTTTTTGAAGACTTTTGTAGGTATGGATTTAATGTGTTTCTTTTTTTACACCATAATCAACTTAATTCCAATTTCCTTTTCATTTTATTTGAGAGGCAGTGAGAGAGAGACAGGTGGCTCTCATCTTCTGGTTCACACCCCAAAAGCTTGGGGATTTGGCTGGGACAGAGGCTGACATCAGGAACAAGGGATAGATATCATACCCAGGCACTGTAATATGGATGCATCTGTCAGCCTAGTGTCTTAACCACTAGGCTGAACACATGCCCCTAATTCCATGTTCCAAGAACTCCCTGAAGCACATGCATATCTAGGTCCCCAGGGTTATCTTGTATAAACTGACAAGACAAACTAAGTAACAGTGGAGATCAGAACTGGCCTATGAACACAGAAAGAAAATAGAAAATCGAGATGGGTAGGCAGTAGAATGCTAGAAAAGAGAAAGAGAAAAAGAATTCCTGAGGCAGCAGACGGGCCCAGTGAGCTGAAATCAAGCGGAATGTTCCCTAGATGAGCGGGAGTGGCAGCTGAGGGAGGACGTGCAGTTCCGCTCACCCAGCACTCAGGGAACACGGTCCTTCCCCTTCACTGAACTGTCGCTACCCTGCTCCAGTGGACAGAGAAGTCACAGAGGGAGAACCAGAATCCACAGTGTTGATCACCATGCTTTCTTAACCCACAACCACCCTCTGTCATCAAAGGTATTGTGAGAGCAGACAAATGATCTGCCAGACGCTGACAGCTCTGGAAAGAGTTACCATTAAACCTCAAACTGCCATTACCCAGGGTGCTGGTGGTGATGCAGATGACAGTGCAGAAACCCCTTAGCTGGAACAGTCTGCCTCACTGAGGTCCAAGCACTTTCCAACCCTCATTAACCTGTGTTTTAATTCATCATCATTTTGAGTAATTCTGGAAAGCACTTTGGAGGCTGCTGATAAAATGAAAAGTAAAATTAAATGATTAAGAGTAACTTTCATCTTACCAAGGAAAAATCGCAGACATGTTCAATACCCTCATTTTGAGATATCCCATCCCCGACTACAACTAATCTTATAAGTAGATAACGGCAGTGTGCCAGAGTGGTGTAATTCCAGAAGCTTTCCTTGCCCCCAAATATCTCCCTTGCCCAGACATAAAAATATCCAACAATCTGTCATTGAAAGTCTATTCCTCTAGATTTCTCAGCAACCACAGCTCCATTTTTGAAATACAGATGCCTCTGGATTTTATCAAGAAATTCAGCTATTTTCACATACTAAAAATATCTATGGTTTTGTTATCTGATATTTTCGACCTCTCAGAGGAGTGATCCCTGGCTATATAGAATGATTAGTGATACAGAAAATTGCTGTGGCACCAAGTAGAGTAAAAGGCATCTTAAAAATTAAAACATGAAAGGGAGCAGCCAGCTCCAAAAACAAAAGTCATTCACTTTAAGATTTTGCTTAAAACTGGTTAACCCTGGGTTGTTCTACAGATCCAGTGCTTGAATATTCAGGACTGGAAATAAAGCACCTTCTACAGCCTCATGTAAAACACCATCCAGGCCGGCACCGCGGCTCAATAGGCTAATCCTCTACCTAGCGGCACCGGCACACTGGGTGCTAGTCCCGGTCGGGGCGCCGGATTCTGTCCCGGTTGCCCCTCTTCCAGGCCAGCTCTCTGCTGTGGCCCAGGAAGGCAGTGGAGGATGGCCCAAGTGCTTGGGCCCTGCACCCCATGGGAGACCAGGAGAAGCACCTGGCTCCTGGCTTCAGATCAGCGCGGTGCGCCGGCCGCAGCACACCAGCCGTGGCGGCCACTGGGGGGTGAACCAACGGCAAAAGGAAGACCTTCCTCTCTGTCTCTCTCTCTCACTATCCACTCTGCCTGTCAAAAAAAAATAAAAATAAAAAAAAAAAGCATTCCTCAAAAAAAAAAAAAAAACACCATCCAAGGAGCCCCAGTAGGCATGCTCAACTTTCTCCTGCTAGTCTTAAAAGTAGGGGAAAGAATGGGACTGCTCCCATTCTTAGTTTTGCAGCCACAGAACAAGAGAAAAAAGACATTCTGGAAATGCTAGCAGGGAGACCAGGCATGTGACAGAGGGATCAAGACATATAATCTCCATCCAATCATTGACACCCACATTGCCAAAGCTCCCTTTCGTGCCACACTGCCCCTCTGCTGAGCCAGATCTCTCACCTTCACAGAGAACATGAGAGAGAAAGCATCTTCCTAAAAACCTGCTACATCTCCTTCCAGATAAAGGTGCCAATAAGCTCTCAGAATTGCTTTATATTTTTAATGCCTTTATGCATCATAGAAAGCAAAAGGAAACTTGTCTGAGCCTTGAATGCTGGAGGGCATATGGGCTGGCCTTCTGAAGACTTGGATGGAATTCAACACCTGGTTAGAAGACAATTGCTTCTTAGTCAGCAACACAGGCTGGGATGGTCAACCCCCGCCTCTCACCTCAGAAAGACCACGCAAAGTGCATCCAGGAGTAGAGCAGCCCCAGCACCTTGGGAAACCTACCACAGACAAATAGGAAGTAGAATGTATTTTCTGCCCGTTTGTCTTTAGCATCTTGAACATCCACATCAGTGCCTACAGAAGCCAGACTGAAGCAAGCCACAGGAGGCATCATGGCCACCTTTAAGCTCCCAGTAAGAAAGCTGATGTTAGCAGGGTGAGAAGATGATTCTCTCCCTACGTCCCTCTTAACTCCGCACTCTACCCAACATATCACTTCACATCGCCATTGTCTGGTGTTCATTCAGCCTAGGACTAGGGTTTTGTATACATTTCAGATGTGGTTCAATTGATAATAAAATGCACATGGATTCTCTTTGATCTTGTTCCTCCAAATTTTACCCTTCTTGTTTCTGCTGAGACTATTTCGAGTACATCATTCAGCATGTAACTTTTGACTTTAAAAAGTCTTGATGAAGCCAGGATGAACTCCAACCTGATGTTAGTGGCAGGTCACCTCTCCCCAGTAAACCGTATTTACAGATGACAAAGACTGCAACGAAAGGGGAGTCACTTTTTGACGGCAGCAAGAGGAGCACAGGAAGCTGGTCTCTTCAGCTTTGTCTCATCCTCTACCAGATGGCAACAGAGTGGATTGCCCCTGGCAACCCCTGGCTGGTTGGATGATATTTTAATTTGACTCCCCAATGACCAGGGAGGATATGAATACTTCTTCTTGCTTTCTGAATAAGAGGCTCTACATATCCCAGTGAGACAGCTTCCAATGATATCAATACACCTTCAATCTGCTCCTAAGAAGTCAGTATGTGCTCACATCCATAAGACTCTTTAGAAACATGGGGTCATTTTTCAATGCAAAGTGACTCATAGAATCTCTTCCCAAGTGGCATATGAAAGAAAGAGAATCAAATAAGGGAATATTCCCTTTTAGCTTTAGGAAAACAAGACCAAGCACATTCATTCTCAAAAATAAAGTTTCTCCTCAAATAAACTCACTACATAGATATTGAAATGACACATTTTGTAGTGTGCTTCTTAAATGATATGACTAATACAGACAAACATTACACAGGAAGCCTTCCTTTGTGAATGCAGTTTAAGAACTTGGAATCCCAGAGTTAAAATGCTGATGCCTTTTACATTTCCTTCTGCCCTAATCCAATCTTCAAAAAAGACAAAAGATACCATTTACCATTAAAAAAAAAGTCTAAATTGACTCTAAGAGATATACAATGTATCTTCAAAAAGTTCATGGAGGAACTGGCACTGTGGCACAGCAGGTTAAGTTGCCACCCTTCAATGGAGATATCCCACTTGAACAACGGTTTGAGTCCAGCTGCTCCACTTCTGATCCAGCTCCCTGCTGACACACCTGTGAATGTAGTTGAAGATGGCCCAAGTGCTTGGTCTCTGACACCCACAAGAGAGAACCAGATGGAGTTCCAGTCTCCTGGCTTCAGCTCAGCCCAGTACTGGTTTCTGCAGCCATATGGGGAGTGAACCTGGGGATGGAAGACTACACTCCGTCTCTGTCTTTCTGTCTGTGTGTGTATGTGTGTGTAACTCTGTTTTCAAATACATAAAATAAATCATAAAAAGTTCATGGAAATGTGTATTTTGAAAAAACTATGCATATATTTCAAAATTTCTTGCACTAAATAAACTTGTGTTTTTAAAATTTTTATTTATTTCAAGAGGAGAGAGACAGAGAGAGAAAGAGAGAGACGCTCTCATTCACTGATTCACTTACCAAATGCCTGCAATGGTGGGGACGGGGCAGGACCAGAGTGAAACCTCGTTTTGGGAACTCAATCCAGCTTTCCCATCTGAGCCTTCATTGCTGCCTCTCAGCTTCTATACCAACAGGAAACTGGAGTCAGGAGCTGCAGCCAGACGTTGATCCAAAATGCTCTGATGTGGAAAGCAGGTGTTTCAACTGCTAGGCTAAATGCTCATCCTTAAATTTATCTTTTAATCCAATTTTTCATGAATGCTTTGATGCCCCTTTGTTTTATTATTTATTGATTAAGTAGATTAGGTAAAAGATTTCTTATTTATATTTATGTGTTGGTATTCATTATTATTGAGTAGAAGCTTCCAATACTCTCTAAATATCTTCCAAATATTTAAAATATGTTCAAGTACAAAAATTGTATGTGTGATCAAAAACAGTGCATGTGATGAAATTAGAATTACTTACATCCTAGGCTCCATATAAAGACCAGAACATAAGGAGTGTTATAACATAAAGAGCAGTACAATAACATAGAGTGGTATAATTACTTGCCCCTGATTTGAGAGACTATTTCCTTTCCCAAACCCCTGTCCCGCCCCAACTCAAAACAGTGCACAATAAAGTAAGCATGCTGGGAACATACGAGAAAGTAAAAAGCAGTTTCAGATCATCATTTTCCTCAGAGATTCTAAACGTATAGATAGGTTTTGATCACTGGTTTTGTTTTTGTAACTAATGAAAATTTGACAAGAACCCAGATCTAGTCTGCTGGCAGTTTCAACGAGAAAAACTGCCATACTCATGTACAAGGCAACACAGAGGAAACATTTGTCAGGCAGAAAAACCAAGACTGGAGGAAGATCTATATATAGAAAATGTATAACCAATAAATCCTAAAGCTGAGAAAATAATTCCCCAAGGAATTAGTGAACGACTTCTCTACAAAGTACACACCAGTTTTCTTTACTGTCTAGAACATTCTTGGGATTCAAACAGAATCAATCAAGAAATTCTTTGTTGACAATGTAAGAGATGTGAAAAAACTAACCTTCCTGTTGGTAGAAAATTCCACCCCCATGAAGGAAAAAGAAAGGTGTTAGGTGAGGGGTAAGGAAGAAAAGCACCAGCGAGTTGAGGAAGTGCCATTATTGCTGAGAAATCTAAAAGGGTGATAATATGAATCACAAGAGAAGTGCAACAGGGCAGCTATTTGAAATTTGTTTTTCACACATTTAGTGCAAAAACAACAGCTCCTGCAAGAAAGGTCAGTCCACCCACAGGTTAATCTCCAATCAAGCAGCACTTTGAGAATCCAAATGTGATTGCAAGATCTCTCACATGCCAAGATGAAGGGGTGTTTCATTTCAATCTATTACTATCAGCATTTTGTGTTCATTATGGTCAAGGGTTGAAGGCTCCACTGGGTACTTGGCTGGTGCTGAATTCCAGCACTTCCCTCATTACATGAGAATGGAATTAACATATGAACGTGTGTGCCCCCCCCCCCACACACACACACAAAGCTATGCTATAGTAATATGGAGTGTCTGACTTAACCTCACCCAAGTAATGAGATTCAGATGTACAGCTTCCACTCCAACCCTATTTCATCCCCTGAAACCGTGGCAGGGGCACTCTGCTTGCCACAGCTCGCCTCTTGTGCCCCCAGTAACAAGGTGCAGTAGGATGAGTGAGGAACAAAATGCAATTAGCAGAGGCTATCCTTGCTTTTGCAAATTTAAGTCAGACCTTGAAACTCCCTTAAGTCAACACCTGGGATTGTGTCTTAATTTCCTCTGTAAAAATAGTCCAAGTGCTTTATTTTAAATTACGAAATACAATGCACAGAGAAAACAGCATGAAACAAAGACACCTTAATGAACTATTGACCTGAACAGAAGCATAGCCTGCACTTGTGGCAAGACATAATATAACACAATCCCAGACTTGCCACTTCTTGAAAAGAAATGCCTCCCTTCCTGCAGCTGTACACAGTGTCCATGAAGCACATTATACCTTTCTAAGGTTTTATTATACAATTATGCACACCTACAATGTGGTTGAATGATGTCTTTTAATGATGTAATTCAATCCACTTGGAGTATATTCCATCATGTCTGGCATGATGATTTTAAGATTAATCCATATTCTTTTGTGCACTTGCACTTGCTCATTTTATTGTTGCATATTATTCCAATACATGAGTATGAAAAATCGACTTATTTACATTATTGTCGATGGGCATCTGGACCAATTTTTCATGCACACACATTATATTCTATTGCAATGATGCTTAGACAAGTCTTAGATATGCTCTGGTATATTTCAGCAGGAATTTATAGTGGACATATACAGAAGAATCACTGGACCATACACAAAGTATGTTTAGGGGGCAATGTTGCGGTGTGGCCTATTAAGCCACATCTTGCAACACTAGCATCCCGTATTGGAATGCAGTTTCAAGGCCCAGTTGCTTAGCTTCCAGTCCAGCTTCCTGCCAATGCGGCTTCAAAGGCAGCAGAGGATAGTGCAAGTACTTGGGCCCCTGCCACCCAAGTGGAAGACCAGGATGAAGTTCCAGGCTCCTGATGTTGTCCTGGCCCAGACCTGGTTGCCGTAGCCATTTAGGGAGTAAACCAGCAGATGAAAGATCTCTCTCTCTCTCTCTCTCATTCTTTCTCTCTCTCTCTCTCCCTGACACTTCCTTTCTCTGTGCCTCCACTCTGTCTTTCAAATATATCAATAAATAAATCTTTTTTATAGGGAAACATGTTTAGCTTTACAAGACGCTGCTAAACTGTCCCTATTTCCAACCCACAAGTGATGCCTGGGAATGCTTGTTACTTCACCCTCCCAACAACATTTAGAGTTGTGGTTTTTTTTTTCTTGGTGTGTTTAGTCCTTTCCAAGTTTTCTGCTGACCTGGCTGGTGCCTTGTTCCTTTTTGAGCAGAACAGACTGAGTGGAAGCCGTCCTTGGGCCTTCTGAACCTTTTATAATCCACAATCACTGACCCAACCCATCCTAAAGGCCATCTAGACTTCTCATATCTTGCTAAGTGTGCACTTATCATACATTATGTTAATTCCAAAGAAACTATTATGATTTACCAGATATGGGGAAAGGCGTTAGCAGTATGGCACAATGGCTAAGACCAACACATGTGATGCAGCAGCTCATATCAGAGTGCTGGCTTGAGCCCCAGCTCCTTGGCTTCCAATTCAGGTCTCTGCTAATACATCTGAGAAGGCAGTGGTCCAAGTACTTAGGCCAGTCAACCATGTTGGGAGATCCAGATGGAGCTCCTGGCTCCTGGCTTTGGCCTGGTGCAGCCTTGTATGTTGAAATCATTTGAGGAGTGAACCAGCCTAAAGAAGATTTCTCTGTCTCTCCCTCTCTCTTAACTATGCTTTTCAAATAAAATAAATAGGGGCCTGGTGCTGCGGCATAGTAAATTAAGCCTCCTCCTATGGTGCCAGCATCCTATATGGGGGCCAACTTGAGCCTCTACTGCTCTACTTCCTATCCAGCTCCCTGCTAATGGCCTGGGAAAGCAGTAGAAGATGGCCCAAGTGCTTGGGCCCCTGAACTCACATGGGAGACCCAGAAGAAGCCTCTGGCTCCTGGCTTCAGATTGGTCCAGCTCCAGCTACTGTGGTCATTTGGGGAGTAAATCAATGGATGGAAGACTTCTCTCTCTATCTCTCCCTCTCTCTGTCTGAAACTCTGCCTCTCAAATAAATAAATAAATCTTTAAAATAAATAAATAAATAAATCTTTTTAAAAAAAATATAGCTAATTTTGGAGAAAAAAATCCAGAGAAAAGAGACTAAATTTATCAACAATCCAGTAGACCTATCACTAAGATAAGAAAAGAGCAAAGCAATTCTGTGTTATCTATAAATCAAATAAATATGCAATTATACAAAAATATTATTGTGTCTCATAAAGTTAATTACAAAGAAAAATAAATCTGAGAAAAGTGTGGGAATGTGAGAATTGAAAGGAAAAGTGTACTCTCCCTCAATTTCCATCTTCAACACACGCACACATACACACACACACTCAGCACCTCCAGCACTATTTAGTGAGTGACTTCTTTTTCTTAAAACGCTGACAAGTTCCAGTTGAATATACTAAAAAAGAAAACTGAAAATTATTTGAATGTGAGTGAGTTAGTATTTTTCCAAGAACATAATTCTCATGTGACTGAATTCCATATAAAGAAAACTGTACCCCAAATGGGCATTTTCATCACAAGGTTTTGTTGAACAGGGCTCTACATGCATTCCAAACACATTTCCTAAACACTTCCCTTGTTTCTAGTTAGAAAACTGAAAGGAACAGTTTTCATGAAGAGGCATAGAAACTTGATATCACCAATGGATACCACTGTAATCCTAGATGAAGTATTTGAATTACAGGCTTTCCAAAACAGAACCATGTATTTCCTGACCTAAGTCTAGTTAGACATCAGAAGAAATAAAAAATTATTTATTCTTTTGGCAATTACTTACTATTGTGTATTTCATTTCTTTCACAAGATTCTACAATGCATATGTTGCATCAATAGTTAAGTGGGAGAGAAAATATTTTGAATATATTGCTTTTCTCACAGGAACTTATTTACAAATACAAGGAAAAGGTCTTAGATGGCAATAATAGGAGATGGGCCGGTGGTTTGTAATTATTATATTCACCTAATGGATTTTTTAAAATAAGGATATGCTAAAAATTTTGGTCCCATAGTACTGGAGTATCATGTATATTTTTAAAAACTACCCTGGTAATTCAAAACCCTAGTCAATGTTAACAATCAATGAAATAAGGAGGAAGCTAATCCTCCGCCTATGGCACCGGCACACCGGGTTCTAGTCCCGGTTGGGGCGCCGGATTCTGTCCCAGTTGCCCCTCTTCCAGGCCAGCTCTTTGCTGTGGCCAGGGAAATGCAGTGGAGGATGGCCCAAGTCCTTGGGCCCTGCACCTCCATGGGCGACCAGGAGAAGCACCTGGCTCCTGCCAGCTGTGGTACGCTGGCCACAGCACGCCGGCCGCAGTGGCCAATGGAGGGTGAACCAACGGCAAAGGAAGACCTTTCTCTCTGTCTCTCTCTCTTACTCTGCCTGTCAATAATAATAATAATAATAAAGAAATAAGGAGGAAGAAGAAACTCAAAAAAATAAAATGTCAACATGACCAATCTCACACTTGAGATATTTTTGAAGGTTATTCCTATTGGACTATGTCAAATTCCTGGTATGGTACATCTAGGGTTCTCCTGTCGCCTCTCTTCCCTTCTCAATCACTATAATAAGAAAATACGGGGCCGGCACTTGGCTCATTTGGTTAATCCTCCACCTGCCATGCCAGCATCCCATATGGGCACCAGGTTCTAGTCCTGATTGCTCCTCTTCCAGTCCAGCTCTCTGCTGTGGCCCGGGAGGGCAGTGGAGGCTGGCCCAAGTGCTTGGACCCCTGCATCCACGTGGGAGACCAGGAGGAAGCACCTGGCTCCTGGCTTGGGATTGGCGCAGCTCCTGCCATGGCGGCCCTTTGGGGCGTGAACCAACAGAGGGAAGACCTTTCTCTCTGTCTCTCTCTTTCACTGTCTGCAACTCTACCTGGCAAATAAATAATAAAAAAAAGAAAGAAAAAGAAAATATGATCATGATCTTGTCTCTCTGAATCCTATATCTGTTCACAGGGACTGCATTTCAGTTGAGCTCACCGTGCCCTTTCCTGGAATGTGTGGGACCTTATTTGTGAGGGAATATTAACTGGGCCCCACATACTTTGTTACAATTTTATTCTGTTTTCGCCATTATATACAAGCATCTGTGCACTCAAAAAGGTGAAAGAACTGAGGAACGAAATTGGTCAAATGTTAGTTTTTCCAAAACCACAATAAATTTTGACATACTTCTTTAAGAAAAATATTACTGTATGCTCTACTAAAACTGGAATAGTGCAAGAAAGAAATTTAAATAAAAGTCTGCATATTTTAGCAGCCCTGAAAATTATCAAAATTTGGCTAGGAGAGACAATCAATATTTGTTACCAAGCAAAGTAAAATTGGAATCCAAGTTACACACTTTATTCAAAACAACCAAGACTCAGTGACTTCCAGACATACTGGCAAGACTAACCCAGAGCATAACAATGATCCTCTGTCTTGTCCATCTCAACCCCAGCCTAAGCACTCGAAGATGGGCAAAGATATTTCCAGTGCTAAAGATGTAGTAATAAGAAAAACAAACTTCTAGATTTGAACTATAATGTAATGCACTATAACTTTGCCCCTTACTTTTCAAATAATAACTATAAATATTTCCTACTAGACCAAATGGCAGTTTTTATTAAATTAGCATGAGCTAAAATGGCCATTCTAAAAGACTATAAAAAACAAAGCATCAAATAATTGCCATATAACCAAACTAGAACTGTATGATCAATTCTATAATAATAATAATAATTAATCTTCTGAATGCTAAATGACAGATACTATGCAGAATAAGAACATGAGAAATTCATTGATAATAGATCATTAAGAGGCAATGTGCTTTTCTTGAATAATAACAAAATGTTGTTTCCTTCCCACTGAAAACAACAAAACTATTAACTAGAGCTCTATTTGAATGGCCTATTAAAGCCAAGGAATTATTAGAAAACATGAGGTTATTACCCTCAATGATTAAAAATCGCCACCCATTATACATATATCCAGTAATCTAAAATTGCTTGAAAGGAATTTTCAAGATCTACACATTTCCCCAGGATAAAATCTGACTTCTTTATTGTCAAAGCCCTTTATCACAATAGAGAAATAAATAGAAACACTTGGAAATATGCACAAACAAGTGCACCAATACACACGCTTTGTAGTAAATAATATCACTTTTAAAGAAACAACCCATTTAAGTTTACAGGAAGTCAATTTCATGCCCTTTCCCTGTTGCATGTATTAAATATACTAAATCCAAGCCATTTTAAGAGGTCAAAAAAACTCAAGATAAAACAAATTGATTCTCAGAATGAGAACACGGACTTGATTTCCTCTAGCCAATTTAGAACACTAAGTACATGGTCTACCTTGTTGTCAGCAAATTGGAAAAACTTTTTTTCCAGCTATATTTGGGATTCTTAAGGGTTTTCTTTAAAATACTTGAAAACAATTTGTCATACTTCTTTATACCCCTAAATGGAAATAATAGCAGTGTTTATAAAATAGTCTTCATCTTACAATAAAATGTTTTTGTCCTTGTATGATTGTATAAACTAGTAGCTGGGAGCCAGTAAATTTCTTTGAATAATATAACACAACCTGGGGGCCGGCACTGTGGCGTGGTGGGTAAAGCCACCACCTGCAGTGCCAGCATCCCATATGGGCGCAAGTTTGAGTCCTAGCTGCTCCACTTCCGAGCCAGCTCGCTGCTATGGCCTGGGAAAGCAATAGAAGATGGCCCAAAGTCCTTGGGCCCCTGCACCCACGTGGGAGACCAGGAAGAAGCTCCTGGCTCCTGGCTTTGGATCAGCCTAGCTCCGACTGTTGGAGCCATCTGGAGAGTGAAACAGCAGATGGAAGACCTCTCTCTCTCTCTCTCTCTGCCTCTGCCTCTCTGTAACTCGGCCTTTCAAATAAATAAATCTTTAAAGAAGAAGAAAAAAAATAATATAACACAACCAAATACAAGCCTTAACACTGTTTTTTGGGGTTTTGTTTGTTTGTTTGTTTTTGTTTTATTTTGTGGCCATTGCATTAAAAAGCAAAACAAGGGGTGAGATTTTGGGACAGCAGGTTATGCTGCTGCTTGGAACACACAAATCCTGTATCACAGTTCCTGGCTGCTGCACTTATGATCCAGTCCCGTGATAATGGGTTGGGAAGCAGCAGATGATGGCTCGAGTATTTGAGTCCCTTTCAACCATGTAGGAGACCTGGATGGAGTTTCAGGCTCCTGGCTTCAACATGGCATAGCCCTGACTGTTGTGGGCACTTGGAGAGTGAACCAGTGGGTAGAGGAACTCTCTCCCTCACTCTCTCACTCTCTCACTCTCTCGCTTGTTCTTGCTCTTACTCTCACTATTACTTTCTGTCACTCTGCCTTTCAAATAAATCTTTAATGAAAAAAAAGTAAATTTTGTGTGAAAGTATGGTAGAATTAAATGTCATGAAAAACACTGTAGATGCTGAAGAACTGTGATACATTTCTACGTATTTGAATATATAACTGAGCTTCCAAATCATGTCTGTCCATGTGTGTGCGCGTAGTAGATATTGCTGAGAGCTGTAAACATTTACACATCTTGAAATCAGCAGTGATCTTGAGAATACCTGCCAAACCATGACATCACACAGTGTCAGTACTAATGGCCCATTTTCTCGTGGTGGTTAAGGAGATCCAGCCTAGAGTTGGTCCCAGAATAGAAGCCAAATTGACTTCTCTTGTGAATAGGAGAAAAAGTGTGAAACAGGGAAACACACACAAGCATATAGAGGGAGATGTAGAAATTTGCCCATTTCTTCCTTCACTTGGGATAAAACGGGAGAGTCTCCATCAGGATTTCATAATCCTAAACCAGTGTTCATATAATGTTGGCACTAGAGGTCGTTTGTATGCTCCTAGAAATTCTGAGGTGAGAATGATTTTTAATTGGCCCCTCACTGGTAGTGACTCCAGGAATCTGGCAAAAACGAAAGTGAATTCACATTTAGAGGAACAACTTTCAGACCAGGTCTTCAAGAACACCCACAATCAAAAATTAAATGTCTACAGTTAAAAGAAAAATGAACATTGTATTCACCATTCACTGCAGCTAGGAGAGAAAAGAATGGCAAATCAAGTCCACAAAAAAACTACAGATATTGAGTGAAGGAGGAAGTGCGGGCACCATGGGAGGTATCATTATGCTCTTAAGACTGTATATGTAAAATACATGAAATTTGTTCACTTTATACAAATAAAAATGTTTTAAAAATCTATTCTGAGACCAGGAAAAGCACCTGGTTCCTGGCTCCTGCCATCGGATCAGCGCGGTGCGCCGGCCACAGCACGCCGGCCGCGGCGGCCATTGGAGGGTGAACCAACGGCAAAGGAAGACCTTTCTCTCTGTCTCTCTCTCTCACTGTCCACTCTGCCTGTCAAAAAAAAAAAAAAAATCTATTCTGAAAAGATAAAAAAACTATAGACTTTGGAACTTTAAGACAGGTAATAGAATAAATTAATTACATCTAATACATTTAAATAATAGAAGGGTATTGAAACTGTTTCAAAAGAGTGGGTGTAGGGGCCAGCGCTGTGGCACAGTGGATTAACTCCCTGGCCTGAAGTGCAGGCATCCCATGTGAGCGCCAGTTCAAGTCCCGGCTGCTCCACTTCCGATCCAGCTCTCTGCTATAGCCTGGGAAAGCAGTAGAGGATGGGCCCCTGCACTTGGGCCACTGCACCCACGTGGAAGACCTGGAAGAAGCTCCTGGCTCCTGGCTCCTGGCTCCTGGCTCCTGGCTTCGGATCAGCACAGCTCCAGCCGTTGCGGCCAATTGTGAAGTGAACCAGCAGATGGAGGACCCCTCTCTTTCTCTTTCTCTCTCTCTCTCTCTCTATTTCTATCTCTATCTCTATCTCTCTCCTCTCTCTGTGTAACTCTGACTTTCAAAAAAAAAAAAAAAGAGTGGGGGTCTATCAAAATGAAGTATATTTTTAAAATAATCATATGATTATGCTACAAATAAAATATTTAGTAATTAAATATAAAACTAAATAAGTTTATTAAATAGCCAGAAAGAGAAAGCTGAAAACAAAAGCAATTAATAGGAATAGGAATACAGGACACAATTGATATCCTTATGATTATATACAATTATTACTAATAACAGGAAAATATTTTCTTAAATCACATGTAGATCATTTGCAAAAATATAAAATACCATTTCATGGAAACAGAATGATTGCAAAAATCAATAGTAACAGAAACCCTGTTAAAATGCTCAGTCACCTGGAAATTTAAAATATGATCCTAGGTAACTCAGGAATGCTGATAAAATTATATTTAGGCAGAAAATTATGTAGTACATGTTTATATGACACGTAAGGAAAGACTGAAAATACTGAACTAGGCAGAAAACTTAAGATGTTAAGAAAAAAGGAGAATGGACCTAATTAATGTAAATTAAAGATTGAAATAATAAAAACAAGAACAGAAATTAATGAAATGCACGGGAACCCAACTCTTTCACATATGGGCATTAGAAGTAACACTGATCTTTGCACTGGGGTGGAAAGTAGCAAACATGATTTTCCCCTCATGTCCCCTCCACAGAATCAGACCCAAATAAAATCCATAAATAGATCTGAGGGCTAGAAGATGGACTGGGCAGGCTGATAACCTTGTTGGTAGACTTTGGTCCCTTCCATCTTTAGAGGGATGGGATGAAGTAGGCAATTATAACTGTCATGTTCTCTTTACTTTTCTCTTTTAATTGTTTTCAAATGTTTATTTTTCATTGGCAAAACTTGTTTATGTTTATTATATGTGTTTTGGAGTGGCTCCTCATTTTTTCCCATAATGGCTGTGCTGACAGTCTCGTCAAGAGTGCACAAGAATTCTTTTTTTCCCCATCTTGCCCAGCACTTGTGATCTTTCATCTTTTTCACCAAAGACAATCTAGAGATGTGAGATGGTTTCTCCCTGTGGCTTTAATTTGCATTTTTTAATGTTCAGTGATAAAAAAAATCAACCCATGCACACAAGGGGCCTTCAAAACGTTCACGAAAAAATATGCATTATAAAAAAATTACCCATGGATTTCAAAAATATTTTTGTCTCAAAATAAGTTTACCTTTTAATTTCATTTTTTTACATAAACTCTTTGAAATACTCCCTAATGTTTCAGGAAGTTTAAAGGAAAAACATTCTCAACTCATTCTATGAAGCTAGTATAATTTTGATACAAATCCTGGAAAGGACAGGGCCAGTGTGTGGTATAGCGGGTAAAGCTTCCACCTGCAGTGTGGTATCCCAAATGAATGCCAGTTCGAGTCCTGGCTGCTCCACTCAGTGAAATAAGCCAATCCCCAAAGGGCAAATACCATATGTTCTCCCAACTAATACAGCACCTAAAAGGTAATCTACAGAAATGAAATTAACACTTCAAGATGCAATGATTTTCAAAAGCCCTTATCTTGACTGTTTGAAAATATTTTTCCCATACAATTTGCTGAACTCTTTACTTAGTATAGAGTTAATTGTATGTGTAAAAACTTAATTGAAAATAGATCTTGATAAAAAACAAGAATGGGAATAGGAGAAGGAGGAGGAAGAGGGGTGGGAGTGTGTATTGGAAGCTGGGTACAGTGGGAAGAATCACTATATTACTAAAATTGTATTTATGAAAAGCATGAAGTTTGTATTCCTTAAATAAAAGGTTTCTGGGGAAAAAGGCATATACATAATATTCCTTAACAAGACAATGACAACAATTTAAAAACACCAATTTTACAATAAGACTACATGTATTAAAAAGTAAAAATAGGCAAATGGGACTATGTCATAATTTAAAACTTATCTGCATCAGAAGCATAATTAACAGAATAAAAAGACAAATTATAAGTGGGAGAAAATATTTAAAATCATTTATTTGAAATAAACAAAATATTATTTGAAATAAATTAATATCCAGAATATATAAAGAGCTCCTACAAGTCAACAATAAGACAAATAACCTAATTTTGCAAATGAAAAAACAACTTGAATAGATTTTTCATAAAAAGAATATACAAATGGCCAATAAGCATATGAAAATGCTACATGATGGATCTTTAGAGAAATACAAAGCAAAGCCAAAATGAGACATCACCTCATACCTATTTGGATGGCTACTATCAAAGAAACAGAAAGTAGAAAATTGAGTAAGTGTGTGAAAAAAATAGGACCCCTTGAGCATTCTCAAAAGGAATGTGAAATGGTACAGCCACTGTGGAAAACAGTATAGAGATTCTTCAAATAATTAAAGTTAGAATTTCCATGTGATCAAGTGATTAGATACATACTTGAGTGTATGTCTAAAAGAATGGAAGATGGGATTTCAAAGAGATTTTGCACATTCATGTTCATAGCAACACTATTCACAACAATCAGGAGGTGCAAGCAATCCAAATGCCCATTGATGGAAACTGGATAAATAAAACATACAATGGAATTGTATTCAGCCTTATGAAAGAAGGGAATTTCAACACATACTACAACCTAAATGAACCTTGACAACGTTATGCTAAAGGATTAAGGCAGTCACAAAAGACAAATACTGTTGATTGTGCTCAAATGAACTACCTAGAGTAGACAAATTTATAAAAACAAAAAGTGGAGTGCTGGTTACAGGGGCTGGGGCAGGGGAACAGGGAGAACAGGGAATTGTTGTTTAACAGGTACAGAGGTGCAGTTTTGCAAGACGATCAAGTTTTTGGAAATTGGTTGCACAAAAAAGTGAATATACACACACACACAAAAAAAAAACATACTTTTTTTTTCATTCTTTAGAGGCAGAAAGATAGATAAAAGAATGAGAAGAAACAGAGAGAAAGTCGCCAGCCTCTGTTTCACTCCCTAAACGCCAGCAAAGGTCAGGCAAAACCAGGAGCTCCATACTCAGTCCAGGTCTCCCCCACAGGTGACAGGAACTCAACTACTTACGCCAATTCTGCTGCCTGCTGTCTGCTTTAGCAAGAGGCCAGAACTGGAATCGAGGCAGGACTCAAACTCAGGTACTCTTAAGTGGGACCTGGAAGTCTTAACTACTAGGTCAAATTTCCACCCCAAAAATAAGTTTATTTAACACTACTGAGCTGTATACTTAGAAGTCATTTAGATGATAAATTTTATGTTACGTTTTTCATCATCACAAAAGTTTATAAATACCAATTTTAAGCTAGCCCAGAAATAAACAAGTTTCTGCAATTTCAAAAAATAAATTAACTCACCACCTTAAAAAGTAAACATGATTATTTATTTAAAGATAGAAAACATTAATAAAAGATCCATTCCTGATTTTTTAAAGGCCATTGTGTGTTTGTATGTGTATATTCACTGTATCAATTTAAATATTTACACACACACACACACTACACACAACTTAACAAGCATGATACTTAATGGCAAGATACTAAGAAGACGCCTTTCAAAATTGCAAATAAGGTATTGCCTTCTATCACCTCTTCTTTTATTTTTCTTTCAATTTTTAAAATTTATATAAGGTGAAAAAATGTCATGGATTTAATTTATACACATTTAGGAGTACAGTTGTACTTCTCACCCTTCTGTTTTCCTTAAAGATTTATTTTAGTTATCAGAAATTTTATTTATTTATTTTATTTATGGCTGCAATGGCTGGGGCTGGGCTGGCCAAAGCCAAGAATCTGGGTGGCAGGGGCCCGAGCACTTGGGCAATCTTCCATTGTTTTCCCAGGTGTATTAGCAGGAAGCTGGGTAGGAAGTGGAGCAGCCAGATCTTGAACCAATGCTCAAATGGGATGTCAGAGGTGGTGCTTAACCTGCATCACCACCATGCCAGCCCCTATCACCACTTCTATTTTAACAGTATTCTGAAGGTCCTACTAGTACAGAAAGATGATGTCAGAGCAAGATGAGAAGGAGATGGGAAAAAGAGCCAAAGGAGGAAGAAAACAGTAATGGGGAGTGAGGGTGAGAAACAGAAAGAAGAAAAAGGAAAGAAAAATTAAAGGCATAAGGAAAAGAAAAAATAAAACTACTATTTTTTGACTTCATGTGATGCATTTTGAAAAGTAAGCTAAATTAATACATTGATAAATTATGAAATGGAATGACAATTCAGCCAAGTTAGTAAATATGGTTGATATACATTTGCATTTCTGTACAACAGTAACAAATAGAGCATTGAACAGATTTGAAACATGCTATTCATAATATTATCAGTATGTGAGTATCCAGAGCAAAAACCATATGAAATCTTTATGAATAAAATTATCAATTAAAGAAATTCAAGAAGGTAAAAATTTATCAACAAATTTATCACATTCGTGTATTCAAAATTTCAAAATTGAGGGGCCGGCGCCGTGGCTCACTTGGTTAATTCTCGCATATGGGTGCTGGGTTCTAGTCCCTGTTGCTCCTCTTCCAGTCCAGCTCTCTGCTGTGGCCCGGGAAGGCAGTGTAGGATGGCCCAGGTCCTTGGGCCCTGCACCCGCATGGGAGACCAGGAGAAGCACCTGGCTCCTGGCTTCGGATCAGCACGGTGCACCAGCTGTGGCGGCCATTTGGGGGGCGAACCAATGGAAGGAAGACCTTTCTCTCTGTCTCTCTCTCACTGTCTAACTCTATCTGTCAAATAAAAAAAAAATTTCAAAATTGAAACATTGACAAATATGTCAACTTTCCCCAAACTGAGCTTTAGACCCAGGGCAATTGGAACCAAGATACAGAAAGGACTTCACATGGAATCTGTACAGCTGATTCTAAAATATATTTGAAAGAGCGAAGGGACCAAGAATAGTCAGGACACTCCTGAGGAAGAATCAAGTGAGAACCCACCCTCTGCTGGATACAAAGACAAAAAGCCTATTTTTAATTGATGTTTTAAAATTAGTAATTATCCAGTCAGTTGAATGGAGCGCAAGTGAGATCCACAAGACAGCTTGAGCATATCAGTGCCCACTTAATAATTCATGCTGGGATAACTGGTCAACCTATAGAAAAAGGAAAAGTAGAATTTGATCTCTTGTTCACATTTTATAGAAAAAGCAATTTCAGATTCTTTTAGAAAAAGAATGTGAAGATGTCTTTTTGACACATCGAAGGGTTCCTTAAGGCAGAAAAAGTAAAACCATAAGGAAAATGACATATGTCATTAAATGCTAAAAAGTTCTGTTTCTTGGAGCTTATCTAAAAGAGAATGAAAATCCCAGCCATAGAAGATGACTTGCAAAGCATTTAGTCATCAGAGGATTAGTATGAGAATATGCCTAATAATTAGGGGGGAACCAAGACAACTTGATAGAGCAGGAAGTTGTAGAAAAACATGAAGATTCAATAAATATGAAAAGGGATAAATCTCATTAAAAATCAAGGACAAGAAAAATAAAAACCAAAATGATATAATATTTTCCTACTGTCGGTTTGGCAAAACTTAAAACTCTGACAACACAATATAAGAGGAAGGAGACAGAGCACTAAGAATTCTGAAACCCTGCAGTAGAAGTCTCTGCTTTTTAGAAAAGAATTTGGATATTATCTTACAAAGCTGAAACCTGCAAACTTAACCATTCCATGGTAAGAACACATGAAATCAGTTTAAGAGTTATATTTTTGTTAATTATAATTATAGACTAGACAGAATAGAAATTAATAAAGCATCACAAAGTATACATGTCCTGAAATAATCTGGCTGCTGTGCACCAGGAAGTAGGTGTAATAATGATGGGAGTAGCACTATTTATAATAGCAAAGAGAGGTGAAAACAACCCAAATGGCCACCAGGAAGAGAACTGGTAAATGAAACAAGGATACAAAAGAAATCCAAGTCTTACGGCTCTTCCCTAATGGAACACCTCTGTTCCAGAAGCTTCTGCTCTTGTTAACTCTCTCTTTCCCTCTGGAGAATAGTCTTATTTCTGGATATCTGCTCTCTACACTGTGTATTTATACTTATCTGACCTATTGAATTCAAACTATGGTTTTGTTTCAGGACTTGAAAATACCACACAGCCTTGTTTACTCTATCATTTTCTATTTGCTCCCATCTGATTACCACTTTCAGCTCCACACCACACACACACACACACACACACACACACACTACACACATACACCACACATACATACACATAAATATATTTTTGTATACACTCTTCACTTGACCTCCAAGAAACCTGACATTCCCACCACCTCTTTGTGGGGGTAGCTTCCTGCCATTGCACCTTAACTCATAACTCTATATTTAGGACCAAGAAAACAAATTTTCAACACCTGAACAAGAGCAGAGGATGATTAAGATACAAATTTTATATACTAGCTTATTTCACTTCTAATTGTATTCTTAGTAAATGATGCTAATATTTAATAGGAACGACTTTGCTACTCACTGATTTGTCCAGCAAAACCAGAGCTCTTTGCATTTTATTGGCACTAAAGCAGTCAGCTGTGACCTAGGATAACGGCAAGGGTGAAGATCTGCTCCATTCCCGAGTTAAATATCCCCTCAATGACTTGAATGTTCATGTAGACATAGCAATTGCTTGGAGAAAATGACTCCTTTATGATGAAAAACAATCAGCAGTCTTTCCCACAAATCCAAGGAGGCCATAACACAGACGACCTCACAATAATTTTAATGGGTGTTGACAACGTTATCCTAATACAGTCACCTGTTTAAACCAATGCTGCCTCTGTATGCACAATATGGTTTAGGTAAACCAAAGCAGATGAAATATATGTAATCCAGAAACAACCACAAGGATCACCCAGCCCTCTTCCATCAACAAGGAAAGAAAGGTGAAATCATTCCATCAACAGTAGGTTTTTCTTTTTTCTTAAAGATTTATATATTTATTTGAAAGAGTTATAGAGAGAGAGAGAAGAAGGCAGAGAGAGAGAGAAAGACAGAGAGAAGGCAGTCTTCCATCCGATGGTTCACTCTCCAGATGGCAGCAATGGCAGGAGCTGGGCCAGAATAAAGCCAGGAGCCAGGAGCTTCCTCCAGGTCTCCCACACAGGTGCAGGGGCCCAAGGACTTGGGCCATCTTCTACTGCTTTCCCAGGCCATAGCAGAGAGCTGGATCGGAAGTGGAGCAGCCAGGACTTGAACCGGCGCCCATATGGGATCTGGCACCGCAGATCCAGACCCAGTAAGCAAAAAATATTAACTATATATGTTCATTTTGTAAAATATTTTTAAAAGATTTATTTATTTAATTGAAAGTCAGAGTTACACAGAGAGAGGAGAGGCAGAGAGAAAGAGAGAGAGAGAGGTCTTCCATCCAACGGTTCACTCCCCAAATGGCTGCAATGGCCGGAGCTGCGCAGATCCAAAGCTAGGAGCCAGGAGCGTCTTCTGGGTCTCCCACGTGGGTGCAGGGACCCAAGCATTTGGGCCATCTTCCACTGCTTTCCCAGGCCATAGCAGAGAGCTGGATCGGAATAAGGACAGATGGGACTAGAACCGGCGCCATGGGATACAGGCGCTTCAAGCCAGGGCTTTAACTCACTGCGCCACAGCACCGGCCCCAAAATTGTCTGTTTTTATTCTGTGTTCAGATGGAACTCAACTTCTGATGATTCGACCTCAAGTTTCTTAACTTTACAGTGGGGCAATAATGACACACACTCAGTAGAAATCTGAACATTGAACTTGGGTCTTCCCCTGGGCTAGCACTGTGCAATCCAATCTTCTCTGGTGCTGTGCAAGGGCCACAAGCACAGCTCCTCATCAACCCTGCGGTCACCAGGGGAAGCCACCGCTGCTTTGCAGTATGCTGTGCTGCTGAGCTAGGGCGTACACTGCACCTTCAACTTGGAATGGGTTTACTGGGATACAACCCATTGTTAAGTCTAGGAGCATCTGTATTCCCAAGTGACTCTATACAAGTACTATGAAGGGTCAGAACAGAAACATCTCTTTTTTTTTTTTTTTTTTTTTTTTTTTTTTTGACAGGCAGAGTGGACAGTGAGAGAGAGAGAGACAGAGAGAAAGGTCTTCCTTTTGCCGTTGGTTCACCCTCCAATGGCCGCCACGGCTGGTGCGTTGCGGCCAGCGCACCGCGCCTATCCGAAGGCAGGAGGCAGGTGCTTCTCCTGGTCTCCCATGGGGTGCAGGGCCCAAGCACCTGGGCCATCCTCCACTGCACTCCCTGGCCACAGCAGAGAGCTGGCCTGGAAGAGGGGCAACCGGGACAGAATCCAGCGCCCCGACCGGGACTAGAACCCGGTGTGCCGGCGCCGCAAAGCGGAGGATTAGCCCACTGAGCCGCAGCACCAGCCAGAAACATCTCTTCTTGCTAGGATATTCAACTTAAAATGGGAAAATGCACATATCGAAAACTCGTAAGATCAAATATAGAACTAAACAGAAATAGGTCAATGTGTTCAATGATGTTCAATGGTTAGATAAATGAGAAGGAGTTACAAGATTTCATTTCAGGACAGGTAAATGCTCACATGAAATCTCTACCTCTCTCTCTCCAAGGCTTAGTGGAGCAGTTGAGTTTCAAGCACTGCCTTAATAACGAAGCAGGAGTTTGCCAAGGGTTTTGGAGAACTAGACACACCAGAAGAGAACAAAGCATAAAGAGAAGTATGGACCTGAGAGCAGGCATGATTGCTTAGATAGCCATGGAGAAAATTCGCTGCAATGGATTTCAGTATATGTAAATATCAGTTAAGGAACTGGGGTTGTGGTGAAGTGGGTTAAGCTATCATCTATGACACTGGCATTTCATATGGGTGCCGGTTTGAGTCCCGGCTGCTCCACTTTCTATCCAGCTCCCTACTAATGGCCTGGGAAAAGCAGCATAAGGTGGCACAAGTGTTTGGGTCCCTGCCACCCACTTGGGAGACCCAGATGAAACTCCTGGCTCCTGCTTTTGGCCTGGCTGGGGAGTGAATCAAATGGAAGATCTCTCTCTCTCTCTGTCTCTCTCTCTTTCTGACTCTCCCACCTCTCTGACTTTTAAATACATAAATAAACCTTTAAAATGATAATAATGGGGGAAATGAGTACAGGGAATATGGGGACTCTTTAAATAAATAAATAAAAACATTTAAAACCAATATATTTCATTAATATACTACCCCTTGAGAACCCATTTATTTTGCCAGCAGAGGGAAACAGGTGTTTATCTAACACTTATCTACTGTTCTGGAAGATTTGACTTGCTTTAAGTTCCTAAACAGGTCAAGCCAGCCATCTTTTAAAACATGTACTAGGGAAAATATGTAATTTTAAGAATAATGCCTCAACCTTATTTAATTCTTAGCATGGATGTTTTGCTCAGTTGCTATTTCTCTAAATCATTCTTGCACAAAGGAAATTAGGATCTTTCAAATTACACTGTTTTCTGCTTCTTACGGGCCAATGCTGCTCTAAGTGTGTGCCTGGGAAGAAGGCACTCTGAGATAGGTGTTTGGAACAGCCATTAAGAAATGGCTTGGAAACGCCTTTTTCCAGTACTGGAGTATCTGGGTTCACGTCCCACCTTTACTCCCAGTTGCAACTTCCTGCAAATGAATACTCTGGGAGACAGCAGGTGACAGTCCAAGTGCTTGGCTGCTTACCACCCCCAGGGAGACCTGGATTGGATCCTGGGCTCCTGGCTTTGCCTTGCTGGGCTCTGGCCATAAGCCTTTGAGAGGTGAACCAACAGCTGGATGATTTTTTCTCTGTTGCACTGAACAAATAAAAATGTAAACGGAAGGCAGTTTTGCAGGCTGCTCCCTAGACCTACCGAATCAGAAACGGTGGGAGTGAGGTCCCACAATGTGTGCAATGTGCAGGTGCAACAGCTGCCCAACGGGACAGAAAACCACACTGCTAAAATGGTGCAATGCATCTTTGTGCCAAGATCTCCCCAGATCTCTGGAAGATTCTCTACCTGCGCCTGGCCCCTCTCCGGGCCCCCATTGTCCCCAGTAATGAAGACTTTCTTGCCGCCCACTAGAACACCAATTAGCTCACAACGAACCTCACCACGAAAGGGAAAGAAGAGAAATCGCTATTTCAGCACTGGTCATTAAAAAAAAAAAAGAAAAAAAAAAGAAATCGAAAATAATGTGGAACTCCCTCCAAAATTAGCCTCCACCGTGATATAAATTGGTTTTCTTTGTGATCCAAAATTGACTCGCAGTTCACCAGTTAGAAAATAGTTGCTGAAAGGCCGGGCCTCCGAGCCTTCGGATCCTGCCCGCCTTTCATCCTGTAAACAAACGCATCAGATTTAAAGCTTTCCCATAATTGTTATGCTAACCTTGGAGCGCAACCTCTCCATTTGCATTTGAAGGAGCTAAATATTAGGCAGGAAAGAAAGTGCTCTTTTTGAAAGCCTGAGAAAATGTCCCGGCTCGGGGCTGCCCCGCCATCTGGGCCCGGGCTGCGCGCGCTCCCGCCCCCGCTCCGGCTCCCCGGGCGCGGCGCGGGAGGCAGGGGCGCGGCGCGGGCCGCCGTCTCTGCCCTTGAATGCCGGGGCGCCCCGCGGCCTGCACAGCGCCCCTGCCTCGCTCCGGGAGGGCGGGGGACGCCAGGGCAGCCCGGGGGACGTGGGATCGGCGCCCGCGAGCCGCGCGTCCCTGGCGACGGCCGGCGCGGCCCGGGGCTCCCTTGCCTTTCCCAGGGCGCGTTCCAGGGGCCGCTTCCTCTGCAGACTGCGCCAGCCTCCCGGGCGGCCCGGGCCCCGCGGGGCTGCTGTGTGGGTGCTGCGCTTTCCCCACCGCGGTGGCCCACTGGGACCCCGATCTCGTGGAGGACCCAGAGGGTCCGAGCGAGTAGCAGACACACACTGCGTGCACGTTCATCTTGGAGTAATTAAAAATAAGAACCCCGAGCCGCGGGACTTCGTGAAAAGAGCGCAGGGAACGGCTCCAACCTCCCAGCAGCCTATTGTGGCCGAATCAAGAAAACCCAGGCCTCCCTCCACCTCTTCATGCAACCTGAACACAAAGCTTGTCTTCAGTGAGTCCCAGGGAAATCGTTCCTGAGGGAATAACCGAAGCGTCATGAGCCTGGAGAACAGTGCTGGAGGGGATAAGATGCTGCTAGATTCGAGAATATAATTATTTTCTTTCACCACTTCTCATTTTAATCTCGTTTCTAATATAATTCAAAGGTGCTTTCATTTTAAAACGGTTTTCCTGTTGTCAGAATTAGCATTTTCCGCCAGTCCTAGGAGACAGTCCAGAGAGAACGGGATTTTTATTTTCCTTTTTTCCCCCCTTGACAAAGGCTTCTCATGCATCGCTGGACTGTATTACCAAGTTAGGGGTTTTTTCCTCTCCTCAAAGGAAGGTCACTGAAGCTGCAAGTAACCCTGGGAGCTGCTAGAAGATGGAATTCTTTAGACTAAAACTGCGTGTTGCACAAATAACTGGCAAAAAAGAGGGGCCGGGACAACACTTGAGTCCTCTATGGGGGCAGAGAGGATGTAGGAGTGACCCCAAAGACTGTATCCTGGGAAAAGATGAAGTTTATTCTTTTTCCTAGTGGTAAACCAAATGTCAGCATTTGACAGGTCTCTGAAATGCACCGGTTACTTTTTATCTATTTCTGTAGGAAGCATTTATTAAAGGACTACAAGTTCCATTTAAGAGGCAGATTTCGGGCTCAGGCTAACCTGGCTTCCCTTTCCAGCCTCTGGTGCTGAACTACTCTGGTGACCCAAAACAAGTGCCTAGCCTTTCTGAATCCCATTGTTCTCATCTGTAAAATGGTATGCTGTGTCCAGGTCAGAGCGCTTTGTCAGGGCTGACTAAGCGCAGTGCCTGGCACCACAGTAAACACTCCACGGGTCGCAACTGCATTTGAGCCATTATCATCCTCTTCATCGTCATTGTCATTTTCTTTTTCTCAAAGATGCTACTAAAAAAGTTTTGAAAATGGATATTCATTGAAGCAAACACAGGGGGTATTCAAAGTATTTGTTGCCTGATTCTGTTCTAATTGTGAGAATTGACATGAAAAAAAAAAAATGTATGTTCTAGTCAAGGAGATAAACAACAAGCCAGGAAAGCATCAAACGTGATCATTGCAAAGAACTCCATTCCAGAAAAAGGAAGTGGTTGGGTTTGGTGCTGGAAGAGGGGACCAGGGTACTTAAGGATAGGACGGGTCTCCGGGAAAGTGACAATGATGGGACCCACGCTGGAGAGGACAGGCTGGAGTCACCAGCAGGACCTTGTAAGGTCAGGAACTTCAAAGTCTTCTCAAAGCAGTGAGAGGTCCCAAGAAAGCTTCAAGCCACAGAAAGATGGGATCTGATTTATGATTTATAAAGGCCACTCTGGTTGACAGTGGAGGAGTGGGGTGTGGAGGAGGAGGGTATGGTAAAAGCAGTCCTCATGCCTGCTTGTATGTGGGCATCATCTGGAAAGTCTGTCAGAGCCATACCCCAGCGTGCACTAGCACTCAGACATTATTTTGTGATATATATATATATGTATATATTTAAATTCTAAGAATCAGAGGTGAAAGTCATTAATTTAGAAGCTATTTCAACTACCCACAGAGAGGCACCTGTGGCTTTTACCTAAGTGATGGAAGTAGAGATGCTAAGAAATGGCCATGGTCAGGAAATGCCTCGGAGGTCCAGGCCAATCAACCTGCTGAAGAATTGCAAGGGATGGGGTGGGCAGAGAGGAACAAAAGCAGTCCTGGAATGGTCCCTCGTTTGAGACAGCAGTCTAGACAGTGATTCCATTTACCGGGATGAGAAAGGTGAAGGCAGGGCAGGCCAGGAGAGCAGAGCCCAGAGAAGCACACTGGGACTAATGAACGGATTCTAAACCTTGTTATGGATGAGACGCTTAGTGGACATTTGTTAATATAATAATAGTCCAAGTAGGAAGTGGAGGCATCCAGCAGGCACTTGATTTGAGAGCGAGGAGGACAGAACTCTAAATGTCATGTTTCAGTGCTGCCTATAAGAACAACCTGTCGCAGAATGCTCTATATCGGCCTGCTCCAATATAGTCTCCACTAGCCACTTGTGGTCACGGGCCACTCCAAATAGTGGCAGACTAGTGTGACTGAGGAACTGAATTTTTATTTCATTAGAATTAAATTTAAGTAACTGTATGTGGCAGCTGGCTACCCTACTGCACCAATTTGATACATGCAGATGACTCCTATGTTTTTATATCTGGCCTGAACTTCTTTTTTCAAAATCTGAAAGAGCTGCTCATCACTTTCCCCAGTAACAGGTCCAGGTCACTGTGATCTGCAGTCTATCCATTCTTTTAAATTTTTTTTCAAGATTTATTTTATCTATTCAGGAGATAGAGTGATAGAGAAAGAGGGAGAGGCAGCGGGAAAACCTGTATATTCTGGTTCACTCCCCAAATGGCCACAATGTTCAGGTATAGGCCAGGCTGAAGCCAGGAGCCCAGATATCCAGGTCTCCCAGGTGGGTAGTAGGGGCCCAAGAATTTGAGCCATCATCTGCCGCCTTCCCAGTGTATTAGCCGGGAGCTACAAGGGAAGCATAGCAGCTGGGACTTGAACCAACACTCCATTACCGGCTGCTGGTACTGCAAGTGGTAACTTTACCTGTGCCACAACCCTGGTGCCCATCCAGTTTGGATTATTGCAATAGTTTCCACACCTCCTTGATCTTCTGTTGTATATTCTCAAAACAGCAAGGAAGATGGCCTTTACAACTTGATTCTCATCGAGCATTTCCTCAGCTTACGAGTCCTCTAGTGGTTCTCTATCTCGATACAATAAAAACCAAGGTCCTTCCAGTAGTTCCCAAGAAGCCCAATGTCATCTGGGCCCTTTGCCTTCCCAACTTTGCTGCCACACACTCATCCCTTTCTATTGTATTATGTAATTAATTCAGTTATCTTATTTATTGTCTGTCTCTTCCTTACAAGAAAATAGGCTCCATTGGTGAGGGAATTTATGATGATTGTGTTCATTGTTGTATCCCCTAGGACTTAAAGCACAGTAGCTTAACATATACTAGGCACTTGATAAGTATTTATAGAATGACCGAATCAGTATTTCAGTAGTATATGCATGCCCAGGTCACCCAAAGAGAAAAACTGTAAACACGGCATAGAAAAGTTAAGAATGAGCCCTGGACCACTCCAATTCTTAAAGCTGGTGGTCGGTCGCCACATGTGACTACTTAGCTCTTCAGATAGGTGCATCCAAATCACTATGTTCTGTGAGTGTACAGTACCCACATGATTTTGAAGACTAAGCATATAAGCTATCAGGTCAGGTGGTTTGCTGCAGTGGCTAAGAAGCCACTTGGGACACCTGTATCCCATACAGGAGTTGCCCAGGTTCAAGTTCCAGCTCTACTTCCAATTTCAGCTTCCTGCTAGTGGGCATTTGGAAAATGAACCAGCGATAGAACGTCTCTCTCATCTCTGTCTCCCAGCCTTTCTAAAAGAAATAAATAAATTTCACAAGAATGTAAACTGTGTTATTGATCATTATTTAAATAAGTGTTGAAATTATGGTACTGTTGTTATATTGGGTTAATTAAAGCATTTTATTGAATTAATTTCATCTATTTCTATTTACTTCTTTTAAAAGATTTATTTATTTATTTGAAAGTCAGAGTTACACACAGAGAGAAGGAGAGGCAGAAAGAGATAGAGGTATTCCATCCACTGGTTCCCGCCCCAGATGGCCACAATGGACGGAGCTGGGCCTATCTGAAGCCAGGAGCCAGGAGCTCTCCCACATGGGTGCAGGGGCCCAAGGATTTGGGCCATCTTCTACTGCTTTTCCAGGCCATAGCAGAGAGCTGGATCAGAAGTGGAGCAGCCGGGACTCAAACTGGCGACCATATGTGATGCTAGGACTGCAGACAGCAGCTTTAGCCACTATGGCACAGCGCCAGTCCCTCTTTTTACTTTTTAGTGTGGAAATGACACACTAGGAAACTTAAAATCACATAAGTGGCTCATATTGTGTTTATTTTGACCACAGAAGATGAAAATCCAGCAGGGAAATTTTTCTGTTGAGACCAGAGATAGCATGAGGCAAGTGTGATGCATGGAAGGTTAGAGAAATACTGATTTTAAGTAAGAAGGAATGGAGATGGGGACTGACCGCAGCCTTGGTTTCAGGGCGATCGTGTTGACAGATCCCATCTGAGAGGGTTTGAAGCCAGAATGAAAAGTGAGCCAGTATAGACAACCCTTTCAAGAAGAGGGTTTATGATCCAAGATCCAATGATCCAAGACAGATATCCCTGAAGTAGAAAATTTGGGCTAAATGCAAAGACTATAGAAACACAGCATTTTAATCCTTGAAGACTATCATTGAGCAACACTTTTCATGCTCTGAATTGTAAGGTTCAAACAAGCAATGATTTGCCCATGCAGACAGCAGAGCTGGAACTAGAACCAGAAGCGTGTGAGTGAACAGTGGCTTACACTCACCCAAACAGAGGAAAACTCAAGTATATTTGACCCAAAACAGTTTTTGACTCATAAAGCAGGATATTTATGTGATTGCTAGTAGTCCGTTAAGAGCTAGCATAATAAAAATAATGGTTAACATTTATTGAATGCCTATTTTTCCTGGTGTTTGACATTTATGAACACTAATCCATTTAATAGTCACATTATGTATAGTTATTAATAGGCCAGTTTTACTAAGAAACAGGGACTGGCACCATGACATAGAGGATAAAGCCTCCACTTGCAGAGCCAGCATCCCATATGGGTGCCAGTTCGAGTCCTGGCTGCTCTACTTCCCATCTAGCTCCTTGTTAATGGCCTGGAAAAGCATCAGAGGATGGTCCAAGTGCTTGGATCCCTGCATCCACATGAGAGACCCAGAAGCTCCTGGCTCCTGGTTTCAGATCGGCCCAGCACTGGCCGTTGCGGCCATTTAGGAAGTGAACCAGTGGACAGAAGATTTTCTCTCTCTCTCTTTCTCTCTCTCTGTAACACTGCCTTCCAAATAAATAAATAAATCTTAAAAAAAAAAAAACTAGGAAACAGACTGTGAGAATTTTAGCTTTTCATGTGCACATCTGTTGAATTTAAAGTTCATAGTCTTCAATAAAGCATAAGCTCTCACAAATACAACTCTTTTACCTGGAAACTATCCCTCAAGATGGCAAAAATACCCAATTATCAATATGTGTGAGAGAAACTAAATTAATAGAATAAAAGTCATATGTAAGTATTTATTTTCCAAAGTATTTGCTACTGTGTGTCAATGCTCTAAGCATAAACAAAAATATTAACCACAAATACCTTACAGATCTGTGGGGTTTGCCTTTCAGTTTCCTGGGCTCTGTCACACCCACTTTCCAGAGAAAAGTGGCATTGAGTATAAACTGTCCCCATGTGTCCCAGGTAGAGAACGGTAGAGTCTCTGTTAAAATGACTGCAATCATTATAGTGATTTGGATAGAATTTATGAAAAGATTCACACTCAAAGATGAAAGCCCCTCTGCAGTTTTTAAAAGATAGTTTTTATTTATATATTTTAAATGTAGAGAGAGAAGCAGAGATGAAGATCTCCAATACAATGGGTCACTGTCCAAATGCCTGCAACAACCTGGGCTGGGAACTCAGTCCAAGTCTCCCACAGGGTCCCACCCACTGAGCCAACAACTGCTGCCTCCGGGGGTGTCCCTTAGCAGGAAGCTGGAACTGAAGGTGCAGGGCTGGGGCTCAAACCTCGAAGGGAACACACCCCAAAATAAATGCATTACCCAAGATGTTTCCTTGCCAATTATTGGACACAACCAGTTACCTGGTCACTCACAGTTCCCTTAAACCCTCCTCCTTCATCCCTTAGATCAGCTTAGTTGATTTGAGATAAAGTAAATTTTGCAAATCCAAAGATTCATGATTTCTATATTTCCATGAATGTATTTACAGAAATACACCTTCGCTCAAGTCTGTGTGCAAGCTCCAGTTAGACTGGCATCCTTCCCCTCTGGTTTTCCTGCCTGCTGGGTGTTTTATGGATAGTTGGTCCTCTCCATCCTACTCTCTATTCGAGAATCTCTTTCCAAAATACAAAAGTGAACTCTTGTTACTCTTCCTAAATCCCTTATGGAGCAACCTTCCCCATCCCTATCCATGGAATAAATCCAGAATATATGTCAGAGCCTGTCATGTCTTTCACAGCTGCCCTTAGCCTATCACTCCCAATGCCTATGCATAGGCTTCTACCATCCACCCCAATTCTGCTTGCTCAACACTCCCATGACTGTCTCATCTACTTGGTAGTCCTACTCCACCTTCAAGGCGTCCTGTCAATGTTTCTTTTTATAGCATTTATACTTGTTAATTTACACTTTGCCCATAACACTCTATTGTAATTATTAAATGAGTGAGCTGATTAAGGGCAGGGAGCATATTATTCTCCTCATTGCATCGATGCCATCTAACATAGCACTCAGTAGTTTCTCAATAAGCATGTTGGACATGAATGATTTGATAGAATGCTCAAGCTAAATGAGATAAGCAATCTGAGCTGATCTAATGAGCTAATCTTATGAACTGATTTCATTGCCTACCCCTGTTGACAAGCGTCTTCCTAGACACAAGGGACAAGTGACTTCTGGTTTCAGATATGTGGTGTGTCTTTCTGATTTGGATGAAGGAAACAGCCCCCTGTTTTCTTTACTCTTCCCAGGAAAACAAATTGCATTATTCAATTGTGAGGCCAGCATGCTTTTTCAAGGGCATACTTGTGGATCTGTTCCAATCTTCCTTGTCATTCCTGTTGTTCTTTCTCTGAGCCTGTCTGCCCTTTTCAAAAGCAAAAACACCACAATGCATCCATGCAATAATATGGTACATATTATCACATTGGCTACAGTTATAATAAAAGTAGCTACATAATAGGATTATACTTTGTCTCATAGACGTAGAAATAACAGTGCTTTATCAGGAAATTTTTATGTCCAAATGAAAAATTACTAATGCATTAGTAAATTATCAAACATAATATAATTCAGGAGTCCCAAACTGCTAGTGTCTCAGTAGGTAAAGGAAAAAAAAAAACTATTTCATTGTTATTAAACTCTTAACAGAGACACGCTTATTGTTTTTGTAAAAACATTCAGCATATGCTCTTTTTCTCACTGTACACAGTCATTTCTTGTTTTGTTTGTTTTTACTTGACTGCTTACTGTGAAAATTCTGATTGAATATCAGAAGAAAATAAATGTAATCAGTGAAATAGAAGAAAGTTTATGGAATAGAAGAAATAATCCAAATTGTAAAAGTATGGACTTATATTTTCAAATTGCTAAGAGAGTTTCAAAAAGGCTTCTGAAAATGTCATACACATCACAAAATCCCAGTGCTCTGTGTACTATGGAAAGTGACAAGCTCTCTGCTCATGTGTGCAAAGTAATAAGCAGAAAACTCCACAGCATGTCAAACAGCCAGTGTTCAAATTCTATTCAAAATTTTGCCTTGATTTTCATCCAAAACAATGAACAAAAATGCAAAATCTAAGCAGTTACAATTACTAAACAATTGTTTCAAGACAGTCATGATACCAAATCAAAAAGAGTTAAATGGCTTTTCTGCTCCATAATAAATCAAACACTTACTAGAAAACAAAAGAAGCATAGAGTTTCTCTTCTTTTCTCCAAAAAAATTCTACTAGTCCAGGATTAAGTATGGGGATAAACAGTCCAATGACTGAAACCATCACTGTGTATGTGTATGTGTGTACACACATGCTAATAGGAAGTATACAGGTATTAGCCATATAGGGAGATGCATATTGGTATACATATAAATATAATGTTATATATTAGAAATTTAGCTATTAATATAGTCATAAATAATATTATTAAGCAATTATCATGGATACCTATTAATGTAATATGTTAGTATACATTATAATTAATTATTATTATGTATATAATATAGATATAATAGGTATAATGGCTGACTGCTGTCTTCCATACTAGAGGCAGGAGTTTGTTGCAATGATTGAGATGTCTCTTGGGATTCCTGTACCCTATATTAAATGCCTAGATTTTCTGGTCCTGGCTCTGTTTCTGGATCTAGCTGCCTGCTAATATACACCCTAGGAGGAAACAAGAAATAGGGTTCCTGCAACCATGCTGGAGGCCTGAACTGAGTTCCTAACTCTTGACTTCAGCCTGGCCCAACACCAGGTGTTGTGGGTATTTGGGAAATGTACTAGATGGAAGATTTTCCTTTGGCTGTCTCTGTCTCTCCACCTTTGACATGCAATGAAAAGAAATGAATATTTTGTAAAGATTTATTTGTTTGAAAATCAGACTTACAGAGAGAGGGGGTGAGACACAGAGAGATTGTCCATGCTGGTTCATTCCCCAGATGACCACAACACTCAGGGCTGAGCCAGGCTGAAGCCAGGAGCCGGGAACTTCATACATGTCTCACACATAGGTGGCAGGCACCCAAACACCTGGGCCCTCTTCTGCTCTTTTCCCAGGCCATTTTCAGGGAACTTGATCAGAAATGGTGCAACTGGGACATGAACCAGCACTTACGGCATGCGGGTGTAACAGGTGGTGGCTTTACCCACAATGCCACAGTGCCAGGTCCAAGAAATAAATTTTTTAATAAAATCAAAAAGCTATCTTTCCAGTGACCCGCACTACTGAGGTATAGATTTCTCCATCTGACCTGAATTTCTACCCCATGAGAACACATGGTTCAACAATAATTGTAAAATATTCATTTCAACCACTTGGGCATTTTGGCTGCTCTGTCATTTTGACCAATGCTGCTTCTCCTAGTTTTGTGTTCAAGAACAGTCCTAGTTTTCAGTCTGAGACACTTATTTGTGCTTGGGGCCTGCAGCCATGTACACCAGTTCTTCTGCGGCTCTTCTATGGATGGGGACCACGTATATGTAGAGCGTGAGGAGGATTTGATTTGGTTACCAGAAAGCCATATGCATTGACACTTAATTTCAAAAATCATGCCACTTCAAACATTCTTACTATGTTATTCTAAGTGACAGGACAGAGACTGGTAGGGAGTGTTTGGATACTATGGGAAGAAACAGCTGATTGAGCATAGGGATAGGTGGTGTTCATTCAAAATTACATGTCTAGGAAAAAATCAATCTGATCTATACTTTGAGACAAAGCCAAAGGAGTAAACTAATCCTGCAGAGAACATCTTTGTATATACAGAATAAGATAGAAAATCAGTTTTCTGTCCTTTAAATTAAGTCCTTACTCCTAGTAGGTGGGAAACACTCAAGATTCCATAACTATCTCCAGCATCTTCCCCTGGGGTCCTAATTGCTTAAATTATTCTCTTTTGCTACCATTCACCATTGCTTTAGTCATTTCAATGTATTTCTGTCCAGATTTGGGCACCCTGTCTTCCTCTACCTATACTTTTTTTTTTTTTTGACAGGCAGAGTGGACAGTGAGAGAGAGAGACAGAGAGAAAGGTCTTCCTTTTTGCCATTGGGTCACCCTCCTGTGCGCTGTGGCTGGCGCACCACGCTGATCTGAAGACAGGAGCCAGGTGCTTCTCCTGGTCTCCCATGGGGTGCAGGGCCCAAGGACTTGGGCCATCCTCCACTGCACTCCCGGGCCATAACAGAGAGCTGGCCTGGAAGGGGGCAACCGGGACAGAATCCGGTGCCCCGACCGGGACTAGAACCTGGTGTGCCGGCACCGCTAGGTGGAGGATTAGCCTATTGAGCCGTGGTGCCGGCCTCTCTACCTATACTTTCAACAATACTGTTTCTCAGAGCACCATCACCCAACATGACCAGACCTTGACAGAGGACCCTATGGTGGGGAGACCACACAATGAATGTTGAGGAGGGAGTCAGATGACAACTCATCAGGATTACGTTCTACTTCAATATCCTGATTTGTTGAGGAGTAGCTATTTGTGATGAATTGACTCCTTTAATAACACTGGTCTTTTCTATCTCAGGCCCAGAATTCTGGATGTCCTTTTATCAGTCAAATTCAGTTAAGGTCATTCTGTATTTTGTGTAGTTTAGACTCAAGCACAGAAATCACTCTATGAAAATGCTCTGCCTACACATCATTGATGGTCAGAGGATCGAGCAGACTCCACCATCCAAACACTCCAGCTTCATCCCAGGTCACACATTTTCAAGGAACAAGACTTTGGCATATTATTTAAACTTCATACACTTTAACTTCCTCTTCTAGAAAAGAGATAGCAAAAATAGCTTTTTTGGCTTATTATAGTAAATGATTGTTATAAGACATTAAATAATGTATTACTAGTAATGATGATTACTATTGTTAGTTAACAATATTAAGAATAGGTAAATTATCATTAAGTTTATTTTGCTTGAATTTTAGTGATTACTAAAATAGGTAGCAATCTTTTTGTTAGTTCAGCTATCACAAAGAGTACATTTTGCATAATCATTCTAAGGAAACAAAAAGATCAATAACTGCAAAACAATTTCACAGGCTCACATATTGGGGTAATGATTTTCTATCATTTCTCCTGCATGTGCTCCATTGTAAAAATCTTGTCAATATCATGTCTACACCCAGGCTTTTCCTAGTCCCACAAGATTTTAATCACTCTGGCTTATAATAGACACATTCTTCTGGGATAGAGAGAATTAGCCCTTTGCTTTTGAAAAAATGAGAGGTATATTTCTCTACTTCTGAAGAAAGATGAGCCCAGGGATGGCAGGAAGAGCCAGCACTACAGCAAGACAGTGGATCGGCCTCCCCTAGGATAGAATAAGAGGGCAGGAGAATGAGAACATACAACACACGTGGGAGTGTCCTAGAGCCACAGCCTCTCAGCAAGACCAGTCCTTGGGAGATGTGACCAGAGTAGGAGAAAAAAGTGAAGGGAATCTTTTTATTGTTGCTTTTTAAAAAAGATTTATTTATTTGAAAAGCAGAGTTACTAAGAGAGGGAGAGAGAAAGAGAAAGAGAGAGAGAGAGAGAGAGAGAGAGAGAGAGAGAGAGAAATATCTTCCATTCACTGGTTCAACTCCCCAAATGGTCGCAATGGCCAGAATTGGGTCAATCTGAAGCCAGGTGCCAAGAGCTTCTTCCAGGTCTCCCATGTGGGTAAAGGGACCCAAGTTCCTGGTCTAGCCTCTGTTGCTTTCCCAGGTACACTAGCAGGGAGCTGGATTGGAAGTGAAGCAGTTGGGACTCAAACCAGCGCCTATATGGGATGCCAGCACTGCAGGTGGCAGCTTTACCTTATACACCACAACAGCAGAGCCCCTGTGAAGGGAATCTTATGCAGAACTGGAAGTAACAGAAAATGCTGTTGTATTAGGGACGAGACACTTCAGTTGAATAGAGTCTATAGTTAAGACAGGTTCTGATGAAATGGTAGACAGAGGTGTTCATGATATAGTGAAATTAGTTTTTTAAAGGGACTAAGTAAGGACAGCTAGTTCATGATGTCTGCTACAAATTTGCATTTGCTTCTCCTGTAGTCGTCTGACTTGTCTGTGGGTTCTCCCTTCTTCCCTGGGTGAGTATAGAAGCAATTTCCTACACAACCATTTCCTTACATACTTTTGTTCATTCCTAGAAGATTCCTAGCCAGTGACTGAGAATATTTTGTCTATTTAAAGATGGTGAGAATGACTACGGAGTCATAACTCTGGGACATTCCATTTGACATCAGATTTTTCCTTATTTCTCTGAAGAAGAATGCCAGTAAGCAGCCAGGCCACCAATGAAGAGTTCTCATTTTCTTCATCATTCTGACTACCTTAGTGATAGATGCAATAATCAAACTGATGTGTACACTGTCAGATCACAGCAAACCCAACACTTTGCCAGGGTGCTTCTACTGTAATTTTAATTAAGGAGAACTGTGCCTCTACCAAAGGGATTCCCAAGAACTTATGGGTTTTGTTTGCAGAAGGGAGAACAGAAGCAAAAGGTAAGAGAAGGCTTCATGGAATTGGTGGACAAATGTGGGCTAGCTGAGGGTGCTCACCACTAACGTAACTTTATCATCTCTTTCCCCATCCACACCTTCTATTTACAGAGTAAGTTCTATCTTGTTATTCCATTCTTGTCTCTTTATGCTTCATGTGAAAATTTGGGGAAATATACTGGGTATTTTTGCAAAAGCCTTTAATAGATTTACTTCCATCGGCTTCCATGAGTTTGGAGAATGAACCTCCCTAATTCCTGAAGCAAAGTTCCCCATTTTTTTTTTCCTCATAATCATCCCTTAAGGCATGCGGATCTGGCTGAAATGCCCATGAGAGTATTTCAGGCATCGAAAGCCAAGACACTCTGGGGGAAAAAAAAAACTAAATGAAAGATCTCTGCGAGTGACATCCCAGTGGAAAGAATGGGTCATCAAAGAAGGAGGTACCTTTCTCTGAAGGGAGGAGAGAACTTCCACTTTGACCATGGCCTTGTCTAAAAATGATCAGAGTCAGTGAACTCAGGGGGTTTCCATAGCCTTGGCCCCTCATGACAAGAGCCTAGGGTGATTACTGATGCCATAAACAAGAGTGTCAATTTGTTAAGTCAACAACAGGAGTCACTGTGCACTTACTCCTCATGTAGGATCTTTGTCCTTAGTGTGCTGTACATTGAGATTTAATGCTATAACTAGTACTCAAACAGTATTTTTCACTTTATGTTTCTGTGTGGGAGCAAACTGTTGAAATCTTTACTTAATGTATGCTAAACTGATCTTCTGTATATAAAGAGAATCGAAAATGAATCTTGATGTGAATGGAAGGGGAGAGGGAGTGGGAAAGGGGAGGGTTGCGGGTTGGAGGGACGTTATGGGGGGGAAGCCATTGTAATCAATATTCTGTACTTTGGAAATTTATATTCATTAAATAAAAGTTAAAAAAAAAAAGTTCCCCATTTTATGAGGCCCACCATGAGACTGTCCCAAGTATCAGCAAGTGTGTGTGTTTACCAAATTCTCATTGATACTCTTGAATGTTGTCAGAGGACTCTGGCTCCAGATAGGGTTTGGTGAATATTTAGTGATCAACAGTAGGACCAGAGGTGGACCGTGTAAGAGATCTCTATCTTAGTATATCTCAGGTCTTTCAGACAATGCTGTAGCCAGTGCCACTGAGCAATGGTGTTGAGCTTTTTCTTCATAATCAACATTTGCTTGGCATTTTCAGAGATTTCTGATGGCCCAGGCTGAATTTTTCAGTGTAAAAAGAGAGTGAGGGATGGTCCTCGCATGTCTAGCTTCATTGGACCCAGGTGTGTTGAAGTCTTCAGTGAAAACTAGGGTGTCAAAATTGTCCATGGAATCCTAAGGGTGGAAGCCATGGTAGTCAAGCAGATTTCCAATGTATTGGGCTTTTCAGTTCTCTGCAACATTACACATCTGTCAGTCATTCATGATTTGAACCAGTTACTCTAAGAGTTTTCGACCTCTCGCTCTTCTTTTCACCTTGATGGTAGAATACATGGGAAAAGCTAAAACCAATTATGTAAAAATAGCTTATTTTTTGCCTTCCTTCATGAGAAGTATTTTTACAAGTATTTTTGATTGTTTTAGGAAACCATCTAAAAGTAAATAATCCACCACCACCATTCTGTTCTCTACATCTGTGAGATCAGGTTTTTTTTGTTTTTTGTTTTTTGTTTTTTGTTTTTGCATTATACATATGACTGAGATCATTTAGTATTTGTCATTCTGTGCCTGGCATTTCACTCAACATAAAGTCCTCCAGGTTTGTCTAGTAGTCCCACGTGACAGGATTCATTATTTTTATGGCAGAATAGTATTTTGTTGTATATAAAAAAGCTTCAAAGAGTTCATGGAAAATTAACATATATGCTTATTTGGGTGCAAAAATTTTTGTAAAATGTTTGGTTCCTATAACTCAGCTTACCCATCAATAAAATAGGATTAACAATATTGCCCTACACTTGCAGAGAATATAAATGGAATAAGCCTTTTAAATCTCTGTTTTATAATCCTCAAAGAGTAAGACATTATGTAAATATGAAGTAATCTTATCTTTGTGCTTTATTTTCTGAGCTGATATGAATTGTAGAAAAGTTATATCAAATAACGTTAAATGGTCATAAGAATAAAACTGTAGTTTGACTTGGCCATTTTACCATTTTTATTGGCAAATGAAGATAAAATAAGCATGAAAGAGAAAGATATGGCAAACACTCCAGTTAAATTATATCACCAAAATTTCAACCTAGAAATAATGTCTAATAATAACATAGCAGGGCTCCTGGTTCTGTCAACTTCTAAAACAAAACTCAACTTAGATTCAGCACATCAGCTGAAAATACAGAAAGACCTTTAAAAAGTGTACTTTAACCTACTTCTAAAAATCATAGCATAATTCTGATAACTGGCCAGTAGTATCACTTGTAGCTACTGAGTAGCACATTATCAGTAAGAGTTAAAAAAATCAAGAAGTTCCTATTGACATTGTCTCCATGTTTGTGAAATAGTCAAGTGACTCTTGTGCAAGGAGACCTTACTCTTGACTCAGAAACATAATGTGTACAGAAATCCAAAAATTTCTATGACTGGACCAAATGCGAATGTTGCTCCATCTACTACACTCTGGGTAATATTTTATTTCTTGGGAATTTATTCTGAACAACACTTAAGTGTGTTAGCCTCAGGATAAGTGTCTGAGTTTCTGCAAACTCATCTGTGTAATCCAGTCTGATACTCATTCCAACACACAACGATGAACTAATCCCTTAAGTAGGGTTAGTGCTGTACAGTTTTTAATGCTTTTCATGTTTTTTCTCATTACCTCCATAAAAGCAAGGGAGCATCTTACTCATCTCCATTGTCCTTGTGCTGGTGCAAACATTCAAAAATAGCAGTTATTACTATTACTTAGTTAATAACAATAGGTCCCTATTTGAAACCTAATTTCTTCATTTAGTTATAAATCGGGCTTACCTCAGGATTTTTAATTGACAGGTAAAGTTGAATGTATTTAATATGTACAATGTGATGCCCGGAAGTACATAAACATTTTGGAATGATGAAACCTAATTAACAAATGCATTACCCCACACTGTTACATTCTTGTGGTAAGAACACTTAATATTAATTCTATTCAAATTTTCAAGAATACAGTATATCATTATATATCATTGTTATACATACACACATATATATAACAGTATATTATTAACTACAGTCAACTATGGTGCAACATACTTCTTGAACTTATTCCTATTGTCTCATTGTAATTATGTATCCTTTGACCAACATCCTACCCACCCCAGCCTCCAATACCACCATTATGTTCTCTGCTTCTGTCAGATCAACTTTTTTACATTGCATATATGAATGAGATCATTCAGTATTTGTCTTTCTGTGACTGACTTATTTCACTTAATATAATATTCTCCAGATTCATCTAAGTTGTCACAAATGACAACACTTATTCTTTTTATGACAGAATAGCATTCCATTCTGTATATAAGAGTACTTAAGGCCAGCGCTGCGGCTCACTAGGCTAATCCTCCACCTTGCAGCACCCGCACACCGGGTTCTAGTCCCGGTCAGGGCGCCGGATTCTCTCCCGGTTGCCCCTCTTCCAGGCCAGCTCTCTACTGTGGCCAGGGAGTGCAGTGGAGGATGGCCCAGGTGCTTGGGCCCTACACCCCATGGGAGACCAGGATAAGTACCTGGCTCCTGCCATTGGATCCTCGCGGTTCACCGGCGACAGCGCGCCAGCTGCGCCGGCCATTGGAGGGTGAACCAATGGCAAAGGAAGACCTTTCTCTCTGTCTCTCTCTCACTGTCCACTCTGCCTGTCAAAATAAAAAAGAGTACTTCAAAAAATCCAGGAAAAATTAATACATATTTCGGTGCAAAACAATTTTTTAAATCCATACATATTTTTATAACATGAATTTACATGAATATATATATATATCACTGTGTATTTACTTTATTAATTTAAGTTTTTATTTTAGAAAGTGAAGGTACAAAGTACAATAGACTTTGCCAGTTTTAATTGAGTGATCTCATCTTTTCTTGCTCCATTTATCCATTGATGGATACTTAGCAGATTCCCTATCTTGCCTATTCTAAATAGCTGCAATAAACACAGGAGTGCAGGTACCTCTGACATACTGATTTCATTTTACTTGGATATATGCAATTACTTCAAAAAGTTCATAAAATGGAAGTAAAAGATAAGCTTACTTTGATGCAAAAAAAATTGAAATCTGAGACAATTATTTTATAATACACAATTTCCAAACGTTTTTATGAAAAATCTTTCACTGATCTTAACATTTTTTACCAAAATAAGTTCATATTTTAGTGCCAAATTCCAGACTTTTTGAAGTATTCTCATGTACCCAGTGGTGGGTATATTGCTCATGGGTTATTTCTATTGTTAATATTTTGAGGAAACTGCATACTGTTTTCCATAATGGCTATACTAATTTACATCCCATCAACAGTATATAAGGATTCTCTTTTCTCCCCTGTAGCAACTGTTATCCTTTGTCTTTTTTTTTTTTTTTATCAGTGTCACTCTAATAGCAATGAGCTGGCACTGCAGTTTGACTTTCATTGCATTTCCCTTATTACTAGAGATACTGAGCATTTCTTCATATACCTCTTGACCATTTGTAAGCCTTCTTTTGAGAAATGTCTACTCAAGTCTTTTACTTATTTTAATTGGATTATTTGTTTTTTTTTGTTATTAAGTTTCTAAAATATTTTGGGTATTACTCTTGATCGTATGCATAGTTTGTGAATATTTTCTCCCTTTTTGTAGATGGTCTTTTCATTCTGCTGGCTTGTGCAGAAGCTATTGGGTTGGCTGTAATCCATTTGCCTATTTTCGCTTTTGCTGTCTGTGCTTTGAGATTATGTCCAAATATCAGTGCCCAAACCAATGTCATGGAGCCATTTCACAGCGTTTTCTTCGAGCAGTTTTACAGTTCGGGTCCTATATTTAAGTCTGTAACCTACTTTGAGTTGATTGTTCTATGTAGACAGATAAAGATCTAATTTAATTCCTCTGTCTTCAGATATTCAGCTTTCCCAGCATCATGTATTGATGAGGTTGTCCTTTCTCTAATCTGTGTTGTCAAAAATCAGTTGGCTATATATATGTGGATTTATTTCTAGATCCTCTATTCTGTCCTATTGGTCTATGTATCTGTATTATACCAGTGCCTTGCCATTTTAGTTGCTGTAGCTTCGTAGTATATCCTGAAGTCAGGTAATATGATTTTTCTACCTTTATTTTTTTGCTCAAGATTGATTTGGCTATTCAGGGACTTTTGTGGTTCCATATGAAGTTTAGGATTTTTTTTCCCAATTCTTAAAGAATGTCATTGGTATTTTGACAGTGATTATATTGAATCTATAGATTATTTTGAGTAGTATGGACATTTTAACAACATGTATTCTTCTAAACCATGAACACAAAATCATGAGATATCTTTCCATTTACTTGTACCTTTTTAAATTTCTCTTTTCAATGTTTCATAGTTATCAATCTTTCATCTTCCTTTAAGTATTTAAGTTTTTGTAGCTATTATAAATAGGATTATAATCTTTTTTTCAGAAAGTTCACCATTAGCCTTAGAATATCTCCAATTGTGATATGTTTTGTATCCCATCACTTTACAGAATTCGTTTATTAGACCTAAGAGTGTTTCTGTGGAGCTTTCTGAGTTTCCCATAAAAAAGATTCTATTATCTATAGATAAGGACAATTTAACTTCTTCCTTTCCAATTTAGATGCCTTTTCTTTCTTGCTTGCTTAATTGCACCAGCTAGGACTCCCAGTACTTTGCTGGATAAAAGTGGCGAAAGTGCACATGCTTGCCTTGTTTCAGATCTTAGAGGAAAATGTTCCAATCCTTCCCTGTTCAGTGTGATGTCCTCTTGTTTTGTCATATATGCTGTTTCATTGTGTTGGTTTACATTCTTTTTTTTTTTTTTTTTTTTTTTGACAGAGTTACAGACAGTGAGAGAAAGAGAGAAAGAAAGGTCTTCCTTCCGTTGGTTGATTCACTCCCAAATGGCCGCCACGACCAGTGCTGCACTGATCAGAAGCCAGGAGCCAGGTGCTTTCTCCTGGTCTCCCATGCGGGTTCAGGGCCCAAGCACTTGGGCCATACTACACTGCTTTCCCAGGCCACAGCAGAGAGCTGGACTGGAAGAGGAGCAAGCGGGACTAGAACCTGGTGCCCATATGGGATACCGGCGCCACAGGTGGAGGATTAACCAAGTGATCCATGACACCACATTCTTTCTATACCTAATTTCTTGAGCGTTTTAATCATGAAACGATATTGATTTTTGTCAAATTCTTTTTCTGCATCTATTAAAATATCTGATTTTTATCTTTCATTCGGCTGAGATGATATATCATGTTAACTGACTTGAGTATGTTGAAGCATCATTGCATCTCTAAGATTAATCCCAGTTGATAATGGTGAGTGATCTTTATAAAATATTGTTGAACTTGTCTGGCTGTCATTTTGTTGCAGATTATTACAACTATGTTCATCAGGGATATTGGATTGTAGTTTTCTGTTTTGTTGTGTCATTGTCTTGGACCAGGGCAATGCTGACCTTGTGGAATGAGTTTTGAAGATTTCCTTCATCTTCAGTTTTTTGAAGAGTTTTAAAAGAATGAGTATTAGTCCTTTAAATGTTTGGTAGAATTCAGCAGTAAAGCCATCAAGTCCTGGGCCTTTCTTTGGTGGAAGAGTTTTTAAATAGTGATGCTGATGTATTTTTATTTTTTAAAGGTTTATTTATTTATTTGAAAAGAGGAGAGAACGATAGATTTACTCCCTAAATGCCTGAAACAGCATGGGCCAGGCCAGGCGAGGCCAAAGTTAGGAGACAGGAATTCCAATGGGACCTCCCAGCGGTTGACACGAACTGAAATACATAGGGCACCAACTGCTGCCTCTCAAGCCATTAGCAGGAGGCAGGACTTGACCTCAGGCACTCCAATATGGGGTGTGGTGTCCCAAGAAGCAATTAAATCCACTGTAAAACTCCTCTTCCCCTGGTGGGATATTTTTAATTACTGACTCAATCTCCTTATACATTATTGCTCTGTTCAGATTTTCCAATTTTTCAAAATTCATTTGTGGTAGGTTATAAGTGTCCAGTAATTTATCCATTTCTTCTACATTATTCAATTTCTTGGAATGTAATTGTTCACAACAGTCTGTTATGATTTTTTTTTTGTATTTCTATAGTGTCAGTTGTAATGTTTTCTTTTTCATCTCTGATTTTACTTACTGGAATCATCACTCTTTTTTTATTTCTCTTGCTAAAGGTTTATCTATTTTGTTTATCTTTTCAAAAAACCAATTCCTTTCCTTTATCCTTTCTACTGTTTTTCTCTATGTCATGTATTTCTGCTTTCATCTTTTTTATTTCCTTTTTTTAATGATTTGCAGTTTAGTTTGTTCTTATTTGCTGGTTTCTTGAGAGGCATAATTAGGTTGCTTTTTTGAGATCTTTCCTTTTTTTAATGAGGCATATATGGTTAAAAACTTCCCTCTTAAAATTGCTTTTGCTATTCTCCCCTGGTTTTAGGCACATTGTATTTCCATTCTCATTTGTCTCAAGAAATTTTTAAATTTCCCTTCTTCAGTGACCCACTAGTTGGTTAAAAGCATATAGCTTAATGTCCATGTATTTATATATTTTCTGAAGTTTTTCCTTTCATGGATTTCTTGTTTTACATAATTATTGCCAGAAAAGATACTTGATCAGATTCCAATGTTCTTAAATGTATTAAGATTTGTTTCATGGGAAAAAATGGTGGATTAAGGTGCAGCATGCTATTCAGGGCTAGGGAGAAACAGTGGAGAACTGGAGAGAAAACGAACCCTGGAGGCCCCATGGGAGTAGGGGAATCAGGGTGAATCTGCATGGTGACTGCTGATGCACAACCAGAGAGTGCAGGGAGCTGGAGTCTTGGAGAGCTGGAGCTGGTGGCATTTCTGAGACAGCAGGAAGATGGACTGCACCAATCCATGGAGATAGAGCCGGAGAGAGAGGGGTATGGGTCTCAACTGGGCTAGTAGTTGCTGGTGGTCACCTGTGGTCTTAGTGGAAGTGGAGGGAGCCAGTCGATTCAAACCAATCTCTCCAAAACAGAACGAGTGATCTGGCTGAGAGATGGCAGGCACCATTTTAAAACAGGGCAACCCTAAGGAAACATGTATGCATGCACATAACAGCTCCCTGAGATGGAGCACCTGAATGCAGCCCTGGCAACATTGGCGGGCCGTCTCCGTCTAGTGACTAGTGTGCAGGTGTGATCCACAGCTTCGAGTGGAGGGAATGGCCCACAGCCCCCACTGACTCAGAGCTTGGCTGGGAAGTGGCTGGGCAGCTACAAGGCACAGAGGGGCACCTGCGCCAGCAGCAACTGAGGAAGCCATAGGTGCTGAGACTTTGGGGCCTCAGTGGCTACATAAAAAGGTGTAGGATGTAGCTGGGTATTGAGTTCTACCACGCCCAACTTTGGTGTTACCCTGGAAACTCACCCCACCCTAGAGCACTGATTAGAGCCCCCTGGCCACACCCACCACACGCTGAAAGGGCAGACATTCCACAAGGCCACAGAAGCATAGCCCCAAAGATAAAAACCAACAGAAGAAAAAAAAATTACAAATCAACTCCACAAATGCTGTAAAATATGGTACGAAATTCAAGAAACAAGAATAAGGAAGTCACCATGACCCTCCCAGAGGAACACAATATTTCAGTATTAGAATGTGAAATGAAGAGATTGAGGAAATGCTAGAAATGGAATTTAGAAAATTAATCACAGGATTACTCAAAAAAAAAAAAATCAGAAGCAAATCCACAAACTAAAGAAAACCATACAAGACATGAATGAAAAATTTTTCCCAGGAAATTGAGAACTTAAAGAGAAATCAAAATTTTAGAAATGAAGAATTCAATGGATCATATTAATGCAGTGGAAAGCCTTAACAACAGACTTGATGAAGCAGAAGAAAGAATGTCTTTTAGATATTTTCATGTTATTGCTTAGCATCCTTCTCTTTTACTTTGAATTCACCTGTTTAGCATTTCTTATAAGATAGGTTTGGTTGTAATGAATTCCTTCAACTTGTGCTTATTTTTTGAAAGTTTTTGTCTCTCCTTCATTTCTGAAGAACAGCTTTGCTAGGTACTTCATTCTTGGTTAGAAGTTTTTCCCTTCAGTGCTTTGAATATAATTATCCTACTCTTCTAACTTGTAAACTTTCTGCTGAAAAGGATGCTGCTAGGAGTACTGAAAATCTCTCATATCATCTTCCTCTTTTCTGTTGTTGCTTTTAGGATCCATTGTTTTGTCTTTGATCTCTGACAATTTCATTAGGACATGTTTTAGAATGGTATTATTTGAATTGAATCTGATTATACACTTTTGTATCTTCCATACCTAGATATTTCTTTCTCCAATTTTAGAATGGTTTCTGCTATTATTTCTTTAAATGAGCTGCCCTTTGTTTTTGTTTTTTTTTTTTAATTTTTGACAGGCAGAGTGGACAGTGAGAGAGAGAGACAGAGAGAGAAAGGTCTTCCTTTGCCGTTGGTTCACCCTCCAATGGCCGCCGCTGCAGCCGACGCACCGCGCTGATCCGATGGCAGGAGCCAGGAGCCAGGTGCTTTTCCTGGTCTCCCATGGGGTGCAGGGCCCAAGCACCTGGGCCATCCTCCACTGCACTCCCTGGCCATAGCAGAGAGCTGGCCTGGAAGAGGGGCAACCGGGACAGAATCCGGCGCCCCAACCGGGACTAGAACCCGGTGTGCCGGCGCCGCAAGGTGGAGGATTAGCCTATTGAGCCACGGCGCCGGCTGCCCTTTGTTTTTCTCAACTTCATGTTTAATACCCATTTTAACTTTTGATGCTATCCAATAAATCCTGTAAGCTTTTTCATTCCTTTTCATCTTTTTTGTTTTTCCCCTGACTTTATATTTTCAAATAAACTCTGAGTTCACAGTTCTTACTTCTCCTCAATCAACTCCACATTAATGCTCTCTATTTCATTTTTTACTTTGTTCATTGTATTTTTCAGCTTCAATATATGCTTCTCATTTTTTTTTTCATTTAGTACAGTTTCTTATCTTGGTCACTTATTGTTTTCCTCATTTTGTTTAATTATTTCTCTGTACTTCCTTGAGGTTAACTGGGCTTCCTTAAAGGAGCTATTTTTAATTCCTTGTCAAAATTTTATATATTTCCATCTCTTTAAGATCAGTCACTGCCAACTTTTGTCTGCTTGGTGACATGTTTCTCTGATGGTTCTTAAGCCTGATGGTCATTTGCCAATGTTTGCACATTGAAAATGTAGGTATTTATCCCAACAGTATAGCTTTGTCTAGGAATGTTCTTTAACTGTGAGCCTATCCAGAAATTCTGAGCAGATCATCTATTATGGTCCTTAAGATTGATCACTTGTGCCCTAGGCCCAGAACTGCCTCAATTGGTACAGGACCAAACTGGAATCCAACCTCCTGGATACTAAGACCTTCCTGTCACTGTAGATAATCTGAGCCTAAGAATGCTGTACTCAGTAAACAATGATGCCAACAAGAACTTGGGCTCATCTTGCCAGAGCTATGGGTTCTCATTTGGCATTAAAGTGATCTAGAGGTTCATTTTATTGATACAGACCTGGATGTAGGGACAATGGGGGTCTATCCAATGCAGTTTTTCTGTGGTGGGTCTGGTATTGGAGCCCATGATAAAGTTCTAGACTTACTTTCCTTACTGTTCCCCCAAGAAGACAGTATCTCTTCACTGTAATGCCTGGAGTTGGGGAAGGACAATGTAGTTAATGTAAAACTCTCTTCCTACATTCTCCAATATATCTTCTCTTTTTAAAAATGTCAACTTATTTTCATCTACTTTAAAGGAAAAATGACAAAGCAGACAGAGATATTCCATCCATTGTTTTATTCCCAGATGCCCACACTAGCAGGGTCCAAAGTAGGAGCTAGCAGCTCCATCCAGGTCTCGCACATGGGTGACAGAGGCCCAAGCACATAGGCCATCATCTGCTGTCTCCTAGGATGTACATAGAAAGCTGGGTCAGAAGATTAGACAGGATTCAAATAACACTTTAATAAGGGACATGGGCATCCTAAGAGTCAGCTCAACCCATTGTGCCACAATGCCTACCCCATCTTCTTTTATTATGCTATAACTAGGAACTATAAGCTCCCACCTGATTTCTTTAGCTGTTATAAAGGTATTTTTGTGCATGCGTACTTGTTCAAATTCATGTTTCTGTGTGTGGATGATAGCTATAGTCCTACTCCACCACATTGCCCTTTTCTCCTCAGGATAAGTCAACCTCAGGTTTGAATAACAAACAATGCTTTGAGCTCAGTTTCAAAAATGAGCGCATTTTTTAAAAAAATATTTATTTATTTTAAAGGCACAGTTATAGAGGAGGCAGTGAGAGAGAGAGAAAGGTCTTCCATCCACTGATTCACTCCTCAAATGGCTGCAACATCCAGGGCTGGGCCAGGCCAAAGCTGGGAACCAGAAGTTTCTTCTGGGTCCCCCATGTAGGTATAGGGACCCAAGCACTTGGTCCATCTTCTGCTGCTTTTTCAGGTGCATTATCAAGGAGCTGCATTGGAAGTAGTGCAGCTGGGTCTCGAACCGGCACCCATTTGAGATGCCAACATCACAGGCAGCAGCTTTACCCATTATGCCACAATGCTGGCCCCTTAGTCATTTTTTTCTCCCTTTTTTTTTTTTTTTTTTTGCCTTTTCTTCTTTCTTCTCTCTCTTTCTCTGCTCCTCTCTCTTTTTTCTGCTGAGGGGTAGTGAGGAGTCTTTGTTTTCCATCTGTAGCTTACTAAAAGAGTTCTGTAACTCTTTTAGCAGCTTTAAGGTTTATCCAACTGCCTATAGCTTTCTTCTGTAGGGATTTAGCATCCCAAGCACAGGTGCTGAACACTGTAATGGCTTATTGCTAAACCAGCAAAGACCTTAAGACCATCAAAGACCTTAAGTATACATACTCCCAGAGATCATGCACTGAGCACTCATGTAGGAAAAATAGTGATCATGGTTATTTACTGGGTGCATTTTCTAATAGGATATCTTCGTAATTTTCCTATTAAAATAAAAACATTTCCTTTCATTCAATCATTCCTTCCCTTAGTTTCTTGTTGTTTGTACTCAGAAATTCTACTGTTTATATGTTGCATTAAACATTTAAGTATTTTATGAATCATTAACCCTCAGGTGCCCTTAAAAATAATAACTATCTTTCAGCTCAAATCCCTGATTGTGAGCCTAAGGAAACAACAGCAAGTAAAATGCCTTTTAAAAATATTTCTCTACTGTCATCACCAAGGATTCATTAAACAGTGCTAAGCGGAACTGTGCTAAGAAGTATTTTTAAGATTATATCAAAACCATAGATTGTCAATATGACCAATGAACTGATTGTCCTCAGGAGCTCAGCATAATGCAAGAGTATTAGATTCATCACCACTATGTGTTGGTTTTAAGGTAGGTAACAAATTCTCAATGCCTCATTTCTTCATCTATCTACCTCCAGGGACTGTTGTGTAGAGTTGCATGATTTAATGCAGGTAAAATTAATTTATAAATGGTAAAATTGATTCATGTAAGCTTTTTAAACCTTCTCGTCCATACCAAAAAAAAAAAAAAGAGAGAGAGAGAGAAAAATAGACATAAAATAAAAGGGAACTAGATAAATGTGATAGGTATTCCAATAAATCACTGCAAGATTTCCTTTCACATAGTTTGGTAGCAATATATTCTACTGCTGAAAAATATTTCTTTCAGGAAATCTCTAATCTATAACTCAGTTCTCCTGCAGTAATTTCCCAAACATCATAACCAATTTGTTCTGATCATTAAATAGATCACTTCATGGTCTCAACAATACACTAAAATTGATATTACAACCCTAATTAATACTTTCAACAATTGGCAGACAGGAGCTTGGTATGTGATGACCAAGACTTGTAAACCTGTAATTGTTAATTTTGCCATACTCAGCAGCTTTTGTTGACCTCCCATCCAAACTACTTTGCTCTCCATTTGGCTTTAATGCTAAAAGGTCAGACCAATACAGTCTAATGCTTTCAGGGTGACTCCGTCTCATTCAAGGCTCAGCATGTTCCCCGGTACTGAGAGAATCTCAGGTCCACTAGAGAGGCAGCATTATGCACTTTATTAAGGATAAGAAGAATTGTGTCTGGGGATTTAAATATGAAATTTATTTACTCAGGAGTGGAGGTGTAATAGGAAGCAGCTAAGTTTTTTAAAGCAAGGTCACAAGCCTTAACACTTTGGCCTTACAAACAATTTGTCTTTTGACTGTGAATTTTTTTCTGAAAGGTGTTCTGGAAAGCAGAGCATGTGGGAGCATAATAAAAATGAGTCATAAGGGGCAGGGGGACCCCCCACCAAGGGGCTGGCATTTAGAGACAAATAGACTGTGAGAAGGTTACTGAAATTGCATTTCACTGGCCAAGTTCTCCTTCAGTGAAGTAGCAATATGAAATAAAACGAAATACAATGGTTATGAAAGATTGTGTCCAGGGATATGGTTCTATGCTTCTCTCATTTCAGATTAATAAAAGGAGCAATTACCTAATAAAAATTTACTGTTAATTGATACTAGTTAAGTACTACTACTGTTAGTACCATTAAGTACTGTTAGTACTGAAGAGATTTTATTTTATCTTCCAGTGCTTGGAAATTTGGCATCATTGCTGGCTTCTACCTCATCCTCCAATTATAATGCACTGGAAATGGGGCAGCCACAAGAGCCATTTAATGTGTCACAACAGGGAGTGAGGGAAGAAGGGCTGAAGGTAGAGGCTTTTCAAAGACAGTGGAAGAAATGGTGCAGCAGGATGATTATAGAATATGTTTTTCCCCTTTTCTCTCCCTCTTTATCTGTATGGGCTTATTTTGTTTTTGTTTTTTGTTTTTGTTTTTCCTCCCCTCATTTTATGGCCAAAGTGTTATTCCTAAAGGGTGTGTTCTTGCAGGTTTATGGCCCTGACTAATGGAATTGCTCTAAATAACATTTTGATCTGGTAAGGTCACCCAGAGTGCTATACCTTTCCTTTAATGAGTCAGGTCTGGACCAGGCATTTCCCAGAATTGAGATGGTAATGAAGTCATTAGTTTCTTCCTACTTGAAGCCCTAGCTAGAAAGCAAGAATTCTATGGGCAAAGTCTGAGTGGGCTTTTTTCATAAATCTCACACCCAGCTGAGCTGTAACACCTGTTACATTTTCCCAGGAGCTTGAGCCATAAGACCATTTCCAATCTATTTGCTCTTCTTCTTCCACAGGACACTGACAATGGCAGGGGTCCCTGTTTTCTAAGGCACTGCTAATTGAAAATCTCTGGCTGGTGCAAATGTGAGCTCAAACCCACAAGAGTTCCAAATAAGGCCTCAATGATTATTTCCTCCTCTTTTTAAAAATAGCCTTTATAATGCAGGTTATACAAGATTAATTTGTTCGAGGGAAAAATAGTCATTGAACCCTTGCCCCCAATAAACTTTTACTTTCCATGCACAGTTTTTTAAGAGAAAGAAAGAAAGAAAAGAGAGAGGGAAAATAATAAAACCCAGAGATCAGCTATCCCTACAAACCCAGTGCCTGTGAGAATTGGATGGGGGTAGGGTAGCATTAAAGTGTATTTGCTTTTGCTGTGTGCTTTTAAAATCTTCCCAATTGATTAACTCTGAACACAAGAATTGGGAACAAAATTGAGTCCAATGATTGAACAAATGTAAAATGATTACAATGGCAAGTTTAAAAGGAAGGTCTATTTTCAAGTACAGAATAAGTAAAAGAGGCAGAAATTTTCTATGAGTCCTTAGAAGAAACAAACAAACAAAAAATGCATGTACCTATAGAAAAAAATAGGTATGTCTGACCCAGTAACAGTCTATGTGAAGGAAAAAACAAAAACAAAAACCCTTTAGCAAACAAGGACAGCATTAGATGAGAAAGCTGTCAGGTTTCAGATAGTACTTGACAAAAGAAGAGAAATCAGAAAGTTGATGTAAACATATTCAAATTATATATTTCTCTGGGTGTCAGAACCCCCTATAGGGTTGAGCCTTAAAGTCAAAACTTCAGAGCTACAAATCAGACTCTTCCCTATCATCCTATCAGCTGAATTTTTCACCTGAATCCCCTAAAAATGAGCTGCCTTAGAATTCCACTATGCCTCTTTGGTGTTTTTTGTTTGTTGATTTGGGGTTTTGTTAGGGTTTTGAAGTGTGTTGCTTGTGGTCATTGTGGCTGTTTGAGCTAGGCACCCTCTCATTCATTACATCTACACCTCCTCAACTAATAACAGAGAATACAGCTTATGATAAACTTTCAGTTATGTGGGTGGTGTATGGATCAGTAGGAAAAGAACATCATTTCACTGCAAAGGGAAATAAATAACTAAATTTTCAGTAAATATCTAATGAACTATATTCTTACAACATAAATTGCTTTTGTTCTATTAAATCTCTCAGCAGCTTGAAATCCAATCTTGAAAAGAGCTGAGATACTCAGAACTTTCAACACTTACTCAGATGGTTCCTAAACCATATGTAAGCCCATTTAAATATATCTGGATACCTATAAATAAAAGGAAAGAGACTCACAGTACATCACCAAATAAAAAGCTTTTAAATTGACATACATGAAAACTGCCTTTTTAAGGTCAAAAATGTTTAGATATTTACAATATCATATTTTTATCTTAAATGCTATACAATATGAATATTGTGATCAGCTTTTGTTGTTGTTTAATGTATACTCTAGAAAGTTAACAGACGATCTCTAGGAGGGATAATGGGATAACTTTTAATTCATTTCTTCTTCTGGCTTACCTATATACAAGAGTACTTTAAAATGTCTGTGGAAAATGGAATTAAAAGATAGGCTTGCTGCCTGAAATACCAGCATCCCATATAAGCACCAGTTCAAGCCCTGGCTGCTCCACTTCCAACCCAGCACCCTGCTAATGTCTTGGGGAAACACCAGAAGATGACTCGATGAGTACTTGGGCCACTAGAACCCATATGGGAGACGCACATGGAGTTCCAGGCTCCAACTTGGCTCAGCCCCATCTACTGAAGCCATATGGGGAGTGAACCGACAGATGGGAGATCTCTCTCACCTTCTCTCTCTCAATATTTGTGCCTCTCTCTCTATAACTCTTTCAAATAAATAAATAAATAAATAAATAAATATTTTAAAGAAAAAATAAGCTTATTTTTTGGTGTAAGAGGTTTTTGAAATTCATGCCTATGATAGGTCTTCAGGAAGTTCATGAAATTGTGTATTATGAAAATCTGTGCATGGATTTCAAAACAATTTTTGCACCAAACTAAACTCATCTTTTAATTCTATTTCCATAGACTTTTGAAAATGCCTTTGTATTCTTTACTTTTTCTGGAATAAATATGTGGTTTTCCCTAGAGCTCCAGGCAGAGGCTGAAATACTTGAGAAAATGTTAGCTATTCCCTTTTGGCTGCTGTCAATTTTCATCCCAATTCTCTGTGTACTTGCACTATTGAGCTTTTGGGTTTCTTTTTTCTGACCCACATTTTACCTGCACAAACTGTAGGATTTGATACCATGTAAACTGTAGAGTCAAACAATTTGATAATTTAAGAATCAAATTAGATTAGTGAACATACCTACACCTGACATGGTTTGCCTTTTCTCCACATAACTCTACTATGTGCCACCAGTCTATCCAAAGAATTTTATGTTCCCAACCACCACACTGAAAGTTAAAGATAGGCTTCCACAGAGGAAGATTGTGTATATACCCTAAGAGCTTCTCAACAGACTGTAATATACGTTTATAGCAAAAATTTTGGTTAAGCTGATACCTTCTTATCTATCAATAAGGACCAGTAACAGTGATTCTATTAAGCAAATCTCTCATTTCCACAATGTGGGGTTGTTTCTGGATTCTTCTATCTCCTTTCCATCATCTGCCCCTGTTGATCCCATTTTTCAAGGGAGTGATGTCGTGACTTCATTTATCATCACCCATTCTTACCTTTCTTGCTTCCTGCCTCATTTGGTTACGGATGTCCAAGAAAGCTGGACTTAACACCTTACTTCACCAGTGGGCTCGCTATGTGCTATGTGTTAGTGAATACTGGTAATTATAATCTTCCACAGAGCTCAGAATTTGTTTTCAAAGGAACTACTGGATTCCTTAAGTTGGCAATATCGATCTATCTTAATTATGGAAAGGTAAGCAAAACTAATGTTAAACCCCGCCCCACTCATGATGCAGGATAAAACATTGGAAAGAACATTGCCAGTAACTGAAGCTCCATGATGCACTTGTGTGACTTTGAGCACCTTATTTAACTTTTTAGGGCTTGTGTGTCATCATCTGTAAGATACAGGATTTTCAATAGATAGACTGCAGGTCTCTCCATTCGTACTTCTGTTTGGCTCTCCATCCATCAGTCCATAAATATTCTCTGGATTCCTGCGTGGCTCCAATGCAACATCAATTTTCCACAACGGCCAACAGTAAAGATCCACCAGGCCTGGGACTCAGCTGAACTGTAAGCTGCCCAGGCACCAGCAGTTTTGTTTTTCATTTCTTAACTATTTCCTGATGGCATCTTTGCCGCTCAAGATACAGAGAAAATTCTCCTCCTGACAGAGGGCATGGTAGGTGCAGAGGACCCTGGTGAGTATTCTAAGAAACATGGGATGGATCTGAGCTGCACTGTGCCCATGTGTCCCATAGCAGACTCGGTAATTTTCCAGACTCTCATGCTTCCCTAATTTCCCACACAAATTCACTCCTGTAGAATTGGAATGGAAATTGACTAAGACTCTTGTACAGAATCGAATGGGAAAGTTTTCTCAGTTTCAGGTAATAAAAGTAAAAGGACGGCGTAATCTTTGAAATATCCTGGAGAAAAATTAAAATGCTCTTTCTTCATTACTTGCTACAGTGCCCCAGAAAAGCCTGCCTTCTCCTTTTTTTTTTTTTTTTTAAATAAGGGCTTCCCCTTCCACACACAGCCCTTTTAACACGAGTGCAAAATTCCAAATTCCTCATTTGTTTAGCCTGAAAATCCCCTCCACATTCCCACAAACTACTTCCTTTTCTCTCTTTTTAGCAGGACTCTCCTCTCTTTAATGAAGAGAAGTTCAGAGGGTTTTTTCCCATGAATAGATGGCAGGCACCTGGGAGTTATGAATTTTAAAGTGATCATTTTCTTTCAGCCATGCCGGACAATGGGCATCTCCTTTTGACTCACTTTCACAGCTTTGAGAGGCTCTCAGATCAGCCACATTCCAGTCGGACTGGAGTCAGATCAGAGCTGCGCTGGACGGCATCAAGGTCTCGCACAGAAAGACAAGAAGCAGATGGCCGGCCCTGAGCGCTCCTCCCCCTTTCAGCGCGCAAAGGCAGGCGATGTGGGAAAGCGCGCGGCCGGCGCTGCCTATTGATCCCTGAATAGAACCACCGCATGCCACCAGCCTGTAGGTATGAACCTCTGTTAACAGATGGTGAGATCATTATGAGCAATTAATTCCTTTAATGTATCAGTGGGAACATGTTGGGAAGGATGACGCAAGCAGTGAGTGAATAGTGAACTTCTCACTCGTGGGGGAGCCAGCAGGAGCGGCCTTGGGGGGCGCTGGGAAGATGTTCCCAGGCTGCCATGGCCCGGGCAGGGGACAGGAGCTGGGAACTGACTCCACAGAACCGGGGTGTGGTTTGCATTAACGAATTGTGAAGCCTTCCCTCTCGTCATGATTAATGCCAGATTTGTCTCTGGGTCATTTTTATCCACCAGAACCATCCGAAAACGCAGAGACAAACAAAAACAAGATTTGTCAGTAAGTCCGAGATGCATGGGGAATTGTTTCACAGAAATCAGCAGAGAATCAGGTCAGGGGTCACTTTGTTAAACACATCTATGGTTGTGACAGTTCTAAATTTAAAATGAATGTTTCTTTCAACAAAGATAAAACAGTGATTAAAATAAAATTATGTACATTCCAGCGTTGGGGAATGAAAACTGAATGTCTGGATGCATTATAAATGGGTAGTTTAAAAGAAGGTTTTAAAAATATGAATTTATATAGAGAGTGACTCTAAGTAAATGACACATGTAGTACAGGCTGAAATAATTTTTTAAATAGGATGTACATGTGCTGAACATGGCCCGAAACTTCTGTAGGGTTCCTAGGTTTTCTCAGTCAACCCAATCCCTCTCATATATATGAACTCAACTCAACTCGGGTCTTCCAGGTGGATGGCAGGGACCCAAGTACTTGAGCCATCACCCACTGCCTCCTAGGGTTCACATTAGCAGGAAGCTAATTAGGAGCAAAGTCGAGACTTGAACCCAGACACTGATATGGGATGAAGCTGTCTCAAGTGGTGTCTTAAACGCTGTGCCAAAAGCCTGCCCCACTGAATAATTTTTTAAAATTTCAGTAACAGCATGAAAATGAAAACCAATGACCAACAGTGAAAAATTGGCACCCTGTTTTCCATATTGGTGAGTACCGAGCAGTGTGGTAACTGACATTTTCACATGTTTCTCTACTTCTTTTTATAATTTTTGTAGTGGGAGTGTTTTTCTTTTGCAAGAAAAAGAAAAATCTCATGACCAGTATGGACCACTGGATAGCCCTTAGATTTTAAAGACAGAAAATACAGAAACAGGAAATACAGGCAACTATTCACTTAATTCATATTTAAATGACACTTTTTGCTTGTAATTAAGACACTCAAGTAGTGTCTCTGTTCATGAAATTTACATAACTGTACAATAGCTTGCCTAAATGAACAGCAAATGGCAGTTAACCTTGCAGTGTATTATCTTAATTGAATAAATCTGGCTTTAATTCAATAAATTAAAAACATAGAAAATAAAATCACAAATGACTTTCAAAAACAGAAATGCCCTCCCCCATAAATGCAGCATGGGATTGTTTACAGTTGTGTTGGAATGCTCGGACGCTTTCCAGTGTGATTTCGGAACTCTCAAAGCAATTCCGGTACACATTCGCTGTTTTTCCATCATTGTTTCCAAAGAAAATCAATGTCATTTTCTGGAAATCATTGATAAGAATATCTGAACCCTAACTCAAAACACTTAAGCTTGCTGATTTGAGATGGTCCCTCCTTGGAGCTTTCAATTCCTCCATCTCCTTGGGAAATTTTCACTTGTGTTTCAGAGAGTGGCCTGGGATATAGAAAAAAGACTAACTAGGGATCAATAAGGGTTTTTTTGGTTTTTGTTTTAACATATGAAAGACACATTCCCATCACTTTTTCTTTACATCAGATGTACATGGACCACAAATCCCTACAGCATAGGGGAATTCACAGAAGATGCTAAATTCTTCCCTCCCAAAATTTGTGGCTTTATTCAGCACCATCCTGTTTCAGTAATTATATAGTTAAGGAGAAGAAATCATGCAATATGTTTTTATTTGCATGAAATAAGTTAATGAGGCATCACCTGTGCCCTGTATCAGTTTACTGAAGAAAAAACATGTAGAACACAGGTGTTCTTCTAAGATCAACTTGGTAGATTTTTTTTACATTAATTGTAAAACTGTAAACCTAAAAATCATTTGTCAGAATCCAGCCATGCATATTGCTAAGGAGTAACCCATACGCACACATACACACAAATAGAAAATCATTATGAAGAAATTTCTGGTTTCTTGGTTAGCAAGGGGGAAAAAGGCTGTAATTCATTCTTTTTTCCTTCTCACAGTGTTCGCTATTGTACCATCTGCAATATACAATGTACATGCTCAGCCATAACCCGTACGGCTGGAAAAGAAGCATTCACACTGTGAATTACCATTTTTTCCCAGCATCTAGCTCTAGTCAAAGACAGCACAATAATAAACTAGAAGCTCCTTTGTCTGTTAAACATTGTTCTTCATTACTACATGAAAAGCAAATTGTCTTTGTATAGAGGAAGAGTGGCGCGCATGGCCATGGGAGTGGGGGAAGGGGCTGGTCTCTTTCCTGACCACCTCCCAGTCAGAGCCCACTTGTTTGCCTCTCCTGCAGCCCACCCAACTATGCCTGAGAAATCATGCTACCTACAGACACGCTGTGGATAGATCCCTTGTTCAGTTGAGTGAGATGCTGCAGTAGAGACTCCCAGGATGCTTTCACATTGAACTTCCTGAAGCTTACACCCATTCATATACATATATATATGTATATATATATAATATACATAATATATATAAAATCACTTTGGTGTGTCCTTTTTACTGTTTGGGAGAAGTAAAGCTTACCAGAGACATTCATTTATTCCTGGGGTGAATATTCTCAGCAATTGAAGAGTGCACAATAACTCTTAAAGCAAGCAGACAAAATATTTGGAGCAGCAGATTGGATAGATATATAGATATTAGAATAAACATACAACTATAACATATAGTAACAGTTATAATGAAAATTAAGGAAATGTATAAATTAGACCAGGACTACTCATCCAAAGAAAGGTCCTTGTGATGGAAATCAGTCACTGAAAAGAAATTAATTAATGTCTGAGGTTTTTCCCCCTTTTGGACGTAATAAATTCCAACAAATTTGCAACACAATAAGTTTGCTTAAAAAACTTACTAAATTAAAAGATCATGACTATCTCCTTAGGTGGGGCCAGTGACAAACTCAAGTCCTTAATTCAAGGAAAAAAAATGACTTCTTGGTGACATCTAGTTTGATCCTCAATGGATCATTTCCATAGTCTGTTACTTGAGGGATCTGCTAGGAGCAGCCAAAATCATGTCTGTTAACTACTGGACAACTAGACAAAGACTAACTGACTAGAATAAATCACCAGGATAGCAGACCAAAGTAATTCAACTTGTGTGTCTACTGATAACAAGAAGTTGACATCTCATCAGAAAGTGGTGAAAAACCTCAGGGAGGTGAGGGGAAGCATGTCCAAAGACAAACTCAGGACATGAAACTGTTGCTTGCACATTGTGGGGCTCAACAGTGTGCTTGTGTGATTGCCTGTTTTCTTGCTTGCTAATGGGAATAATACAAACACCACAGGTATAAAATAACTATAATAACCCACCATATATAGGAAGTTTCCAATAACTGCTAGTTGCATTTTTAGGTGTGGATTGACATTTGTCTTTAATTTAGGAAACAAAAAGATTTCATTGCCATGTATCACAGTATGTTCACATTTGTGCTCATCTTCTGAAAAATAAAACTTTTGTTTATTTTTAATGGTAGAGACCTGAAACAGCAAATTGAGAGATGATAAAACATTTGTAAAAGTAATTGTGATGGGGACAGGCATTGGGATACAGTGGATTAAGCCAGTTGGGTGCCAGGTTGAGTCCCAGCTGCTCCACTTCTGATCCAGCTTCCTGTTGTATCTGGGAGGCAGTCAATGATGGCCCAAGTGCTTGGGTTCCTGCCATACATGTGGGAGATCTAGATGGAGTTGCTGGCTCCTGACTTTGGACTGGCCCAGCCCTGTGGATGTTGCACGTATTTGGGGAGTGAACCAGTGGACTGAAGATCTCCCTTCTCTGTGTCTCTCCCTTTCTGTCACTCTGATGTTCACATAAATAAATATTTTCAAAACAAAAAGAAAAAGAAAAAATAATCATGATGATCTCTTTCAACTCTGAGATGCTTCTTAAAGATCATTCTCTAACTTCTAAACTTCATATATTCAATTCAGAAACCAAGTCTTTTCCCAGAGAGCCAACAACTCTATTTTATCTAGAGAGAAGTCTGCGTATGTATTTTTACTGGGTGCCACGTGACTTACAGCCAAATTTGACTTAGGCAGGTTCATCCTGTGTAAACAAAACACTGACATCATCAGTAGACGGGGAGGAATAATCCCAGTTCATGCCCATGAGAAAGTGGTAAAAATACATGAGTCACATAGAAACATCTGTCTTCAATCCTCAGTTAAGGACTTCCCAGACTAACGGACAATTTGTGGATCACATGATCTACTCTCCAACTCAAGCCACTTGCTCATTTTTCTTAATTCTATTAATATAGAAAGGATATTCTACTAATTCTTAATTCTACTAATATATGAAAGGATAACTAATGGTTTCTCTTTTTTTAATAATACTGCATTTCCTTGAAAGTTTGTATGCTGGCATCAAAATTGTTACAACAAGTATATTTTTCTTTTAATTTTCTGCTTGAATGCTTTTTCTTAATTTAGAGTAACAATATTTGTTCCTCAATTTATAAAACAAAGCAGTACTAACAGTTTTGATAGTTCTTTTTCTTACTTGCAGAGAAGGAAACATGTTGAATTCCTTGCTATATATCCTCACATTGACAAAATCTCTCTTCAGTGTCCTTTCTCTCTTGCTGTCCATGGGCTCTTTCTTGATTTGTTTCAAACATACTCAACTCACCTATTGAGTAGACGTTCTCAACATGGGGAAGTTTTGCCATGAGGGGACATCTAGCAATGTCTGGAGTCACCTTGGCTGTCCCACTGGGTGGACAGGTGATGCTGGTACCTGTTGGGTGGAGGATGGAGTTGCTGCTGAATGTCTATGATGCACTGGGTAGCCCTCTTGCCAGCCCCACAACCAATACATGGCCCAAAATGTCATAGTTTCAGGGTTGAGACACCCTGGTCTAGTGGGGAAAATAAAGCCAAAAAATCATGGTTCCATATTCCTACATGCCCTTTTCCTTCATCAGTAGCTTTTTCCAAAACATCTCTCCAATACCTATTTCCTGTTAGGCTTTTCCTCCTTGATATTCTGCAATTAATTTTCCTTCCAAATACAATTCACTGCAATCCTCTCTATGGTCATCATCAAGCTCCTTCATTGTCAAATGAGCTGGTTGCATTTTTTTAAAAGATTTATTTATTTATTTGCAAGGCAGAGTTACAGAGAGTCAGAGGCAGAGAGAGAGAGAGAGAGAGAGAGAGAGAGAGGTCTACCATCTTCTGGTTCACTCCCCAAATGGCTGCAACAGCCAGAGCTATGTTGATCTGAAGCCAGGACCCAGGAGCTTCTTCTGGGTCTCCTACGTGGGTGCAGGGGTCCAAGCACTTGGGTCATCGTCTGTTGCTTTTCCCATCATCTGTTTCTCCCAGAGAGCTGGATCGGAAGTGGAGCAGCTGGGACTCGAACCAGCACCCTTATGGGATGCTGGCACTGCAGGCGGCAGCTTTACCTACTCCGTCACAGCACTGGCACCTTGATTGTATTTTGACATTTTTGTTGCATGTGACCTGTTGATTATCTCCTCCTTGTGATCCTCTCATCTCTTAACACATAACAACATCCTCTTTAAGTCTTTTTATCATGATTACCATGATCACCATCACACTTGCTGACACCTCACGCCCCCTTCATTCTATTCTGCTTTTAAATATCCCCCAACTAGAGAGTTTTCTCATGTCCATACAATGAAAAGTAACAGTATCTGACCATTCTATCTGCTTAACATGTTTCTTTTCAGAATATTTATTACTATACAATGTTATCTCATACATTTATTTTTAATTTGTTTTTGTTTCCTCACCCAACTCCCTATTCACTGTGAGCTTTATGCTAGTGTAAGGACAACATCTGCTTTGTTCATTTCTGTATTATTAACACCTTGTACTTAGTAGCTATTTGTAGAATGAATGAAAGAATAGATGAGTGGATGAATTTTGGAGAAAAACTTCTCAACTGCCTTCGCACACTACCCATCTAGTAGTGGTGTTTGTTTTTGTAAAATGTTCTTCTTTCTTTGTACTCCTCTTTCCATGACCACTCCCCTGCCTCCTTGGAGAACTCCCCTTCATTCTGTCACTGCATGGCTGCTGCCAGATTCCCTCATCGACAGGATGTCACCACCTCACCCTACTTTCTCTTCACAGCACACCGCAGTGTCCCACTTGAGTGGCCCAGAAAAGACAGGAGTCTGTGTGTGACACCCAGGCTGTACAACCAACTGTTCATTTGTTCTCATGGCAGACCCAACACTATCTGTCTAAGTCAGTGCCATTGAACGTGAATATTTTTTAATAATTTTTTTTTGTTTTTTGTTGTTTTATTTTTTGACAGGCAGAGTGGACAGTGAGAGAGAAACAGAGAGAAAGGTCTTCCTTTGCTATTGGTTCACCCTCCAATGGCCGCCGCAGCCGGCGCGCTGTGGCCAGCGCGCCGCACTGATCCGATGTCAGGAGCCAGGTACTTATCCTGGTCTCCCATGGGGTGCAGGGCCCAAGCACTTGGGCCATCCTCCACTGCACTCCCTGGCCACAGCAGAGAGCTGGCCTGGAAGAGGGGCAACCGGGACAGAATCCGGCGCCCCGACTGGGACTAGAACCCGGTGTGCCGGCGCCGCAAGGCGGAGGATTAGCCTAGTGAGCCGGAACGCCGGCCTGAACGTGAATATTTTAACATCTGAGAGGGCCTTGAGGCAGGAAGAAGCCTTGACTTTGGGGTAAGTGATTAAAAGTCAGTGTCTGGAAAAAGGAGAGTGGGGGATGTAAAAATGCTAAGTAGGGTGGTGAAGAAATTTTCACTGGGGACTTCTTCTTGTGCACATGGCTGTCTAGGATGCATAGCAAAGAAATGAAACATGAGCTTGATGTTGCCCTCCATGTCTAAAGTTACGTGATTTGGGGGAATACAAGCACTCTGTCTAAACAGTTCTCATGTTTTGCATCTTCACTGCACCTTGCAGGTCTCCTTCTCCTTGCTTCTTTTCTGAGTTCCCTTAAGGTCCATTCCACTGTCCCTGTTTACTTGATTAAAAAAATTATCAGCCATTTTTTTCAAGTAGAATTATCTATATAACATACAGAACAAGAAAACACAGTGTTATTTTAAAGAATGAAGAATTCACATAAAATTTAAATCACATATAACAGAGAAATGCACAAGTTTTTGAAGTGGCCATAGAACTTACAAAAGATATTATTATCATTCCTCACTTTTACCAAGCTTTGTTTCTTTGTCAAAGTATTTTTTCTCCCTGTAACTCAATTTTCCACTACCTAGGCTTTTTGCTTTTAAAGAGAAGTCTGCAGCAGTGGACAAATATTGAAAGAAGTCACAGGCACCATGAGGTGAGAAGTGGGATTTGAAAGAAAAGTGATTTCAGACTGGGAATGCCAGCCAAGACAAAGGTTCATTGAGGATATGGTATGCATATGTATATATGTGCTTGCTCTTGGCAGTATTTATTTATTTATTTATTTACTTACTTGCTTTTCTGTTTATTTGAAGGAGAGCAATAGAGATGGAGAGACAGAGATGGAGAGAAGAATCTCTCTTCCACCATTTTGCTTCCCAAATGCCCACAAGAGCTGAGACTGGGCCAGGTCAAAGCCAGGAACCAAGAACTCAATCTAAGTCTCCCATGTGAGTGGCAGGAACCTAACCAACTCAGCCATAAGCTGCTGCCTCCCAGGGTGCACATCAGCAGAAATCTGGATCAAAAGTGCAGCAGAGACTTGAACCCAGGCACTCTGATACAGGATATGGGCATCTGAGTCTGTCTCTGTGCCAAACACCACTGTGCAAAACACCTGTCACTATGGTGATATTTATGCATAAGCCTAAAACCTGAGCTTTGACTGTGTTCTTAGATATCACCCACCTTTAAAATTTTCAAGTAAACATGAATGCAACACATAATCAATAAATGAGAGATTGCTCAGATAAAGGTGAGACAATTACATAATTTTTTTAAAACTTTTGAGAAAAGCAGATATTGTAGAGAAAGAGAATGAGTTTAAACACTTTAATAACTATAAAGTATTGGGCAAGTACAGTATATTTCTTTTCTTAATCAATAATTGCTTATATTTTACTAGGCTTTTCATATTTAGATAAACTGTGTGATTTAAATAAGATTATTGGGAGCTGCTTTAAATATGAGTGTGAAGGACATGTTAGAGAATCTGAAAGGAGAAATCACCTTTCTCTTTCTGAACTTGTCCCAGGAAGTTTAGATTTGGAGTTTTAAAATTTTAAATGTTTCATTTCTATACTAACATGTATTCTCTATTATTTATCTTCTGTATTAAGATGTCTAAGTAATAAGGTGAAGACTGAGGTATAGACTTAAAATTCTGCATACAATGATTCATATGTCTATCATATTATCCTAGGAATTTAACTGGTAAGTGAGTGAACCAGTTGGCTACCATGGGTGTTTCTGTTACCCAGGTGTATTTTAGCACCTTTTCTTTTTTAAAATTTTTTTTTTTATTTTTTCATTTTTATGTATTTGATAGGTAGAGCTACAGACAGAGGGAGAGACAGAAGGAAAGGTCCTCCATCTTCTGGTTCACTCCCCAAATGACTGCAGCAACCAGAGCTGAACCAATCTGAAACCAGAAGCCAGGAGCTTCTTCCAAGTAATTGGGCCATCTTCCACTGCTTTCCAAAGCCATAAGTAGAGAGCTGGATCAGAAGAGGAGCAGCTAGGACATGAACTGTTGTCGCAGGCAGAGGCCCAGCCCACTACATCACAGCACTGGCCCCCTTTAGCACTTTTTCAAGTGAAAGAGATAGAAACAGTGTTAGGGGCATGGTGTTGTGGAATAGGAGGTGAAGCCACTGCCTACAATGCCAGCATCTCATATGGGTACCAGTTCATGTCTTGGCTGCTCCACTTCCTATCCAGCTCCCTGCTAATAGCCAGAGAAAAGCAGCAGAAGATGACCCAAGTGTTTGTGCTCCTGCTACCTACATGGGAAACTTGGATGAAGTTCATGGCTCCTGGCTTTGGGCTGGCCTGGCACTACACATTGTGGCCATCTGGGGAGTGAACCAGCAGATGGAAGATCGCTCTCCCTTTATCTCCCTGTACGTCTGAACCTATAACTTTCAAGGAAAAATAATAAAAATTAAAAAACAGTGTTAGAGAGCATGTGGAAATCATTAATAATAATAGTACATATTTTGATAAAGAAACTTGATATTAATTTTGGGAAAGGGAAAGAGAAAATCCTGCAATATGTGGAATCCAGAACCATGGTTATTTGGCTAGTCTGTACATTGCACATTTTAGGACTAATGGTTGTAAAAAAAAAAAATCACTTGGTTTGCAAAATTGTCAAGGGACTGAATGATTTAATCAACCTTTCCCTTTTTTATCTGCAGTCAATCTAATCTTATTATTGCCAAACCACTCAAGTGATGGCTCCTGATTGAACAGAATCTCCCACTGGGAACATGTGAGTAGCCTTCCCTCCAGGAACGTGGATACCCACAGACCTTGTAATGTTCTTTTGTCACCTTCAATCTCTATAGGTAGAAAGTTAAAAGCCATTTTAAACCTTATCTTATTATCCTTCCACTTTTGAACTAAAAGTTGATTATCCTTAATTTACAAGAGGGCACTGTATTGAGAGGTAAGCTGATTTCTCTAATGTCACGTACAAAATACTCTGTGCTAAGCTAAGAGTAGAATTCAAACCTGCAGATCATGATTCAACTTCTGCTTCTCCACTTACTTAACATAATAGTACAAACAGAAGTCTCTCCACCCTGGAGAAATATCAAGATATTATTGATAAACAATAATCTTTTTATGTGCACTTAAAATCCTATTCCTTAAATCAACAGTGGCTGATTTTGAAAGAGAAGTAAATCCAGGCATTCGAATATAGCAGTGGTTTTATTCTATTTATTTACTTGGTTTTTTTAGTTAGAAAGCTGCTCTGTTTAATAGGACCCCAAATGAAAGAGTACATTCCTGAAAGAGACAAACTAAGGTAACCCTGATTGTGGTGTTGACTTTGCTAAAGGCAACAGCCCAAAGTATGAGTAATAAAAGCCAATTTGAAATGAATTTAATATCAAGAGATCCACAAACCCATAAAATCAGATACATGCCAAATAAACAGCTACAGATGCATTAAAAAAAAAATGGTTTCCTAAGTGAAAAGACAAGAGAAGGAGAGTATCAGAGAAAGAAAAGGAAATAGGGTGAGAGAGTGAGAAAAGAGAAAGTGCACAGTGTGATAATAAGAAGCTTGTCTTTTGAGCCCAGTCCACTTTCAAAGGCAGGATTAGTTCTTAGGGAAGTTTCAAGTTACTGATGCATCATTCTGTTTCTCCCAAGAATGGAGCCCAACTGCACAGCAACAATTTGCAAATGCTTCTCTGGGAAAATATTAATTATGTACGCATTTCTGAAAACAGATCCAAGCTCCCATTGAATACTATCTTTTTTTTTTTTTAATAAAGATCTATTTACTTATTTGAAAGACAGTCCAACAGAGAGATGGAGGAAGAGATAGAGAGAAAGAGATCTTTCATCAACTGGTTCACCTATCAAATGGCCTCAAGAGGCAGGAGTGGGCCAAGCCAAAGTCAGGAACCAGGAGCTCCTTCTTGGTCTACCACATGGGTGGCAGGGGCCTGCTTGGGCCATCTTCCACTGCCTTCCCAGATGCATTAGCAAGGAGCTGGGTTAGAACTTGCACAGGAGGGAATTGAACCAGCACTCTAACATGTAGCACCAGCACTGCAAGTTTCACTTAACCTGCTGGGGCCACAGTACTGGCCCCTACTCCTATTTAATTTGCAGAAATTAGACAACTGTTTCCTGCAGTGAAGTAATCTCCATGCTTTACACTGATGAAAACTTCGACTATTACTCATAACCTTTAGATATAGGTTTTTAGATCATCAAGCGCTGGTTTTAGGAGAAGTGATAAATATATCTAAATGGAAGTTCAGTTTTTAATTTTTAAATATGAATTGGAAAGATATAGAAATATCTTATTATTTTAAGCAGTTGAGAAGTGAGAAAGCCATTTATCCAGACATGGAAAAGATGATGTCATCTACAGTAAATTCCAAGTATAAGAGTTCTAAGTATAAGAGTTCTAAGTATAAGAACTAGTGGGTAGGCACAAGATAGAACAAAGGACATGAAGATGAAAGGCTCCTTTCTCTACTTAGCCCCTTCTCTCTTTGCAGAATATGTACTTGCAACTAAGGGAATGGCCCAGAACTGAAAATTGAAATTGCCTCAAGAAAAAACTAAGACTATATATAGAAATCTATTCTTATTTTATTAAGATTTATTTATATTTTTTGAATGTCAGAGTTACAGAGAGAGAAGGAGAGATAGAGAGTGAGAGAGCAAAAGAGAGAAAGAGTGAGAGAGAGAAATATCTTCCATCCACTGGTTCACTCTCCAATGGCTGCAACAGCCAGGGCTGAGCCAGACTGAAGGCAGGAGCTAGGAGTTTCATCTGGGTCTCTCATCTAAGTGCAGAGGCCCAAGGACTTGGGCCATTTTCTACTGCTTTCCCAAGTGTATTAGCAGGGAGCTTGATCAAAAGTGGAGCAGCAGAGACATGAACCAGTGCCCATATGGGATGCCAGCACCACAGACAGCGGCTTAATACACTACACCAGAAGCACCAGCCCCCAGGAACTTATCCTTGAAAGATACTTTAGAAATCATCTAATCCTAGCTCAAACTGCATGCAGTAAATCCCGATATACCCCCTTGACAGTGATGTTTGTTACCTCTTACTAGCTCACTTGTAGTTGAGGCAGACAAGACTATTATTGACACAGACTAAATCTAAGTTCTTGTAAATCCTAATTCTGCTATCCTGTGCAACACAGGATATAACATTTTGGCCTTGTTATCTATAAGCAACAAGCATGGAGATAAGACCTGGGTCAGACAAATGGGGATTCATGTCCAGGACTGACTGACATGGAGAGCCCTGACAAGTCAATGACTCAACCTCTGCAAGCTTCAGTTTGCTTACCTGTAAAATGGGATATGTTTTCCACTACATTGTCTTTTTGTTAGAGTTAAAGAAATGATGTACTTCAAACAATGCCTCATATATAATAAATGCTTGAAAACATTAGTTATCATAATGATATACAAACAGATTTAGGAGTCAGATGGTCCTGAATTCAAATCCAACTCCACCTGTTAATAACTGAACTTGAAATTAATTAATTTCTCTGGGTTTCTATTTTTGCATCTTTGACAAATCTGCTTTATAGCAGTTCTGAAATTATTTAGTGAAAAAAATGTTAAAGTGCTTGGTATAATGTCTGGCCCTAATTTTTCATCGTCATTGTCATCACTGTACACTTAATCAATGCCCTTCTTAAAATACGAAGCTGGAAAATAATAAGACATTCCCAAAGTAGTCAGAATCAGCCCAAAGACTGTCTATGTTGACCTAAACATGACATGTTTATTAATGTAGTCTAATATTGTATTTACCTTTCTTGTCAGTCCCTTAGAAATACAAGTGTGAAATAAAAAATGAATCCACTGGTTCTGTCCCACTCATTTAGAATAATTCAATAATGGCAATGAACAAATAAGAACATCAACAGTAAAACATTCAACAGTGAAGGAGAGTGTTATGACAATTCTCTTTCTGGAAAGAAGTACTTATACTTAATTCATTTATCCATGCAATTGATTTCTCTAAAAATACTTGCCGGGGCCAGCACTTAAGCTTAGCAGGTAAAGCTGCCGCCTGCGGTGCTGGCATCCCATATGGGCACAGGTGGGAGTCTTGGCTTCTCCTCCCTCTTCTGATCCAGCTCTCTGCTATGGTCTGGGAAAGCAGCAGAAGATGGCCAGGGACTTGAACTCCTGCACCTATGTGAGAGACCCAGAAGAAACTCCAGGCTCCTGGCTTCAGATTGGCCCAGCTCCGGCCATTGTGGCCATTTGGGGAGTGAACCAACAGATAAAGACCTCTCTCTCTCTCTCTCTCTCTCTCTCTCTCTCTGCTTCTGCTTCTCTGTAACTCTACTTCTCAAATAAATAAATAAATATTTTTTAAAAAGAAGAAAAAGCTTGCCAAGAACCTTTCAGACTGTATCACACACAACCTTGCTTTTCAGGGTTGCGTAATTTAAAGGCATTTGTAATATCATGACTTGCTTAAGTAAATCCTATTTCTCTTAGATAGTCTTAAAATAGACTGTGTGATTTGTTCTACATAATTATGCATATTTCCCAGAGTGGTGGAATTATCTATATCTTCAAAATCCATATTTCAAATACAAAGGGCAAACCACCTCCCTTCAAAATGGCAACATATATAGGGAGAGTACACTCCAATTCAGACCTAGCTGACTCATGTATAAATCATTTGGACTTTTTGCTCATTTACAAAATAGAGGAATAGAAGTGGTCAAAAAAGTCCTTTCTATCTCTCTTATTTTAAGCTTTCATAATTACATTTTTCTATCATTAAAAATTTTCCTGTAGTGGCACAGGCACTGTGTCACAGTGGGTAAGGCTACCATTTGGAATACCAGCATCCCATGTCACAGTGCTTGGGATTGAGTCCCATCTCCACTTCTAATCCAGCTCCCTGCCAATGTGCTGCCTGGGAGGCAGCAAATGATGACCTGAGTTCTTGGGCCTCTGCCACCTACATGGGTGACCCAGATGGAGTTCCTGGCTCCCACCTTTTAACTGTCCCAGCTCCAGCTGTTGTTAGCATTTGGGAAGGGAACCACTGGATGGTTCTCTTTGTTCCTCTCACTCTCCTCCCTCTATGTCTCTCTCCCTTTGTCCCTTCGCCTTTAAAATAAATAAATAAATCCTTAATAAAGAAAAAGAATTTCCTATAGCACGCATTGTCCAAGTCTCTGTATGTCCCAAGATAATAGTCCTTGATCAGTCATTGAGGAAACCCTCAAAAGCTGATTTCTTTTCAACTTTCAAACTTGCCAGTGATTGGCTTAGCAATGGGCAAATGACTGCAAGTCTAGCCAGTCATAAAAGATATATTACATGAGGTGAAATCTAAGCAGTTTCTGGAAATTATTTCTTTGTTCCTAAAATGGCCTATGTGGAAGGAAGCTTGTTTTTTCCTACCCTTTATTCAGCTGTGTGAAGTGTCGCTCAGAGTTTCTGCAGCCATTATGCAACCACAGGATGACAAGCCTATATACAAAACTGAACACACTAAGCAGAACAAAGCACAAAAGTTGAAAACACCAAGGCTCTTCTATTCATTCCTGAGATGCTGAGTGGCTGGTTAACTGGTCTACTTACTCTCAGAGATTAAAAATAGTCCTTTTGGGCTGGCGCTGTGGCGTAGGAGGTAAAGCTGCCACCTCTGGTGCTATCATCTCATATGGGCAACTGGTTAAATCCCAGCTGCTCCACTTCAGATTCAGCTCCCTACTATTGCCCCTAAGAAAGCAGTGGAAAACGGCCCAAGTGTTTGGGCCCCTGCTCCCATGTGGGAGACCTGGAAGAAGCTCCTGGCTCCTGGCTTTGGATGGGCCCAGCTCAGGCCATTGTGGCCATTTGGGGAGTGATTCAGCAGATGGAAGATTCTCTCTCTCTCCCACTCTCTAATTCTGCCTTTCAAATAAATAAATAAATCTTTTAAAAACTTAGTCCTTTTAAAAGCAGTTCTTTTTGTAAACCATAAAGTGCATACAAGTAACCTGTGTGTCTGCTTAGAATAAAGATTCTGCATCTGGGGCCAGAGCTGAGGTGATTCTGACAGACTTTCAGGTTATGAGCCTGCTGCCTGTACTTGAGTATTGAAATGAATGGAATTGGCTTTCATCACTTGAGGTAAACTTCAGTTGCTAGTAGCTGAAGTCATCCTAAATGATATAATCCTCCAACTTACACTTTATCATCACCTCTTACCTATGTGGATGAAAGCCATTTGGGCACCTAAGAATTTTAACATTAGCTTCACTTACTACTAACCAGCCACTCAAGTTTTCACCAATTCCATTCATTTCAATACTCTACCACCAGCACCTTCTCACTGTCTTCCTCCTTGAATAAGGCATTCACAGGCCCAGCACCCACGGGGTGACAAAGGTGCCTGTGAATGCCGGGTGCCTCAGCCCTGCACCCATGTGGAATGCTTGCCAGCACACCTGGCCCAAAGGTGAAGCAGCTGCCTGCATGCCGGTTCCTTCCCTGCCATCTCCAGCTCTAAAGAGAAATGCTCCAGCGCTTTTGCAAATCAAGACCTTTTCATCCTGAATTTGGTGATTCACCCTGAATGGCGGCTTCTTGGAAAGTCTGTAATGCAGCATTGTGTGCGGTGGGTAAAATTGGCCTGTCTCATTGACAGCACTCTTCTCATGGCTGGGGCTGGGCTGGGGGAGGTGAGCGCACAATGAAAAGGGTTCTTTGCAAACCCTTGCCGCGGCTGCAGCCATGCCAGTGTACCTGCGTGGGATGGGCTGTCTGTGCAGTCGGCATCACCGCCCCCTTTGTTCATCCCATCACCTCGGGATGAGAATTGGGTTTCGGCAGGTATGAAGATGGTGCTTGTTTTTAACAAGGCGCATTTACAAAGCTTCCACACTTAAGAAAAACAAAAAGTGTGGGGGAGGCAAACACTCAAAGGCCATGCCAAATTTGCTTTTCCCCAAAGCAGAGAGAGACAAAGGCAATCTCAGGCATACCTCCCAGATACAAAGAACATGTGTTTGCCCTCCAAATTCAAGCGGGTGAACCAGCTCATTATCCCAGAAGCCGGTCACTAATTCTCTCCAGCTCAAAAAAAAAAAAAAAAAAAAGCCTCTGGTCCCATTCACATAGTGGAGTGTTGTCTCTGTGTTCAGAGTCAGCTAACATTTCTTTCAGTGCCAGACAGATCCACACTATGAACTTTTACATATATTATCTCCCTTCATTTCTTCCATGACCAACCCTGGCAGGTAGATACTTAAGAAAGAGAAACCTCCCGTTCTAAAAGGTGCATAATGAAGCCAAGAAAGATTTGCACAACAAGAAAGGGAAAATTGCTTTGACAAGCTATGTGAAATAATGCTAGAGCAATTTTAGGGCAATCAGTACCCCCCTCCCACACACACACACTCACATACACTGCACACACAGTTGGAACTTGAAACAGACTCTTCCTTGGCTCATGTGCCTCAGAGTGCAGTACTGGTCTTTGCAGACAGAAAGACCGACTGCCACAACCTTGCCCTGGTAGCTTGCAACTCTGGCTTTACAACCAATGTCCTCCATGGATGGGCCAGGGCAAACTGACCGCAGCTTGTCAAGTCACCTAGCACCAAGCCATGTCAGGGCTGTGGTTGTGCTTTCTGCGATCTGTTCACCATTATTCATTAGCATTCATTACTGTATCAAATCTAGAGATGTGACTTAGAAATCTAGATTTTTTTTTAATGCTCCAAAAAGTCAGAAATTCTGGATACACAGCAGTATGCGACAGTTACTGTTACTACTGACAAGTAGGAACTCCTTTATTCAGTGAAGCTAGTCTCTAGCTGGCTATCCAGTGTGGGGAGCGGGATAGCAGCTCTCACTAGACAAATATCACTCTACTTCAAGGTTGTTCAACATGGGAGCTATGTGCATTTTAGGCTAATTCCTTGTTGTATGTTCTGTCTTAGACACTGTAGGATATTTAGTATCTCACCGGCCAGTAGCTATCCCACCCAATTTTTGACAACCAAAAATATCTTCAGAAACTGTCAATGTTCCCCAGGTGCAAGGGGAAACAAATTGCCCCTGGTTGACAACCATTGTATGGGTATACTTGGCCCCCTTTCGTCAGTTAAAATCATAGACAAGGCCCCCTTGGCTTATGAGTGTGGATCTCCTACCACCAGCAAATAGGCCCTCCTCCTGCTCATGATGCATGAAACAAACTGGGTTCCTTTAAAATGAGTGTTGGGGGTCCAGTGTTGTGGTGTAGCAGGTAAAGCTGTCACCTGCGATGCTGACATCCTATATGAGTGCCAGTTTGGGTCGTGGCTGCTCCACTTCCAATCCAGCTCCCTACTAATACACCTGGGAGGGTAGCAGAAGATGGCCCGAGTGCTTGGGCCCCTGCATCTGTGTGAGAGAGCCAGAAGAAGCTCCTGGCTCCTGACTTTGGCCTGGCCCATCCTGGGTCATTGCAGCCATTTGGGGAGTGAATCAGCAGATGGAAAACATACACACTCTCTCTTTTTCTCTCTCTTTCCCTCTCTTTGTAACTCTGCCTTTCAAATAATTAAAATAAATCTTTTAAAAAAATATGAGTGTTGGATCAGGCGGTATATCAAATACCAGTTACTCATATCTCAGGGTTTGGGGTCCTTTCTTACATTTTCATAGAGACGTGGATGAGGAGAGCCTGAAACCACTGCATCCTGAAGAAGGTTGATTAAAAAAGAAAGAGAAAGAGTAGCCAAACGGCTACATCATTTTCTCAGGTGTCACCAGCCAGCATCTACCTGAAATAGCTTTCTGGGATCACCTGCGTGCATGCTGGACTTTCCTACCTTGGGTGGCAGAAGAGGTGGCCTCGGGTTCAGTCCTCCCTCCTTGCCTAATGAGCATCTCATCGTTGTGTGATGAAATCTAGATGAAATCACATTCCCATTTTAATTGGTTGTTCTGGCGAGGGTCTTTCTGCAGAGCTGAAGTTTCTCGTGTCGGCAACGTAGCTAAGAAGAGCACAACCATTTGCCTGGCTCCTGAACTGTCCACACTAATTAGGGACGATGTTGTTGCTCCTTGCAGATCAGCTGTAGAGGTCACTGGGGTGATGCAGGGCGAGCAGTCCACAGAAGCAGCAGCTGCCCCAGCATCTTCTTAGCAAGAACACGGGGATCTGATGAAGGGTATGCTAGGGCAGCACCTCAGGAGAATCACAGAACTTTGGAGCTAGTCAAAGCCAACGTATCCGTTATAAGTGAGTAACCACAAGAAACACACACCAAAGCTTACGGAGAGTGGAGGAAATGGTACCTAGAGGAAATAGACAGACTTGAAAGACTCCACTAGAGACCAAGAAGGTTCAAAATTAATCAACTCAAAAAGCTACAAAAGTGGAAAATAATTTTTTTAAAAAAAGAATAGAATCATTTATTTGAAAGGCAGAGTGACACAGAGGGAGAGACATAGAGAAAGAGATCTTTCATTTGTTGGTTCATCCCAATGGTGTCTTAAAAGAAAAATCTTGTCTTAAAGTAGAAGGAATTGATAAGAAGGAATTGATAAGAATAGAGATATTAATCTTTTAAAAAAATAAGAATCAATAAAATAGACAGTTCTGACAAATCTAATAAAGAAAATCTATTAAAGAAAAAGAGATTAAGGTCATAAATAAATGATATCAAATATGAAAAGGAGCATTCAGTTATAGGTCAGTATTTTACAATACTAAAATAGGCATGATCCTCTCTATTCTGTACCAGTCAAATCCTATCTGAAACATTTTACTTATTTTGGAACAAAAAATGACAAATGATTATCTCATAATATTTGATGCAGATCTATATTATAGCATTTATCAGAGCATATGTGTTTTTTATTTTTCGTTATGCACCAGCTCCAAACCCGTCTGATGGGAAGGATTGTCTCATTTATTTCTGCATTCTAGCTCTAGGCACGCCTGTCATATAGTTAATCCACAATAAATATTTGATAATTGAATGATTCAGAAGAGTGATGGAGTAATGAAAAGGCCAAAACTTTTGAGGAATATTTCAAACAATTGAGACTCTCTGATTTTTAAAACAGATGACAGCAGGACGCACCATAGCTGTCTTTAAAAGCATGTGTTGGGGGGAGGTGGTGGAGGCAGATGAGAGACACTTGACACAGCAGTTAAGATGCCACTTGGGGGGCCAGTGCTGTGATGTAGTGGCTAAAGCCGCCACCTGAAATGCCAGCATCCCATATGGGCGCAGGTTCAAGTCCTGGCTGCTCCATTTCTGATCTAGCTCTCTGCTATGGCCTGGGAAAGCAGTAGAAGATGGCCCAAGTAATTGGACCCTTGCACCCGTGTGGGAGGCCCTGACTTTGAATAGCTGCAGCTCAGGCTGTTGCAGCCATCTGAGGAGTGAACCAGAGGATGGAAGACTTCTCTCTCTACTTCTGCCTCTCTGTAGCTCTGCCTTTCAAATAAATAATTAGACCTTAAAAAAAAAAGATGCCACTTGGGATGGCATCCCATATCAGAGTGCCTAGGTTCAAATCCCAGCTCAGCTTCTGATTCCAGCTTCCTGCTAAGATAGACCCTGACAGGCAGCAGGTAATAGCTCAAGTACTTGGGTCCCTGAATTGAATTCTGGCCTCCTGGCTTTGGCGTGGCCCAGCCCTGGCTGTTGCATGCATTTGAAGAGTGAATCAGCAGATAAAAAGTATCTCTTTCTCTCTCTCCCCCTCTAAAGTAAAATGAAAACAAATAAATTATAGAAATTATTTTTGAGTATCAAGGGAGTTGGGCATTTGGCCTAACACTTAGGATATCTGCATCCCATATCAGAGAACCTAAGACTTGGCTGACTCTCCATTCCATCTTCCTACTAATGTGGACCCTGAAGGGTTGGGTTTCTTTCACCTTTGTAGAAGATCTGCATTGAGTTCTCAGCTCCAGGCTTCAGCCTGGCTCAATCCCAGCTATTGGAGGCATCTGAGGAGTGAGCCAGTGGATAGACACTCACCCAGTCTCTATCTCTTACTCTGTCTCTCTGCCTCTAAAATAATAAATAAATATATTTTTTAAGTATGAAGGCATGTCGTGGTTAAAAAGATTAGATTTTTCTTTAAATAGAAAAAATAGAATAGAACTTAGATCAATACACATAACATAGATAAGATTCAAATGGCAGAAGAGCCAGTTGGATTATTTGACTTATTAGATGCCTTCCTTCCAAGAAAGTTTCCATTTAAATAGCTTGTTTATTTTTTTAAGATTTCTTTATTTACTTGAAAGGCAGACTTAGAGAAAGAGAAAGGAAGGAAGAGATAGAAAGGGAAAGGGATCTTCCATCCACTGGTTCACTTGGGAAATGGCCCAAGCCAGGAGCCGTGAAATTCATCTGGCTCTCCCCCAAGGGTGCAGGAGCCCAAGCACTTGGCCATCTTCCACCACTTTCCCAGGCACATTAGCTGGGAGATGGATCAGAAGTGGAGCAGTCATGCTCAAACTGGCATGATTATGGGATATCAGTGTAACAAGCAGCGGCTCACCGTGCTTTGCCATAATGCTGGCACCCATTTAAATTGTTTAAAGGAAAGAAGTATGTCTTATTTCCGTTTTATTAATCATAAACCTTCCTGCCTTCCTTCCCATACATGACTTCCCACCATACCCCTAAATCACTTGTAGACAGTACAGGACTCTACTATGGTAGATGGTGAAGACCTGTCTGAGATCAGCTAAGGGTTCTAACTATGCACACACTGCTTCCCATGTCTCTCTGTGTCAGATTTCTAATTATGGAAGTAAACCTTGTGAAGTTGGTATGAAGCTTGATTCTAGCAAGGCTAAATATTCCACAAAGCTGTCTGCCAGACATTGCTAGTGACAACGTTCTGTTCTTCACTCTGAATTGCAGTTTAAAATCAGTCCAGCTTTTCCCCAAATATCATGGTTACCTACTTAGACTCCCTTTTCCCCTACACTCAGAAAGAAGATATTTGCCCAAAAATTTGAATGAATGAGTTTTTCATTATCAGTGTCATCCAATGTGGAGATTGAAATAACATCTGAGCCTGATCAGAGTTCATCAGCTACTGCTGCCACCAAGGTATTGTTCTTCATGCAAACATATATGCTTGCTATACTCACCTGAAGTTATGTTTTCTATGAATACCACTCTCAGACAAGACAAGCAATTACTAAAATTGCATCTGATATTTCTAATTACTTAGGCTTATACCTGCAGTGAATTGGTTTCACACTGGAGAAAATGCAAATTACTTTAAATCCAGGTGGAGGAGTATTCTCAGAAGTGTTTATTGAAAATCCTACAGCACAACAAACCAAGCAGCATAGAGAATTAGTAAGAGTGACAGAGCTGAAAAGTTTTTACCTGCTCAAATTTAAGACATTGCTCTGGGTATCTGCATATATACATACATGCTAAAATATGTATAATACATAATAATACACTTATTATCTAGAACAATCAGAACTAGCCTCTTGCAGAGTGCCCCTGGGATTGTTTTTGAAAATCTGACTTTCCTGACAAATCCATGTCTTCCCTCCCCCAAAACCTGGCTCCTTGTATTGCTAAACCTTTTGGAAAGACATGAAATACACAACACATGTGCCAGTCAACCTTCTTAGTTTCTTTTTATTTATTTTAAAGGCAGTGTGACAAACAGAAAGAGATCTTCCATTTGCTGGCTTACTCCCCAAATGCTCACAACAGCTGGAACTGGGTCAGGCCAAAGCCAGGAACCAGGAACTCCATCCGGGTTTTCTGCATGGGTAACAGGGACCCAAGCACCCAAGACAGCATCTGCTGCCTCACGGGATGCATTAACAGGAAACTGGATTGGAAGCGGAGACAAGATTCAATCTGTGGAACTCTGATATGGGATGCAGGTGTGCCAAGTGGAGGTTTAACCTGCTCCACCACAACATCTGAACCCTTAGTTTCTTATTGAAAGCCCAAAATCACTAGTATAAATGTTAATAGGAAGTTATAATTAATAAACCAAAGCAAGAAAAGACATAAAAGCTGAAATTCCCCTGTGACAAACAACCCCTGACTGTATACTGACTGAAGAAATGACAGGTCTTTTGAGTTAACTTCTCTATCTAATGCTCCAGGATTCAGGGCTCTGTACCCACCCGCAGGTCTCTGTAGTGAATATCACAAGCACTCCTTACAGATATTATGAGCAGGTACATGATACGTCCCCATCTTCCTGGTTAATCCCTGAAATTATTCAGAAAACTGCTATTCACTCTTCATGTTCTTAATAAAGAGGAAATAGGAGAAGGCATATTTTTTCTTCTGAGATGCTATATTTTTCTCCTGTGGGTATTGTGATATTCCTTACCTCTTTCTCCTTTGTTTTATGGTTGAAAAACATTTAGAATCACCCAGCTGGACTCAGTTCAGATGACCCCAATTTTGTTGGTGACATCCAAAGCGTTATAATCAGGAGCCAGTTGAACACATGCCTTCTCTCCATCAGGCCTGATCAAGTTACTATCTTTGGCCACATCAATGTCAGAGTTTCTTCACGGCCTGTTAGGTCTCGTGCCCGTTGGCTTGGGTATCCACAATGAACTCAAGTGCCCTGTCTCCTCTTTCCTTCTTGGCAGACTCAACAGTCAGCGGGATCTTGATCAGGGCATAGTAGTCAAGCTTTTTCTCCTGGGGATGCTCTTCACAGGGTATTTGGGCTTCCACCGGGGAGTAGCTTCTTGGGCCACCAGAACATGGGTGACTGTGGATGCCTTTCAGTGCTGCTTCCTTGACATTCAAGCTTTTGGTTTGACTTCTGCTTTGGGAGGGACAGCAGCTTCCTTTTTTTGCCTTTGGCATCATCTTAGTGAAAAAGCCACCATCTCTTTCTTGCTTCTAAGTTTTTGCTTTATAGAAAGTTGCTCTGGCTTCATTTGGTATTAGTGCTTCTAATCACTTCACTGGACACATACACACATGCTTTCCCACAGTATCTCCTCTGTCACATCATTGTTTTAATGACAATCTCTATAGCAAGAGAGATTGATCTATAGAGGGAAAGAAGACAGACGATAGATGGATAGATAGGTAGGTAAGTAGATAGATATTATACCCTTTGCTATATTTAAGTCCTTGAAAGCTTAAAATCTTTACAAAAATGCCCAAGACAGAGGAGAAAAAAATTATTTTACATGGTCTGTGCTTTTATCAGGAAGTGACCATACATAGTGTGTATTCAACACATTTCAGCAGTGCAATACCCACATTTCCTTCCTGAAATCAAAGCAGCTTCTCTTCCATGAATCTCAACAGGGGACAGAGCTCACCTCCTCCTGCAGAAACCTATAAGGCCATTTTTTTTTTTTACCTCTGCCAAACTATCAGTGGTTCATGAATACATCAAGTGTCCTCAGTCAGACCAACAAGACATCAGAATGTGTGCTGCCACCGTAACATCTGGTGACCATGGTGGCAGAGGCAGAGCCAGCCGGCACTTTCACTGTGCAGCAGGGGCAGTAGTAGTACTGTCCTCACCAGGATTCCTCATCTGTCCCTGCCCAGCTGCCAAGTATGATGATCCAGTCTTGCTGGAAATTCTGTGAGATAAGCAAAATCCTTTTGTTTGTATTTTCTGATAATTTTTTTCTTTTCCTTTATAAAGATTTATCAGTGCAACACATTCATGAAGTTTTAAAAATCTAACCAGATGAAAAGGTTTATGAAGAAAAACAACTATCCCCTGCTTGCTTTATCAGAACCTCTTATCCTCCAGCCATGCTCCCTAAAGGCAAATACTTTTTAACTTCTTTGTCTACTTATCTTCATGTTCCTATATAATAAGCTCACTCTGGTCATTTTATCACATCAGGCAACATCTACCAACTTCCTCTTGTGCAAGTTGAAGAGTCAGTTCTCCTATTCTTCCCTACTCACCCTCACCCAATCCTCCAAATACAGTTCTATAACAATTTTATTTAAATCAACATACAGTGTTCATATAATAAGGTCTATACAAAGTGTGGCACATTCTCATTAGCTTCTTTCTCCAACACATCAATTTTTTGTCTCACTTTTTTAGAGTCGCTAGTAGTTGTATATATTCCAATCATTGATATTTTCCCAAATGCTCAATTGTACAATAATTTCAGCAGGTTTTGTTCACCCAAATGCTCTATCATATCATATAATATCCTCCTGCTCCATTTTTTCCCTTGGAGATCTGATGTTTACCTACTAGTTCGCTTTCCAACTAGAAGCTTCCCTCTGATATTTGCAGGTACTTTGCTGTAAGCTTGGGAGGGCCCATAGCCTGGTAAGTTTCCTTATAGAATGGATGGTGGGAAGTCTGGTGTTTATTGGCAAACTCATAAGTCCGTGGAAGATTTTTCCTCTGGGGCTATTGGAGATTCTCAGAATAGAATCACCCATCTTGCCCACTGGGGTATACACTGACCTCTTGTTTTCTAGGGCAAGAGACTCAGGTACCTTGTACATCCAGCTATATTAGTTGTGGGGAACAGTGTAAAATGAAAATGTGAGGCCTTTGTTCCAAAAGCAAGGAAAATGCCAGTAAACATACTAATATACAAAACTTCACTTCTATAGTCTCTCTGACTTGTCATAGTTTTTTTATTTGCTACTTAAAGTTGTTTTAAGTAAAAAATAAAAATTTAAAATATTAGTTTGAATTGTATTGTTCATCTTTTTATTATGTGATGTCAGTTTTCAAGACAAAGCAAGAACATTTAATACAATCACTGGAATTATAAAATTTGTATTTCATAGCTTGTACAATACAATACAATACCGTAACAGGGAACTTCAACACCCCATTTTCATCAGTGGACAGATCAACTAGACAGAAAATCAACAAAGAAACAACAGAGCTAATCAACACTATGGACCAAAAGGAACTAACTGATTTCTATAGGACTTTCCACACCACAGTTGCAAAATACTACAGGGAAGTTATAACCAAAATAGCCTGGTACTGGCATGTGTAGACCAATGGAACAGAATAAAAACTCCAGAAATCAACCCACGCATTTACAACCAACTTATCTTTGACAAAACAGCTAAAATCAATCCCTGGAGCAAGGACAGTCACTTTAACAAATAGTGCTGGGGAAACTGGATTGCCATATGCAAAATTATGAAACAAGACCCCTACCTTACACCTTACACAAAAATCCACTCAAAATGGGTCGAAGACCTAAATGTACAACCCAATACCATCAAATTATTAGAGAACATTTGGGAAACTTTGCAAGACATTGCCATAGGCAAAGACTTCTTGAAAAAGACCCCAGAAGCACAGGCAATCATAACCAAAATTGACGAATGGGATTGAGAAGTTTCTGTACTACAAAAAAAAAAAAAAAATTCAGCAAAGTGAAGAGGCAACTGACAGAATAGGAGAAAATATTTGCAAACTATGCAATGGATAAAGGGTTAACATTCAGAATCTATAAAGAGCTCAAGAAATTCAACAACAAACCAAACAATCCAGTTAAGAAATAGGCAAAGGACCTGAACAGAAATTTTTTCAAGAGAAGAAATTCAAATGGCCAACAGATACTTGTAAAAGTGCTCAGGATCACTAGCCATCAGGGAAATGCACATCAAAACCACCATGAGGTTCCCCCTTACTCCAGTTAGAATGGCTCTCATACAGAAATCACCAGATGAAAAATCTGGTGAGGATGTAAGGAAAAGGTACCTTAGACCACTGTTGGTGGGAATATAAGCAACGTAGCCACTGTGGAAGATAGTATACTATAGTATACTACTATAGTATAGTATAGAGACACCTCAGAAATCTGAATATGACCTACCATATGATCCAGCCATCCCACTCCTGGAAATTTACCCAAACCAAAATAAATCAGCATATGAAAGAGTTATCTGTATCCCCATGCTGATTGCAGCACAATTCACAATAGCTGAGAAATGGAATCAAACCAGATGCCCATCAACAGTTGACAAGATAAAGAAATTATGGTATATATACACTATTGAGTACTACTCAGCTGTAAAAAAAAAATCCTGTCTTTTGCAACAAGATGGATGCAATTGAAAAACATTATACTTAATGAAATAAGCCAGTCCCAAAAAGACAGATATAGTATGTTTTCCCTGATCAAGGTGATTAATAGAGTACCTAAAATGTAATGTATTGGACAGAAACAGAAATTTTGCAATGCAATAATTGTTTACAGCCCTTGTCTCATCCATTGAGGAACAGTGTTTTTTTTTCTTCATACTATTTTACTTAGTGTATGGTTAACTTTATGATAACTAAGTAAACTGAAAATAGATCTTTATAAAATTAAGAGTGGGAATGGGAGAAAGAGGAGGAAGAAAGGTTGGAGCATGGGCAGGAGGGGCAGAATAGGGGGATGTGTCACTAAGTTCCTAAATCTGTATAAATGAAACTTGTTTAAAGTAAATACAATTTTTAAAATAAATAAATAAAGACAAATACAAGAGCATTTAATGCCATCACTGGAATAATAAAATTTGTATTTCAAAGCTTGTACTTGCATATATAATTCATTCTTAAGAAAATAATGGAAATACTGCACCCCAAAAATAAATAAAATTCAATTGTTTTTGTTTCATTTTTTGAAACACCTTCAGCTTAATAAAAAAAAGTGAAGACTAAGAAGAAAAGGAACTCTGAGTTGCTTTATCTTTCCTTTTTCTATTTGTCATCCTTTTCTTTATAGGTTAATTCAGGAAAGTTGTCGCTCCCCCTCTTCATGGAGGAACGACACTAAACCCTGCCTAGGCTTCATATCCGAGTCACGGCACCATTATGTCGCTCCCCGTCTTTGTGGAGGAGCGACACAAAGATAAAATTACTGAGGATTTCAAAATAACAACAGCAGAGCATTAAGGCAAACACAGGTTACGTCTGAGTACTGGGCCCCGCCAAAGAAAACAGCTCTGCTTCCCCACACATCACTATGCAGACTTTCTCTCAAAACTGCTTCCAGCACATGGCTTTTCACTTACAGTGGTGGCTGGTTTTCCTGAGGCTGTAACCTGTCCTATTCAGTCTCTTCTGAGGATAAATCTATACCTTGGACATTAAGCAGATCCAAGAGGCGTGGGCAGTAGGTCAGGATTGACAAGGGTCTCTGTGGAAGGAGTGTGGGTAGGAAGTTGTCACTCCTGACAGCCTACAAATGGGGAAGGAAAAGTGACAAGAGGTATAAAATACCAGACCAGTAGAATCCATCAGGGCTTCAAGAATTAATGTTATTGGCACATTAATTTCTTTCACTGAAGATCATTGCTTCTATTAAAGGAAATTTACACCTTAAAAATTTGTTAAGGGCCAGCGCCGCAGCGCAATAGCTAATCCTCCGCCTGTGGCGCCAGCACACCGGGTTCTAGTCCCGGTCGGGGCGCTGGATTCTGTCCCGGTCACTCCTCTTCCAGTCCAGCTCTCTGCTGTGGCCCAGGAGTGCAGTGGAGGATGGCCCAAGTCCTTGGGCTCTGCACCCGCATGGAAGACCAGGAGAAGCACCTGGCTCCAGGCTTCGGATCAGCGTGGTGTGCTGGTCGCAGCGGCCATTGTGGGGTGAACCATAGGAAAAAGGAAGACCTTCCTCTCTGTCTCTCTCTTTCACTGTCCACTCTGCCTGTCAAAAAAAAAAAAAATAACTTTGTTAAGTCCGATGTTGTGAAAACTTGTGATTTCCCCAGTGTTTTTGTTGATATAATGGGAAGTAACAAACCCTGGAGTTGACAGACTTCACATTGAATCCTGGTCTGATACTCTCTAAATGTAGCTATAGCTTTGCTTTTCTCATCTGGAAGTAAACACAGATAACAATACCTAATCTCCTCATTGTAAGGGTAAAATGAAAATTGGAATTATATAACATAATGCTCAGCACAATCTTGATGCATAATGAGTGTTAGTTTCCTGCCTTGCTTTTGATATTATTAAAAATCTTTGTAAAGGTATTTAAGTGAAGAAAATGTCAAATTGAAAATGATAGATCAACAAAGATTTCTTTTGGTTTTATTTCTTATATAACTTTTAAAGATTTATTTATTTGTTTGAAAGGTAGAGTTACAGAGACAGAGGGAGAGAAAGAAAAAATTCTGGTTCACTCCCCAAATGTCTGCAACAGCCAGAGCTGGGCCAAGCAAAAGCCTGGAGCAGGAACTCCATCTGGGTCTCCCATGTGGGTGGCAGTGGCCTAAGCATTAGCAGGGAGCTGGATCAGAAGTAGAGTAGCTGGGACTCAAACTGGCATTCGTAAGGGATGCTGGAATTGCAGGCAGCAGCTTAATCAGACCCTGTTTTTTGTATATTTATTTGAAAGGCAAAGAACCAGAGACAAGGGAGAGCTCTCACCAGCTAGTCACTCTCCAAATACCCACAGCAGATGGAGGTGGTTCATGCTGAAGGTAAAACTTGGGGATTCAAGCCAGGAATACAGCTTGTAGGAATACAGCTACTTGAACCATCGCTGCTAGATCTCAGAATGTGCATTAGCAGGAAGATGGAATGGAAATCAGAGCCAAGACTCAAAACCAGGCACTTTTATATGAGATGTGGGCATCACAAGTAGCATCATAACTGCTAAATCAGCTGCCCGCCCCATCAACCCAGATTTCTTTTCCTCACTGGGCAATGAATAATAGGTGATATGCAAACATGTGATTTTCCTTATTACTCTAATGATTTTACATATATGTGTGGTATTACATGATAATGTATAACTGACTTTCAATTATACATTGTATAATATAAGCTTCAGCAAACAGTAAGGAGCCATTTTGAAATTCTTATAACTTCATTTTTTAAGATATTCCAAATGTTTCTAAATGGACATTTAGAATGCCACTGTTTATTTTGAACATTCAATAGTTTTATATTTTAACATTTTAAGGTGTACTCCAGGTAGCCATAAGGTATGTCTTTTCATATTGCTGTCCAGCTCAGGTCACTGCACCGTGGCTATCATAGTGCCTTGTTGTAGTTCACTCCTGACCCATGTCCATACTGGGTTCCAGCAAGCACATCCTCAGTGCATCCCAGATCCTCCCTCTCAGCAACCAAGTTCTGCTCTTTTAACAGGAATTTTAATGACTGTCAAGGAATGCTGAAAAAAGCTATCTGAGAATCTATGTGTGTATTTGTCACTGGGTCAGGATTTAGAGTCAAGTAAAGGAGTGCGGCTTCCTGGTTACCAGATTTTCAGTGCAGCCAGAAGAATACAGCTCTGTAGAAGCCTTAGAAAGGTACAGGGCATGTTCCATGCTATGTAAAATGGTAAGAAAACTAACAAACTTAATGCAAACTAGTACATGACTAAGTGCCCAGTATGTGGTGCTGGGAGTAAAGTCAATGTAAGAATGCTGGAAGGTGTTAGAAGAGCTCACTGTGAATTGTGAGGCTGAGAAGGTGGGGATTTAGCCAAAGAAGATGAATCCAAGACTTCACATCAGCAGGGCAGTGTTACCTCACATAAAAGCCATCATGATTCTCCATGTTAGGAGTAATCCTGGAATACATACTCATGATGCAAATGAATATCGATTTGGTGACTTGCCTTTGACATCATAAAAATCTATTATGAGAAATGATGACTTCAAGTGCAAAGAATAGCATAGAGCTACTTGACTCTCACTGGGAAGCATGAGACAGGCCATTCTGCTCTTGTCTAGCTCCATCTGTCCTGCAAAAAGTGAATGCTCCCTGTACCACCACAAAGTTTCTTCACAGGAACTTGTGAAAGGGAGAGGAAACTCTTCCAGGTGTTCCAGAACTTCAGAAACCTCACATCTCCCTGTTCACAAGTTTACCTAGAGGTGGCCATGTATGGACTTCCCCATAAAGAAAAAAGAGAATGTTTGACTTTTATCATTTATGTGTTCTTGTAGGCATTTCCTGCAGATATCTTGTTCAATGATGACATTTCACTAGCACACTGTCCAACAGTACTGTGGCTGCCACTCATTGCACAGCTGAAATAGCTGGACCACAAGGCAGCACCTGCCTACAGCTGCACGGATCATCAGAAGCAGGAACAACTGCGAAATTCCCAATCCTCTGAAGAAGCATCGCCCTGGAGAACAGGAAGTGTCAGGAAAAGCTCCCAATCTTGCTAGCAGCCCTTGCTTTTGGACAAGCTTCTTGGCACACTGCTTTACAAAGTGATGTGGCTCCCGTTGTGTACGTGTGCAGAATGGTCCTGGAGTGGCCTCTCCTATTTTATGATACACAGAAATAGCCATGCCTGCATCAAGGCAAAATAACTGCACACTTTTTTCATTCTTTGGATTTGCCCTTGGAAACTGTCATCTACTAACAGCAGCTGGATGATTTTTTTAATGGACTGGCACAGAAAGCCTTGTATTTGACTCACTGGAACTGACAGTATTTTCTTTGGTTAAGGACCAAATGGAAACTATGGTTGGTTTATGAGACACAGGAACTCTATTTTGAGAAGGCATCAGACACCAAGGGACATGACCGGTGTTCTCAGGCAAACCTGAGTCAGATAAGCCTTTTTTTAAAATTCCCAATTTCAGTCCAAAATAAACTTCTCTAAGGTTTAAGCCGGTGTGAAATGTGTGATGTTCTTCCTTCCAGCATCCCCTATACTTGTGGTGACAAAAGAAGGAAGATAGAAGTGCTTAGTGGCCTTTAAAGGATGTTTGTGAAAATAAGAATGAAACATAACACCTACTGGGGATGTTAAGGGAATTAAGATTCTTACATCAGAAAAAAAAGTAGTCCTTGGGAGGACATTAATCTTTTTGAGTACATAAAAGAGTAAATAGGGAGCTTGCACTGTGGCACGGTAGGTTAATCCTCTGCTTGCAGTGCCAGCATCCCTTATGGGCTCCAGTTCTAGTTCTAGTTGCTCCTCTTCCAATCCAGCTCTCTGCTATGACCCAGGAAAGCAGCAGAAGATGGCCCAAGTCCTTGGGCCTCTGCATCCACATTGGGGACCTGGAAGAAGCTCCTGGCTTCTGGCTTCAGATTGGCACAGCTCCAGCTGTTGTGGCCATTTGGGGAGTGAACCAGCAGATGGAAGACCTTTCTCTCTGTCTCTCCTTCTCATTGTCTGTAACTCTGTCTCTCAAATAAATAAAAAAAAAAGTTTAATAAAAAATTTAAAAATAAGAGTAAATAGCTTCAAGGTGCCATCTGATTTTCTATATTAAGGACAGAACACAAATGACTACCACTTAGTTTTTGTCCCTGTAACCAAATCACACAATAAGAGAGGTGTAGCTAGACATTAAATCTGGATTCCTCCTTCTTCCCTTTCAGTGGAGGTGCTACTGTGTCAGGTATAACAGATGACTTACAGGAAAGGAAACAGACCCCACATGCAGAGTTTGCAAAGGAAAACTCTGAACGTTAGTTGTTGTTACTTTTGAACCCTCTCACTTATTTCGAAAATATGAGAGGAGGGACAAAGCAGAGGAGTGAATGGCAATTAGTGAAAGAGCCTTGTGGAGATGGCAGTAGCTGGGCTACTATGGTTTGTATGTGTTCCCCAACAGTTTAGGTGTTGGAAACGTAATTGCCAAGTCCATGTGTTAATGGTATTTGGAAATGGGACCTCTAAGAGGTAATTAGGAAGTCATGAGGGTGGCCCTCTATGATGACATTAATGGCTTTAAAGGAAGAGGAAGAGAGACTTGAACTAGCGCACTTGCTCCATCCCACCATACAATGCCCTGCACCAGTTACAGTGCAGCAAGAAGGCCCTCACCAGAGGCTGAGTAGTGCCTGGATGTCCTGGTCTCCAGAACCATGAGCCAAATTAACTTCTATTCCTTGTAAATGATGCAGACTACAGAATTCTCTTGTAGTCACAGGAAGCAAAGACATGTGCCTTGAGTCTGCCCACCCAGAAATGGTTGGAGGGGAAAAGAGGGCACCCAGGAACTTAGGCAGGGCCTTGTACAGGACCATATGAAGATCTTGAAATGGGTCTGCCTTGGTCTGGAGATACAGAGGATGGTTCCTGATTTGTCCTACAGGAAGCTGAAACAGTTCGTGGGGGGCAGACCTGAGGTGGTGTTGGGATCAGCCTTAACTCTTGGATATGTAAGTTATGCTTGTGGGCCAGGTATGACATAGGAGATTTGCACCGGGTCTTGTACATGATGATGGAATGCAGAGGGGACAAACTGTCAGAGATTAAACCCACCAGACTACACTCCGACTTCCAGTTAGGTATGATTTTTTAAAAAGCATCCTGGCTCTAAAAATGAAAACAAAATTGGAAGTTTTAAGTAAGACTTAGAAAACAGAAGAAAATAGCTTGCTTACTCTGAATAGATTTGATCAGAGCAAAACAAGATGAAGAAGAAATCAGTTATAAACTTTATAGTGAGGTCCCATCATAGATGGAAATAAAGAGAAATTAAGAGTTTTGAGGCAAGGCCAGCTGTCAGACAGGTAGAAAATATGATATAGCTCTTGAGAAACGAGAATGCTCCCAGAACAGATGGGCGCACCTCTGAGCTTTATAAAGCATTAACTAGCTGTTTAAATAAATCCTTAGCAGATGTTTTCAATGCAATTTTGGAGGTGAAATGGAAAAAAAACAAAGTCCAAGGCACAAGGGGAATTGATATCACAAATAAGAGATTCCATAGAGTTTTTCTTTCTTTTTTAAATTTGCCACAGTATTTGTAAAAGCAAAACAGTAAACACATTACCCAAATCTGCAATTAAAGTAATGCATGTTGCAATATTAGTCTTTAAATGAAGGAAAGAGACATACTTAAAGATAGCTCAGAGTGAAAGTTACATGGTATGCACAGCTATTCATCTGGGACCAAAAATGCAAGCAGACATCCATATCCACATTGCTCTAGGTAACTGTTTTATTTGTTATAGTACCCTATTTATAATGAATAAACTCAAAAAGAACAAGATAAATCAAAAAGAAAAAAATGAAAGATGCCCATGGGTCTGTATTGAATGCACTGATTGCCAACACTGTATTAAAAAAAATAAAGGGTGGCCTTTTGGCACAGTGGGTAAGCTGCTGCTTGGGACACCTGAATATCATGTAGCTAGATTTGAATCCCCAATTTCAGCTTCTTGTTAATGCTCACCTGGAGAGATAGCAGGTGATGGCTTAAGTACTGGGATCCCTGAAACTCACATGGGACACCTGGATTGAGTTCCAGGTTATGACTTCAGCCCAGCAGGTCCTGGCTATCATAGGCATTTGGGGAGTGAACCAGCAGAAGGACGATTTCTGCTTGTCTGTTGGTCTCTCTCTGCCTTTCAAATAAACAATAACTTTTAAAATGTATATATATATATATAATATTTATTTATTTATTTGAAAGTCTGAATTACACAGAGAGAAGGAGAAGCAGAGAAAGAGTGAGAAGTCTTCCTTCGCTGGTTCACTCCCTATTGGCTGCAATGACAGGAGCTGTGCCGATCCAAAGCCAGGATCCAGGAGTTTCTTCTGGTTCTCCCATGCGGGTGCAAGAGCCCAAGGACTTGGGCCATCTTCTACTGCTCTCCCAGGCCATAGCAGAGAGCTGGATCAGTAGTGGAGCAGCTGGGACTTGAACCGGCACTGCAGGCAGCGGTTTTACCTGCTATGCCACAGCGCCAGCCCCAAAGTATATATATTTTTAAGAGAGGCAATTGCATGGAAAATGACAGGGACAATAAGCATCCATGTGATGGCTCACATGCATGCAATCTTAACTAGGGCAGCAAATGTTTATCAAGTGCCGTGCCAGGTAGTGCACTAGGGACACAGGAAAGAAGATGAATTCACATCCACTCCCTGCCATCCATGAAGTGATCTTCCTTAATGACTGCTGTCCTCTCTCACTAGGACCTACTGTTCATGGATTCAACCCATAAATGGTTTCATGCCCGCACCTGCAGCCACCAACCTAAACATGGATGAAGAGAAGTGTACTAAAGGTGGAGAGCTACAGCAATAGAGTGGGAGGCAGAAATGAAGACTCAGACTCTACCTGAGAGAGAGGCTTAAGTTCAGAAATGAAAGAACATTGCTCCAGAGGATGTAAAAACCACACATCTAACCACTTATCCCTTTAATTTCAACATGACTATAGGTCATTGTCGCTCCCTGTCTTCATGGGGGAATGACACTAAACCCTGCCTAGGCTTCATATCCGAGTCACGGCACCATTATGTCGCTCCCCCTCTTCGTGGAGGAACGACACAGGACCCCGCGTTGTTCTTTCGTCTGCTCGGCCCTCCCCGGGTTTGCTGCTGGTTCTTCCCGGGTTGGCTGCCGTCCCTTCCACCTCGTGGAAGGGCGGTTCCCCCTGGCCACTTTCCCCACTTCCGCAGGGGAGCGGCACACCGCCGGCCGGCTCTCTTGGGGGCTGCACAGGTGTTCCTCAGGTGTTCCCCTTAGATGTTCCTGGTGCATGTTGTCTCTCTCCTCCTTTATAGTCCTCTTCCGCCAATCCCAACTCGGCTGCCCACACGCCGAGTACGCTGTTCTCCTCCAATCAGGAGCAGGATCAGCTCCTGGAGGTCATCACTCAAGTTGGCAAGAGGCAGCTGCGTAGAAGCTGTTTCCTCCTCTCCCAACGCCATATTGTGGGAGAGCAGATGCATAGAATAAGTCTTAATTCCAGTAACTCAGTCCAGTCCGGGTTGCTCCCCACAGGTCATCACTTTGGTGGGAGGATCCAGACATAGGAAAAGGGGAAGGAAAATAACATCTGTGCCTATGAATGCATTGAGCAACATTGCATCCAGGAATGACAGACATCAAAAGGAAAGAAGGACAGAATGGAATTAAACCTACATAAAATTTCATTTTTGACAATTCAAGTGGTCATTGAACTAGCACAGTGGCTTGCAAAATGGAGTTTTGTCCGTAAATAGCCTAGGGTTAAAACTGAGGCTTCCTCAGCCACTAGATTTGTAACCTCTAAAGTTCATTTTCTTCATCTGCAAGTGCAAAAAAAGGAAGGAAGGAAGGAAGGAAGGAAGGAACAGGGCCCAGAAAGAGTATCTGAAAGGACTAAATCGGAGAAGGCACACCCAGTACGTTTATCACAGTGTGTGAACCTTATTTGAGAACTCAATAAATGCTTTCTATTATTATTATCATTATTAAACCTCTTACAGTGAAGTTAATGTCTGCATTTTTTTAAATCCAGATCTCTACCTTTCCGGCTTCTCAGGGCATATTGTTTGCAAAGCACTGTGGAATTTATCAACTAACTATTCAAAAAATCATCACGAAGCATCTACTATGTGGAATACTTTGTGCTGCAGAGATAAAAGGGAGCAGACGTCTAACTCCTGCCTTCACGGAGTTCAAACTTTGGGAGAAGAGTTGCTCTAGAAAATGTGGTCTTGCTGACACCATTCTTGGCATCAGAGACTCATGAGTGGGTCCAATAATGCTAGCAGAATAAATAAGAAAATCTTCCCTATGTGAAAACTAGAAGGGGAAAAAATGGTCCTAAAAACTTCACCCTGAGAGGGGGAGGAATGTTTATCCAATGCCAAACATTCCAGAGCAATTCAACTCCACATCCGCAGGCCTTTCCATTCCAACTCCATTTCTCTGGTGCATTTCTCTTCCTGACCTCCCCTGTGCGGTTGTAATCCCTCAGCTCCAGCACCTATCACTCTTGATGACTCCTCCCTGAGCTCCTGACAGCTAGGCTCCCACACCTCTCCAACCTGCCCTGACAGGGCGATTCCCTTTATCTCCTTCTTTTCCAAACTGGGCAGTTTCCCCAAGGCACAGCGGTTCAATGCATTGTTTTCACCCAGCAACAGAGATGTTCCCAAAGCAGACGCTCCTAATGCATCAGGTCTTGCCATTTCTTCTGCCAAAAATTGCATCTTGTTTTAACCAATTATAGGTCTCAAACATACTGTTTCTCTCTTTTTTCCCTCAGGCTGGCACCTCCACCAGAGTGCCTTGTCCTCACTGTAGGACTCCTCAAGGATTGTCACTGATTTTCACACCCTGATTTTAGGAACCTTAATGTTTTGTCGAATTTTTTGTTTCCTTTCATGTCCATCTCTCCTCGAGAGTAATTTTATGTCTTGTACTTTGGGATCTCTGTGGGGAGCAACTCGGACTAGACTAAGTTACTTGAATTAAGACTTATTCTATGCATCTGCTCTCCCACAATATGGCACTGGGAGAGGAGGAAACAGCGTCTATACAGCTGCCTCCAGTTCAACCAATAAACAGCAGGACCTGCTCCTGATTGGAGGAGAGCAGCGTACTCGGCGTGTGGGTAGCAGAGTTGGGATTGGTAGAAGAGGACTATAAAGGAGGAGAGAGACAACATGCACCAGGAACACCTGGAGAACATCTGAGCAGCCCCCGAGAGAGCCGGCCGGCGGTGTGCCGCTCCCCCGCGGAAGTGGGGAAAGTGGCAGAGGGAACTGCCCTTCCACGGAGGTGGAAGGGTCGGTAGCCAACCCGGGAAGAACCAGCAGCAAACCCGGGGAGGGCCGAGCAGACAAAAGAACAGCGCAGGGTTTAGTGTCGTTCCTCCACGAAGAGGGGGAGCGACAGATCTCCACATCTTTCCTATTGTACAATCCAAAATAGATGTTTGATGAACCAGTGTTTAGGTTACCAAGGTTTTTTTGTTTTTTTTTTTTTCATGCATTTTCTTATTTGACATTCACAGAAGTTGAGGTTTTTTTTTTTTTTTTTTTCAGACTGTGAGACAGGTAGAACAGGTTTGGGACTTTTGCTCAATTGTCAATTGATAAAACTCTAAGAAATATTCAGAAGTGACAATCTGGGTGTCTAAAATAGAAATAACACTAGTCATCCCTCAAATTTTGCAATATCTTCACATTGTCCCTTCTGTCCACTAAGGCAGGTGACCTCTGAAGACAGGAAGAAAAGCAAGAGAAACTCATTAAATAATAAAAGTAAATCATAGAGTAAGAAAGCAGGAGGAGTTTTCAGGTGTAATACAATAAATGAATCTAGTTCATAGCTCTCTATTCATTGGTCACCCCCCAAAAATTTTACTCCCACTGATTTTTAAATTTGTTTTCTATCCTCAAAGCAAACAAAAATGCTTTCATAATTTATGATCAACTTATTCTTTTGCGACTTATAATTCTTGGTTCAAATTTTCAAAATGTTATTCAGGATTAATTAAATAACAAACCTATATACCAGGTAGGACACTGCCTATAAGACTCATGCATGGTGATGCCTGGATCATCCAAATAGAAAAACGTACTCCTTTAAGCCACGCAAGCTCTCGGGGATGTCACCGGTCATGGGCAGAGAGGCAGATTCCCGCGCAGCATTGTGGGAGGTAATGAATGGCTGGCCAGATGGTGCCTGTCAGAAGGTGTTGACTTTTTAGACAACTGGGACTGTTTCCTGGGAGTAAATGAGAGGTGCAGCAGGAACGAATTGCATCTCAATCACACAGAAACAGACAGATTTGCTGCTAATGAAAATAATCACAGAGCCAAGCATATTTTTTCTTCTTTTGATTATATTTGCTTGTTTTTACCTGGTAGCCATAGAGAAGGTTCTAACTGAAAATATAGTATTCATATTAGACTATTCAAAGTAGTAAATATAAAAAGCTGAATATAAACTCTTGGCAATCTGAATTAGGAAATACAGTACCAACTGGAACAAGGACAAATAATATGAAATAATGATCAACTATGCTAGAGTTATTAAGTATTCTGACAGCTACACTATGAACTACTTGAAAAGAAATGGAAGTTGAAATTTATTAAAGACATTTAGATGTTACTGAAAGAACAAGTCAAATGCCAACATGCACTGAGGATGTCCTGGCACTTTTGACGTGCTAATATAATGCATCTGAAATAAGCAAATTTTACCAGTTTGACCATTTTCATTTGATATAATACACTCACTGGCATCTTTGGTGGATAAGCCCTAATAGGCAACATTAACCTTTTAGCAGATACACCAAATAGGAAACGTCATTGACTTTCTGTTGTTATAAAAAATGTTACCTAAATATTTATCTGCCTATGGTGGTTACTGGGAGTTGAATACAATCAGTTAAATAAACGTTATTGCCAAACTGTGTGTTGGCAGTTTGTTCCAAGTGACAGAAGCAGCAGACTGGACAACACTGCTTCTTACCAACTATGTTGTTACCTTGGGCAAGTTATTTAACCTCTCCATGCCTTGGTTTTCTGGTTGTCATGAAGATGACATGAAATGAATGAAAAAAGATTTAACACAGTAGCTGCATGAAATCCACACTCATAAAAATTGCTACTTTTTCCTCACTATAGAAAGCACTCAGTCCATTTTGTCCATTTGTTTCTTTTCTGCTTTTCTAACTCCTTGATGGTACACTCTGGGTAGCCATGCAAACAGCCTTGTAGATATTCAAAGCTATTTCCAGGAATTTACTTCACTTATTACCTAATAAGAAGCAGTAAGCGTAGGAGTAAAATATTGAGATATTGAATATTTTGATATCATGTTTTGCCTCTTGAGTCAACTCCCTTCCCCTCCATGGACATGGGTCAATGTAATGGATTTTTCAATTACAATTTCTTCTATGCCTTGGGAATTTTCTAGGGGCATTAATTTCTGAGAGAGCTAAATAATGCAGTCAGCAGAAACATGTACAATTCCACATTGCTAGCACTGACGACCATATGTGTCATTTCCTCCTCTTTAAACATGATTTTTATTAAAGATTTATTTTATTTCTTTGAAAGACATAGTTAGAGAGAGAGAGGTAGAGACAGAGAGAGAGGTCTTCCATCCACTGGTTCACTCCCCAGATGGCCGCAACGGCCGGAACTGTGCCGATCCGAGTCTCCCACATGGGTGCAGGGGCCCAAGGACTTGGGCCATCCTCTACTGCTTTCCCAGGTCATAGCAGTGAGCTGGATGGAACGAGAAGCCAGGACTAGAATCGACACCCATATGGGATGCTGACGCTTCAGGCCAGGGCTTTAACCCACTGTGCCACAGTGCCGGCCCCTAAACATGATTTTCTTATTTCGCTATGAGATGTGCATGAGATTACCTGTGTATACACATTGTTCATTACAGGAGGCTAGGCATTTATTCAATTCCCACCCCTCTCACATTAAAAATTGAGCAACTAGCAAGATTGGACCAGATTTTTTGTTTTGTTTTGAACCACAATAACAAGTGTATAACCTTATTTCCAATATAATGAATAACAGAATGAAAGATTTTGACAGCTTGTACATGTGTATAAAAGAAAAGGGAGCTAGGGCTAGCACTGTGGCATAATAGCTTACGCCTCCACCTATGGTGCAGGCATCCCATATGAGCACCGGTTCAAGTCCCTGCTGCTCCACTTTTTTTTAACTTTTATTTAATAAATATAAATTTCCAAAGTACAACTTTTGGTTTATAGCGGTTTTTCCCCCCATAACCACCCTCCTACCCGCGAACCATCCCATCTCCTACTCCCTCTCCCATCCCATTCTTCATTAAGATCAACTTTCAATTATCTTTAAATACAAAAGATCAACTTAGTATATACTAAGTGAAGATTTCAACAGTTTGCACCCACACAAAAACACAAAGTATAAAGTACTGTTTGAGTACTAGTTATACCATTAATTCGCATAGTACAACACATTAAGGACAGAAGTCCTACATGGGGAGTAAGTGCACAGTGACTCCTGTTGTTGATATAACAGTTGACACTCTTATTTATGGCGTCAGTAATCACCCTAGGCTCTTGTCATGAGCTGCAAGGCTATGGAAGCCTCTTGAGTTCACCAACTCCGACTTATTTAGACAAGGCCATAGTCAAAGTGGAAGTTCTCTCCTCCCTTCAGAGAAAGGTACCTCCTTCTTTGATGGCCCGTTCTTTCCACTGGGATCTCACTCACAGAGATCTTTCATTTAGGTCATTTTTTGCCAGAGTGTCTTGGCTTTCTATGCCTGAGAAACTCTCATGGGCTTTTTCCAGCTGCTCCACTTCTAATCCAGCTGCCTGATTATGGCCTGGGAAAGCAGTGGAAGCTGGCCCAAGTGTGTAAACCCCTGCACTCTTATGGGAGACTCAGAAGAATCGCTCCTGGCCTCATATCATCCCAGCTCCAGCAGTTGCATCCATTTGGGGAATGAACCAGCAGATGGAAGACCTCTCTTTCTGTCTCTCTCTCTTGTGGGGAGCAACTCGGACTGGACTGAGTTACTGGAATTAAGACTTATTCTATGCATCTGCTCTCCCACAATATGGCGCTGGGAGAGGAGAAAACAGCTTCTACGCAGCTGCCTCTTACCAACTTGATTGACTGAGCTGCAGGAGCTGATCTTGCTCCTGATTGGAGGAGAGCAGCGTACTCGGCGTGTGGGTAGCAGAGTTGGGATTGGTGGAAGAGGACTATAAAGGAGGAGAGAGACAACATGCACCAGGAACATCTAAGGGGAACACCTGTGCAGCCCCGGAGAGAGCCGGCCGGTGGTGTGCCGCTCCCCCGCGGAAGTGGGGAATGTGGCAGGGGGAACTGCCCTTCCACGGAGGTGGAAGGGACGGTAGCCAACCCGGGAAGAACCAGCAGCAAACCCGGGGAGGGCCAAGCAGACGAAAGAACAGCGCAGGGTCCTGTATCGTTCCTCCACGAAGACGGGGAGCGACACTCTCTCTCTGTAACTCTGCCTCTCAAATAAATAAAAAAATATTTGCTTTAAAAAAGAAAGGAAAGGAAGGCAAAAGAATACTGAACTCAGAAGCGGACACTAAAGATGCTCAGCATATTGTGGTGCCACATGATTAGCATGCACAGAATACAGAGAAGATGCTGTCACTGGTCATTGTGCACAACATTTAGTTCAGCCAACTTGGAACATGAGGTTCAATGCCCACCATTTAACCACGAACTTTAAAAATCATTTTATCTATCTCATAAAAGTCCCTGGTTTTTAAAATTTACCTAAATTTCAACTCAAGATGTTCCATTACAAGACAAATATCCTTAATGTTATTGCAAAAGCCTAGAATTCTACTGAAAGCATCATTGACTAAATGAATGTGAAGACAGTGATCTGTGCAGTATTATCTATATTAAAAAACAACATTATTTCAACTTATTTATCTCTCGGCATGCCTCTCTCAATCCAATCTTTTAAGGTAGTTCACAGCATCATTAGTAAGAGTCACACGCAGCAGTAAGACCCAAGGATACTTACCATCTTGATTATTTTCACACCGAGAGTAATGCATGTATAATTGCTAACCAGTTGGCCTCCTAACTCCAATCTATTAGGTTTGTCACATGTCCATTAGTACCACTTACAGAATTACAAGTGCTTCACTCACAGACATTTTCAGGCCACCTCTAGGTACTTAGGAATGTTTACTTGCATACTGTGTGAATCAATCATTAGAAAGATAGACAGAATTCCACATAGAAGTATCAGATATACATATGTCAAAAGGAAGTTGAATTTCAATAAGATTTTCTTCCTAAGGACCCAAGATTTTCACACTCCAAGTTCAAAACTAAGTTCTGCTTGATCATGAACCTGTTTCTCATCAAGGAAACAGCTTTCTCTGCATTGTACTCAAACATGATCTACAGAGGAAAAGCAAACTGAGAACTGAGAAAACACTCAGGATGATTGGGCCCAAAATCTATCTTAGTTTCACATGTTTGTATTTAATAGCCCTTTATGCCTCAGTTCTATTTTTTACTTTGCATTTGAAGACTGAAGTAAAGAAGAATTGCATATCAGCAGATAATGACATTAACCAAGGTATTCATGGGACAGGCTACAAGCGAACAACCTAATGACACCTGAAGCAAGAGAAATTCAGGGTGTACAATTCTCTATGGCTCATCAAATGAGGCTGAATAGAATAAAACTGAAATTCCTTGGCTTTTGTTCCACTTATGACAGAGACACTTATACTTAAGTAACTGTTTAACCTCTGAGTCCTATGACCTTCAGTATATATATGTCCCTTTCCTCATCCTTTAGCCCAAGATCCTCTCCAATTTACCAAAGATTTCTTTTTAAATTATTTTTTAATTTATTTTAAGGAATACAAATGTCATAAGTACAACTTTAGAAATATAGTCATTCTTCCCACCATATCAGCTCTCCCATGCACACTCCAACCCCTCCTCCTCCCTCTCCCCTTGCCAGTCCCATTCTCTATTAAGATTCCTTTTCAATTAACTTCGTACACAAAAGAACAACTCTATAATTGCACACACACACACACACACACACAATTTGGGAACTGGTTTTACAGTTAATTCTCAATATAACTCATTGAAGACATAGGTCCTGTATGGAGAGGTAAATTATGTCAGTGACCACCTTGAAATGAGCTGCCTAGGCTATGGAAGCCTTTTGAGTCCACAAACTCCATCAGAATTTCGACAAGGCCATAAGAAAAGTGGAAGTTCTCTTCTCCCTTTAGAGAAAAGTACATCCTTCTTTGATGGCCACTTACTTCCCCTGGGGTCTCTCTGACAGAGATCCTTCATGTAGAACATTTGAGGTCTCTCGCACAGAGATCCTTCATGTAGAACATTTTTTCACATAGTGTCTTGGCTTTCCATGCCTGAAGTGCTCACATGGGCCTTTCAGCCAGACCAGGAAGCCTTAAGGGCTTATTCTGAGGTCAGAGTGTTACTTAAAACCATTGTCATTCTGTGAGTCTTCTATGTGGACTGCTTCCCATGTTGGAACATTCTCTCTTTTTAAATTCTATTATTAATATCTATCTATTATTATTGCCAAGCACTTGATTTTATTTATATGATGACTTTAACACTTAATCTTATCTGTATGTTCACTTTAACACTTAATATGATCTCTTTAACAATTAAGATGTCATTTTTACCACCAATTTTAATGGGATTTGAAGTCCTATGACAATTTTTTAAACTATACCATAGAAATGCATGCAGAACTATAAAGATTTACAGTTAAAAACTTCCTCCTGCCCTCTCTAATTCCCACACTTATTTACTGAGATCTATTTTCAATTGAATTAATGCACATATGATTAACTCTATGTTAAATAAAGAGTTCAACAAGTAGTATGAAGAAAAAAAAAAGACGAAAAAACAAAGAAAATGGAACTGTTCCTTGATAGTAAAGACAAGGGCAGCTTAAGTCATCCTTTTCAAAGTGTCGATTTCACTTCTATAGATTTTGTTTTAGGTGTTCTATTAGTTCTCACAGATCAGAAAGAATATATGGTATTTGTTCCTTTGGGTTTGCTTATTTCACTAAGCATGGTGTTTTTCAGATTCATCCATTTTGTTGCAAATGACTGGATTTCATTTATTTTTACCACTGTGTAATGTTTCACAGTGTACATATCCCATAATTTCTTCATCTGGTCTTTGGTTGATGGGCATTTAGATTGATTGCATGTCTTAGCTATTGTGAATTGAGCTGCAATAAACATGGAGGTGCAGATAACTCTTTTGTTTACTGATTTCATTTCCCTTGGGCAAATTCCCAGATGAGATGGCTGGATCATATGGTAGGTCTATAATCAGATTGTTCAAGTATCACCATACTGTCTTCCATAGTGGCTTTACCTTTGTACATCCCCACAAATAGTGGATTAGGGTAACTTTTCCCTCACATCCTTGCCAACATTTGTTATTTATTGATTTCTGTAGGAAATCCATTCTAACTGCAGTGAGGTGAAACCTCATTGTGGTTTTGATTTGCATTTCCCTGATGGCTAGTGATCCTGAACATTTTTTCATGTGTCTGTTGGCCACTTAGATTTCCTCTTTTGAAAAATATCTGTTTATGGCCAGTGCCATGGCTCAATAGGCTAATCCTCCCCCTGCGGTGCCAGCACACTGGGTTCTAGTCCCGATCAGGGCGCCGGATTCTGTCCCGGTTGCTCCTCTTCCAGGCCAGCTCTCTGCTGTGGCCTGAGAGTGCAGTGGAGGATGGCCCGAGTCCTTGGGCCCTGCACCCGCATGGGAGACCAAGAGAAGCACCTGGCTCCTGGCTTTGGATCAGTGCAGTGCACCAGCTGCAGCGGCCATTGGAGGGTGAATCAAGGGTAAAGGAAGACCTTTCTCTTTGTCTCTCTCTCTCTCACTGTCCACTTTGCCTGTCAAAAAAAAAAAAAAAAAAAAAAGAATTAAAAAAAAAAGGAGGCCGGCGCCGCGGCTCACTAGGCTAATCCTCCGCCTAGCGGTGCCGGCACACCGGGTTCTAGTCCCGGTTGGGGCGCCGGATTCTGTCCCGGTTGCCCCTCTTCCAGGCCAGCTCTCTGCTGTGGCCAGGGAGTGCAGTGGAGGATGGCCCAGGTGCTTGGGCCCTGCATCCCATGGGAGACCAGGAAAAGCACCTGGCTCCTGGCTCCTGCCATCGGATCAGCGCGGTGCGCTGGCCGCAGCGCGCCGGCCGCGGCGGCCATTGGAGGGTGAACCAACGGCAAAGGAAGACCTTTCTCTCTGTCTCTCTCTCTCACTGTCCACTCTGCCTGTCAAAAAAAAAAAAGGAAAGAAAAATATCTGTTTAAGTCCTCAGCCCACCTCTTAACTAGGTTGTTTGTTTTGTTGTTGTGGAGTTTCTTGATCTCTTTGTAGATTCTTGTTATTAATCCTTTATCAGTTGCATAGTTTGCAAATAATTTCTTCCATTCTGTCAGTTGTCTCTTCACTTTCTTGACTGTTTCTTTTGCAATACAGGAAATTCTCAATTTGAAGTAATCCCTAATCAATTTGAAGTTCTTTCTCAGCTGAGCATTGTTTGCTTATACAAAGGCTGTCGATTTTTGTGTATTTACTTTATATCCTGCTACTTTACCAAACTCTTCCATGAGTTCCAATAGTCTCTTAGTGGAGTTTTTGGATCCCCTGTATATATAGAATCATGTCTTCTACAAATATAGATAGTTTGATTTCCTCCTTCCCAATTTGTATCCCTTTGATTTCTTTTTCTTACCTAATGGATCTGTCTAAATCTTCCAGTACTATATTGAATAGCAATGGTAAGAGTGGGCATCTCTGTCTGGTACCAGATCTCAGTGGGAATGCATCCAAATTTTTCCCCATTCAATATGCTGCTGGCTGTGGGTTTGTCATAAATTGCCTTGATTGTGTTGAGGAATGTTCCTTCTATACCCAATTTACTTAGAGTTTTCATCATAAAAGGGTGTTGTATTTTATCAAATGTTTTCTCTACATCTATTGAGATAATCATGTAGTTTTTGTTTAGCAGTTTGTTAATGTGATGTATCACATTGATTGATTTGTGAATGTTGAAACATCATACCAGGGATAAATCCCACTTGGTTTGGGTGGATGATCTTTCTGATGTGTTGTTGGATTCTATTAGTTAGAATTTTATGAGGAATTTTTCGTCTATGTTCAGGGAAATTGGTCTGTAATTCTCTTTTTTTGAGGCATCTTTTTTCGGGTTTAGGAATTAAGGTGATGCTGACTTCATAGCAAGAATTTAGGAGGATTCCCTCTCTTTCAATTGTTTTGAATAACTTGAGAAGAATTGGAGTTAGTCCTTCTTTAAATGTCTGGTAGAATTCAGCAGTGAATCCATCCGGTCCTGGGCTTTTCTTTGTCAGGAGGGCCTTTATTACTGATTCAATTTCTGTCTTGGTTACGCATCTGGTTAGGTTTTCTGTCTTCATGGCTTATTTTAGGTAGGCTGTATATGTCCAGGAATCTATCCATTTCTCCTAGGTTTCCCAGTTTGTTGGCATACAGACCTTTGCAGTAATTTCTCATGATTCTTTTTATTTCTGTGGTGTCTGTTATTATATTCACTTTTTCATCTCTAATTTTATTTACTTGGGTCTTCTCTCTCATTTTCTTGTTAGATTTTGGCTAATGGTATGTCAATTTTTTTTTTTTTTTGAAAACCAGCTCTTCATCTGGCTGATTTTTTGTATTTTTTGTGGATTAGTTTTTTTTTTTATTTCTTTTCTAATTTTAATTATTTCTTTTATCCTACTAGTTTTGGGTTTGGTTTGCTGTTGTTTTTCTAGATTCTTGAGATGCAATGACAGCTCGTTAATTTGGTGCTTTTCCAATTTCTTGATGCAGGCACCTACTGCTGTAAACTTTCCTCTTAACACTGTTTTTGTTGTACCCCATAAGTTTTGACATGTTGTGTTGTTGTCTTCCTTTGTTTCCAGAAAGTTTTTTACTTCTCTTCTGATTTCTTCTATGACCCACTGTTCATTCAGGAGCATGTTGTTCAGTCTCCATGTGTTTACATATGCTCTAGGGATTCCTGAATTGCTAATTTACAGCTTCATCGCATTGTGGTCCAAGAAGATGCTTTTGATTACAATGTGTTGGATGAAGATTTTTTCTGGTTATGTCTATTAGGAGTTCTATGTGCTTCCTGTGCTTGGATATCCCTTTCTTTCTCCAAGTTAGGGAAATTTTCTGTAATTATTTCACTAAAAAGACCTTCTCTTCCTTTCTCTCTTTCCATGCCTTCAGGATCTCCTAGAACCCATATGTTGGGTCATTCTATAGTATCCTGTAGATTCCCAATAGTGTTTTTTAGTTTTCTAATTCCCTCTTCTTGTCTTTGGTTTGATTGCATAATTTCCTGTGCTTTCTCTTATAAGTCCGATATTCTTTCATCTGCTTCACTGATTCTGTTGTTAAGGCTCTCCACTGCATTTTTTATTCTATCGAATTCTTCATTTCATTTTGATTTCTCTTTAAGATCTCCATTTTATCTGAGAAATTTTCTTTCATGTTGGTGCATTTGCTTCTGATTACTTCTATGTAATCTTATCAGTTTTTTGAATTCCATTTCTTGCATTTCTTCTGTCTCTTAATTTTCACAATCTAATATTGAAGTGTTGTGTTCTTTTGGGAGCATTATGTTGTCTTCCTTATTCTTGTTTCTTTGATTGGTACGTTGTTGTTTGGCATTTGTGGAGATACTTGGTTTTGTTGTTGTTGTTGTTTTGCTTTTATCTTTGTACTATAACTCTGTAGATAAGTGGAATGTCTGCTTTCAGTGAATATCTAGTGGCTTGTAGTGGGTGTGGCAAGGGAGTTCTCTTCAGTTCTCCAGGGCTAAAGACATACCTAAGCCGACACACCCAGGTATTCCATGGTAAATCTTCTCTCACTCTTCTTCTTTTTTTTTTTTTAATCAGAAGAGAGGTTTATTCTGCTCAGCTGAGCTCCTCTCCTCAATGGAGACCCATGCTTGAGCACTAGCCCTAGTGGGTGTAATATACATTCATTGTGTCCCAAAGGCCACAAAAAGGACCTATGCTATCCTCAGTATAAGTTCAGATTCCCAGCAATGTCCCTTACCAGGTAACTACGAACCCCTGAGCTTGTGGCATCTCCCACTGAGACTGCTCAAAGTCCCAGCCACACCGTGAGTCCTCCCACACACCCTCAGGTTTTTTTTTTTTCACAGTCCCACCTGGTACAGAAGCTTTGCACAGTCACAAACTCCTATCCTCCTGTTAGTTCTCCCCACCAGAGTCAGGAGTCCCCACTCAGCTGGTTGCTGGACATGCACACGAGCTGGTGCAGCTGTCATGTATGTCCAAAACAGTTCCTGCTCTCTCGGCTTATTACAGGATGCTACCAGGGAGAGAAAATGTGTCTGTCCCATCCTTTTTATTTTCCCTCCTCTAGTTTGGCAGGTACACTCTCCCCCATGGGGATTCAAGCTGGGTTCCCTCTAGACTCTTTCTGCAACATTTTTGCCAGTGGCTTGGGCTGCTGCAGTCTGGTCTCACCTCACTTTCCAATGCTGGTGCATATGCTCTCAGCTACTGGAGTCACAAGTTGTGGGCGTCCATACCCTCCACATAGGTCCACTGTGTCCCTCTAATTTTGGTAGAGTTTCCTCTTTTGTTTTCTCCCTACCTCTTCCCTAATACTATACTCTCTCCACTTTTTTTTAAAAACCAACTTCTCCTGGAATAGAGCAGTAAACTTCCTCCCTACTCCACCATCTTGGAACCACTGCTCAATGATTTCTAAAATTACTTTCTTACGGGACAAAATTTTTTCATTTCAAAATATGACTTGGAGATGTGATACATTTATAGAATTTTACATTAAAGTCTGGTTGCCTTATAAGGGGCACCTCCTCCTATAGCAATGCAGCACTGGAAGGAGAATCTCCATGAAGGAAAGACTGGCCGCTCAGGGCATTGATTCTCTCCTACCAAGCTCTTCACCAGAGATTTACCTATTTAGGATTTGCTCCATTTGGTTACCATGGCCGCCCCCATGCTGACCCTGAGGAATTCTGTGTTCTCCTGTTAATATCTGGGGTCATGCATGGATGACCCTTAGTGCCTCTTAGCATGGCTGATACTGACTGGAATGCTCAGAGATTTATTCTGCACTAAAATATGATGCAGGCAGGGAAAACAAAGAAAATAGGGAAGGGAGAAGGGCTAATACACTGTGACTCTACATCTAGGGGCTTCACATATCTGGGAACTCTTCCATTTAAGTACTGACATTGATCATAAGGAAGAATTTATTATTCATACTTTGTAGGTACTACATGACTCAGAGAAGTTAGTACCTAATCTATGAAAAATCATTGGTAAATGACAATTGAAACCCACACTCAGTTGTGTAGATCCTACCAGGCTCACACCAAGGGAACTCAATTTAGTGGACCAGGGGTCCCCCACAGCTTCTCTGTGAAGTTGCTTAAGTTTCCCAATAACTCCCTGTTCCCAGTCTATCTCAATGGGGAAGCCGCTGACACCTTCCAAAGAAAACCACCACTCCAATAGCTGCTTAACTTCACCAGGAAGGCCAAGAGAAACATCCTGCTAACTACCTGGATTTGTCTCTCTGACTTATGGCTGTCCAACCTGAGATACCCTTTCCAAGGCAAAGATTCTCACTCAAATCCAGGAGAGCCTGATCTTTGCAAACAGATCACAAAACAGCAGTACCTTACTATGTAACCTTCCATATGCCTTCTGCACAAGAATCACACACCTATATAGTAATAGGGAATGCTCTCTCCATAAACAATTTAAGAGGGGTATGAGGTACACATGAAAAAGAAATGAGGTGGAAAACTCTTATAAGGAAACAGGTTAAAGAAACAGTAGGTTGGGGGTCATGAAAATCAATCCATTCTCTCTTTCTCTACTATGATCCTGCTTATTTCTGAAGTCTCAGCAAAAAATAATTCTCCTTATGGAGCTGATGTCTCCAGGTCATTGAAATGTATTCATTCTCAAATTTTATAACATTTTCTTTACACCTTTATCATGGTCCTAAAACCATGCTGCCATGTGGTATAGTTGTAAGTGAAAGCTCCAAGTGAGTAAAGGTTGTGCCATATCTAATGCAGTTCTTGGGGTGTGTTAAACACTAACACACTGCACACTGGAGTAGGCATTTTGCACAGTAGTTACTGCTTGAGGTAACCACATCCCTCATCAAAGTGCCTGGATTTGAATCTGCATTCCCCTCCCCATTCCAGATTCCTGCTAATGTGCACCCTGGAAGGCATGGTTGATGGCTCAAGTGCTTGGGTCCCAGGTACCCACGTGGGAGACCTGGTTTGAGCTCCTGGCTCCCAGCTTTGGTCTAGTCCAGTGCTAACTATTGCAGGCATTTGCAAATGAACCAGCAGATGGGAGGTTTCTCAGTCATTCTCTCTCTTTCTCTCCCTTCCCTCTCTAAATAAATAAATGAATGAAAATAATTTTTAAAAGATAGCACCAGGCTGGCGCCACAGCTCAATAGGCTAATTCTCCACCTGCGGTGCCGGCACACTGGGTTCTAGTCCCGGTCGGGGCACCGGATTCTGTCCCAGTTGCCCCTCTTCCAGGCCAGCTCTCTGCTGTGGCCCCGGGAGTGCAGTGGAGGATGGCCCAAGTGCTTGGGCCCTGCACCACATGGGAGACCAGGAAAAGCACCTGACTCCAGGCTTCGGATCAGCGCGGTGCGCCGGCCGCAGCGCACCAGCTTCAGCGGCCATTGGAGGGTGAACCAATGGCAAAGGAAGACCTTTCTCTCTGTCTCTCTCTCTCTCTCTGTCCACTCTGCTTGTGAAACAAAAAAAAGATATATATATATATATATATATAGCACCAGTAATAATAGCCACTTATTGAGTACTTGCCATTAAACATCCCATTCATACAACCCTTGAGATAAGGAATATTAGCTTTATTTTATAGATATAGAAACCAAAGCTTAAAATGGTTAAGCACTTCCTCCTAAGTCACACACAAACATATGGCTTCAATCCTACATCTGACTGATTCTTAGAGAACATTTTTTTTTTCAGTAATGACTAAATAAATGTTTACTGAAAGAATAAGAATAGAAAACCTTCAACTGTTTCCCAGTTTTTTTTTGGTGATGACTTAATGCAAATCAAACAAGCAGGAAAGGTTTTTATTATTTTAATTTCATGGGTGTCTATTTCCAATATTCATCAGTAGCTCTGATGTAAAGATGATTATATTTTCAGAATAAATATGTATATCAAGTGATAACTTCTTAAAGTTTATGTCTGCCATTATTTTAGTGGTCTGTACTGGTGCTATTTAACTATTGTGAGGCGAGCCAATTGACTCACCACAATTCTGTGATGGTCCATCTCCCTGGCCAGTGCTATAAGCTTTCTGGAAATACTTACAACCTATATGAAGGACTCTGTATTAATATGTATTCAGCATGTGAATTCACCGCTGCCAATTTTAATAGAATGAAAATTCTGTAAGAGAAATAAGTAGTCTTCAGGTTATTTTCTATGGGGTGAAAAAAAATTCTTCATTCCTAGATTAATCAAGCTTCATGGTATTGTGCACAAAATCTGCTTGCCAGAGGTCAGTGCTGTGAATATTAAATGACTTTTGTGCTAGAATATTTGAATTTATCCTAGCTTTTGGATATAAAGAATATTCCTGCTCTGCTGAGGCAAAATGCGATAATGTTAATCAGATACGAATGAATGAACAATGAGAGGTATGAACTAATATTGCTGATGGTGGAAAAATTATACATAAAGAAAGAAAAGTAACAAAAACAAAGTCACACACAGAGATGTATTTTGGGGGGCAGGAGATTAGGAAAATAAAGAAAAAGACACCCCGGTCACTATATTGCACAGAGCATTGGTATAATTATCCAAATGATGGGCTACTAACAGTATAAATCTCCATTGATACTACAAGTTTCAAAATGTTTGTTATGGCTGTTTTGCTTATTTGGTGAGTCAACTAATCACATCAGTTTGTTTTAACAAACTATCTTGGCATATTATCTCTGCTAGGTGGTTGTTGGGAAAAGAAGGAAATAATAAAAGAGTTCTTTCCTCAACCTCTCACAGTCCTCCTTCACTGTATACTCATTGAATGCTTAGCCTAGACCAAGCACTCTTCCCATGTCTGTCTTTCCTTCTAGACAAGAAATCCTTGAGTGTAGGAATAGATGTCTGTATTAGAAAACTATTAGCTGAAGCATAGTCTGGAGGGATCCCCACTGGGAAGGCTCCCTAGAAGTGACAGTGATTGAAATGATCTTATTTAAAGATTTATTTATTTAAAAGATTTATTTATCCACTTGAAAGGCAGAGCATCAGAGAGGTGGGAGGAGTGGGGGAATGACAGATATTCTATCCACCCGTTTACTCCCTAACTGGCCACAGCAGCCACATCTTTTGAGCCAGGCCAAAGCCAGGAGCCAGGAACTCCCTCTGGGTCTCCCAAGGGAAGGTTAACAGGGAACCAGATCAGAAGCACAGCAACCAAGACTCAAACCACACTCCTGTATGGGATGCCAGCGATGCAACCAGTGGCTCAACCCACTGCACCACAATGCCTGCCACCCGCCATGTCCAACTTCTCCACTTTTGATCCAGCTTCCTGCTAATGTGCCTGGGGAGGTAGCAAATGATTGCCCAACTGCTTAGTTTCCTACCACTGATGTGGGAGACATGGATGGAGTTTCTGGCTCCTGGCTTCAGGCTGGCTGAGCTATTGTGAGCATTGGACAAGTAAACAGTGGATGAGCCAAATAAGTGGTAAATTACCTAGTTTTGTGTATTTTATTATAGGAACAGAAAAGGGACTAAGAAGTTGCACTCAGGAAAAGCCCAGATGAGCCAGTTCTCTCCTCCTGCTGTGTTTCATTCCTCTCTTTCTGTATGTTGGGATTCTGCTTTTGGATTATGGGACTGCCAGGACTTGTCTCTTCACAGGTCATGGTAACAGAGATTGCTGGAACCAGCAGCTAGCCAGGGATTCATTCCCATAACTGAACTCCAGTCAAAATGAGACTAATAGCAAGCATAACTTTTAGATTTTTTTTTTTTTTTGCCTTTCTAAAGTGGGACAGTTTCTAAAGACAAAGAGGTTGTCCATCTATCTTTTAGGGACAGGTATGGGACATGGTGTTCAACCATTCTAAGATGTAATGCAGAGATGTGTCTTAAAAATTGAGCTACATAAATTACAGACTTTTCTTTTTAAAAAAGATTTGTTTACGTATTTTTTTTTTTTTGACAGGCAGAGTGGACAGTGAGAGAGAGAGACAGAGAGGAAGGTCTTCCTTTTGCCATTGGTTCACCCTCCAATGGCCGCCGCAGCCGGCGCGCTGCAGCTGGCGCACTGCGCTGATCCACTGGCAGGAGCCAGGTGCTTCTCCTGGTCTCCCATGGGGTGCAGGGCCCAAGCACTTGGGCCATCCTCCACTGCACTCCCTGGCCACAGCAGAGAGCTGGCCTGGAGAGGGGCAACTGGGACAGAATCCGGTGCCCCAACCGGGACTAGAACCCAGTGTGCCGGCACCACAAGGCGGAGAATTAGCCTAGTGAGCCACGGCGCCGGCCCTTGTTTATGTATTTGAAAGGCAGATTTACAGGGAGCAAAAAGAGAGAGAAAGAGAGAGAGACAGAGAGAGAGAGCGAGTTTCCACCAGCTGGTTCATTCCCCAAATGGCCACAACAGTCAAGGCTGGACTTGGCTGAAGCTAGTAGCCAAGAGCTTCTTCTGAGTCTCCCACATAAGTGGCAGGGGCCCAAACCCTTGGGCCATTTTTCTACTTTTCTCAGGCTATTAGCAAGAAGTTGGATTGGAAATGGAGCTATTATCTAATCAGCTCCAGACCAGTCCCATTTACACACTAACTAAAAAAGATCCTTAAGGACTATGTTAACAATAGTGAGTAACAAAGTCATCCTGATACCATCCCAAATTTGTAAATCTGCTTTGTAATACTCCCCTCGTATTGCTGCATGCTTAATTATTTACTTTTTTTATGATCGCTGGGGTTTTAAATCCCTTCATGCATCTCAGAGATTCTTAGTTTTGTAGACTTGGAATGACAACAGAGCTAACTCAGAAGGAAATACAGTATCAAACTCCTGCTGATATGACTCCATATAGCTCACCTAGAATGGAAACATAGTGTTTATCTATTTGCACATCAACCCAACCTGCTCAGGGATATCAATTCATGGCCATAGTCACTCTCCTCTTTGTTTTTCTGAACCAGAGGCATGCCGGTGGTGAATGCAGATGAGCTGGTAGCCTCTCTCTCCCACAAACACAGAGTAATTGTACTAATCATGAAACTTCAGTCTATGTGGGAAACAGGTATTTTTTGTTTAGAAGATTGAAAAGCAGGTATAAAGTTTTCTATTAATAAAACAAATGACAATTCAACACAAGATTTTGTTTAGAACAAATGTGTTTTTATATGCTGATTTTGGCAAGTATATAATATACTATTATTGCTGATTTTGATTAATACATTGATCACTAAATAAAATGTTGGAATACAGAATGCATTATATTAGGTATCCTATTTCAAGAATTTGAATTTTCATAATCAGAACGTAATAATTTAAGTGGCTTGTAATTGTCAATGTCTGATCCATAAGCATGATATATGCCTGAAAATACGCATTCTAAAGAGAGTACAGGCTAAAATCTCAATTAGCTAGTAGCTTTTATCAACTAGCAAAGAATCCAGTAAAAAAGCAGCATTAAAGAAGGTCAATTCAAAAGCAGATTTATGTTCTGGGATAATATGACTATAATGAGGAACAAAGGGTTCTGTATAGGGAGAATCATGCCTACAGCTGCCACCAGGAAGGCCAGGACACTGTGACACTGACCTACATCTCAAGGTTGATAATGTATGTTATGGCTCTGTTGGAGTCATAGCTGCAAGAATTGTAATTCTTGATGCATCACATGCAAGAAAGAATCCTTTGGCTTCTGGCTGCAGCATTGACTACCAGAATTTGTATCCTGCTTGTGCTAAAAACGACACGGAATTTTTGTGTTTTGTTTTCTTTTTAGAGACTTAGAGAGCTCCTATCCATTGGTTCATTCCTGAAATGCTCTCAGTGGCAGGGGCTGAGCCAAGGCCAAAGCTGGGAGATGAGAATATGACCCAGATCTCCGTCACAGGTAGCTGAAACTCAGTTTCTTGGATCATTACTGTCCTAGGGTCTGTATTAACAGGAAACTACAGCCAGGAGCTATAAATAGAGCCCAAGTACTCCCATATGGGACACAGGCATCTAAACCAGTAAGGCCCATCCCTGAAACCTATTTTTAATGTGACACTCCAAAATCTTGGCTGCTTTATGGCCTGACATGCCCAGTGCTTTCAGAAACTATGACTGAGCATCAAAACTAAATTCATATTTCTAAATGTTTTAAGAATTATATGAAATGTTCCAAGACCACTTACTTGATGGGTACCTTGGTTTTTTAAGACTTTATTTATTCCTTTGAGAGGTTCAGTTACACACAGAGAAGGAGAGTCAGAGGAAAAGGTATTCCATCCACTGGTTCACTCCCCAAATGGCTGTAACGGCCAGAGCAGAAACTAGGAGCCAAGAGCTTCTTCTGGGTCTCCAATGCAGATGTAGGAAATCAAGCACTTGAGCCATCTTCTACTGCTTTCCCAGGCCATAGCAGAAAGCTGGGTTGGAAGTGGAGCAAACAGGATATGAACCAGTGCCCTTATGAGATGCCGGCGCTGCAGGCAGAGGCTTAGCATACTATCCCACAACACCAGCCCCAATGGGTACCTTTTTTAATATAAGTAATCTAGAGCTATGTTCAAAAGAGCTCTAAAGGAAAATAGAATAAGCTTTAGAGAGATGTTCCACCTCCATCCTAACCCTAATCTTTGCTTTAAATATATATTACATATTGAGAGTACCTTTTATATTCTGGATAAAACTTCTTTATAGATTGTTGAAAAAAAGTCCTTTTTTAAAGAAAATTCACTAATTCTAAAGTTCATATAGAAATACAAAGGGCCAGGAAGAGCCAAAACAATCTTGAGAATTAACAAAGCTTTTAATCACAGCCTGATTTCAAGATTTAAGAACTACAGACACCAAGATTGTGCTCAATGCTGTTTTTTTTTTTTTTTTTTTTTTTTTTTTTAACTTTTATTTAATGAATATACGTTTCCAAAGTACGAATAATGGATTACTATGGCTTCCCCCCCATACCGTCCCTCCCACCCACAACCCTCCCCTTACCCACTCCCTCTCCCCTTCCATTCACATCAAGATTCATTTTCGATTATCTTAATATACAGAAGATCAGCTTAGTATACATTAAGTAAGGATTTCAACAGTTTGCTCCCACACAGAAACATAAAGTGAAAAATAATAGATGATTTTTTTTAATGATGATGAAATCAGATCAGACCTATTGTCATGTTTAATCCCAGTGAGAGTCAAGTTGGGAGTTGATAGTTTCTTTTCTTTTCTTTCTTTTTTTTTTTTTTTTTTTTTTTTTACAGAGGATCAGTTTAGTATGCATTAAGTAAAGATTTCAACAGTTTGCACCCCCATAGAAACACAAAGTGCAATATATTATTTGTGTACTCGTTATAGCATTAAATCTCAATGCACAGCACATTAAGGACAGAGATCCTACATGAGGAGTAAGTGCACAGTGACTCCTGTTGTTGACTTTACCAATTGACACTCCTGTCTATGGCATCAGTAATCTCCCTATGCTCCAGTCATGAGTTTCCAAGGCTATGGAAGCCCCTTGAGTTCTCCGACTCTTATCTTGTTTAGACAAGGTCATAGTCAAAGTGGAGGTTCTCTCCTCCCTTCAGAGAAAGGTACCTCCTTCTTTGAAGACCTGTTCTTTCCACTGAGATCTCACTCACAGAGATCTTTTGCCAGAGTGTCTTGGCTTTCCATGCCTGAAATACTCTCATGGGCTTTTCAGCCAGATCCGAGTGCCTTTAGGGCTGATTCTGAGGCCAGAGTGCTATTTAGGACATCTGCCATTCTATGAGTCTGCTGAGTATCTCACTTCCCATGTTGGATCACTCTCCCCTTTATTTATTCTATCGGTTAGTGTTAGCAGGTACTAGACTTGCTTATGTGCTCCCTTTGACTCTTAGTCCTTTCATTATGATCAATTGCGAACTGAAATTGATCCCTTGGACTAGTGAGATGGCATTGGTACATGCCACCTTGATGGGATTAAATTGGAGTCCCCTGGTATGTTTCTAACTCTACCATTTGGGGCAAGTCAGCTTGAGCATGTCCCAAATTATATATCTCTTCCCTCTCTTATTCCTACTCTTATGTTTAACAGGGATCACATTTCAGTTAAATTTCAACACTTAAGAATAACTGTGTATTAATTACAGAATTGAATCAGTCATATTAAGTAGAACAGACAAAAAAAAATCAACCCAAACATCTACAGCCAACTTATATTTGATCAAGGATCTAAAACTAATTCCTGGAGCAAGGACAGTCTATTCAATAAATGGTGCTGGGAAAATTGGATTTCCACGTGCAGAATCAATGCTGTTAAAATAGACAAATGAGTGGACAGATTAGAGTCTACAATTTTATATATATATATATATAATTTTTTACAAATATGCAATGGTAATTGCATACATATATAATTTTTTCAAATATAAAAATGTGGGGATATGAGAATCTTTTCAATAAATGCTGCTAGAAAATAGTAAATATCCATATCCAAGAAAGCACATCATGAAATTGACTCACATCATATCCAAAAATTAACTCAAAAATGGATCACAGACCCAAATATAAAAGCTAAATTTATACAACTTCCAGAAGAAAGCTTAAGACAGAAATCTCACTAACCTTGGGTTGAGCAAATATTTTTTAATTAGGACCCCTCAAAAATTGATTGGATATTATCAACATTTAAAATATCTGCTATAATTTTGTTATTCAAAAGACACTGTGAAAAAAATGAAAAAGGAAGGCTATAGTTTGGGAGAAACCATCTATTTATTAAAGAGCTATATAAATAATATATTAAAAAGTTTATAACTCCATAAGGAAAGCAAACAATCTAATATGAAGGGCCAAATATTTTAAAGAAGACACAAGGATAACAATTAGAGACCTGAAATTGTCTCTATATAATCACTAGAAGAGTGCTCACCAAAACCACTGTACATGAGTGAGGATTTGGCAAAGGGGTTAAGATGCTGCTTGGAATGCCCTCATCTGATTGTCAGTGACTGGGTTGCAGTCTTGGCTCTGCTTTCAATGCCAGCTTCCTGCTTACATACATCCAGGCGATGGCTCAAGTCCTTGGCTCCCTGCTGCCCATACAGGAGACCTAGATGGAGTTCTGGGATCCTGGCTTCAGCCTGGCTATTGTGGGCATTTGGAGAGTGAATCAAAATTGGAAGATCTCTTTATCCCTGTGTGTCTCTTCTAGTTTCAAATAAATAATAAATAAATAAAACTACATTATACCCACTAACGTAGCTAAAATTTTAAAAAACCAGAGTGCCCAGAGTCAGTGAAGACGTGGAACAACTATACCTTTAGTTATAGCTCAGGGGATTGCAAAACAGAATTGTCACTTTGGAAAATAAATCACAAGTTCTTCATAAAATTATGGCCCAGTGGGGCCAGCGCTTTGGCGCAGCTGGTAAAGCCACCGCCTGTTGTGCCAGCATTCCATATGGTTGCCAGTTCGAGTCCTGGCTGCTCCACTTCCGATCTAGCTCTGTGCTATGGCCTGGGAAAGCAGTAGAAGATGGCCCAGGTCTTTGGGCCCCTGCACCCACATGGGAGACCTGGAAGAAACTCTTGTTTCCTGACTTCAGATCAGCTCAACTCCAGCCTTTGGGGAGTGAACTAGCAGATAGGAGACCTCTCTCTCTCTCTCTCTCTGCCTCTGTTTCCCTGTAACTCTGCCTTTCAAATAAAACAAATAAATCTTTAAAAAAATTATGGCCCAGCAATTCCACTCCTAATAACTTTAACCAAAAAAGATGAAAACACATGGCCTACAATAATTGGTACTCAAGTTCAGAACTGCTACATTCATAGTATTATCAATTGTCAAACACCAGGAAAAATCAATCACCTACCAACAGATGAAAGGATAAACTAAAAGTGGTACATCTATGCAATGGAACATTATTCAACAGCACAGAGGAATGAATTAAAAATATGCAGCATGTATTTTCTGAAGAACCTTATGATAAGTGAGAGAAATCATATGCAAAAGACTGTAAGATCTCACTTACAGGAAATTCTAGAAAAAAATCAGACTAGAGTGATAAAAAGCAGATCAGAGCTGCAAGAATCCAAGAGGCAGGAGAGGGGATTCACAGGAAAGAGGCACAAGGCAACCTTTGTCATGGAAATATTCTATCGAGATTGTGGTGGTGGTGTTGGTTACAAGGCTACATCCCTTTGTCAAAATTCATCAGATTATATGCTTAAAATGGAATCATTACATATAAATTATACCTCGATAAAGCTGAGAAGTAAAACAGGAGCTGCAATCAGTCCCATGGGGATTATATTTGAACAAGCAGGTGCTTCTTCATTGCCACTGTTTTTTATTTTATTTTTTAAAGATTTACTTATTTTATTTGAAAGGCAGAGTTACAGAGAGGCAGAGGCATGGCTTTACCCGCCATGCCACAGCGCCGACCCTATGGCCACTGTTCATATACAGAAACAGCTTCCCAAACTGGGGAAATGAATCATGTAGTTTATCAGCCTCAACACAGAAAAAGTCTTTTCACAACATACTATGCTAACAATTTTCTTTTATAAAATCTATTATTCTTTTTGTTATACTCTGAATAATATAAAATCCTCTCTCAAGCTTTGATGTTAGAACTGTGTGATAGGGGCTGTTATTGTGACATAATGGGTTAAGCCATCACCTGTGATGCTGGCATCCCATATGGGCACAGTTCCAAGTCTTGGTTGCTCTACTTCCTATCCAGCTCTCTGCTGATGTGCCTAGGAAAGCAGTGGAAGATGATCTGATGAGTACTTGGGACCCTGCTACCCATGTGGAAGACCTGAAAGAAGCTCCTGGCTCCCGGCTTCAGACTGGCCCAGATCCGGCTGTTGCAGACAAATGGGGACTGAACCAACAGATGGAAGATCTCTCTCTCTCTCTCTCTCTCTCTCCCTCTTTCTTTCTGTAAATTATCTCATTTAAATGAATCTTATAAGAAGAAGAACTCTATAATATATATGACTATGGACATAGACAAATAAAATGAAGGAGTAACAGGTAAATGAAGCAGTAGCAATGTCATAAAGTAGACATATATTTTCTATCCATGGAACGCTTTTTTCTTTTTAGTATGTTTAACTATTTCTTTTATTTGAAAGGCAGAGAGAGTCAGAGAGACAGAGAGAGAGAGAGAAAATCTCCAATCTACTGATTCATTCCCCAAACACGTGCAACAGCCAAGGCTGGGCCAGACTGAACCAGGAGCCTAGAACTCACAGAGGTGGCAGGAACCCAACTACTTAAGCCATCACCACTGCCTCTTAGGGTACACGATATCAGGAAGCTGGATCTGGGAGCAGAACCAGGGCTCAAACCTAGACTCCCACATGAGATGTGAGTACCCAAAGCACTATCTTAACCACTATACCAAACGCTGATTCCATCCATGGAATTTTTTTTTAACTTTTATTTAATGAATATAAATTTCCAAAGTACAACTTATGGATTACAATGGCTTCCCCCACATACCGTCCCTCCCACCCACTACCCTCCCCTTTCCCACTCCCTCTCCCGTTCCATTCACATCAAGATTCATTTTCGATTATCTTAATATACAGAAGATCAGCTTAGTATACATTAAGTAAGGATTTCAACAGTTTGCTCTCACACAGAAACATAAAGTGAAAAATAATAGATGATTTTTTTAAATGATGATGAAATCAGATCAGACCTATTGTCATGTTTAATCCCAGTGAGAGTCAAGTTGGGAGTTGATAATTTTTTTTTTACAGAGGTTCAGTTTAGTATACATTAAGTAAAGATTTCAACAGTTTGCACCCCCATAGAAACACAAAGTGAAATATATTGTTTGAGTACTCGTTATAGCATTAAATCTCAATACACAGCACATTAAGGATAGAGATCCTACATGAGGAGTAAGTGCACAGTGACTCCTGTTGTTGACTTTACCAATTGACACTCCTGTCTATGGCATCAGTAGTCTCCCTATGCTCCAGTCATGAGTTTCCAAGGCTATGGAAGCCCTCTGAGTTCTCCGATTCTTATCTTGTTTAGACAAGCTCATAGTCAAAGTGGAGGTTCTCTCCTCCCTTCAGAGAAAGGTACCTCCTTCTTTGAAGACCTGTTCTTTCCACTGGGATCTCACTCGCAGAGATCTTTTGCCAGAGTGTCTTGGCTTTCCATGCCTGAAATACTCTCATGGGCTTTTCAGCCAGTTCCGAATGCCTTTAGGGCTGATTCTGAGGCCAGAGTGCTATTTAGGACATCTGCCATTCTATGAGTCTGCTGAGTATCTCACTTCCCATGTTGGATCACTCTCCCCTTTATTTATTCCATCGGTTAGTGTTAGCAGGTACTAGAATTTTAATATGTGATGGGCCAAATATCTATAGATACCAGAAAATAAAGCGTGAACATAGTCTGTGGGCTGGCAACTCTAAAATCCATGACTCCAATTCCTTAAAAAAAAAAAAAAAAAAAAAAAAAAAAAAAACTAGAAATACACTTGCCCTATGATCCAGGAATTCTACTACAGGGTATATACCCAAAAGACATGAAAACATTATATCAAGGAGATACCTGCACCACCAAGTTTATAGTAACACTGGTCATAATAGCCAAAATATGTAATCAATCAAGGTGGCCATCATCAGATAATGAAGAAAATATATATATACACACAATGAGATATTATTCAGCCATAAGAAAGAGTGAAATTTTACCATTTGGATCAAAATGAGTGCAACTAGAGGCTATAGGGTTGAATGAAATATGCTGGACACAGAAAGACAGATACTGCATGCTCTCCCTTATATGTGAGAAGAAAACTTTTTTTAAAATTCAAAAAGTGAAAACAAAATAGAAAGTAATGCCTGCATGTATCAGTTTTTCTCAAAATACACTGTTTGTCAAACTTTGTTTTAAATATTTCTTCAATTGTTAAGAATGATGTACTACTATGTTGACTATATTTACTGTACAGGAGTGAAATGGACATTTTTTATGTGGTTATCGGTTATAGCCCTTTCTTATATTGCTGCTGAACTATGTTCTTTTTACTTTTTTTAACCTTTTATTTGTTGAGCTATTTAGTAGAACATTAAGCCTTTGACTATAATGTAAATTAAAAATGTTACCTCAAAAAATTAAAAAAAAACCAGGACTCTATAGCAGGTGTTATAGTCAGTTATGACGACACAAAAATAAGTAACAGAAAGAAGATACTACCATGGGAAAAACTTTAAAATGATACAAAACTACTTGTACATATTTCAAAGATTTTTTTAATACAAAGGAGATCAAAATACATACACAAAAATGTTGACAGTGATTGTTCATGAAGGCGTTGTGCATTTCTTTTCCTGTTTTATTACTTTCTCTAATTCCCAATTTTTTATTTTTACTATTAACTTTAAGTATATAGAAAGGAACACAAATAACACATCTAAATAATTTTCCAGGAAAGAAAGTGCCAACAATTCATCACAATAGACAGTCTGTGCCACTCTGTTTTGTCTAAGTATTTACTTCACCCTTTCCTTAACTTTTCAAAAATGTTTCCTCACCTTGCACACAATGGTCTGACCTGCAAAGGGTTTAGCTTTAGCAAAATGCAAATCAGATGAGCAAGACAACAATGGCTGTGAAGACAAACTACCTGAGCAGGTAATTCAACACCTTTATATCAGTAGTGCTCAGAAAAGGAATTTTTCTCATCTTCAACAGTTTCTTCAAATGCCATGTTCAGTTTGACACAAAGATAGTTCCCCATGACAACAAGCTTATTAGTGTGTTTTTAATATGACTTTCAGGTACAAAACCATAGAAGTCATTTTCTCAAAAGTAACTGCAGAACAATGCATTATCTGTTATCAAAGCATATGAAATGTGTTGAAAACCTTACAAAGAAAACTGATGCTATGGGAAAATTTAAGTACATTGCATATTGACAACTCAGGATATAAGTAAAATGCCTGGTGCATATTTTGGTGAATGTTCATGCAAGATAACAGACTTTGAATATAAACAAGTACCTAGAAAACATTTTTGAATTACTGAAAAGGATATCTGTGCTTTTAAAAATGTATGGATTTGTGAAATAACTACCAATAAATTACCTGAGGGACTACAGTTACTGAGCGGGGCTACAAACTTATACCTTTCTCCAAAAGTACTCTAGTGACAAAAATACAAAATGGGAAAGTAAAGTTTTTTTTTTTCTTTCTAATGAAAAATATACTGTGTGGGATCCAACTCCAATCACAGAATATAACATACTCATCTAAACCACTTCCTAAAACACAACCAGTTGCTTCATCAGAGGTAACATTATCAAATACTTGCTGAAATAGTACCTAATAGTTGCTGATTTTTTAGTATACAAGGATGTTTCAAATGGTTCGTGAAATGGAAATAGATAAGTTCATTTTTGTGCAGTTTTGAAATGCAAGCACACAAGGGGCCTTAAATGTATTATGAAAAAGCTATGCAGAGACTCAAGCATTTGAGATATCATCTGCCGCATTCTAGTGTGCACGAGCAGGAAGCCGGATGGGAAGTAGAGTAGCCAGGATTCTAACATGGGATGCAGGTATCCCAGGGGGCAGTTTAATCTGTGTGTCACAATGTCCAACCCAATTATCTCTTAATTCTACTTTCCCCAAAGTATTTGGATATACCTTGGTATACCAATGACTTCTTATATTGCTGTAAGAATTGATATTTTGTATTAATTCATAGAAACAATATTCTTCATTTGACTTTTCTCAGAATTGTTAAATTGTATGTTTCACTCCTCTTCACCACCTCTTCTTAAGTTCATATGAGAGAGATTTAAATTAAGTAGCAAAATGGGTGCCTTTTAAGTAGGCTTGTTGTGGAACAAATTAATCTTTTCAGATAATGTTACCATTAATTCTGGGGAAAAGTCCCATCAAATATTCCTTGGAACTATTTGAATGCTACCTGACAGTTAATTATCCATTATTTGCACTATTTGTTCTGTGTATTTATAGTCACATATTAGTTTCTGTCTAGAAAAATATACAACTGTTTCATTTGAGTGTAACATTTCCTTCCAAAGCTAAAACCTCCAAGGGCAAAAGGTCCAGTTTTCATTTATCTTTATTTTAGAGGAACCCCAGACAGTGCTAAGTCTTAATGGAGCTGAAATCCATTACGCACTAATGCTGAAAAAGAATTTTCCTCACCTCAGGACACCATCAAATAACCTTGGAAGAGACTCAGGTGTGAGGCAATGTTAACAGTGCAAGACTACCTGCAAAGGTAATTAATAGGAAGAAAGCAGGACTTAGCTTGTTCCCCGAGGAAGTTCAGTAGTGGCATCTTCCACAGGGCAAAAACTAGTTCCAAATACAGTAATAAGGACCTGCCTTCCTGCCCTGGCTAAAAGTAAATGGAATTAAGAAGTGCCAAACATGCCCATTTCTACATGGCATGCCCAAACTCTACCCTGGCTCATTACTAAGTAAAAATAAATAAATAAATAAATAAGGCTCTTCCACCTACCTTGTCCAGCTTCATATTCCCTTTTGTGTCATTCTGATGAGGCAATATAAAAAAGAACCTCCTCTCTTAGTAAGCATTCAATCAACGATTGCAATGATCATTACCTCTCAGCAGCCCATTGGCAGAGTGAAGCAAGTGGAGATTCCGTCTGACAGCAGACGGTTCAGCAGATGGCTCTGTCAGTGAGGGAAAGAGCCAGCCTCTCTCCTGCTGAGAAATGACTGCACCAAAGGTGATGATGATGGGGCTCTTTTACTCAGTGAATCTGTAGGGCACATGCACCTGCCCAAGGCTCCCTACTCCCCAAGCAGCTTTCCCTGCCCACCAGAGAGAGAATCAATTTTTCCAGGCTGGCAGCCATTGGGCAGGCTTCACTTCCAGCAGCTCCAGATGGACATGTGCCAGTTTCAGCCCCAGCTCCAGCTGTGGTTATCTTCAGCTGTTTCCCAAAAGCCTATGGATGAGACCCAGGAGTTGGAGGTAGGGGTATGTATTAGTCAGAGTTCACAACAGATTCATTGTAAGGAATCGACTGCCATGATCAGGGAACGTCTAAGTCTTAGCGTCTGCATCTGCAAGCCAGAGAACCAGGGAGATCAAGGTCTTAGCTGTCCCATGGCAAAAGATGGATGTTCCAACTCAGGAACAGAGAAGAGATTCACCTTTTTCCCACCTTATTGGTCTCCCAGGCCTTCAATGGATGAGATGAAGCCCACTCACACTGGTGAGGGTCATCTGTTCTACTCAGTCCACTGATCCAAACACTCCTCTCTGAGAAACACCCTCACAGACACACTCACACGCCAGCTATCTAGGCGTCCTTTCGGCCACTCAAGTTGATCCACAAAATGAAGCACCACAGAGTTTGTAGTCCAACACGGGGGTTTGTATAAAAGTAAGAAGGTTAAGGTTACTCTGTAGAAGTAATTCTGCCCTGGCCTAGGAATAGAATGGCCCAAGGTCTCTAACTTCTATATCTGAACAGTGGTACCACTCAACTCTGAGCCTCAGTTTCCCTGGGTAGGTGCATTTGTCTTCATAACACCAATCCTATCAGCCTCAAAATGTTATTTGATAACTATATCACAAAGGGACTCACAAAATGATTTTTGAAAATATAAGTGCTCATTATTTCCTCAAGACATGACTTGAGAAAGATTAAGGAGGTGTGGTCTTTCTGCTTGCTTAGGGAACTTGGACAAGTCATTGGCCTCACCTGGTCTGGAAAATGGGAATAGTAACTTCCTCTCCCTAAATTATGTGAGATGTAAAAATACAAATGCTTTCAAAGCCTTTAGTGAAGTCCAAGGGCAATAAAAATGCATGCTAATCAATTAAATGTTTCATCTGAGAAAATAGCTCAAGCTTATATTTGAGACCTATTGCTAGAGCAGAAGACTTCCTGTTGCAACACAAGAAAGCAGAGTCAGCATTCTGTTTCTCCCTGGCCTTTCCTAGCTGGATCTTTGGTTCACACGATCTCTACGCCTACACATTTTACCTCAAATGTAATTGTAGTGTTGAACCCGAAGTTTTGCCATTCCTTGCTCCCTTTCTTCCCCTCAGACTGTTCTAACAGATTTTCCATATTCCATTACAGCCCATGCTTTAGGAATGGGAAAGAGCTGTCCAAAACTATCCTTTGGAGGTAACTTTCTCTGAAGGGAGGAGAGAACTTCCACTTTGACTATGGCCTTGTCTAAATAAGGTAGGAGTTTGTGGACTCAAGAGGCTTCCATAGCCTTGGCAGCTCATGACAAGAGCCTCAGGTGATTACTGACATCAAAAATAAGAGTGTCAATTGTTTTTTTTTTTAACTTTTATTTAATGAATATAAATTTCCAAAGTACAGCTTATGAAGTACAATGGCTTCCCCCCATAACATCCCTCCCACCCGCAACCCTCCCCTTTCCCGCTCCCTCTCCCCTTCCATTGACATCAAGATTCATTTTCAATTCTCTTTATATACAGAAGTTCAGTTTAGCATATATTAAGTAAAGATTTTAACAGTTTGCACCCACATAGAAACACAAAGTGAAAAATACTGTTTGAGCACTAGTTATAGCATTAAATCACACTGTACAGCACATTTAGGACAGAGATCCTGAGGAGTAAGTGCACAGTGACTCCTGTTGTTGACTTAACAAATTGAAAAGTGTCAATTGTTAAATCAACAACAGAAGTCACTGTGCACTTGCTCCCCATGTAGGACCTCTGTCCTTAATGTGTTGTACTATGCGAATTAGTAAAACTAATCTGCAAACAGTACTTTATACTTTGTGTTTCTGTGTGGGTGCAAACTGTTGAAATCTTTACTCAGTTTAGAGTTGATCTTCTGTATAGAAAGATTATTGAAAATGAATCTTAGGCCGGCACCGCAGCTCACTAGGCTAATCTTCCGCCTGCGGCACCAGCACCCTGGGTTCTAGTCCCGGTTGGGGCGCCGGATTCTGTCCCGGCTGCTCCTCTTCCAGTCCAGCTCTCTGCTATGGCCCGGAAGTGCAGTGGAGAATGACCCAGTTCCTTGGACCCTACACACGCATTGGAGACCAGGAGGAAGCACCTGGCTCCTGGCTTCAGATCAACGCAGCGTGCCGGCCTCAACACACCAGCCATAGCGGCCACTTGCGGGGTGAACCAACGGAAAAAAGAAGACCTTTCTCTCCGTCTCTCTCTCATACTGTCTAACTCTGCCTGTCAAAAAAAAATGATTCTTAATGAAGAATGGGCTGGGAGAGGGAGTAGGAGATGGGATGGTTTGTGGGAGGGAGGGTGGTTATGGGGGAAAGAACAACTATAATCCAAAAGTTGTACTTTTGAAATTTATAATTATGAAATAAAAGTTTTCTATAAAAAAAAACTATCCTTTGGGTGAAGCATTTTGCCCTTTGTGCCTTGGCCCTGATCACCCCCAGATCAGCTTTGCCTGCATGTATTTGCACCAGAGGTGTCTGAAGTGCCGTCATGTTCCTGGTTTCCTTGGAGACTAGGGTTGCAAGGTTCATATGGGTTGCATTCAGCTCACACATACTTTTGGTCTCGGTAAAAATTAAAATGCAACAAATATTGTTCCTGCACATCTCTATGCAAAAACATTCTGCTGGTGCTAGCCTTGGAAATCAAACCTGTTAGATTTGTTGTCATCCTTCCTTCCATGGAGAGAGGACTCATAAATAGTAGGCCACTATAAATAGCAAGCAAATTGCTTTAAAAGGCATTCTCTTTGGCTTTTAAATCTCTTGGCAAATTAACATGGCCTTTGACATTGGAAGAGTGAAAACATGCAACTGAGAAATGAGTTGATGACCTCAAGGAAATCAGATATTCTAAACCCTATCAGAAAATGCTGGTCCATTCTTCTCTGAACATGCAACATCCCCAAAACTACATATTCTTCCCTACAATAATGCCACAAGAAGAAATGTCAATCAAAAGGCATTTAGACTTATAGCATCATGTAGAGTATGGATATTAAAGCATTACTTTATTTTGAATTAAATCCTAGTGTCTTAACAGGAGGCAGCATAATATCACTGTTAAATCCTTAGCCTGACAAGTCTGGATTTGCCTCTTGTCTATGATTCTTGGAGTCTAGTGACCTTGGCTACAGTCCTGTAATGTTACTGAGGTATTGCGTTTAAGTAGGAGCATCCACTGGCAATCATTTGAGTAACTCTTTGACAACATCATTCCATGGACTGCCTATCACTAATTCAAAGAACTTACCTTAAGATTCTGTTCTTCTGGGACCACTTCCAGCACCAAAATCTGTATCTTTCAGTGTTCAAATAGAGAAACAGCACAGGTAAGAGATAGATGATTTACAAGTAAGTACATTGGTAGATGACAGATATACACTTGTGACTTACTATTATGGGATTGACAAAGCAAGCCCAACATTCTTAGGCCATGCAGTCAGAAAGGACTGATCATGAGCAGAATGAACTCCACGGCCCAGGCCAAAGCCATCATCCGCAGATAGAGTTTTGTCTCTTTGTAAGGGAAATCTCAGCCCAGTCTAACTATTGATCTGCCCACCAAGATGACCAGAGTAATCTGCCTCACTTAAGGCCAAGGGATTAAAAGCTTAAATTAAAAAAAAAAAAAAATTGAGGGGCCAGCGCAGTGGCACAGCAGGTTAACGCTCTAGCCTGATGCGCCGCCATCCCATATGGGCGTCGGTTCAAGACCCGGCTGCTCCACTTCCTATCCATCTCTCTGCACCCACGTGGGAGACCTGGAAGAAGCTCCTGGCTCCTGGCTTTGGGTCAGCACAGCGCCAGCTGTTGCGGCCAATTGGGGAGTGAACCATCGGATGGAAGACAAGACCTCTCTCTCTCTCTCTCTCTCTCTCTGCCTCTCCTCTCTCTGTGTAACTCTGCCTTTCAAATAAAATAAATAAATCTTTAAAAAAATTGAAAGGCAGGAGAGCGAGAGAGAGGGAAAGAGAGAGAGAAAAGGAGAGAAGGAGAAAGAGAGAGAGAGAAAGAGAATCTTGCACCTGCTAGTTCAATCCCCAAATGCCGACAACCAATGGGGTTGGGAGAGGTGGAACCCAGGAACCTGGAACTCATTCCAGATCTCCCATGAGGATCTAGGGACCAGTATACTTGAGTCATCCATCACCTGCTGCCTCCCAGGGTAAGCATTAGCAGGAAGCTAGAATCAGAAACAGAGCAGGCACTCCAATTGGGATGCAGGGAATGGAGTGTTTCCCTAACCGTATCTTAACAGCTGGGCCAAATGCCTGCCTCAGAGGTTTTATTTACATACACAGAATACCTTCACAGCAGGACTTACAGCAATGTTTGATGGAATGACTAGTGACTGTAATCTAGTCAGACTGGTATATCAAAATATCATTTAAAATAGTATTTTAAAAATCCAGTACATAGGTATAAGCCTAACAAAAGTCTGCAAGATCTCTACATTGAAAACTATAAAATGTTAGATGAGAAATGTTAAAGGCATAGATAAATGGATGGTTATGCCACTTTCATGAACTGAAAGGCCCAATATTATAAAGCTAACAGTGCTTCCCAAATTTAACTACAGATGAATATAATTCCAAGTACAAATCTAGAAAATTCTGTATATACATTGAAACTGACAAATTCTAAGATTTATATGGAAATGCAAAAGCTGAAATTAAAATAATCCTGTTGCTCCAGGTTGAAAAAAGTGTATGCTCCAGATTTTAATGTTTATTATGAAACTCTATTTATTAAGATAGTAAATGTGTTTCGCCCAACATTAACACTGCACTTTTGATTATTAATCTCTCCGAATAATTCAGGATTGCAAATGCATTTTCTTTCAAATACAACTTCAATTGATTGAGAGATATATACTAGGGTTCTTTCTTGAGAAATATTTTGAGCTTACCCTGCGTCTCCATGGTACAGAATGCTATAATAAATTAATAAGGGAAGATGGACAATTAGTATGCTACGTATGTATTTGCCATCCCTTCTCCATTACCGTTAATTATTTAATGGCAGCCAGCGCCATGGCTCACTAGGCTAATCCTCCGCCTGCGGTGCCGGCACACCGGGTTCTAGTCCCCGTCGGGGCGCCGGATTCTGTCCTGGTTGCCCCTCTTCCAGGCCAGCTCTCTGCTGTGGCCCGGGAGTGCAGTGGAGGATGGCCCAAGTGCTTGGGCCCTGCACCCCATGGGAGACCAGGAGAAGTACCTGGCTACTGCCATCGGATCAGCGCGATGCGCCGGCTGCAGTGCGCCGGCCGCGGCGGCCATTGGAGTGTGAACCAATGGCAAAGGAAGACCTTTCTCTCTGTCTCTCTCTCTCTCACTGTCCACTCTGCCTGTCAAAAATAAATAAATAAATAAATAAAAATAAAAAAAATTATTTAATGGCAAAGTGAGAATTGAAATAGGCATTTACTTATTGTTTCTTCCATCCATTCAAAATATACTTACTGAGCACTGACCATGCAAAGGACATAATAGCAATATGATCAGAGAAGTGGCTAACTACCCCAGAATAACATTTACTCTTAGCTACTTATTTGAACAAGGTATTTTTTATGGTTCATATAATCATTTTGGTGGTATTGATCAAAAATATTTCACAGTGCCTGCTTTTGTTTAAAAATATTTTTCCTTTTCAACATTATGAGATTTCCTTCATCATAGAAAGCATTCCTACTAATTGCAAATACAAATGTACCTGTTCCCATTTTATACATAAGAAATGGAGTCATAGTAGATCTTGATGTAGCAGAATAGAGAATTGAATCTGGATTTCTCTAATCACAGGTGTTACATGAGAAAAACTATGCTGGAGATCATTCTAAATTTCCACAACCATCTTCTGTTTTTGTGATGTCCCCAGAGACTCCGATTTCATGAACTTCTAGTTCATTCATTGCTTGCCTGGACTTTGCAAGGTATGGGGAGTTCAGTGCTCAAAGTTAGCAGGGAGAAAAATCTACAAGTGGAGGAACTGGCACTATGGTCACAACTGTGTTTTAAGTATGCAGATTGAAGTAGTTCTATACTCTCCTTTCTACTCTTTCAAGTTGAAATTACTTTTTGAAACAGATGTCCAAAGGGCATACAAAAAAAAAAAAAAGGAACATATAGATACACCTACAATCTTTGTTGTTCATCATTCTGGGCATCTCTTAAATTAGAAGAAGTGGGAGAAGCAAAGGAGAGGAAGAGGAGAAAGAGAGACTTTATGAAATAAAGAAAGGAGAGAAGCTTACACCGAAAGCCCACAAGAAGGTAACTTACGGTCCTGTTCTCTTTTCTTTGCATAGCAAAGAAACATGGGTTTCCAGGAATGCCTGGAAAGTAAAAGTTTTTGATTCTCTGTAGCCCTAAGTCAGATGCCTGCCCTGCAGATAGCATAAACTCCAAGACTGCAGGAATTTATGTTGAAAACCTGGTACGTTGTACAGCTTGAGAGTTGGTTACCACTCCTTAAAATTGAATTTATTTTCATTTTCCAGGCAACTGCTCGTGAAACGAAAAGTATAAGAAGCTCTGTTTCCTGGGGCTCTGTCCAGCTCTCAGGAGTGAACATTTGAGTAAGTAAGAAGGGTCCCACATCTCTGAGATCAAATGACATCTCTGTTCAGCTAAATTGGACTGACTTTGAGTTACAGGATTCCAAATATTCCCAGGTCTTATCTTTTTCACTTTCACTAGTTTTATTAATTTTATTAATAGGTTCCCCTGCAAAGAAATTTTTTATTTAAGGAATACAAACTTCATGCATCTCATAAGTACAACTTTTGGACTACAGTTATTCTTCCCACCATACCTACCCTCCCACCCTCCCCCCCATTTCCAGTCCCATTCTCCACTAAGATCCATTTTCGATTAACTTTATACACAGAAGACCAATTCCAAACTAAGTAAAGAGTTCAACAATTTGCACACACACACACAAAAGCTGTTCCTCAATAGTCAAGACAAAGGCTTTCAAAGTCATTGCATCTTGAAGTTAATTTCACTTTTTTTTTTTTTTTTTAGAAATTTACTTAACTTTAAAGAAGCACCCAAGAATGATACATCTTTTGGGAGCACTTAGACCTGATTATAATACAACTCTTTGAAAACAGAGGTCCTGCATGGGAAGTTAGTGGACAGTGACTCCTGTTGTTAATTTAACAATTAACATTCTTATGTATGATGTCAGTGATCACCCAAGGCTCTTGACATGAGCTGCCCAGGCTATGGAAGCCTTTTTAGTCGACAAACTCCATCAGTATTTGGACAAGGCCATAAGCAAAGTGGAAGTTCTTTCCTCCCTTCAATGAAAAGTACCTCCTCCTTTGATGTCCAGGTCTTATCTTTAGATTCACTCCTTTAAATAACGTGTTTTCCTACAGGTTGAGATTTTTAAAATATGGCTTAATTACTTCCTGATAAACATTACTTCCTAAGTGTTTCCTAAGGAATAGATTAACTCTTAAAATTATTGCTCTACCAAACATTTGTTGATATAATTCATTCATTTTCTTGATTTCATAGGTGTGATATCATATACAAATTACAATATACAGATCTGCTTCCCATATGTTTGGCACAGGCATCAATGATACCACACGCACACATTATTCATTAGCAGCACTACCAGACATCATGCACATAAAGTCCGGTCCATAATTGAAAAATTCAACCCCCTTGTGTTTAAATGAATCATCCTCCCACTATAGAAAGGCACTTATTTTTATCTTTAAATTTGTACATTAGTACTTGTTTAATAAATGCAACTGGATTGTTCTATGATACATTTTTGTACAGAAAAGATTTGGCTCTGCCAAGAACAAATTCTCAACCTGAATGTCTCTGCTTCCTCACTTGGTCACTAACACCGCATGCCCAGAGATGTGGGTTTCCGGAGGAGAACCAAACCATTTTGTAGGCTGACAGTAATGACAGTAGGTCCTTGCAATAGGGAAAATTTTGGGTTGAGTTATAGGGAAAGCTATTGAAATTATAGGGAAAGCTATTGAAACAAGGAGGAAATCCTGATGAGTCTCTGGGCTTCAATGTCCTCAGCTGTAAAATGGGATAAAAGGGAGACCTGTTTCAGCATGCTGTTGGGAGAACTAGGTGAAACAGCAAACTGGAAGTGCTTGCCCCAGGATCTGCCACAGCAGGAGGCAAGCACATCATCATAATGAGACCTTTCTACAAGTCAGCCACACTTTTGAATGCTGATCTTGTTACAAGTTATCTGACAGGGATCATTTTTTGTCAATGTAGACTTGTAACACTGTCACGGGAATCTGTCTCAGAGAGGGTAGCCAGCCTACCCAAGGTCACACAGCCTCCCGCGCAAGGATCCCGTGAACACAGCCTGTGCTCCTTCCCTGAAGCAAAAAGAGCTTGAGAATGAACGGCAAAGGAGGGAAAAACGCCCACAGCGCTACAAATCACTATCATGTCTTTTTGTAGTTTCTCAAAGAATTTTTGAAGATAGTTTTATAAATTGGAAACGATTTTTGAGTAATATAGCCAAGCATAGATTCAAAGGCAGAAACTTGAATATTAAGCATCTTTAGCATCAAATAAATAAGTGCTTGGGTAACTTGGGAACTTGCTAGCTGTGTCAGCTCAAGCTTTGCCCTTCTTCTCACACAGAGGGAAAAGAAATCCAGTCAAATTCTTCTATTTGTTTGTCAAAATCTCCTGGTAAAATTGGCTGAATGTCTACCCTCGTTTAAAAGAAAGAAAAGGGTGGGTTTGAAAGAAGTAACTATAAAGGAACAAAGATACTTTTATCCATATTTATTCTGAGATTTTTAAAAAATGTTTGCTTATAATATGATTAGTGTTTGAAAAGATTTATCTAGTATAAAAATAGTTTTAAAGTTGTAAAAAAATGTTTTAAATAAATAAGAGGCTCTCTGAGAACCATCTAGCATCTACAACATTGTTAAGTACTGATTAGAGTGTCATTTTAGTAATGCTTCTAAAATTTTCTGCATAAACTAGTGCCCTTAGATGTCTACATAAACAGTTTCTCTGTTGCAAACAGTGCGTCTTTTCAGCTTCAAACAAAGATGAATCCCTCAAACACGGGATTAGTATTAGCATTTCTTCAACAAATGGTAAAAATTCATTATGACTTTCTCCCTTAATATATCCTTGTATAATATACTTTATGTTTGGGCCCAAGAAAATACTGTAAAAATTTCCTTGGGCAAAAAGTACATTTCACTGTAATCTGAGAGACTTTTTTCCCCATACTTACACTGTTACTTTTCTGATATACATAAAAATTAATAGAAGATGTAAAACTTCAAAAAGTGAAAGTTTTTACTGAAAATATATATAGGACATTAATAACATTTCATATTTTTTCTCAAACTCAATACAACCATATTCTTTGATTTGTATGCTTTTTTTAAATGTTACTATTCAGTATACCCAAGATTCTAAAATGCTGGCATTCTGAACATTACCATTAGGTTACTTGTTACATATTTAATTTCATGCTCCACTCAGCATAAAGTAGTTGTGGGACTACAGACCAGAGCAAATTAAGTGGCTTCTTAGATAATTTCCTGCTTAATTGAAAGCAGGTAGCTTTTTAAAAGTAATAATTGGCTTTGTTTCAAATGATGGTAAGGTAATTTTTTTTAATACATGGTTATAGGATAACTTTCTACCAGTTCAGACATGGTGGGTGGAGGTTCTTCCATTGAGTCCAAGGCACACCAATGTGACCAGCAGTGACAGCAAATGAAAGGAACATTCCGCGGGGAATGTGATGTGAGGCAAGGCAGGGGCCAAGAGGCAGCACAGCTTTGAGTTACCACACACACACACACACACACACACATACACACATATGTGTATACATGCATACGGATCTAGCCACACAGTTGGCCCTCTGTGTCCGTGAATTTTGTTTTTGGGAGTCTAATCAACCACAGACTGAGAATTCTCAGAGAAAAAAATTGCATCTGCACTGAACATGTAGATTTTTTCTTAGCAGTAGTCCCTAAACAACACAGCTAACAACTGTTGCCATAGCTTTTACATTATATTAGATATTATGAGTAATCTAGAGATGTTTTAAAGCATACAGAAGGATGTGCTGGGTTAAATGCAAATACCAAGCCATTTTTTTTTTAAGATTTATTTATTTGAAAGACGGGGGTACAGAGAGAGATAGAGCCAGAGACAGAGAGAGGTCTTCCATCCACTGGTTCACTCCCCAAATGGCTGCAAAGGCCAGAGATGAGCTGATCCAAAGCCAGGAGCCAGGAGCTTCTTCCAGGTCTCTCATGCGGGTGCAGGAGTCCGAGCACTTGGGCCATCTTCTACTACTTTCCCAAGCCATAGTAGAGAGCTGGATTGGAAGTGGAGCAGCCAGGACTTGAATCAGCACTCATAGGGGATGCGGGCTCCGCAGGCCAGGGCTTTAACCCACTGCGCCACAGCACCGGCCCTACAACGCCATTTTATATGGATTGAGTATTCGGATTTTGGCTCCTGCAAAGGATACCGGATACTGAGGAACCACCAAGTCTGTGTATATAAATACATAGAGATGCATGTATTTGTGTTTACCATTAACACATGCAATAAACTGGATTGGATTTCACTTCTGTCTCCCTGCTTCACTCTTTGCATTGGTCTAGTATCAGCAAGTGGTCTATGGGATTTGCAGCCCTAGTTCATATCTAAGAGACAGGTTCTTCCTCACTACAGTGTAAACACTAGGTATTGTGATGAGCTATCATTATATCAAGATGCAGCACCAGCTATGATACTTGTCTGGTTTCTGAAGATCCAGTCCTAAGAGTATGTATAAATATAAGCATATTAATAAGGAGACACAAAAGGAACTTGGTTTAACATTGATGCCCATATAACAGGTAGACTATGGTATTCTGGTTCAGCAGGTGTCAAAAGTCAGAATTTTTCAAAAAAGTTAGACCTGCTAAAAAGCAGTTAGGGGTCGGTGCCGTGGTGCAGCAGGTTAAAGCCCTGGCCTAAAGCGTTGGCATCCCATATGGACACTGGTTCTAGTCCCGGCTGGTCCTCTTCCAATCCAGCTGTCTGCTGTGGCCTGGGAAAGCAGTAGAAGATGGCCCAAGTCCTTAGGCCCCTGCACCCACGTGAGAGACCTGGAAAAAGCTCCTGGCTCCTGGCTTTGGATTGGTGTGACTCCGGCCATTGCGGCCATCTGGGGAGTGAACCAACAGATAGAAGACCTTTCTCTCTGTCTCTACCTCTCTCTGTAACTCTGTCTTTCAAATAAATAAAATAAATCTTTAAAAAAAATTTTAAAAAGCATTTAAATTACAGAAAAGAGAGAATGTTTTCTTGTTGCTTAGCTTTAGCAGAATAACAGATAGACAAACCAACAAACAAAAGGGCATTCTTTAGAACCAAACATTTTAAAACACTACAGGGAAAAATATATACCAAATTTTTTACATTCATCAATTGCCATGGTGATTCATGTCACTGATAACACTGAGCATCAGCACCCTAGAGCTATGGAATAAGTGCTAAGGGATGCACTTTAGCTATTTACTAAAATTCAAACTTGCTTGCAGTCTTACAGGCCTCTGATTCTACTGTCTGCTACTTTGGATCACTGCACTTCATCACACCACACGTGGAACTGCCATCTATACAGCAACAGTGCAGTGTAGAAGCAGATCTCTTTTTCTTTGGCAATGCTTGTAAGCACCCTTTCATACTGCAAGCTGTGGGGTCACTCTCAGTCATGTTTTCCCAGCCCTTTGTAAATGGTGAAAGGAAGGCAGAAAGAGGAGAGAGGGAGAGGAAAGGAGGAAGGACCTCCATCTGAAGAGCCATGAGGAAGTCATAGTCAAATCCGAGATATTCACCAGTGATTCAGCTTTCTACCTTTATGGTATAGACTGTTCTTCTCTTCCTACCTGAAGAGAAGTTGAAGGTAATGATATGAGGTGCTTTGGTCATGGGAAGGTGATACGCTGGCATCATAGCGTATACCACAGCCAAGCAGAAACCTTTTGGACCCAGTGCAGGGTATACTTTGCTTCCTCCCCTATTTATGCCACAGCAACTATCAACTCTCTAGACAGCAGAGGCTCCATCAGCCTCGCTCAAATCTGGCAGAAGATATTTAGCCAAACCATCACAGATATGTAGCAGGAGCAACAAATAAACCTTTGCTTCCATAAGAAACTAAAACCTTGATTCATCAGAACCTAACACTAATTAATAGAGTAACTGTCGGGAAAGAAATAAGACTTCAACTTGTAACTGCAATTACCATAAAATCAAAAGAAAGAAAGAAGCAAAACAAAGTGAAAAGAACAGAGATGTGTAAGAGGATATGAGGTTCTGGAAAGATTACAAAACTGAGAATTCAAACGCTAGAAATAAGAAGTCAAGACACAAAGAACAATCCCAACAAAATTCATCAAGAACCATAAGGAATAGACTCAATTAGTTCTAGGGGATATTAGGTTTAAGACCAAGGAAGATATTCTATGCCCTTTACGGCATTTTTCCAAGATGAATTCCCTTAGTGCTCAGTATAATTTTTCAGAGACTCCTGAAGGAAAACTCAACGGGAGCTAGTTGTTACTTCCATGTGTTGTATGAAAAAGAAGATGAGAAGATGATGTGGGAGTTTCTGGTTTGAGAATATGAATCAATGATGGTGCTGTTTAATGAAATAGAGAACTCAGGGAGAGAATACACAATGAAACAGAGAACACGGGATTTTGCAGAAGTTGAGAATGAAAAGTAAATAAAGACTTTGGTGATAATCAGAGATCCAATACATGAGTCTGGAGCTCAAGGGAGAGATTTTAGCTGAAGACAAAGATTTGGAACCCTACACCTGTTTCATACAATTTTGAAACTATAGAATTAGAAGAGAACATCCCAAGGTTAGCATCTGTCTCTGGGAGGAAGAAGGAAGAACTTCAAATTATACCAACACTTCAGGAATAGGTAAAGGAAAGGGACCCTCAAAATAAAATGAGGAAGTATAGTCAGGGAAGTAGAAAGAATTTTTTATGCTATGCCCTATTTCTTTACTTTAAACCTCTAACTTTCCTCCCAGTATTTCGCTTTCTGCTTATTGTTTCATTTTCTTTTCTACTCAGTCACACCAGAAACCAATCATTTTAAAATTTTTTTGCACATGCAATAGCTTTTCTTATTGACTAATGTTGCTATCCTATTATATCTTTTACCTTAGGACAATAAAAAAATCCACATTTTGTTCTTAAAAGGATATTTTCCTTAGAAATCATTTTTTTTTCTGGAAATTAATGTTCCTAGGCATTAACAGGCTTCCAGGTCATGTCCTCTAATTCAAACACCCACCCCCAGTGTTTAGCTTCCTTAGTCACTATTCAGATGATATATAGAGCATGACCATAGGAAAAAAAAGAAATAATATTTAAACATATATTATGTGTTAGTCATGCACTGTGGTGGGTCTTTTATGTATAATATTTACTCTTGACAATGAGTTATTTTTTATTGACCTTATAAAAGCTAACAACATTGCCCAAGATCCCACTGTAATGCATATATTCTGCTTCCAAAAGCTGGCCCGTGCCAGCTTCCTTCCAAGGAAAAAGGCATTTTGCCCTCTTCAAAATTAAAGTCCACCTATGCTAAAATTTTTTAAAGAAAGTGGCAGGTGTTATGGCATAGAAGGTTAAGCTGTTCATTCAGATGCCTGCATCCCATGCTGGAGTGCCTGGCTTGAGTCCCCCCTACTCCACTTCCGTTCCAGCTTCCTGCTAATGTACAACCTGGGGTGCGGCAGATGATGGCTCAAGTACTTGGGTCCCTGCCACACATGTGAAAGACCCAGACTGAGTTATTTGCTCATAGATTTTTCCTGACCCAACCCTAGGTGTTGTGGGCATTTGGGGATCGAACAAGTGGATGAAAGATCGCTCTCTCTCTCTCTCTCTATCTTCCTTTGCCTTTCAGACAAATAAAAATAAACTTTAAAAATTATTTGAAATGGTTTAAAATCCAGCTGGTGTAGAAACAGAGGCCCCTTCACAATGAAGAGGGGGAGACTATAACCTTCTAGTGTCAAGCAGATAAGCATTAACTAGGTTGCTCTTAACTCTGGCTGTACTTTTCAAGAATTACTACATTTAAAGACATTAGGTCTTCTTTTTCCAGAAAGATGGAATACAGCTACTTTTCCATATTCTTCCTCCTAGGTACAACTACAAATTCTGAACATTATATAAAAAACAAACATAAGAAGTCTGAAGACAGAGTGAAGAGAAATAGGAAAACCAGTTGGGGAATTTAAGACCTAAGAAATGAAAAACAACATGGTGATGAGTTCCCTGGGTTTACTTTTTCCCTCGAATGTCTCAGACTAGGTGATAAAGGAACTAGCAACCCAGAAGAACCAACAAACACTGATTAAAAAAAAAGGCTCAACAAAAGCCTGTTCTCTAGATAAATAGAAAGGAAATGGGCAGCCTAGCCATTTAGAAAACACTTAGAGAATAACAGCCCAATACTGCATGATTCCATTCAAATACTAGAGAGAAAACTGCAGCTCCACCTTCACCCCCTACCAGAAAAAAGCAAGGGGGGAGCGACAACTTCCATCCTTGCCACATACCTCAGCACTTCTACCTGAGTGATGACACAGAAGGAAGGCAGGAAGCTGAGAATATCATTTCCATCAAACAATATGGAAGCTCCCCATCACCACATACTGATGGAGTCCATAAAGACCACATGGAGAGCCTAGACTTCTAACCCACCCAGCAGCAGTAAAGTGCTCCTCTCCCAACCCCCTGAAGTAGATCAGAGAAAGTTTAGTGGAGAGTTATAACTTTCACCACGTCCAGCAGTAATGAAGCCATCCCAACGCCACAATGTCAGTAGAGAACACAGTATAATCTTCATGCTCCCCTCAGGCAGGGTGATATCAGCAGTGCTATGCTCTATTCCTTAACTTTAAACCTCTAACCTAACCCCTGCCCAAGAGTTACAGGTCCCTTCTCTGCATTTGTCAACAGCGGCATGAAATTTCCACACCTACCCAGCAGCAACAAGGGAGCACCACCATAGGACAGTTTCAATAAACAAGCTTGAAATAAAGGTAAAAACAGAAAGTTCCAGCAAAGAAAACAAATATATATAAAGGATCCAAAAAGAAAGTGTAGAGCTGGAAAATACAATGAGCAATAAACCAAACAAAACCCCATCAATGAACAACCTCAACATCAAAATGAAAGGGACAAAAAACAAAGATTCATTAAACTTAATAACAAGAGAAATCATCCAATCTGAAAGAAATAGTTGTTTCTTTTTCTTTAAATGAACACAGCCTTCAGGCTGGTGTTGCAGCAAGTGGGTTAAGAAATGCCTGTGATGTTGGCATCCCAGGCATCCCATGTGGGCACCGGTTTCATCCCATGTGAGCACAGTCCTAGCTGCTCCATTTCCAATCCAGCTCTCTGCCAATGCACCTGAGAAAGCAGTGGAAGATGGTCCAAGTACTACGGCCCCCACTACACATGTGGGAGTCCAGGATTCAGCTCTTGGTTTCTGGCTTGGGCCTGGCTCATTCCTGGCCATTGTAGCCACTTGGGGAGTGAACCAGCAGATGGAAGACCCTTTCTCTCTCTGTCTCTCTCTCTGCAACTCCACCTTTCAGATATATAAATACATATTTAAAACAAACAAATAAATAATTAGAAACTCAAGCACTAGTAGGAATATAACAAAACATCTAACATCTAACAAATCATCTAACATTTATATTTTGCAGATCAGGAAGGAGAAGAGAAAGAGGGTGGGCTGAAAGCTATCTGAATAATAATTGTGGAAAAGGCCCCAAATCTAGCAAAAGGCACACATTTAACAGACCCTACTCACGGAAAAAAACAATTAGCATGACAAATTTCTCATCTGAAGTCACAGAAGCCAAAACGACATCATATAAATCTTCCAAGTGCTGGGGGGGAGGGGAGGATAGAGCTGTCAACCCATAATTTTATATCCAGCAAAAATATCCTTCAGGAATGAAGGGGAAATCATGGTACTCAGTGATGAAACTAATTGTCACCAGGAGATCTACCCTAAAAGAATGGCTCAACAATTACTAAACAGAGGAAATGCTAACAGAAGCAACTGCAGAGCACCAAGAAAAAAGAAAGAGCACAGAAATAATAAAAATATGAGCAAGTACAACAGGTTTTCCTCCTTCTCTTGAGTTTTCTAAATAACATTTGACTGTTTGGGCAAAAATATACCGTATCTGATAAGATGCTATTATGTATGTATAGAAAATACTTCAGAAAATTATATTGTATATAAAAAACAAATCAGCAACCATACAGAAGACCTCAACAACCACATCAGCCACCAGACCATAACTGACACAGACACCTCACTCAGCAACAACATACACCAGTATAGATCATATTGTGGAGTATAAAATAAAACTCAGTGAAGGTAAAAGCATGAAGTCACACAATGTATTATCTGACCATAATGAAATCAACCTAGAAATCAATTACAGAAAGATAATAGGAAAATAACACTTGGAAATTAACCTCACTTCTAAATAATCCATAAATCAAAGATGGAAATCAAAATATACATTGAATTGAACGAAAATGGAAATACAACATATCACAATTTGTGGTATACATAAAAAACAGAGAAGAGAGGTAAATTGTGGCATGAAAAGTTTTCATTAAAAGCAGGATGTCTCAAATTAAAATCTAAGATTCCATCTTGTTTTACTTTTATACATTTTTTAATTTTGTTATTTTTATTTTTTTCAACTTTTATCTAATAAATATAAATTTCCAAAGTACAATTTTTGGATTATAGCAGCTTTTCCCCCCATAACCTCCCTCCCACCCACAACCATCTCATCTTCCACTCCCTCTCCCATCCCATTCTTCATTAAGATTCATTTTCAATTCTCTTTATATACAGAAGATCAACTTAGTATATACTAAGTAAAGATTTCAACAGACTGCACCCAAACAGACACACAAAGTATAGAGTACTGTCTGAGTAGTAGTTTTACCATTAATTCACATAGTACAACACATTAAGGACAGAGGTCCTACATGGGGAGTAGGTGCACAGTGACTCCTGTTGTTGATTTAACAATTGACACTCTTATTTATGACGTCAGTAATCAGCAAGGCTCTTGTCATGAGCTGCCAAGGCTATGGAAGCCTCTTGAGTTCACCAACTCTGCCTTATTTAGACAAGGCCACAGTCAAAGTGGAAGTTCTCACCTCCCTTCAGAGAAAGGTACCTCCTTCTTTAATGGCCCATTCTTAAGAACCTAGAAAGGGAAAAGTAAAAAAACCAAAGAAAGCAATGGGAGAAAATAATAAAGATAAGAGTGGAAATCAATGAAATTGGAAATAGAAACACAACAGAGGAAAGTCAATAAAATAATGAAAATATCAATGATACTGACAATCTAATAGCACTAACAACATACGAGGAGAGAAAACAGAACTATTACTACTAGGAATGAAGTAGGAAATCACTACAGAGCCTGCAGACACCAAAAGGGTAATGAGGGAATATCACAAACATAAGTTGGACTATTTAGATAAAAGGAATCAATTCCTCAAAAAGCACAAGCAACCCCAACTCAAAAAACTTGAAATAAGATAATTTAAACACTGCTGCAGCTATTAAGGAAATTGGATCTGTAATTTTAATATTCCAGAAAAAAAATCTCCAGGCCTAGACTGTTTCACTGTGGAATTCCAGCAAGCATTTTAAGAATTAACAGCAATACTATATACTATCTCCTCAAAAATGGAGGTAGGAACACTTTCAACTCATTTTTTAAAAGATTTATTTATGTATTTGAAAGGCAGAGTTACAGAGAGGCAGAGAAAGAAAAAGACTGAGAGAGAGTCTCCCATTCACTGATTCACTTTTTTTTTTTTTTTTTTTTTTTTTTTTTTTTTTTTTTTTTTGACAGGCAGAGTGGACAGTGAGAGAGAGAGACAGAGAGAAAGGACTTCCTTTGCCGCTGGTTCACCCTCCAATGGCTGCGAGCGGCAGCGGCCAGCACACCGCGCTGATCCGATGGCAGGAGCCAGGTACTTACCCTGGTCTCCCATGCAGGTGCAGGGCCCAAGGACTTGGGCCATCCTCCACTGCACTCCCGGGCCACAGCAGAGAGCTGGCCTGGAAGAGGGGCAACTGGGACAGAATCCGGTGCCCTGACCGGGACTAGAACCCGGTATGCGGGCGCCGCAAGGCGGAAGTTTAGCCTTGTGAGCCGTGGCGCCGGCCTGATTCACTTTCCAAATGACCACATCAGCTGGAGCTGAGTCAGTCCCAAACCAGGAGCCTGGAGCTTCTTTCAGGTCTCCCCCATAAGTGTAGGTGCTCAAGCATTTGGGCCTTCTTCTACTGATTTCTCAAATCATAGCCGAAAGCACCGGAAGTAGGGCAACCAGAACTCGAACCAGCGCCCATATGGAATGCTGGTACTGCAGGTGGCAGCTTAACCCACTACACCACAGCACCAGCCCCTCAACTCAATGTAATAGGTCAGTATTATCCTTTTATCAGAACCAGATAAAGCCAACATCAAAATGTGTGTGTGAGTATGTTCGAATGCGTGTGTGTGTGTGTGTGTGTGTGAAAGAGAGAGGGAGAAAGAGAACTATACACAAATAAATGGAATAATTCTTAACAAAATATTAGCAAGCAGATGTCAGTGTCATGACCTAGTGGTGTTTATTCTAGGGATGAAAGGGTGGTTCAATACCCAAAAATCAATGTAATCCATCATATTAACAGGTTAAAGACTAAAATCACATAATCCTATCAAAAGATGCAGAAAAAGCACTTGATAAAATTCAACATCCATTCATAATAAAGGTTCTCAGAAAACTCAGAACAAAACTGATAAAAGCAAAAATCAAATTGGTAAAAAAAAAGCAACTAAAAAAATCTACAACTAACGTTATACTTAATTATAAAAGACTTGAAGTCTTCCCCCATTGAGAATAGGAACAAAGCAAGGATGTCTCAACTCACTGCTGCTATTCAACATAATACTGTATGTTCTAACTAGTACAATAAGGCAGGAAAATGAAATAAAAGGAAGAACCAAAACTGTTTCTACTTGCAGATGACATGATTCTCTATGTGAGAAAACCCAAGGACTCCACAAAACACAAAACAAACAAATCCACAAAAAGCCACTAGACCTAATAAAAGGTCAACATACAAAATTCAATTATATCGCATACGTTAGCTGTATATGTGTATAAACAGAAGCTAAAAATACAATACCATTAGCAATTAGTCAAAAATGAAACACAGGTTTAGATCTAACAAACTATGATTGTACGTTGGAAACTGTAAAATGTTAATGAAAAAAATCGGCTGTCTAAATAAGTGGGAAAATATTTTGTGTTCTAGACTGGCAGACCCGCAGTTTAAAATGTTAATTCTTCCCCAATGAATTTACAGTTATAACACAATTCTATCAAAATACCAACAAGTCTGTTATAGATACACACTAGATTATTCTAAAATTTATATGCTAAGGTAGTGGAACTAGAACAACTAAAAGAATTTTTTTAAAGGAATGATATGAGAGGAATCCAGTCTACCTAATGTCCAGGCTTAAGACACAGCTTCAGTTAATCAAGACTGTGTGGTACTGGTAGAGAAGTAGACATACAGATCAAAGGAACAAAATGAAGACAGAAACGTGGAAACATAACCAACTGATTTTTGACAAAGATGTGAAGCAATTCAATAGAGAAATGATAGTCTTTTTCAAGACACTATTCACCAGCAAAAAGAGAACCTTGACCCAAACCTCGTGCCTCATATAAAAAAAATTCACAACAGATTATTCTAATTTAAATTATAAAACATTTTAAAGTAAATATAAGAGAAAATCTTCAGGGCCTAGGTCATGGTGAAGAATTTTTCGACACAATACTGAAAACATGATCCATAAAAGAAATAATCTAAAAATTGGAATTCATAAAAATTAAAAATTCTCTCTAAAAGACCATTTTTTTCAGAGAATGAAAAGACAAGCAAAATAAAGGCACAAACTGTCTGCAAACCACATATATGATATAAATTATATATATGATGCAAACCACATATATGATAAAGGACTCATATAAGAACTCATAAAATTCAACAATAATAAAACAATCCAGTAAGAAAAACGGTAATGGACATTTCTAAAGAAGGGACATTACCAAAGAAGATACATGACTGGTAAATAAATGTATTAAATGGTGTTCAATATCACTGGTTATTGAGAAAATGCAAGGTAAGACCACAGCGAGATTTCATTACATACATCTGAAGAGATAAAACAAGAAGTAGTGACAAAACCAATGCAGGCAAGGATGTGGAAAAACTGTATCTCTTATACATTTCTGGTGGGAATGTAAAATGGCAAAACACTTCTGAAAAACAGTCTGTCAGTTCCTTAAAATACTAAACATACACTTCCATATGACCCAGAAATTATATTTGTGGACATTTATCCTAGAGAAATGAACCTTTATGTCCACCTTCACACCCTTGTTCATACCAATTTTATTAATATAGCCCAAAAATAAAAGAGGAAGAAAAACCAACCAAAATGTTCTACAATAGGTGAATTGTTACACTCTGGCACACTCGGACCCTCAAACATCTACCACTCATCAATAAAAGGGAACACACTACTGTTACAGGAAACACCTGAACAGATCTCAAGGGTATTTGTGCTGAAGGAGGAGTGGGGAGGAAGCCAACCTCAGAATATAATGCCCAGAAAGAATCAATTTATAAAATATTTGCCAAATGAAAACATCCCAAAAACTGGAGAACAGATTAGTGGATGCCACGAGTGAGAGGTAGGGTGGAGGGAGGGATGAATAACCCAAAGGGATTCCTAAGGGAGATTTCATGGTGCTGGATTAGCTCTGTATCTTCCTTGTGGTGGTGTTTATACTTTATCTCAATGCCAGTTCCTTGGCTTTATTATTCTACCAGGAGGGCGGAGAACGTAACTGATGGTGGAAACTAAAAGAGGGATATGGGGGCATGAGACCCCCTTTGTATCATCCTGGCAATTTCCTGTGAATCCGTCATTCAACATCAAAATTTTTTAAAAAAGCAATTAGGCCACACCCCAAACTATGGAAATAAAAGTTTCTAGAGGAGGAACCTAGCCAACTACATTGTTCACAAGTTCATGGGTTAATTCAGGGTTGGGAACCACTGGCACCCATTGTAATTATTCAAACTACAGACAAGTAGAACACCTGTTAAGTGTGGTGGAAGATAGAAAGGAAAGAGAAAACCAAATACACGTATCTATTTTAGATCACTTGAAGATTAAGATTCTTCCCCCTAATTTGGAAGCCTGACATTTAAGTGACTCCAGGTAATACGAATGTGATAATCATTCATTCGTTCATTACGTTATAGACCATGCTACACAAACATTCATCCATGATCAACTGCGCTGCACACATTTAGTATCAATGCTATAATCTTAAAACGCTAAAGAGCAATTACAATCACACTTAAATATGTGTAATTTGAGAAAAAACGTTTCACGGAATCCTCATTTTAGATGGGTATCAGAAGGAGTGGGTGTGTGTTCAAGTGATGACTCCCAGCAGCGACAGCTGGAAACATGAGGAAAGCAAACATTCCTGTCTTGAATTAGTTTCTTAGGCATTAGTTGTTTTTATTAATGACCACCCACTATCACCTTGTCATCTCTTTGGACTGAGGTGTTCAGGAAGTATGCTGAAGACGAAGACTACAGAAGGTCTGGTTTGAGCAAACGATGATTTGATCACTAAATGCCTATCATAAGAATTAAAAAAAAAAAAAAAAACACACCGTGGGTCTGTTTAGGGGGACCAGGAGATGAAAGTCCTTTCTTACCTTCAAAGGGTTTAAATTTATGCTTGAGGATGAAACCAAATGGGAATAAAAAATGGTAAATAACAAAGTGAGGAAGCCTGCACTGAAATCCGAACTGACGGGACGCAGAAAGGGGCCAAGTGCTTGCTTGGCTTGAGCTGAGAAAGCAGTTTTTAATCATACAGATGAGCAACTCGGATTTATACTTTTGGCCGGGTGGGTTTCGTGGATTTCTCAGCTGGGGACCTCCAGAAATGGAGCCATTTTGAAGCAAGAAACCTGGCACACGAAGTGAAAATAAAGCACGACTTCATCGTCTCCTTTCCCCCATACCTTCGGGATTTCAAAGTTCTGGAGGAGGGTGTCGCCAGTCTCGGGGTGTGCGTGTGTGTGTGTGTGTGTGTGCGTGTCTGTGTCTGTCTCCCAAGTTACGACGCTCACACACTCTCCGTTCTGAGGCACAGCACTGCCCAGATTTGTGTTCTGCAAACATTTCTCCATTTGGAAGCGTTCTTAAGAGCTCAGCTCCCAAGTTCGTAACTATCGTGTTCTATTTAAAAGCAAAATAGAAGCCACGGCGTTGTTAACAGGGGAGACTGTTTCCAAAGTTGTTTAGTGGTCGTAGGAGGTAACCAGCGCCAACTCAGAGGCGCTTCCCCCCAAGAAAGCTGAGGTTCGTCACTTTCGCTGTTTCCAAGAACGAATTTCTCCTCCTCTGCCGCACGCCTTTTGGCAGGAGCCGCGACTCTGCAGGTGTTAGCGCAGCAAGGGCTGGAGCCCACCGCCAGCTTGTCTGCTGAGCCTAGCAGGGATGCAGCCCCGCGCAGCGCCCAGCCCGGGGGACGGCGACCGGGGGGAGGCCGCCTGCAAGGACTCTGCAGAGGAGCGGGACCAGAGCCCTCGAAAAGGAGAGCGAGTGCATTTCCCGGCAGGGGGAACCCGCAGGAGCCTGGAAAAAAAAAAAAAAAAAAAAAAAAACGAGAGCGAGCGAGCCAAAGAGAGAGAGAAAGCAAGCAAGCAAGCCAGCCGCCCCCGCGCTCCGGAGCTCTGCGCGAGCCAGCGAGCGCGCGGGCCGGCGGGGCTGCTCCAGCTGGAAGTCATTGTGCAGGCTGGCGTCCGCGTTGCCACGGCGACCGCCCGGCCGGCGCCAGCGGAGGGGGGCGGCGGGCTCGGTGAATGGGTGACGTCACGCGGCCGGCGCCAGGCAGTCTGGGCAGCCGAGCCAATGAATCAGCTGTCGGGGGAGGGAGCCGGCGCGCGGGAGGAGGGCGCAGGAATGCGCCGGCAGCCGCGCGGCCCCGGCCCGCCCACCGCGCGTCCCCGCCCCGGCCGCCGGGCGCTGCGCGCTCCTCGCCGCCGAGCCCTGGGGCCCTGGCTGCGCGCTGCGGCCCTCGCCTCCGTCCCGTGAGCCCCGCGGACGCGCGCTCCGCGGAGCCCAGGGTCCCTTCTAGAATTCGTTTTCCAGTTACTGCGATGTGCCGCTTCCTTAGGGAGGAAAACACAATAAAACCTGCAGAGAAAATGCGCTTGTTATTCGTGACACGGTGCCCTCCTCCCCAGGAGTCCACGGACTGCGTCACGGTCATTTTAGCACCCTCAGCTCTGGGCGGCACGGTGAGGATTTGACACGATCCAGTGATCATCTGCAACCCAAGAGCAAATAAATACGCCTTAAGTAAAGGCTGGAGTAAAATCAAAGGATGCCTTTGAATTCCTAACCATCTCCTTTGGATGCTTACACGGTTTTGGGGGGTCAGGATGGCCTATGCTTTGTTAGTGAAACTGGAGAACTTGGGGTGTGCAATGTGGCTAAGGCTGCCCTTGCTGCCGCAGCGTCTTCCCCTTTATCTGTAATGTGAGGGGGGCTGGCGGGATGCTTCCCTAAGGCCCTTTAAGTTCTAGGAGGCTGTCCAGGTATTTATCAACCTTTGGAAACAAATGTTGAATTTACTATTCCTGCAGTTGTATTTGGTATACACACAATCATCATTCACTCAATGGACGTTTCAGGGTAGCTGCTAGGGGAACAGTAAGTACTAGAAGTTTTCATTGAACCTTTTTGTTTTCTTAGTTAGCTAGGATCCCCGACCCGAAAGCCTTTAAAGAAATGCAAGCGAGAGGCCGGCGCCGCGGCTCACTAGGCTAATCCTCCACCTTGCGGCGCCGGCACACCGGGTTCTAGTCCCGGTCGGGGCGCCGGATTCTGTCCCGGTTGCCCCTCTTCCAGGCCAGCCCTCTGCTGTGGCCAGGGAGTGCAGTGGAGGATGGCCCAGGTGCTTGGGCCCTGCACCCCATGGGAGACCAGGAAAAGCACCTGGCTCCTGGCTCCTGCCATCGGATCAGCGCGGTGCGCCGGCCGCAGCGCGCCGGCCGCGGCGGCCATTGGAGGGTGAACCAACGGCAAAGGAAGACCTTTCTCTCTGTCTCTCTCTCTCACTGTCCACTCTGCCTGTCAAAAAAAAATAAAAAAAAAAAAAAATTAAAAAATAAAAAAAAAAAAAAAAGAAATGCAAGCGAGAAATGAACTAGAAAACCAAAGAAAAGGCCAATAGGCAGGGTTGGGACCAGTTTGTTCCAAAGTTTGACAAGCATTCAAGTCCCCTAAGGCCGGGTCCCATGCAGACTGGGTGGAGGTTGGGGATTCTCAGGGCGGACCCTGGACTACACCTGAATTAAAGGACGTTGACTACCACGTACCAAGGGAAGCTTAAAGTAAGAATGTAATGGACTTGAGGGGGTGTCCTTTCCTGAAGGCCTGAGAGAAGAAGAGCTTGGCCCAGATGCCTGAGCAGGAGGTTGACCCGAATGAAAAAGGCTTCGGAGACACAGCAGCCACAGAAACTGCAGGGAAGACAGAAAACAGTGGAGAAGTGAGGGTTTGTTGTTTTTTGTGTTTTGTTTTGTTTTGTTTTGTTTTACTTTAAGCATTATTTTGGGAAACAGAATAAGAGGGGATATTTACTGGTAGTCGTTAAAATCATGAACTAGAGAACTCAGACTTCTAAAGCTGAAAAAATCCCTAGAGGGGTATCAGTCCCAACTGATCTGGGGCAGAATACGTTGAGTTGAGCAGCTGTAGGATTTCACAGGATGATGGCAGAGGACAGAGCAGAAGCCCAAGCTGGGGAACTCGGATTGCATGTATCTTATCAATAAACTGCAGAGTCACTGACAGAAGAAAAATCATTTGTTCTTACAGTACAAGGTAAAAATACGAGGGAAGAATGAAAGCAAGATACAGCGAGGCCTAAAAGCAAACAGTACTAATAGTTGAAGTGCGGGGTTTTGGGTACATCTGGGCTAGAGAGATGAAAAAATAAACAAAGGTTTAATCTGAAAAGAAATTTATGTTTGTATAAATTATAGTGGCTGGAAGTAACTGTTTATAGCATCTTTTCCTGTAACAGAATGGAAAAAACCCTCCATCCATCATCCCATGGTCCAATACGGTGTTTTCAATCCTAACTTCACATCAGCACCATTACTTTTTAAAAAAATAAATATGAATGCCTGAGCTGTATCTCGTGGGAATTTAATCAGCATCTCTGGGAGTGGAGCCCTGGCATGAGCATTGTTACAGAGCTCCCAGGGTGAGTATAATGTGCAACCAGTGTTGAGAACCACCAATCTAACACACAGTCACCAGCTCGCTCCAGAGGCCTCAGCTCTGCTTGGACCACTTCCCCCAGCGTTCCCCATTATACCAGCACGAGAGCACTGCTAACTGTGTTTTATGCTGGGTTCTGATGTTTTACCCACATCTCTGAGCTCCATGTCGCCTATCCCTCATTAACTGTCACGCCTTCGTTGTGAGCACGTCCTGACAACCCTCATCATCAAGACAAGGAAAGGTGATTTGGTAAACCCACTTTATGAGCCTGTGGGACACCACAGTGCAGCAATGGGACACCTTGCAGTTGTGTCACTTGATTTTAACTTGTCCTTAATAATCTACTCTTTAGGATTAGAGCTGATGAAAGAAGTACTTAAAACAGCTATCATGACACTTGGAATTTTTTTTTGGAGTCTTCTCTCAAAAATACTTACTGAAAAAAAAACTTGTGAGAAGTATTTGTGGCTTTTTCCTTGACAGTAAACTTAACTTTTAAACCTTCACTTATTCCTCTAAAATTAATTGAAAACCTAACATGTGTCAGATTACTTTTTCAGAAAAACATAACCTGTGTTCTTAAAGAGGAAGAGATAAACACAGTAAACTTCAGGTATTATAATTATTCAGTTTGTACATTTAAAAGATACTTGGCTTTCCCATACTACCTTGCAGTTGCATTTTGTAACTTTTTAAAAATTCAATTCATTCATTTATATAGTTTTCTTTTAAATAACTAATGGATTCCCACAATTGAAAAACCAAGTACAATATTCTTCCCCCATTCTTGTTCTACATCTGTCCCATTTCCCTATCACATTCATCAGAATGCACCAATATTAGTTTCTTGAGTGTCCTTCCAGAATATTTTTAGCAGTATAAAAGCAAATACAAATAGATTCTTAGTTTTCTGCTCTGTATCTTTTTCACTGAAAATATTGGGAAGGGTGTCTTTCCATATCAGCACATTCTGTTCTCATTTTGTTATTCCTCCATAAAACGCTATTGTTGGGAAGTATCACAGTTTATTGATATTACTGTTGTTGATGGTAATTTGGGTTGTTTCCAAATCTTGTATTAGAAACTGCATAAATCACTCAATATCTTTGTCATTTTATCCATGCATACAAGTTTCATTCTACAACTGAAATTGCTGGGTCTTTTAAAGAATGTATGTTAGCATTCTTGATTGTTTCCTTAAGATAGTTTCCTACACATGAAATTTCTGGATTGAATGATTTAAATGTTTTTAAGTTTTTGATGATGACAGATTACTAGCTAGAAAATTAGGATTCATTTTCTCACTTGCATGGTATAAAAGTATCCATTTTTTTTTTCAGAAATCCTGCCAGTATTGGAAAATATCTTACTTTTTCATATTTTGTTCATTTCATGTGTAAAGATTTGTATATCTGATATTTTAGCATGCATTTCTATGAATATCAGGTAGTTTAACTTTACCATATGTTTATTAACATTGCATATTTAGGAACCATTCATTTAACTTCTCCAATTTTTAAGAATTTTAATTTTCTTAATGATTTGTAACAAGTCGATACACTGATAATAATAATGTATTTATTAAACCTTTACCTTGTTCCAGATGCTGTGTTAAGCATTTTTAACTGATCCTTTGTATTGTGAATACTTTATCTGAGCTTGGTATGTTTTTAATTTCTAGTTAAACATTATTTTCTCTTAAAAACATATAGAGGCTTTAAAAATTATGTGATAAAATAAACCAGTCTTTTATGGATTTTTGTTTGCACTAAGATCAGATTGGCATTCATTTATTCATTTATTTTTTTTCTAGCTCCTGCAGAACTTTTAATAATAAAACCCAATTAAATAATTAAAACCCAAACTAATCACATAATATTTATAGGGGCTTACCTACCTAGAATGTAACCATTTTTTTCTGTCTTGAGAAAACATTTGTATCCTTTTTTGTATCCTTTTAAAAAAAACTATTTGTAAAAATACAAATAACTAAAGTTGATGGGGGAGGAGAAAGTTAGATTACCCAGAATTCCACCAACCTAAGCCCAACCCATGTTAACAGCAAATCCAGATAATTTTTTATATGTAAATATATATCAATAGCTATGTGTTTTGTTTTTATAAAATGCATATATTTTGCACCCTGCTTTTCATCCTGTCTTAGCCACAAAGGGTGAATGCTTTTCAATGTCAATAACTCTACATCCTCATCAATAGTCATCCATTATACTAAAAGAACTCTTCAGAGATCAATTTCACCTCCAAGAGAAGGAGATCTGGGCAGAAGCATTCCAGGAAAAACCTCACCTGCTTACTGGATGTTTATCAGTATAGAATTTCCTACAGCAGTTCAATCCCATGTTTCTCACAGACTTTGTTTCTTTGCAGGCCTAACTGCCTGCAGGAAAAGGCTAACACAGTGGTCAATCATTAACCTGCCCCAACAAGAGAGACAGACAACTCAGAGAGAAAACACAAAACACTTTCTTAGCAGCGAGCCTGGCTGTCTGCTTCTAGACTTTTCTCCTTGATTTGATTTCTCTCCTGTTTCCACACAGCTCCCCTCCTCCCAGCCTCCATGCACACCTCCTTTTGGATAAATTTTAACTTATGCTTCTGATTTCTTAACAAAAAACAGACATTATTTGTTCTTCCAGAGATCTGACCTTAGGCTTGTTCTAACTGTGACACTAGTGCAGCCCATTCCATCAATTATGAATCTGTTCATGTGTGCAGCGGCAATAGTAGACCAGCGGTAATGTTACCTTATTCTGGAGACTTACCCTTATCCATAAATAATGAGATGTTTCTGAGAAATGCCTTTAGCAAAGGCAAGAGAAAACATCACTTCTCAAAAGACTATACATTTGCAAGACTGAAAACTGAGACCAAAAACTCCTTGATAGGATATAAAACACTGAAGTCGGGGGAAAAAGAAAAAGAAAGAAATGAACCAGAAACTCTTAATGCCAAGTTGGGTGGCCAAAGTTCTCTACATGGCAAGGGTAAAATCTAAATGATCAGATAAGACAGCCTAAAGTATATGCCTGAATATCAGAGAATTTGATCTCCCCATCTCCAAATATCTTCCTATATTGTACACTTAAAAATAAATAACCAAACCTGAAAATCTTAGACAAATATGTCATTCCTGTCATATCTTTTGAAACATGGTGATGAAATCTTGTGTTAAGTGATATAATCTAGTGGTATGTGATAGAATTTTATCATTAGCATATTTCCTCCAATTTATTCATATCAGGCTTTGCATCGAGTCTAGATACTAATTTAAATAGTTTCATGAAGTGTAGTGACTGCTGGCTTCCTAAAATGATCTTTTCTACATTGTATATTCTAGTCCTGCTTCTAGCAAAATAGAAAATGCTTTGTGGTTGCCACTAGAGGGCAAATAGCCGCCTGGACTTCTCTTTGACCAAAGTGTCTCAGCCCAGGCAGCCAACGTTTCAAGGTCTTGTATAACCTAGTCTTAAGTCTTGCAATGCCCACTCTTAGTCAACCCACGTGCTAAACTAGCTCAGAACTTTTTCATTTAAGGGAAGATGTAAACAAGCTCTTTTGCTGCCCTTTTCCATGCCCCCCTTTTGGATGGCAGATTCCCTTTCCTGAGTGTACGAACACCTGACTCTCATGCAGACCCTTTCAGGTCTAGAGATTGAACCCTACTGCAGCAAGCTGTCCTAACCTTGCATCACTCAACAGAATCCTTAGAGCAACATAAAAGGCACTTTCCAATTTGAAAACTCCCCACTTACCGTCCCAGCCACATCTCCCACCACTCCCATATAGTTCCTTCATGCTGCACTAGTTCAGGTTTCCTGGCAGTCCTTGATCAGACTACATTGTTTCCTGCCCCTGCATCTTTACTGGAGCTACCTGGGATGCTGGCACTGCCTACCACATACTTTCAAAGTTTCAGTTCACACACTGCGTATGGGAAGATTTGTACTCTCTGGTGATCCCTTTTTCTTCCTTTCTTCCTTTTCTGAAACAATAGATGTGGTTCTCTCTCCTCGAGGCTCCTATGTCATCTTGCACACACCTCTGTTAACAATGCGAACTCTGTTACTGTGACTATGTCTGGCAGAATACAAATATGCCATCTATTTTGAAATGTTAACTGTCTGTCTTGTCGTTGCTGCATTAGGAATTGTTAGGGGTTCTAGAAGTACACAGAATACAAACAGCCCCCATCTCTAGGAACCAGAGACCTGGCAACTATGGTTTTTGAAGACAGTCTCTTTCACCTTGAGTAAGGAGGTACAAGATTTCTGTTTGATAATGTCACTCCCCCTCTTCGTGGAGGAACGACACAGGACCCTGCGCTGTTCTTTTGTCTGCTCGGCCCTCCCCGGGTTTGCTGCTGGTTCTTCCCGGGTTGGCTACCGTCCCTTCCACCTCCGTGGAAGGGCAGTTCCCCCTGCCACTTTTCCCCACTTCCGCGGGGGAGCGGCACACCGCCGGCCGGCTCTCTCGGGGGCTGCACAGGTGTTCCTTCAGATAGATGTTCCTTGTGCATGTTGTCTCTCTCCTCCTTTATAGTCCTCTTCCGCCAATCCCAACTCGGCTGCCCACACGCCGATTACGCTGCTCTCCTCCAGTCAGGAGCAGGATCAGCTCCTGGAGGTCATCACTCAAGTTGGCAAGAGGCAGCTGCGTAGAAGCTGTTTCCTCCTCTCCCAACGCCATATTGTGGGAGAGCAGATGCATAGAATAAGTCTTAATTCCAGTAACTTAGTCTAGTCCGGGTTGCTCCCCACAGATAAAACTTTGGATTCCACTGCTAGTTAAAAGACTCAATAGGGACTTTTGATTTAAAGAAATATTTGGAAGCAGGAGACTGACTGAGGTAGACTGGAAAAGGTTTGGGAAGGCCAAACATCATGGCCCAGAGACAGGAAAGTGGTCTGAAAATACAGCTGCTGCATGGAGGTGCCAGGCAAGTGTACTTGGAAGACAGCAACCAGGAGGGGCTCCACTGGTGTCTCAGTGGATAAACATTCCATCACCCTCACCAGAGGCCTCCATAGTCAAGTTGGAAATATGCCTCAATTGGACAAGTAGCCACATGGTGTGGTTTTCATCCTATGATCAAGTTCTCTGTTTCAAGCAAAAATAAACTACTCTTCACAGCTATCGAGATAATAGAAGACAAAGAGCCTGAGAAATTGTCACAGCCAAGAGTTCTCTAAGGGAACAGGTAATGTGGGGTCCTGGATGGGGCCCCTTAAAAGGAAAAGGACATTAGGGGGATACTGTGGAAATCTATGTCAAAGAGAGACGTTAGTTACTAATAACATATATCAGTGTTGGCTCATTAATTATAATTATATATACACCATACTAAGATAATACATTAATAACAGGAGAAGCAGGGTGTAGTATGTGGAATCTCTCTGTATTGTTTTTTCCATACCTCTGTGCATCTAAAACAAAGGATGGGCATTTGGTGTCATGATTAAGAGCTTGGGACCCTTGCATCCCACAGTGGAGTGCATTGGTTTGAATTCCGGCTCCTCTTGCAATTCCAGCTTCCTTCTAATGTGCACCCTGGTAGCCTGCAGGTGATGCCTCAGGTACTTGGGTCCCTGACACACACATAAGAGACCCATATTGAGACCCAGGCAGCCCTAGCTGTTGCAGGCATTTTAGGGAGTCAATCAATGGATGGAAGATCTCTATCTCTGTCTCCCTGCCTTTAAATAAATAAAATATTGGGGCCGGCACTGCGGCACAGCGGGTTAATGCCCTGGCCTCAAACGCCGGCATCCCATATGGGCGCCGGTTCAAGACTCAGCTGCTCCACTTCCAATCCAGCTCTCTGCTATGCCCTGGGAAAGCAGTAGAAGATGGTCCAAGTCTTTGGGCCCTTGCAACCACATGGGAGACTCAGAAGAAGCTCCTGGCTGCTGGCTTCAGATTGGCACAGCTCCGGCAGTTGCAGCCAGTTGGGGAGTGAACCATCAGATGGAAGACCTCCCTCTCTCTCTCTCTCTCTCTCTCTCTCTCTCTCTGTGTGTGTATGTCCTCTCTGTGTAACTCTAACTTTCAAATAAATAAAATAGATCTTTAATAAATAAAATAAATAAGAAATAATAGAAAATAAAATAATTATGTTAAAAATAAGGTGAAATTTATTTTAAAAGGGGGAAGAGAAGAAAAACACAAACTAAACTGTCAGGATGTCTCTCTAAAACATTGAGAACACTGCAAGTGCCCAAGGCACCTGAATTCATGAACCCCTTGAATGCAGGAACTCACTCATGCTGATGTCCTCCTCAGCCAGAGTGGAATGCCTGGCTTTAATAATAAGCCAATGCATAGTTACTGGGTTGAAATCTATTTCCCATAAGGAAGAAGATAGAGGTGATAAAGTGAATCTTTTTTCTTCTCATGATATATAAAACTGCAGAATGTGTTTTGTTTACCTAAATGGATAAAATATTTTGTAAAGTGTCTATTTCAACAGAGTTTGCCCTGACTTTTAGGAAGAGTGTTGTAAGACACACTATTCTCTTAGTGAAGAAAATAACACCAAGACTCTACTCTTCAAGAACATTACCGTTTTTTTCTGATGTTAACCTGGAGGAAAACCATCCTTGTAAAACTGAGATGATAAAATGCAGGCAGAAAATACATAAAGAGAGATCAAGCACATAACGTCCAAATAGTTCTAAGTAAAGAACATGGGGTCGGTTGCTTTTTCAAATAAAAGGAAGCAAACATACTAAAATTCTCCTAAGTACTCATATTTGATGTACATAAAATGAAAATTCAAAGTCCTCATATATTTTGGATATAAAAATTGTTCTCATATGTGTTTAGTCTAATCACTTGACAAATGATAATTACTAAATAGCATTTCATCCATGAGGACTATTTCAAAGTAATTTGTACTGAAGACATCCTGTTTTTAAATTTTGCCTATTTCATGAAACTTGTCTTTCCATATGGTAAGAAATAGTAGAACTTTATGCTTAAAAGAAAAGGGTGTTGAAGAGAGGAAAGATGGCTAAAAAATAGAAGTTCAGGTAGTGAATTCTAAAGCTGTCACCTGCTGCATTCTTACTGACTGCATCAGCTAGGGGTCTTACTGGTGTCTCAGGACTGTACTAAGCTGTCTTGCTTGTCGTGGGGCAGCGGCTTCCACACTAATATAAAGCTATAACCCTCTCTCCTTGCCAAAGCTTTTAGCTTGACGGGACAACACACAGTGGTATTTTATTCTTGACATACTGTGAGGAAAGTGAAAAGGCCATTCTGGGGTACTCTGAGACTACACTGAAATACTTTACGACATATTCACTTCCAGATAATGAGTTAGTTATATGAGCCAGATTCTGTTTCTCTCAAAATAAAATGAAGAAAGGGAACGAGGACAAAGAAATGCATGTGGCTGGAGAAAAGAGGGCAGGAAGACCCGGTAGCAGCATAGGGAGAAAAGAAGCCCTTTCTGAGCTAATGCCCCTGTGAGTGAATCATCGTGTCTGCTCTAAGGACCTGCATGCTTGGTGATTGTAACTGCATTTGCTAATTTTCCTAGCAACTCCAATAAATCAATTATTAGCCATATTTTAGAAGTAAGAATGCTGAAAGGTCAAAGACTTTAGTAACTGATCCAAGATGACCTAGCCAGTGAGAAGCAGATCCAGGAGTCAAACCGAGCTCTATCTGACACCACGGGTTATCAAACCCACTCTCCTGCCTCTCAGCATGTCCCTGCCAAAATGTTTAGGTGTGATTCTGGAGTAGTGATTCTGATTGGTGAATTCCCAATTACAAGAGTTACCAAAAGTCTAATTGAACTTCATCACCTCGAAACATTTTTTCATATCTGTAATCTTTGTTAACTTTTGGAGTCTATAAAAAATGATTTCATTATTTCTGTCAAATACGTTATGCTATACTATAAAGCAAGGCAGTCTCCAATTTTTTTAAAGATTTATTTATTTCTTTGAAAGTCAGACAGAGAGAGGCAGAGAGAGAGAGAGAGAGAAAGAGAGAGAGAGAGAGAGAGAGAGCGAGCCTCTGGTTCATTCCCCAAATAGCCACAATTGCCGGAGCTGCGCCGATCTGAAGCCAGGAGCCAGGAGCTTCTTCCAGATCTCCCACACAGGAGCAGGTGCCCAAGGACTTGGGCCATCTTCTACTGCTTTCCCAGGCCAAAGCAGAGAGATGGATCAGAAGTGGAGCAGCCAGGTCTCGAACCGGCATCCATATGGGATGCCAGCAATGCAGCCCAGAGCATTAACACACTGCACCACAGCGCCGGCCCCAAGGCAGTCTCTAATTTTATGGCAATGGTATCATTATGTTGTATCTGCAGGTTTTTTTTGTGTGTGTGTGTGTGTGTGTTTCATGCAGTGTTGTAATTCTGAAAATTACTTTTGGTTCATTGCTATCATTTCTCGTTCCCTATAGTAACCTTATTAATTTCTTGGTGGTTCTTTTAAAATCTGTGCCTAAAAACTTATCTGGGTCCCACTGTGGATCTGTTTCCGCTGTTTTGGTTTAATTTTTTCATCACATCCTGTCTCCTTGTATGCCTTGTTCTGTCCTTTTTATTTCAGATTAATTTATTTTAAAGGCAGAGTGACAGAGAGGGGGAGGGACACACACACACACACACAGAGAGAGAGAGAGAGAGAGAGAAGGAAAGAGAATCTTCTATCCATGGTTCACTCCCCAAGTGCCCACAACAGCCAGGGCTGGGCCAATCTAAATCCAGGAGCCAAGAACAACATTTGGATGTCTCCCACAGGTGGCAGGGCCTCAATTACTCACCCTATCTATCATCTGCTGCCTTCCCAGGTGCATTAGCTGGGAGCAGGATCAGAAGTGGATGGCACAAACCGACATTCTGTTAGGGAATGCAAGGGTCCCAAGCAGCTGTTTAACCTGCTCTGGCACAGCACTCCCCGCTGCCTGGTCTGTTGCGAGGCACTGCATGTGAAAGTTGCCAAGAGATTCTGTGATGCTAATATTCATCTACAAAGAAGGTACACATGTGGCAGCAGCTAGGCTAGAAGACCTGCGTTCAGCAATTGCAGATCATCTGAAGCTGGACTCCAGCTGCTCTGAGAATAGTTCAGTTTCCCTAGGTATGGTCCTTCCCTGGGTGTAGTCAGTCTGACCATCTGAGGGATTTACCAGACTCCCCATTCCTTGTCAAACATTGACCTCCAATTTTGGTTTCCCAGCTCCATGACTGTCCAAAGCTTTCACAGTTCTCATTCTCTAAGCCAAAGATTTCAGAACCAGCAATTACCTTTAGTGAACCCAAATACCAGCTTTATTTATTTTTTAGTTTTGGGGTTTTTGTTTGTTTTTGAGAGAGAGGAAGAGGAAGAGAGGGAGAGGGAAGGAGGGAAACCATCTGCTAATAAACTCCCAAATGCTGACAAGCTGGGGCTGTGACACAATCCAGGTGTCCTGCATGTCAAGCCATCATCGCTGCCTTCCACAGTCAATTAACAGAAAGCTGGAGTTGGGAACCAGAGCTGGGTGTGAGACCCTGGTGCTCTGTTGTCGGATATAGGCATCTTCACCACTATGCTAAATGCCACCCCTGATGCTTTTATTTGATCCCAAATGTGTAGTGCTGAGAGACAGTGAGGACTTTAAGGGGTGACTAGGTTTTTAACAGGGATCAATGCAGTTCTTTGGAGACCAGGTTAGTTACTGGAAAATTGGGTAAAGTGAGGCTGGCCCCATCTACACACACCCAGGAGCCTTTCTGCATTCCACCACGAGTTGAAGCAGCATGGGGCCTTCACTGGAAGCCCAACAGATGCCAGTGCCATGCTCTTGGGTTTCTCAGCCTCCAAAACCATGAGCTAAAATAAACCTCTATTCTTTGTACATCACCCAGCTCAGGTATTGTGTTATAGCAACAGAAATGGACTGAAACCACCACCATGGAATTGTATTCTTTCCCATACATTGACTCTACAATTCTTCACTCATATCTTTTGGCCCTGAAACAATTTCAGATTTTTTTAAATATTTAGTCCAGCTTCTCTGGCTGGTCTCGGTTGACAAGGTCGGTCTAAAGCCAATCTAATCTGTCTCTGCTGGAGAGGATATTCCCATGCTGCATAAATATTTTTTGTCAAAAAATATATAGTTTGGATAAAAATTAAGAAATCTGGCTTCTCATAAAAAAAACCCTAAAAACTGGGGCATTTGTTGCAGCACAGCAGGTTAAGCCGCTGCCTGTGATGCTGGCATCAATATGAGTGCTGGTTTGAATCCTGGCTGCTATCTTTAGCTCCCGGCTAATGCACCTGGGAAGTCAGCAGAGGATGGCCAAAATGCTTGGGCCCCTGCACCCACATGGAAGGCCTGGATGGAGCTCCAGTTTCCCTTGCTTCGGCCTGGCCCAGCCTCAGCCATTGCAGTCATTTGGAGAGTAAACCAGTGGATAAAGGATCTCTCTCTCTCTCTCTTCCTGCCTTTCAAATAAGTATATGAGTCTTTAAAAAAATAAAACTATAATTTAGGGCAAACAAAGTTGCTGTTTATCAGTAATGTGCTGCCACTTTGAGAGAGGTCAGGCAAAATCCAGTTTACAAAAGTTCTTCAATGTCCTTTATTTATTTATTTATTTTATTTTATTTGAAAAGAAGAGTTACAGGGAGGGGAAGAGACAAAGAGAGATCTTCTATCTGTTGCTTCACTCCCCAAATGGCCACCATGGCTAGGGCTGGGACCAGAGCCAGAAACCAGGAGCTTCTTCTGGGTCTCCCACATGGGTGCAGGACCATCTTCTGCTGCTTTCCTAGAAACATTAGCTGGAGTGGAAGTGGAGTAGCCAGGATTCAAACTGGTATCCATATGGGATGCCAGTATTGCAAGGTGGCGGCTTTACCTGCTGTGCCACAGGGCCGGCCCCAAGTTCTTCTGCTTCTTACACTCATCACCTTTGTTCATTTATGCTACTTGCATGGTTCCTATAGGTATTTCTTTTTGTGACCCCTGGTTCCAGTGACTAGTTTACAAATTATGCAATAGGATCCAAATAGGCTAACTAAAGTTCATTTCCCAGAAAATTAGTTTGCATCCAACAGCAACACAGGCTGTGCTCAGCCTTACTGATAGCCATCAGAACTCACATTTCTGCTCCTATGCTGTAGTTAAGGTAAGTCACACAACATTGTTTTTATAATATATACTGCAACAAAGTCACAATCATGAACATCTTCCTTATCAATTCAAGAATTTTGATTACTGACATGACCCAGCAATTATACTCAATATCCATTGCTTAAGATTCACCATTTCTTCTCTAATTGAGTCTCATTTCTTTGTTTCCTTAGCTGAACTAATTAAATGATTGTGCAGAGAATTTTGTAAAAATTAATTTGGGTAACAGAAATTGGTTGGCTCTAGGTAGAAGGCTCAACTTTTCGTGTATTTGATCCAATTCCATAATTGGCAAATATTCATTCCATTTCTCACTCACTGAATGTTTAAGCAGACACCCCGAACCACACACTGTTCTAAATGCTGAAGATGCCACGGTGAGTAAGAAACAGGCCCTGACCTACAGAATCTCACTGTGTCAGGAGACAGACATGAAAAACAATCCCTACAACCCTCCGTGATGAATATTACAATGAACTATGAACAAAGCTGTGAGAGTATGTCTGAGGAGTCAGAAAAAATTCTTCAACATACTCTTTTAACTTTTATTTAATGAATATAAATTTCCAAAGTACAGCTTACGGATTACAATGGCTCCCCCCCCCCCCATAACTTCCCTCCCACCTGCAACCCTCCTGTGGGGAGCAACTCGGACTAGACTAAGTTACTGGAATTAAGACTTATTCTATGCATCTGCTCTCCCACAATATGGCGCTGGGAGAGGAGTAAACAGCTTCTACACAGCTGCCTCCAGTTCGACCAATAACCTGCAGGAGCTGATCCTGCTCCTGATTGGAGGAGAGCGTGTGGGTAGCAGAGTTGGGATTGGTGGAAGAGGACTATAAAGGAGGAGAGAGATAACATGCACGGGGAACATCTAAGGGGAACATCCAGATAACATCTGAGCAGCCCCCAAGAGAGCCGGCCGGCAGTGTGCCGCTCCCCGGAAGTGGGGAAAGTGGCAGGGGGCACTGCCCTTCCACGGAGGTGGAGGGACGGTAGCCAACCCGGGAAGAACCAGCAGCAAACCCGGGGAGGGCCGAGCATACAAAAGAACAGCGCAGGGCCCTGTGTCGTTCCTCCGTGAAGAGAGGGAGCAACACCCTCCCCTTTCTCGCTCCTTCTCCCCTTCCATTCACATTGAGATTCATTTTCATTTCTCTTATATACAGAAGATCAGTTTAATATATATTAAGTAAAGATTTCAACAGTTTGCACCCACATAGAAACATAAAGTGAAAAATACTGTTTGAGTACTAGTTATAGCATTAAGTCACAATGTACAGCACATTAAGGGCCGAGATCCTACATGTGGAGTAAGTGCACAGTGACTCCTTGTTGACTTCAACATACTCTCAAAAGGATGACTTAAGTGTTGGTGAAGTAAAGGAGAAGAAAGACTTCTTTCTGTGTGTGTGTGGTTTTGTTGTTGTTGTTGTTGTTTTGCCTAAGTTGTACTAAATAAATTGCCTAAATATCCTCTGGGTTCCCTGCTTCCCATTTTTCCTTCAGCAATCCACATTCTACACTGATTTTTCCAAAGCACAAACATTATGACTGGTTTCCCATCTTTTTCATGATGAATTCAGACTCCTTGGCTGGCATCCACGCCCTGTGTCATCCTAAGAACTCCCACACACATCTAGCTCCAGTCCTTGCCACACCTCCCAGGAAGGGCATGTGCTGCAGCGGGACTGGAACACCCAAAGGCCGTGGCACCACCTTCCTCTGAGTCTTCTGCGTTAGTTTCGTCTGCCTCATGTGTGCCTTCTTTCCATAGCACTCAGAATGCTTCTGTTAACACCTACCCACTGTACAGTAAAATCTGGTTACCTTGTCTGGGATTTTCCCGAAGACAGGTGGGTCCACAGAGCTCAGCCCAATGCTGAACATGTAACTGGTTCTCAAACGCATGTTTGGGTGAATGAATGAATTAAATAAACTGTGACAACTAGTGAAGCTACAGTTCAAGGGTAAAGAGATAGCCTGGAAGATAAGATACATAAGGTACCACCTATAACCCAGACTATTATAGAAACACTTCCGTTAGGATGATACTTCTAAATCTCTCACATCACTGTTCTTCATTTTGTCCCAGAAGCTTGTCATAGTTAACAGGTTTTTCTATACCATTTGACTGAAAGTACTCCTTGTTGGGTCCTGATAATAGGAAAGCACAATATCCTGGCAATAGCATCAGAAACTTATAAGTTGCATGAAGTAAAAGAACATTATGGCAACATCTTCCAAGTCAAGGCTTTTCCAAGGTTTACTTCTAAGCTATTTCTATTTACTTTTCCTGAGAGCAAATCTCTATTATATATTGGTCTGAGGTTTTTATAGTTCCAGTTCTTGTCTTAATTTTCCTCAGAAGTAGGAGCACTATGAGAGTACCACAAAAATTAGTGGTAAGTGGAATTAAAAATGAAAATGAAATCCATCTGTCAAAGAAGCATCTATCTATACTCCCATGTTTATTGCAGCACTATAGCCATGAAATGTAAACATCCGAAGTATCCACCCTTTGATGAGTGGATAAAGAAAATGAGGTACAAATACACAATGGAATATTACTCAGCCATAAAAGGATGAAATCTTTTCATTTGCAACATGGATGGAACTGCCAAGTGAAATAAGCCAAGCACGGAAAGACACATAACACATGCTCTCACTCTGGCTTGCAGTCTAAAAATAGGTGATTTCATAGACATCACCAGAGGCTAGGCAGGAAAGCAGGGAGAGAGGGATTTATTGATTAGTTCTAGATTATAGCTACATAGGAGTAAGGTCTATGTTCCCATTGCATAAGGTGATTATAAGGTATCATATATTCTTTATTTTAAAACCCAGAAGAATTTTAAATGCTTTCCCTATAAATGAATGTTAAATGCTTGAGAGCATAAAAATATTTATCCTGATTGGATACTACACAATATATACATGTAACAAAACATTACATATTACTCCAAAAGTATATGTATAGTATTTCCTAAGTATATGTCTATTAAAATGTTTATAAAATAAATAATTTTTTTTCAGGGCTTGCGATATGTTGCAGCAGGTTAGGCCACTACTTGCAAAGTCAGAATCTGATACTGGAGCACCTCCCAGCTGCTCCTCTTCCAATCTAGCTCCCTGATAACGTACCTGGGAAAGCAGTGGAAGATGGACCAACTGGGCTCCTACCACCCATGTAGGAGGCCCAGATAGAGTTCTAGGTTCCTGACTTTGGTCTGGCCTGCCCCTGGCTGTTACAGTCATTTGGGGAGTGAATTGGCAGATGAAAGATTTATTTCTCTCTGACTCACCCTCTGTGTCACTCTTCCTTTCAAATAAATAAATCTTTAAAAAACATTAATAAAGTAAATTTTAAAATATTCATGAAAGTAGAATTACACAATAAATTCATCTCAGTGCAGAAGAAAACTTTGAAATTTTTTCATAATATACATTTTCCATGAACTTTATGAAATATTTTCATAAATTCAACTTGGTATCCTGGACTAGATCCTGAAATAGAAAAATTACATTAGTAGAAAGGTTGGTGAAATCCAAATGAAGGCTACAGTTTCACTAATATACTATAAGTGAGCTCTTCATCATCACAAATGTGCCATAGTCACATGAGAGTTAACCTCTGGGGAGACTGGATAAAGAGTATAAGCTTTCTGCTCTATTTTTCCAACTTTCTGCATACTTAAAAAATTATTCCAAACAAAAAGTTTATATCTGAGTAAGTTGGAGAGTGATAAGAATTATGGTCAGAGCCTTTATCACCTACAGTGAAATCACGTTCACTCCAAGGCTGACTCATGATTTACCAGCACAATCTAATATACTGCCAGAACCTCATAACGCAGGGGTCTCCAAGCTTCCTTTAAAAAGATCCTCTGCGCTGCCCTTTGCCCTCCAGATCTGCTGGACTTTATATGTATGGTATAGTCCAGGGGAATCTTAATGGATTTTGTGTTGTATGCCTATTGCTTTTACAATAAAATGGACATTCCTAGGATCACTCATTAAGCGAGAAGAGTCACTGAAAGTAATCTGTCCTCCTTGAATATTAATACTAAATAAGGAGCAGCAAAAAATAAAAACATCATTTAATGTGAGTTAAATTAATATTATAATGACAAAAAGTACACAGTCTAACATACTAGGAAGCATCTTTTACAAAGTAACTTCCAAGACTTGCACCTATGAAATCTGCACAATTGAGAACCCCCCAAAGTGTTAAAACTCGAGTGATATGAAATACCAATTAGCCAAGCTAGCTGCATAATCTGCACTGTAGAAATCTGAGCTTAATAATAAAGTAATTGGGGCCAGTGTTGTGACATAGCGGGTAAAGCCGCTGCCTGCAGTGCCGGCATTCCATATGGGTACCAGTTCAAGTCCTGGCTGCTCCACTTCTGATCCAGCTCTCTGCTATGGCCGGGAAAAGCAGTAGAAGATGGCCCAAGTCCTTGGGCCCCTGCACCCACATGGGAGACCCGGTAGAAGCTCCTGGCTCCTGGCTTTAGATTGGCTCAGCTTCAGCCGTTGCAGCTATCTGGGGCGTGAACCAGTGGATGGAAGAACTCTCTCTCTCTCTCTCTGCCTCTGCCTCTCTGTAAATCTGCCTTTCAAATAAATAAATAAATCTTTAAAAAATTAATACAGTAATTAAGTGATTCATTCTTCTCCAAGACCACTGGCTAGTAAATGGGCCTCTTCTCCCCAAAGCTACTAACAAGGGCATTCTGTCTGAGAATACCCAAAACACCATTCTCTTGGGTGCAATTCTGAAATCCACAGACAAAAAGAATTGAAGAGTTGGGGTTCCAGCAGGAATGACCTCAGTGAGAAGAACTTTGATTGGCACTTACAAAGTGACCGGGCAAATGTGGAGATTAGACCCATAACCAGACTTTCCAAGTGACCGTCAAAATGTTTCCTGCTCACAGCTGGGAAGGGTAAAAATTACGGGTGACCTTGAAGGCACCCTGCAAACACCTGAATGTTCTCTGGAGCAGTCAGAGATGACAAGAAGGTAACAAATAGGAGGAGTTTTAAACCACAGAGTTCAGCATCAACATATGTGAACTGAAGAAAACACTCAGAAACTTGAGAACGGCACAAAGTGCTGAGCTGGACTGAGCCTAGAATGTCCCTTAATCAACAGGCATTCTTTTGGAATTCATTCATTCATTTCATGGATACTATTTACAAGGAAACTCAGGAATACATTTACAGAACAAGTAAGAAAAAGGGAGGAGGAATTGTACTGAGAAACTTGGGAAAAAATCCTTCTACAATGCATTCTTCCACTTGGAAAATAAGCACTTTGGGTAGCTGTATCAACTTTTTTTTTTTTCTGTGAAAACACAGAGAACCAGGTTTCTCTGAAGAAATTGCTAGATAGTACCCTAGCAGCTTGCATTAATAATCAAGTGGTGATATTTTTTATCCATATTGATATGTTTCTCTTTATATTCTGAATAAATCAAATTTAAAAGCCTTTTTTTCTTTCCTGTACTTGTTGCCCAAGGGTACAAGATGAGATACACAAGGTATCTTCTATCTCTTATGGGCTTTTTTCTTGTTTGTGAAGCTTCTTCTGGCCTGCACCATATTAACATATATTAACAGCATTTGACCTGGCTGAGGCATACCCTGCTCACAGCCAGTCTTCTCATGCACTGTAAATGCTTCCTGCTCTTCTCTCCAACCTCTGAACATTGAAGTGAGGTAGGGGTAGGTGTCTTGCACAGTGGTTAAGACACTACTTGGGACACCTGCATCCCGTATTCGGGTGCCTGAGCTTGTATCCTGGCTCTCCTTCTAATTTCAGTTTCCTGCTAATGCACACCCTAGGAGGCATCAGGTTTTGCACAAGTAGTTGGATCCCTGCTACCCATCTGGGAAATCTGGATTGAATTTTAGGCTCCTGGCTTGGATCTGACCCAGCGCTGGCTGTTACAGGCATTTGCCTTTCAAACAAAATTAAAACAAATAAAGGAAAAAAAATTTAAGGAGGAAATGATACAGAACTTGTTCCTTGGATCCTTTCTTTTACTATATTCTCTCCTTAGAGGAAGTTATTCAATGTTTGCAGTTTTATAAACTATTTGTTCAAAGATGATACCTCCCCAGTTTACATTTCCAGCCCAAATATCTCCCCTGAACTCTGTATATTCCAATTATCTACTCAGCATTGTAATTGGGGTGTTAGTAGTCATTCCAAATTAAAACGTGCAGCCCTAAGCTATTTTTTCCCAATCCTGCTCTTCACACAGAATTCCCCATCAGTAAATGTCAACTCTGTCTTTCCAGTTGTCAAGAGCGACTGCAGAATCATCTGTGACTCCACTTTCCCACATTCACTCCATAGGCAAATTTCCCTGGCTATGTCTTCAAAATATATCCAATTGCTTCTCAACTCGTCCACTGAATAGCTCTGGTCAAAGCCTGTGTGGTTATAGCAGCCTCCTCCTTAATTCTATCTCTGCATTACATGGTCTCAATGCAGCAGCCAGAAATTCTTTTCCTATGTCTTGCAATATCCTACTGACCATTACTTAAAAATCAGCATGGGGCAGGGGTTTGACCTAGTTACCCATATTCCCTAGCAGAGCGCCTGTGTTGAGACAGGGTTCTAGCTCCTGACTCCAGCTTCCCACTGGAGTTCTGACTCAAATAATTGGTTTCCTGCTTCCCACATGGGAGACCTAGATTGAGCCTTTGGCTCCTGGCTTCAGCCTCAACTTAGTCCTGGCTGTCACAGGCATTTGGAGGAATGAACTAGTGGATGGTAGCTCTCTGTCTTTCTCACTCTGTCTCTCTGCCTTTTAAATAAACATAAATAAATAAAAATTAACTTGTGGGAAGAGATATTCGTGCAGAAAGCAGATCATAATGACCTGCAACCTAAATTCATTGGAAAGCAAGATTACATAGCAACAAATTAGTTCATTAATGAGAAGTATAGCATATTGAAACTAATCAGAACCTTGCAAATCAATCAGTTCTAGGTTCCCATCCTGTTGGTACAGTGAGTGCTGTGGACAGAGCAGGGCTCAGGGCTATTACTTCTCCAGTGTCAGGATCCATGAATTTTTTTCAGAATATCTTCCAGATTATAAATGTTCCCCCTATGTCTGCTGATTTTTTTCCTTCAGGTAACTGGTTAATTACAGAACTTACGCAGTTCAGCTTCATGAAAGGATCTGTTGTTTGTAACTTGAGTTTCAAAATGAAGTGCCAGAGCTAAAACACTGTTTTCTGTGACTTGTAATTCTGTTGAATTTTGAGATCATCTAGGGAGTGAACTCATGTTGTTCTCCTCAAACTGTGTGAAGAGTTTTCATTGTCAGAACCCGGGCTCCGCCCTCGCCCTTGCTGGCTGTAAGCAGCAACGATGCCAAAGCCACCATGGTTACACTGTGCTGGGAGTTCTCCAACGCGAAACTTGGCTGGGTGAACTCTGTTCCTCCTCTCCCTCAACGGAGGCTATATTTGGAGAACCAGTTTACCCTGCTCTTCTTTGGATTTTTTGTACTTATTTTTTAACAATTCTTCCCCCTTAATCATGCCTGCCTTGATATTAAGCTTATAATATAGCATATACATGGATATTCCTACTTAAATGATGAGTGCTTAGACTTCTAAGAGTTAAGTAGGTTACTTATAGATGTAGACATTGACAGAATTGTAGATATAGATTATTAATCGCTGCATTTGACTGACTGACTTTGTTCTTTGCAAGTTCTTTACCTATGTTTACTCTATTGATGGCAAAGATTAACTGGTTTCATTCAGTTTTTCATTTTGAGATTATATCACTCAGGACTGTTGTAACATTAAACATTACTTTTTGTAAAGCTATGTTAAAGTACAGAGTCAAAGCACTGGCGTTATGGTATAGCAGGCTAAGCCTCCACCTGTGGCGCTGACATCCCAAATAGGCACCGGTTTGTGTTCCAGCTGCTCCTCTTCCGATCCAGCTCTCTGCTGTGGCCTGGGAAAGCAGTAGAAGATGGCCCAAGTGGTTGGGTCCCTGCACCCATGTGGGAGACCTTGAGGAAGCTCCTGGCTCCTGGCTCAGCTACAGTCACTGTGGCCATTTGGGGAGTGAACCAGTGGATGGAAAAGCTTTCTCTTTGTCTCTGCCTCTCTTTGTCTGTAATTCTGCCTCTCAAATAAATAAATACATATTTTTAAAAAAATTACAGTTAATATGGGGCCGGCACCATGGCTCACTTGGTTAATCCTCTGCCTGCAGCGCTGGCATCCCATATGGGCACCGGGTTCTGGTCCTGGCTGCTCCTCTTCCAGTCTAGCTCTCTGCTGTGGCCCGGGAGGGCAGTGGAGGATGGCCCAAGTCCTTGGGCCCCTACACCTGCACGGGAGACCAGGAAGAGGCACCTGGTTCCTGGCTTTGGATCAGTGCAGCACCGGCCATTTGGGGAGTGAACCAATGGAAGGAAGACCTTTCTATCTGTCTCTCTCACTGTCTATAACCCTACCAGTCAAATAATAAGAAAAAAAATTACAGTCAATAAGTAGTAAATAAATTTATTGAACCTAGTAGAGTTCAATGGACAGCTACTATTTGCTACCACCACTATCATCAATATCATCATCATCCATCTCTATTTTGTTCCCTCCTCAGGTCATTCCCAGTATAGTATGTTGACTTCTAAAATTTCTGCACAAATGACCCTCATAAAATAAATTCAGTCTTGAATTATCTATCTTAACTTATAGTCTTGATAAAATCCTATATGTGTAGTGTTTTCTTCTTAAATTTACTGCTAAATTTACTGTAATTAGGCAAGTATTTTTCAAAATGTGGTCCTTGAATCACTGCATCATCATCACCTGGAAGGAAATAATGAGGGGTAGTAGCCAACATTTTAGTCAAGGATCCAGGAGATTGCTTTGTGCACCCACACGGGAACTAGTGTGAGTCCACTTATAATCTACTACTTCTTCAATGCTATTACTTTTTCCAGTTAATTTTGATGATGAAAATGAGATTTATCCCAGTGCATACTTAAAGTAATCCACATTTTCACAATATAATGCCCTAGAATCTATAGAACATGATAAATGCATATCTGATGCAGTCAACTCTATTTACCAAAGTTCATGTGTTAGAAACTTGATACAGGGCCAGTGTTATGGCGAAGTGAGTTAAGCCACTGCCTGTGATACAGGCATCTCGTATGGGTACTGGTTCACACCTCTGCTACTCCACTTCCCATCCAGCTCCCTGCTAATGGCCTAGGAAAGCAGCCCCCCTACCCTCCCTCCCACCCACACTCCCACCCTTCTTCCTCCTCCCTTTACTATTCCCATTCTTATTTTTTACAAAGATATATTTTCAATTAACTTTATACACATAAGATTAGCCCAAACCTAAATAAAGATTTCAACAATGGTATGAGAAAAAAAAAAAAAACCTGTTTCTGAATAATCGAGACAAGGGCTGTTCAAAATCTATAGATTATCTTTTAGGTGCTCCATTAGTTATGACAGATCAGGGAGAACACACGGCATTTGTCTTTTTGGGACTAGCTTATTCAAACAAGTATAATGTTTTCTAGCTGCATTCATGTTGCAAATGAGAGGATTTCTTTTTTTTTTTACTGCTGTATAGTATTTTTTACTGCTGGTGTTCATATCCCATAATTTCTTTGGCCAGTCTTCAGTTGACAGACATCTTGGGACTAGATGAGTAATGAGACTAGATTTTTCTAGTAGTTTATGGAAATCAGAATTGATCATTTATAGCCAGATTTTGTATTTCAAAAACACAGTCATTAAATATCTTCCAAGTCACAGAGGAGACTCTTGTGCTGGATGCCAATGGACATAGGAAAAAAGATGCTTTAAAATAGATAATGAATCATTTGCAAGATGAACTATTAGTATTACTGATTAGATCAAGTACCTTCATCACCAAAGTATATGTTTCTCTTGGTTGCCTGTACTCAAGTGATATTAAGTATTTATAAGTGAAGACCAGTGAAGCATTATACTAAGTCTATAATTACAAAGCTAATTGGACTTTTCAGACCAAGAAGAAATAATATGGCCTTGGATCCACAGAATCTTACATCTGGAAGGAATCTAGATAATTTCCAGTCCAACTTCTCATCTGGATTAGAATATTTCAGTATAAATATCTGAATACGTTAGAAATTCCTTGTATTTATCTATAAATATATCATGTTCTTTCAACAGTCATCAAAGTAATTCATTGGTTCAAACTGCCAAGTCTATTTTTTTTTCTCCTGGTATTTCCTTTCCTAAAATATCAGATCCCATCTATTTTCTTTGCCATATTGTCTCTGAAAAGTTGTGTATTGTTCAGTTAGTTCCCAGATACTTCTCAGTCACTAATACAGAGCCTCCCCAGGCTTATAAGATAGCCCTTATTCAATATGTATTACTTTCTTGGGAGAATTATGTAAGTTAATTATATAAATTATATTGACAAGAGAGGAAGTCATATTGTTCTAGAGGTGGAAATTTTTTTTTTAATAACATCAAGGGAAGAAGAGTAACAATTCCCCTCCTGTGCCAGGCATCATCTGACCGTCAGGTTAAGAGATTGTTCAGAAACGATCTTTGGAGCAGAATACCACACTTGCTTAACATATTTCCTTACCCCTCAAACCTGGAATTATCTGCAAGTGCAGTGGAAGAGCAGAAATAGAACTGTAGCTACTAGTTCCACTTTTTGAGACAACACTTTTGGGGCAGGGAGCTATCCAAGACAAAAGGAAGGAAGAGATGGCCCTCTAATAGCACCTGTTATAAATACTGTTTAGCCACCGTTTTAATAAAATCGTAGTCATTCTTCTCCAGTTCACCAAAACAGAACAAAGGTGCCTCAGGAGCCTTGGCTTCACAAACATGCTATTACAGGATGGAGGAAAACTGCTCTGCTATTGCTATTTCATATCCTTTCTGGGTGAAAGTAAATAAATAAACACTTTAAAAATAATAGATTTCTGATCATCTGAATTGTAAAACTAGTATCTCATCAACAAGTTGAATCTTAATTGAGAAATGAAAAATTATTTTTATTCCAGGATAATTATTTTCCAAGAAAAAGTTTGCCAAATAAACAAGTGTTATCAGTGATGTATTATAATGACCACTTGTAAATTCATTGTTGAATGGAACCCTTATATCTACATAAGATACAAAGCTATGCAGTTGACCATTTAATAATGTGATTAAGCATCTGAATCTCCCAAAAGAAACTTGGTAAGAACTGCTTTTCTTTCACCTTATTCCTCATTTACATCCTTACTAATAAGGCAGAGGATTATCTTTTGCCATTGGATTACAGTGTGGTGATCAGTATAGACTTCAAAAGAAAACTCTCTTGGCCTAGAGGAATGAAAAGCATTGGATCAATAGGGTGAATACAGTTAGTTACTGTGCAGAGGGGACAAGACTTCACTGCCAAATTGTTTGTAACTGCACTTATGTTCTGGTTGCAGGAGATGACTGAACAAGAAAACACAAATGTCAAAAAAAAAAAGAAGGTGTAGGAATTTAGCCCAGTGCAGAGCCCTGAGTTGAGAGAGAACCGACACAGGCAGTAGAAGCACTAACATGCTCCCACTTACCTAGTTCACAGCAGCTCCTGGTCTTGCTCCTGCAGACCACATGCTCCGCTCTCTGACCCCATGGCCTCTCCTTCCCAATACTTTCCTCAGTTGACAAAATCCCTAGCAAATTCATAGGTTAAAGTATTAGCAACTTTCCTAATGCTTTCTGCCAAGTGTACTAGGACCCTCCTAGGATGTCTGTCAGCTGATCTAGTGGATCCATCACCAGTCTGCTTCAGCTCCTTTGCTTATCATTTCAACAGACTGACCAGTCCCTGAACAAGTACAAAACCTGCAATCTCCCCTAAATAGCTGCTCATTAGGATGTCATCCTAGCAGACAGTACCAGCCAACCTGAGCACTTAGGATGCCGATGATTCTCTTCCCTGACCTCCAAACAGATAGAGAAGAACTAGTCTTGCCTTCAAGATGCTTTGACGTCATGGACAATCTAAAATAGACAATTCTGACTTAGTCCATTTTCTGTTGCTATAATAAAATACTTGAAGTCAAGTAATTCATTAAAAAAGTGACTTATTTCTCACCATTCTGGAGGCAAGAAGTCCAAGGTCAAGAGGCCACATCTGGTGAGGGACCTCTTGAGAGTGGGGACTCTGCAGAGTCCCAAGTTTGGCACAGGGCATTACGTGGTGAGAGGGTTCACAAGAGCCAGCCAAAGTGGCTTTTATAACAGACCTACTCTGTGATAGCTAACCCATTTCTTCAGGAACCATTAATCCATTAACCCATGCATAGAACAAAACAATCAGGAGGACAGAGCTCTCAAGACCCAATCACCTCCCAAAGGTCCCACCCTTTGCAACACCATTAGCATAGGACCTTGGAGACTAAGCTCTCAACACATTGATTTCCAGATGATACGCCCACACCATAGCACTGACATAGCTTGAACAGAATTGCACAGTAGCACGTCAATCATTGCAAATTGTTTCAGACATGATAGTACGAAACAAAATGGAAATAATAAAAACATTTACAATAAGGAGTTTGTTAGGTGAGTTACAGCACATTCATGTGCGAGAATATTATGCAAATATAAAAATTATGACAAAGACAGGAAATTATTGATATGGAACTATAACTAAAATAATAAGTATTGCACACTACAGTTTTTGGTCTAGAAATATTTATGTACATAATAAAAATATGGAAGTATGTAGAATGAGATATTAACAGAGGTTATTTCTAGGAATGGTTGTGTGGGTGATCCTTATTTCCTTTATGTTTTTCTATATTTTCTGTTTTTTTCACTTTGTATATATTTTATTATAAAATAAAAAATCAAAATATTTTAAAATAATTATAGTCAGGGAATTAATGGTAGATGGTTTTCTGGATGAAGAAATCAAGCATCACTTGATTTTTGAGAGAACTGATGACTACGGATTGGAAGAGAAGCAAGTGGGAAAAGCTTAGACAGGAAGACAATCATGCAAGTAGGAGAAACTACTACTTGAATGTTAGGAAATGAAAGTTGAGTGTTTGAACGGAAGCTGGGAGAATAAAGGAGTTCCTTCAGTTTGGATCCTCCAAGCTTCTGGAGATGCTTTTCCTACTACCTGGAACATCAACTGATGAAGACATTCTTCAAGATCTAGCTGGGATAACTTCCTCTATGACACCTCCTTTGACTCTGGCTTTGTATTTTGTCCCCACTGTGCCCTATCCATGCACAGAATACATTGTATTGTTGTACACAACACATTGTATTGCATTAATTGATTTTTAATTTGTTTAAGCCATATCCTAAACAGCAAGCTCCAGTAGGGTAAGGGATATACTTTTCTTCAACACAATCTTGCCATATAACAGATGTTTGTGCAGGATAGGTCTGAACTGATATTAATTGAATTTAAATCATTTTGGAGAAGTATTGGTTAACAGAGTGTTATATTTGGTAGTATGCATAAACAGAGGTTTTAAGCATATACTTCACTGATGTATGAGGATGGTTTTTCTAGAAGATGAAGAAAGCAAGCATTACTACTCTATCAACTGTGTTCACCAGAGACTAGAGTAGGCAGTTTTAGAGAGACTCTCAATGTACAATGTTCGATGGTACCAAACATTATCCATATAGCAACCTGCCAAAAGGGCAAAATTTTTTTATGTATTGCAGGTTGTAGATTCCTGTTACAGAGAGAAGAATGGGTTGACCGCCACTGTTGAAAATATTTTCAACAAATTACTTTGATATCACAAAACTCCAATCTCATGCCCACAAGCCTGGACCACAATATATGCTGCATTTTTTCAACTTCTGTAATAGTCTATTTTTTCCTATAACATCTAATTTAGGAAATAATGTGAACAAAGAATCATGCATACTGACTTAATGAACAAAATGTTTTTTAAAATTGTCAACACAGTTCCATCAGATCAAGTGCTACTCAAAGCTCTACCAAACTTTTTTTATCCATTATATTCCAAGAAATGATATTTCATTAATTCTTGTAGTCTTTAAAGATTACATATTTGATCTAATTCTACTCAAGGGGAAATAGTTCTGCCTGTAATCCCTTCCAAAGAGATAGTTTTGTTTAAACTGGACTATTTTAATACAGAATTACTAAGGTTGAGAAAGTTCAAACTTAACCCAGTCCCTTTTTCTTTAGTTCTTCATTGTATTTTGTTGCACATTTTGCTAGTAGGAAAAAAAGTACTAATTTAATCACTCCACTTAACAAGTGAGTTTTCATTCTGTTCACGTCCTTTTCCACTGCAGGTATGAAGTTAACTGACTTTGTAGCCATCCAAAACCAATGACAGGTGTGTGGGGGTTTACAGAAATTTCTCAAAAATTCCTATAAGGGGAAAAAAGTGCAACCATTTCTTGAACATTGTATCAGTTCTTAGGAACCATGACCTAGATATCAGCAAAATGGGAAAGTCTTTTCTCTTACTGGAGGCAGATTTACTGTGGACAAACCCTTATTCATTATTCAGTTTAAAGATGTGAACCAATTTTCTGTTTAGCAAATTTCATCTAAAAATTAAAATATATTTAACTAAGGTTTTTTTCCTATAGTTTGGAATTATTTTATTCACATTGAAAGAAAGAAATAAAATAAAACCCCTTCATTATATAAACAAAACTCACAAACTATCAATAGTCTGCTATAAAGAGAATGATTCTCAGTGATGATTTTGCTTGTGGTATTATCTGCACAACAGGAAAATGCAGAAACAAGGTGGATATCAATATTTATTGGATAGATTTTAAAGTAATAATTCCTATTTTTTTTTTTTTGACAGGCAGAGTGGACAGTGAGAGAGAGAAATGTCTTCCTTTACCATTGGTTCACCCTCCAATGGCCACTGCGGCCAGCGCACCACGCTGATCCAATGGCAGGAGCCAGGTACTTATCCTGGTCTCCCATGGGGTGCAGGGCCCAAGGCTTGGGCCATCCTCCACTGCACTCCCTGGCCACAGCAGAGAGCTGGCCTGGAAGAAGGGCAACCGGGACAGAATCCAGTGCCCCATCCCTGGTATGCAGGGATGGTTCAATATTCAAAAGTCAATCAACGTAATCCAGCACATTAACAAATTGAGAAACAAAAATCATATGGTTATCTCAATAGATGCAGAGAAAGCATTTGACAAAATACAACACCCCTTCATGATGAAAACCCTAAGCAAATTGGGGTTAGAAGGAACATTCCTCAACACAATTAAGGCAATCTATGATAAACCAAAGGCCAGCATCATATTGAATGGGGAAAAGTTGGAGGCATTTCCATTGAGAACTGGCACCAGACAGGGATGCCCACTCTCACCATTGCTATTCAATATAGTCCTAGAAGTCTTAGCCAGAGCCATCAGGCAAGAAAAAGAAATTAAAGGGATACAAATGGGAAAGGAGGAAGTCAAACTATCCCTGTTTGCAGATGACATGATACTATATATAGAGGACCCAATAAACTCCTATAAGAGGCTACTGAAACTCATAGAAGAGTTTGGTAAAGTAGCAGGATACAAAGTCAACGCTCAGAAATCAACAGCCTTTGTATACACAGACAATGCCAGGGCCGAGGAAGAACTACTAAGATCAATCCCATTCACAATAGCCACAAAAACAATAAAGTACCTTGGAATAAATTTAACCAAGGAGGTCAAAGACCTCTATGATGAAAATTACAAAACACTAAAGAAAGAAATAGAAGACGACACAAAAAAATGGAAAAACCTGCCATGCTCATGGATTGGAAGAATCAATATCATCAAAATGTCCATTCTCCCAAAAGCAATTTACAAGTTCAATGCAATACCAATCAAAATACCAAAGTCATTCTTCAAATACCTAGAAAAAACGATGCTGAAATTCATATGGAGAAACAGGAGACCCAGAATAGCTAAAGCAATCCTTTACAATAAAAACAAGGCCGGAGGCATCACAATTCCAGACTTCAAAGCATACTACAGGGCAGTTATAATCAAAACAGCCTGGTACTGGTACAAAAACAGATGGATAGACCAATGGAACAGAATAGAAACACCGGAGATCAATCCAAACATCTATAACCAACTCATATTTGACAAAGGACCTAAAACCAACCCCTGGAACAAGGACAGCCTCTTCAACAAATGGTGCTGGGAAAACTGGATGTCCACATGCCGCAGTATGAAGCAAGACCCCTACCTTACACCTTATACAAAAATCCACTCAACATGGATCAAAGAACTAGAGTTGCGCCACGACACCATGAAACTAATTGAGAGCATAGGGGAAACCCTCCAAGATATCGGAATAGGCGAAGAATTCCTGGAGAAGACCCCACAGGCACGGGTAATCAAAGATAAAATAAACAAATAGGATTACCTAAAATTGAAGAGTTTCTTAACAGCAAAGGAAACAGTCAGGAAAGCGAAGAGGCAACCAACAGAATGGGAGACGTTATTCGCAAACTACACAACAGATAAAGGATTAACAACTAGAATCTACACAATGATCAAAAAACACCACAGAATCAAAACAAACAACCCAATAAAAAATGGGCCAAGGACCTTAACAGGCATTTTTCAAAAGAGGAAATCCAAATGGCCAACAGGCACATGAAAAAATGCTCAGGATCCCTAGCCATCAGGGAAATGCAGATCAAAACCACAATGAGATACCACCTCACTCCGGTTAGATTGGCTTACATACAGAAATCAACCAACAACAGATGCTGGCAAGGATGTGGAGAAAAGGGGACACTAATCCATTGCTGGTGGGAATGCAAGCTGGTAAAGCCACTATGGAAGTCAGTCTGGAGATTCCTCAGAAACCTGAACATAGCACTACCACAGGACCCAGCCATCCCACTCCTTGGAATATACCCAAATGGAATTAAAGGGGTGAAAAAAGCCATTTGCACCTCAATATTTGCTGCAGCTCAATTCACAATAGCTAAGACATGGAATCAACCTAAATGTCCATCAACGGATGACTGGATAAAGAAACTATGGGATATGTACTCTATGGAACACTATACAGCAGTAAAAAACAACGAAACCCGGGCATTCACAACAAAATGGAGGAAGCTGGAAAATATCATGCTGAGTGAAATAAGCCAGTCCAAAAGGGATAAATATCACATGTTCTCCCTGATCGATGGCAACTAAACGAGCACCTAAAATGATACCCATTGAAGTGAAATGGACACTATGAGAGACAATGACATGAGCAGCCCTTGTCTAGACTGTTGAGGAAAAACTTACTATTTTGTTCCTTTAGTATTTTTGTTGTTGTTGTTGTTGCTCGGTATGCTCTACACAAGACCACTGGTTGAACTCTGGAATCAATGCACAACCATTCTTAAGCGTTTAAAAATTAATAGGAAATTGATCTCTGTGGAACATGGGAGTGGGAATAAGAGAGGGAGGAGATATATAGGACGGCACATACTCACTCAGACCTACATCCAATGGTGGAACTGGAAATGTGCCAGGGGATTTCAACTCAATCTTACCAAGGAGGCAGGTACCAATGCCAGCACACTTGGTAAAGAGACAAATATAAATACACAACTGATCCAAAAGATAGGGTAAGTGTCGAAGAGATTACACAAATAAGACCAGTGTAAGCAAATAATGAAAGATAGAATCAAAAGGGTTGAGAATGATCCTGCGGGGTAAGCAGGTCACACAGCAGACTCATAGAATGGCAAATGCCCAAAACAGCACTCCTGTCTCAGAATCAAACCTTGGGACATTCGGATCTGACTAAAAGGTCCATGAGAGTCTCTCAGGCATGGAAAGCCATGACATGGTGGCAAAAAACAATCTAAATGAAGGATCCTGGTGAACAACACTCCAGCAGAAGGATCAGGCCTTCAAGGAGAGAGGCGCCTTTCTCTGAAGGGAGGAAGGAACCTTCACTGTGATATGGCCTTGACTAAACAAATTCAGAGTTGGTGAACTCAAGGGGCTTCCATAGCCTAGACAGCTCATAGCAAGAGTCTCGGGTGATTGCTGACGTCATAAATAAGAGTGCCAATTGTTAAATCAACAACGGGAGTCACTGGGTTCATGCTCCCCTCGCAGGATCTCTGTCCTTAATATGTTTATCTATGAAACTCAAAAACAACACTACTAGTCGAACAATACCCTATACCTGGTTCGGTTGTGTGAGTGCAACCTGTTGAAATCCCTGCTTAGTATATACTAAATTGATCTTCGGTATATGAAGGTAACCGAAAATGAAACGTGATGAAGGGGGGGGAGGGGAGAGGAAGTGGGTGAGGGGAGGGCCACGGGAGGGAGGGAGGTCGGGGGGAAGCCACAACAATGCAAAAGAAGCATTTTATATTCTACTTAAAACTATTGGTTGAGCTCTGTAATTAATACACAATTACTCTTAGGTGTTTAATTAATGCTATAACTAGTACTCAAATAGTATTTTACACTTTATGTTTCTGTGTGGGAGCAAAATGTGGTAATCTTTACTTAACATACGCTAAATTGATCTTCTGTATATAAAGATAATTGAAAATTAATTGTGATGTGAAGGGGAAGGGGAGAGGGAGTGGGAAAGGGGAGCGTTGTGGATGGGAGGGAAGACACGGTGGGGGGGGAGGAGGCTATTGTGGTCCAGAAGCTGTACTTTGGAAATTTATGCTCATTAAATAAATTAAAATAAAATAAAATAAAATGATACATACACAGCAAAATTAAATATTTCTAGATTTATGGTGCTTGAAAATAAACAGGAAAAAATTAATACCAAAAAAAAAAAAAAGAGTCCAGTGCCCCGACCGGGACTAGAACCCAGTGTGCCGGCGTCGCAAGGCAGAGGATTAGCCTAGTGAGCCGCGGCGCCGGCCAGTAATAATTCCTATTTTAAGTTTCTCTATTAACAGATAATGAGCCAAACTAAGAACATGATCTCCTTGGCATCTTTCTAACCATTTTACCTATTATAAGTCCCTTTCAATAACAGCATAGACACCAATGGACATTGAGTAGTATCCAGTATGCAAAAATTGTATTACTCCTTATTGTTTGCTGCTTTTCTTTTGGGGCTTTCAAAGCAGTTAATCCTCACTCCATCCTTATGAATCCCACCTCCTGGTAGGTGGACAAGTTGGGCTTGCACAGATTTAGACAGAATTTTACAGGCAAAAATCTGGTACCCACTGGAAATATTTGTACCTTGCTCTGGAAGTAGCAGAATTTAACCCTGTTCAATCACTTATTTTTCTTCCTAAGGGTTAAACTGGAAATGAGAGCAAATGGTAGACTACCCTGAATATGAAATGTTGAGTATTTGTTCCAAAGAATCTGCTCATCTGGAGTAATTGAGGCAGCTGGGGCTACAACTAGAGTGAAGAACAGAGGCAAGATTGCAGATCATGTCTTCAGTTTTTGCACAAGGGAAAAACATTTCAAATATCAGGTTGGATCCTCCTTGGAGTCTTGAATCCACTTCACATCCAAACAATATTAAACAAGGAGGAGTACATGTACTTCTTAGCATAGTCCACTTCCAGCAAGTGATGCAACGTACTCACGATGATCATGATAACTGAAATATTAAGTCAGTATGTGTCCCACACCTGCCTTGGAAGGAGAGTGCAGTTAATGCTGGGATACCTGACTGGCAACAGTATGGCAGAAAGTTCTTAAGATTATACACACATGGGGCTGGCACTGCGGAGTAGGGGGTAAAGCCATCGCCTGCAGTGCTGGCATTCCATATAGGCGCCTGTTAGAGGCCCGGTTGCTCCACTTCCCATCCAGCTCTCTGCTATGGCCAGGGAAAGCAGTAGAAGATGGCCCAAGTCCTTGGGCCCCTGAACCCATGTGGGAGACCTGGAAGAAGCTCCTGGCTCCTGGCTTCGATCAGCACAGCTCCAGCCATTGCGGCCAATTGGGGAGTGAACCAGTAGATGGAAGACCGCTCTCTCCTTCTCTCTCTCTCTCTCTCTCTCCTCTCTCTCTCTCTCTCTCTCTCTCTCTCTGCCTCTCCTTCTCTCTGTGTGTAACTCTTTCAAATAAATAAATAAATCTTTTTAAAAGAAAAGATTATACACACATGGGACTGGCACTGTGGCATAGTGGGTAAAGCTGCCATGTGCAGGTCCTGCATCCCATATGGGCACCAGTTCGAGCTGCTCCACTTCTGGTCCAGCTCCCTGCTAATGCACCTGGGAAAGCCAGTGGAAGATGGCCCAAGTACTTGGGTCCCTGCACTCATGTGGTAGATCCAGAAAAAGCTTCAGGCTCTTGGCTTTGGATCTGCTAAGCTCCATCCACTGCAGCCATTTGGGGAGTGAACCAGCAGATGGAAGATTCTCTCTCTCTCTCTCCCTCTCTCCCTCTCTCTCTCTGTAACTCTTTCAAATTAAAAAAAATCTTAAAAAGAAAGATTATACACACATCCATCATTCTCAGATTCCTTCATGGTCCCTGAATTTATGATGTTATTTCTCTTGGTAAACATCTAGGATTAGAATGGGTGGGTTACATATGTATATATTTAACTTTTGAGAAACCACCACACTGTTTTCCAAAGTAGTTTTCCTCATTTTATATTCCCACTAGCAACACAAGAGAGTTCCAGCTGCTCCACATACTCACCAACACTCAGCAAGTCCATCATCTCTCATTTCAGCAATCCTGGCAGGTATGTACTGTTATCTCATAGTTTTGATTTTTGTGTCTCAAATGACTAATGATGTTGTACATTCTTTTTCACGTACTTACTCGCCATTTTTTTCCTCTTTGGTGAATTATCTAATCTAGTCTTTTGCCCATTTTCTATTCAGGTTAATATTTTCCTTATTATTGATGTTTGAGAGTTCTTTACAAATTCTGAGCATAGGTTCTTTAAATGTTTCTTTCTTCAATCCTTTCTTTAATAACTTCACAAACTGATTCTAAAACTCATGAACACAATATACACAGAATAGCCAAAACAATCTTGAAAGAGAAGAGCAAAGATCAATGATTCAACACTATCTGATTTAAGACTTATGATAACTACAGTTATCAACACAATGTGGTTGTAGGGTAAAAACAGAGAAATAGAGCAATGGAACAGAAGACAGAGGCCAGAGACCAGAAAGAAATTATTGACAAAGATCTAAAGGCAGTTCGGTTGGGAGAGGCTTAACAAGGGTGACAGAACAATAGGATCTGCAGATGCAGAAACATTAACATCATATCATGTTCTACAGAGAAAAATAACCTCAAAATGGATCAGAGACCTGCACATAGTACAGACAACAAGGAATAGCCATGTAATTTTTGGATTCCAATGCAATGATGAAAATGTAGTTTTCAAGTTGAACAATTTCTAAGACTTTCAAGACAACAGCAGAGGCCGGCGCTGCAGCTCAACAGGCTAATCCACCACCTATGGCGCCGGCACGCCGGGTTCTAGTCCCCCGTCGGGGTGCCGGATCCTGTCCCAGTTGTCCCTCTTCCGGTCCAGCTCTCTGCTGTGGCCCGGGAGTGCAGTGGAGGATGGCCCAAGTCCTTGGGCCCTGCACCCACATGGGAGACCAGTGGAAGCACCTGGTTCCTGCCTTCGGATCAGCGCGGTGCACCGGCCACAGCGCACTGGCCGCGGCGGCCATTGGAGGGTGAACCAACGGCAAAAGGAAGACCTTTCTCTCTGTCTCTCTCTCTCACTGTCCACTCTGCCTGTCAAAAAAAAAAAAAAAAAAGACAACAGCAGAGTATTAAACCAAGTGCGGGGCTCTTCTCAGTACAGCACTCAACGTAACTGCACAGCTTGCATGCCATGAAACCAGCCCTGCCTAAAAATTATAAAACCTTCAGGGAGAAGGCTGTTGTTACCTGGCATTATGAAAGTTTTCTTATATCCAATGCCAAAAGGATAACTCATAAAAGCACAAATTGATAAACTGGACATCATCAAAATAAAAAACCTCTGCTCTCAAAAATGATTAAGCAGATGAAAACAACAAACTACAGACTGGGAGATAACATCTGCTAAAATTATAATAAATTTCAACCTCATTTGCCCAATATGTGTCAGACGCTATTCTAAGAACTTGTTACAATTTTTCACATACCAATGGTCTCCAAAAAGTTCATGGGAAATATACATTATTGTTTAACTCCATTTTCCATGAACTTTTTGAAGTACCCTCATACAGCTCAAATCATTTATGCATACAATGAGGCACCTCATAATGATGTTTTGGTCATCAATGGATCACATAAACAACACTGATCCTATAAGATGACAATGAAGCTGAAAAATTGCTGTCACCTAGTGACATCATAAAGTCTTAACACAATGCATCACTTTCGTGTCTGTGTGATGTTGGTGTAAATACACCTATTGTACTGCCCATTGTATAAAAATAGAAAGTATAGCACCTGCAGTTCCATACAGTACATAACTAGTTCATAATGATCATGAATGGCAATACTGCTGGTTTACATATTTACTGTACTACAATTTTCATCATTATTTTAGAATCTTCTCTTTCAACTTATAAGTAAAAAACTTTAACATAAAATGCTGTGCTGTGATACCCAGGCACCAGCCTCATACATGTGGTGATTAACAATCAAGGGTGACTATGCTGAGTGACTGACCTACACCATCTAGGCTTGCTTACGTGCGCACTGCGATGTCCCACAACCACCAAATCCCTGAATGGGGATTTCCCTGAATACAGCCACATCTGTATGACACTTAACTGTACTTATGTGTCAATCTCACAAACACCTTATAAAATAGACATAATTTTTATCCTCATTTCATAAAGGAAGGTACAAGAATTTAAGTTTAATGACCAAAAGAAGTAGCAAACAAAGAAGACAAAATTGGAGTCCCCACTGTCTTACTTCACAGATCACCCTCTTCCTACCTCCTAAAGTAAGAACAAATGCCACTTCTTTCTTCCCATTTTCTGTTAGACCTGAGGGATGCTTCTTAAAAGCCAGCTACTTCTTATTTAAACAGACTCTCTTTTAAAACCCCTGAAAAGGCCTTTTTGACAGTCACCTCTGCCCAGCCATGTTCAGTATATAATGTCCTCTTCCGACAAGCATTCTCCAAGTCCAAGCAAACCAAAAGGTTATCATTGTTTCCGGGACTGGTATCAGCAATCCAAGGGTAGCACAAGTAAGTTTGTTACGCTTAGTGCCTGATAACACAGCCTTGAGCTTGAATTGCCACATGCCCAATTTGCTGTTGGAGCAAGGGACATTCCTGCTGCAGAGTACATAGTGATTTCTTAACACCTTGGAAGAATGCATGTGCCTCCTTCAGTGACCACGTACATCTACAGAGCGACCAAGGCATGGGAACACTGATATTTTCTCTGTGAGTACGAGCCCACGCAGCTTCCTGGCAGACCATGGAGAAAGAAATCTCAAGTCCTAAAAAGGCACTGGGTTGAATAGCACAATACGCTTGGATACCCTTGCTTCGTGTAAACACAGGGTGACTGTGAATTCTAAGAGCCTGGGTATTGCAATTTAGCATGGGTCTGATTTGCATCCAGAATGCATCCTGAGGGAGGCTACAGATCACTTTGTATGGAGGAGGGGCATACACAGAACTCTGGTCACCAAGGTTTCCTAGCAATTCCTCTATGAATGTTCTACCCCAAGTTCCCATTGAGAAAATTTTGAGAGTGTCTAGCACTTTGATCACCATGAGCTTCGGGTTTGTCCAATGTATTTTTCCAAGTGTAAGTGAAGCACAGTGAAAAAGAGTCATAGGAAACCTAAATTTCCTTCTGGGCACAGTAGAAATAACGTAGCTTGGAAGGTTTACCCACAATCTGGTAACAGCTAAGTAAACCCAGTGCTGTCAGTACAAGCACTCTTTTCTGACTTCAGCTTTGACGTCAAGGAAGTGTCTATGCTTAAGTACACAGAAACATACCTTTCACAGTCCCTGGGACCCCAATTTCATGTCCAGAAAGAACAGGACCCTCTCCTCTGTTCCCATTGTATAATGTTTCATGTAGCACATTTTTTTTTTTTTTTGGTATCTTTGTATTTTCCAACCTTCACATTCATACATACAGTGTCTCTATGTATTCTGCCGGCAAGAGTTGGGGGTCACATTTTTGGGGTGTTCTTGCTCACCTGACCAAAGTACATTCCTTTGCACATCCCCCACATCCCTACAGTAACTCAGCTTAACTCTAAGCCAGTCACAAGGAGTATCTCCAATAAAACCTGAAACTTTGGCCCTTGGCAATGGCCACACCTAGGGTGTGTGCGCTCTGTGATTTAGCAAAGTCCAGAAAGACAGCTATGATGGTTTCTTTGTGCCACATACATAAAACTTAAATTTAATGTTAATCAAGTTAAGATACAGAGAGTTTTGAAATGCCAGTATGCCCTGGGCATATTAGATTAGTAAGATTTTACCAGGAAGATAAAAATCTTGGATTTAAAAAATTTTTTTTTTATTTTTAAAATTTGTTAGGAATGTTTAAACTCTAGTGAAGAGAAAATCTGACAGAACAACACATCTGTACATTTATCACCTGTTCTGACCTGACTGGTTCTAAAATAATAGTTTACACTCACTAGCACTTCCTCTTCCAACTTCCGTCTAACCATCATGATATTCTGTGTGTTTCTATTAAAAACATATGCAGTTATGCCTGCCTTTAAAAGCAAGGCTTTCCCTTGGGTTTTATAATTCTGATTTTCTTGATCATGTGTATGGAGACCCTCTATGGACGCACATTAAGTAGATGAGAATGTCACTTCTTTCCAAATAATTGTTAGAGGCAGTCATGTCTAAGGACTGGGGAAAGGAGGACTGTTGCATCTGCCTGAGAAACCAGCTCCCCATTTCATCAGGAAAAAGGAAAGTGCTCAGTGGAACAGTCATGAAGTGCCCACGTGGCCTCACAAGATACCTGCCTGGTGCGGGTATTTCAGTTCTGGGAAGGGTGGAGACAGGGAGAAAATGAAGTCCACACTGGAAGGCAGTAGGAAGAAATGAGGTCCGTGTCTCTTCCTCTCAGTTATCTGAGGCTGAGGCACCAGTCCACGTCAAGGAAGAAAATTCTTGTGTTAATTCACCTAGAAGCGACGTCTGGGGTGGGAATAATTGCAGGTTGGAAGCACTCAAAATTCAGTTCCCCACTGCCTAGGAGTTTCTAAGCTCATGTCTCACCTGAAGGGCTCAGTTTCTCCCTGAAGTGCCCACACAATACCCCCACCAGAGTTCACTGTCAGTTTTATTTTGAATCCTCGAAGGACAGCTTTTCTATCAGAAATCCAATACAAAAATCGCCTTTAATTAAAAACGCCTTTCTGCAGGGTGGGGCCCACGCAGGATCTCAGACACAGGAAGTGTGAAATTTAATGCTTTGTTGCCCAGGAGAAGACCGAGGGTTCTTATCACCTTATTTAAAGCGGGGTGCGCTAATACGTGACGCGGTGCGTTAATGGCCTAAATGAAGGCCCAGGTATGAATTTTACATAAAACGGATTAATAGTATATGTCATAGTGGAATTTTAAATACTCCGTGTCCATGCATTTTTAATCTCTACGTGCTCTACTTTCCTGTGCAAGGCAACCGCTTTTCTTTAGCTCACTTTTGCATCTTGATGAGGAAAAGAAAAAAGAATCTCACCACGTTTGGGTCGTATTTAAAGATCCCTTTACGAAAAACTTGCATTCGATTCGGCACGCCTTTCCTTTCTCCTTCGCTAAGCTTTAGCATTTTTTTTTTTAAGAATACAAGAAGGCTACACATTTCCATCCCATCCTTGTGGTTTCTGCAATTGTGAAAAGGCGAACCATGCAATAGGGGTGAAATACCGAAGAGAACGAACACGGGTCTTTCTCAAGGTACTGACAGGCCAGGGACCCAGCGGCGGCCGGCGCAGGGTCCCCGCGAGCAGCGCTACTGGGGGTGTCCGGGTGTCCCCGCGCTCCCCCGGCGGCCGAGGCCGGCGCGGAGCGAATTCCAGCCACACATTCCCGCAGTTCTTCGCAGGAACTTCGCTCTCTCCCCCCGCCCTCGCAGAGCACACCCCAGCCCGGCCCGACGCCCATCCAAGCGCTTCCCTCCGCGCCCCGACCCCACAGCGTTGACGGCATGGAGGGCCCTTCCCATTGGCCGGAGCGTCACTCCCCGAGGTGGCACTGCCCGCCTGATTGGCGGGCCACTCCCGGCCCCCCGCCCACCCCGGGGTGCCCCGCTCCCCGCCTCCCAGCACCGCCCGCGTCCCCGCCCGCGCGCCAGCCCGGCTCGGCTCGGCTCGGCTCGCGCTGCGCCCAGGCCGGCGCGCTGGGCCCGCCCCCGGGCGCGCGGCGCTATAAAGACAGCTGCGCGGCGGGCTGGGCCGGAGCGTAGTGCAGGAGGCGCGGCCGGCGGTCGGCTCCGGGAGTCGGCTCCGGGAGTGGGGCGGCGGAGACCCCCCCCCCACCCCAGACCCCCAGCACTGGCTTAGCGGGAGCTCGGAGGGGAGTGACCAGGGCACTTTCTTCCGCTGCTTTTGATTTTTCTTGCCTTTCGCTTTGGGCCGAGGGTTGCCCACTGAGCAGAGATCCCCCGGAGCGACCCTCCCCGTCAATTGTTGGAGCGCCGGGCGCGCCGCGGGTGCCCGAGCGCACCGGGAGCCGAGGCAAGGCGGGCCCCGAACCTGCCTGCGCGCCTCTCCTCACCTCAGCGGGTCCGCCTGCGGAAGGCGCGGGGCGCAGGGCGCGCGCGATGAAGGCGGTGAGCCCCGTGCGCCCCTCGGGCCGCAAGGCGCCGTCGGGCTGCGGCGGCGGGGAGCTGGCGCTGCGCTGCCTGGCCGAGCACGGCCACAGCCTGGGCGGCTCGGCGGCCGCGGCGGCGGCGGCGGCCGCGGCGCGCTGCAAGGCGGCTGAGGCGGCGGCCGACGAGCCGGCGCTGTGCCTGCAGTGCGATATGAACGACTGCTACAGCCGGCTGCGGAGGCTCGTGCCCACCATCCCGCCCAACAAGAAAGTCAGCAAAGTGGAGATCCTGCAGCACGTTATCGACTACATCCTGGACCTGCAGCTGGCGCTGGAGACGCACCCGGCTCTGCTGAGGCAGCCGCCGCCGCCGCCGCCGCCGCCCGCGCCACCGCTCCACCCGGCCGGAACCTGTCCGGCCGCGCCGCCGCGGACCCCGCTCACGGCGCTCAACACGGACCCGGTGAGGGGGCCGGGAGGGCGGCGGCGGGACGCGGGGGGCTCCCCGCTCCTCGCGGTGGGGTGGAGGGGGGGGTCCGCGAGAATGACAGCCCCCTCCCTTCGGGCTCTCGGGCCACCAGCCACAGGCGGGGCTCGGCGAGCTCGGGACCCGCGCGGAGCGCATCGCGGGCTGTCAAGTGCACAGCCGGCTCGGGGAGGGCTCCCCGGGGCTGCAGACTTGGCTGCGCGCGCCAGGCTGGCCGCGGGGGACGCAGCCCGGACCGTGCGGGCTCGCGGCTGGCGCCGGCTAACCTTTGCCTTGGTGTTGCGTGTTGCCGTTGCAGGCCGGCGCGGTGAACAAGCAGGGCGACAGCATTCTGTGCCGCTGAGCCGCTCTGTGCAGGTGAGCGCGCCTTGTCCGTCCCGAGTGGCCGGTGGCCGGAGACGCCCGGCCCTGGGGGCTCCTTGGTCTGAGGGGAAGCGGGCCCCCTCTGTTCCCGCCACCCAGCTAGCGAGTGCACCCGCACTTCTCCTCGGGGTGTGTGCGTGTAGCTGGGGAGCTGTCCCTGTCCGTGCAGACGCGGCCGGCGGGCTCCTCACGTCAGCCCTGCGCCCGCAGCCGGGCCACCCTCGTGGGCGTGGACAGCGCCCCGAGGTCCCGCGCGCGCAGGCTGACGGCCACAGGGGGCTGGCGGCGGGGCGCGGGCGGCCGCAGCTGCGGGTGTTGTCCGACCCGCTGGTTTGTTTGGGGTTGTTGATCAAGCATGTCTTGAGTTTGGTCGGCGGCGCCAGGCAGTCTGCAGCGGGAAGGTTCACACACCCCCTCTATTCATTCCTCTTCCACAGGTGTGCGGCCGCCTGCGCCCGAGCCAGGCGCCTGCCCAGGGAGGGGGAAGAGCAGAAGTTGGTGGAAAAGCCGCCGAGGGAAGAACACCTCAGCCAGTCTAGAAAACGCTTTCATTCGTCATTCCAAGAGAGAGGGCGAGGGAGGAACAATTAAAACTCTCATCCTTTTTATTTTTTTTTTTTTTTGCACGTTCATAAACATTCTGCATAGGTATTCTCTTTCGTCTCTTCATTTATAACCGCTGTGAATTGTACATTTCTGTGTGTTTTGGAGGTGCAGTTAAACTTTTAAGTGCGACAGGACTGATAAAATAGAAGATACGAGTAAATCCGACTTTAGAAGCCTACTTTGTGACCAAGGAGCTCAGTTTTTGTTTTGAAGCTTTACTAATATACCAGAGCATTGTAGATAATTTTTTTTACATCTATTGTTTAAAATAGATGATTATAACGGGCAGGGAACTTTCTTTTCTCTGCAAGAATGTTACATATTGTATAGATAACTGAGTGACATTTCATACCATGTATATATAGAGATGTTCTATGAGTGTGAGAAAGTATATGCTTTAATAGACTACTGTAATTATAAGATATTTTTAATTAAATATTTTTTGTAAATATTATGTTGTGTGTTTTTTTTTAAACCTATGGGAATATTTCTTTTGGAAAATTATTTTTCAGCTCAGTTGCAGAGCTCTTGATATTTTGAATGTCTTTTTTTTTTTTTTTTTTTTTGGTTTGGCCTGGCTTTTAATTTGTTTTTGTTTTGCCCCGTATGGTAGATTCGGAAATAACAGTTATAGATTGAGGTCTTGCATGACTGCATGAGATGTTTAATCACAAAATAAACTCGTTCTGAGTCCATTCCAATGTGTTTTCTTTCACCTAGATTGAAGTCTTTGTATTTGAAGCATACGTGTTGAAAATATACATTATCAGGTGTTTTTTTTAAATACAGGGTTTTATAGTGTAAAAATATAAAAGTATGTGTTTGTGTTTTTTAACTGAGGTCAAAATGGATTCTGGGTGGTTTTAAATATAGGATGGGGAAATGCTTGGAGTTTACGAAATCTGTCTTCAAAGTGAAAACAAAAAAATGCTTATCACTCTTCATTTTACACTAACGCTTAATGTCACGATGTTTCATGTCTGTACAGATTATTTAAATCATTGAAATGAAAAATGTTCTCTGCTTGCAACCAAAGGACAAACTCTTGGAAATGAACACTTTCTGCCTTCCTTCTTCCAAAGAATATTAATAGGCAACAGTGGGAGAAAAAAGATAAAAAGGCGTAATGGCAAATCCTTCAAGCAGGGATAAAAGTCGATCTTCAAACATTAACTTAAGTAGACCAAAAATTCTGATGACTGCATCTAGATTATTTTTTTATAAAAATGATTTTCACTATAGCTATGTTAGTTACTGCTAAGCTACTGTCCAATCTCTTGTGATGTGTAACTTTTACATGTGAATATTAAAGTAGATTTATCTGTCTTGTACTGTGATTTCTGGTCTCATTTATTTAAAACCTGACAATTTTTTAAGACTCTCTTTTTAAGGGAAGGCATTGTTTTCTAGGTTAGATAGACCTATCAGGGGTTTCTGAACATTATGCATTTAATGTGGTGGGTACTTTACACACCAGTTAGATGGAATTTTTAGAGAGAATTAAGTAGGATTTAATTGGGTGCTTTGTAAATAGTCAGCTGTGTGTGTAACATGGTCTGTTTGATTTTTAAAGGAAAGGATTTGTTTCAGATTATACAAGAATAAAAGTGTTATAGACCCAGGGGACTTTTTATGAGGTCAAAATCAAATATTTATACGTATATGAGATACCGTAGTCCCGAGTTGTTGAAGTGGCAATGTCTCAACAGAAATGAACAAGAAGTAATGCTGGATTAGAGTCAATTGAAAGGTTTAAAAATCTGGTCCATCCACAACATGTTATCCCCTCAGCTCTGCCAGGTGACTGGTCTTCTGTATTTTTAGAATTTGATATATTTGGTGTTGAACCCTACAATGTCAAGATTGCTTTTTTAGATGAGGTCTGTTTTATTTTTGTTCATTCTTGTCACACATCATGAGGAAAACACCAGAACACTGCTGGAATTCCAAATCTGATTGCATTCTTTGTTATTAAAAAGGGCACAATTCCTCCTTTTTATTTGTCAGTTTAATTTCAGTAGAGAACAGGTCACATGTTCCCTGTTGGTTGGAATTGTGCCTCTGGACTGCCGAACCCCACCTATACCTTTGGATAGAGTTTAATTCTTGTACTGGTGGACCCTGAGTCTCAAGCAAATGGATAAACATTTTATAATTTTTACAGATAGATATCACTCCTTAGTTAATATATATTTGGGGCATGAAAATCTTCTAAAAGAAAAGTACTATAGTTAACTATATTTCAGAGACTTGGCATTTTCCTTTCAACCAGCATTTGATGTCTCTAAAGAAACAAGAGTCATTGTATGTTAAACAACAATAAAAAAATTATACACAGTTGTGTAAGATTCTACATTCTATTAAAATGTTGGCTGTGTCCTAAGCAAGCAACCAGATAAAATCATTTTGAGTCTTATCTAGGTTGTTCTAATTATTCAGATACTTGGTTTAACAAAGGAAACTGTCCAGACTTCTCTGGTCTTATTTGTAGGCTTTCCTTGTATTAGCACAACCAAAGAATGAGACTCATTCAAAACTGTCCCACAGTGGATGTTGTTTCTAAGGTTCCTACAAAAAATCCTGATGTTTTAGACATGTTGAAAAGAAAAAAAAAATACCTTTCCATTTCAAAGAACTAATATCCTTCGATATTGTGTAAATCATACTCAAGTTTACTGTCAATGCTTTAACTGCATTTTTAGAACTTTTAAAAATTTTGACCCCCCAAATGTATTGTATTAGACGCCTTCTATTACAATAAACCTTCACTGAGCAAAAGGTCCTGAAATTTGTGGTTTTTAATTGACTTACTGAGTTGTGCAATTTTTCAAGATCAAGAATGGGTCTCTTGATACATCACCTCAATTATTTACAGGGTTTCTTACCATGTGAGGGAAAATGTAGCTTCAAAATGGTGACAGGAACAGAAAAAAGTCTAGTTTGAATACTGAGGGAAACTCTCCTCCATATCTGCTAGGAAAGGAAGTAATAACCCTAAAGAAGACGGCAGGATGAAGTCCAGGGAAAGCAAGACCAAAAATAAATAAATAAAAATAAAAAAGGTACAAAATGCGGAAAAATTATTTTACAGTAGGGCAGAGCCAAATAAAACTGCTGCTGTAGCTGGTGCACTTTAATTATATACCTCTGTTAACCCAGATAGCCCTTGGGTCGTACCAGGGCTAAACACCCAACTCTCCAGGTTTAGGAGGGAGGGAAGTCTTCCATTGCTGCTTCTAAGTCCAGAAAATTGATTGACCTGACTCAGAATGAATCTTATTAGGGCTGCCCTCAGTAGGTCTTCTTCAGAGTCAGACAAATTCTCACAATTCCAACTCATGACATTTCACTAAATTATTAGTTTTATTAATTGGAACCGTTGCCCAAAAGGTTTTAGGTTTGTAATTTTATTTAGACTTCTACCTTGAGCACTGATTGAATGGATACTTTCAAAGATAAAACCCTTACAAAAGGGAGCTAATTTGTCCCAGGGAGACAATCTGAAGTCATATATCCTTAATTTAAAAAGTTCTCAAATTTTTAGCGAATTTTTTAAAGTATATTTTGCATTGAAGTGCCTACTTTATACTTATTCATTTCTTGGCTCATTCTGAGAAGTTTGGCCTAAGTGCTAAAACTAAGGTCTGAACCACATCACCGAACGTTTTCCACATTCACCAAAGCAAAGCATCTCACTAGTGCCCTGCTGAAGTTAGATCCATCTTGCATAAGGCTCCACAGTAAATTCACACATGGGATCTGAATAGAGAGCTGTAAAAATTGAAGTTAATTTGAAAAGCTCCTCTGAGTCCATAAGTGAGTAAACACATCAGTTTCTGGGGAAAGAAGAACTGAATGTGTTCCCTATATTCCACTGGCTACAATACGAATAAAGAGGATTAGAGCATAAAATGTTTGGGAAAAAAAAGACCTGAAATTTTCTCTATGAATCCACTAGTATTTGAAGACCTTTTTCCCAGTAAGAAACCTCGTACTTTAGATAGGAATTTTCTAAGAGATTACGTATGTATTGGCAAAATGTGTAAATTCCTGGAGAAATAGAACACCATTATTTGCTTTTAATCACTGTTCATCAACTCTTTCTTTATGATCTGAAATGTCTATCGGCATTTTTGGCAAGCATAATAAAGTTTTTAAATTTTTTTATTTCAAAAGAAGTTATTACAGTCCTCTAGTTTATACATATTCACAGAATGTTTCTTAAATATTTTAAACATTTGCTTAAATATTTAAAGTATTTTCTTAAATATTTACTACTTCCTTCATAAGTATTAGCAGTCAATTGACAGACTCTGTGTGTGTGTGTGTGTGTAGTAAAAATAGCCAATATAAGGAAAATAGTTTTCAAAAGGGATTTTCATTCTAAAAAGTAAGTAAGCTGTATTAACTTTTCTCCATTTTCTCTTTAAATCCCCAAATTGGGGATCTCCATAAAAAGGCACCTTATATATTTTTCTGGAGTGCTATAACCAAGCATGTGTGTTTAAGCAGGAAGAAGGATAGAAAATAGAGAACAGGTAGATCAATTGTTTATCATACCCTAGAAGTGGATGTTCACCTTGTGATTGATCTCAAGATAAAAAAGAGAAAAGGAAATATTTATTTGTATGTCAAACCTTAGAGAAAGCCAGGCAAACAGACATAAAGGTACAGAAAAAATTTATACCAGAGCAGGTGTTTGGCCTAGCACTTCAGACACCCAACATTCCACATGGGAATGCCTGGGTTCAATACCTAGCTCTGCTCCCTAGTCCAGCTTCCTGCCAATGCAGACCCTGAGAGATAGCTCAAGTAATTGGATTCATGCCACCCATGTGAGAGACCTGGATTGGGTTCTCAGTTTCTGGCTTCAGCCTGGCACAGCCCTGGCCTTTGCAGTCATTTCGGTAGTGAACCAGTAGATCAGAGCTCTGACTGTCTCTTTGTGTTTTTCTGCTCACTAATAAATAAGCAGAATTTTTTAAAAATGTATACTTGACTTCACCAATAATTCTTGCAAACACTTCTCATAGATGCTAAATCTGAATCTATGGCTGCAGTTAGGACAAAGTAGGTCCCTAAAGTTGGAAGGCCATGTAGGATTTTTTTTTTTTGCATGTCCCGTGATGCCCAACCAAAGCTTTGTCAAATATTTTTTGAGCTGATTGAAGAATGCCTCCTCCAGCCTCTTCTCAACCTCTCAGTTAAATCTCTCAGTTACTTTCTTTGCCTTTCATTTGTGTTGATCTCAATTAAACTTCAGATCATTATCTATCTGCCTTCCGGTCCTATCCACCTCTGAAAAGCAGCAGATTTGAAACAGGAGTTGTTGGTCTTCCCCACAAAAACCACTGTTTCTAGATTCCTTATGTTGATTGAATCCTCCCGGTTCACACTAAGGTCAGAATCCTGGGAATTGGCTGGGCTGGCTCTTGTTCCATTGTATTTAGTTGAGCCCAGAAATGCCTGCTGAAGCTCCATCAAATCCTCTCAGCCTCCTAACATCGAAGCTATTTCATCAGTGTATGGGCTCTGATTTGCATCTGGATTTGAGGTCACCTCCTAATCTGGTCTCCTTGTTTCATCTTCCTTCCTCCCTCCTTTCTATCTGCCACATGACTCTAACCACACCACTACTCAACAGTCACCCTCTGCTTGTGGAGAAGAGTCCAGCTACTTGGATCAGGATACAAAGCCCCTTATGACCGGACCTAAGCGTTCATCAAAAGTCACCCAATAGGCCTTTCTTTCACCTCCGGCTGACTTCAACCCTCCCCCACCTTTTTAAGACATTGCCACTGTACCTGGTTTTACATATATATATATATATATATATATGTATATATATGAAATGCAGATCAACAGAGAGAGAGGGAGATGCATGTGTGTGTGTGCACACACACACCCACACACACACACACAACCTGTCTGCTGGTTCACTCCCCAATGCTGGAAGAAGCTTGGAGCAAGGAACTCTATTCTAGTCTCCCACATGGGTGGCAGGGGCCCAAGAACTTGGGCCATTTTCTGGTTCCTTAGCAGGAAGTTGGATCAGAAGTAGAGGAGCTGGGGCTTGAATTGACACTAAGATATGGGATGCCAGTATCGCAAAGAGTCATTTAACCAGCTGCACCACAATGCCAGCCCCTCAAATACATATTTTGTACTTTAGCCACACTGACTATGATCAAAAAAATTGTATGGCAATTAAGAAGAGAGAAGCTTCAGGATACACATGGTTTGGTAGAGCAATGGAGGTAAGAGAGGAGGCAGCTAAACCAGCTGAGTTAACCTTCCCCATCTGTGTGTAAGAACTAACCAATCCACACCTAACATGCCATGCTTTCATGCCTCCTTCCATGGCATAGTACGTTATTCTTGCCTGCATCCCCTGACCTGCCACTCCTAGTCTTGCCTGTTGCTAGAACTAGCCTTTCTTCAAGACTCAACTGTTACCCCTTCTGAAAAATTATTTGACAGTTCTCCGGCTCACCCTCCAAATAGCCACACACACACCCATGTTATGTTAGAATTATTTTCACGTGACTCTATTCCTGGTAGACTCCTGACCTTCTGAGGATCCCAGACCACAAATACTAGAGGAGCATTCCTGTAATTCTCTGTGCCAGCAAATCTAGCAAATTCTTTGCAGCTCAAAACTTCAGTTGAGAGATTTCCATTATCTTTAAAAGCCTTTGGCTGCCTTAAACATGGAAAATAGATAAGCTGTGTGTTCTTGAGAATGAGGGAATGTGATCAGCCTCAGGCAAAGAGAGTTGAAAGCAGAGGCAGGAGAGAAGAGAGGCAGAGCAGATACTGAGTCCCCAGGAAAGAAAGGAGCACAAAGACACATCAGTGCCTGAGATGAAAACAGGACAAGGAGGGATGACTTTGGCTGATGTGGGGTGCGAGGAGTCTGGAGAAACACAGCGGGGCGGGGGGGGGGGGAGGGCAAGGAGTCTTGGGAAAAACAGTGCTGTCACATCTCTGGTGTCCCAGCATCTGTTCTCCTGGACTGGGGAAGTGGCATTGGATAAATCAGCCACAATAAACGCGGTGAATCCTCTTGAGTCAGCCCTGGAAGGACCAGCTGACTCCATCCATGGGGAAGCCTTTTATTGATAGATGTTTCCAACAACCCTACTATGATCTGAGACCCTGAAAGTGGAATCCTAGAATGTATCTTACAACCTTCTGATTTTTCAAGAGAAAGAGACAAACACCCAAAAGGTGAAATGGCACAGTCAAATCTAGAGCCTGGTTTCTTCAACCAGGACCATGAAACTCATCCTGGATGGATTCTATTCTACTTTATGCTTCAGCAGTGTATCTTTTTTATTGCAATCTACAACTTGCCTCATGTTCTGGCCTGAGAAGATGGGCTTCAAATCTTAAGCAAATGATTTATTAAATGCTGGACTAGTCTCTGCCTTTTAAACTAGAGAACGGAGGTAAATTATTCTTATAACATGGATCAAGAATTTTGAAGCTCTTTGACAAAGGCATAATGGCAATTCAATAAAGGATTCTTTTTGACAGGCTGCTAGAACAATTGGACAGCCATGTGCAAGAAGAAAAACAGAAAAGAACTCACACCTTTCACAAAGGTGACCTCAAAACAGATCATAGACCTAAATGAAGATCGCAAAGCTACCAGAGTACTTCAAAAGCTCGTGGAAAATAGAATAAGTTTGTGAGGACAATGCTTGACCTAGTAGTTAAGACACAGGTAAGGAACCCATGCATATGAGACTACCTGTATCCATATCTAGCTCTGCTCCTGACTCCAGCTTCCTGTCAATGTAGACTCTGAGAGGAAGTGATGATGGCTCAAGGAGTCCAGTTCCTGTAGCCTGTGTGTAAAACCAGGATTGAGTTCCCAGTTCTGGACTTCAGGGGCCATTGCTCATATTTAGAAAGAGAACCAGAGATAGAAGCTTTCTCTTTCTCTGTCTCTCCGTCTTTAAATAAATAAGTAACAGATATATATTTTAAAGTCCCTTAAAAAAAGACAAGTTTATTTTGGTGCAAAAATATTTGAAACCCATGTATAATTTTTTCATAATATGCATTTTTCAAGAACTTTCGAAGACCCCACATATGAACATTATGGGAGAAAATCTACATTAACTTGGGTTTGTTGATGAATTTTTAGACTTAATAGTACCAAGTATGACCCATGACGAATTTCAGCATATGTTATTCTCCACAATTATACCCACCACATCTGTGTATACAGACTCTCCATTCAGTCTGTGGAAACAGCACTGCATGGGGAAGGGGCGCGGACTGTCTAGTCAGGCTAGAAACCTTGGGTGTAGTCATAGCTCTGAAACTTATTAGCTATGTCCTCTTAGGCAAGTAACTTTTCCACATTCTAATTGCCTCATCCGTAAAATACATACATAAGAATAATAACTGGGGTGGGGCAATTGACACAGAGGTTAAGACATTGCTTGGGATATCCACACTCCATATCAAGGTACCTGGGTTTGAGTCTGAACTGCAGACTTCAGCTTCCTGCTAATGTACACCCTGGAAAACAGCAGATGATGGCTCAAGTAGCTGGGTCCCAGTGACCCACAAGGAAGTCTGAGATTGGGTTCTGGGTTCCTGGCTTTGGCCTGGCCTACACTCAGTTGTGGGCATTTGAAGAGTGAACCAATGGATGCAAGATTAATTCTCTCTCTCTCTCTCTCTCTATTTCTCCACCCCCCCCCCCGTTTTGAAAAAGTAAATTTTAAAAAGAAAAGGACAATAACATACCTTAGAGGGTTCTTCAAAGAAAGGGAAAATGAAAATATTGTATAAGACAATGGCTATGATTTTATATAAAAATCATCTAGAGAGATTTTAAAATAGTTAATTCTAGAGTTCTCGTCCCTTCCCCCACCACTGAGATTCTGACTAATGAGATCTGGGATAGGGCTTAGGAGTCTGCATTTTAGCTTTTTTTTTTTTTTTTTTGACAGGCAGAGTGGACAGTGAGACAGTGAGAAAGAGACAGAGAGAAAGGTTTTCCTTCCACGGCCAGTGTGCTGCGGCCGGTGCACTGCGCTGATCCAAAGCCAGGAGCCAGGTGCTTCTCCTGGTCTCCCATGTCTCCCATGTGGGTGCAGGACCCAAGGACTTGGGCCATCCTCCACTGCACTCCCGGGCCATAGCAGAGAGCTGGCCTGGAAGAGGGACAATTGGGACAGAATATGGCACCCCGACGGCGACTAGAACCCAGTGTGCCGGCCAGCGCTGCAGGCAGAGGATTAGCCTACTGAGCTGCAGCGCCGGCCGCATTTTAGCTTTTCACTGGTGAATATGAGGCAGGTCTCCCAGGAACCCCATTTTGAGAAACAGAACACTAAGGCATCAAATGATAAGGAGGCTGAGATATTATTGGTATGCCATAAGTTTCTAAGTTAAAGTAATACCAACAGAAGGTCAAGGCTGCAGTGTCAGGTTGGGGAAGGGAAGTTGGTGATGGGGGATACCTGGGCAGGAACTGCTTACAAAGTCAGATTGTGGAGGCGGGGTCACCTGGGGCGGGTGACTGGTCAGGAGGCTGTGTCCTTCATACCTTTGCTAGCATTCCAACCCTGTTATGAGTCAAAGTGTTCATAATAACTTAGTTTTCACTTTGACTCATATTATTTCCTAAAGAAAAGCTCAAAAGAAAGGAAATTTCCACCCTCTTTTATGCCCATTCAAAGCATTACCTTCTCTCATTACATATCTGCATGATGGTCTGAAAAGTGTTTGGTTTTTGGAGAAGGTAGACCTGAGCAAGTAGACTTTTGCAATTGCTTTCATGGTATTGAAATTCTTCCAAAACAATACATTTAGAAAACATTCTTAATTTCTTCTGCTGCATTCTATCATCTTAAGAAATCATATGCAAAATGATGCAGAAAGACAGACTGTGGCTATCAAATACTAACATACAATATACACATAAAATTGGGATATAATACAGTTGTACCTATTTTCATGTAATAGATATCTTCTTGGTAGAATTGCGTGCAATCTTTATGAAAAGTAATAAAGAAAACAATAGCTTCAGTTCTTCCAAAATCAAGTGAGATTTTTGATAAAAGAAAAAAAGTAAGTCTGTGGAGTTAGATTCTGAGCTCTGACAATGTGGCTTTGGGCAAGTTACTTAACCTGAGACGTATTTAAACTTTTCTTTTGCAATAGAGAAACAATACTTAGCCCTGAGACACTTCACGAGGATCGTGTGTGTGCAGAGCTCATATCACAGGCATATGAGTTGTTGCAGATTTGTTAGTTCCTTTCCTCTCATGCTTCCTGTGCCTGTTCATCTTACTGCTTCAGAGGTGGGTTATCAGCAAGTCACATGCTTGCTGAAGAAGCAAGAATGATTAGGACGTATATGCTCTCTTCTGGTAGGAAAATGCAATGAGGAGGGATGGTGGTGCAGAGGTGTGTGGGTATATATGTATGTATGTGTGTGCATGAGTGTGTTCATTCACTATTGGAGCCCCAAAGTTTCAAAAATGCACAAACATTTCAGGGAGACCAAGATTTCAAGTCTTCTCTGCACAGAAGCTATTTTCTGTCTCAACTCTTTCTTTCCAGAATAACCCTAACTTTCTCTGCACACTAAAGACATAAATGACATAAATGTTCATGGAATAAAGACTTGAGAGAGGACAAGATTCTGAGGAGCAAGAAAGAACTGCAGTGCTGAGATGGCAGAAAAAGATCAGGTGAGGCATGCAGGAAATTAACAAGGAGGCCTCTATCTGTTGATGGAGCAGTTAAGAGTGGTCAGGAGGAATGCTGTGTTGTTAGCATTTTGATCTCTTTTCTGATATATAGCTAAATGCTACAGGACAGAGAGAGATGCTGAAGGTGGGTGCATGAGACAAAACTCTACACATAAACTCCTATATTCAGGGTTAGGTCATCTGGCTCTCTGAACAATATTCTCCAGGTAGAGAAACGATTTGCAAACACCAGAGTGATATGCAGTATACCAAGCAGTATTTAAGAGACTAAGGTTTTAAACACCCTAAAATCTGTGTATTTCTTCATGGTTTAGAAAAGGATACCCTTTGTACTTTCAGTATAACATATTTTCTGGTAATTTCCTTCCCTGTAAACCAAAGCTGGGCTTAATCCAACAGGACACAGAAACCAATATTTCGGTTTTCATTCATTGTGACCTTCACAGTTTGTTGGTGAATCACAAAATAATAGAATTTTAAAGTAAAATAAAATTCCCTCCTTTTACTGATAAGGAAACTGAAGCTGTTCAGATTTTATTCATTCATCCATTCATTCATTGGAGGCTGTGAGATTTTAAACATGCATTTGTAGGAGGACTTAAGGTAGGGGTAGAGCTGCCGGCCAAATCTCAGCCTTCTCACTTACAATCAAGGAAAATTTGTTAATTTTGATACTTAGTGCAAGCATTTATAGCATCAGGTTGTTCTCTTTTTGAGATGGTTATCTCCTATTCACACTGATGGATTTAGTTCTTTTTTCTTACAGATCATTTTCCTCATAAAAACTCTAAGCACAGCAATTTTTTTTTGTAATTTGAGGCCCCACTGACTTATCCCTGAGAGAACTATGCTCCTAGGGTACGAGAACTATTCTTTTTGAACCTCTAGAGCTGATTGCTCCAGGAAACGAGAGATGCATCTTTTTGTCTAGAGGTCTTTTGAGGTAAAAGACTTTGTGATCATTCTGGATTATGTTAGTCTACAAGTAGACTCCAAGGAAACCTACAAAAGTCCCAGGACACCTTAATGATCCTATTTGGGCACCAGACAGCCTATCAATTTGTTTATCAATTTGCGGTGTTAATTGCATGACATGTAAAACATCGATACAAATCATCTCCTGCCTCAATATTACAGAGAATACAGAGACGTACAGCCCAATCATGGCAGACGGACGAGCTCTTGCCAAGTCAGGTTTTCATTATTACATGTGAACAGCATTCTCTGTTCACCAATACCCATAAAGGGGCTGATTAACTCAGCTCCACAGTAATTGTTTAATATTAAATCAGTCCAGAATTTTAAGGGATGTTTCTCAGAAACCATATTTAGCATCAGATATGTATCTAGACAGTATAGCATCTGTTAATTTCAAGGTTACAAAAAAATAAAAAGAGAGAGAATATGCATTTTCCCAAGTCTTAATGGAAGCTCTTTACTTTTAATAGTGTAACTTGTTAATGGAGTAAAAAAAAACAGGTCCAATTATTCTAGAAATCAACGATATGCTTATAATAAACAAAAGGTTCCAACTTTTAGAGGCAGCATCTTCTAGATTGTTCTGCAGTTTGATGCTTTCCTGGTAGGTTGAAATGATTTTAAAACTTCTTTAAATAAAAGAAAAATTTCCAGTGAAAATAATTGGGTAAAGCCAGGTCAGATGAACAAGACAGTCATAGCTCTCCTAAGCCTTGCAAATTCCATTCAACGTTTATTTTAAAAATGAGATTTCAGGGCAGGTGTTTGGTGTAGTGGTTAAGATGCCACATGGGACACCTGCATTTCCATATTGTAGTCCCTGGCTCGAGTCTCTGCTCTACAACTGCTGATGTACACCCTGAGAGGCAGCAGGTTATGGTCATGGTTTACGTACCTGGCACTCGACCACTCACGTGGGAGACTTGGAATGAATTCCAGGCTTCTGACTTCCATGTGACCCAGCCCCAGCATCTGGGGGAGTGAATCAGTGGATAGAAGATCTGTTTCTCTCTCTCTCTCATTGAAATAATTAAGATTTTTCAAAAATAAGATTTCTGCCTGCAGTTCATATCCCAATATCACCTTTTCCAGGAAACTGGATTATAAAGTGGTCTATTGGGTGATGCTGAGGATGAAATTCTAATACCTTAACCTTATAGGATTGGGATACAGGTTGTTTCAATCAGAGAGCTTTAGGCCTCTTCACCTTCAGCAAATCTATTCTCTTCTCCACCCTATTCCTCTCCACCTTCCTGAAATTGCACCCCCCCCCACCCCGCCCAACTGAGATCTGGAGTCCAACCCTCTTATCACAAACTTTCTCCTGGAAGCACTGCAAAATCCCAGAGAGCTGCTTTCTCCACATCCTGTAGCAGGAGGCTGCACACACACTGTGAGGGGGTTCCTGCTAGGGCAGGGAATCAGCAAAAGCAATGTCAAGCCAGTAGCAGCACCAGGAAGCCTCACCACTTCACTCCAGGCCATTTATTCCTTTGTGCTTGAGTCCCTAACTTTGCTGACATTGCCGTGGCAGATTTGTATGCCACTAAGTAACATGCTGTGAGGCTGCCCTGGTGAACAATGTGCCTCCGCTTTTCCCTCAACGTCACCCAAGCTCGTTAGATCTTATTTACCGAATACGTACTTTTACATTTAAGCACATATTTCTTGCACAGCGAACCCTTGCATGGCCTGAGTTTTGAAAAACCAGCAAACGCTCTGCTGACATTCTTGAGGTTCCCATGCTTGCCTGCTCCTACAGGCAGTGCAAGTTACTGCTGCCCTCTTTTGAATTTTAGGGCACACTGCACTCATACCTAGGACTCGTTGCCTGGTGACAGTCTCTTCCTCCTGTCTCGGGGCAGTGTCACCCTCCTGGCTCACCTATGGCTAGCCTGCTGGAGTAGAATTCCAACTGCCTACCCTCTTTGAGTGCTACTTTTTCAGCTGGTGTTCTTTTGCAATGAAAGCAAAACCTATTTTGTAAAGCAGCAAGGAAATGATTATACAAGAAATTACTTTTTTCTTAGTTTTTTTTTAGCTTTATTGAGATATAATTGACCAGTAAAAATCGTATCCATTTAAGTGTACAACGTGAGATTTTAATATATGTGTACACTGTGAAATAATCACCATAATCAAGCAAATTATCATACCCAGCACTTCACACGGCTACCATTTGGTTCTGTGCTGGGTGAGGGGCAGAGGAGGAGATACTCAAGATTTACCCTTGTAGCAAATCTGAGGTATAGAGTACAGTAGTGTTAAGCAGCATCACCAAGCAGAACTTTTATCTCTCAAGAGCTTATGCAGCCTGCATAATGGAAGCTTTGTGCTCTTTGACCCACATCTTCCCTTCCCCATCAACACCCCACCACTCTCTTACTCACTACTTTGATTAGTTTTACTTTTCCCACTCCCCTTATGAGTGGGGTCATGCAGAACCTGTCTTTCCATGCTTGGTTTATTTCAATCAGCACAACACCTTCCTGGTTTATCTATGTTGTTGCAAATGGCAAGAGTTCCCTCTTTTTAAAGACTGAATAATATTCGATCGTAGATCATATACAGATACCAGATTTCTTGTATCTCTTTATCCATCAAAGGACATTTAGGTTGTTTTCTTATCTCAGCTATTGAGAATAATTTATCTCAACCAGATTGACCATCTGAAGGCTGCCCCCTCTCGGCTGATCTACTCATTGCCCTAAAGGCTCCACAGGCATGCCCAGTGACAAAAATACCAAAAGGAAGAAGCAGGACATTGGTGGTGAGCCTATCCAGCAGATCCTATCTGTCTCCCCAGGAGAGCAGTCAGGTAGAGGTCCTCTCAGGGGGTGATAGAGTCCCAGGGACATGGGAGTCCCCTGTAGGAAGTCAGACCTGCGAAGCTGGCACAGCTCATCTCGCTCTCCTGCCTACCCCTCTGCCAGCTGCTCTCCGCTGAACTGGCATCATTCTCCAGTCACCACAGATGCCTGGGCTCCTTCTTCAGCCCCCACTGATGGCATCTCACACTCTGTGCTCCTGTTCTCTGTCATCCCCTCAACTGTTTTGTACAAAATGAATACATGAAAGAGCAGACAAAAGCATGCTTCTTAGAATACAAGGAAGCAGTGATAGCCACCCTGTGCTCAAAGTCATAGGAGTTATTTGGAGGACAAGAAGCTGGCATGAACGTATAGGGCAGGGAAAAATCAGGCCATAACAATATCTAAGAACAAGTCTTATCAAAAAACTGATTTTTGTGTTTTTCCACAGCTGTCTCTCTGCGCCTCATATGTCTTTGCACTTCACCCCATCCCTGGAGCCTTTTCAGACTTGATCACAAAACATCATTCCCCTAAAGCTTGTGTGCTTGCCATAGCAGTCCTGTATTGAGATTGGCCATCCCCTTGACAATGGTGATGGAGGAGTGATCTTGCTGCAGCTCCTGCCAGGATAAAGAATGGACGTCCCTGTCCTCAGCATTTCAGAAATGCAGAAATTGTCTGGTGGCCCAGTCAGGGTACTTGAAAACTGAAATGCACAGGAATCCTCCCAAACCTTTGTGCACATGTCCCCCTGGACCACAGCTGGCTTCCAGAGTGTACAACCTGCACAGTTAAACAGGGCTCTGAGCACAGATGTTTGCAGTGGAGCCAAGAACTCAGTTGGGTTTTGGGCACCCAACTACTTGAGCCATCACCTGTTGCCTCCCAGGGTGCACAATATCCAGAAACTAGAATGGGAAACAGAGCCAGGATCCGGACCCAGGCACTCCTATAGGGATGAGGGAAACACAAGCAATGTCTTAACTGCTACAGCAAATGCCCATCCCAACATTCTTAATGATTTTGGAACACTGGGTCCATTTTTTTCTTTCTACATAGGCATCGCAGCTTATGTAGCTGATTCTGCATGGCATGCAGGGTTAGCCCAGTCTGCAGGCATCTTATGTCCTGCTGAAATGGTGAAGTTTTAACCATTTGTTTACTTGGAGGCAGGCTGGCATGTGGTCTTCTTGGCACCTGGTGTAGTACTCTTAGCTGGAATGCCTGCTTGTAAAGGCAATGCTGTGTGGCTGACTGGCAGCTACAGTCCTAGCATTGCCACCTTGGTCAGTTATGGAAAGAGAAAGTTTCCACAGAGCACAGTGTGATGTGCTTGGGAGGGATTATCATGGCAGGTAGAACAATGCTGTGAAATTCTGCACTGGGGAGCTAGTTCAATTGAAAGAGAGGTTCACAAGCAACTCCCAGGGGTGATTCTGTTGTGTCTAGAAGGAAGAGACAAGAAAAACCATTTCTTCCAGATTCTCACTTTTCAACTGAAGACACAAGACCCCTGGTGCATACTCAGCCAATGTTTTCATGTTTCCGACTGTTTATTCTGAATTCTTCCTGAGCTTTTGCAGAGAAGCACAATATCAACACAATTTATTTTATTACAATGCCATGCCATATCATATGTCTCCTGTTCACATCAAGTTTACATGACACTGTGTCTGGGGACGAGCATACATGAAACACATGATCATAATCACTGTGAAATAGCATTTATTGAGTGCCCACAACCATACTAATGCTGCAAATAGCCATGTGAGAGCACATGACAATTTAATAGCAGAAAAAAATGATGCTTTCTATTTAATCCAACTTGAAGAGAAACAAAACAGAAAAGACTCCATGTTTCCTCCCCACGCCTGCTGTATGGTGGCAAGAAAGGCCTCTGCAATGCATAAAGCCCTTATCTTCATTCATTCCCCAAAGAATAATAGATCAGTCAGAGCTCTGATGCTGTTTTAATAATGTACAATTTACAATTCATTGGTTACCAAGCACTCACAGTATAATTAATTTCACAGACCTGTTCAGCACATTCACACTGTTTTGTACAATATGGGGGAGTGGGGGTGGCAGTATTACCAGGGGATGGAGCTGGGAGGGGGGACAAAAGGAGAAAGCCACCTTCTCTCTTCTTTCCTATCAAAGTAGTTGAGTCCTACAATAGCCAGGCAGATGAGCAGGAAACTGCCACAGCTAAGTGACAGCCTCAGTTTCATGTACAAATATCTCCCCACCAAAAAGTTTAGGACCAGCAAAGACTGTGATCCATATGGAAATCATCTTCAGTTGCATGGGAAAACCATACTATGGCTACCAAACCACACAGCTATGTCCAACGTCTCTCCTTTAGAAAGGAAGCAGTCGACCTAATCTCCCTTCCCTTTTCACTATCTTCTCCCACAAATCAGATTCAAGCTACCTGTGACTACTGCCTCCCTCCCAAAGTGTGTGGCAAATGCAAGAGTGACAAGTGGGGCATGAGGTGATGAGACACAAAGATTCCTTCTCCAGGACTTGGGTCTCCGTGCAGCAGCCACCATTTACTTGAAGGGGAGGGGCCTCTGGGAATTTACAGAGAATTCTCAAAGCCAACTAAAATTCACATGAATGGTGTCCAAGAATACTGATCTGTTTTATTTTTAAATCTCTGTTCTGAAACTATTGGATTTCCCAAATATCCAATTTCCAAATTTTGAAATCCATGCCTAGATGTTCATAATATGAATTTTCATGAACATTTTGAAGTTTATAGGCACAGATTTCAAAAAAATTTTACACTAAAATGAACTTATCTTTTAATTCCCTTTCCCATGAACCTTTTTGAAGTACCTTTGTATTCTTGATGATTTAGCTTATAACCAGTTTGTCCAAAAAAGAATCTGCCCAATTGTTTATCATCCTTAAAAAAAGAAAATAAGAAGGAATGTGCAAAAGGGTTCAACATATTACCGTTTATCCTAAAGTCTGGTTTTTTTTCTCTGCTAATATGCATAGAAAAGACCTGCTTGCAGGTCTGGAGCTTTGACACAACCAAGTGTAAGCTCCTGGCTAAAACATCTGATATGCAAGAAACAAAGACCTTGGGCTTCTCAGCAGACAGACTCAGGGTCAGATCTTGGCTTTGTCATCGCCTGCTACTCAACACAGAGAAAAAGTTGCTTAGCCTCTTTAGGCTTTGTTTTCCTCATTAATAAAAAAAATAAAAATATATATCTCCCAGACTTGTTATATGATTAAAGGAGGGCAATAGTAGAAGGTGTAGGTAGCAAATGGTCATTATTATTTTGTTGTGATTGGCACTTTGTTATGGCTTAGCTTTTGCTATTTTCAGCAGACCAGATAACAACCTAAGCATAATCAATCAGCAATCAGCTTTGCTCTCTTCTGAGCTGGGATTGTCCACACAATGCCATTCTGCTCAGGGTTCCCTGGGATTAAACCACAAGAGGTGAAGATCTACATCCCTTTCAGAGTAGAATTGCTCAAGAGAATTCCACTCTGAGTAGCCTGAATTTCTCTTCATTGGAGTTCCAAATGTGTTGGGTAACAAAGGAGGAACATTGTTTCCACAAGGTCAAAGATAGAATCCTTTCCTCTCCCTTAGTCCATTCTCTCCCGACAGGAGATGCAATTCAAGCTAAGGAGAAGGCACTCCAAACCCTGGGGATGATCTGTCAAAGATATCAAGCAAACTGTAAAGGGAAACCATAACCTTTAATGGATATCCATGCTGTGGGAAAGAATGAATGTCTTTGAGGGTACAGGGGGACAAATATAGAGGGTTTACAACTCCCTGGGCACTTTTCCAAAGCCTTGCTTGTATTGATTTATTTAATCTCTGATAATTATTGTTACTATCCCCATTTTACAGATAAGGAAAATGAGGCTAGACAGGTTAAGTTCAAGTTGACATGAACCCATGAGTCAGCTCTGCAGTGGCTTGAATCACTCTGTCAGACCATCTAGACAGGTGTTGTACCTGGGAATGGGGTTTCAAATAACAATTGCTTAAAATATTGCTATGAAACTGTTAATTAAAGCAACTTATATTTGGAAGCCCTGGAAGACGTGACAGAATATCCATAAACTAGGAAGATGATGGAGGTGAGGAGAAGAACAAACACTTTCTAGACGAGGATGCCCTGGGCTCACTGGAGCACTCCAGAACTGTCCCTGTGGTGATCCAGTGAGGGTGTTAAGAAAGAGGGGTGCTCAGGGCCAGTGCTGTGACACAGTGGGTTAAGCCCTGGCCTGAAGCACCGGCATCCCAAATGAGTGCCAGTTCTAGTCCTGGCTGATCCTCTTCCAATCCAGCTCTCTGCTATGGCCTGGGAAAGCAGTAAAAGATGACCCAAGTCCAAGTGGGAGACCTGGAAGAATCTCCTGGCTCCTGGCTTCGGAAGGGCGCAACTCCGGCCATTGCAGCCATCTGGGGAGTCAACCAGCGGATAGAAGATATCTCTCTCTCTCTCTCTCTCTATCTCTATCTCTATCTCTATCTCTATCTCTGCCTCTCTATAACTCTGCCTTTTAAATAAATAAATAAATAAATACAATATTTTTTTTAAAAAAAGAAAAGAAAAGAAAGAGGGGTGCTGTCCTCATGTGCCCTGTTCCTAGCAGTCTGTCAATGGGGAATCACATAGTGCTTCATGCTCTCAGTTGAGTGCTTGTGGTTAAGGCACCAGGGACCCACTCAGAACAGATAAAGGAGGGATGTTGTAAGCATGCTACCAACTGGGACTGGATACAAACTGTAAAGCAATTTAGGAACAAAGGTAACTCTCGGGACCAGCTACTCTTCCTCCCAAAGAAGGAACTGTCTCCTTCCATGTCTCTGCCATTTCCCCCTCTTTCTATCATTGGCTGCCTTTGCATCATCAATGTTTCTAATTCCCCTAAAAGCAGTCCTCCATGGCCTCCTGCCCCAGCTCTGCTCACCACAGTCCTGCTATGCAAGTGCTGCAGAAAATTTGGTCAGCTTGGCCCTTGTATTTCTCTAAGAGGTTTGTAGGTGCTGTCCAGCCTGAAGATGTTCTGCTATTTGATGGAAGACCCACTTCTCTCCCAGTCAACTGTGAGAGCCCTGAGCCAAGTCACATGGCACAAACCATGTGCCTGGGCTACCCCTGCTGCAGTGGCTCTGTCAGGGCAAGCTCACCCAGAGACTCCATCCATGGGGCAGGCACTGCAAGCAGGCCTTGCAACTAGAGCCTGCCCTTAAGCACCAGGCGGCTATGTACTCAGGGCAGGGCTGCAGGGGCCTAGAACGATGAAGGCATTTGTCTGCGACTTCCTCTGGATCTTCACTGTATATTGCCAAGTTTTTCTTATTTTATCTTCTATTCAATGCTCTTCTAGGATCATCCTACACACACCACACACACACACACACACACACACACACACACACATTGGCGCTTAGCATCTCAATTCCCAGTCAGTCCCTGACCTCTGGTCAGTTCCGAATCTACCCTCTCTCCTGATTTTATAAGATTCTGGGACTTGGTCTACATTTTCCCCAGCACCTGCCCTCAGCCCAAACTGTCTTTAGTTCAGTGGCTCTCTTGTCAGGGCTAGCTTTTTGAAGGAACTCCCATTTTCTGAACTGCACAATCTACAACAGATGGACAAATACGCTTTGCTGTAAGGCTATACTGGGTCACCCACGATTGGGAGCTGATGTCTGTCAGCTGTCTGGTGTGAGTTTACTCAACAGCACTTGTCAGAAGGGTGTTCAGCCAACTTCCCTCAGAGATACTGGTGCCTTCCCGTTGCTGCCTGTCACCCACACACATCCAATACTTCTTGTTTGTTTTGGTTAAGGGCCCAAAAAGGAAGTCTCCTGCCTCACTAAGCTTAATTTGGGTTTTGTTGGATCCTTCTTAACATTATCATTTCCATCCTATTCTATCTTTCTGCGGAGTTCTTTCCCTCATCACTTTTTCTCATGTCCAATCTATTTCTCCCTTCAGTCTTCCAGATTTGATAATCATTTATTCCATGGCAACTTCCTGATCTACCCATATGGCCCAGCAGCACATGGCTTATTTTATTCTTTTTTTTTTTTTAAATTGCCTTCAGTGCTGCACAGTCACATCTGATTTTTTTTTTTTTTTGAGGCAATTGTCATAGGCATCCTAAATGTGTCTGAAATATAAGTCCCTGATTTTCACTGGGCAGCAGATAAATTTGATCCCCTAGGATCAAATTTTATAGGATCCTTTCTCACAGCCACCATGCATCACAGATAGTTGGGTGTGTGTTGCAGGGAGGGGGTGGTAATTTAGGACCCTGGTGTAATTTGTAGAGACTGGGATAACCCACTGCACTTCAGAAGACATTTTGTACATCCTCTGACACAGTAGTGCTCTGTCACCTGGGGAGTTTTACAAATTATGGGTGTCAGACCCCAGTCAAGACCAATTAAGTCAGACCTCCTGGGGTTGGGGTCCCTATATGAGTGTGTTCATTAATTCCCTGGACAGTTCAAATGTGCTGTAGTTGAGAACGCTTCCTGAGTTCAGTGATTTCTAAACTTGGCCACACACTGGAATCACCAGGGAGCTGGAAACTATACAGGTGTCTGGGTTCCAGCCCTAGAGATTCTGATTTAATCAGTCTGAGTTTTGGCCCAGCCACTGAGAATTTAAAAGTTCCCTGGGAGATTCTAACATGCAGCCAAGATTAAGAAACAGCACCCAAATGGATTCCTGAAATCCTACCCACTCCTCTCCTGAGTTTCTGATTGGCACAGAAACGAATGTGCTCTTGGAAAACATGGTGCTTTTTCACACCTTAGTGTGATGTGCTGCAGAAGTAGCGTTGCTAGATTAAATAGCAAGGCATCCAGTTACATTTGACTTTCAGGTAAGTAGCAAAGAATTGTTAGGGTAAGTATGTTTCGTGCAGTATTTGGGACATATTTATACTAGAAATAACTTACTGCTTTAGCTGATATGCAAATTTAACTGATTATCCTGTATTTTTATTTGCTAAATGTGGCCACTCCTATCCAGAAAACTTCCTGAGAGCAAGTTATGGGAAATAGGTGTGAAAAAAAGCACAGACATAGAGACTCTGAGGAGAGGGCATAAGGAATAGTATGGAAAGAGCACATAACTAATAATGGCCATGCCATGTCTTATGGTATGCACCTAAGTATCCCTCTGTCATAATCTTGTAAGAGGAATCCCCCCTGTCTTAGCTTGGGTGGTAGAAGGGCTTGGGCCTACATGGCTTAGGCCCTCTCTCAAGATTCCACTGTGACCACACCACCAGCAGACAGCTTCAGAATCTCATTTCTGCATGGGAAAGAAGTAGTACAATTCATAGCTAACTTAAGCATTAATACTCCACATGTGTCAATGTAGAAGTTTCTATATTAAAAATTATATGTATCTGTAACCCCATCCTTTGTGTAAATTCACTCGTCATGTCTTCAAGGACATCTTTTATTTCATTCTTTTGTTTTCTACATCTGTAGTTACCCAGGAGGGTTTTTAAAGGTTATCCCAACCCAGTGCAGCTAGATCTGGCAATGTGAAATGTGAAATACCAGCACACCTAGGAGACTGGGGTCCATGTCCAGAAATCCTTCCTTGGGCTCTGCTGAGTCAATATATTTCAACCAAATATATTACAAGTGTTTAGAAAAACAAGCTCACTTAGGAAAGTCTTTTCATTTCCCAGTTAAAAAGAAATTGAGATAGTTGAATCTGAGGATGAAATCAACAACCCTGAGGAAAATTGGGGACATTTCTTTGACTCAAACAAGTTCCACAAATTGGGTACACCCGCTTATTTTCCTTGCCATCACCTCTTTGCCTTATCCAGGAACTCCCTAGAGCTACACATTCCCTGGCTTCTCCACTTCCAATCCAGCTCCTTGCTGAGAGCCTGGGAAAAGCAGCGAGGATGGCCCGAGTGTGCACCCATGTGGGTTCAGGGGCACCCACATGGGAGACCCAGAAGAAGCTCCTGGCTTCTGCCTTGGCACAGCCTCAGCTGTTGCAGCCACTGGGGAAGTGAACCAGCAGATGGAAGATGTCTCTCTCACTCTCACTCTCACTCTCACTCTCACTCTCACTCTCACTCTCTCCTTCAGGGAAAAAAAAATGGAAGTGCTATTGCCTTTCCAAAGATTACCCAAACGAGAATACTGGGAAAACTCTATTATTTTTCCCTAAAAATAAAGAGTCTGACACTTTGTTCCGAGGGCAAAGTCAGTCAAATGCTGAACATAACAGACATTCTTCTTTCCTTTTGCACAGCGCATGCAAAACTGCCCACTGATGCAGTCACAACCCAATGCTGTAACTTAGCAGATGCGAGCACTTGGTTTGCAATAAGAACACCAATAACATCGCTGTTCATTTTATCCATCTCCCCACATCAGCTTCTCAGAGGATCTCTTCTCATCTCCCCTCTGCATAAATCTGAAACCACTGGAATTCAGGAGAGTCCAGCTGACCCTAGGAAGCACACACTTGGGCAAGTACAGAGCTGCCAATCATTGTACGACCTGTTGGGCTGCCTTATCGGGTTCCCGATTCCTCCAGTATCACATGCCTGGCGTTTCAATGCCGGAGATAAGCGCAGCTGTAATCTACCATGATCCAGAGCTTATTCACAGATCACAGCTGTGTAATTTCAGGTAACATGCTTCCCTTGTTTGGATTTGTTTAACATTGTTAAATATATAGTCAGACCATCTGCACAGTATTTTTTTTAAATTGGAAATTACAACCATAACTTCCTTTTTATATATCAATAAACTAAACAGCAAAATTTCAAAGGGATCCTTCTGCACCAAGCACTGAAGCAGAATGCCTGTCCCACACCACACCACTGCCTAATTGCACACTAATTGGACAAACGTGATTAAATATTTCAAGATCTTTACTAATTGCCTCTATTTTAGCTTTAAAATTTGCTTGCCACCAACAAATTTAATGACACTGGTGTCTAGTCATCAGCAAAAAGCCCAAGAGTTGCTCTTTAAAATGTACCTAGTCAGAATATTTACTGATTGTGCATTGTTTCCAATGTAGCTTAATTAGAAATCCAATCAGTTCGCTAAGTCTAATTATACTTGATTTGTAGATTCAGACTATGATACATAATGAAGCCAAGCAGCTAACAGTAAACGTGCCTAAAATGTAACAATAAGAGAAATATTTTTTAATCTACGCCTTGTCACTTTAGAAAATCTAGTAATACACACAATCTTTCATGTTGGGGGCTTTGGAGGTTTCGGCTTTGCAACGTTTCTATGAACCCGATTCCATTGGCAAGACCTGCTTCAAAAGATGACCACAAAATATTTCTATGTCTCCATATTGAAGATTAAAAAGAAGAGAAACAATTGCTTCCTTCACATTGACTCTGTGAGAAACTCTGGTGTCATTATTTCACAGAAGTTGCCTTGATGAAATTGGTATTGTTAAAATAGACACATTCTTGGGATTCCTATTTTAAAAAATTGTTCTCTTCCACCTTCAGAAGTTTGTCTTAACTATCTTGGAAAATGCCCTATCAAGTGCCTAAAACTCACAGTGCTTCTATAAGCATACATTCAAATGGGTATTGGTGTGTGTATATACGCAATATTTCACTAGAAGGAACATTTCCACATCCATTATTGAATATTTGCTACAATTTACCACTGGTGGTTGGTCTGTGAAGAGGGTGGGTGAAGAAAAGACAAGATGTTTTGTTATTAATGCATGGTCAGATGACAATTATAATTGCTTCAGTCATCCTAATGCTTTGAGACAAAGTGGAACTTAGGGGCCCTCAGTACTCCTCAATCTTCAGCCCAGAATGCAAAGGTTTAATGTTGGCATGGACAATGCAAATAGGTCCAGTGCTGGAACTGTGCAACTCATCTTGTAACTGTTATCCACTTAACAGGGCAGTGTATTGGAACTGTAAGAATGCTTGTGACAATGTGGGTTCAAAATAAACCTCTAGAGTCATGTGGGTTTCACCTTCATTCTGAATACAGTGTGAGCAACCAGTAGGCGAATCAGAGTAGGCTAAAAGAAATGATTGGAGGTGGTATTATAAACACAATAGAGGATGATTCAAAACAACCTGAAACTCTCAATTAATTACTGTTGACTGCTCTGCAATAAACTGGCTTCAACATGTTTATCTTCCTTTGATATAAAACTTATCATTTTCTGACAAGGTGGTCTAAAAGAAACATTGAAATACTCTTGGCTGAAAAATTCCACAGAAGTGCAAAATATGGGCATTTTTAATTTCTGATTAAAAACTGGACACATTTATTCTCATTTTACTTTTAAAAAGCTTTGCAATAAAATTGCTCCATTTTTGAGTGTGTATATCTGTGCTTATGTATGTGTATATACACACAAAAACATATTTTAGAATCAGGAACAAATACCTAATTTTTCTTCCTCCTTTGTTCAAATGCATCTCCTAGCACATACGGGGCCTGGAGGATTTTCCTTTGCTTTCAATTCTCTGCCTTCTGACATGGCTCCAAGTCAGCACAGCCTCTGGTCAGGACCTTTGTTTGTTCTCTGCTCTGGGTATATCCTGCTTCTCTCTGGTCTGGTGTGAGGCTTTATTGATTAATTTCTCAGCATTTAAGCAAAATGCTAATCATGCAATTATTTATTTCTTGCATGTTCCTTTTTTCCCAATCAGAATTCGTCATACTGACCTTTGGGTTACCCAAGAAAACTGTGATTTGCCTTGTTCAGAGACAACACTAGAAGAAGTCTCTTCCTTCTTTCCCTGCCCAAGGAAGAATAGCTTTATGAATATTGCCACCCGGATTTTCCAGCATGGTGAGGTGTGGAAGCGGAGAAGAGATGCAAATGCTTTCATTTCTCAGGCTGAGGCCTGTCTCACCACCTTCATTAACTGAACATAGCGAGAGAAGGAAGGGATGATATAAACACAAAATCTGAACTCCACTTCAGAACTGTGATTCGGAAGTGAAAGTTGACAACCCATTTAAAACTGCATGGCTTCTGTATGTATTTGACATGAACTGAACGGGAATAACTTTTTTGTAATATTTCAGGAAAAATACTAACAAAGGAAAGTGCACATCTTCACAAATGCCTCAGAGATTAGGAAAGAAAGCAACCTCCTGGTGTAGTCTTCTTTTTAAATGCCGGAGAATTTTTCAAGGAGTGTTTTGTTCCTTTTTCCCTCAGAGCTGAGTTTTATCTTTTCCTCTTCTTATTAATAAGGCCTGGCCCCTCGTTAACATGCAGCCAGAACCTAATGAGCCTTGTAGACTCCTGTAATTTCTTCACTGTTGAAAATGCCTGACACTAATCTATGCCATTTATACTAATAAGAGGTGGATCAGCTGATATTTGGTGCAATGAAAATATGCTAAATATACTTTATTGAATTGCACATAGTTAGTTCTTCCCAGTTCACTGTATTAAGGCAACAGATGCACAGTCATTACCTCTGCACTTTATGTGTGGCAAAACCCTTGGTTTGAATAAATGAGAGAAAGAGCCAGACATTTGATATGCTAGCTTCCTTTTCTTTTTTTTTTCCACGCTGACAGTATTGACTTTCAAACTCCTACCTCAGAAAAGCCCTCTTTCCAGTGGTTTTCAAAGCATAAATACAGTGCTTCCCATTAACAATGAAATGATCTAAAATACGACATTTTGTATCAAGTGGACTTTAATGAATACTAAATTCAAATGGATTTTGCATAGAGCTTATGAATTACATCCACAAGGGTCCCAACAAGCTCTTGGTGATTAATAATTTTCAAAGGGCTATCAAAGAAATGTGACCACTTTTAATATATTTTGAATATCATGTAAGTATTATATTAGGCAAAATAAACCTCTCGGAATCTTTGCCTTGCAAGTCTTGTTTGTTTGGGTTTTCTTTCAATGACTGCTATCTTTGTGTTTCATTTCTTACTTGTTGAGAGACACATGAATGAGGAGACAGACCGCATGCAGGTGTTAGTAAATGTTTCCAACACTTGTGTCAATACCTGTTTTTGGCTCAGACAGCACAAACCAGAGGGTGCTTTTAAAAACATTATTTAAAATCTACATATTTATTCAAAACAGTCAGCTGTCACTGCATCCTCTGAGATGTGCTGTGAATGAGGTAGAGGCTTAAGCATCTTGAACTAAACATTTATACCCGTGGACCACACCCCCCTCACCCCATGAGTAATAACGTTTGATCCTCCAGTCAGTTCAGCAGGGTAAGGTTAGTCTTTTAAGAGAAATTTACTATACCACTGAAATTTTCTAACTGATTTCCTCATATCTGACCAAAGATTTTGGAAGAGGGTGGGTAGAGTGGTTTGGAAGGCAGCGGTGAGGTGAGTGTTAATTGTCACCCAGCACCTCAATTCCTCCATGTCATCCGGCCAGGCTTACATTTGAGTATAGTCCTGAGCCACTCATTGATGAAGACAGGAGAATGCAATGCGCATTGCTGCTTCAGCATACTCCCTGTGCATCTGACCATCTCTCAGCTAGGGAGCAAGCACACTTGATTTCTCCTGATCCACATTTCCGTGGAACACATCTTGGGTCTTGCACTGATCTGTAGCATGGTTTTCAAATTTCAAAGAGTCTTCATATTTATCCCCTCAGAGAATTATGGGTACCTTCTCTATCTCCCCCTTTTCCTGGACAATTGCTGTATCTGTGCCTTCTAGAATCTCTCTCACCTCTTAACCTTTGCCAACACAGGTGCAGTAACTCCCCAGAGATTAACAGTCTGGTTGTAGGTGTGATTGAAATTAGCTTGGCTTCCCTTCAGGATCCAGTGCCCTGGCTTACTAAATCACCTCCTATAATCTTGTGCACTTAGTCAAAGCAAACAAAATAATCTGCCAGGAAACACTAATGGTGCAATGTCAACACAGACATCGTTTGTATTAACTGTCCTATTATTATTACCTTGCTCCTTAAATCCAATCAAACTTCAATTCCCACTCTGCAGGGGGGTTGGATGTTAATTAGAAAAAATGCACGTTTGGATGTACTTCTGTGTACACACACATGCCCCTTTACACAGCCACATACCCCCACACACACACGTGTGTGCCCGTGCAGATGCAGGTCCCATCACTAATTAATTTAACTTGCAAGCACTGCCCCGTGTTTCCGGTTTGTCGTTCCAACTCATGAAGGAATATATTCTGCATGCCTGTCTTCTGCCCTGCATCTCGACATTTTCCAACAGATGTTAGCTAATGTGGTTGTAGAAGGTTCACTGTGGATGCTGCGAGCCCAATAAATCTTCCTCTTAAATGCAGGCACTCCACCATCCCAGCATCTTATACCTATAATACATTTTAATTACTCGGCTATTCAAATTATACTAAATTAGATTTGCACGGAACAGCACCGTGGACTTCTCAATTTACATTTAATCTACCACAAACAACATAAAATCGGCAAGTGTACTTTTATTAGAACTTGCAGGAGACACTGAAGTCTGATACCTTTAAAATTATTAAGTGACAAAGATTACTAGCACTAAGGTTCTACTTTGCCTCCCCATTAGCCATTTAGGTGACAGCTGCTGTATTACACATAAAGATGAACCATTCCTTGAGGGATGATAGTGGCTCCGCTGTGACACTGCTGGCATAAAGCATTATCAGACCATGGCTGTGCTTGGAGCCACCGAAGTCTCCTAGGCACCTATCAGTACCCTCATTATCTGCATCACAGAGTGCCGAGAACGAACACTGCCAGGCCTCGCAGCTTCGCAGCTCATTTGAGAAGCGGAAATTAAATGTCCCAGGAGAGAAAACAGGCACACTGTAACAGCACCGGCGCTGTACACCAATAACATGTCGACCGCTGTAGCACTGACTTCTATCTCATTAATTTAATAGGCTCCTGGAATGAGGAGGGGACGGTAGAGAGGCAGCTTTGACAAGGAGATTACTGAGCGGCGCTGGCATTGTGTCTTGTGAGCTCATAACGGAACGAGGACTTACTGTAGGTATCACAGCTCTTCAGACGTTTGTTGGGGCTTTCAGAAACACTGAACGGCAAACAGAAATGAAGGGCAGGAGGGAGAGAGAGAAAGTGCAGGAGATCATCAAACAGGGGCAAAATTAGCTGATCATAAAATTCGCTGATCTATGTGTGTATTATGCAGCATTCCTTTTACAAGGTGAAGGAAGCATGGGAGGCTATAGATAAAATAAAGGTGCTCTTTGCAGGAAGCAAAAAGAATCCCTGGTGTATGTGTGTGTGTGTGTGTGTATTAAGGAGCTTATCAAACAGAATTTTTACCCTGCTAAAAATTGTTTTTTATAGTACTATTTCCATGAAATCCATAAATGCTTTTGTTGCAGAAATATCAGCTCCTTTATGATCAGAGTGACACCAAGCAAAACAAAGCTCGGAACGAGGGATTATTCAGATAAGTCAGACCAAAGAAGCCGTCTCTTAAGGAAAACAAAATGCCTCAAGTCTCCAGGTGATAGAAGCAATAGCATTTTTTTCACCTTGAATAATCAGATAATGGCCTCAATTCTCCGCTGGATAGACCTGCTTGGTGTACAGCATTTGGATCCCTGCTAAACCAGAGAGCTGCCAGACAGTCAAACCTCAAGATTATCAGCACAGATTTTTGTTTTCATAACTGTTCTCCTTCACTGTCATTTGCTTAAAGGGCTCCGGAGAAACGGAGAAGAAACCGAGGCTCTTGCACAACGTGACATTGCTGACTATGGCTCTGGGAAGCTTCACTTTCAGTATTGGTTAAAAGCAACAAGAAAAGGGGGGGATGAATTATCAATGGCGTTTGAAACATCCTGGGTACATTTCTGATCCTTGTGATCTCCGTCCTCACACAACAGCCTGGTAGGATTATGGGGTATTAGAGTGCTTGCTGTCTCTAGTGTCAGGGGAAAACTTTTGTGTCTCAGCTGCATCGTTTGCTTGCTGTATGTCTTTGGGCAAGTCATGCCACCTCTCTGAGCCTCCATTTCTTGGTCAGTACGAAGAGGAATAGCACCACGTTAGCCTAGATGTAAGAATGAAGAGAACACAAACAAACATCATTGGCATGGCATGCAATTCTCAAAGTTGTTTTACTTGGATCAGAACGTATATGAAGAACCTTCAGAAAGTTCATGAGAATTGTTTTTTATAAAAAAACCATGCATGGAGTTCAGATCTTTCTGCACCAAAATGCACCCATTTTTAATTCCATTTTTCCATAAAATTTACTCCTATTACTGATCCGTATTCCTCTGTGTTCTGCTGTGGATTTCTGAGGGAAGACCTCCTATCAGGAGCATGGGGGTTGGGAGGGGAGGGTCTGATGCGTTCTTCTCAGCTCATTTGTGGACAAGTGGCCTCAGACCCTGGTCCTCCAGGAAGAGTCCCTGTCTAGTCCTTTTACAAGTAGGAGCCTAAATTCCTGACCCCAATTTGGGCTTTAAGGAAAGAGAGGAGACAGGACAAAAGCTGGGCCCCATGAATGCACAGGACTCCGTCTGTCCTACCTCTGTCCAGCATGCAGGGTGCTGATTCTCCCAGGGAGTCCTTCTGCTACGTGGGTGAGAGGCTGCCTGGTGAGGCAAAGGATGCTGAGGACCTCATGGCCAAGAAGAAAAATGGACTAGTGCTTCAATTTCAGATTCAGACTTCCTGAAGCCCAGTCGTGACCCAGGTCAAGACCATGTGTGAGACTTCAAGTGGTATCAGAAGAGCAATCGGTCCAGTGCCTTGTACACACACACACACACACACACACAGGACAATCTAAGCAGTCTTTGTAAGGACGCAGCTGAGCTAGAAAGCAGAGTGCTGAGGGCCACAAGCTGTCAGCATTCTCCTTTCTGTTTTTGGTTTTACTCAGACCTCTGATCTGCTTCCACCTTTAGGGCAAGGATGTGCTTGAATCCTGATGGTTTGAAGTCAGTCCTGGTCCTGGACCACTGGAATGTTAGGAGCAAGGCCAGGAGTTCAGTGCCTCACAGGCAGTGGTAGAGGTGGCAGGGATTTGACATCTGATCAGAGTGTTCCTGCCCTCAACAAACAGCTGGGTTCTCAGCAAGCTGGGGACTAGACCCATGCAGTCCTGGTCACTGGACTCTGACTTAGTCCTCTCAGCCCTTTTGTGCACAAGGGGCCTCAGATCCCAGTTCTTTCAGGAGGGGTCCCTATGTGGTCCTTTACTAGTAAGGCACTAGAATGCTGACACCTTTTCAGACTGGAGAACCAAGGCCAGGATTTCTGCTGAGGCCAGGTGCCAACTTCCTTTGCATATATCACCTACTTCTCCACACATCCTAGTCTGGCAGCCACCACTGCCAGGATACCCTGCACCCTTTGTTGGTCTGAGGTCAACATGGAGTCTCCAGTTACTGGCTGTCCTTGGTCTGACAATATCTGGACATAATAGTCAATAACTACTTTTTAATAAATTCTATGATAAAAAATACTATGATAATGTATTAAGGAAAAGGAATAGGGAAAGAAAAAGAGCCTAAGGATAAAGGATGGACCAAGGTCCGTAGGGGCAAGGGTGGGAGAGAAATGATACCACAGTTGTTACCTGCTAAGAATTAAAGTGAAAAATCACACAATGCCAAGCTACTTTTTCATACTGCACTCCATATACCCTGAATATTGATGGGGGTGAAGGATGACAGGAGGTGACAACCTAAAAGGGAAAACCCACAGGGGCATCCAGGCCATCATGCACATTATTCCCTCTGCCCTGCCCCCTGTGTGGGAGACAGCCTGTCATTTATGAGAGTATCATGATCACACTATGAAGGGGTGAACATTTCCTTAACATGGATCAAGCACTTGATCCCTGAATGTGCTTATCTAATTGCAGGTTTAAGTGTTTTCCTTCATGGTCCTCCTTGAAGACACCAAGATGAGTATCTCATAGGAAACTATGGGTACTGTATATACAAATATGATTTGCAAGAACTTGTTTCCTATTCTTTCCCATAAATCTCATCTCAACCCATACAGCACCCAGAGCTATTACTTGTGATTAAACAAGTGAAAGGCATCAGGCAACTCTTTCCGTTAGCGTGGAAAAGTTACAAACTTCAAATGAAAAATCTACTGATATGGAAAGAAGAGAGTGATCCATCAACTAAGAGCATGAGATTAAAAGCACTAAGGCAAGAGACATGCATGCCCCCAGTAAGATATTTTGTCAGAAATTAAATCCATGTTACCCACAAAACAGGCCACCCTCCACAGTGACAACTGGTGGACCCTCTAACCCAACCATTCATGACCAACAGTAATTTTGCCCCCAAGAGACACTGGATAAGATCTGGACACATTTTTGGTCACCACAACTAGGAGGGTTCCACTGTCATCAAGTTTGTAGAGATCAGAGATCTTTCTAAACATTCTGTCATGCACAGGACAGTCCCCACAACACAATATCCAGCTCCCAACGTCATTATCTCGATCATGATATTTTATACAAATCTTTAACTGTGGAATATGCACAGGTTAAAATCAATCCAGTCTGCCTCTTACCAGCTATATGGTGTTTATTGTTTTTGGGTAAGATTTATTTATTTATTTGAAATACAGAGGGAAAGAGAGAGAGGGAGAGAGGGAGAGAGGGGGAGAGAGAGAGAGAGAGAGAGAGAGAGAGAGAGAGAGAGAGAGAGATCTTCCATCTGCCAGTTTATTCCCCAAATGGCTGTAATAGTCAAGGTTGAGCCAGGCCAAAACCAGGAGCCCAGACTTCCATCAGGATCTCCCAAATGGGTGACAGGGGCCCAACTACTTTGATCATCTTCTGTTGCTCACTCAGGTGCATTAGCAATGAACTGGAATGGAAGTGGAGCAGCCAGGACTTGAACCTACACTCTGATAGAGGATGCCATCATTGCAAGCAGCAGCTTAACTCACTGTGCCACAGCACTGGCCCCAGTTGTATGATCATGTCCAGGTTATACTCTCTTGCTCTGATCTCAACTTCCATATCTTGATAGACTGGGATACCACTATTTACTTTAGAAGATTATTAAGTGAATTAAATGACACAAGATGGGCTGGAACCCAGTCACTTGAATCACCACTGCTGTCTACTAGGTGTGCATTTGCAGGAAGCTGGGATTAGGAATGGAGCTGGGAATCAAACCCAGGCACTCTGACACGGGATGTAGGTATCCCAAATGGTGGTTTAACTGCTATACCAAATGCTGCTCTGGTATTCCAGTTTTTAAATATATGGAAATCAAGGTCAGAGAAAGAAAGCACACATTATGCAAGGTCATACAGTTGGAAAGAGGCAGAGTGGATTGACTCTAATCTTTGATGAGCACCCTGCAGATAAAAATTTGCATAAAATACCTCTGTCTTCCTGTAATGTCACATCACAGGTCTATCATTTATTAACCTAACAAATACTTCTTGGATCCATTTCAAATATTTTTAAGTACTCTTTTTATTTTGGCATAATTTTAGACTTACAGAAAAATTATAAGATTGTTCAGTGTTCCCATAAAACCATCATTCAGCTCCTCTTAATTTTAATGTCTTACATCACCACTATACATTTTTCAAAACTATAAAATTATCATTGCTATAAAACTACTAACTTAGGGCCAGACTTTATTTGGTATTCATCAGCCCTTCTACCAATGAGCTGTTTCTGCTCCAGGATCCCATCTGGGATGTCACATTACAACTAGATGTCTGTGAGCATCTCACACCTGCTTCCCTTTTCTTGACCTTGGAGTTTGGAAGAGTACTCATCAGGTACCATACAGAATGACCCTCAATTTGGACATCTCTGGTGTTTCTCTCTTCAACTAAGTGTTTGGAAATAATACCACAGGATGAGATGTCTGTCACCATGTCCTATCAGAGAGTTTGTGTTATCAGCACAACTTACAGCTGGTGATGGACTCTTGGTCATTTAGTTGAGGATATTCTATCAGCTTCCTCTTGCTAGTTCTCACTTCACATGCTCTATTCTTTGGAAGTGAGTCAGTTCACTAAATCCATCCCACATTTCAGAGGACAGGAAATGAATGCCCTCTCAACATACAGCATGAGGTTACTTCAAAGAGTTTGTGGAAAATGGAATTACAAGATAAGTTTATTTTGGTACAAAAAATTTTTGAAATTCATGCATGTGAAGTGTTCTCAAAAAGTTCACTGAAAGTGTGTATTATAGGGGGAAAAAAACAACCAACCTCTGCCTGGATGTCAAAGTGTTTTTGTCTTAATTTCATTTTCCATGAACTTTTTGAGGTCTGTTCATATTTAGAATTCCTCTGTAAGGGAGAGAATGTCTCTTCCCATCTATTTATCTATTCAGTAATCCATTGTTATTACTGTGGGGTCACAAATACTTATTTTATTCTTTGGGCTATAATCTAAGTCCAGTATAACCAACCCTATTGTGAGAACAATCTTCCAAGGGCAAGCCCCCAATGACCTCCCACCAGGCCCACCTCTCAGATGCTAATTAGCTCAATTCTCCACCCTTAATCCATCAATCATTAACATAAGACTTTGGGGTTTAAATGTATCCATGAGTTTGGAGAGCCAGGTCCTGTTTAATCCATAACAGCCAAAATTATCCATCTTGTTACTATTTATATTTTCAGTGTCTATGATTTTTTGAGAAATTGAAATCTAAAATTTTCTCATGAATTAGACATTAATTCATTTATCTTAAATTTCTATTTATCCAGCTTCACTGCTTGCCTCATAATTCTGGGATTCAGAGATTCACTGTACAACTATATTCCTTCCCCAGGGAGGCCACCCTGCAGACCCCAGGGGCTGCTGATCACAATGTAAATGCTACGTGGCAGCCCTGGGGCTGTGCCACATAGAAAGACATGCGAACTCTATTTGATTTGATTTTTATGAGACTTAACCAAATCCCTTCCTTCCAACTTTCATTGCTTTGATGAATAAGAGTTCCAGTTTCTTTTTAGTCTGTCACAGTATCATAAGACATAAGCTGTATTTATAGCCATGTAATATCTCAAGTCTAAAAATTCAGATGTAAGCCACTAATTCCATCCAGATGACTTTATTCTAGCCACTGAGACCCTGTGCAGAGGTGTCCTCCTCCAGCCTGCTGCTGACACAAAGTTGCACCTGGCAGATCTTCACCCATCAGTTATTGAAGCAGCAGTAGTTGGTGACTAAAGCGGGATGAGGGTGGAAGAATGGTGGGAGGAGTCCAATATCAACAGACATAGTCTTGGAGACTGACTCATACATTGCAATAGGTATTATGCCCCAAAGGAAGCTAATCTCTTATTATTTGAATCACTCTTATCTGAAACATCTCCAATTTTCCTAAAGTTTTCCTGAACTACCATGAATTGCACACAGTGGACATAGAAATACTCCACAGTTTTAAGGACTTTGCTGCTTTCTGATTGAACATCTATTGTATGTGCCCTAAACCATGTGCACATGAATCTACCATGGCCCTCTGTTCTGATGTGTTACAGGAACAGCTTCATCCCCTGTGCAAAGGGCCATGGCAGGTGCCATTTCCCCAAAGAGGCTTCTCAAGCCCTTTCTCCCAGCTTCAGTCAGGGCCTACTGAGCTCCCTGACACCCTGTCCTGTCACAGCACACGCGCCTTTATTACTATTATTGAGTTTTATCGACCTCTCCCACATAGCTGTGAGTTCCCCAGAGCAGGAATCCAAGCACCTTGTACAGTGATTGGCACTTTCTAGGTAGCTTTCCATAACCGGTTGAGTGAATGAAGAGTTAATAGTTCATAGTCCATCAAAATGTGCCCACCTTAAAATTCATCTGTCACATTTTCCTATTTGCTTAACAGGTCTTAAAGTCTCTAGCAATTAGTATTCACAAGAGTTCAGGATCTGGGGTGGGTGTTATGGCACAGTGGGTTAAGCCATTGCTTTCGACATCCACATCCCAACTCTGAATACAAGTTCGAGTCCTTGGCTACTCAGTCTCCAATCCAGCTTCCTGCTAATGCACCTGAGAAAGCAGTGGAAGGTGGCCTAGGGATCCGGGGGCCCTGCCTCCCTTGTGAGAGACCATGATGGAGTTCCTGGCTCCTGGCTTTGCTCTAAACAAGACCTAGATGTTGTGGCCATTGAGGAGTGAACCAGTGGATGGAGTATCTCTCGCTCTATCTCTCCTTCTCTCTCTGCCACTCTGCCTTTCAAACAAATAAGTAAAATTTTAAAAAAAATTAAAGAATTGTTCAGTATCATGTTCAGATCTGGTGACTTTTCCCATCTACTTTCTCCTCTAAATAATGTAAAGCCATGTTAAATCACTATAAACCAGGCAGAAGCCTGGGATTCTGCCACCAATAATTCATATGGGAAAGCATCAACTTATCCCCATCTTTTGTTTATCACTCTGAAAAATAAGTATTAGGAAATGTTTCTGTAGTAGACCAATCAGTATTTCAAATGAGATCTGTTCTATTCTTTTATTTTTTTAATTAATTTATTTATTTGAAAGGCAGAGATATATAGAGAGAAGGAGAGGTAGAGATTGGTCTTCCATCTGCTGGTTCACTCTCCAAATGGCTGCATCAGCCATAGCTAGGCCAGGCCAAAGCCAGGAGCCAGGAGCTTCTTCTGGGTCTCCAACATGAGGGCAGGGGCCCAGTTCTTGGGTCATCTTCTGCAGCTTTTCTCAGGTGTATTAGCAGGGAGCTGGCTCAGAAGAGGACATGAACCGGAGCTTGTGTGGGTTGCTGGCACTGCAGGCAGAGGCTTAATCTTCCATGCCACAGCACTGGCCCCATCTGTTCTATTTTATTGGCTGTTCTTTACGGTTTCCCAAAAGAGTAAAGGGTTGGCTATAAGGCCCCTTATTTTCTCCCCCTCTCATTACTCACACATCTGTGTATAGCATGCCTTTGGTATCTGAGAGATGGGGAGTAGTCAATTCTATTTAAGATAAAAAAGCTTAGATGTAAACTTTGTGCACTGTGATTTTTCTTTTTGAAAACAGACCTTATTTTTTAGAATAGTTTTAAGGTTATAGCAAATTTAAGTGGGTAGGACCGAGATTTTTCTCATCTATCTCCTGTCTCCAAACAGTGTACCCTATTATCAACACCCACTACCAGCGATATAGCAATAGATTAACCTACATTGCTCATCATCACCCAAAGTTCATAGTCCACATTTAGGGCTCACTCTTGGTGTTGTAACACATCCTATGGGTTTGGACAAATATATACTGATATGTATCCACCAACATAGCATCCTAAATAGAAGTTTCACTGCCCTAAAAATCCTCTGTGCTCTGTCCATTCATCCTCTGCCCTCCCTAACCCTGGTAATCACTGATACTTTGTCAGTCTCTACAGTTTTGCTTTCTCCAGAAAGTCATGTAGTTGGAATCATGATGTATGTAGTCTTTTCAGAGAGGCTTCTTTCACTCAGTAATATGCATTTAAGGTACCTTCACATTTTTTCATAACAATATCTCATTTTCATAAGTGCTAAAGTTTTCTATTGTCTTCATATAGTGCAATAGAAAACTTTTCATACAAGCCCAACATATTGTAAAGTACATGAGTTATTAGTGTGCCACTGGATGAATGAAGGCACACTCCTGTCTAGCCAGAACCCAGTGCCACAGAAGCCTCTTGGTGCCCCACTCCACTGGATATCCCTCAGCAGCTAACCGGTGTCCTAACCTCTGACATATAGGTTAGTTTGCCTGCACAAAGCCAGTTTGCAAGTAGAATTTGGAAACATTCCTTTCAACCAGTAACCTAGAAGTACCCAGCAATTTATTTCCTCCTAGAACGTGACATAAGTCTAGATTAAAGAGAAAACCTTGGAGACAGTGAGTAGAACAGTATTCCTTCTTTATTTTCAGAAAAGATACCCACAAGTGCCCTCCTGGAAGTGAAGAATGGATTCAAAGTGCTTGTTTCCTCTCAAGACTGTACAGCCAAGCTTGTACAATACCAAAATGAGCTGTCGACAAGTGGCAAGTTCAAGCATATCATTTATTTGACATTGTCTAAGCCAGAGAGCTGTTGTTTCTTTGAATCTAACATTTTAAAGTAAAACGCAATCAGACAGAAAGTGGATTGGATAGCCATTCTGTGAATTAGTTTGCTCTCAGGATTCAGGGCATGTTTAGCATGAGTAAGAACTGGCCCAGAAAGACCTACTTGGGGACATTATAGATCTCTAGCCTCTCACTTGAGTCTGCACTATTAGCCAGTGTGCTTGGGCAAAACAGTGGAACGATTTAAACAGTGGACCATAAAAGGCTGAAACACACACACACATGCATGCATACACACACACCATGTACATACATGCATGCTCACACTTATGCATCCATGAGACATATATAGAAGAAAGTAACCCATAAACTTTCCAGATGTAAACGGAAAAAAAGAAACATATACTTCTTTTTATTTATTGTGATGGAAAGTTACTACTCTGTAACAGAAAAAAAAAAAAAAAACAAGGTAGCATCTCCTATAGCTGCTCAAAGGAGTTTTCTAGGCAAAACTCCACCACAATCACTGTTATGTGAGGGTGAGCTGCATTTTTAGGTAGAGTCACATAATATTTCAAAGGATGCAAACTAACTCACCAGGAACGATCCATTGATGTTTTCTGCAGAAAGTTCAGGTTTAGGGCTTTTATTTATTGGTGGAGTCCACACTTGTCTCTCAGCTGTTGTGAGCAGAGAGAGGCAGAGGATGTTTGTGGTCAACCAGGAGGTCCTGAGCCTTCACCTCATGCACCCGAGACAACTTAGCACTGTCCTGACCTTGCTTAAGAAGCAGCTAAGCAGCCCACAGCAGGAGCTGGAGGGCTGAAGAATAAACTCTTAGTACACTCTGTTCTAAAAGGCAGGCCCCTAAAGTGGAAAATTCATTTAAACTTAGTAATAACAGCCATGACTGCCAGTTTGTATTAAGTATTTACCATGTGCCAGATCCTATACTAAGTGCTTACAAATACTCTCTAATCCTTGCAGTAATTCTATGAGCTAGGTTATTAATATTATCTTTTTAGAGATTTATTTGAAAGGCAGAGTGACACAGGAGAGAGAAAGAGAGAAAGACACACAGAAAGATCTCCCATTTGCTTATTCACTCCTCAATTGGCTACAACAGCCAGAGCTGGGCCAGGTTGAAGATAGGAGCCAGAAAAGCCATCCAGATCTCCCAGGTGACTGGGAGAGACTCAAGTACTTTAACCATCATCAGCTGTTTCCTGGGCGCATTAGCAGGGAAATGGATCAGAAGCAGACTACTGCAATACAGGATATGGTGTCTCAAACAGCAGCTTAATCTACTGTGCCACAATGCCAGACCTGTTATTAATATTATTATTTCATAGGTGAGACATCTGAGGATTTAAAAAGGGAAGTCACTAACCCAAGGTCACAAATCTTGGAAGTTACAGAGCCTGATTTGTCCATGCTCTTAGACATGATACAACATCGTCACTCAGTCTCTCAAGTCAAAAACTCAAGCTGAACAAATATACTATATTACCATGACACTGAAAATGCTAAATGAATAAGACATTTGCTCAGGACAAGGAAGAAACCCATTGTAGAGCAAATAAGAGAAATTTACTCCTTAATAGCAAAGAGAGTCCTTGTCTTAACCATCAGATCCTAGTGAAAGATAATGGATAATTCAATGTAGAGTAAAACCCAAAACCTGACTTGCTCAGTTGATATGGACAAGCCTAGAATAGAATGCAAATATTGCTAGAGCACTGAGGAGGTCCAGCCCTACCTGGGAAATGAAATATGCAAGGCAGCTGCAGGTAGAATCCCTTCCCTCCCCATGGACTATATCTTTCCTCCGTAGCCTTAACAACTCCCGTGCCCCTACTGCTGAGGTCCACTGTTCTCCTGTTCTTCCTCTTTATTCCCATTAACCTCTGGGCTCTGTAAAATAAAACAATTCATCACAGAAAGCATAAAGCAATGATCACTATCCCAAGTACAACCAATAGGGTTCAGTTCTATGTAAACTGAGAAATTCAAAATTGCTTTGAACTTGACTAATCTTTTGGTGTTTGATAAAGAGGTCTATAAAGACATTGTACTCTGTATAATTTGTTTATATTTTAAAAATATATTAATGCATCCAGCACCTATATCTTGGTTTCTAAATACCATCCTTTAATAAAAGGAACAAGAAATCCCTGTGAAATGGCTGGGCCAAGGAAAACAAAAGATTAACTTGGATCATGATCTAGTGCCAAAAAATAAAGAAGTGCTCAGAAAAATGATAGAAGCATGTCAGAGGGACATGGAAGTCAAACTGAAGAGCTCATGGAAGCCAGGGATGGGACAATCTGAGTAGCAAAGTAAACAATATTGTATTGGCTTAGAATTCAAAGTATAAAGTAAATACACATGACACAGTTTGATATAAGTAGATGAGCTAATAAATAAGTAAATAGAGGAGCAGAGACAAGTCTTCCCTACAGAAATCAACAAATAACATAGGTAGATATATTCCCTTCTAAGACATCATGGACTGGTCTTAATAACTTGCTTCTTTTTTTAAATATTTATTTTTTATTTATTTAAAAGACAGAGTTACAGAGATAAGTAGAGACCGAGAGAGAGGTCTTCCATCTGCTGGTTCACTCCCCAGATGACCGCAACAGCCAGAGCTGCACCAATCCAAAGCCAGGAGCCAGGAGCTTCCTCCGGATCTCCCATGGGGTGCAGGGACCCAAGGACTTGGGCCATCTTCTACCGCTTTCCCAGGCCATAGTAGAGAGCTGGATCAGAAGAAGAGCAGCCGGAACTAGAACCAGCGTCCATATGGGATGCTGGTGCTTCAGGCCAGGGCGTTAACCCACTGTGCCACAGCGCCGGCCCCAATAACTTGCTTCTTAAGAACTGGGACTAGCCGGTGCCATGGCTCACTAGGCTAATCCTCCGCCTGTGGCGCTGTCCCGGCCTGGGCACCAGATTCTGTCCCAGTTGCCCCTCTTCCAGGCCAGCTCTCTGCTGTGGCCAGGGAGTGCAGTGGAGGATGGCCCAGGTCCTTGGGCCCTGCACCCCATGGGAGACCAGGATAAGTACCTGGCTCCTGTCATCGGATCAGCGTGGTGCGCCGGCAGCAGCGGCCATTGGAGGGTGAACCAACGGCAAAGGAAGACCTTTCTCTCTGTCTCTCTCTCTCACTGTCCATTCTGCCTGTCAAAAAAACAAAAAAAACAAACAAAAAAACAACAACAAAAAACCCACCTGGGACTGTATGGGAAATCTCTCTTTCAGCTTATTTTTGTAATCAACTTAAAACTTTTCTTATAAAAAGAATCTGGACAGGAGAAAAATAAAGCAGTAACTTTTGAATGGCAAAAGATGACAAACACCACCTGTGACAAGTCATGTTGATGTCAATTACTCTCTGATCTATTGTAATAAGAAGGACACTTTACTCTATGGCATTTTTTTCCCTAAAATTCACAAACTCAATCTAAACATGAGAAAAATATCAAATCACCCTAAATTGGTACACAATCTACAAAACACATGAGCAGTCAAGATCATGAAAACAAGGACAGACTAAGAACATGTCACAGAGCAAAGGAGACACGTTGAGAAAATGTAAGTGGTATCCCAGACGGGATCCAGGAACCAAGTAAAGGCATTAGAGAAAAACTGATGAAATCCAAATGAACCAGGGAAGCTAATCAATAGCAGTGTAGCTATTTACTTTTAACAAATACACTATGGTTCTAAAAGATGACAACATTATGAGAACTTGAAATTGGGTGACATTGACAACTTAGGGGGAAAAAAATTGCATAGATAGGGAAAAATGGTATAGGTCAGACACCTGACATGTTAACTTGGTTCAAAATGAGGACTTTCCCTAGGTACAGATGTAAAATCTGTTCTCTTTTGAATCCACAGGGAAGGCCTTGCTACTTGTGGTGTGCCTAAAGATTTAAGAACTTTTAATAAAGAGGTGAACATTTTTGTCTCATCTAGGTGAGGAGATGAGCAGAGTCTGTGAAAACTTAGTGTCTTGTATAAATACTTATCAGCAAAAAACTTCACACTCACCTGACCTAGTTGGAGTAAAAAAATTCAAGTGTTTGTAGACGGAACCTTCAGCTTTGGGATCTTATACATGACTGCAAAAGCAAGTTAGTTTCTTTTGCCTGTTCTTCTAAAGCAAGCCTACTTCTGTATTCTACATAAAACTCCAAGTAAACACAATAATCCTAAAGTGAAGCTGTAGGGTGTACAACCCATATAGAGGTAAGTCAGACCCTTCCCATGATCTGAAACACCTGGGTATGTACTCATCCATCATATTTGCTGAAAATGTGCTCAACCTTATTAAGAAGCAAGAGGGAATTAAGATTTGATGGAAGATCTTCAAAAGTGTTTTCCCAATCCAGTGGCAGAGAAGATTAGGTATGCAACACTTTTCTACCATTTTTCAGGTATTACCAAACAATGTGATACCTTCCACAGAAGAACAGGTGCTGGAGATCACTTTCAGTAGCTTCTTGAAACAAAAGTCATCTGGAAAAATCTGACGAGTGTAGTGAACATTCTACATTCATGATTGCCAACATTTTTGAGCACACTTTTTATTTTAATTTTTTGCATAAGAGCTATATAGAATGCTTTGCTAGGATACAAATGATTGCATGAGTTCAACCAGTTAGAATATCCACAACAAAGTTGGATTCATAATCATCATGTATAAGTGGTGGGCAGAAGTGTTGACCTTCAGCCAAACACAAGGGCAAAGAACAGTCTTAAGCATCACAGTTGTTCATCATCAGATGTCATGTTTCTCAAGAGATGCCCAATGTAGCTGGACATTATTCACTCACAGATCTTCAGCCTCAAAGTCTGGCTTTCTGACCCTAATGAACCTTCTGTGAGCTACTCCAAGGTCTTTGATTCTTGACTTTTAGAAGTAGCCACACTGAATTCTATTGTTACAACCAAGAACTCTACACAATTAGCAGTGATTAAATAGTTTTGCCTATCTAGTTATATACAACAAGTCTAGACATACCTCACAGGAATCTAATCTTCATCAACTAAGTCCTATGGAATCAAATATCCTTTATTTCTGATCAATACAAATACTATTATTATTCTTAATGAATAATGATAGACATAATAGTATATTGTGGTACAAATTGAAATCTGGAATCTGATAATCCAAAATCTGAAGTACTCCAAAATCTGAAACCTTTTTAATACTGACAGGACCTGGGGCCGGCACCGTGGCTCACTTGGTTAATACTCCGCCTGCAGTGCAGTCATCCCATATGAGCTCCGGGTTCTAGTCCCATTTGCTCCTCTTCGAGTCCAGCTCTCTGCTGTGGCCCGGGAAGGCAGTGGAGGATGGCCCAGGTGCTTGTGCTCCTGCACCTGCATGGGAGACCAGGAGGAAGCAACTGGCTCCTGGCTTCAGATCAGCACAGCATGCCGGCCGTGGCAGCCATTTGAGGGGTGAACCAACGGAAGGAAGACCTTTCTCTCTCTCTCTCTCTCTCTCTCTCTCTCTCTCTCACTGTCTAACGCTGCCTGTCTAACAAAAATAAAAAATAAAAAAATAAATTAAAAAAAAATACTGACAGGACCCTGAGAGTAGAAATTCTACAGCTGACCTCATGTGATGGTTTGCAATAAAAAGAGAGGTGCATTATAAATATTGTTTAAAATTACTTTCAGGAAATTTGTATAGGGTGTATATAAAACAAATAAATTTCAAATTTGGACTTGGTTCCTTTCATTTATCATCATGTATATTTACAAAACACTTCTAGTCCCAAGCATTTTGGAGAAGGAATACTCAAACTGTTGACGGTATGGAAAAAAATCACGAAGGTGATACACAAAGGACAGAACTGGAGAAAGGAGCTCCTAAATCTTCCAAGGAGATACAGAAGGGTACTAGGGGGATAGCATGAAATGACTTCTCAGGCAGAAGTTTTCAGGATTGCCAAAGAGGAATGAGAGAACTCCAACTAGAGCAACCAGCAAGTGAGAAAGAAAGAGGGTGAAGCAGTGTGTGCACCCAGGGAAATTCTTATAATTCTAAATGAGGTGTTAGGCAGAAGGGGAAAGCTGGAAAATGATGATGAACACTTATGCATGGGCCTTGGTCACAAAGAGCCTCACAAACTGTGTAATTGGACTTTATGGAGGACTGGTAGCAACTGAAGATTGTTAAGCACTAATATACATGATCAGCAGGTTCACCTTTTAGAAATACAATATTTAAAGAGATACCCTTTAGAATTTAATTGAGATTCAGAACGAAACCTTCGACAAAATGTACAGTACCCTAATGGTAGAATCTATCATTCCAAAATGAGAAAATCGTTTCTTTCCAGATCTTGTACTTTGCATTCTATTTTCCTGTGACACTGGCCTTGCTGGAAATGAAAACTGAACGTTAATATAGTATCATCCTAAAGTAGTTTCCAAAAAACAGATACAATCTTTGGAAAATTAGCTCAGATCAGAACGATGTCCATGTTGCCAATGTTGAAGAATGTCACCACCTACGGAACTAGGCCGTAAGTCTCCAGCAGGACACACAAGTGACTTAGTGTTCTCTTTCTGTCATTGTCACCAGGTTCCTTCTCAAATCTCTATTGCAGTCTGAGGATAGCTCATCTCTCACCAAGTAAATTGTCAAAATAGAAAGCACAGCCCAATTTTTTATATCAAATCTCAGACACAATACTTGTTCCAATAGATTGGTTCTAAGTGTTAATGTATAGGCTGTCATATTCAGTAAGTCATTCCCTGATTGAGAAGCAAACTGTTAGTTTTATCTCAAGTTTTAATACAAATATTTATGATTCTTCATTAAGTACAGTTGGGATCACAGCACTTTCAGCATTGTGTTGGTGAGGACAGAGCATTTGCCTTTTGTGGCTATGGTGGCTGACATTTGATAGAATGTATTCGCCCCAATGCTGTTCTCACTCTGGCTGTTTTTATACAAAGCTGAATGAAGCTGTTAGATTTATCAATATATCTTGAGTAGCTTGAGAAAGAGAATTCCAACTGTCTGTATATCTTTCTGTTTCTCTGGCTTGCTCCTGATTGTCAGCTGTTGGCTGAGCAGTGAAATACTCAGTTAATCAATTATTGTGCCTACATGGTGACAAGCGACCATTGAGACAAATTTTTCTATTATATTGACATTATGCTTATATAGATTATACAGACACATGGGAGTGAGTGGACTTGCTGAGAAACGTTCTTAACCTCAAAGGTCTGACATAAACTTTTTTTTTTTTTTTTGACAGGCAGAGTGGACAGTGAGAGAGAGAGAAAGAGAGAAAGGTCTTCCTTTGCTGTTGGTTCACCCTCCAATGGCCGCCGCGGCCGGTGTGCTGTGGCCGGTGCACCACGCTGATCCGATGGCAGGAGCCAGGTACTTATCCTGGTCTCCCATGGGGTGCAGGGCCCAAGGACCTGGGCCATCCTCCACTGCACTCCCTGGCCACAGCAGAGAGCTGGCCTGGAAGAGGGGCAACCGGGACAGAATCCGGCGCCCTGACCGGGACTAGAACCCGGTGTGCCGGCGCCACAAGGCGGAGGATTAGCCTAGTGAGCCGCGGCGCCGGCCCTGACATAAACTCTTTTTTTTTTTTTAACTTTTATTTAATGAATATAAATTTCCAAAGTACAGACATAAACTCTTGAAGGAAACCCAGGTCACTGAGTAACTTGCTTCTTTTCTCATTCATTTTTTTCCATTAAATTTGAAAAATCATGTTAAATACCTATACCAATCTGCATTTACAAGCAGCCAAGCCAGGTGTTCCCAGCTTGTTTGTTCAGTTTTGGTTGCCAGAACTATTTCACTAAGATCCCAGGTGTTCACAAAGTGCCAAGGAGAAGAGCCCAACTCAGGGCAGAAGTTGAGTCAACACAAACTAGCCTCCGATGACCACAGATACCTGGATGTCTTCTTCATATATTTAGTCCTTACTTCTTGAATACATGTTATAGGCATGGGTCCTATCTTAGCTGGGGGCCAAGTCATTGATCTTTGATCTAATGATCATATTTGGTTTTCTAACTTTTATAATTTTCAGTGGAGCATTGTTCCTCAGTCTGGATTATGCACAAACTTAGCAACAAGTTATCAGACCTCTGGCCCAACTCTCCTTCCCAACTGTCTTTTCTGAAATTAGAGTATGCTTGATTATCCTGTCTTTTATTGGTATGAGTGAATTGACTACATTTCTTTTCAGGCAAAGAGATGTATTCAAAATCAGTTGGACTTAAAATCAATAAATATGATTTAGAATAACAGAAGACTTATGAGGAAATTGGCCTAAGTTTTAAGCACAATGAATATAATGCAATAACATCTCCCTATAACTCTCTTAGAAATAAAAAACTTTCACCATTTTGCTTAATCTGGATTCAAATATATCACATAAAATTAAATATAACAAGTCATTGCTTATACTTATTTTAAATATTTCCACTATGCCAATAATTCCCCTTAGAAAAAAAATTAAGATCTTAAATGTCATTGTTTTAAAAGATAACACATACTTATACTTTTAAATGTTAACAATACTGAAAAATATAATAAATAAATCAACAAAAAAACTTCAGGCCAAACCCATCCAAAATAGCTGACTGACATCTCGTGCCCTTAATGCAGACATCTCTCCTACATGTGAAACACAAATGATTACCTGATAAATAGGAATTATTCTATGACAATTGAAGCATACTTTCTCGTCACTTGTTGTACTTTTCTACTTCATGAAGTTGATTATCTTCACGTTGGATCACCTTTGTTGGTAATATGTATCACTCATCCTTTTTCATAGCTTTTATTCCTTTTATTTTTTTCAATTTTCCATATAGTCTGAACTCCTGTTTTTATGGGATTTTATCTGCCTTGGTCTTCTATTTTGTTGAAGTCTTAAGTCCTTAAATAGTAAGCACTTTTCAGGGAGAATTCTTCAATTCCTTTGGTAAAGTTACACACACACACACACACACACACACATTTAAGTTGGGTTTTAAGTGATCCCACTGGGATTTTAATTTGCGTTTTCCTCATGACTAATGCAGTTGAGCATTTCTTCATGCACTTATTCACCACCATATATCTTTTTTTGGTGAAGAGTTTGTTCCAATACATTGTTTATTTTTCAGTTATTTGTTTTCATACCACCCAATTTACTCTGCATATAAGTCCTTTATTAGATACATGCTTTGCAAACGCTTTCTCCCAGTCTGTGGACTTTTTTATTGCTCTACCAGTCTTTAAAAGACTAGAAGTTTTCATTGTGATGAAGCTTATTTTACCAGTTTGTTCTTTTATTGATTTTATCTTAGTGTAACATCAAAGAAATCTTTGCCTAACCCATGATCACAAAGGTTTCATCCTTTGTAATATTCTAGAACCTTTATACTTTCATGTTTTAACATTTACATCTGTAACCCATTTTGAGTTGATTTGTGTATATGCTACAAGTATGAATTGAAATCTTTTGTGTTTGTTTTTACTTTTTTCTGCACGTGTTCCAGTACCAATTTTTCCAGCACCATAAATTGAGACAATCCATTTGTACCTTTGTAGTGGATCAACTGGCCATAAACATATCTATCTATCTGTCAATTTTGGCTTCACTTATCTATGTGCTTATTATTGCATCACTATCACACCATCTTGATTACTATAGCTTAATAACAATTCTAAAACTGGCTAGTGTTCATCTTCGAAATTTGTCCTTCCTTTTTAAGGTTGTATTAGTTGTTCTTGGTTATTTCCATTTACACGTGAACTTTATAATCAGTTGCCAATTTCTACCCAAAATCCTGCTGGGATTTTGCTTGGCATTGGAGTGAATCTATTTAGACCAATTATGGAAAATTGACTTCTTAATGTCATTGAATCTTTGGGCCCATGGGCACAGTATATCTCTCCATTTATTTACATGTTCCTTCATTTCTCTAAACACTGTTTTATAGTTTTTACTGTACACATTTTTCTACCTTCTGTTATATTTATCTCAGCATTTCATTTTCTTTAGATGCCATTTTAATTTATGTTTTACCTTAAATTTTAGATCATCCTTTGCTAGTACATAAAATTGCAACTGATTTTTATATTCTCATCTTACTGCCTACAACCTTGCTAAATTCATGTATTTACTCTACTTTTTTAGGTGCCATTGCATTTTAAATTTGGACAATCTTGCCATCTATGAATAAAGGTAATTTTATTTTTTAATATGAAAGATAATATTTCTTTACTTGCCTGCTATTTTGGATAGAATAAAGAAGTATTCTGTTCTGTAATGCTGAATACAAATAGTAAAGCAGACATCCTTGCCCTTATCCTGATCACAAAATCACACAGTCTATCACTTTATTTTTTTTTAAGATTTTATTTATTTATTTGAGAGGTATAGTTACAGAGAGAGAGAGAGAAAGAGAGAGACAGAGGGAAAGGCCTTTCATCCTCTGGTTCACTCCCCTAGTGGCTGCAACGGCCAGACCTGAGCCAATCCAAAGCCAGGAGCCAGGAGCCAGGAGCCAGGAACTTCTTCTGGGCCTCCCATGCAAGTGCAGGAGCCCAAGAACTTGGGCCATCTTCTATTGCTTTTCCAGCCCACAGCAGAGCTGGATAGGAAAAAGAGCAGCTGGGACTGCGGTGCCCATGTGGGATGCCAGCACCACAGATGGAGGCTTAGGCCACTATGTCACAATGCTGGCCCCACAATCTCTCACTTTAAATACAAAATTACATAGAAGATGTTTTTGCAGATGTCCTCGATGATGTTGAGAAAATTACCTTCTACACACAGTTTTCTGAGGGTTTCTATGAGGAATGAATTCCAGAGTTGTTCAACTGCATTTTGGATGTCTATTGAGGAGGCACTATGGTCTTTCTCTTTCAGTTTCTTAATATACTGAATTGTATTAATTTTGGGACATTAAACTACCTTTGCATTACTTCTTGGTCATGAACTTTTTATATATTGTCACTTCAGAAGGCAAATACTTTGCTTACATTTTTTTTCGCACCTAGGTTTATAAGAGCTATTGGTCTGTGATTTTCTTTACTTGTAAGCCTGTCTGATTTTGATGTTGTGGTAATGTTGGCCTTATAAAATGAGATGGAAAGTAGTTCATTCTCCTGGAAGGAATTTGTATACATTTTATGGAAGAGCTTGCAAAAATTTTTTTTATTGCTTGGATATCTGGAAAATTCACCAATAAAGTCATCTGGATCTGAAATTTTCTTTGGGAGATGGTTTTTAGCTACAAATTCAATTTATTTAACATATATTTTCCAGTCAAGTTACTCATTTTTTTCTTGAATGAGTTTTGACAGCTTATATTTTTCAAGGGATCTATTCATTTTATCTAAGTTGTCAAATTTATTTGTATAATATAGTTCATGATATTAGCTTAGCAACCTTTTTAGTGAATGTGAATTTTCTATTGATGCAAGGATTATCATTCCTGCTAATCATAATCTGTGTCATATCTTTTATTTCTCTGGCCAATCTGGATACAACCATTTTTAAAAAGCAATTCAAAGAATCCATTTCTGGGTGCATCCAATTTTCTCTATTATTTTCTATGTCTCTATTTCTGCTTTTATCTTTATTATTTCCTTTCTTCTATGTACTTTGAGTTTAATGTGTTCTTCTGTTTCTAGTTCTCAAGATGACACTGTAGTCATTAATTTGAGGCCTTGATTTTTTGTAACACTGGCATTTGATGCTATAAATTTCCTTTACAATACTGTTTTATTGGCATGCCATATATATTGATACATAGTATATTTATTTCATTCAATCCAAAATACTTCCTACTTTCCCTCATGATTTCTCACTTGACAAGATTATTTAGAGCAAGTTATTTAATTACCAAGTATTTAGTGGTTTTTCTAAAGATCTTTCTTTTAGTGATTCTTAATTAAATTCCATTGTGTTTAGAAAATATGCTTTGTAGGACTTGAATTGTTTTAAATTATTGAGGCTTTTCTATTTTGATAAATGTTCTATGTATCCTTGAAAAGAATGTTTATTCTGCTATTTTGAGGGGCATTTTCTATAAATATTAATTAGAAAAAGTCATTTGATAATGTTGAAGTCTTTGATATCCTTAACCATTTTCTAATTATTTTATTAATTATTCTAAAGACATGTATTTATATCTCTGACTGTTTTGAAATAAATCCATGCAAAGGAACTTAGAAGCAACTTGAATAATCAAATTCAACAAGAGGACCACATGATTATGTTTTTAAAGAGTGAATTTTGGAGATGAGACACCAATAAACATGAAAGAATGAACCCCTAGGTGCAAAATTGAACTCATGGGAAAGGAGATCTTGGGTCCTGAAGCACACTCAATTGGGTAACCAACCACTGTAGTGACACATAAAGATAGGACCCTTCCATCAGGGCCAGGGACGAATTTTCTAATGGAGGTTGAGAATGTATTTGAGACTACCCCACTTGAAAAAGAAGAATTTGCCCAAGAATGGCAATCTTTAGGGACACCCTTAGTGCAGTTCCAAGCATCAAGACTGTAATGTCATTAACCTGATTCTCTCACTCTGCAAAAAAGGTCACTTTATCTGTGAACTGTGCCTGCACACACTCCCACAGATAAGAGACCATTAACAAAAGCATAAGTGTTGCCGCCCCACCACCACCCAACTCGAGCAAACCCAGTTAGCACATTTTCTAGCATTCTGTCATGAAGTCATTGGCAGTGTCAGTGTTCGAAAACTGCATGGCTCAGATGTTTCTAAACCCTTTTAATCCATGATAAAGGCCTCCCTTTATTGTTGTTTTGTTTTCCTTTGCTGCCCTACAGCATGGCAGCCAGTGTGTGCTCCTGATAAGCAGTGAGCCGTGCAGATGGAGCTCAGTTTCCTCGTGCACACCACCACACAACCTGCCAAGGCCCAAACATGGGATGCAGCATAGCTTCCCCTCCCCCCACCCAGAGCCAATGCCAATGGCAAGCTGCACAATGGTGAGCAGGCCAGATAACTTCAGAAGGACACAAATTAATTTTTTGTGATGCAAGAGACATTTACCACTGCCTAGTTTGGGGGAAGCAGTATAGCTAATGAAAATAATTCCATTCTAATCCAAGTGAGAGAGCAGCAAGATTCCAACTTGGAGCAAAAAAGAAAAGAAACTGCTACTGTGATAATGGGTTGTTGAGAGGTTATTTTTTCTTTCTCTTCCTGGTTTTGCACAGCAAGAGTGAAGATAAGACTATGCTGCTTCAGAAAACAATGCTGACATTTGCTGCTCTTGACAGAAGAGGCCCCTGTGTGTCCAGGGGAGGGTGACAAAGGAAACACAAGAGTAAGCCATACAAATGGTGGCAGTCTAAATGAACTGGATTTGGAATGAAATCTGTGAAGGAATTGACAATTGGTAGAGTTTTGGCCTAAACTACCTTCTCCAGTGCCAAGGTTAAGTGGAGAGCCAAGTCAGAGTGTACCTGGGTAGATTCCTGAGCTGCTGGTCACAAATGATGGGCCAGAGTAGAGTCATGTTCAAGATAAGCTGGAAAATGCTCGGGACAGGTGAGTCAATGTAAAGGGCAATCCAGAATCCAGTGGAAAATTCCAGTGTTTTTCCAACATAGTATTTAGAATTCAGTGTTGAGGATCAAGTAGCTTAAGATATGTAGGCATATATATTGAGAAAGAGATAAAGAGCTAAGTCTGGGTTAGGAGATAAGAATCAGCAGGATGTATAATGAAAGATCACATGGAAGGAAGAGACATGAGACATTTTGGAGTACCTGAAGAGGATGACCACTTGTCCAAAACTCACCCAAATATGGCTGCATCTTTTTGCTGCAACAATCAGTCCCTAACACCAAAAAAAGCTAACAAGACCTTGCAAGTTACTTCAAATTCTGCACTCACTGTGCAGCTTGAGCAGTTCATTACCTGAGCTGGGCTTCTTAATTTTCAAGACCTTTCCCACCCTCCTCCTCATTTTTTAAAGGATTAAAAGATATGGTCTTCCTATCTCTAGAAATATACAGTAAACACCAGGGAGACAGAAAGGAAAGAGTAACTATTACATGGAAAATTTTATTTTCTTGAGAATATCTGCTTATCAAAAACCTAGTTCTTAATTTCCATTATCAAGCTTCATAAATCTTTTATCTCTCAGTCCCACCCATGCTACACTTTTCCTGGTACTTTCTACCTTACAAACAGCAAGGGCAGGAATAGCTATCCCACCATCTGTAAACAGGAATGCAGTCTCTTCCCAGACTGCAAGCAAGATACCATTTCCACCAAATGTGTAGTAGATGGTCCAGACTTAGTTTCTGTTTATCTGCCAACCAATTTTGCAAAAGGCATTAGGCAAATGGTCAAGAGACACTTCCTGGAGATTCAGCAGTAACAAAGCAGTAACAAGGCATGGTGCCTTTCATTCAGTTTGCTTCATTGTCCCCCACCTCCTCCTCTCCAACTAGTCCCTGTAACTTCACACTGGCCTTGGAACCCCACTGGTGTGCAATTTCCCCAGATCCACTGCTGGCAACATCTGCTCTGTCAGGGTAACACCCAGTGAGTACTCACACTCTCTCCAGTGTAACTGGTTGTTCAGAGGTTCTAACCAGAAAACCTGCTTCTCCCCCTCCTACCAGCCATAAAACCACACCCTGGCATCTTAAAAGATCTAACTTAAGTCACATCTCTCAGTTTTCCCTGATTATGCAAGTTATCATCTAATATCTAAGCTCAGCACCCAGCTCCACCCTCCTTACCCCAACCTTTCTTTCTTCCCTCCCTCCCTCACTTCCTTCCAGAAAATATTTAATGACTGTTACTGAGTACCAGGCACTCACTCTTTAAGAAACTGGGCTACAGGGGTAAACAAGACAGACAAGGTCTTGTTCTTAAGGAGACTGCATTCTAGCTGGGGAAGACAGACAATAAACTATTAGATAAACAAGCAATAAAACTTTCAGATGTGTGACAGTGGATGTATGGATGGCAAATGTGGTGAAGAGTGTTCAGTGGCTACCTTAAATGGATGATAGGAAAGGCCTCATGGAAGGGATGACATTTAAGCTGCAATGGAAGTGATTGGAGGAAGAATTCATGCCCTGTGACTGGAGAGAAGAGCATTCCAATGAGGGGAAATTTCCAATGCAGAGGCCCTAAGACAAATGTGAACTGGAAACATGATATGCTTACCCTTGTAGTGTCTATGTCCTAGCCCTACAGTAGTATATAATGCAAATGAAAGATATTTGTGTTAACTACATGCTTACTACCTTTTTCTTCCCAAATGGATTCTCTCCAGGACATTAGCAAACTGCTACCTGATTAACAACTTCCCAATCTATATAAATGATGCTACTGATTGAAAAGTAGATTGAACCTCTCATATTTAAGTTTAAAAGTAGAAAATTTCTAGATAATAGTAAGGAATTTATTGTACAGTTGCTCTCTGGATGGAATGATGCTTAAACCCAAGAGAGAAATGAATGCACAGTTCATCAAGATTTACACTTAAGCACATGCCTAACTCTTGACTTCCTCTCATTAACTTTTATGGTGCAAAGTTCTTTTAGCTGCCCCTTTCACAGAATGACCCCATGGTCCCCATCATCCATTAACCAGCTTTCCCTAGCTCAACTGAACACATCGTAAAATGATTTTCAGAAAGAGTGAGAAACCACCTTCACATTTAATGGTCTGTACCATAAAGAAACAAGAAAAATATGCAATTCATAAAATGATAATATGCTGTAATACAGAGCTTTTAAGTTAATGGAACATACAGGGAATGGTGTCATTAAAAAAAAAAGAAGGGGGAAATACATTATCATGTCTTCAGAGCTGCTGCTGCTGGCTGCATTTAGGTACAAAGTGAAAAGAAAAGAGCAAAAACTCATAAAATAAGGACTGTGCACCTAGTGTCACTTTGCTCCTCAGAGCTCCAAAGTTTTCTGAGTAAAACGATGTCATAACAGCACAGCTTACATCAGTAAACCGCAGACGTGTGCACCTGCCTGTCTTGACTTTCCAGTAACCAAGGGTGCAGCGCAAAGCAACCAGAAGTGCCGGATCATGGGCAGGCTGAGTCACAACAGCCACTTTGGGAGGGAGGTGGCTGCACACGGGAACCAGCATGCTGACACAGTGTGAATTGTGGAGTGGACTGAAGACAACCGAACAGCTGCTCCCCTGTCTGGATCAGGTTTCACACAGAAACAGGGAAGGAATGGGCAAAGTTCAAGTACACAGGCACCAACATCCTCACCCACAGCTGATGCATCTCCTCCACTGTTGATAAAATCAAGGGCAAAACTGCTCATGAATAAGCCTTGTGATTTTCATCTGCTGAGAGTAGCTCACCAAGACATTGGAAAGTAATGATCAGCCATGGATGTGTTGCCAGCTTTTATTACAAATGTCAAGCTACTGCTTATGCTTCAGAAAGTTTACGGAAAAAAATGGAATTTAAAAATAGGTTACTCTGGTGCAATTTTTAAAAAAGAAAACTCATGCATTTTTTCATGATACACATTTTCCATGATCAATTTAAATTGTTTATTTATTTTCACCTACTTGAAAGGCAGAGTAACAGAGAGAGAGAATATACATGAGAGAGAAATCTCTTATCTGTTGGCTCACTCCCCATGTGCTTGCAAAAGCCAGGGTTGGGCCAGACTGAAGCCAAGAGCCTGGAATTCCATCCGGGTCACCTACATGGATGGCAGGGGTCCAAGCATTTGAGCCATCATCTACCTTGTCCAAGGATGCATTAGTAGGAAGTTGCATTGGAAACAGAGTAGTTGGAACATAAACTGGCATTCCCACATGAGATGCAGCTGTTCCTAGCAGCACTTTAAGCAATGCACCACAACACCTGCCCCTTCATGAACATTTTGCAGACTCCTCAAATAGGAGGCAACATTTTCTTAATAATAAAGACACAAATTTAGTAACCAAGATGCCTGAGTGCAAATCCTGCCTTGTCATTTATTAGTTGATTTTGGTGAAGTTATTGAGATGTGCTGTGTCTCACTTTCCTCATCTAGAAAATGGGAATATTAATTAAATATAACACATACTGTGGTTATCAGGATGACTGAGGTGAATAATTAAAGTGCTCAGAGCCATGCAGCTCCTAATAAGTACTTGGTAAATTTGTTATATCTTAATATAAGAAGCAACAAGGAAACCACCACTGAGTGAAACAGTAGGCCCCTGATAGAACCCTAGTTTCTGGGAGCCAGTTTATTCCACAGCAAGAAAACCACACACGCACATACACACAAACTAGATGTAGTGGTAATACTTGCTGTCTGAAAAGAAATGGATTTAAAATCAGAATATGACTTATTTATCCTAAGAAAAAGGCTTCAGGAAAAGCTATACTCATGAATTTTTAATATGTTTTTTAAAGATTTTGTATTTTTTTATCTGAAAGGCAAAGTTACAGAGAGGGGGAAGGAGAGAGGAAGGGAGGGAGAAAGGGAGGGAGGGAGGAGAGAGAGAGAGAGAGAGAGAGTCTTTCATCTACTGTTTATTTCCCAAATGGCTGCAACAGTCAGAGCTAGATGGGCCTTAAGCCAGTAGCCAGGAGCTTCTTCTGGGTCTCTCACATAGGTGCAAGAGTCCAAGCACTTTGGGCCATCCTCTGCTGCTTTCCCAGGCACGTCAACAGGGAGCTGGATCAGGAATGGAGCAGCCAGTTCTCGAACCAGTACCCATATGGGATGCCAGCATCAGAGGCAGTGGCTTAACCTACTACACCATAGTGCCAGCCCCGAATCTTTAATATGTTAAAGTTGATTGGAAAAGTCTGGGCAGCATTGTATTAGTCAGGATTCTCCAGAAAGACAGTTTCAAGAGGACACATAGAAAGATATACACGAGAAGATACAGGAATTGATGCATGCAGTCAGGGAGATCGAGGGGTCCCATTGTCCTCCATCTGCAAGCAAGGACCAATAAAGTCCACAGGGTAATTCAGGCTGACTCTGCAGCTGAGAGTCAGGGGCAACGGTGTTTGGATCTGAAAGTCTGAGAATCAGAACTACCGATGGCCCCTCCGCTCAAGTAGAGTGATTCCACACTTTCATCATCTTTTTGTCCTGTCCTGGCCTTCAACTGATTGGATGGGTTTGCTGCCTGTCCACACCAGAGGACAATCTTCATTAAATGCTAATTCCTTCTGGGAAAAACTGCACACACCCTCAGAGGTATTGTCTTACCAGTGATTTGGGCATGCCTCAGCCCAGTTACATTGACACATAAAGCTAACCACCACCGTCACAGTGTTTCCTCATCCCTCATCAAGTAAAGCAACTCCTTCATTCTCTATTCAGGTCAACTTCTCAAATAGCAGGTCAAGCGTGGGCTGGTCAACTGCTTCTTCATAGGGCCTTTGCAATGCTCTTGTGGACACATCACAGAGGACTACCCATTATTTGTGTAGGCTCCAGATAGGAAGCAAGTCACACAGATTTGGAGCTGTCCTCATGGCAGCACCACTTGGGGAACTTCATCAATACTCCAAATCAGGATCCCATGCCAAGAGAATTAGATCAGAACTTGGTGGGGTCCACATGTTGGTCTGTTATAAAGACTCTCAAAGTGATTCGAAAGCACACTGACAGTCGACAACCACTAAACTCAACAATGCTACTATTTCACAGATAGGGATACCAAGGACAGGAAAGTGAATTTCTCAAGGCCATGGAGGGACTCTTGTATAGCTGAGCCAGGATGAGTCCAAGAAATTTTTAATGTAAGTACATGGTTCACAAATGAGGAGGGGATTGCAAGAGTGGAGAACCTATTAGAATCACATAGGGTTCTTGTTCAAAGGACCTTGTCAACCCCACCACTGCTGCCCTGTTCTGCCTCCCATCCTCATAGTGTCTCAGGATCTGATACAATTTCTGCACATCTTTTCTGCCCAGCAAATATTTCCAAACATCTGGACCACCTAACTTGTGCAGACCTTACCTTATACTGAAGTTGCGGCCTAGAAGTCTAACCTTGAAAAACTCGTCTAATTCTTACATGAATTGGTTTTTGAGAAGTACTTTTTGATGCCCAGATGGTCAACTGTTGAAATAGTAGCAGGTCATTTGGGACTGAAAAAACTTGGTCTGTATTTGGCCTAGCAGTTAAGATATCAGCTAGGGTGGCCACATCCCATACCAGAGAAACTGTGTTTGAGGACTGGGTTCAGTTCTTTCTTTCTTTCTTTCTTTCTTTCTTTCTTTCTTTCTTTGACAGGCAGAGTGGACAGTGAGAGAGAAAAAGGTCTTCCTTTACCATTGGTTCACCCTCCAATGGCCGCTGCAGCCAGCGCGCAGCGGCCGGCGCACCACAGCTGGCGCACTGTGCTGATCCGAAGCCAGGAGCCAGGTGCTTCTCCTGGTCTCCCATGGGGTGCAGGGCCCAAGGACTTGGGCCATCCTCCACTGCCCTCCTGCGCCACAGCAGAGAGCTGGACAGGAAGAGGGGCAACTGGGACAGAATCCAGTGCCCTGACTGGGACTAGAACCTGGTGTGCCAGCACCGCAGGCAGAGGATTAGCCAATTGAGCTGTGGCACCGGCCTCTTCTTTTCTTTTGTTTTTTTTTTAATATTTATCCATTCATTTATTTGAAAACCAGAGTAAAAGACAGAGAGTGAAATACACACACACAAACACACACACACATGCATACACAGAGAGAGAAAGAGAAAGAGAGAGAGAGAGAGAGAGAGAGAGAGAGAGAGAAATTTTCCATTGCTGTTTCTCTCCCCAAATACCCATGACAGCCAGGGCTGGACCAGTCTGAAGCCAGGTTCCAGGAACTCCAGCAGAGTCTCCCACATGAAGGCAAGAATTTTACTTGACCTATTTTCTGCTTTCCCAGGGGCATTAGCATGGATCAAAAGTGGAATAGCCAGGACTGAAGCCGACACTCTGATATGGGATGCTACCATTGCAAGCAGAGTCTTAACTTCTGTACCATAATGCTGGCCTCTAGCCAGATTTTTGTTTTGTAAAATTTATCTTACTACCGGTGATTAACAAAGCATCTTGAGAAAGTTCGCAGAAAATGCATACTGTGAAAACACTGCATGAATTTGAAAACATTTTTGCATCAAAATAAACTCTTATTAACTTTTCATGATGTACCTGAACAGGACCTAGTTTGAGGCATAAGAAGAAGAAGAGGTCTTTTCAAAAGAGCCCATATTATAGTACATAAAATCTGCTAAAATTGAAGCAAGCTCAGATACAAAGTTTAAGGTGAAGATTGGGTGGAAGAATGGTGAAATCACTGGTGCTTCATGAAAACTTTGTGGGGAACACTCTCCAAAGAAATCAGCGCAGTTTACAAATGGACAACTCATCTTAAGAAGTGATGAGACAGTGTTAAAGATGAAGTACACAGCGGCAGACCATCCAAAAGCCTTTGGTGAGGAAAATTAACCTTGTTCATGACCTCATTAAAAAGGGCCAACAATTAACATGAGAAACAATTCCAACACCATAGGCATCTCAGTTGGTTCAGTTTATATAACTCTGAATGAAGAATTAAAATTGAACAAGCATTAAACTGTTGTACCCACGTCAGCTGCAGACAAGAGCAGAGCTTTCAAGGGAAATTGCAAAGAAGAGAGATCAAGATGCCGAAGCATTTCTTCCAATAATTATTGCAGAAGATGAAACAGGGCTGTACCACTATGATCCTGAAGACAAAGCACAATCAAAACAATGGCTACCAAGAGGTGTAAGTGGTCCACTCGAAGCAAAGACAGACCCACCAAGAGCAAAGTTCATGGCAACAGTGTTTTTGTTTTGTTTATTTGTTTTTTGTTTTTTTTGAATACCTGAGGCATTTTGCCTGTTGACTTTCTCGAGATATGATAGCATTTGCATTTAGGTAAGTCTTGAGAAAATCAGCCAATGGTTTACCAGAAAAAATACCAGGAACACTTCCCTACAAAGTCCTTTCTCCATCCTGACAATACTCCTGCTCTTTCCTCTCATCAAACTCGGGCAATTTCACTAGAGCATTAATGAGAAATCATTAGTCATCCAACTAACTGTCGACTTGGCTCCTTCTGACTTCTTTTTGTGTCCAAATCTAAAAAAGCCTTTAAAGGGGTTCCATTTTCCTTCAGTTAATAAGGTAAAAAAGACTGCATTGAAAACGTTATAGTCCCAGGACACTCAGTTCTAGGATCATTGCTTACAGAAATGTCTTGAACTTGATGGAGCATATATTGAGAAGTAAAGTTTGCATTTTTTATTTTTCTGTTTTAATTCCATTTTCCTGAACATTTTGAAGTCACCTCGAATCATACCAATGGTAATCTCTCTTTAGAACAGTGCAGCCACAGCTCCCTACTCTCTACTGTGAAACCTTCCACTTGTGGCTGGGGTCAGTGGAGACTGCAGTCTGAATGGGGTTTCCTCCCAGTAGTCATGGATTCCCATTTCTTCGGGTAGAAGCCTTATGTTGGAAGTGTGCTGGGATATAAAAGACTGGGCATTCACTGTAAGCCTCCTTTGTCTGCCTGCTTGCCTAGTTTGCCATCCAAAAAGATCCCAGGCAGTTGATGTTTCCGTTCTTTTAATTTAGCATTTGGGATGACACAGCCCCTGTCCCGCCGTCTCCCCAGCAAAGGGTGTGCATAAATGTTGCCCAGTGTTCTGGGCCTCTTTTCTTTCTCTGGGTCGGAAGCAAGGCTGTCACATTGGATGTTGTTATTTAAGGGATACGCTGAGATGTTTCCTTTCTGTAGTGGCAAAGATCTTTTCAAGGGAGGCTCTTTATTCCTCTGACATTTCCACTCTTGAAAAGCTGACCCAGTTCCCGCAGAATAACAAAAGCGGCATACAGAGAAAACAGATGCCCCTGGGGGACTGATAAACCCAGGTGAACTCTGGCCAACTGAGTTTCCCTCTGAGAACCTGGCAAGCTGCCAGGATGCTGAGGCAGACAGGCACATCTCAAAGGTAATGTGGACAAATCAGAGGCCACTCAGCTCGGAGCTGTCTTTCAGAGTTTGTCTTTGAAACCTGTCCACGTGAGGGTTTGGTTGATCTCCCACCCACTTTGTGTGCCAGTGTCTGGACAGCTGCTCCACAAGTTGTTTTTAGGCTAGAGAGGCATAGCTGGGTCCTGAGAATCACCTGCAAGCCTGGGTTTTTGAGCCAGCATCACTGAGCCAGTGTGGCACTCAAGGTTCCCAGGACCCAGAGGGGCTCACATTCACCACAGCTCCTCCAGACATGATGCCCACCTGGAGTTGTAAAATCTGGCCAGAGGGAGGGGCCAAAGGGGCAGTGTGCCTTGTCCTGACAACCCCACCACTTCAAGTATTACAATTATTTGTTTAACCAGTTTTTGTTTGTTTGTTTGTTTGTTTGTTTTTAGATTTATCTATTTGAAAGGCAGAGCTACAGACAGAGAGAGGGAGAGACAGGAGGTTGCCCATCTGTTGGTTCAGTCTCCAACTGGCCTCAATGCTCAGAGCTGGGCTGATCCAAAGCCAGGAGCCAGGAGCTTCCTCTGGGTCTGACATGGGTGCACTTGGGCCATCCTCCACTGCTTTACCAGGCACATTAGCAGGGAGCTGGATTGGAAGTGGAGCAGCCAGGACTCACCTGCACCCATATGGGATGCTGGCAAAGCAGGCAGAGGCTTAACCTATCACACCTGAGCACCAGCCCCTTGTTGAGCCCTTGCTCATAAAATTCTGAATACAAACTGTTTCCTCTGTTTAGCTTATTTACTTCTCTTCTCAATACTCTGTTTACCAACAGATTAGCCTTTTCCCTTTTAGGCAACTGAACTTCAGAGTTATTTAAGACCAAATTTCATAGAAATATCCTCTGTCTACATAAAAGACCCAACTTCCCTCTCCTCTGCTCTCCACTTTTTAGGGTGGGTCTGACTATAAAGCCATAACTGCTTTTGTGATTGACTTGTAATTTGCCTCTCTAAGGTCAAACATTTCTTATCTGGTGCTGGTGTCCACAAAGAAAAGAGAAATTCTTCTTTAGGATATTTGCTCTTTTTTCAGATTCTGTGGCCCAAGAATACCAATAGAGGCAGCCAGTAAACTTACGTAATTTAGGGGCCGGTGCTGTGGCGCAGTGGGTTAACACCCTGGTCTGAAACGCCAGCATCTATCTGCTCTACTTCCCATCCAGCTCTCTGCTATGGCCTGGGAAAGCAGTAGAAGATGGCCCAAGTCCTTGGGCCCCTGCACCCACATGGGAGACCTGGAAGAAGCTCCTGGCTCCTGGCTTCGGATCAGCACAGCTATGGCTGTTGTGGCCAATTGGGGGAGTGAACCATCAGAAGAAAGACTTCTCTCTCTCTCTCCCTCTCCTCTCCTCTCTCTGTGTAACTCTTTCAAATAAATAAATCTTTTAAAAAACTTCTGTAATTTGTCCTATTCTCTTCTCTTTCACAATATTCCCTATCTTTACACTTTCAATACAATCCATTGACTGTGTGTAGCCATTCCTTTATGTTTCTTTTTACGTCATTAAGTCATTCAACAAATGGTTTCTGTAAGATCTGTAGGTATTGCCCTAGGCACTGGGGAAAGAAAGGAGCTGCCTGCCATCCAGGGTGTGATGGTCAAACAGGAGAGACCAAAACAAGACCATCACAATGTCATTAAGAAGAGAGCCAAGCACTAGCAGAGCAGCGGCTACAGAATGCTTTGGTAGTAGGAGCACTATTGAGTGGAGTTTGCAAAGGAGGTCACCATTGACCCTGGGCCCTTAGAATACACAGGGGTCTGTGAAGCAGACAGTGGTGAGGGCAGCTGAGGAGGAGAGAGCTGCAAATATAAAGGCCTGCAATGGAGACAACAGGTGAGCTTCTGGGGAAACTGAGTCAGACATGAGACTTGAAAGGTGGGAGGTGTGTTCTAGAAAAGCAATTCCAATGTTTTTGTGTGTGTGGAAAGTGGACTAGGCTGCCAGTTTAGCCTCACAATCATCCCACAAACATGACCTGGGCACCACTATGTACCCACAGTCACAAGGGATGGAGTACAGCACAGAGCAAAACAGCAGCTGCTTTGCCCTTCTCCTCATTTGTAGCCCCTTACTGAAGTTGAAAGTGAAATCAGGATTTTTCTGTTTGAATCTGAATCTTTAAAAAAAGATTTATTTTATTTATTAGAAAGGCAGAGTTAGAGAGAAAGAGAGAGAGAGAGATCTTCAATCTGCTGGTTCACCCTGCAAATGGCCACAAAGGACAGGTCTGAGCCAGGCTTAAGCCAGAAGCCAGGAGCTTCATTCAAATCTCCCATGTGAGTGCCGGGGCCCAAGCACTTGGCCCATCTTCCTTTGCTTTTCCTGGCACATTAGCAAGGAGCTGGATTGGAAGTGGAGCAATCAGGACTTGAATTGGTGCCCATATGGGATGCTGGCATCACAGGTGGTGGCTTAACCCATTATGCCACAATGCTGGACCCTGAACTTGAATTTTTTTTAAATTTACTTACACATTATATAGCAAATCAGTTGCACAGTCAGAGCTAGGCATAGAACTCTGTCCTAAAAGTCAGCCCCACTTTGCATTGATGGAATTCACAGTTAACACAAGGTAATGATGAGTTGAATGGCATTAAAATTATCAAGTAGAGGCCAGCATTGTGGCATGGCAGGTAAAGCCACTTCCTGTGACACTGGCAACCTATATAGGTGCCAGTTCATGTCCCTGATGCTCCACTTCTGATCCAGTACCCTGCTAATGGCCTGGGAAAACCAGTGGAAGATGGTCCAAGTGCCTGGGCCCCTGTACCCACATTGGAGACCCTGAGGAAGTTCCTAACTCCTGGTTCATGGCTTTTGCCTGGCCCAAAGCTGGCCTTTGCAGCTGTTTGGGGAGTGAACCAGCAGATGAACTGTGTGTGTGTGTGTGTGCGTGTGTGTGTGTGTGAGAAAGAGAGAGAGAGGGACTCTCTACAATTCCACCTTTCAAATAAATAAATCTTAAAGAAAAGCTATCAGGTGTCCCAGTGAGGGAATTGTGGTGATTACAACAGGAAATCTGATTTACACACATGCATCCATTCTACACGTTAACTTATGAGAGGGAGCGATAGCTGTGGAGTTACTACTGCACATTATCAAATCACTCCTGAGCGTGCTGGTTCTTGACTCTGGTCACCTTCATAGGCCCCTGAGTGTCAAGAGAAGTTGTTTCCAGGAACAGTCACACCATGAAAAGTATATGGGTGAAGGGTCAAAGTGTGTGTGTTGGAGTTTGTCCTCACTCTGGGCTAGAGATACCATGCTATGTCATCTTGGAAAAGTTTCTTATGCTTTCTTGTCCTCAGTTTCCTCATCTGTAAGAAAGGGATAATAACAATTTCAGATGTTTATTAGAGTTAAATGGAATGTTGTTATAATAGGACTAACCACTTGCATGGCACAGTATAAGCACTTGATGCATAATAGCTATCCTAATGAAAAGGAAAGTTAGCAGTCCACAGAAAACCTTTGTGAGTTTCCTTTTCCATTTTGTCACCTCTACCCTCACTACTAAAGAGGTGCTATCAGTTCAAAGCCAGAGTCTAATGGAGCATGAAAGAACAGATTTTGGGTATGAGCCACCAGCTGGGATGCCTGTAACTTCTGACTCCTCTAAACTCTAAATCCTCTCTCACTCTCCAGCTTATACCCTAGTAACACTTAAGGATAAAGAGAGCATTGGAAGCATGGAAGGATGCTTTCCTTTGAGTGGCCCAAGAAATAGTCCAATCTCAAATAATACACAAAGCTAAACAATGGGGCCAGCTGAGCATGCCTGAAAAGACCAACATCCAACAACCAATTATTAAATATCTACCTAGAATAGGTGCTGGCCATCACAGAATTCACAGCTTGGCCTACAAAGGGCTCGGGGTCAATTCAGGAAGTCCAACAAAAGAACAAGTTATCTAGGGCAGTGAGCTCTAGGTGATGTGAGAGCACACAGTTAGGGGTCTCAATAACAGATTGGAATATGAGAGGGGGCACTGGGATATCACAGGAAAGTTGGCCCTCCTGGCCCTCACTCCTCCATGGCACATTTATCCCAGAGAGGGTAAAATGGGCCTGAAAGGGCTTAAGTCTCCAGCCTTGCACAAAGAGGGAGGATTATGGCTGAAGGTACAACACTCCCGCCCTGGATTCATGGGCAAACCAACGTGCATGTGAGAAGCTCCTAAATGATAGATAGCTGGCCAGCTCTACCCATAGCTTTAAAGGAATCTCTTGAATAAATTTAACCAAGGAGGTCAAAGATCTCTACAACAAGAACTACAAAACAAGAAATAGAGGAAGATACACACAAACACACACACACAAATGAAAAAAAATCCATATTCATGGATCGGAAGAATCAATACCATCAAAATGTCCATTCTTCCAAAAACAATTTACAGACTTAATGCAATACCAATCAAAATACCAAAGACATTCTTCTCAGATCTAGGAAAAATGATGCTGAAATTAATTTAGAAATGCAAGAGATCTCAGATAGATATAGCAATCTTTTTTTTTTTTTTTTTTTTGACAGGCAGAGTGGACAGTGAGAGAGAGAGACAGAGAGAAAGGTCTTCCTTTTGCCGTTGGTTCATCCTCCTATGGCCGCTGCAGCCGGCGCGCTGCGCTGATCCGATGGCAGGAGCCAGGTACTTATCCTGGTCTCCCATGGGGTGCAGGGCCCAAGCACTTGGGCCATCCTCCACTGCACTCCCTGGCCACAGCAGAGAGCTGGCCTGGAAGAGGAGCAACCGGGACAGAATCCGGCACCCCAACCGGGACTAGAACCCGATGTGCCGGCGCCGCAAGGCGGAGGATTAGCCTAGTGAGCCACGGCGCCGGCCTGATATAGCAATCTTTTTTTTTTTTTTTTGATAGGCAGAGTGGACAGTGAGAGAGACAGAGAGAAAGGTCTTCCTTTGCTGTTGGTTCACCCTCCAATGGCCGCCGCGGCCGGCGCGCTGCGGCCGGCGCACCGTGCTGATCCGATGGCAGGAGCCAGGAGCCAGGTGCTTTTCCTGGTCTCCCATGGGGTGCAGGGCCCAAGCACCTGGGCCATCCTCCACTACACTCCCTGGCCACAGCAGAGGGCTGGCCTGGAAGAGGGGCAACCGGGACAGAATCCGGGGCCCCGATCGGGACTAGAACCCAGTGTGCCGGCGCCGCTAGGTGGAGGATTAGCCTATTGAGCAGCGGCGCCGGCCTGATATAGCAATCTTATACAACAAAAATAAAGCCAGGGCATCACAATACTAGATTTCAAGACATACTGCAAGGCAGTTATAATCAAAACAGCCTTGGAGCCAGCACTGTGGTCCAGTGGGATAATGCCCTGGCCTGATGCACCAGCATCCAATGTGGGTGACGGTTCGAGACCCAGCTGCTCCACTTCCAATCCAGCTCTCTGCTATGGCCTGGGAAAGCAGTAGAAGATGGCTGAGTCCTTGGGCCCCTGCACCCATGTGGGAGACCCGGAAGAAGCTCCTGGCTCCTGGCTTCAGATCCACGCAGTTCTGGCCGTTGTGGTCAAATGGGGAGTGAACCAGCAGATGGAAGTCCTCTCTCTCTCTCTCTCTCTTTCTCTCTCTCTCTTTCTCTGCCTCTCCTCTCTCTGTGTAACTCTGACTTCCAAATAAATAAAAAAAAAATCTTTAAAAAAAAAAAAACCAAAACAGCCTGGTACTGGTACAAAAACAGATGGATAGACCAATGGAGCACAATAGAAACTCCAGAAATCAATCCAAGCTTCTACAACCAACTTATATATGACCAAGGAGCTCTTCCCTGGAGCAAGGAGAGTCTTCAACAAATGGTGCTGGGAAAACTGGATTTCCACGTGCAGAAATATGAAGCAGGACCCCTACCTTACACCTTACACAAAAAGCCATTCAAAATGGATTAAAGATCTAAATCTATGACCCAATATCACCAAATCACTAGAGATCATTGGATAAACACTGAAAGATATCAGCACAGGCAATAAAATACAAGATTAACAAGTGGGATTACATCAAATTGAGAAGCTTCTGTACAGCAAAAGAAATAGTCAGGGTAGTAAAGAGGCAACAAACAGAATGGCAGAAATTATTTGCAAACCATGCAACTGATAACCAGAATATCTGAAGTGATCAAAAACTCAACAACACCAAAGCAAACAACCCAGTCAAGACGTAGGCAAAGGACTTAAACAGACATTTCTCAAAAGAAGAAATTCAAATGGCTGACAGACTCATGAAAAAATGCTCAGGATCACTAGCCATCAGGGAGATGCAAATCAAGACCACAATGAGGTTTCATCTCACCTCAGTTAGAATGGCTTTCATACAGAAATCAATAAACAACAAATGCTGGTGAGGACGTGGGGGAAAAGGTACTCTAATCCACTGTTTTTGGGCATGAAAACTGGTAAAACCACTATGGACAACAGTTTGGAGATACCTCAGAAATCTAAATCTAGACCTACCATACTACCCAGCCATCCCACTCCTTGGAATTTACCCAAAGGAAATGAAATCATCAAATAAAAGAGTCGTCTGAACCTCCATGTTTATTGCAGCTCAATTCACAATAGCTAAGACATGGAATCAACCTAAATGCCTTCCAATAGAAGACTGGATAAATAAACTATGGGATATATACTATACGGAATACTACAGAGCAGTTAAAAAAATGAAATTCAGTCATTTGCAACTAAATGGATGAATCTGGAAAACATCATACTTAGTGAAATAAGCCAGTCCCAAAGGGACAAATAGCATACGTTCTCCCTGATCTGTGATAACTAACAGAGCTCCTAAATGGTAACCTGTAGAAGTGAAACTGAGACTACAAGAAGCAATTACTTGAAGAGCCCTTGTCTTGACTGTTGAGAGACAGTTTATTATTTCATTTTATTTTTTATTTATTCTTTTTTTCTACTTAATATCAATGGTTGAACTCTTTATTTAACACAGAATTAATCATAGGTGTATTAAGTTAATTAAAAATAGATCCCAGTTATAAATAAGAGTGGGGATGAAAGAGGGAGGAACTGCACAGTGTGGCACAGATTCCCATGGACTTACCACAAAGGGTGAAGCTAAAAGCTTGTCATGGGACTGCAAATCCCATTAAGTTGGGTGGTACTAATCCCATCTTACATGATAAAGTGATCATATTAAGTGTGGAATTGATCATATAGATAGGATTAAATGTCAAAGGGATCACATAAATAAGATCAAGTGTCTGGTAATAACAATAGATAGAATTAAAAAGGGTAGAAACTTCCAACATGGGAAGCAGTCCACACAGCAGATTCACAGAATGACAAACACCCTAAATAGCACTCTGACCTCAGAATCAGCCCCTAAGGCATTCAGATCTGGCTGAAAATCCCATGAGAGCATTTCAGTCATGGAAAGCCAAGACATAGTGGCAAAAACTGTTCTGCATGAAGGATCTCTTTGAGTGAGACACCAGTGGAAAGAAGGAGGCATCAAAGAAGGATGTACTTTTCTCTGAAAGGAGGAGAGAACTTCTACTTTGCATATGGCCCTGTCTAAATACCGACAGAGTTTGTGGACTCAAAGAGCTTCCATAGCCTTGGAAGCTCATTTCAAGAGCCTTGGGTGGTCACTGACATAAAAAATAAGAGTGTCAATTGTTAAATCAACAACAGGAGTCACTGTGCACTTGCTCCCCATGTAGGACCTCTGTCATTACTTAATGAGTTGTGCTAGGAGAATTAATGAACTTGTCTTCAAACAGTACTTTATACTTTGTGTGTTTGTGTGGGTGCAAACTGTTGAAATTTCTACTTAGTATCATGTTGGTCTTCTGTATAAAAAGTCAATTAAAAACTAATCTTAATGACGAATGGAATGGGAGAGGAGTAGGTGGGATGAGAGTGGGGGTGGGAGTGCGGGAATGGGGAGAAAAACTACTATATTCCTAAAAGCTGTACATATGAAATTTGTATTCATTAAATAAAAACCTTCTAAAAAAGGCATCCCTTGACTGAGTTCCATTCATATCATCGATCTATTTGTATAATTTCCTCCCACTTAAGTACACAAAGTTTAGATGTAAAATAAAAGCTACTGCTAACGTCTCACAAAGTTTCAAAATAGGATCTCTTGCAGAATTATGAGATTCCCCTGTTCATCCTGGTGGGGAAGTAGAGGTGAAAACCCAACAGAGAAGCACAGAGAGGGATGCAGTGCCAGGACCTGCCAGCATCACCCAACATGAATGCTGTTCACCTGACTGGGGGTGGGGGGTGATGTTAGTGGGGAGGTGGTGATGCCTGGAACCCAGGAAAAGGAAAAAGCTCACTCCAAATACACCTGGAAAAATCTGAGCTTTGCACCAGTAGCTAACAAAGCTTGCATTGAAATGATATGATTTTTAACAATTCCTCTAGGGAGGACATTTGGCTCAGTGGTCGGAACGTCATGGGGGATGCCTGCAAATCATATATGAGTGCCTGCTATGAGGTCCACCTTCATTTCCAATCCAGCTTCCTCCTAATGAACACCCTGAAAGGTGGCAGGTGATGGCTGCAAGTATTTGGGTCCCTGTCACATATGTGGGAGGCCCAGATTGAGTTCTGGGATCCTGGCTTTGACCTGGCCTACTGCTGACTGTTGGGAGCATTTGGGAGGATGGAACCAGCAGATGGAAGATTTCTCTCCTTTTGTCTCTAGCTATGTCTCTGTCTCTGCCTTTCAAATAAAATGAAAGTAAATACATAGCAATTTCTCCTTAGAAAGGTACTGCTACATTTAAAGTTCAGTTGTAAGTGTGTGTGCATATGTGTGTTTCTTTTAAGGACTGTGTAGTACCAAGATGCTTGATAATACAATGCCTCATGCCCAGGCGATTATACTTGGCTGCTATGTTTTGGTCTTTGCAATTACAGTGACTATTTTAGAGACAGTTCCTTAAGGCTATTCCTATGCCTGGTTCTGTGTTGTGCACTACTGGGTCGTAGAAGAGGTGTGTCCTCTGAATGCGTTCTGTGCTGACACAGACACTGTACCTACAATTGGAAAAACTTTGAGCAAGTCTATAAATCAAATGATGAAAAAGAATAACACTCTGAGCCAGCATGGGGTAAATGCTGCATATAAATCTTTGCATTACTGCAAACCTCCAAGGCACTACAACTACCCTCAGGTGCTTTGGAACCATTCCAAAATGCATAGTTTAGTTAAATGCGCCTATCCAGATGTCGAAATAAAATTAAGGCCTTTCTTGGGCTCCACAGTAGAGAACACCATACACATTTCTACACAACCTAAAGTGTTTAGTGCAGTGTGAAGAGCCTGGGAGGGAATGTCAGAGAAGTTGGAAATATCTAAAAAGTTAGACAAGAAGAATTGCAAGGAACAACAACTACATGAAGCCATTCTACTTATAGAGAAGAGCTAAGTGAAAATGAAAGCTCTTCTAGGGTGGATTTAAACTGAAATCCCCACAGGCCTATAGAAAGCAGAGGGAAGCAAGGAGGACCCCAGGTGCAGGGAATCGGGACCTGAAGTGAGCCAGTGGGAAGGACCAGAGCATGAATCCAATTTGGTATTTAATCTCCTGGCAAATTGGAACGGATCCTCACATACCTGCCACTTTGTCCAGAAATTTGGGGGATTTGAGTAGTATGAACTCCAGACAGATAAACTGTGGGATATTTACCATCCAAGTAGTTAAGGTTCTTTGGGATTCAAGTAACAGAAACTAACTTTGTCTAAAAAAATGGGCGGGGGGGTTGTGTGCAGCTTTACTTGAAGATACTGGGACAACTCAGAAACAAACAAAAAACACATAAAACAGTTTTGGAATGGGCAAAACTTATAAGCCTCTCTGGAGCCCTGCTGTTAAGGTGACTTGGGTCCACGTTCCAGAGTTTCTCAGTTTGCCCCATGGAGGGTCTGTTGGATGCCTATGTGCAGCCCTGCTTCAAGGGAGAGGTCAAGAGTAGGGCAGCAGCACAGCGCCCTGCAGGCGGGCCTCTGCACACCCATTCCTCGAACCAAGGAGCAGCTGCCAGAGTCGAGGGGTGTCCTTGGGAGAAACTCCCAGCTATCAAGTCCTCCCTAGGATGAGCTCCCTGAGGCAGCAGCACGTGCCGGTGAGCTGCATCCAAGCTTCACAGGGAGACACAGGACAGGGATTTTTATATTTTTAAGATTTTTTTATTTATTTGAAAGAGTTACATAGATATAGAAGGAGAGGCAGAGAGAGAAAGGGAGAGAGAGAGAGAGAGAGAGAGAGAGAGAGAGAGGTCTTCCACCTGCTGGTTCACTACCCAGATGGCCGCAAAGGCCAGAGCTGAGCTGATCCGAAGCCAGGAGCCAGGATCTTCTTCTGGGTCTCCCACGCGGGTGCAGGGGCTTGGGCCATCTTCTACTGATATCCCAGGCCATAGCAGAGAGCTGGATCGGAAGTGGAGCAGCTGGGACTCGAACTGGCGTCCATATGGGATGCCGGAACTGCAGGCAGCAGCTCTACTTGCTACGCTACAGTGACAGGACGGGGATTTCTTAGAGGACAAAGAACTTAGGCTTGCCTAGGGAAGAATATCGTGACAGAGAAAACTGTTAAACTTCAAATGTCTTACCAAAAAAGCCTTTGAAATTAGGAACTGGGCATTCTTTAAAATAGGATATTTTCTCTGTCAAAAATGGTTAAGTTGTGTGTCTGCTCAAAAAAAAAAAAAAAATGACCTCCTAAGGTTCCCTCTAGTACTGATTTTTAATTTTGTGATAAAATGTCACTCCATCACAGATCAGCATTTCTGCAACAGAGTCCATTAGATGTTAATTGCTGTTCTATAAATAACCATTTCATTTTCAAAGAAGCTGGAAAATGGCTTCAGTTAAAGTTAAATGTTTATTATTTCTTATATTCATTTGCTTCGTTGTATTTTGCTATGGAACTTCTCCCATTTTTTTTAAGATTTTATTTATTTATTTGAGAGGTAGAGTTACACAGAGAGGGAGAGACAGAAAGGTCTTCCATCTGCTGATTCACTCCCCAAATGGCTGATGCAAATGGTGGGCTGATACAAAGCCAGGAGCCAGGAGCTTCTTCAGGTCTCCCAAGCAGGTGCAGGGGCCCAAACACTTGGAACATCTTCTACTGCTTTCCCAGGAGAGAGAGAGAGAAAGAGATTTCTTTCTTTTTTTTTTTTTTTTTTTGGTTGTTTTTAGATTTTTTATTTATTTATTTGTGAGGTAGAGTTACAGACAGAAAGAGGGAGAGATAGAGAGAAAGGTCTTCCATTTGTTGGTTCATTCTCCAAATGGCCACAACAGCTGGAGCTGCGCCAATCCGAAGCCAGGAGCCAGGTGCCTCTTCCCGATCTCCCATATGGGCTCAGGAGCCCAAGGACTTGGGCCATCTTCTACTGCTTTCCCAGGCCATAGCAGGGCCGGTGCCATGGCTCAATAGGCTAATCCTCTGCCTGCGGCGCTGGCACACCAGGTTCTAGTCCTGGTCAGGGCACCAGATTCTGTCCCGGTTGCTCCTCTTCCTGTCCAGTCCAGTCCAGTGCAGTGGAGGATGGCCCAAGTCCTTGGGCCCCGCACCCGCATGGAAGACCAGGAGAAGCACCTGGCTCCTGCCATCGGATCAGCACGGTGCGCCGGCCGCAGCAGCCATTGGAGGGTGAACCAACGGAAAAGGAAGACCTTTCTCTCTGTCTCTCTCTCTCACTGTCCACTCTGCCTGTTAAAAAAAAAAAAAAAAAAGGCCATAGGAAGAAGAGCAGCTGGGACTAGAACTGGCACCCATATGCGATGCCAGTACCTCTGCTAGAAGCTTAGCCTACTGCACCACAGCACTGGCCCTGCTTCTATCAATCTTAATATATAATTTAACTCTCCAGAAGAACAATCAGATTATTAATGTAAGGTTTCCCAAATCTATTGGAATCATTTCACTGAGCAATGATTTGCAACTTTTTTTTTTTTTAGTAACCCCTCGTGACATATTTGGGGTATTTGTGGTCCACAGAACACAGTTTGGTAAACACAGCTAGAGATTATTTCTTTAATGCACATGGTAGACTTCATTTCCACTCTACTTAAAAGAAAATGAGTGACACATAAAGCTGCCCTTTTCTTCAAAATGTTTAATTTGACTCTATATAGATTTTAAATGGCATTTCTGTTATTGGTGTATATATAGTAACAGTCATATTTTGTGGTGTAGTTAACAGGTTCTGACAAATGAGTAGAGTTGAGAATCTACTATCATAGTCATGATAAGACCAGTTATATTACTTGAGAAATCCCCTTATACTTTTTACTTATGGTCAACTAATCCTCTTCCCTGATCCCAACTCTTGGCAAACTGTTTTCTGTCCCTATATTGGCTTTCTAGAATGCCATACAAATGGAATTATATATTAAGTGGCCTTTTTCACATAGAAAAAATGCATTTGACATCCATTTCTTGTTCTGTGTTAATTGATAGTTTGTTCCTTTACATTGTTGAATAATATTCAATAATATTCAATGGCACCTGGGCCATCCTCTACTACCCTCCGGGGCCACAGCAGAGAGCTGGACTGGAAGAGGAGCAAATGGGACTAGAACCCAGCGCCCATATGGGATGCTGGCACCACAGGCAGAGGATTAACCAAGTGAGCCATGGTGCCGGCCCCCCAAAGCAGCATCTTCACAGCTATGCCAAATGCCTGCCTGTGGGGAGCAACTCGGACTAGACTGTTACTGGAATTAAGACTTATTCTATGCATCTGCTCTCCCACAATATGGCGCTGGGAGAGGAGGAAACAGCTTCTACACAGCTGCCTCCAGTTCAACCAATAAACAGCAGGAGCTGCTCCTGATTGGAGGAGAGCAGCGTACTCGGCGTGTGGGTAGCAGAGTTGGGATTGGTGGAAGAGGACTATGAAGGAGGAGAGAGACAACATGCACCAGGAACAAGTATCTGAAGGAACACCTGTGCAGCCCCCGAGAGAGACGAGAGCCGGCCGGCGGTGTGCCGCTCCCCCGCGGAAGTGGGGAAAGTGGCAGGGGGAACCGCCCTTCCACGGAGGTGGAAGGGTCGGTAGCCAACCCAGGAAGAACCAGCAGCAAACCCGGGGAGGGCCGAGCAGACAAAAGAACAGCGCAGGGTCCTGTGTCATTCCTCCACGAAGACGGGGAGCGACACCTGCCCAAGCATTTGTTCTTAGCTAACAAAGGAAGCATGCCCCTGGGTATTATAACATCCAATTAAATTATGTCCCAATAAAAATAATTGTTAAACTGGGACATGGTTGTATTTTTCTTTTCTGTGGGAGTAAAAGGCCATAGGAAGGGACTAGGTTTGTCCAAATTGCTATTAAACATAAAAATATCCCAAATAGATTCCCATGCAACTCATGGGGCTTTCAGAAGCAGTCCTTATCAGACAGAAACTGCAGTCAACAGCAATGTCACAGAGGTATTTGAGAATTATAGGTGGTTTTGTCATGCACCAGATCCTCACTTTCAGGACAGATAAAAAGCTCTCATGGAAGCAGGAGATAATGGGCCGAGGTGCAGTTATTTTTATGAGAAATATAAGATCCACAGAATTTTACTTATGAAGGTCAAGATAACGCATAATATCCATTAACTGACTTTTATTTCATTCCATTCTGAATATCACCCTCTCTCTGCTGATCCTTGTGAAAACCCATTAGGACTGAATTTACAGACCAGAAGTGTCTCATGCTGTAAGGTAAGACAGGTCATTTTGGCACAGCTCAGTTCCAGGCAACTTGTCAACTCAAACTTCCAGTCGGGGCCGGCGCCATGGCACAGTAGGTTAATCCTCTGCCTGTAGTGCCAGCATCCCATATGGGCACCAGTTCTAGCCCCGGCTGCCCCTCTTCCAATCCAGCTCTCTGCTATGGCCTGGAAAAGCAGCGGAGGATGGCCCAAGTGCTTGGGCACCTGCACCTGCATGGGAGACAGGGAAGAAGCACCTGGCTCCTGACTTCAGATCGGCACAGCTCCAGCCATTGCAGCCATTTGGGGAGTGAGCCAATGGAGGGAAGACCTTTCTCTCTGTCTCTCCCTCTCACTGTCTGTAACTTCACCTCTCAAATAAATAAATAAAATCTTAAAAAAAAAAAAAACCTTCCAGTCACGGTTGAGTTGGGCTCTCCTACTGACCGATGTGATTTTCAAAAGAGAACTTTGCACTGATGCTATTTTCCCAGAGAAGAGCTTTGTTGGGTTTCTAAGCATCTCTGCAGATAAAGAGCTACATCGACACTATTTATTTCTGCTGTTGGTTGTTGAGTTTTGTTTTGTGTGAGGACTTTGTGGTTGAGTACTGAATACATCTAATCTGTGACACACCTAGCTCAGCAACAGAGCACTGCAGAGCCCTGGTGGTCTCCCCTGGAGACTGCAGGGCTGACTGGGAGCTGTGCTCACTGCACTGCCCAGCATCACCAGAGAGATTGGATACACATTATTAGCTTTTGAAAGATCCAAAGTCAACATACCAAGTACACTTTCTAGCACCAAACAATAGCATTTTCTCCATACACATTAGTAAAGTCAAAAATATTAAGTTGAGGACTGCCTGTCATCATTTTTTGGTGTATATTTGTCATCACTGCCAGATGATAAACCCCTTGAGGACAGAGATCAAGTTGTATTTGTAGCACCAAACATTGCAGCTGGCACATAATTAGTGTCAGTGAATGAGTGGGTTAATGTGTGTCTGAATGGCTCTTGATATCAGCTCTATGCCTTATTAGCCATTTTCCTGGGTAACTCAATTCACCTACCCATACCTCAGTGTTCTAAGAAGATACAGCCTTAGTCCTCATGACAATTGCATATCTCAAATGGGAGAATATATCTGGAAATACTTTATAAATGTTTTATTTTAATGTTAGAAGTTATTCTGGGATGTCAAGGAGAAAGAGCAAAGGAGAAAACCTAGTAAGATTATTTTTTAAGTGCAAATAAAATGGATCTTTTATTTCCTTTATATTGCAAACCCACGCACATCTACATAGATGGGGCTAATTTTCAAATTCCAGAGCCATCCTAGGAGCTCCCAGATGTCCAGAACTCATAATATAAACATTAGAAAGTGATATTAAATTATAGCCAGGGCATGACACTGCTCTTGACAGCAATGCAAGGTCAAATGAACTTCTCTGTATTGGAACACACTGAAATTCTTCTCTAGGATGTTTCCAAAATGAGTTTGGGGATATAAATGTTTGCTCAAAATATAATCAGTACTCAGAAATTGAAAGTAAAATTATACCACAACTTTGGAATCCAAGCTGTAGAATTCAAATATTTAATCTTAAAGCACAACAAAACTGTGCACTCGTTTGGTTTGCCTGTTGCTCATACTAATTTGAATTATGTGCGGCAAAGGGCAAGGAGGCATCAACCTACCTTCCTGAGGGACGAATGTCTGAATGGCTCTTTGCACCAGCTCTCTGCCTCATTAGCTGTTTCTCTGAGTAACTCAATTCAGCCAAGTCTCCATGTTCTAAGGAAACAGAAACACATGAACTAGACTCACTTATTTTTTCTCTCATAGTTTTTACTTTGACAACAATGCCAAGCTTCCCTTTGCCCCAAATCCCCTGTTGACCTGCTTTGAGGGCCAGGTGAGAGACAGAACTGAGAAGTGGTGACAGCAAAGCATCTTCATTTGTAAGAGAGGAAGGAAAAAAAATAGTAGCCTAGCAAAATTGAACAGGCTTGTAAGGAAATTAGCCATTTTCACATGCAGCCCTGGGCAAAAGAAACAAAACGTAGAACATGTATTAAAAGTCAAGCGGATGGTTTAGCAAATACAGCTGTAGGATCACACAGATTTTGACCATCCAAACCAAATTCAATTATCATGAATGCACTGCTTTTCTATTTCCGCCGCTGAAAGGCTGTTATTAGGTGCGCGCTCTCTTTTTCACATCTCCAAGTAATGCCTTCCTAAAACATTCCAAAAAGTAAACATTAGCTTTAGGCCATTTGATTACTGGTTTCCCAGAACGCTATGTTCTGTCCCGTTTCTCTCCATATTCCTTTAATATTAAAAATAGGAAATGACTGAAGGCAGTTGAATGGATCTGCCTTGGAGGCTGTTCCCCTAGCCAGCCTCAAGCATTGTGGAGCCCTCCGTGCTCTAAATCCATTTCGTCCCTGTTACACGGAAAGCCCTGCGCCAAGCAGAAAAACCAGGGCACCCACGATAACTCAAACACAAAATACATACAGATGGAACGTGTCTTTCCTCTCTACTCATTATTAATTTCCTAAAAGTGCCTTTGCTTTGTTTAGCAAGCCTCCTCAGCCTTAGTGGGTTTTTTGGTAAGGGCCATTTTATTGTTCACTGTAAATTAGCATCTGAATTGGCAGGACTGCCTATCCAGGAGTCTTTGAACAGGTGAGGTAAACAGAACCCTGGAAAAGAGGAAAGCTCCTGCAAGGCCTTGGTCTCAGCACCCAGGAAGTGACCTGAGCAGCTCAGGTGTGAGTTGTGTTTCTGGTAGGTGACCCTCATCCTCACGCCACTTCCTTCTCACTGGGACCTGACCCAGGGAAAAGCATGTAGGAGGGGGCCTTGCCATTGGAGCGGGTCCTGGAAGTCTCAAAGGGCAGAAATGCCATGCCAAGCCATGCTCACCCATTTCTTGGCAGAGGGATGGATCCCACATGAACTGTGTACAAGGCTCTGCACAGGAATTTCTTCGAGCTTCTTAAAAGCTACATAGAGCAAAATGTGTCCCAGTTAGGTTGCTTTCCCTCATTATGTTCCTCAAAAGCAAAATGAGAAGAAAAAAATGTGAAAAATGGCATAGCTACGGCCATTCAGCTAACAAACAATCTTATGCCTAAGTCAAACCCATTTAAACATGAATGCAAGTGACATTTCAGAAAATCTTAAAACATTCATTGCTTCCCATTCTCTGTGTGCCTCAGTAACATTCATACATACATTTGTACATTGTTAGAACTGTTGGGTACAAATTATTTAGTCTTTTTCTCTTGATATTAATAGGATTCGCGCATTTCCATGCATCACCTTATAGGCACGAACAATTTCCATGAACCTGCCATTCACAACAGCAACAGGGAGAGTTCAATCTTCCATTGGTTTAGCTCGTCAACAAATATTTACGAGTGCCCCTAGTAACGAGAGAGCTATGCATAACCGCAAAGAGGATGCCTACACATAGGAGCTGTTTTTCCAATAATCTTCAAACCAGCTTCCTAATATTCTATTTTGTGAAGTCAGATTTCTATGTCACCAAGTTAAGCGATACTTTTCCTAAAAAAAAACTCAGCATAAAGCACAAGATCTCATTTCACTTCTCTGGGCCTTAATTGCTCCGAATTTTTTTTTTTTCTTTGCTTTAAAATGAGAACAGAGCAAATTTGATCCCTCAGCTCCCTTCCTTCACTGGAATTCTATGGTCTGGGTTTAAGGAAATAGTAGCAATACAACACTTATGACTTTGTATAGCAGCTTACAATTACTCTTAGGAGTCACTAGGCTTTATCTAATTTGCCAGTGGGAAACACTTAAGCAATAATACAGAATCTATGTTTTTGAGTCCCATAACATGTATAGCAACAGAAAGTGAATCCTCAGAATGAAACTAGGAGCTTAGGCACTGGGAACAAGAGGGCAGCTCTGCCCCCAGGATAAAAGAAGACCAAGGAGGCCTCTGGGAAAACGGGAACAATCCAGGGAAACCTGCTTCCTCTTTAATCAATATGATTTTATTTTCGTTCCAGCCACCTATTAATCCAACAAATTTTAAAAATGTTCTTGGCACCGGTGATTCCCATCTGAGCCTGTTGCTGTTCTGATTTCCCACTGAGATCTACAAGTGATCAAGAGATCAATAATCCCAAATGGTGTTTTCACAGGAGCTTTTCCTCCCGGAGTATGTGAGACGTTCTTTCGTGAAGACAGATGGACACAGTCTGCACGGCCCGGCTTACTCAAGAGAAACTGTCTTTGAAGACTTTTGACAACCAGCAGGGTACCACGTCTGTTTCTATTTAAATGAGCTCATTACGGTTAATATTTTTGTGACTTCCAACCAGTTGTTCAATCATTTCTCAAGTGTGGTATGTTTTAATCAAAAATGAAGCACTTTAGGACAACAGATATTGTTAAAACCACATTTTAGCTCCATTCTTTCTGAAATCATTTTTTTTTTTTGGAGTAAGGCATTTTTTTAGAAAATGTGGAGGATGGTGCTTACAGTATTTCCACTTTTGCTGGAACAGATACAGGCAAAAACATAAACAGGCCCCTTAAGAAGGACATATCAGGGCCAACACTGTGGCGTAGCAGGTAAAGCCACGGCCTGTAGCACCAGCATCCCATATGCGTGTCAATTCGAGTCCCGGCTGCTCCACTTCCAATCCAGTTCTCTGCTATGGCCTGGAATGGCAGTAGAAGATGGCCCAAGTCCCTGGGCCCCTGTACCCAAATGGGAGCCCTAGAAGAAGCTTCTGGCTCCTGGCTGTTGCAGCCATTTGGGAAGTGAACCAGTAGATGTAAACCCCTCCCCCACTTCTGTCTCTCTCTCTCTGCCTCTCTGTAACTCTGCCTTTCAAATAAAATATGAGGAAAAAAAGAGCATGTGGCCCCTTTCCTCTTTTCAGGGATCTGTTTCTTTAGTACACCCTTTTCTCATCTGGCTTAGAGGACTTTATTTTATTGACTGCTGTAGGAGATCTAATAAATTGAGTCTATCTGGCATTTTATTGATCAAAATAACCTAGTACATGGTACTTCTGAGTTTATCGGCAAAATGATACTTGATACTTAGAATAATGACAGAGAACAGCAGGTTGTAAGTCAGAAAGTCAGCCGGCCACCAAAAGGTCATCCAGACCCAGGAAAAGTCAGAGCGACACCTTCCGAAGAGGGGAACCTTCCTTCTTGTAGAACTACTAAGTGTGGTTCTGGGGCATTTAATTACTGGAAATTAAGGGACTTTCCTAGATGCTGTTAGGAGGTAAAAATGCAATCACTGTACACTTGAAATGGTAACCTGCAAGAGAGCAGTCCTGTAGTTAGCATTTGACCAGGTATTGCCATGGCAAATGACTCAAGAGACAAGGATCTAAATGGAATCTAGGAAGAAAAAGGTGGAGAATAAGAAGTTTGTTTTGCCTCTTTGTGAGAGCAAAGATAATTTCAACAGAATGCCAAAACTGTTGTTTATTTGCCTAGAGCGTATGGACAGCTCAGGAAGCTGCCCTTGCTACCTACAAACGGCTGAGGTCACTCAGCCACCTGGGTTCACAACCAGCCCTGGCATTTGATTTCCCAATGAAAGAAGAGGATAGACAGATGGAGTCATGCAGATGGATCATTCAGCCCAGTGACAAACTGACATTCTGTTCCGGTTCATCTTGTGTGGCTTGGGTGGCCAGTGGGTGAAGCTGAGACATTCAGCTTTGACTCAACACCAATTCAGTGTATGCAGTGAGGCCCAATCGAAGTCCTCATCTGCTCCCTAAGAACTACAGTGACATCAGAGTATTGCTTGCCTCCACATTCCTCACTCGAGAAATATTAAATGATCTGAAATAGAAATTGTCTTTAAATTTCTTAAAAAGTGATCAAAAGAGTGGCCGGCATGGTGGCATACCGGGCAAAGCTGCTGCCTTCTATGCCGGCATCCCATATCGGTGCCAGTTCATGTCCCAGATGTTCTACTTCTGAATCTCCTTGCTGATGACTTGGGAAAAGCAGCAGAAGATGGCCCAGGTGCTTGGGCCCTGCCACCAATCTGGGAGACTCATTTGAAGTTCCTGGGCCAGCCCTGGCTGTTGCAGCCATCTGGGGATTGAACCAGCAGATGGAAGTGCTTGCTATCTCTCTCTCTCTTTCTCTTCCTCTCTCTCTCTCTCCCCTCCTCCTTCTGTAATGCTGACTTTCAAATAAATAAATAATTGCTCTTTTTAAAAAAGATTTAAAATAATAATGCATAATAGTTATTGAATACTTCCTAAGTGTCATGGACCATTTTAAGCCTTTTATATTTATTTATTTATTTATTTATTTAGACATTTACCATATCCCTAGGAATATCTCCATTTTATAGATGAGGCATTGGAGACACAAAGAAATTATTGCATAAATTGTCCGGGATCACACAGCTAGTAAAAGGCATGGTCAAGATTTGAACTCATGCAACATAGAACATCAACCCATCCTTTCAATCACTAGGCAAGAGCTTCCTACTAAATCAATGTGGCTTTCTTGTGTGTGTGTGTGTGTGTGTGTGTGTGTGTGTTTTCTTTCAATGACTTGTTTCTCTATGGGGATTGGGGGAGACTCCCATTTGCTGGTTCACTCCACAAAAGCCCATAATGACTTAGGCTGTGACCGAAGCCAGGAGCAGGGAACTCAATCTAGGTATCACATATGGATAATAATTGAGCAAGAGCTCAATTGTTTGAGCCATCACTGCTGCTCCTAGGGTCTGCATTAGCAGAAGGCCAGAGCTGGGCATCAAGTCCAGGCACCCTGAAATGGGACATAGGCATCCTAACTACTGGGTTAAACACCTGCCTCTGAAATAAATGTCTTATTGAGTAGCATATGCCTTTCACTAGCCAAGCCAGACAAAAATGGTACTAGACAAGACTTCCCCATTAATACAGCATGCCCTGGCATTTCTTTTCCCTGGTTTGATTTTGATAGTCAGGTATATCTCTGTATCTTTGTTTATCAAGATCTTTGGGATTCAATACCTATTTTCATGACTCCACTGTCCAGGATTTTCACATATATTGCAAATACCCACTTCTATATCAACCCCTTGACTCTCAACCACAAGTTTACTACGAGTACCACATATGTGACCATGCCAATGGTTGGGTCAGAGAAAGCAGGGGAAGGATAGGACCCAACTGCAATTCTTGCTTGTTTTCCGGTGTGGCTACTGAGTCCATGTGGCTGGCAACTTTCAACTCTTATATCATTTTCTCCTTTGCCAATTATTGACTCTGGGAGTGGTAAACAAAAAATGTCCTTCCTTGCTGTTCTCAGAGCAAATACACAATCAAAACACAGGTGTGTTTGAATCACTGGAATCCTTGCCATGGCAACTCTAAGATATTATCTGCACAGGGTCGTGTAACCTCACGGTGTCACCGAGAGATGGGAGAACTCCATGGGGAAACACAAAGCACAGAGCAGGCACTTGCAAAAGGCACCTGCGCAGGAGAATGTGTAAAGCAGGTGCCCTAACCACAGGCATTGCCAAAAAAGAGGACCTCTCCTATGGAGAGAACAGCAGCGGCCAGGTCAAGCCCAAGCAATGGAAACACCTATCTGTGTTTCTAAGCGGCATTACTCAAGAGTCCACACAGAAATGGTACCAAGTCAGTGAAGCAGGGACAGGCGCAGGAGAGCAGCTAGCCTGCAGGGACTGGGAATCTCCTCCAGTGCCATCTTTATTGAATGAGTTATTGATTCATGTAGATATATTTTTATTTAAGGCTAACTTGTTCCAAGCCCCAAACAAGACAGAGGCTACCCTCTGCTCTCAAGGAACACATAACCTCGCTCAGGAACCGGGTCACCCAGAAATCAAATTCCAAACAGTGGACCTGCCTGAGAGAAGTGGGTGAGAGTGCCAAGGATATGGGCAAGGTGGGCAATTTGAAGTGGAAAGAGGTCAGAGACTGTCCAGTTCAAGGCCTGTGTTGTGAAATTACCTACAAAGACAAAAATCCCACTGGCAAAGTTGAGTCCTCCAGGTCCATGACACCTCGGTAAGTCTAGGCGCACAGGTGTGTCACCTAAAACAGAAGCTGGTCAGAAGACACACCACATGCTTTCTGTCTACTTACTTGTGCCCTGGGGCAGCCGAGGCTCCACAGATCTCCAGCCTTAGATTAAAAGTGGTCCCACTGATACAGGGACAGGTGTGGTGAGGCTGGCAGAAGTACAGAGAATTGGAAATTCATGGTATGATATGTGTTTTTGGCAACAGATTGACTTTCCCTTCGATGTCCATCTCCTACAGATGTTAGGATAAGTCTGCACACTCTGTGAACTCACCAAGTTATGCAGAGAAAGGCCATCCAGAGGCATGCCGCATGAGGAAAGAAATGGGCAAGCCAATTAAAACACCTCAAATGTGGCTAATAATAAATTAATAGAAAATTAAGGTCAATAATGTCAAACACAAATTCATTTTCTCTCACTTCCTCCCTCCCTCCCCACACCTCATACACACACACACACAGGTACTTCAAAAAGTTAATGGAAAAGGAAATTGAAAGATACATATATTTTTGGTGCAAAAAATTGAAACATATGATTTTATCATAATTTATACATTTTCTATGAGCTTTCTGAGGACCCTTGATGCATGGATTTCAAAAATTTCGAACCAAAATAGCTTACTTTTTAATTTAAGTAATTTTCAAAAAATGCAAGGCATTTGATTAATACTTAGTCCTCGCACTTAATCACAATGAACTTGAAGAGGGTTAGCCACCCAGAATCTGTTATCTCATACATTAGGCAATGCAAAATCCATCCCAGAAGCAGGGAAAAGACACTGCAAGGCCCTGAGTTTTTTCTAGGTGCTAGGTGTGGTTGTGGATATCTGAAAGAATCCTGCGAATTGCTATGCTTATCTGGCAGTGGCTGTGACTTCAAGGGCAGACAATACATACCCTTGAATTAAACTGAGCACTTGAATTATCCTGAACACAGGAGACCAGTGCAGGGGTAGCTCAGATCCTATCGTAGGTGCTGCTTGGATTTCTACCCTCACCTTAGCTGAACTGTTGAAAAGCTACTTGATACTTGCTAGGTGAAGGTAAGCTCAGTAAAGAGCTCCATGGCTGCTCATAAGAATCTCAGCTCCACTGTTCAGCAGGAAGGGCTGCAAAAATTGCATAGATCCGAGATTTGAGTTGCTTTGTATCAGAATCATTTCCCCCCAAGGTTTGCTGAAATGACTCCTTTTCCTGGCCTTGGTCCCTCAAGAAATCAGGTGGAAGGGCTCTCTCACAGGTGTGCAGGTTGCATATCCGCCCTCCTCAGTTGGAATGGGGTGCCTGCTCCTTTCTTTTCCTTGGGAAAGGGCAACCCTGCTGCCCTCCAGAGCAGGCCCTTTATTTCCTCCATTGTGCGAATCAGAAACACTTAGCTGCTTTCCTGCTCAGCAGCTGAGCGAATAAATCACAAATGTCTGTTTGCAAGGATGTGACAGGTGATGCAGTTGATCACAAATGCGAGGTTGTGTTAGAGAGAACCCCTGTTTTCAGGATAGAGAAGACAGATCAGCCCTGGATTTGAGAAGTAAACAGGCGAGTTTGATGAGCTCAAATTTGTGGCAGAGCTTTTTAAGATTTCCTGAGGTTCTCATCAAAGGAACATCTTAACTGGTCCCAGAGGGAGCTGACGAGGGAAGGCTCTGACACTGATGCCCACTCTACCTCACCTCACCTCACCACCACCCCCCTTCCCTTTGCCTGTTTCTAAAAATATCTTGGCAGGTAAGAATTAGCAGTAAGATGTTATTGAGTCCAAAACAAAAAGTCACCATATAATGGACCGTATCTTTAAAAATTTTAACATCTATTAAATTAAAATCAAGGAAAGTGACACAGATAGAATGAAAGAAGATACAGCACCTCTAGCTTATGCCAACTAAAAATAAGAATTATTAATGAAGCTCAGCTTTCTTCTGCTGTGCACATTAATTATTTATGATAATAATACTCTGCACTGCCATAGTAAAGAATTTTCTTCACCCAGCTTCCCAGAAAACTCTGTCTTCTTGGGGTGGGGGGAGTGAAAAGAAACCTCACCATGTTAAGCTCACAAAAGATTGCATTCCTCTCCGTATATTTATTATACTGGAAGATGAATATAGTCTTGGGTTATTAAACTGGAATGAAAAACACATCTTATTAGAACTTACATGGTGATTTTTATTCTCACTAGTTTCATATAAACTTAATGATGCAGACTGCATTTTTATGCTCATCTATTTTAAAATGGTGCCTGGAGCAAAAAAAGCTTCCATTAATGCCAGTTTGGTATTTCAAATACAATTTGATGTAATTTACTTCAAATATATGTGAAAAGAGAAGGATAATGCCAAATGCATTTTCTGGATTCAAATGTGGGTTAGCTTGTGGCAATGATTTGTTAAATCTAAGTTTTTTGCAAAAAAAAAGGAAAGAATTTCTTTTAGTTATAAAATGACAAAAAGAAAGAGAAAAGAAAAGAAAATGAATCTCTAGTAGTTTGGGGGAGGGTGAGAAGAACAAAACAGTGGATTATGATAAAAGACTAGCTGTAATTTTATTCTTTGTTTTAATATTTATCAACCACAAATGAATAATAACACATCTTCTCCAGTGATATGCTGAGTTATCTAAACTCATTGTCTTCTTATATTTATATACTGAAGCATTACGTTCATAAGGATGTCAACATAAAATCATGCAGTTTACAGACTTAGTATATTTTCAGCTCAGCAGATATAGGTTAAATACACACTTAGATTTTCCAATCTTTAAGAGAACCATATTTAAAGAACATATTATCTTAACAGCTGCTTCCAGAAGTAAGCCTGATTCTCATGTGTGGGTCTCAAAGGGGCAGTTGGGTCACCCTGTCCTTTATTTCCTGATGCTGGGTTGGGCTCCATGTTGGGGATGGATGGCTGGAAACGTGTTGTAATGCTCACAAAGGCATCTGGCAGCTGTAGTAGCCCAGGCCCTCCTTCCCTACGGTAACACCCTCTAAAAATACTTCAGAGCTCTTGCTCAAATCTTACTATTACCTCTCTTGAGGGGCTCTGGAACTGTGGCATAGTGGGTAAGGCTGTCACCTGTGATCCAGCATCCAATGTTGGCATCAGTTTGAGTCCCAGCTGCTCCACTTCTGTCCAGCTTCCTGCTAATGCACCTGAGAAAGCAGGCCAAAGATGGCTTGAGTCCTTGGGCCCCTGCACCCTCGTGTGAGACCTGAAGGAAGTTCCTGGCTCCCGGCTTCAGCATGGCCCAGCCCCAGTTATCGCAGCCATTTGGGGAGTGAACCAGTGGATGGAAGATATCTCTCTCCCTATCTCTGTCTCTGTCTCTGTCTCTCTCTCTCTGTAACTCTTCCTTTCAAATAAATTATACAAATCTAAAAAAAAAATCCATTGACTTCTCAGTACAACACATGCCTTATAACACACGGAAGTTCAGCATTTCTAAACTTGGGCTGTGTTTGAGAGGGCCGGCACTGTGGCTCACTAGGCTAATCCTCCGCCTGCGGTGCCGGCACCCTGGGTTCTAGTCCCAGTTGGGGTGCCAGATTCTGTCCTGGTTGCTCCTCTTCCAGTCCAGCTCTCTGCTGTAGCCCGGGAAGGGCAGTGGAGGATGGCCCAAGTGCTTGGGCCCTGCACCCTCTTGGGAGACCAGGAGGAAGCATCTGTCTCCTGGCTTCGGATCGGCACAGCGCCGGCCATTGCGGCCATTTGGGGGGTAAATCAATGGAAGGAAGACCTTTCTCTCTGTCTCTGTCTCTCTCTCACTGTCTAACTCTGCCTGGCAAAAAAAAAAAAAAAAAAGATTTTAGAGCTGGTGCCATTAGCTGGTGCCATTGCCCACTAGGTTAATCCTCCACCTGTGGCACCAGCATCCCATATGGGCGCCAGGTTCTAGCCCCGGTTGCTTCTCTTCCAGTCCAACTCTCTGCTGTGGCCTGGGAAAGCAGTGGAGGACGGCTCAAGTGCTTGGGCCCTGCACCTGCATGGGAGACCAGGAGGAAGCACCTGGCTCCTGGCTTCGGATCGGCGCAGCACCGGCCATGGTGGCCATTTGGGGAGTGAACCAACAGAAAGAAGACCTTTCTCGGACTAAGAGTCAAAGGGAGCACATAAACAAGTCTAGTACCTGCTAATACTAACTGATAGAATAAATAAAGGGGAGAGTGATCCAACATGGGAAGCGAGATACTCAGCAGACTCATAGAATGGCAGATGTCCTAAACAGCACTCTGGCCTCAGAATCAGCCCTAAAGGCATTCGGATCTGGCTGAAAAGCCCATGAGAGTATTTCAGGAATGGAAAGCCAAGACACTCTGGCGAAAAAAAAAAAAAAAAAAAAAAACTAAATGAAAGATCTCTGTGAGTGAGATCCCAGTGGAAAGAACAGGTCTTCAAAGAAGGAGGTACCTTTCTCTGAAGGGAGGAGAGAACCTCCACTTTGACTATGACCTTGTCTAAACAAGATAAGAGTCGGAGAACTCAAAAGGCTTCCACAGCCTTGGAAATTCATGACTGGAGCATAGGGAGATTACTGATGCCATAAACAGGAGTCAATTTGTAAAGCCAACAACAGGAGTCACTGTGCACTTACTCCTCATGTAGGATCTCTGTCCTTAATGTGCTGTACATTGAGATTTAATGCTATAACGAGTACTCAAATACTCAAACAGTATATTTCACTTTGTGTTTCTATGGGGGTGCAAACTGTTGAAATCTTTACTTAATGTATACTAAACTGATCTTCTGTAAAAAAAAAAAAAAAAAAAAGAAAGAAATTATCAATTCCCAACTTGACTCTCACTGGGATTAAACATGACAATAGGTCTGATCTGATTTCATCATCATTTAAAAAATCATCTATTATTTTTCACTTTATGTTTCTGTGTGGGAGCAAACTGTTGAAATCTTTACTTAATGTATGCTAAACTGATATTCTGTATATAAAGAGAATCAAAAATGAATCTTGATGTGAATGGAAGGGGAGAGGGAGTGGGAAAAGGGAGGGTTGCGGGTGGGAGGGACATTATGGGGGGGGGAGCCATTGTAATCCATAAGCCGTACTTTGGAAATTTATATTCATTAAATAAAAGTTAAAAAAAAGAGAAGACCTTTCTCTCTGTCTCTCTCTCTCTCACTGTCAGAGACTCTACTATTTATTTGACAGGTAGAGTTACAGAGAGGCAGAGCTAGAGAGAGGTCTTCCATCTACCAGTTCACACTCCAAATAGTCGCAACAGCTGGAGCTGAGCCGATCCATTTCCTAGGCCATAGCAGAGAGCTGGATCAGAAGAGGAGCAGCCAGGACTAGAACTGGCGCCTATATGGGATGACGGCACTGCAGGCGGACGCTTATCCCACTACACCACAGGGTGGCCCCTGTGTTTGTTCGTTTGTTTGAGAGAGAGAGAGAGAGAGGGAGAGAGAGAGAAAGAGAAAGAGGAGTCTTTCTTCCTTTGTTTTACTCCTTAAATGCCTGCAACATCTGGGGTTTGGCCAGATCAAAGCCTGGAGCTACATCTGGGTCTCCCATGTGGGTGCCAGGGCTTTCTTGGGCCCCCTTCCATTGCTTTCCCAGACACATTAGCAGGGAGCTGGATCTGAACAGAACAGCTGGGACATACCAGTGCTCCAATGTGGGATGCTGGCATCACAAGTGATGGTTTAACCTGCTGCTCCACAACACTGGCTTCTGTTTTTTTAAACATTCTATAAAAGCCTTAAAAATTATTTAATGATTCCTTGCTTTTGTATCATGTGTACCCTTATGTTGGGAACCAGAAATGACCAGCAGCACATCTGTGCCAAAAATCTGGGTTTCCGGGGCTGGCGCCATGGCACAGTAGGTTAATCCTCCGCCTGGGTTGCTGACATCCCATATGGGCACCGGTTCTAGTTCTAGCTCTCTGCTATGGCCTGGGAAAGCAGTAAAGATTGCCCAAGTGCTTGGGCCCCTGCACCCACGTGGGAGACCAGGAAGAAGCTCCTGGCTCCTGGCTTTGGATCAGCACAGCTCCAGCTATTGCAGCCATTTGGGGAGTGAACCAACAGAACAAAGACCTTTCTCTCTGTCTCTCCCTCTGTTTGTAACTCTGTCTTTCAAATAAATAAAATAAATCTTTAAACAAAAATCTGGGTTCCCATGAGGGCCCAGGAGGAAGCCCATCTATAAGGGATTGAGGGATATAGCAAGAATGGACCAGAATTTTCGTTCAACCTCCTTCTCTGCATGAGCTAGAAGATGAGGCAGTTGAGACTGAGCAACGTGAACGTGCCTTTAACACCGTGAGCAGCAGGTTTCATATTACAGACACGCAGAAGCACACAGCTGAAAAAGCCACACCAACTCCTCACCTCTTTTACAGATGGGGATATGCTGACATTTGCTGTTTTATTCTACCCCAATTTCAAGAACTGAATTGCTTACACAGTGCTCTACTGGGTCATGGTGCTTGGTTTGAAAACCATGAAGTCAAAAGATCAGCCCCAAGACCTACAGTGTTAGGATTTTCCAGAGTTCCAGTTCTCTCTCTCTCTCTCTCTCTCTCTCTCTCTCTCTCTCTCTCTCTCCTTTGCAATCAGTGAAGAACAAAAACTATTGACTGAGTGGTAAAATAACTTTTAAGGAAGGAAATTTTTTCTTTATATGAAGAAGGAAAAAATACAGCAGGCAAGGAGACAGAAACAAAAAGCCTCCTGTCTCACAAGAGGGATCCTCAGGAATTTGAGATTGGAAAGAAGTGAAAGGGGGGACCAATAACATGGCAGGAGACAGGAGCCTAAGCACAAAGAACTAAAAAGGGCCTTTATGGTCAAGGAGGTCCAATGACAATGTTGTGTTCACCTTATTCCAATGTGACTTCTTCTGTATCCTTAAACCACTCTTCTGTATCCTTAAACCATTGGAGTGCTTGACGCACTCCAATAGCCCATGTGGTGGGTGGGAAATGAAGGACCCCAGCCATGAAAGGGAACATGAACTATCACACGTTCACCCTCTGCTGCCCTCAGTGTGCAAGAAGCAGAAGTCTGCAAAGGGACTGAAGTCCAGCCCTTCTAGAAAGTGACCAACAGGCAACCAGGCTATGCTCAGCACGAGATTGATTCCTTAGCCGTGGTGTGGCAGAGTTACAGAGAGGCAGGGACAGAGAGAGAGAGAGGTCTTCCGTCTGCTGTTTCACTCCCCAAATGGCTGTAACAGCTGGAGCTGGGCCAGGAGCTTCCTGAAGGTCTCCCACATGAGTGCAGGAGTCCAAGCACTTGGGCCATCTTCTACCACTTTCTCAGGCTACAGCAGAGAGCTGCATGGGAAATGGGGCAGAAGGGACTTGAACTGGCATCCATATGGGATGCTGGCAATGAAGACCAGGGCTTTAACCCACTGCGCCACAGCACTGGCCCTGCTTGATAATCTTTCTGAGAGAGAACCCTGGCCTACATCTACTGAAATTAGGAAGCAATAAGTGTTTTCTTTTGCTTCTTCTTTTCACCACTGCCATATGTCATAAATCAGAAGCTCTTGCCTTTAACTCAATGGAATCATTCTCTATTCTGACAAAGAACTCATGAGCATGTCTTTGCGGTGGGGTACTATTATAGTGGCAGTGGAGAAAAATAAGGCCTGATTCCTACTCTTAATTTTGTTTGCATTCTAGCAGAAAATCAACACATCAATATCCAAGGTATTCAACACTAATAACTGCCATAAAGCACTGTGGGGATTCAAAGAGGAGTCAGTTATTTCTCACTAGTAATATCAGGGAGGAATTCATAAAGGACTGGAGACTTCATGGTTTGATGTTATTTGGCATTCAACTAGGGGTTTTAGGGGTAAGAGAGAACCCAGCACTGGCAAGCTATGAGGGCAAGAGCAGAGATAACTGCTTTTTCAGCTTTGTTGCCCTCATGGCAAAAAGTTGACACTCAATAAATTATTATTGAATGAATTGTTGAACAAATGTTTGAAATACGACACTGGGACATCATTCATGAAGGCTTAGGTGCTTGGGCTTCATCCTATGGATTTCTGTACAGCAACAGAATCAGAACTATGCTTTAGTAGATGAATTGGGCAGCCTTAGTGAAGGAGGTAGGAGAGTCAGGGTGCTGAAGGCTGACACAGTGGCCACTAGGTTTTGCTAGGATAAAATCAATGAGAACAGAGAGGTAAAGGATAGATTAAGAACATAGAACCAAGAGCACCCAGATGTGAGGACCAAATAGAAGAAAGAAGTCTTAGATTTTGAGCTTGGCTTACTATTAAAAGGGTGTGTCCATTGTCTCCTATGGTTTTATAGAATAGATATACAGAAATGCATCACTTAATGATGGGGATGTGTTCTCAGAAATGCACAGTTATTTTTTTATGTGAACATCACAGATGTGCTTACACAAACCTAGGTAGGTCAATCCTTCCATATGGCCTCTTCATGCAATCAAGAGATGCAATAGAAACAAGAAGTATGAGGCTGCTGCCAACAAATTAAGGCACACTATTTTAGAGTGAGCTTATTTTTAAGTAGAAAAATAATAATAGGAAGAATAATGCAACCATTTATCATGAGACTTTGTGGAAGGCTAAACTTACGATCATGGAATAGATTATTTGGTAGAAGAAATTTAAGGCAGCAAAATGTTCAGGCTGCAACATGAGTATTATTGGACACTTTTAGTCAGTTTTAAAGTAAGAATTAGAAGCAAAAAGAAGCAGAAAAAAGGGACCGGTAAAGCTGCCGCCTACAACGCTGTCTTCCCATATGGGTGCTGGTTCTAGTCCTGGCTATCCCACTTTTTTTTTTTTTTTTTGACAGGCAGAGTGGACAGTGAGAGAGAGAGACAGAGAGAAAGGTCTTCCTTTGCCGTTGGTTCACCCTCCAATGGCCGCCACGGCCGGCGCACTGCGGCAGGCACACCGCGCTGATCCGATGGCAGGAGCCAGGTACTTCTCCTGGTCTCCCATGGGGTGCAGGGCCCAAGTACTTGGGCCATCCTCCACTGCACTCCCTGGCCACAGCAGAGAGCTGGCCTGGAAGAGGGACAACCGGGACAGAATCCGGCACCCTGACCGGGACTAGAACCCAGTGTGCCGGCGCCACAAGGCAGAGGATTAGCCTTGTGAGCCACGGCACAGGCCTATCCCACTTCTGATCCAGCTCTCTGCTATGGCTTGGGAAAGCAGTAGAAGATGGCCCAAGTCCTTGGGCCCCTGAACCCATGTGGGAGACCTGGAAGAAGCTCCTGGCTCCTGGCTTTGGATCAGCACAGCTATGGCTGTTGCAGCCATTTGGGGAGTGAAACAGCAGATGGAAGACATCTCTCTCTTTCTCTCTCTCTCTCTCTCTTTCTCTCTCTCTGTGTGTGTGTGTCTCCTTCTCTGTAACTCTGACTTTCAAATAAGTAAATAAATCTTTTTAAAAATAAATTAAAAAAGTAAAAAAGAAGCAGAGAAGAAAGATTTGGAAAATTTGCAGCCAGAACAAGAGTAAAGAAAGAAAACATGCTTAGGGGCAAACATTTGGCACAGCTGTTAAAATGCAACTCAAGACACCTGCAGCCCGCATCAGAAAGCCTATGTTCAAGTCCTAGCTCTGCTTTGGATTCTGACCTCCTGCTAATGCGCACCCTGGCAGGCAACAAGTGACGGCTAAAGTATTTGGGTCTCTGACACCCACATGGGACAAGATCGAATTCTGGATTCCTGACTTCAGCCTGGCCAACTCTATGGATGCTGCAAGCATTGGGGGAGTGAACCAGCAGATGGAAGATCTCTCCATATCTGCCTCTGTTTCTTTTCCAAATAAATAAAACTAAAACAAAACAATTTTTAAAAAAAGGAAAAACATGTCCAAAACAGGAGAGTACAGTAGAGAAATTGCTTGCTAAATACATTAGCACAGGTGAGAGGGAGCCATGTGCTAACAGTCAAGTGAATGTGAGAAAATCCTAAGGGTAGTTAGAGATCCTAAAGACTTGCCCTCTAACCTGGAAGGGAAAACTGCTCATGAAACCTCAGGATGCTTTCAGGGAAATTTCCCAAAATGACCTCAGGATCTGTTTTCCTGTGTTGAATGGGCAAAGCACTCTAGGGCTGCAACCATGGTTGCAGATGCAAGGTTGTTGCTGACCACACAATACTGAGTCTCCAGGCTGTCACGATGCGAGAGTTGTGGGGTCATGGTGTCTTCTACAGAAATTTCACAGAAAGCCTCGCAGGCCAGGCAGAGTGTTGTGCCATGGTTTTGGAGCCTTTTCATGGAGTCCCTAAAAGGGGGATGCCTCCTAAGGCTGCGGGAGCAAATCTGCAGTGGACTTTCTGGGACTGACCCCAGAAAGGTCAAGAAACCAGCAACATGAAACATCCACTAGAGAAAGCTACAGACAAGTGTGTCATGCAAGCCTTGGAAAGCCACAGACATCTATGTGTCTATGGACAGACAGGGAACAGCTATGTGGGCAGAGATCAACACAGCTATAGAGGCTTGGAAGCTTCCACCTAGATTTCAAAGGATGTCCCTGACGACTTGGGGACTTGAACCTGTGGCAGGGGTAGATCCATTGCAGAGAACCCCCACTAGGCTAATGCCAAGCAGGCGTGTGCAGTTTTGGAGCTGCCACAGAGATTGGAGCAATGTCTAGACTTGAGAGCCCAACCTCTCAAGCATGGGCTGTAAGTAGCTAAGTCAAAGGGCTGAGACTTTCCCTGCCATGCTGTGTCCATAATGCTGGCCATGGAACTTCAGGTGTAATGTTTGCCCTGCTTATTTCTGGTCTTGTTTTGGTATGGTGTTGAATCATTTCTATTTGCTCATTACCTCCTTTTGGCGTGAAAAAATATATTCTTTGCCTGCCTGCCATTATATCTTAAAAGCATAACTTGGGCTGGCGCCGCGGCTCACTAGGCTAATCCTCCGCCTAGCGGCACCGGCACACCGGGTTCTAGTCCCGGTCGGGGTGACGGATTCTGTCCCAGTTGCCCCTCTTCCAGGCCAGCTCTCTGCTGTGGCCAGGGAGTGCAGTGGAGGATGGCCCAAGTACTTGGGCCCTGCACCCCATGGGAGACCAGGAGAAGTACCTGGCTTCTGCCATCGGATCAGCGTGGTGTGCCGGCCACAGCGCACCGGCCACAGTGGCCATTGGAGGGTGAACCAACGGCAAAAGGAAGACCTTTCTCTCTGTCTCTCTCTCTCACTGTCCACTCTGCCTGTCAAAAAAAAAAAAGCATATAACTTGGATATTTACAGGTTCATAGCTGGAAGATTGGCCTTAGGTTTCAGAAGAGACTTTAGACTTGGACTTATGAACAACTCCTGAACATTAAGACTTTGGGACTGGGGGACAGACGAATGTATTTTGCACTGTGAGATGGACACAGTGGACCTTTGTGGGGGGCGGCACAGGCAAAATGCTATGGTTTGAATGTTAGTTTTGGTGTATCCCAAGGATCCATGTGTTAAAGGCTGGATCCCCAAAATCTTATGCTGATAATGTTAAGAGGGTAGACACTTAGTCCATGATAGATCATGGTGGCTTTTTAAGGAATGACACAGATACAAACACTTCATTTGAGGCAGGTTAAAAATAAGACTCATTAAATCAAGACCCTCCTGAACTGATATGGATCCACTTCCTTACCTATGTATCCATCTCCAGCTCCAAACCAATCAGGACAAAGCAGAACACACACTCAAACCACCAAAGACCTACTATGGCCCAGTTAGGGACTTCTCAACCTTCACTTACGGCCAAAATAGCACAATGTTACTGACATGTGATCTTCCTGAAGTGGTATGCTGCCATTTTGAGTGTGACATGTGCCAAATTAAAAAAAAAAAATGACACTTGCACAGAACATGAACCAGTTGCAAACCGAAGTATTATGTGCCAAGGGAGAAACACTATGGCTTCCCAACCCCATAGGAGCATCAGTTCAGTTCCTGCTGGGGAGTCAGACAAAGGAATCTCTCCCACCATACTGTCTCTTTCGTATTTGAGCATACTCCCCAATAAATCCTGTCTGGGTTGCCCAATGGCCTGTTGCCAATTTCTATTTGCAAGTGAGCCATAGAACCTGGGACTGGTAGCACCTTTGCTGTCTGATTCTCTGCCTCCTGGCTTGCCATACGACCCTTCCTCTGAATGTGATCCCTGTCTCTTGCCATGAGATACTCTGCCAGAAAGAACACCATTGTTAGAAGCCAAACCAATAGGGCTCCCTGATCTTGGGCTATGGACCTTCCAAACCACAAGCTGAAATAGACCTCCTTCCTTCATAAGTAACTTGTCTCAAGTATTTCACTGTAGTAACAAAAAGTTAATACACGGATCTCAGTTGTTAACTAGCTGTTTCACCTAATTTAACTGATGTTTCTTTCATTGATGATTTGACTTCCCAAATCTGGCTTCTCATCAAAATGGTCTGGCATCAGTCCTGAGAAATATAGTCAGTAGGTTGATGGTGGAGCCAGAAATCTGAGAGAAAAAGACACAGATTCTTCCACAGTCCTTCATTCAACATAGTAAAATGACTTAATTTTGCATCCTCAGCTTTACAATAGTTCTCTATCAAGTGTGCTTTTTGAAAGCTGTTTACTTTTAACACACTATTTAAATATTCTCTGAATGAAATAGAGTAAAATTTGGTGCTCTAAGTGAACTTGTTTGATAATTGAATTTTGTGAATGTAGTCACACATAATATTAACGACCCTTGAGCTCCCTGAAACTAGTGAAAACTGAAATCAAGCTTTCATTTCTGTATTTGTTAAAGAAGAACTTCTTGATCTAGGATTTGTACACTCACTAATTGTGGTTGTTACCTTTTAATTTAAATAATAAATTATACATTTATTCCAGTTAAATTGCACTTTGTTCTATTTTGCTCACAGTGTCAGTAAGTTGTGGAGATTTTGTTGATTCACTGAATTTGAGAGCTCTCTATACTTTTTATCATCTGCGACTTGATAAGAACCTCTGTGTCCTCATGCAAATCATTAATAAAAATATGGATGGGCAGTAACTAGAAATCTCTAGCCATAGCCATATCAAACCATTAGACCCTGGCATTCTATCAGTCAGCCCACCTTCACGTGTTATCTTCCAATATGTATCAACCCATCTTGTTGACAACAATCTTGTGAGAGAACACATCAAATGCATAGCTACATTCCAGAAATGCTACAGCATCATCTTTTTCCTGATTCATCACCTAAATAACCCATCAAAAAAAGCATGCAAACAATAGGGTGAGACTTACCTTTGGAACCCTTGCTCTGTCAGCAATTGTGTTCACAAATAATTATTTTAGTATTTAAAATCTGATTTCAGTCACAAAGGGTTCTACTTGCTGTAAGTTCAGTAACACTTTAATATATAGTTTATCTAGCTTTTTTTGACAGTTGACTTGGTAATCATATGGTTTGTAACCATGCAACAATGTTTTCATTTGTGTGAAACCATTATGCCTATCCAGAGGTAAGACCCCAAACCCTGGCCTTATCTATGTCCTGTTCCAGCAGTTGAGCCAAACTAACCTACACAAATTATTCTTTTTCCATTCCAATCAGGATTAGTCTATGAAAAGACACTAAGAAAGTATTTCAGATTTTTTTTTTCATTTTCACCTGCATCCACCATGAATTCTAGCCATTTAAAATAGTATATGTATTTATCTGAGAGAAAGGGAGACAGGCAGAGAAAAGCACATACACAGAGCTCCCATCCACTTCCCAAATGCCTGCAGTAGCTGAGGCTGAGCTGGGGCGGAAGCCAGAGGCTAATAACTCAATTCAGATTTCCCAAACGGGTGACAGAAACACAATTACTTGAGCTATCACCATTGCCTCCCAGGGTCTACTTAAACAGGAAGCTGGAGGTAGGAAACTGAAGAAGCAAACCCAGGCACTCTAATATGGGCTGCGGCATCTTAAATGCCTGCTCCCATTCCATACATTTTTGTTGACAATTGCTAAAAGTTTCTACTGCACAAACACACAATATTTGTAAAATTCTCATTATCTCCACAAAGCAACAACCATGTATAAGTTTAAAATATACAGAGGCTATTGATTTGCTTAACCATAGAGAAGGCTGTATTAAAATGCTGTGCTTTAGACCAGGCATTTGCAAACTATGCTCAGTGGACAAATTCAGTCCACAGCATGTTTTTGTAAAGTTCACAAGCTAAGAATGGTTTTCAAATTGTTGTTATATGAGTACCTACAAAATATCTTTGATTTTCTTCTTGACCTGCAAAGTCTTAATATATGTTACCTGGCCTTTTACAGAAAAGGTTTCTTCTTCTGATTTAGAATAAACTAATCATGAAATAAGTCACAAATCTACTAAAATTGGTTTGCAATTTACATATATATATTTAAATGCACTGAATTAGTCTTTTTCACCTCCCTGTCACTGAGAAATATGTTGAAAGCAACCCAATATATTCAGGGCTTGTTTAGGGGCAGAAAGAATCTTGAAACCATAGGGCACCAGGAACCCAAGGTCTCTGCCTCCTGCTCCTATGAGCATCTCTGTTGGGCATTCATTTGATGTGAATTAGTCAACAAAGCAAATGAGAGATCTTGCCATAAAACAGCACCATTTCTCCATGGTTACTGAGACTAAGTCTCCGAAGAGGCTAATCAGCTATATTAGAATGAAGATGACACAAATCACTGATGTAAATAAGCAAAATAAAGAAGCATCAAGGTACCTCTTCCACATTGAAAATCTAAAATGTCTCTCCAAGCTTCTTAACCCTAAAGAGTATAAAATGAGGAAAAATATGGAAGCTATAGAATAGGGGATAACATACATAAAATTCGAAGGCATACTCTTAATTATGTATTTCCCGATGATGTCTGCTACCATTCAGTGAGGCTGAAGCTCAACCTGCTGTCAGATCCTGAGCTCAAGGTTAGGGCAAAGAGCACCAACATCACCTTCCATGTTTGGGTTGCTGTGAGTAGGTGTAAGTCTAGTTGCTGTCAGATCCACTGATGGGGAACTCATCTCTCAACAAAGTATATATGCTGATGAAAAGCTGCTTTCGTTGCAGAGAGACTGCTAATTGTTTGATTATACAGGTCTTCACATTAATGAAGCACTATTCCATGGGTTTGGAGCATGGCGTGCAACCAAATTACCACCCCAGCACTCATGCTGTGAAATCTGATTATTCATTAGCCAGCCAGTGAGTGGTACCAACATCTTTTCTTTTTTCAAGCCATCAAATGAGAATGACTGCTGTTCTCCACTGCTCCCCCCCTTAAAGAATATGAGAATCTGAATTTGTTGCATATGGGGGAAGGGGAACAGCAGAAGGGGGAGAGCTTTCTGCAGGACTTGTTTCACACTTTTAATGCAATATATGTTATGAAAAACAGGGAGCCATATGGATTAGCATTTCCTGCAAAAACTGATCGCTGCTCACATTATCAAGCATCACATGCAACCCGTCCTAGGTCTCCCAGAAACAAGCCTTCAACCTCTCAGTGTAGTTTTTTTTTTTTCAATGAATTGGAATTTTACCATCTCAGGGCTGATTGACAAGAATCACTATCCAGGCAAGTGTTCAAAGAATCAAGGGGAGGGAAATGTGTGTATGTGTGTGTGCATGTGTGCATGTGTGTGCACACGCATGCTATATTTGTCCTGTTTATTTTCAGTACATTGACCCCCACAAATAAAAACAATGCAATTATAAGAGGTATAGTCACCTGATTAATTTACAAATAATTTTAGAGTTTTATGTAAGGGAACCAAAAATATTTACCAAAAAAAAAAAAAAAAAGATTATGCCTTTTCTTTCGAAAGCCAAGATTGATAGGAATTTGGTGTGACAGGTTTAAGGAATTCACCCCTCATCTATTTCAATGGCAGCATCAAAAAAAAAAAAATCAAAAGAAGTCAGCTATGGATGCTCTATTAATAACTCCAGCTAGATTGGGTTTTTCCAAATCAAATGACAGGCCTCCCTGCCTCTGTACCAAGGAAAGATACTGACACTTTGGCAAATGGGATTATCTCTAATGAGATTACACACGAAGTGATTAAGATGTGAATTGACACTCCCTGGGAGAGACAAAGAGGTCCCTAAAGAACCAGAAACAGAAAGGAGTAAAGAATAAAAGGAAGAGCTTTTTCCAAGACAGAGGACTCTTATCATGGACCCCCAACAAGAGGAAGTAGGGACCAGCCTTGCTTTCTCTAAATTGCCCCCTACAAAATAAATGCAGTGATCCTCATTAAAAGGGGGTTCAGAAGCAAATATAAACTAACACAAAACCTACTCCAGGTCATCGTTAATAATGGAGCATTCGGGCCGGCGCCGCGGCTCACTAGGCTAATCCTCCGCCTAGCGGCGCCGGCACACCGGGTTCTAGTCCCGGTCGGGGCGCCGGATTCTGTCCCGGTTGCCCCTCTTCCAGGCCAGCCCTCTGCTGTGGCCAGGGAGTGCAGTGGAGGATGGCCCAGGTGCTTGGGCCCTGCACCCGCATGGGAGACCAGGAAAAAGCACCTGGCTCCTGGCTCCTGCCATCGGATCAGCGCGGTGCGCCGGTCGCATCGCGCTGGCCGCGGCGGCCATTGGAGGGTGAACCAATGGCAAAGGAAGACCTTTCTCTCTGTCTCTCTCTCTCTCACTGTCCACTCTGCCTGTCAAAAAAAAAAAAAAAAAAAAAAAAAAAAAAAAAAAAAAAAAAAAAAAAAATAATGGAGCATTCAGGGGCTCTGTCCCCATTGGTAAAGCATCTCTCCAGTAACATTTTACCTTCTATGCCTCTGACATAAAGACTCCCTGAGGAAATTATTTCAAAGGATTTCCCTATGTTGAATTGTGTTCTTATGTTGCTTGAAGAAAATGTGGATATGCCTAAGCCAATGTGGTCATTTTATAGATGAAGAAATGAGGTTCAAGAGCTTGCCTGGGGTCACACAGTCATCTCATGCCATGGACAGCTGGGATGAGAGCTCAGGCCTTTGATGTAAGGCTGGAGAAATAATAAGTAGGACAATACCAAAATAACGGGGAGCATGCGAAACCTGGAGAAGGAAAGACAAAGGTTGGGAAAGGATGGCAAAGGAACATTAGCTATTGTGAAAAGTTCTTTTAAGTTAAAAACAAGATGACAAGTCCACCATTTAGTATAAGCTAACTCGTCTGAGACCACCATGGAACACCACATTTCTCCAAGATAACCTTAACTTTGGCTCTTCCCCATATTCCCACAGGTCTTGAGCCAATTCTAGAGGACAAGGACTCCTATACCCAAAGCACCAGTACATGTACTGGGGAGGAGAGATTTTCAAGTTCAGTTTCTATTAACTTAGTACCTGGCCTTTGGAAACTCTTTCATCTAAAGATAGAAAATGGTGTAATCATACTTACCTGTCTCACTGCAGTGTTATGAAATGTTACTAATTAATATTTGTAAAGAACTTTGAGACTTTCAAATGAAAAGATCCACATATAGTAATTATGAGTATTAGCATTATTATTAACTGTGGGGAGCAGCTCGGACTAGACTAAGTTACTGGAATTAAGACTTATTCTATGCATCTGCTCTCCTCTGTGGGGAGCAGCTCGGACTAGACTAAGTTACTGGAATTAAGACTTATTCTATGCATCTGCTCTCCTACAATATGGCGCTGGGAGAGGAGAAAACAGCTTCTACCCAGCTGCCTCCAGTTCAACCAATAAACTGTAGGACTTGCTCCTGATTGGAGAGCAGCATACTCGGCGTGTGGGCAGCCGAGTTAGGATTGGCGGAGGAGGACTATAAAGGAGGAGAGAGACGGCATGCACCAGGAACATCTATGGGGAACATCTAAGGGAACCCGTGCAGCCCCCGAGAAAGCCGGCCGGCAGTGTGCCGCTCCCCTGCAGAAGTGGGGAATGTGGCCAGGGGGAACTGCCCTTCCACGGAGGTGGAAGGGATAGTAGCCAACCCGGGAAGAACCAGCAGCAAACCCGGGGAGGGCCGAGCAGACGAAAGAACAGCGCAGGGTCCTGTGTCGTTCCTCCACGAAGACGGGGAGCGACATAATGGTGCCGTGACACGGATAGGAAACTTAGGAGGGAAGAAACAGGAAGAAGCAGGAAAATACTGGAGAGAGAGACTAGCGAAGAGCCTAGGGGAAAGCTGGACGAGAAAGGTGCCGGAAGAAGCTATTGAAAGCCTAGGCATAGACTTGGATACGGACTGTGGGAAAGAAGTTAGGATTGAAAGCGAAAGTGAAAGCTTTCATAGACTCGGATGCGGACCATGGCGGGAAAGCTAGGAGATTGAAAGCGAAAGTGAAACCTGGAGGAGGCTTGGACTTGGATACGGACTGTGGGGAGAAGCCAGGAGAAATGAGAGGAATATTGTTGGAATAAAACTTAAGGAAACATACTGGGTAGAGAAAAATGTTAGGGAGGATGAAGCCGCGAGTGCAGGCCGAGGCGAAGACTTAAGCCACCTTGGAATTCTTCAAGTCACCCCGGGGAGCAAGAGGCGAAGATCTGGAACCAGAGGCAGAGACGTGGGCCGCCAGGTTGAAATTCGCCAGGTTAGTCCGGGGAACTTGGACTGAATGCCGGTGGTGGCGGAAACATTCGCGGAAGCCGCCGCGTGCAGAGAGAGCACGGGGCGTGAATAGATGGGGAACGCGGGGCTGGCGCGAGGCCGTGGTGCGGGCGCGAAGTGCGTGGAGACCGCGGAGCGTGCGCGCAGAGCCGGGAACCCGCCGGCGGGGCGAGGCGCCAGGAAGCCGCACGGAGCCGTGAAGCTGCTGCGGGGCGAGGTGCCGAGAAGCTGCTGCGGGGCGAGGTGCCGAGAAGCAGCCTCGGGGCGAGCGCCGCCGGGAAACCGCGGGGATAAGAGAAGCCGCGGGAAGTTTAGAAGTAAAATGAGAGAAATAGGAATGCTGGAAGATAGAAGTAAAATGGGAGAAATAGGAATGCCCGGAGATAGAGAAATAGAGAAATAGAAAGGCCTCCCTACAACACTGCACTGTGAGAGCTTGGATTCGGTCTGCCTGATTAAGTGAGGCGATGAGCACGATGAGCACCTGCGGCGGCTAGCAGCTTATGCGCCGCAGGTCACCGAAGACAGGCACGAATTAACATCAGTAAGGCTTCCCCACAATACAACAGTTAGGAGGCTTGGATTCGGTCTGCCTGATTAAGGCGGTAAGCACCAGCAAGCAGCTCGACCAGAGTATGAGCTGCAGGTCACCGAAGATAGGCACGAACCAACACTAATAAGTCTCCCCCACAATTCGGCAATGAGAAGGCTTGGATTCGGTTTGCCTGATTGTTAGGGCTTGTAAGCCCCTGCAGGCAGAGCAGAGCATGCGCTGCAGGGCACCGAACACAGGCACGCATCAGCGCCTAAAAACCTCCTCACAACATGGCGAAGAGAGGACCCGGATTCGGTTTGCCTCATTGATAGGACTTGTAAGAACCTGTGGCAACTCTAGCAAGTAGAGCAGAGTGTGTGCTGCGGGACACCGAAGACAGGTGCGTATCAACGCCAAAAAAATAAAAAGAAAGGGGGATCTGTGGGGAGCAGCTCGGACTAGACTAAGTTACTGGAATTAAGACTTATTCTATGCATCTGCTCTCCTACAATATGGCGCTGGGAGAGGAGAAAACAGCTTCTACCCAGCTTCCCGGGTTGGCTACTATCCCTTCCACCTCCGTGGAAGGGCAGTTCCCCCTGGCCACATTCCCCACTTCCGCAGGGGAGCGGCACGCCGCCGGCCGGCTCTTCTCGAGTTCTCTATGCCCTGCCGATCTCGGGCTGGAAATCTGGCCCTACATTCCCTCATTAGATGCCCTTCTCGACCACATCTAAAGCATATACGTCCCCTCATGTTCTGTCTAAATTGTCGGGTTACTGCTACTGCAGCATGTGATCCAGAAACTACATCATCCATGACATCCCTACAATTAACATAGCAGCATTAGCTACTAGCTTCATTCACTTGCTTTTGCTTTTTTTTTTTTTTTTTTTTTTTTTTGACAGGCCGAGTGGATAGTGAGAGAGAGAGACAGAGAGAAAGGTTTTCCTTTTTGCCGTTGGTTCACCCTCCAGTGGCCGCTGAAGCTGGTGCGCTGCGGCCGGCGCACCATGCTGATCCGAAGCCAGGAGCCAGGTGCTTCTCCTGGTCTCCCATGTGGGTGCAGGGCCCAAGCACTTGGGCCATCCTCCACTGCCTTCCCGGGCCACAGCAGAAAGCTGGCCTGGAAGAGGGGCAACCGGGAAAGAATCCGGTGCCCCGACCAGGAGTAGAACCCGGTGTGCCGGCGCCGCTAGGTGGAGGATTAGCCTATTGAGCCGCGGCACCAGCCTTCACTTGCTTCTTGATTTTTTACTAAGAAAGGCATTCTCAGTAGTTTCTCTTCCCCCTCCTCTCCCTCTTTCTCCTTCTTATAGAACTGGTCAACACGAGGAGAGTTTTAGACCTACTAGTCAGTACACTGGTTAAAAAATCATTAAATAAGACACATTCCTACAATTTTACATTTTTATTTTACTAAATCCTTTTTAAGACATCTCCCAATCAATCGTATTATGGTAAATACAGCATGGGGATTTCAAAACTGATTTTGGTCACAACCCTCTTTAATTATCTAATAAAAGCTATGATGCTACTTTCTAGAAAACTGTATTTATATATTTTGCAAACTATTCCAAGGTGATCATGGAGTTCTGAATTTTGGAAATATTTATCAACTGCAAGTAGCCACTGTTCTAGGCACTTGGGAATATCAGTGAATAAAAGACAAAAAACCTTATCCTGGAGGACATTATATGTGTTAGAAGAATCAGACAATAAAAAGTAAATGTAATAAATAATTAAAGTTGATTATGTTAGAAAAGAATAGGTATTGCGCAAGGAAAAAAGTAGAGCAGACTGAAAGGATCAGTGCACTTGGGGGGCTCTATTCACAAGACAAAATAGAGCAGTCCAGGAAGAACCCATGGAGAAAGTCAGCCTTGAACAAATCATTTACAGGAAATGAACAAGTCAGCCAAGTCTATATTGGATGGAAAAGTATTCTTGAAAGAGGGAGGTGCAGCAGGTAAAGCTGCTGCCTGTAGTGCCGGCATCCTATATGGGCACCGGTTCGAGACCCAGCTGCTCCACTTCTGATCCAGCTCTCTGCTATGGCCCGGGAACGCAGTGGAAGATGGCCCAAGTCCTTGGGCCCCTGCAACTGTGTGGGAGACTCGGAAGAAGCCTCTAGCTCCTGGCTTTGGATCGGCACAGCTCCAGCAGTTGCAGCCAGTTGGGGAGTGAACCAGCAGATGGAAGACCTCTCTCTGCCTCTCCTTCTCTCTCTGTGTAACTCTTTCAAGTAAAATAAATAAATCTTTTTTTAAAACAAGAGGGAAGAACCAGGGTGTAACTCTGAACTGGGCCAGTGTGGTGGAGGACACAAGGGGAGGAACAGCAGGAAGTGGCATCATTATTGCAAAGAGTGATTGTAACCAGGTCTGGTACCAAGTCAGATGGTCAGATTCTGGATATACTAGAAGGCAGAGTCAACAGGATTTTCTGACCCTTTGAAGGTAGAGCATGGGAATGGAAGAAGGGTTAAAGCTATTCTTTGGTTTTGATCTGAGCAACTGAAAATGAAGTAAACCTAATCAAGGACCCCTGTGTCATCTGTCTCCTTTAATGTTAAACTCAACCAGCAGCACTTTCCTTCTCAGAGTGGGAACTTTGCTCCATTGCCTGATACATATAAGGAGCTCAATAAATATTTATTGAATAAATTAATAAAGCCAACCAGGAATAGTATATCCCACAGAATATGGGTTGTACCATTACAGAACACCATGTATCACATAAATCCTCAATCACTATTTCAATGTCATTTCCTTCATCTTTTTTTAAAGATTTTTTTATTTATTTGAAAGGCAGAGTTACAGAATGGCAGAGGCAGAGGCAGAGAGAGAGGCAGAGAGAGGTTTTCCATCTGCTGGTTCACTCCCCAAATGGCTGTGATGGCCAGAGCTGAGCCAATCTGAAGCTAACAGCCTGGAGCTTCTTCTGGGTCTCCCATGTCGGTACAGGGGTCCAAGGACTTAGGCCATCCTCCACTGCCTTCCTAGGCACATTAACAGGGAGCTGGATCAGAAGCAGAGCAGCTGAGATTTGAACTAGTGCCCATATGGGATACCGGCACTGCAGGCAGCAGCTTTACTGTCTACCCCACAGCACTGGCCCCTCCTTCATCTTTCTATGATTTAAACATACTTTTTATGGCTGATTAGTATTCTGTCCATATTATATAGCTGTATTTCATATATATATATATATATACATTTTATTTATCTAGGTTGTTTCCATATTTTAGCTACTGTGAAGTGAGTGGCTATACATACGGCAATGCAAGTAACTCTTTCATTTGTTAATTTCATTTTTTTGGGGGGATATATTTCTAGGAGTGAGGTAGCTGGATCTTGAGAGTGAAATAAGCCAGACTCAAAAAGACAAATATCACGTTTTATCCAATTTGTGGAATTAATATATATATAATATAAAAATTACTTAATGTATATGAGTGAAATTGATATATTTGAATTTGACTATTTTTTACAGTCCTTTTCTATATTTCTGCTGAACCATAGTTTCCTTCTTTTAACTTTTTGAGTTATTTGGTGGAGCATTAGGCCTTTAGCTACAAAGCAAATTAAAAATATGTCATTGGGTCCAACACTGTGGTGTAGTGGGTAAGGCTGCTGCCTGCAGTGTCATCACCCCATATGGGTACTGGTTCAAGACCCAGCTGCTCCACTTCAGATCCAGCTCTCTCCTATGGCTTGGGGAAGCAGTAAAAGATGGCCCATGTCCTTGGGCCCCCTGCACCCACGTGGGAGACCCAGAAGAAGCTTCTGACTCCTGGCTTCAGATTGGCACAGCTCTGGCCATTGCAGCCATCTGGGGAGTGAACCAGCTGATGGAAGACCTCTCTCATTCTCTGCCTCTGCCTCTCTGAAACTGCCTTTCAAATAAATAAATCTTTTTAAAAATATGTCATTGCAAAAATTTTAAAAGAAAGAAAAAACAAACAAATAGGGAGGGTGGGAAGAAGATCATTTTACTCTTAGAATTTTATCTATGAACTACATTAAATTTGTTATATTTATATAAATGAAAATGTAAATAAAAAGCATAAATTTGCTGAGTTTTAGCTACAGGGATACCCCACTTCCAATCCATCCCCATTGTGCCAACTTTACTTGTTTTTAATGGGCATATAATAGAAAATTGCAGATATATTCAGACAAGTAGCAAGATGAATGGCAAGAAGGGTTGTACTTTCTTGGTTATCAGCAAAGCCCCAAGTGGCTTCAGTCTCTAATATCGTTAACACCAGGTAGTACCCCTTTCCTGTCCTCCCCTAAATTGGTCACCCCAGTACAGGAGAGGTATTCCAAAGAGTCCATGTCCAGGGACACACAGAATGGAGAAAGCTGATTAGATGATAACTGTCCTGTGCTACTGTTATCAAGTCCCCAAAACATGCATATATTCTGTTTTTAAAGTACTGCCTAGTCAAATACATTTATCAAGCATGAGAGAATTTACAACATCAGAGGCAATTCCCATTGAAGCCAAAATCATCAAGGAGAGTTGAACAAAGCTTTGTGATAAGTCATTCTAATGGAGAATGTTACTATTCATTTGCTGGTCAGTTAACCACAAGTTGTTGATTTACCACCCCAATACGGATAAGCAAGAAGTGATCTGTAGTGGTGATAGAAATGTTTTACGAAAGCAAATAGCTTTGGATTCCATGTATATGTTCACTAAATTTACTCACCTCCATAGTTCAGCAGTTGGTTGTGACTCTTGTTCCACTGGTAAACTGTGAAGTCTTCATATTAGTTCCCACCTACTGAACTAAAAATATCCATTGAGTTTGAAATCAGTGATAAGGACCAGGCTCAGAAGTTAAAAGATTGGACCATGAAAATATCAAGGAATGTAATTCTACTGAAAAATTAAAAATCTGAGATTCAAAGACATACATTGCTGTGCTTTTTGGAGCCATAGTGAGGCTAAAGCACAGCTGGAGATAATATTTACAGACAGGATGCCTAGGTAGGTCTCTCCCCAGCATGCTGTGTGCTCAACTCTTCATATTCATAGCTCGCACACATGTGAACAGGCAAACTGAGAAACCTCAATTTTTTTTTTTCTTTCTGACTGAAGCACACCCATGGTAGGGGCAACTTCAAAAGCTAGGCGTTAAGCTGAACGCCTGCTAAAGAAAAGTGCTATCTACTTTCAACATTTCTACAGTGGTCAGAAGCTTGAACTATGAACCCATTTCTGCTGTTGGCTGTCTTGTAATCCTAGACAAATCAGGAAACTCCTGATTTGGCATTTTCCTCTTCCACAAAGTAAAATCAGTGTAATCCACTCACCCTAAGGCAGTCTTACAAGTTTATGATTCCACGAGTCAAGGAATCATCTCAGTCTGTAATAGTAATGTATTTGTTTATTTGAAGATTTGTAGTAATTTCTTAAGTTCCTTCTCTCCTTAGAAATAATTCAATATTAGGAAAATGGATTGATAAATTTTGATAAATAGATACAACAAAATAACAACATTCTTAAATTAAATTTGCAGAGTTAGAGTTAGTAATAACACAGGAAATATTTGTTATACTGATAGCTGAAGAAATAAGAACAAAACTACATATGATATTGTCCCGATTATGCATGTTTTCTAACTTGGACAATAGCAAAATAGATGAGCTCTCACAGGTAGGATCATGGCTGCCTGTCCAAAAAAAAAAAAAAAGAGTTGGTTTTTTTATTATTTCTTTCTTTGAACTTTTCTTTATTTTCCATGGAAAAAATTTAGGCAAAATAAATAAGCTTTGTTTCTAAAAAGATTTATGACCTTGACATTTTGCAAGTACCTGAAAATTTACACATTTAGCAAACTTAGGCCGCTAGTCTGCTGAGAATATAAATGAGCTCTGCTAGGGTAAAATGTATCACACTCTTCTTTCAAAGTCCAAGTTACTTAACTTGCCCTTGAGGCTGGTGCTAGAAAAATCCAACCACAAGAATATGAGACTGGAGCTGAGAAGTTCGGTCTTTTACAAGAGCTGGGAACCACATGATTCTCAGCAGCCAATTTGAATCCCTACATGGTAGGCAATAAATAAACCAGAGTAACTGATTGACGTAAGGCCAAAACACATTGGTTTTCATTTTCCCTTATGCAAATTTTCAGACCTGCAGCTATGGGGGCCTTCTCCAAGGTACTTCCTGTCATATGCATGCTACTGAGGACATAGGCTTCAGAAAGCAAGGCATTGCAGTCCTTGACCAGAGATGGTAAATGCACACCCATGAGCCACTGCCATATGTTTGCATGTTCCTGGAAAGCACTGCTCATGGCAAAAAGTTTTCATTCCTTTATTCTTGGACACAACCTCAAAGACATGGAAATGACAGCCATCCCTTCCAACCAATGGGAGCTGCATGTGAGAAGAACCTAATTTGCCACCTCTTACTTTGCTGAAGTGTTATGATAATCTTGCTGCAAGGCCTTAATGAGAAATGAATGAGATATTTGATGAATGGATGGATGGAAATCTCAGAGTAGAAATGCTTTGAAACCTCTGAAGTGTAGACTTCAAGATTTTGATGAGGGGTGGAAGGAAGATTCACTTCAAGGTGGCTTATTCACAGACTTGGCAGGTTACTGCTGGTTGCTGGCAGGAGGCCCCTATCTCTCACCAGATGGACCTCTTCATAGGGCTGCTTATGTGTCCTCACCACATGGCAGCTGGCCTCCTGACTGTGTGATCCAAGAGCACGCAAGATGGGAGCCACAGTGATTTTCTGTGGTCCATCTCAGAAGCCACACTCGGTCCTCTCCTCAACACTCTTGCTTACACAGATCAGGCCCATTCAGGATGAGGAAGCACTACACAAGAGGTGAATACAGGAGGCAGGAAACATTGAGAGCCATCCTGAAGGCTGCATGTCACGCACGTTTCAGCCTCTACTTTAAATGGTAGATTTAAAGCAGTCCGAGATCCAATCCTTGCTCTCAGAGAGTTTATGGTATAGTTGAAAGAACAGCATATACACAAAAAACAACCTATTTAAGAAAAAAAACAAACATACAAAACTAATAGGACAAAGTACCAGAATGCCTCAACACTTGTATTTTCTGCTACAGTGTCTGTGCCATTCCCCAGGAGTTTTGGTGTAGCTGCATTACTTGTTTCTATCCATGGAGGTGGTAAATTGTCATCTCTATGTTCAGCCGTGAAGGGCAGTTTTACATTCTCATGTCGTTTCTTCTTCACTTGGAGGCTCTGTGAGGTAATGGGAGAACCGTGTGTTCCTGGATGACTGGAGTGCACCACTTCCCACATTCAACCTTGACCTACAGGCCTAAATGTGACTGGTTATGAAATTCATGTATGCAATTTTACTGTTGTCTGTTAAAGAACTTAGCATTATTCATTATGAATGAAACTTCTCCAGATGCATCCAGGTTGTCCTAGCCTTTCTCTCACATATTCATGGTGCTCAGCTCAGTACAATGCATTCAGTGGACATTCCTTAATTATTTTTATAAAGAGTATAAAACAAGAGTATGAGGGTATAAAAGCCTCCAGAAGACAGCGTGGGTGGATTCTCCATAGCCTCTTTTTCCCAAGTTCTCCCTGTAATAAATCTAACACAGATTAATGTAAAAACAATGGTTTTCTTGCCACTAATTGATCTCTCTCCCCATACACTCCACCTTCTGATATAGGCATGGAGGAGATGAGGCTGCAGGCCCCTCCCTCCAGGTCTTGCCTATGCTACCCTGGCTGCACTGCCCAAATGCACCTCTGCAGAAAACTTCAGCTTCCCTGGATTTGCTGCTTACACCCGTGCTGGCTACAGATAACCAACATGGCTGCCAGCTGGATCTCTTTCACTTTAGCTCATCATAAGGTCATTATAATAAAATGACCATGGCTGATATACCTACTCCCTTCATGCTCCTGATTCCTTGAAACTTCTGAAATTTCCTAAAAAGGGATAGGAGGAGAGGATTTGCAAAGAAATGAGCAGTACTCAAGCCCTGCCCCCAAACTCCACTCCCTTTGCATATTCGACTTATCCTTGCCCCAGACATTTCTCCTGTGTCTCCCATTCATATAGGGATGGACTCAAATCCTGTGGAATGCTCTCTCTTGAGCATTTCTACACTTCTTATTGAGTGTGTACTTTCACTTTGCATATAAACAAATTTTGTTTCTTTGATGACCTTGACCCACTTCTTGGCCTCAAATTCTTTCTTGGGTCAGAGACAAAAACCTGGGAACCTGGATCCACCTAGCCCATGGGATGTAGTGAGTGTGAGTTGAATCTTCCATAAACTCAACTTTGATCATATCTTTTTCTCTGCTTAACAAGCCCCAGTGACTCTTCACTTGTTTTCTTTTTTTTTCACTTGTTTTCAAATTAAGTTACATTCCTTATGTTAACTTTCAAGACCTCAACCTAATATCATGCTCCTTCTACACATTCCTTAAGCAAATTTCTGTGGGTCTACTCTACAAAAGACATTGTATTAATTAGGTATGGTTCTTACCCTTGAGAAGCTCAGTATAGTGAAAGAAGTATAGTTCAAGGAGAAAATAAAAGAGGTAATTCAAAAGTGATTAATCAGAGGACACAAAGAGGAATTTACAGCTAATTGGTGTAAAATTGCACATAATAAAAATGGAATATTTTCTATTTCCCACATACCCCTTATTCTTTTTTTTTCTTAAAGCCATTTTCCCATTCTAGAAAATCTTATTTGTCTTTTGAAACCCTTTTTTTTATTTATTGCTTAGCACCAAACTCAAATATCACCTAAAACCTTCCCTGATCATCATAAAAGAAAATAATTTTCATTTGAAAGCCTGGAGTTTGATCATATGGTATGGATATGCATTTGGATGTTAAGTGCCCCCCTAAAGGTCCATGCCTTAGTGTTTTATTCTCAAAGTTGTAAGTTAATGGCATTCAGAGTTTGGAAGCTTAATTACAATTATGATATTGAGGAGGTGACCCTTGTTGGAGATCCTTAAGTCATTGAGGTATGCCCTTTGAAAGTAATTCTCACAAGAGAGCAGGTTATAAAGCCTATTTGGGCCTAACTACTGTCTTTGCATCCCAAGTTGCCATGTCATCTTTTCTCCACTTAAAGTCCACCATTGGCCCTCCACCAATCACACTCAGCAGAGGCTCAACTGTGGGGCCGCCTGGTCCCAAACTGAGAATCTCCAAAACCATGAGCTAAATAAACCTCTCTTTCCTTCATAAGTTAGCTTCTTTGGGTGTTTCATTGTAGTGATGAAGAGATGACTAATACAGTTGGTGTGAGCATTTTTCAAATCTCTTTAATTTGGATGAAGATAGATTTATAGAATAATTGCAGGAGACTACAGAGGATCCCCACATACCCTTACCCTCCTTCTCCTAATGATGTCTTGCATAACCATGATCATTTGTCAAAACTAAGACATTAACATTGGTACACTATCAGACTACATTACAGATTTTATTTGGTTTTCAACAGTTTCTCCCCTAAGATTCTTTCCCTGTTCCAGTATTCAATCTGGGATTCTACAGTAAATTTAGTTATTACAGCTCCTCAGTTACCACCAATCCATGGTGATCTTTCATGACGTTGACAGTTTTGAAATGCATTGATCAGGAATTTCATAGAATGTATTTAAAGCATTTTTCTGGTGTTTTCTCAGGATTGGACCAGGGTTGTAGGCTTTGGAGATGTATAACATAGAACTGAATTCTTTTTTAATGTATCATATCAGATGTTATATGGTATTAGCATGACTTTGCCTTGATGATGTTAAGCTTTATCACTTAGGTAAGGTGGTATTTGTCAGATTTTCCAAAGTTTCTGGCTTGACCTTTCCATACTCTCTTCTCTGAAATCAAGGCTCTAGGTCCAGAACGGCCTCAAGTAAGGGAACATTAGGCTCTGAGGTGAGAGTATCTGCACATACTCCAAGTAATTCTTCCAAAGGAAGATTTGCCCATTTCCCCAATTTTATTTATGTATTACTTTATTTATTTTCATCAGTATGGACTCATATTTAATTACTGAGTTGTCTGAATTATACTATTTTTAACACAAAGCTCATAGATACATATTTAAGATTAGATAACAAATTGAATGCAGTCTTAGAAACTTTCTTGAATGTAAATTCTTCCAGGGAAAGGAATATGCCTTATTCTGCTTCTCATTAAAGGTAAATCAATTATCACCTTCCATATACCTTCATTGACTGTTCTCTCCTTCCAAATTAAGTTGCATTCCTAATATTAACTTTCAGGGCCTGAGCCTACCTTATATGATGCTATCACTCATTCTCAGATTATTCTGTCAAATTTTAACTTGCTTGATCACATTGGCTGCTACTTGAACATTTTATTTGCTATTTACTTGTTTAATCTTTTCCCTAGAACTGCAGCTTCCTCGGGATTCTTGTTTTTTGTTTATTTCTATATCTCCAGTGTAACAAACAGGGTCTAGCTTTGAGCCAGGAATAATTATTTAGTGAATAACTCTATAAACATTCATATTTCTCACTGTGCCCAATGACTGGCCTTAGAGGGATCAATATCTATTTAGTAAGGAGTAGAGCATCCCCAGTGCATGTTAAATATGGATAAAAGACATTTTTATCTATAAGATTCTGATTTATAAGAATATTTTTTCAGGACAACACTGAAATCACCAATCAAAACACTGAAATCACCAATAAAACAAAAACAAATGTTTGAGGATGTCCTTCCAATTAGGCAGTAGACTTCACTTCCTAATTACATTTTATTCCGATTCACACTGGGGAAAGTCAGGGTTCTCTGAGCCAATACCAGTGAACAAGAATGGACAGAGGGACTTGTCCCAGGTGCTGAAGGTATCTGGCTCATGCTTAATTAACAAAGCGGGTCACTGCGATGTGCCTGGGTAGCCAGATAACAAATAGAATGACACAGAATGAATGAAGAAAGGATGATTTGGTCTAGATGGCCAACTATCTAAATGTGTGTTTGCCATGGAACAGTCATTTAAGCCTCATAGAAAATTTACCCAATTGGGGAAAAAAGAAATGAAAATCTGAGAAGCAAGCAGTAGTCCTTTTCCTGAACTGGAGAGCTGGCTGAAATCTAGTAGAAATTTGGACTTTTTTCCAGGTTGTTTGGTAAAAATTATCAACGGCTGACATTTAAGAGAAATGAAATCAGATGAGGCAGAGTAAATGCAGTGTGAATGATTTGCTTTTCCCCATAACTGAGTGGATAAACATGATTATTTACTTAATAAAGAATCCTTTGATGTTCCCAAACAATCCTATTAGTTTAATAAATGGTTGAAAAATTATGATTTATATGAGCTTGGTTAATAAATATACTGTGCAGTCTCTGTCCATTTATCATTGATTTCCATATGTTTGTACAGACAGCTGAGTTCTTTCTTTTCCTCTGAATGCTGCATTTGCAGGAAAATCAGGATTGAATTTAAAGCAGGAAATAATCATTACAAACCTCCTAGGTAAACAGTACTAACTCATTTACTCATAGGCTGCAGAATCAGGGCCAGTATCCAGTAATGAGACTCTTTTACCATTTTCTCTGTCTTTAGGAGAAGAAAAATCCAGACCAATGATAGAGGACAGCATCACCCCAAAACTCAGTTGGGGAAGATAAGAGGAAGAGTCCGTGTTACAGGATGATTTCCTGCCAAAAGTACTTGTCAAGGCATCAGAGATGTTCTTAAAAGGGTAACAGCAGGGGCCAGTGGTGTAGGGGGTTGAGCCATTGCCTGCAGTGCCAGCATCCTATATGGTTAGAGTCCTGGCTGTTTCACTTTGAATCCAGCTCTGGCTCCAGCCATTACGGCCATGTGGGGAATGAACCAGAGGATGGAAGATCTCTACCTCTCTCTCTGTAACTCTGCCTTTCAATAAATAAAATAAATCTTAAAACAATAAAAGAAAAAATAAAAACAGAAGAGTAAAGATTTCCTATGTGAAAGTTGTCACATCATGTGACTTCCCTGATATGCTAATGTGTCTCATTAGCTTGCTTTTTTTTTTTTTTTTAATTTGACAGGTAGAGTTACAGACAGTGTGAGAGAGAGACAGAGAGGAAGATCTTCCTTCCATTGGTTCACTCCCCAAATGGCCGCAACGGCCGGAGCTGTGCCGATCCAAAGCCAGGAGCCAGGTCTCCCATGTGGGTGCAGGGGCCCAAGCACTCGGGCCATCCTTCACCACTTTCCCAGGCTACAGCAGAGAGCTGGACTGGAAGAGAAGCAACCAGGACTAGAACCGGCGCCCGTAGCTTGCTTTCTTTAGTATATGGGTTTCTGTAATTAAGATTAATCCTGTAATCAAGAATTTTTGCTAAGTATCTTAACATGGTAGCAGGATAGTGACCTTTTTTGAGTAGAATTATGCAGCTAGATCCTAAATGGACAGCTCTGAGCAATGCTCTAAAAGATGATGTAGAAAAGGTAGTGGGCTGAGTTACAGGAACTCTAGTGTGTTTTTTTGTTCCAACTCCAGAATTCTATGCAGTCAGGCACTTAGGACATACTATGTAGATTCTAGTATATTGAGAATGTGGATATACCATGTATATTGAGAATGTGTTATTAAAATAACAAAAATTATATGACAGCATGTGGGCATTCAAAAGGAGGGTAAGGGAAGGTGATGTGAATTGTAATTGGGAGGCAATCCACTACACATGTTGAAAAGACAGGGAGGGCCAGCGTTGTGGCTCACTTGGCTAATCCTCCGCCTGTGGCACTGGCATCCCATATGGATGCCGGGTTCTAGTCCTGGCTGCTCCTCTTCCAGTCCAGCTCTCTGCTGTGGCCCGGGAAGGTAGTGGAGGATGGCCCAAGCACTTGGGCCACTGCACCTGCATGGGAGATGAGGAGGAAGCACCTGGCTCCTGGCTTTGGATCAGCACAACTCCAGCTGTAGCAGCCATTTGGGGGGTGAACCAATGGAAGGAAGACCTTTCTCTCTGTCTCTCTCTCTGTCTATAACTCTACCTGTCAAAAAATGTTTAAAAAAGTAGAATAAAAAAAAAAGAGATGCAAAAGACAGACCCAAAGAGATCTTCCATCTGCTGGTTCACTCCATAAATGTTTGCAATAGCTAAGACTGGGCAGGCCAAAGCCAGGAGACTCTAACTCAATCCAGGTATCTAGGTCTCCTGCATGGGTGGCAGGGACCCAATTACTTGAACAATCACTGGCTGCCTCCTAGGATGTGCATTAGCACAGGATGAAGTCAGGAGCTGGAATCAAGAATCAAATCCAGGTACATCAATATGGGACTGGGAAATTCCAAGCAACATCTTAACTTCTGGGCCAAACACCCATGCTAGCCCTTTTTCCCTTGATTGAAATTAGTGACTCACTTCTAATGAGTAGAATATAGCAGAAATGGTACTATGTGACTTCTGAAATTAAGTTGTAGAAGACATGATGTCCTCCTCCTTGCTTTTCTGCTTGGATCAGTCTGGGAGAAGCTAGTTGCCATATTGTGAGGACAACCAAATAAGCCTAGGAGGAGACCCACATGGTGAGGCACTGAAGTTCCCTGCACCCAGCCTTGGGCGTCTGCCATCATGAGAGTGAGTCTCAGCTCCAGTCAAGACTTCAGATGACTGCTGCCCCTGCCAACATTCTGACTGCAATCTCTTGAGCAAGACTCACCCAGCTGAACCACCCCAAAGTCTTCACCCACAGAAGCTATAATATAATAAATGCTTATTGTTTAAAGCCATAAAACTTAGGAGAGTGGTAATTTGCTACATAGCAATAGATATACCATTAGAGACTAATCAACAAGGTCACAGACATAACAAGAAAAAACATGGCTCATACTATATTTAGCAAAAGCTAATATCACTGTGATATTTTTGTAAATGATTTTTAACTGTACCTTAAGTAGACACAATTATTTAATCATTATTCTTGTATCACAATGTATCATCCAATCACAGTCCTCTCATTTCATTTTTAAAGTAATATCATGTATACTTGTGAGTCCAATGTTAAATTCAAGAGTTAGGGCTGGCGCCGCGGCTCAATAGGCTAATCCTCCACCTAACGGCGCCGGCACACCGGGTTCTAGTCCCGGTCAGGGCGCCGGATTCTGTCCCGGTTGTCCCTCTTCCAGGCCAGCTCTCTGCTGTGGCCAGGGAGTGCAGTGGAGGATGGCCCAAGTGCTTGGGCCCTGCACCCACATGGGAGACCAGGAGAAGTACCTGGCTCCTGCCATCGGATCAGCGTGGTGCGCCAGCCGTGGCGGTCATTGGAGGGTGAACCAACGGCAAAAAGGAAGTCCTTTCTCTCAGTCTCTCTCTCTCTCACTGTCCACTTTGCCTGTCAAAAAAAAAAAAAGTCAAGAGTTAGAATGCAAGCAATCACTTTTGTTCACATAATAGGAAAGGGGTTTTCAAATGTTCATGGAAAATGTGTACTCTGAAAAAAAGGGTATGCTTGAATCAACTATTTTGTACCAAAATAAACTTATTTTTTAATTTCACATCAATGAATTTTTAAATTTCCCTCATAGATGATACATTTTCATTTTAAAATATGTCATATTATTAATCATGCATTTCATAATGTTTTACACCTACACAGAATACCATAACAGATTTACCACACTTAGTTTAACCAGCTCCTTATTGTTATAGATTTAATATAGTTTTATTCAAAATATGATGATGGCAGGAGCAAGCATTTAATCTAGCAGTTAAGAAGTCTACATCCCACACTGGAGTATCTGGGTTCAAGTCCTAACTCCAGCTCCAGCTTTTCACCAGTGCAGACCCTGGGAGACAGCAATATTAGCTAAGTTCCTGCTGTCCATATAGGGGACTTGGATTGAGTTCCCTATTTTTGAGTCAAGCCTTGGCCCAGTGCCCAAATTCAGGCATTTCAGGAACAGCAGATGGGAGCTCTCTCACCTTCTGTCTCTCTGTGTGTCTCTCAAATTAAAAAATTAAAAAACTAAAATGGTGGTAAATAGTCTCATGCATAAATTTGTGTGTTGCAAACTGATGAAATCTTTACTTAATATATACTAAATTGATCTTCTGTATATAAAGATAATTGAAAATGAATCTTGATGTGAATGGAATGGGAGAGGGAGCAGGAGATGGGAGGGGTGCGGGTGGGAGGGAAGTGATGGGCAGGGGGGAGCCATTGTAATCCATAAACTGTACTTTGGAAACTTACATTTACTAAATAAAAGTTAAAAAAACGTTGTGTGTTGCAGTGATTAACTCCTTAGGATAAGTTCTCAAAAGCATAAGTCTCCACGAGAAGCCAAATGCCCCTCTACTGCTGCTATTGGGGCACACTGCCTCACCCATCAGAAACTTTTCATTTTCCCTAAATGAAGACATAAAGCTGGAGTAACAGGGAAAGCAACCCACTTTCCTCCAAAAGAGCAATAGAACTAAACTCACAATGTTCCACATCCCTCTATCTGTCACCAAGGAGTGAGACTCCCCAGTCTTTGTGAACAGTTACTCCTGAACTGTACTGAACTTACTCCTTGAATGTTTTTTTAATTGAAGTTTTCATGTCTGAAATTTGCTATTTCTCTTTAATGATTTATTTTATTTTATTATACAAGCAGAGTTAGACAGTGTGAGAGAGAGAGAGACAGAGAGAAAGGTCTTCCTTTTTCCGTTGGTTCACCCCCCAAGTGGCTGCTATGGCCAGCGTGTTGCGGCCGGCGTGCTGTGCTGATCCGAAGCCAGGAGCCAGGTGCTTCCTCCTGGTCTCCCACGCAGGTGCAGGGCCCAAGGCCTGGGCCATCCTCCACTGCCCTCCCGGGCCACAGCAGAGAGCTGGACTGGAAGGAGAGCAACCAGGACAGAATCCGGTGCCCTGACTGGGACTAGAACCTGGGGTGCCGGATTAACCTAGTGAGCCACAGCGCCGGCCCCTGAATGTTTTAACCATTACTCCGCTGCACCTTCTGGAAATTCCTTCCCATCAATGTCTCTGAACCACTTCCTCTTCTTTTCTTTATTTTTTTTAAAGATTTATTTTACTCATTTAAAAGATAGAGTTACAGAGAGAGGTAGAGACAGAGAGAGGTTTTCCATCTGCTGGTTCACTCGCCAGACAGCTGCAACAGCCGGAGCTGCACCAATCCAAAGCCAGGAGCCAGGAGTTTCTTCCAGGTCTTCCACGCGGGTGCAGGGGCCCAAGGACTTGGGCCTTCTTCTACTGCTATCCCAGGCCACAGCAGAGAGCTGGATCGGAAGAGGATCAGCCAGGACTAGAACCGGTGCCTATATGGGATGCCAACACTTCAGGCCAGGGCTTTAACCTGCTGCGCCACAGCGCCAGCCCCTCCTCTTCTTTTCTTAATCAAAACTTGATACTCCCTTAGAAACACTGCTTCGCCTATTGCCTTCTCCGGTGCAAAGAGTTTTCTCCAACTTATTGAGACCATTACTTTTCCTCTTTTGAATAAAAATAGTTCTGCTATTTTGGGAAACTGTCTCCCTCATCACAAGAATCATGCAGAAATTCCCTGACCATTCCTGTCACTCAAGGAAGACATAAGACTTGTTTCCTTCTTCACCTTAGCTCCTGATATCACTTGATACAGCTGCAAGCTCTTACATGAACACCCTGTTCAACAGCTGGGCCTCTCGAGACCATGACCTTCTCATGAACAACATCCTTTTCCTCTTTGCTATACTTGCTGACATCCCTGACCTGATCATCAAAAACCAAGCCACATGCAAGTTTTTTTGGATTTAAGTCACAATGTTCAAATGGCCAAAATGGAGCTACCAGGCTTTGGCTGTACCGAATCCAGAAAATGGGCACAGCTGAAAAGCTATATGGGGCAGAGCTAAGGTTTGACAGATACATGTTATAAAAGGCCTGAAACTACTCCCTGCGCAACAGAGGAGAGCTGGGTGGTGAAAATAAAGGGGGAGGGAAGGGGCAGAAAACACTGGAATTTTAGGATGGCGTTATAGAAGAGGATCAGGGATGAGAAGGGTGCTGTTAAGGAAGAATGTTAAGCAAAAAGGATTTGATGTGTTTTGCTATAACAAGAAATACAATTCTCTCTTTGAACCATTTCAAGGCATTTCAATGTAAAATTTAAAATGTTAGGATTCTTTGCGTGTTGGACTGATGCTTCTAATTGCAACATGCCAAGCAGGGCCACTATGTAGCCTGAGATTATTCAACACTCCCCTCACTGGTCTACTTTTCCCACTCACTTCCCATCCAAGGAAAATTCTTTGAATTCAATGAGGTCACCAATCTCTCAATCACCTCTTGCATTCTCTATATTCATCAGCCATTTCCTACTTTTCTTTTAATTTCTTCCCAGCACCAGTCTACAGCCCAGTTAAATAAGTACCTTCAACTTTCACCATTCTTTTAGATGGGTGCCCACTGATGGGTTTCTCTGTGCTTAGGTGGTGAGACTGAGTGGTATTGGAGTAATACCCATTGTGCGGCAGATAAATGGAAGATGACCACTTTCAAACACACACTCAGTGTTGCCAGTACTTGCATTGACTTTCTGGGCTTGATTTCAGGAAGGACTGACTATTTGTCACTTTCTCTACACAGAGTTTGTGCTGTGACCCACTGTCTCTACTTCACTGAGGAAATGAAGTCATCATTTAGGAACTCTTTCATCTTTCCATCTCCCAAATCAATGTGATTGCCTCTGTCTACACCCACTGCTTTCTCCCCAGTTAGTTCCAACACAAAGGGTCCCTATGTATTCTTCCTCTACAACTCTTTCTGTTACCAAGTCTCTCTTCTGCATCTTCAATCATTCCATTAGCACAAAAACATGCTCCAGGTTGGAAGACTGGTGCTGTCATGATATGGACACTGGATGCAGCAGAGGTCCTGGTGCCTTCTCACCATTAACACAGAGAAATAACACATCTGTCTCTGTTGAGTCTTCAGTTACCTCCAGGTTCTATCACATTCCCATTCTTCCTTTGATCAAACATTTCAAAATTTTGCCTATTCAATCCCTTCACCCTTCATTTTTAATGGGTTCAGATATGCAAAATGTATAATAGTAATATAATTAACTCCATGTACCTGCAACTCAGTTTAAGAGACAAAACATTATACATATGTTTGTGAATGCACTAAATATCCCACCCAAATATCAACTTCTTTCATCCCTCTAAGAAGCAACATGGTGTTTCTCATGTCTCTGTATCTCTATTCTTTCACTCCTTGTAATGTTTCTGGACATGTGCATATACTTTATTTAAATGGAATCAGATTGGAGGTATTCTTTTTTATTTAAAAAATTTTGAATTCATTTGAAAGGTAGAGAGACAGAGACAGATGGACAAACAGATCTCACATCCCTGGTTCACTTCCCAAATGTCCACAACTGCTGGGGTTGGGCTGGGGCCAAAGCCAGGAGTCAGGAGCAAAACCCAGGTCTCCAGTTCCTTGAAGCATCATCTCTGCTGCTTCCCAGAAGCTGCATCAGTGGGAAGCTGGAGCTTCCATGTTACTCTGTTCTGACTTTTAATTCCTTAAATATTGTAATTCAACACTAGTTCCTTCAGAGTCTTGTCTCTGTTAATTACAATGCTGCTCTCACTCATGGTGGCTTGCTCTCTCTAATATTCTGTAATTTCCTATTAGAAACTTAGATGCTTTCAACCCTCCCCTCCAAAAACTTATATTGAAATTTGCTTGGTCATTGTAATCGTATTAAGAAATGGGGTCTTCGGTTGGTGCTACGGCTCACTAGGCTAATCCTCTGCCTGCGGTGCCGGCACATCGGGTTCTAGTTGCGCTGGATTCTGTCCCGGTTGCCCCTCTTCCAGGCCAGCTCTCTGCTGTGGCCCGGGAGTGCAGTGGAGGATGGCCCAAGTGCTTGGGCCCTGCACCCGCATGGGAGACCAGGAGAAGCACCTGGCTCCTGGCTTCGGATCAGCGTGGTGCACTGGCCGCAGTGCGCCAGCCGCAGTGGCCATTGGAGGGTGAACTAACAGTAAAGGAAGACCTTTCTCCCTGTCTCTCTCTCTCTCACTCTGTCTGTGAAAAAAAAAAAAAGTGGGGTCTTTAAGCGGTGATTAATCTGAGCATACTGCCCTCTTAAACAGAGTAAGGTTAAGGTTACTACTGAAGGACTGGATTTGTTATTACTGGAATAATCTCTTGATAGAAGGATGAGCTTTCTGTCATTTTTCTCTGTGTCACGCACAAGCTTCCTCACTGTATGGCGCCTTGACTGTGTTAAGAAGCAACAGTGGCTGACGCCATGGCTCACTAGACTTATCCTCCGCCTGTGGTGCTGGCACCCTGGGTTCTAATCCCAGTTGGGGTGCCCGATTCTGTCCCGGTTGCTCCTCTTCCAGTCCAGCTCTCTGCTGTGGTCCAGGAAGGCAGTGGAGGATGGCCCAAGTGCTTGGGCCCTGCACCCCCATGGGAGACCAGGAGGAAGCATCTGGCTCCTGGCTTCAGATCACAGATGTGCAGTGCACAGGCCGTAGTGGCCATCTGGGGGGGTGAACCAATGGAAGGAAGACCTTTCTCTATGTCTCTCTCTCTCTCACTGTCTAACTCTGCTTGTCAAAAAAAAAAAAAAAAAAAAAAAAAAAAGAGATGCAACAGCAAGACCGTGACCAAGTGCCAAACTCTTAGACTTCATAGCCTCCATAATTGTAAGAAGTCTGTTTTTATAAATTGTCCAATCTCTGGTCTCTTATAGTAACAGAAAACAGACTAAGACACAAAGTCATTGTCATCAGAATGGCTTTAAAGTAGAAATCCTGTGAGGCCTGAGTTAAGAGTTACATCTCTCCAGCAAATTTCCTTTTTTTTTTTTCTTCTGTCCAATGCCCTAAGACAACTTTAATTTCCTAGATAGGAATTTATGGACCTTGTGAGTGGCAGAAATTAAAAAAAAAAACAGTTCCTACATGACAACTGACCCATTGTTATGAGTTCTCAGACATGGCTGCATAAGACTTGTTTCTTTTTGAGGACAGGCAGAGATGCATATATGTAAGACAGTTTAGGTGGAGAAATCAGTTCTAATTACTGAGTTCACAAGGGCCCAATGCCTGGTCTCCCCACTGAGCTAGACCCTCATTAATGAGATTTATAAGTATCTTTTCAGTAACTTTGGCTTCAATTATAGTTTATCACTCTGATTTTTTTTTAGAGATAGAGAGACAAAGACAGAGAGAGAGACACAGACTGAGAGCACTCATCCCTTGGTCTAACCCCAAATGCCAGCAATGGCCAGGACTGGGCTGAACCAAAGCAAGAGCTGAGAACTCATTCCAAATTTTCCAATAGTGGATGGGACCCATTTCAGCTATCACCTCTGCCTTCCAGGGTACACATTAGCAGGAAACTAGATCAGAAGCAGAGGAGCTGGGACTTGAACCAGGTACTCTGATACAGAATGTGGACATCTTATCTGGCGGCTTAACTTCTAGACCAAATGCTTGCCCTTTATTATTTTTTCTTCAGTTTTTGATCATTAGTATTGCTCCTACCTTCTTAAAAATTCAGTATTACATTTAACATGGTATTTGTTATATTTTTACAAAAGAATTTATAAGTGCTTATTAAAACCATTTTTTGCAAAGGATACCTCCCTATTGAGAAACTCACAGTGCATTGCTCAGATTCACCTTAAGACTCAACATTGCTCAATCTGCACTCAAATGTGCACTGATTCTACTTCCTGTGCCCATTATTCATCCCTATGTTAGTCTTCCTGCTAATTCTCTGGGCCTCTCTTAGTCTTCAATCCAAATCCAAAGTTTAAAGGTATTCTTACATATATTGTCACCAATAAGAAGAGGGAAAAGCTCAAAATAAGCTAAAATACATAGCATATTTTTCAGGAGTCTCCACAATGCTATGACTGTGATCTTATTGCTCTGCGCTTGTTAGCACTTTTGTGTAGTTAATTTTTATGAAAGTGAGAATGATGTGGGACAGCCTAGCTCCACCCTGCAGAACTGTTCTGCTCTGTAAGGAGGAGAAATTATATTTTTCCTTAACAGAGCAGACTCAGAAGTGGGACTGCCTCTGATCTAATCCCAGCTGCACTACTTACCTGCTTCATAAGCCTAAGAATATCCCATATGCCTTCTGTGCCTCTGGTTCCCATCTGTGAACTGTATGGCCTGACTTCTAGAAATGTCAAAAGAATTAATAGTTCCTGGTACATATTAAACACAATCCAATTGTTGCCTATTAAGATTGTTCTTCCTTCTTACTTTAACCTCTGTACTCTCTTATACACTGCCAGCTGTCTCTAATGGGGGTAAAGTGTTCTGAACTGTGTAAAAAATTTGTTCAGAGATTAATGTAGTCAACATTATTTCTTGACCCATCCTACCACCACCACCACCATCATAAATGAGATTGTCTGAGCTACCAGAATCCTTGCAAAATGCTTTGAAAATTCAGAATGAAAGCAAAGAAGTAGAGATGAACTAGTGAGGCAACAAATTTATTTTTCATTTATTCTAATGAAAAGTACTAGCAAAGTCGTTTAGCAATAATTAGGTAATAGCCGGGAGCAATGGACACCTTGATGGACTTGGAATGAGAGAGAGAGAGATGCAGTAATAACTAATGAGAATTTTCTAAACTTAGTTGGCCCTCCAAGATACTTAGGTGAGATGAACCTAATTATTTTTAAGCCATAGAATTTCTGCAGGACACTGGCACTTCTACAGAGCTGAGGCCACAACGCCATCAGTTTCCATAGCAGAATTAGCTACAACAAAATAGCAGAGAACCATTAGGAAGCCCCAGTTGGCTTCACTTGAAGCCAATAGGCAATATTTGTTGGTTGTTTTTCTGGGTCCTAGAATAGATTGAGATTTTCCAAGAGGTTCTCCCTGAGATTCAGATGTGTATGATCAATAAGATGACCCAAGGTTCTGGAATAATCCATAATAGGTAAACACAGAAGCCAGGTCAATTGCATCCTTTCCCACTCTCAGCATTGCCTGTCAGCTGTGATGAGCCATGAGCACTCAGTACCAATACAGAGAGCTCCTAAATGATCCTACTATGAAGATTTAGGGGGCAAGGTGTCCAAAAATATAAAGGAAACCTGGTACATATGCTTTGGCCCTAAAATACTATAACAGTTTCAGTTTGTGCTTACAGGAGACACCAAAAAATTTTTTAGAATCCAGCTTGCAAAACTAAGTGCCTCCAGAGCCAGCACTAAGGCAAAGGTGGGTCTTCAGGAAATTAGGGAGAGTGCCCCATCTAACGTGGTTTCAGTGGCCAATTTCAGAGGAATGTTGCCCTCTACAGAGACCCAAAGCTAATCTAATCTATTAAGAGAAACCAGAAGACCACTTATTCTCTGAAATCTCTCGATTTATGAATGTTGGTTAACCAGTTTAAAAAAATATCCAAAACCTCATACCACATTTTCCTTGCAGCATCCATGTTTAGAATATGAGTTCCTGACCCTTTTATCCTCCTGTTGTTCCTCTTCCTATTTGCATTTCAAGTCTTTTCATAACAAGACCCAAGTGGCGCCCAGGTTCAGGTATGCCCATGGGCTTGGTTCATGGCTGCAACAGTCTTGGGAAGTCTTGTACACATGACTGGGTTAGTCATTCACCAACATTAAGCCACAGAATAGAAGCTGTGACAAAAAAAGGACTCCTTCCTCCATGCCATGTGCTGTCTAGAGGAGGCAGCAGCCAAGGTGGAGAACAATGAAACTTTTCCTTAGAACGGAGCTGGGATGACGTGCCTGTCATGGTCGTAACTGATGATCTTTTCCTTTATCCTTACCTCTCAGCTTCTCAGGATGTGGCGGGAAACAATCTTTTCTGAAGATCCATGATAGTGTAAGCAGTTAGATGGGCTAGTGGGCAGTTAGGCCAGCTGGAAGACAGGTCAGTTAACCACACTTAGTTTTAGCAGAGTTAGGATTGTAATCCCTGCCTTCTGATTAGCTGTTACTCTGCTCCTCCCCTGATTGGTTAAATCTAGGTATGGTTTTCAGAGGGAGACCAATCAGAGAGAGCCACTGAGTGTACAAAGGCAGGCTTCTTTGGCAACTCCTCTCTTGGAGCCCCCCTTTCTTGCCTGCTGTGTCAAGAGGTTTCTCGCTTTCAATAAAATCTTGCTTTGCTCATGTCTTTTTCTGCATGGAAATTCTTCTTCAATGTGAGATAAGAACTGAGATTGCCTTCATTGTCCTGCAACTAGTGGCGGCATGACGTAGATTCGATTCAAATCTGACTCATCAGCATCAGCTCACCTCTCCAGATGGGTGAGAAAGTGGACTGTTTCTGTCTGTTTTTCAGAGAATCTTACTCCTTCTTATGGCAACTCTCTGATCCTTAAGAACGCCAGGTCCCTGTCAGCCAATTAAAAGCAGTTAGTATGGCTGCTGAAGACAAGGGGATCCGGCTTGATGACGACTGCTGGATCAATCTGCCACAGCAGAGAGTCTACTCTAATCCCCCACTCTCTTGCACTGAATCACAAGAGACTAGGAGAAGGCCTTGAGCTGTCAGACAGATCCTGGCCAGTGATGATACCCCAGCATTTCCTGAAAGTCTCTTGGCTGGACTTCAGACTCCAACAGCCCATAAGGGTGTTGGGCTGGGAAGTGTATTTCTTGAGGGAGGCGGCACTACAGAGGTTGGTGTGGCCTGGAGCAAGGCCATGGGTTCCATGCTGCAATGCCTCGTTAGAGTGCGCAGGGCATGCTCTTTTGCAGTCCTCACAAGCTGTAACAATAGAAGCTCCACCCTCTCTACTTCTCATCTCGGTTCTGGTAATGTTGGTCCTGCCCGACTCAATTTCCTTTTGCAGGGATTAGCCCATCACAAGACTGGGAGAAAGTCTTGGAGTAAACTGTGAAGTTCAGGCCAGGAAAACACTCTGACATTTGCAAAGGCTGCTTGACCAGACACCAGGGTCTGACAGCCCATTAGGGTGTTGGGCTGAGAAACGAACTCTGTTCTTCTTTCCACAGAGGTCAATCTTTCAGTGAGACTGGGTACAGCCTAGAGTGAGGCCATAGGCTCTGGGCCCCAGTGCCCTAACACTCCTTATTATACCAGACTCTGGCAAGATCTCCATCTCTTTTTCTGATGTCTCACTATACTCTGGACACTATGTCCCTCCTCATCTCTTACAAACAAGAATTTCTGGTCCCATTATCTGTATTTCCATAACATCTGGTTAGTTTGGGTCAGAATTTAGGTATCCCTTTTGTAGATACAGGTGGTCTTGTCCATCTAGTCACCTTTTAGGTACAGACCCCTTATGCTGTCATGTTCTCTCATGTCCTCCTCCTTCCTTCTCAGGTCTTTGCCTTTTGGGCCCACCTCCATCAGGTCCTTTCTATACAGCTGATATCTCAGAAGTAGCACATTGAGAAAAATTTTTGTTCCCTAACCATATTCCTTTGTCCCCTCACCTGTTTAGTCAGCAACCTGAGCGGTGGCCAGGACTCGTGTTCTCTTTCCAAACTCTAGCTCAAAATATCTGTGTTAAGCCTATTGTTATGAAGGATTATTTTAAATACATACCTGTAAGATATGACTCAGGGTAAAGAGGTGTATAATAGCTGCTTCTCCTCATGTATGGGTGCAAAGCAGCAAAAAGATATATATTTGCCCAAGGCAGAAGCCCAGTTACAGTATGACCACTGGTAATGCAAACTGATCATTCCCAGTGTGTGCTGGCCAAACAAATCCCAGGTCACAGACAGTACATACTGTGCAGGCAGGAGTCCAGTTCCTGCACAACCGCTGGTAATGGTAACTGGTCACTCACAGTCTGTGCTTATCTGGCAAATCAGGGAGAGATACAACAGATACTCCCTAGTGATGTATACGCAGCCACTGGGGCCCCTTTGACCTCCCAGAGTTTAAAGAAAAATGCCTAATCTTTTTCTGCACCATTGCCTGGCCTGATTACAAACTAGAAGATGAAGAAAGCTGGCCTTCAGAGGGAAGTATTAACTACAATACTATTTTCTTACTAATTCCCTCTTGTCATAAAGCAGGAAAATGGGTTGAGGTCCCTTAGTCCACGCTTCCTTTGTGCTATGAAAAAATCCATAACTCAATAAAGCTTGTCAGGTTGACTCAGCTATTCTGGTGACTTTGTCTCCTCTAAGACCACAAAGACACCCCTGTAATCTACCCGCTCACCCTACTTGTTCTCCATACCCCAAATCTTCAGCTCTCTCAGAACCTCATGCCAATTTACTACCTCTTCAACAAATGCCTGAAGGGTGGGAACCTCCTTGAGTCCAAGTTCCTTTTTCTCTGCAAGATATTAGGCAGATTAAGGGAGATTTGGGTAGCTTCCCAGATTACCCAGATCATTACATAGAGGCTGTCCAGAACTTAACACAGGTGTATGAGTTAAGTTTTGGAAGGACGTAATGTTTCCCCTCAACCAAACTCTAACAAGGTCACAAAAGCTTGCAGCTATACAGGCAGCAGCAGAACTTGGATGCACTGTATGTATCCCAAGGTCATAACAAAGAATTGCAATCTATGAACAAAAGGTGGCAAAGAGGCAGTTCCCCAGCACAAGCCTAACTGAGACCCTAACAATCCAGCAGATGATTGGAGAAGGCATCTTATTGTCTGTGTTATAGAGGAACTAAAGAGAATTATACCCAAACCCCTTAATTACTCTAAATTATCCCCAGATCAATCAAGGGCCACAAGAAAATCCCTCTGCTTTTATGGAATGACTGAGAAGATTTAAAGAAACATTTCCCCCTTAAAGTCTGATTCTATAGAACAAACAATTTTGAAGGAGAGACTTCTGACCCAGCCTGCCCGGTATCAGGAGAAAACTCCAAAAATATGCAGTGGGACCTGAAAGCACACTAGATAATCTCTTAAAGGTGGCCACCACCACCTTATAATAGGGATGAAGAGAGGGCCAAACAGCAGGAACGAAAGAATAGGAAGAACGTTATACTCCTGGTAGCAGCTGCAAGCTGCATTCCCAGTGCTTTCACTGCAAAAGCAGCAGACACTTAGAGACTGTCAGAATAGACCCCCTTAGAGCCACGTCTCATTTGTGGAGGAGCCACTGAAAGTGTGACCCCAAAGGCTGAGAATCCCAGTATCCAGTATTTCCAATGGGCCTCTCACATGGGGTAAAAGGGGTCTGGGGTCCCTTTACAGGCTCCAGTGATGTATCAGAGTAGCACCCAGGATCTCCAGGTGGTTATTATAGTAGAACAAAAACATAAATTTCCTCCTCGATACTGAAGCAACTTTTTTCTGTCCTCCACTCCAGCTTTGATCCCCTCTCCTCACATACTGTGACCATAAAAGGTGTCTCAAGAACTCCCAGCCTGGATATTTCACCCAACCTTTACGCCGTGTCTGGAATGATCTAACATTTACTTACTCCTTTTTTATCACACATTCTGGACACAATCCTAATGAAAACTCTTCCCACTCCATCTCTTTCTGAATCTTGGAAGGCCCTTTCCCTGTCATCTGCCCATACTCTCCCACTCCAGGGAAGATCTCAAGTCACAACCTAGATCTACCATACCAAAGTAAAAATCTGAACCTATGAAGCCCCAGCAGACCAGACTCTGGAAGTCAATCCCAAGTCTGACACAGGCAAGGACAACTACACACATTAAGCTACAGAGCAACTCAAACAGTTAAGAAGACCTCACCTACAGGCTTTGTGACCTCTAGGAATACACAACTAGAATCCATCAAACTCCAGGGGGTACTCCAGATGCAGCCCCCAAGGGAATCTGTATTCTACCAGTAACCTTTAGATCAACCCTCAGGGGAATACTCTGCTGCTGTCCATCAACAATGCCCTTTTCAGCATGAAGTAGCCAGAGCAGTCATTGTCCCATATCCCTAATGGCAGTTAGGGCCCATTCTTCTGAGGGAAAGCATGTGAGGAATTTAGTTAGGTCTGTTGGAAGGCAGTTAGGTCAGTTAATTCTACTTAGTTGTATCAAGGCTGAAAAGATTGTAATCCTTGCCTTCTAATTAGTCATTATTCTGTTCCTGCCCTGATTGGTTAAATCTAGGTCTGATTTTTTAGAGGGAGGCCAGTAATAGAAAGCCACTTTGTGTATAAGAAAACCAGTACTGGCAAGCTTGTTTGTCAACTCCTCCTTGTAGACTCCTGCTATGGCAGGAGATTTCTCACTTTCAATAAATCTCACTTTTCTCACTGTGTTTTTGCTGCATGGAAATTCTTCTTTAAAATGGAATAAGAACTGAGATCACCATCACCCAGCAACTGTAGTAACCCCACAAAACACACACTTCCACTGTGCTTTCATGCGTCCTGGGTCTAGTTTAGCTGGTAGATGAGCTGACTGATTCATTCACTGTGATCGCCAGGTGAGACCATCTCCTTGAGGAAGGCCACGGGATTCTTGCAAATACGAGTGGCCATCAGTTGGAAAGGGCACAGGAACCCTGAGATCCCCTCAATATGCTTTCCCAGAAGGCAACCCCATGAGTGAGGTCTTCACACAAATTACAACAAATTTCCCCCAGGTACTCAATAATTGTGTTGCTTGTCGGAGGTCTCGTCTTAATAGTTACCTAAGCTTGTTTCAACTCACCATGTTTCAAGATACAGTTCCCAGGCAGACTTCGGATTTGGAAATTTCTAGGTTACTTAATCTTCCACCACATGCAATATTTTCAGATTTTGTGGGGGTGGGGTGACTTTGACAAAAGTCACTGAACATTTGCTCCTGGTGAAGTCTTGTAATGGCCCTCTCCTCAAGTGAACTCACCCCGTTAATCCTTTGGATATATAAATCAAAGTCTGCCAGGCTCTTCCAAGGCCTGAGGTTTCACTTCCATGCATCCGAGTCGCACCTCATCACGTAGTGGCCGGCAGGACACCTGTACGAATGATTATAGCCATTAAACCAGAACTCTTCTCCTTTTCGCTTCTTCTTTGCCAAAAGCTCTCGCTTTCCCTTTGTGGGTTTGAGGGTTTGCTAAATCTCCCTGCTTTTTCAGGAGATTTTCCAGGAAACAATAGAATTTTTTCTTTGCTCTTCCTCCGCCATTTTTCCCATGTCACAGCTACTGCACATGCGTGCTCCCGCCAAACTAGAAGAGGAGCCACTCTACGGTTACTTGACCATAGAGATGTCTATGCATGAACTGATGCCTGCTGGGGGATGTGAGCAGCCTATGCCCACTTTGCAGCAGAGCACCACGGAAGAGAAATCCTGATAACCCTGATTCCTACCAAAAGGTGCACAAAACTGCCTTGGCACCCCTTGTAATGCATTAGAGACTACAATTTTCAAAACCCAGACCCGTTTAATTTAAGCTGCATTCCCATGACTGGCACCTCCTCTGCCCTTAGTTGCTCAGTAACCCATCATGGTCCACAGCCCAGAGCAGGAACCATGGAATTTGGGACCAAGGAGCATTAAAGCACCAGGAAACTGAAGGAAGAAGTTCTGGAAACTGCACCCCCTATCAAAGTTTGTGTGCAGCCAGAAGGTACATGCTTCCAGGGGACAAGCACCTTAACTCACAGGGTATCCCTGTCAGAACTCCATTTTTCCTTGAGGAATGATCTTGAGGCTTCAGGAAAGCAGGAAAACTCTTTTAGAACAACATTTAAAGGGTCAAGAAGGACCAAGTAGGAAAGAATCAGCCTGAGATAGGTTGTGGAAAAGCTCCGGATTAAAAGCAGGAAATGGGTTGCTTCTCAAGGCATGACCTTTTTTTTTTCAATATTAGTAACACACATAACCACAAAATTTACCATCATAACCACTTTTAAGGGTATAATTCAGTGACATTAAGTAGACTCACACTGATGTGCAACCAACAGAAACGACCATCTACAAAACATCTCTCATCTTGCAAAACTGAAACTCCACAGCTTTGAAAAATGACTCCCATTCCCCTTTTCCCCACGGTCCTGACAACCGCCCTTCTGTTTTTTTCTCCATGTGAACTTGACTACTCTAGGAACCTCATTCAAGTGGAATCATACAGTCATTGTCCTCTTGTGACTGGGTTATTTAAATTACCATAATACCCTCAAAGTTTATCCATAAAGTAGCTTATTGTCAGAATTTCCTACATTCTAACTTTATTTTTGTTTTGAGAGGCAGAGAGAGAGAGAAAGGTGGAGATAGAGACAGTGAGAGGCAGAGAAAATGACACATGGAGAATTCCTCTCTGTTAAATGCCTAAAATAGCTGGGCTGTATCTGCTGAAAGTTGGGATCCAGGAACTCAATCTAGATCTCCCACATGTATGGCAGTGACAAAACTAATTGGGCCATCACTGGCTGTTTCCCAGGGTATGTATTAGCAGAAACATAGAATTGGGAGCCCAAGCACCATTCAAATCCTGGTACTCTGATGTGGGATACAGACATTTTAATACAAACTTCTTGTTTATTTTTAATAGTTGGCCAAACACCTGGCTCTCTTCTTACTTTTAAATGCTAAAATAGGGAGGTTCCAAGATGGCATAGCAGAGAGGGAGCTTACTGTTCTATCCCAAGAGAAGATAGTTTTTAAAAAGTGGAGCTGTGCCAATCCAAAGCCAGGAGCCAAGAGCTTCTTCCGGGTCTCCCATGTGGGTGCAGGCGCCCAAAGACTTGGGCCATTCTCCACTGCCTTCCCAGGCCATAGCAGAGAGCTGGATAGGAAGTGGAACAACCGGGTCTCAAACCAGTGCCCATATGGGATGCTGGCACTTCAGGCCAGGGTGTTAACCCGCTGCACTGTGGTGCAGGGGAGTTAGGGAGAAAACAGCAGAAGAAACTCTATCAAACTTAGAGGGATACAGTGGACCTATGTGGAGGGTGGGAGCGCCCATGCTTGGGACTCCAGTAGCTGGGATGAGTTAGGGAGAAAACAGCAGAAGAAACTCTATCAAACTTAGAGGGATACAGTGGACCTGTGTGGAGGGTATGAGCGCCCATGCTCGGGACTCCAGTAGCTGAGAGCCTACACAGCAGCACTGGAAAGCAAGGTGAGACCAGACTGCCAGCAGCCCAATCCACTGGCAAAAAAGCTGCAGGAAGACCCTAGAGAGAACACAGCCTGGAGCCCCATTAGGGAAAGTGCACCGGCCAAACTAGAGGAGAAAAAAAAAAAAAAAAAGATGGGATGAACACACTTCTCTCTCCCTGATCACTTTACAATGGTGTCCTGTAACAAGCTGATAGAGCAGTTGCCATTTTGGACATACATAACAGCTGTGCCAGCTCGTGTCTGCCCAGCAACCAAATGAGTGGAGAATCCTGACTCCAGTGGGGAGAGCTAACTGGGGGCTGGGAACTTATGACTGTGTAAAGCTTCTGTGAGAAAAAAAAAAAAACTGAAGGTGTGTGAGAGGACTTACAGTGTGGCTGAGGCTTTGAACAGTCTCAGTGAGAGACTCCACAAGCTTGGGGTTTCCTAGTTACCTAGTGAGAGACATTGCTGGGGAATCTGAATTTACACTGAGGACTGCACAGATCCTTTGTGTGGTCCTTGGAACAGAGCAAACTAGTATTATACCCACTGGGGCTAATGCTCAGGCACTGGTCTCCATTGAGGAGAGAAGCTCAGCTGAGGAGAATAAAACTCTTTTCTGATTAAAAAAGAGAAGAATTACCACACCAAACCTGGGTGTAACTTTAGGCACACCCTTAACCCTGGAGAACTGAACAGAGATCTCTGGCCACAACCAATACAAGCCTCTAGAGAGTCACTGAAAGCAGACATTCCACTTATCTACAGAATCATAGTGTAAAGATAAAAGCTGCCACAGCCAAAAAAAAACAATGAAACCAATGAGTATCTCCACAAATGCTGAATAACAAATGCACCAATTCAAGAATTAAGGAAGACAACATGACACCCTCAAAAGAACATGACACTACAATACTAGAGTGTGAAGACAATGAGATAGAAGAAATGCAAGAAATAGAATTTAAAAAATTGATCATAAGATTACATAGAAGTAATCAAAGCAAATGCACGAACTACTGAAGTCTGGATAGGACATGAAAGAAAAATTTTCCCATGAAATTGAGATCTTAAAGAGAAATCAAAATGAAATGAAGAATTCAATAGAGGGGCCAGCACTGTGGTGCAGCGGGTTAACGCCCTGGCCTGAAGTGCCAGCATCCCATATGGGCACTGGTTTGAGACCCAGTTGCTCCACTTCCTATCCAGCTCTCTGCTATGGCCTGGAAAGGCAGTGGAGAATGGCCCAAGTCTTTGGGCACCTGCACCCACGTGGGAGACCCAGAAGAAGCTCTTAGCTCCTGGCTTCGGATTGGCACAGCTCCAGCCATTGCAGCCATTTGGGGAGTGAACCAGTGGATCAAAGACCTCTCTCTCTCTCTCTCTCTCTCTGCATATCCTCTTTCTGTGTAACTCTGACTTTCAAATAAACAAATCTTTTTTTAAAAAATTCAATAGAACAAATAAAAACTCAGTACAGAATTATTCATAGGTGTTTAAATCCAATTGAAAATTGATCCCAGTAAAAAATAAGAGTGAGAATAAGAGAGGGAGGAGAGGTACAGTTCAGCACATGTTCCCACAGACTTACCCCTAAGGGTAAAGCTAAAAACTTGCCATGGGACTCCAAATCCCATTAAGCTTGGTGTTACTTATGCCATCTTGCTAGTTAAAGTAATCATCTTGCTAGTTAAAGTAATCATTTTAAGTGAGTAACTTTCATATAGATAGGAATATGTGTCAAAGGGATCACATAAATAAGACCAAGTTTCTGCTAACAACAATAAACAGAATTAAAAAGGAGAGAATGATCCAACATGGGAAGCAGGCCACACAGCAGACTCGTAGAATGACAAACACCCTAAATAGCACTCTTACCTCAAAATCAGCCCTTAAAGCATTCAGATCTGGCTAAAAAGCCCATGAGAGCATTTCAGGCATGGAAATCCAAGACACTGTGGCAAAAAATGACCTGCATGGAGAATCTCTGTGAGATCCCACTGGAAAGAAGGGGCCATCAAAGAAGGAGGTACTTTTCTCTGAAGGGAGGAGAGAGCTTTCACATTGCTTATGGCCTTATCTAAAGACTGATAGAGTTTGTGGACTCAAAAGGCTAGCCTTGGCAGCTCATGGCAAGAGCCTTGGGTGATCACTGATGTCATAAATATGAGTGTCCATTGTGAAATCAACAACAGGAGTCACTGTGCACTTGCTCCCCATGTTGGACCTCTGTCCTTAATGAGTTGTACTATGAGAATTAACTGTAAAACTTGTCTTCAAATAGTACTTTATATGTTGTATGTCTGTGTGGGTGCAAATTGTGGAAATCTTTACTTAGTATACAGTTGGTTTTCTGTATATAAAGATAATTAAAAATGAATTTTAATTAAGAATAGGATGGGAGAAGGTGTAGGAAGTAGGATGGGAGTGGGGTTGGGAGGTCAGGTATGGGGGGAAGAACCACTATGTTCTTAAAGCTGTACCTATGAAATTTGTATTTATTAAATAAAACTTTCTTTAAAATAGAGGAAAAAATAAATGCTAAATAATATTCCATTGTATGTACATAGACTATTCATTAATCTATTCATCTGTTTATGAACATTTGGATTGCTTCTACTTTTTGGCTATTGCAAATAAGGCTATTTGACAAAAATCTCTTCAAGTGCCCACTTTTGATTCTTTTGCATATACACCCAAGAATAGAATTGCTGAATCATATGGTAATTTTATTTCTATTTTTTGAAGAATAGCCACACTATTTTTTATTAAAATGGTGCCATTTTACACTCCCACCAGCAGTGTACAAAGATTTCAATGTTTCTACATCCTCATCAATATTTGTTATTATCTACTTTTTTGCTGGTTTTTGTTATTGATGTTATAGTAACCATCCTAATGGGTATGAAGTGGAAGAATGGATAGATTATCTTTTAAACTATTTTATTATTTATTTGAAAGGGAGAGACAGAGAGAGAGAGCATGAGCTTTTATCTGCTGGTTTGCTCCCTATATGTCCACAACAGCCAGGAAAGGGCCAGGTTAAAGTCAAGTGTAAAACTCAACCCAGGTCTTCCACAAGGATTCAACTACCAGGCATTCCAATATGGAATGAAGTCATCCCAAGAGGTGTCTTAGCTACTGCACCAAATGCTTGCTCTGATTCTTTTTTTAATTAATTTATTTTAAAAGCAGAAAGAGACAGACATGTAGAGAGTTTCCTTTTGCTCGTTCTTTCCCCAAATGATGACAATGACTACAGCTGGAATTAAATCCAGGTCTCCCAAATAGGTGGTGGGAATTCAATTAGTATGAGCTATCACTGCTTCCCAGGATCAGCACTGGCAGGAAGCTGCAGTCAGGATGAACTGAAGCCAGAATGATGAATTGAATCCAGGTACTCTGGTGTGGGACACAGGCATCTTTACCAGCATCTTTACCACCAGGCTAAATTCATTACTGATTTCTTAACATGAATATAATAGGCATTATAGGGAGGATGAAGAATATACATCAAGGGGCCGGCACTGTGGCACAGTGGATTAAAGCCCTGGCCTGAAGTGGCAGCATCCAATATGGGCGGCAGTTCTAGTCCCAGCTGCCCCTCTTCTGATCCAACTCTCTGCTATGGCATGGGAAAACAGTAGAAGATAGCCCAAGTCCTTGGGCCCCTGCACCCATGTGGGAGGCCGGGAAGAAGCTCCTGGCTCCTGGCTTCAGATCGGCACAGCTCTGGCCACAACGGCCATCTGGGGAGTGAACCAGCAGATGGAAGACCTCTCTCCCTGTCTCTACCTCTCTCTGTAACTCTTTCAAATAAATAAAATAAATCTTTAGAAAGAAAACAAAACAAAACAAAAATACATCAAGACATAAAAGCACAGAGCACAAGGGATGTAAAGTGAATAATTTAGCTGGGGACAGAGAACAGTCTTTGTAGGAAACACTGGAAAGACCAAAGAGCCTTAGATTCTGGCTAAGGAGTTCCAAGTCTATCCAATTTCCAATGAGAACTGCTGAGTGTTCAAGGGAAAATGGCAAGACGAGGGCCATGCTTTGGAAAAGCTGGAGGAGAACACCACTTCCAAATTTTCTGCAATGGTTCAAGAGGGGTCAGTGTTGGGGCAGTGGTATAAAAGAAGTGAAGAAGGGAAAGGCAAGGAGGGGGAGATTGAAACAACACTGCAGAGAGCACCTGAGCTTACTAACCTGCTAACTCAGAAAGAAAGGAGAGCAAGGGTAGGGGTGGAAGCACTACTATTCCAGCACACGCACATTTTTTTTCCCTTGACTTCACTCTTCCTAAACTCTAGAAAGAATAAATCTACCTTATTTCTTATTTATATTTATTCATTCTAGTTAAATTTCTACTCCCCTACTTATTCAAAATTGTGAGCATCTTAAAACCTTTAGGATTGCAAGTAACTGGTGGCTTGTTAAAGTGCCAGGGTAAGGTGGCGGGATGCCAAAACAGCAGGCACAAGGGTCCTGATTAAATGTGGAGCTGCCTCATCAGTCTCTCACTGCAGAAGCCCTGTACTGACTCCATGTGAGAAAATGGGCCTTGTTTGCTCCAGACACTATTGTTGGCGGGACCTTGTTACATGTGACCAAATCTAATCCTAACTCTTGCAGCCTAATAATTCCTTATAAGTACAAAAATTGAAGCTTTTTTCATGTGTCCTACAAAATAGAAACTTCTTTTATCTTGTGGAATAGACAACTTGGGGAACCACCCAGGGCCATTTCTAAGTTCTAAGGTGAAACTTCAACAAATTGACTGTCTTCTTCAGCCAGTTGGCAAAAGTTTCACATTTAGAAGATTTAAATGAAGCAGATCATGTCTGTAAATGATGTTTCCTTAGGATTTGGAGGCCACCTTTCTAAGTAATTTTGTTTAGCTCTCTGGAATCTTCGTGTTGACTGTGAAATAAGATGGCACTTCTGCATCATTTTCCCAAACTTTAAGTTTCCTTCAGGAAACTTTGACCATTAATGTGTTTTGCTAAAGCTAGATAGGGTAACTCAGGACTGCTTTAATAAATGATCAATAAATTGTCATTCTAGTCCCCTTCCAGGAAGAATACCAGTTGCCTGAAATAGATGTGCATATAATTGCCTAAAATGACTTGAAATGTAAACATGACCACAGAAGCATGGATCTTACCAATTATTACAAGAAGTGTGAATTGGGTAAGAAAGGAGATTCTGGCCAGCACCGCAGCTCACTAGACTAATCCTCCACCTGCAGCGCCGGTACCCAGGGTTCTAGTCCCAGTCAGGGAGCCGGATTCTGTCCCGGTTGCTCCTCTTCCAGTCCAGCTCTCTGTTGTGGCCCAGAATGGCCCAAGTGCTTGGGCCCTGCACCCACATGGGAGATCAGGAGGAAGCACCTGGCTCCTGGCTTTGGATTGGCACAGTGCACCGCCAGTATCGGCCAACTGGGGAGTGAACCAACGGAAGGAAGACCTTTCTCTCTGTCTCTGTCTCTCTCTCACTGTCTAACTCTGCCTGTCAAAAAAAAAAAAGGGATATTCTGTGGTAGGAATCACCTGCATTCATTTCCAAGCAGTCAAAGAAGGGGTGCATGACTGTTCAAAAGCTTGCAAAGCAAACAAACAGTAAAGTGAAGAGCACAACCAATTTTTAAGACTGCTAATGTAGCAACCAAAAAAAAAAAAAAACTTTCCACCATTTGAATTTATAATGTTCAATGGTCTAAGGATTGTTCCAACATGCTAGACCTTCCCCTCATTTGAAGTAAAGCTGTAGATGGCTTCTTGATAGAAAAAGAGACAATAGACCAAAACTTTTCACCAAAATAGCCTGGTTGGCAATATTGATGCTGATGCCCTTTCCCCTCCCTTGTTTAGCCTCCTGCTGGATGAATCCAGTAGCTTCTGGATGAAATACCCATGCTGAAGTCTTCAGATCCATTTAATGAGGCATCATGACTAAATTTGGCAAGGTTTTCTTCCCGGCTTCTTTTCCACCTCAAACTGTTTTGATTCATCTGTGAGAAATTTACTTTTGCCAATTGAAAAACCCTATTGTGGCTGCCAGTCACTAATCTCCCCTCTGACACATCCATTCAACCAGACTAAATCCAATATTGACATTTGTATCTTAGGAGGAAAGAGGTTAAGCGCTGGGAGGAAAAGCAACTCCGGAGCTCTGCCAAACACGGCACAGCATCGAAATGAGCTACGACGAGCTGGATTCGAGGGGGACCCCTGAGAACTCAGGGGGGCTTTGATCACATCCAGAGCCGTCATTCTCCAGCTAGGCAGCCAAGTGGAAGTCGTTTGATGCTATCTGTGGGTAGCCATAGCAGCCTAATTAAAATTCTCCCCAGTGCTCAGAAATCTTTCTCTACCACCATCATTGCGAAGAGCTTCTGGAATGCTTCTATGGGAATTTGTTTCCCTTGACATAAAGAAAATTCCCCCACTGCAGTCCCTCCAGTGTTCTGCCCCCATCTAGAACTTGCACAATCTGTCTTAGACTCCCACCTAAAACTAACAGGGAGGCAATGAGGGCTCTTCCTACCAAAGCTTTGCTAGTCAGGACTGTCCCACCACACTCCAATCCATGCCCAGGCTATGCAACTCTGTGTCTTCAGTGTACAATCAATATGGTGACAGCTTGCCTATCTACCATGAGAACATGCAAAACAATTCATGAAAAACATGTATTATGAAACAAATATGCATGAAAATCAAAAATTTTGCACCAAAATAAACTTACCATTTAATTCTATTTTCCATGAAGTTTTTGAAATACCCTCATATAGGCATTGTTAAAACAACAAACACATTTATTTTAGAAAGAAATTAAAAGTGTAGAGTAGGCATTTGGGGCAATGGCTAAGATCCCAGTTGGGATACCCACATCCCATGTTAGAGTTCCTGGGTTAAAGTCTTTTTTTTTTTTTTTTTTTTTTTGACAGGCAGAGTGGACAGTGAGAGACAAAGAGAAAGGTCTTCCTTTTTCTGTTGGTTCACCCCCCAATGGCTGCTGTGGCTGGCGCATCACGCTGATCCAAAGCCAGGAGCCAGGTGCTTCTCCTGGTCCCCCATGTGGGTGCAGGGCCCAAGGACCTGGGCCATCCTCCACTGCACTGCCGGGCCACAGCAGAGAGCTGGACAGGAAGAGGAGCAACCGGGATAGAATCTGGCGCCCCAACTGGGACTAGAACCTGGTGTGCAGGTGCCGCAGGTGGAGGATTAGCCTATTGAGCCACGGCGCCAGCCATGGGTTGAAGTCTTGAGTCCACTTCCAATTATAGCTTCCTACTTCTGTGCATTCTGGTAGAGAGCAGGAAATGACTCCTATACTTAGGTCACCATCACCCACTTGAAGGACCAAAATTGAGTTCTAGGCTCCTGAATTTGGCCTGGCCCAGCCCTAGCTGTTGCAGGTATTTGGGGAGTGAACCAGCAGATGGAAGATATCTTAGTCTCTCTCTCTCTGTATTTCACATAAATAAAAACAATTTTTAAAGATTTTTTTATTTATTTGAAAGACAGAGTTACAGAGAGAGGTAGAGACAGAGAAAGAGGTCTTCCATCCGCTGGTTCACTCCCCAGAAAGCCACAACGACTGGAGCTGTGCCAATCCGAAGCCAGGAGCCAGGAGCTTCTTCCGGGTCTCCTACACAGGTGCAGGGGCCAAAGGACTTGGGCCATCTTCTACTGCTTACCCAGGCCATAGCAGAGAGCTGGATCAGAAGTGGAGCAGCTGGGACTACAACCCTCACCCATATTGGATGCCGGCGCTTCAGACCAGGGAGTTAACCCACTGTGCCACAGCGCTGGCCCCAATAAAAGCAAATTTTAAAAGAAGAAAGTGTAGACTATATTTCAATATATGAACATAAATGTTTGCAGTAGAAATCAAATGTAAAGGTGTCTATTTGAAATGAGTGAAGTGGGTGAGCAAATATCAAGGTGAGAAAAAGTCAAAATACAACTTGATAACAAGATGAATGGCCTGATGTTATTTGCATCCAACTCTTCCATATCAGCTTCCACAATCTATCCACTTCATCACTGAAGCACTATACTGCTTTCTTTATGATCTGTACCAGATTAAACGGAAAGGAAATTATTATCCAGGGAGGGTGCAATCTTTATAGCTTTTGAGTGTTGGCTGAATCTTGGTAGTTTTTTTCCTTAATGAAAAAATGGCTACAGAGTTGGCTGTGGTCATTTGGATGTTGAGCTCAAGCTGGAGGGTGAAGATGGGCTCCCTTCCGGGTCTGGCAGCTGATGCTGGTGGCCAGCTGGGTATCTCAGTCCTCCACATCATCCCTCACTGGATCCAGCTCCTCCCTAACGTAATCTAGTTCCAGCAGGGCAACAGTGAGAGCTTGGGCTGCAGAATTAGCACAACTCCCCCTGGAACACATTTTTGTGGATCAAAAGAAGTCACAAGGCCAGATCAAAGTCAAAGGAGTAAAAAAACAGCCCTGACCTCTCAATGGCAGGAGCTGCACTGTCCCACTGTAACAGTGCGTGGACAGAGGGGATATCATTCATTGGTGGCTGCTATCATATCTATCGACCACAGGTGGCAGGAGGAATCAGGGGACACCTGCCCTGCAAGCCCAGTTGCAGTTCTGGATAGACCAGCTTCCAAATATCACAGGCTGCTCCAGAAGTATCTTCTATATCACAGACTCTAGTGTTTCAGAATAGCCAGAACAGCGGCCATGAACGTACCTGGATTTCCCTGGGCTCTGTGATTTTGAAGACAAATATCTTGAGCTTTGTCTCAAATTGGAGATCAGACTCTTGCTGGAGGGGGCCTTGCCAAAGAGACTCCTGAGAAAAAGCAATCCCCATGAATGAAGTGAAGCACAGACACTTGGGTTCAGGAAGGGATAGGCACAGCTACTGTGCAAGCCTGCACGTGGCTGTGTGGCATGTGTATTGGGAGAAGCTCTGGCTGATGGCGTGAACTGGAGCCAACATCCTCAAGGTTGCTTGCTCACTATACCAGGTGCCCTTCAGCTCTGCACCTTTAATCTTTCTGTCCAGAAAAGATGCTTGTTACAGTTCACTCAGTAATGTTCACAGCCTTGCGTCTGATACAGTCTGTGAGGAGGAACACAACTTTATGCTGGTTCTGTTTTAATTTCCCATTGTAGACCACTATTTAATTTCCCATTGCAGACCACTATTTAGTCCTCCTGCAAGTGACCTGGCAAATGAATCACACCCCAGAGAAAGAAGGGTTCATTCAAGAAATGACCCACAAAATCCCCCACTGCCCCCCCCCACAGTAAATAGGCTGGCATTGTGCATAGGGTGCTTTGGGAGGAAACACCTGCCTTAGCTGTCTCAATCTATACCTGTATCAAGTTCAAGATACACTTCATTATAGGAGCAGCATTGATCCTTGCTATGGCATAAATGCTGTATTTCAACACTTTCCTGTGGGTTACCTCTGTATCACTTCATTTATTGCCTCCCTCTGACAAAATCCCTATCTTTCATAATATACTGCAGGTATAAAAACCTACTAAGAACAGCAAGATATACTAATGTCTCATTTCTCATTTCTGGTGTGGCATTTTCACTCTTAGTGTTCTAGAGAGCCCACAACTACAGGCATAGACAAATTAGATTGCCTTTATTGTCATATAAATAAGAATGGCCTTATTGCTCATAAAGAAATACAATGATGTTACCATGTATTCAATATCAACTATGTTTGCCTTCATTATGAGTCCTACAAACAGTACCTTATTTAGTCTTCTCAAGAAAATAAGGTAGGCATTGCCTCCATTATCCCAGAGAGGAAACAGACCCACAGGCATTATGCATCTTTCCCTCATCACATACTCCAACTCCTAGCCCAGTGGTTGAAGTCACAGCCTGAACACCAGCATCCCATATCAAGCACTGGTTCAAGTCCCAGCTGCTCCACTTCCCAATCCAGCTCCCTGCAATGCTCCTGGGAAGGCAGGAGAAGGTTACCCAAATACTTGGACTCCTGTTACCCATGTAGGAGACAGATGGAGTTCCTGGCTCCTGGTTTCAACCTGGCCCAGTATCAGACCTGGCAACTAGGGACATTTGGGAAGTGAACCAGCAGATGATGGGCCTCTCCTTTCTCTCTCTCTCCTCACCCTCTCTGTCATGCTGCATTTCAAATAAAGAAACAAACCTTTTAAAAAAAATACTGCAACATAGAAGCCAAGAGATGACCTGCTTCAGAGAGTAGGATAGGATTCTTATATTTCCCAGGCATTTTCCATTGTGTGCCTCCAACCATTGTTTTCTCTCACGCTGCAATGCTGTGTCTGGTTTTCATGCATCTCAGATAACAGTTTCACCAACCCATCTGGCCTTAGTTTCTTCCAGCCTTCATTAACTCTAATTTCATTATCACCTGTTCTGGTGTGACCCTGAGCTCCCTGCACACTTCTCCCCTTCCTCATGGGAAATGAATTTCTGTCTCGGCATCAGCTCTCTCCAACTGTGTGAGCCCTGAGGCAAGGCACTCATTTGTGTGTGAACACTGTCCACCTCTCCCTGCAGCCCCAGCTAATCCTAAGGCTCTGGCTCCTTGGTCATCTCTGGTTTCAGATGAGACCAAAGGGAATTTCTTAGCCAGTGTGTGGTGTGAGTGTGTGTGTGCATGCACTGCACATACAATTAATAACGCTCAGATAATTTTTATTTATGACTTGCATTTGCGTACTCTATTTGGGTCTCCTTTCACCCTTTTGTTTTGTGAATTCTCACACCAGTATTGAATACAGCTCATGTATCCTTTGGGAGAAATAATAAATAATTTTCTGGTTTGGTAACAAATTAGGTGGCATTTATTTCATTTGCTGAGAAAGGCCAAATTTCCCCTAGCAGTAAGTAAATGGGAGACTGTTCCAGCAGTGCCAATAGGGCATCCATCAAAAGGCTCAGAAGTCCCACCAACTAGAAAAAATATATGAAAGACATCACAAGAAAAAAGGCCTGTCACTCTTTTCTCCTCCTTCCCCATCTAAGCCCTGAGTTCCCACCAGCCCTCCTCTCTACTTCTCTGCAGCAGGAATGTCTTCTGATTAGAGCCTGGATAGAAGTGCAGGGCAATATTGTTTTGTTGCCAATGAGCTTCCGCTAAATCTCTCTACTCCCAATCTTCCCTTATACCTCAGGCAAGAAAAAAAGGTAATGGAATTTGAACATGTGACATCAGGTAAAACATACATGCACACACACATACACATGCACGTATCTGTGTACACACATAGACATCTATTCCTGTAACTTTCATTCTCTGATGAATGCAAGGCAGTACTTTTGCAATCTAACAGCCTTTTATTAAACTCAAATTTCTAACTACTACTTTACATGTATAATATGTTAAGTCTATCTATTATAATACAAAGGATCTCCATTGTAAATTACTTTTTGTTTTTGTATTTGATTTCTTCGCAAGAAGTAAATGTTGTCTTCCTGAGCAGAGTCTAGTTCTCTTTTACAGGTATGTATAGGCAAAAGAGGCATTGTAAAGGCAAACCAACAAGAAGGGATACATATCATTACTGACTTCAAAAAATAAAGAACCAGAGATACGCTACTCTAACCAAGATAAAAGGAAAACTGAGTTCAACATATCAAAAGAGAGAAGTCATAGCTATTTGACAAAGAAAATGGCTAAGACAAAGTTGAATCTTCCCAAGAAAAGTTATGTTTGATTAAATAAGGGACCGTTTTCCCCTGAGACCTAGAATGGATATTTTGAGGGACATGTGGCTGTTATTGATATGGAATTCAGTCTTGGTGCATTATTTTTAAAGGACTCACAGTTGTAGCTGTATGCCAGTATGTGTACAGCCTTCAGATAAGCAATTGACCATGAAATAATAGTACACAGCTTTTAATATATACCCTCTGGTTATGGGTGTGCATACTAAACATACAGTATCTTAAAATATATGTGTATACATATAAACACACAAACCCTGAAAGTTAAAGCTCTCTACATCTAATGGACTGGCAGCTGCTTGAAATTTCCCCTCCACTCTCCCTAAGGTCTCAGGTGTGGGATTCATGAGCCAATGTCTCAGCTAGAACAGGTGTCTATCGCTGGGTAAATAGCAATTAGGCCCAAATTTCAGACTTTTTTTTTTTCAAATCCCTTTCGGAGGAAAAGCCCAGGAATAAATAGTTGCTGTAACGGCCAGGGGTATTGTGTAGCATTATAGCCTCCAGCTGGTCTATTACATACTATAGACAGGCAAAGAATACGGGCACCTGACAGATGTGTTCTGTGGGCTTCATTAGGAAAGAAACAAAGAAACTCCTCAATTAATAGCAGCAGAGCCAAATGGGGGTGGGGGGGAGCTCGAGGGGAGAGGAATCATAGCCTGTTATTTAAACAGAGTCAGGGAGCCTTTCACTGGTGGCTTAATATGATTCATTAATAAAAACAGCTTTTTGAATGCCCAGTTTAAGTCAAAAGAAATCACTAGCATTTTTTTTTCCCCAGCAAAGGAAGGGCAAAATGACAAATTGCTGCTGTTAAATTCATTTCATGTGGGGATGGCCTTTCTCAAAGATCCCTTAAACGGCAAGGCTGGATGTTTGTCACATTAAGTGGCAGAGCAGTTCTCAAAAATCGACTGTGGCATGTCAGGGTCTCAGATGAATGGCCAGCAGAGGCCACCCAATAATTTTATATATCCAGACCAGGAAGCATTGAGTGTTGTTTAAATGAATGGGGGTTTTTAGAGTAATGAAATGCAGCTCTTATCCTGAAGAAAGGAAAATCTGTCCATGGTGTCACTTTTAATTTTTTTTCTTGGGGTGGTTGGAAATACTAGGGAAGCCCTGTTTGTGCGTACGTATCATTTCTTGCTAGCAGCAGAAATCTGGTGATTTCTCCTTTTGTGTTTCCTTCACTGAAGATACACAGTGAACCTACACACAGCATAATATACAATTGTGGAAGGGTGAGCTATATATTGGATTAGCAATAAGTGAGTTCCAAATGAAAATGGCTCTTTTTCTGTGCAAGCCAAAATCTGCGGTAACAACTTAGCTCCTATAATAATAATTCTCCAGCTTTGACTCTAATGTAATATTTTAAAGAATACTGTTTGCTACCAGAAGCTAAAGTAGGCAGTTGGACCATTGTTACATTTATTGGGAGAGGACCGAATTCCTGATAACCCCTATCCCTCCATCACCACCACTCAATTTACATAGCACAGAATAAAGAGGATTCAGAAGTGACAACCTAGAGGGTGCAGGGAAAAAATCCTGGTCAGTATTTGGGAAATTCAGGCTTAAATTACTGTGAGTGTATTAACCTGGGGAGTTTCTCATAGGCAAAGGATTCACGGAGGGCAAGATCATAAAATGACCACAGCACAGTTTAGTTGAGAAAAACCACAGGAGTCCTGGAGTAACCTAGGCCAGCCAGGATGGGCTCCAAAATCAGAAATGAACGCTCATCTGTCTAATTGGGGTGTTGTCCCGCCAAAGAAACAGAAATCAAAACATAATTGGAGATGGCCAAATATGATGGGCCAGGGTCTTTGTGATGGAAATGTAATTGTAAATCTTTATGGCCAACTCAGGCTGTGACGTCTTGATGCTCTTCAGTTTTTAAAATATATTCTTGGCTATTTGTATTTTTGCCCTCAAATAACAGCCACAGAACAAGAAGGACTGATATCTACTCCCAAATGAACAGGAATGAAAAGGAAAACCAGCAAGCTTTCCTGGAAGCACAGACATTTTTCACCCAAAAGTCTTTTCCCACACTGCTAATATTTCACACTTTAGATTAAGGAATTGAAAACATAAAGGAAAACAGTTAAGATGTGAAACTATTATGTTCAAACTTTAGGTCACTGTGGATCTTAATCTTTAGAAAGTAGCATTAGTTCCAGAGTAGGTTACCATTGGTTCAAACTTAGAGCTGCTTCCCAGAGACCTACTGAAAGAAAACACAACAATTTTTAGTTAGTGGAACTTTGTGGAATGTAATCATTCTAATCTAAAATCACTTTTGATGAGGGTGAAGAAGATGTAAAAAAAAAAAAAAAAAAAAAAAAAAAAAAAAAAAAAAAACACCTCTCACCAAAAATATGAGGCCATGAAAATAATCACTTAGTGCAAACATTTGACAGAGTATAATCCTAGCCTGCGGGTTTGAGTTAAAAAAAAAAGTGATATGTTTCTGTTCATTTGATCAAACACAACTTCAATTTTTGCTTATTTTCTCTTTCTCAACTCAGTGTTAAATGTCATTGTTTTCACTGGGCATTTTCAAACTGCTCAGATGCAAACTCGGTTTCAAACATGCTGAGACAACTTGAACACAGTTCTTGACTCCTCTTACTCCCTTGCACCCATATTCATCCTAGTCAGATGTTCTTGCCTCCTAAATGAGTCTCAGGTTCACTCTCTGCTCTCTGGCCATCCCATCATCATTCAGTGCCTCATCATTTTAACTATTGAAGAATTCTCTCAGCCACTTTGCCCCCTAACTTTAAGAGTCAGTCCAGTCTACACTCACCTGTCAGAGGAAACTTTCTCAAATGAGATCCAGATCCTTCACTCTGGGGTTAGAAGCATCCCTTGGTTCCCATCATTTAACAAAAAATTCCAGTGTCTAGCACGGTATGCAACAATCGGGCAGGCCTTTTCCTGCCATCCTCACTCATTAGTCCCAGTAGCTATTCTGTAGATTTCAAAGGACATCCCATGGGCATGATCATATATACGAAGTAAGTGGTAGGTTTTTCATCAATGCTCTCTCTTTACAAGGTTGAAAAAGTTCCCAACAAATTCACCTTACTAAGAGAGTTTTTACCATAACTGAGTGCTTCACAGAAAGTATCCTAAGAACTTGATGCTTATCACAAGTGTCTGGCCATGTATACATTTTAGATGAACAAATGCAGAGGTTACAGAATTGGCTACACATTCATTTCCATGGTGTTTTATACTGTTTATCTGGCCATGTAAAGAATACTCACATTTCTGTAGATTTCTCTCTATTCAGAAAGCATCCATCTCTCTTGCTGATCACAGGTTCCTAGTGCCAGATTCAGTTGGATCTGTCCCAGGTAGGTTCAGACAAAAGCACAGAGGAATACTGTTTCAGAGTAGCTGAGTCCTGGGAGCACCTCTGCTTATTGCACCGCATCGTTGTCTCCAGTAGCTCCTCATGTAACTGTCCCACACATCTGGAAAACTTCTAACTGTAATATTCCATTTGTGGCCAGCAACTCATTCTACTCTCTCCAAACCTGAAACCACAGCATAAAATTTTGTTAGCATTTGATTAAAAAAAAGATAAAAATCATCATCTTCATCCTGTTTGAGAATGGCATTTGTAATCTTTTCATCAAAACTGTACCTTTCAATTCCTATCATGGGTCATCCAAAAAGGAAATAACAGATCCTCTTTTGGAACAGAATAGAAATCCTTTGAGTGGCAAAAATTTTCAAAAGAAAAATAAATAAAAAGCCCAGAACCCACCTTAAAGAGCAACATCAAAAGAAAAGAAACTACATGAAAAAGGACTAAATACAACTTTGAAAATGTAGAACAATTTCCATGTTATAAAAAAGTAAAAGTAGAAAAATACTCACAGCAAAGTGAGAAAGTGTTTATATTTTCTATAGAGGATGTACATTTTATTTCAGTTTTACCTATCACATGCTTTATTTTTAATTATTTTTAAGATTTAACCATTTAATATTTTGCTTTATTCACTTAATAGGTAAATATTATATATATACACACATACAATTTTTTCTTGAAAACAGGGATATTAATATCACATAACATCATTGTCATTCATGACAATGATCACAAAATGAACAAAGAAAGATATATTGCTATGTAGATGGTTTGATTCAGTGAGAACAATATATACTTCTCTATATACCAAATAAGATGACATGCATATTTTATATTCTCTCTATATTAACTTCCACATATAACAGAAAACATGTAGAATTTGTCTTTCTGTGTCTGGTTTATTTCATTTAGCATAATAATCTCCAGTTTCCTCCATTTTTTTGTTTGTTTTTTGTTTTTTGACAGGCAGAGCTGGACAATGAGAGAGACAGACAGACAGAGAGAGAGAGGTCATCCTTCCGTTATGCCCACTACGGCCGGCACACTGTGCCGATCTGAAGCCAGGAGCCAGGTGCTTCCTCCTGGTCTCCCATGCAGGTGCAGGGCCCAAGCACTTGGGCCATCTTCCACTGCCTTCCTGGGCCACAGCAGAGAGCTGGACTGGAAGAGGAGCAACCGGGACAGAATCCGGCGCCCCAACCAGGACTAGAACCCCAGGGTGCTGGCGTTGCAGGCGGAGGATTAGGCTAGTGAGCTATGGCACCGGCCCAGTTTCCTCCATTTTTTGGAAAATGTTAGAATTTCATTCTTTTTATGGATGAGTAATATTTCCTCATGTATATATACCACATTTTCTTTATCCAGTCATCAGTTGATAAACATCTAGGATGATTCCATATTGTGCTACTGTGAATTGGGATGCAATAGACATGGGAGTGCAGGTATCTTCATATGCACTTTCATATGCTGATTTCATTGTCTTTGGATACATTTCTAGAAGTGGAATAGCTGGATCATATGGTAGGTCTACTGTTAGTTTTCTTAGGGTACCTTTTTCTTCATAGCTTTGCCTTCATTTGTTGTATTTTGACTTTGGGATGGTAGCTATTCTTATTGAAGTGAGCTAAAACCTGATTGTGGTTTTTATTAGTATTTACCTGATGGCTAGAGATCCTGAACATTTTTTCATGAGTCTGTTGGCCACTTGTATTTCCTCTTTTGAAAACTGTATATTCATATCCTTTGACCATTTCTTAACTAGATTATTAGTCTTGCTGTTGTTGAATTTCTTGGGTTCCTTATATATTCTGGATACTAATCTTTTATCAAATGCATAATTTGCAAATATTTTCTCCCACTCTGTCAGTTGTCTTTTCACTTTGTTTCCTTTGCAATACAGAAGCTTCTTGATTTGACGTAATCCTATTGGTCTATTTTTGCTTTTATTGTCTGTGCTTCAGGGTCTTATACAAACAAAAAAAAAAGAAAGAAAAAGAAAAAGTGTTTCTCCTGTTTTCCTCTAATAGTTTATGGTTGCAGTCTTAAATTTAAATCCTTGATTGATTTTAAGTTGATTTTTGTATAAGGTGTAAGGTAGGGATCTTTCTTCAAACTTCTACATGTGGAAATTAGAGGGAATACATTTAAATAGATAAGAAAATATGAGGGTCTCAATGACCACTCGTTCAACCAGTAACAAATAAAAATTAAACATCAAAATACCATTTTTATTAATAATATTCAATATCAATTGATGTGAAAAGAAGCTGAGACTCTCCCATTAGTAATGATATATAAATTTACCCAATTCTATAGAAAAGCAGTTGCATAATACTTCAGAATTCTTAAAAATGTTCATATCATTTATCCTGAAATTCCTTGTGGAAAATCCTTCAATTTGTTTGAAAAGTCTAAGTATATATTAATGTTAACGTGAACTTCAATAGCAAAATATTGAAAATTCCTATATGTTTTTGAGACATTTAATAGAATATTCAACCAATAAAATTTACAGTATGTGTCAAGAGTTTTAAATAATAAAAGGAAGTGCTAATGGGTTATATGTAGAAAATAAAAAAATAGAATTCAGATTCTATTTGCTTTGCTTTCACTTAAAGAGCTGGTTGACTTTAAAAGAATATATAAATATGTATAACTGTTAACAAACATATTAAAGATGGTGAGATTATGAATAACAATCTTTTCTCTTTGTTTTTTTTTAATTTTTGTAAGAATATTACTTCTGTAATTGGGAAAATATTTGAACTTGAAAAACTTGAAAACCTATATCCTTTTGATTTTTCTTTTATAGATCCTTTGTGGTAAATGAAATCTATCTAAATATTTACTCCTCAGAAGTGAAATCATTTGTATCTAACATGTGCCAGGCACTATGCTAAGCAATTGGTCACATCTCATTTAATCTTCATGATAACCCTGAAAAATAGATATTAATTCCATTTTTATGTATAAAAACCCAAGGCTCAAGAATTTTTGTAAGCGTCTTGCCCAAGGTCATATGGCTAATAAGAACTAGAACTAGGCTTTTAACACCACATTATTTCCGTGTTATTACCAATACTAGACATGCCTAAAGTGGTCTCCCTTCCAGGCTGAATCATTGATTAAGAAGAAAAATAAATGATGGATTTAATTATTTAAGGAATGAGATTAAAATGCACTTTTAATTTGAGCTTTTACATAGCCGTCATTTGTTTGTTCATTTGGAGATTTAAAGAGCAGGAAACAAATTCAAGAAGCATCTTTCCTAAAGTCATCCTGCATTGTTTCAGCTTCTCAAGTGAGAGCAAAACAATTAGCAAGCTGTGGGAATGGTTAGCAGCCATATTTCCCTGTACACGCCTAGTGTGGTCATAACACCCCAGGCTGTGCGATTTGTTCTCCTCTAATAATGCAGGAAAGGCACTCGGAATCTGCTCTGCAGGCTTCTGCTTCAGTATTTTGTGGTTTGTCTAAAAAGACTGGGCAAAGGACCATTTTTAAAGCAGGGTTAAAATGCCCGAGTTTCTTTTTCTTCTTAGAGTCTAACAATTTGTCAAAAACACCTTACCTGGGAAGTCTGACGTAAGCTTGTTCTTTTCTCTTGCTGCTGTTTTTATTCCTTCCGTCTTTCTTTTATGCCTAACTGAGTAGAAGCCATTTTAAGCACCTTCCTCACTTTTAGGGAAAATCTTCCTCGTCTCACCCAGGAGACGAGGTGAGGGTCTGGTACAGCATTTAGTTTAAGTCACTGCTTGTGATGGCTGCATCCCATAACAGAGTGCCTAGTACGAGTCCTGGCTCCACTTTCAATTTCAGCTTCCTGGTAATGCACATTCTGGGAGGCGGCAGGTGACAGCTCAACTTCTTGGGTCCCTGGCACCCACATGGGAGACCAAGATTGAGTTCTAGGCTCCCGGCTTTGGCCTGAAACAGCCTCAGCTGTTGCAGTCATTTGCGGAGTGAACCAGCAGATGAGAAATCATTCAATCTCTCTCTGTCTGTTTTTCAAATAAAATATATTTATAAAAAGCTACTCAGGAGAGTAAAATCAAGCATGTTTGGGCTTTGCTTCAAGGCATCATCTATGTTTGAGCCAGAAGCCAGAGAGAATCTCAGCAATGCCCAAGCAGAGACCTCCATTCTCTCTCTTCTCTCCACTCTTAAAAATCAGGACACAGCTGATTCCGGCCCTGTCCCAAATCTCCAAATCTTCCCTTGACAATGGAGACAAAAAGATTATAACTGAACTTCAGTACTCCTGTTATGTGAATGGGTAAGTTCTTGCAATGGAGGAATTCGTGCAACCTGAAAAGTCTGTTTTAAACTCTACATGTATGCGTGTTTTTAATAGTTTCCTCTTTCATCTTTGCTTCACACTCCCCTAAAAATTGCACTAGTTCTATTCTCTAGTGCAGTAAGCCAGCATGCTGCTGTGTCTCAGCTCTCCATGTGGGTGCCAGCACCAAAGCCTTGGGCCAATTTTATTTCATTCATGTTTGCTGTCAGAACAGTGTCTTTATTCCACAATGCCCTTCTCAAATCACCTCTCTGGTGGTTTGATAGAAGCAGCAAGCAGTGGAAAATATCTTTTTAAAAAATCCATGTTATTTCTTTTATGTTTTACCCTGTGAATACTGAATGCACAGCACACTTAGTTCAACAACCTCCTGAGTTCCATTTTTAAGATGAAAAGTACCCTTTATTTCAAATTTCCCTGAGAAAATTGATCCACTCTCCTTCTACAAGGAATTTTTGTTAGAGGGATGGTAGTTTACTCAGATTCTTGGTCCATGCTAAGCATTTTTACAATACCATTTGTTTTAGACTGTCAAATGACATCTAGATTAATTTCATTATGTACAAAATTCTCAAAAGTAAAGATTGATGTTCGTTTAGGGAGCTGACAAAGCTGTAGAATTTTATCATGACAAGTTTACAAAAGGACAATGAAGGTGGACTCTGAATCCCACCATCCCACTTAACCAGAGGGTAACTGTGCAGTGTTCACAAGGAAACACCTTTTCTTTACTGTATGCATGGTGGGAAGCAGAGTAAGGGGAAATTGCAGTGAGTGAGCAGGTAGTGGGGAGGGATCCATCCTGTTTGTCACATTAAGGATTGTAAAGAATTCATCTCAAAGTGACATTGATGATGCAGGGGATTCAGTTCAGTCCAGACGCAGGCAGATGGCAGCTAAGCCCACGAGTAAACAGGGAATTCAACCCCAGAGAGTGTTGGGAGAAGGGGAGCAGATGCAGCGTGAAGGCCGGTGCTGAGAAGCTGCCTGTGAGGGAGTGGCAATGCTAGCCCACCTTCCCATTGCTCTGTGATCATTAAGGCATCCATCTCAATTGCTTTAACCTGTTCAAAAGCTGGCTTCTGCAGGCCACAGCCAGTCAACTGGATACTGAAGACAATAAACTGTTGTGCAGTTCTGGAATTGACTAAATTGAGAAGAGGACATTCCTAAAGAAGTCAATGGGGTGAGCCCAGCTAACACACCAGCCACACCCTCTATTGCTTCTTGCTTCTCCTCTTACTCAACACCATCACAGAAGGGGGTGCACCCTCAGACCTTCTCCAATCCCTTCGACTTGCTCCATCCACAGATCTACTTCTCTTTGTCATTCACCATGCATATCCTAAGCAGCAGGCACACATTTACTTTGTGTGCTTGGTTTCTGTCTTTCCACCCAGAGGATAAACTCCATGAGAGACTTCTCCTTCACTATTTTATTCTCACTGCCAAACACACTGCCTGGCACACAACAGCACTTTAGTAAGCATGTGTGGAATGCATGAAAGGATAAATGTTTGGGTGCATGAGTGCATGAATCAATAAGATATATTTATGAGTTGCTATCTTACAGATATAGTAAGGTCAGAAAACATATTTTGTTATGTTGCGTTGATTCTGAGACTTTCTCATATTTTAACATCCTTGAAATGACATGGAACTTACAATTAATGGAATTTAAAAATATAATGTAACAGTTTTTTTCATTTGTAACAGTACATAATGGTGCATCCTACAATCATCAGTATCTATAAAGTGTTATAATAACAAATTATGGCCAATATAAAGACAAATAATACATACACAGATGCTGTCACACAAAGCTTCCCAGGTTCCTTCAGACTGGGGCTTTTCAAACTTTTTATGAGAATAGTCTTGTTTAAAATGCAATTTGTTCAAAGGAATTTAGTCTTTTAAAGCCTGCCAATCTTTGTAGCACAGGTGAGCCTCTACCCTTACTTTGATAAATAGTCCATACAACAAAGATTTTCAAATGCTTCTTCATCCTTAGGAAGAAGACTGGAAAGATTCCAGTAACTTTTACCAAATTATTGGAGGTCTGATCTTCAAAATAAAATGACCCAGTGAGACATAGATCCTTTGCCTACAATCATTCATTACTGTTCCTTTAGGAGACACATTATAGTGACTGCCAAGCACTTCCACCGAGTGGGAAACAGTGAGAAAATGATCTGTATTTCATATTAGTGTCCTGTGGCCACATCCACATCAGAAAGTATAATTGTTGGACCACAGGGATATTATCCCAGAGTAACCACAGTAACATTTGGGTGGATTTGCAGAAGGATTTGGGTGGATTTAGCAGTTCTCAGGTGAACAAAGGCTGAGAAGGAGGGCGTTCTAAACAGGAGGAATAACATATGCAAGCAGGTAGATATAAATGTCACCTCAAATCCCTTTCGGAGGCAGAGAGTCAATCAACAGTTACAAATGAGAATATTAATACCACCTTCTTTTGTAAAAGCCTTCATTTATTAAATCAGATATTTTTTGACTATGTAATACTTTCCCTATAACCATCCATGAAAATGAGAAAAATACTTGTGGTGGGAGCCTCTAAGAGAGCACCCAGTTGTCCTCCCCTCCTGGGACTCAGGTCTTTGTGTCCTCTGTGCCCCCGAGTATGGGATGGTCCTACTGACTGGCTTCTTTTTTTAAGGATTTATTTATTCATTTATTTGAAAGGCAGAGTGATAGAGAGGGAGAGACAAAGAGATTTCCCATCCACTAGATGCCTCCCCAAATGGTTACAACAGCCAGGGCTGGGCTAGGTTGAAGCCAGGAGCCTGGAACGCTGTCCATTGTCTCCCACATGGATGTCAGGGATCCAAGAACTTGGGCCATCTTCTGCTGCCTTCTCAGACACATTAGCAGGGAGCTGATTTAGAAGCAGAGTAGCAGAACTTGAATCAGTGCTCCTATATTGGATTCTAGCATTACAAGCAACAGCTTAACCCTCTGTGCCACAATACCAGTCCCGTTAACTGGCTTCTCACAGATAGAAAGTCATAAATGTGTGAAGATGTCACTGTTAAGATCAGGTTCCCAAATGACTTGCTTTCATCTTGCTAATTCCTCTGCTTTGTATCCACTAGCGCTGAGGAATGCTGTCCTGTGAGCAGCTGCCACACTGTGCGCAGTCCTACTGAGGTCCACACACAGAAGTCTGCAAAGAACCAAGTCCTGCCAATTGTGAGGATGAGCCCAGAAGCAGCTCTATCCCACACCCCCAAGTCAAGGCATCAGAGGAGACCCCTCAGCTCTGGTGGAGACTTTGACTGCCTCAAGAGAGAGCTGGAAACAGATTGAAGATCCATGGTATCCATGGAGTAGTAAATGTTTCAAACAGCTTAGTTTGGGGTAATCTATCACATGCCAATAACCAAATACTCTTTTTTGGGGGGTCATGTTATATTCTCTCATTATATCCTTGACAACTAGAAAGGTAAGTATTTTACTCCCATTTTACAGATAAGGAAACTGAACTCAAGGACTTCTGTGACCTGAAAAGGGCATCAGATTCAGACATGGTACCAGTGAGGCTCACACCCAGCCTCCTAGCTCATTCCTTTCAACCACATTTGCAGCAGCATTAACAGTTAGTGATCTGCAGAACTGGGTCCCCATCTTAACTCTACCCAAACACTATACAAGCCTCTGAGTAGCTCGACTAAGCCATCTGGATATTAGGTTCTTCATAGGATGATGATGTGGTTGATTTGGGGATTGTTAGAGTCCACCTTAGCTCAAAATTTCCCCATTTTGTAAAAGGAAGATGAAAAGATATAACTGAAATTATCTTGATGGTTAGGGTATCATCAAGAAAACTACCTTTCTCTCAGCCCAGTCTGTCCACTCCTCCTGTGCTAATCATATATACTGCTCTTGTTGCCCTAACCACCCTCTCTGGGTGTCCTGTCTTTGAGCTTGTTCTACAGGAACAATCTCCTGCTATGACCTTCACAGATCCAGAAATGCCCAGCTTTTAAATAGCAGATGACATTTAGCAGGCCAGTTTCTATTAGCTGACTCTGTTCATGAGAAGTATGAAGTTATCTATGCTCAGAAAATCATAATCTTATTTTGTGACTTACCCCCTTTTAGCTAATACCAGGAGCAACACCAAGAGAAAATCAATATAAAATATATTTCTTGACTACTTATTCAAAGACTGCACCATTACATTACCAGTTAACAGTGCATTATAAGAAATGTGACTACCTTTATTATAACAGATTTTTAGCAATATACACAGGAGAGAAGTGAGAGAATGCACTGTACCATTATGAATCTGTCAGTCACACATCTAAAAGACATCAGTTCCATCTTGAACAAAATTTCCTGCCACTCAGAAATCATGTTTAACATTAATCTGTTATTCTGATCTGTACTCACTAGATTTTTGATGGACAGGTGAACTTATAAAATTTTCAATACAGCTATTTTCTGCAAAGCTAAAACTTGGAGCTAAACTTACTCTTTAGTGAGAATTAACCATAATTACCTAATGTCCATTTCCATTGTTCATTCTTCTCTTATCATATTACTATGAATAGTAGTGAGATGCACAGAGACATTTAAAGCACAGGCAGTCTGCTCAAGATTATAGCCAAATAACTGCTGCAAAATTAAGAGCAAAAACTACACTACAGCACTATCACAAATCAGAACTAAATTTAGCTACTCACAGATGCCAACAACACATTTTAAATACTTACCTTTCCTAAGGTGGGATAAAGATGAATAAATAAATAAAAATTCACAGTTCCATGTTCACAGCACAGAATAAAAGAATCTGTTTTCCATGCAATGACATTCTAAATGGAAATAAGCAATTACAAGGTGGGCATTTGGTGCAGCTGTTAAGTTGCCACTTGAGACACCTGCATTCCATATCAGAGTGCCTAGGTTCCAGTTCTGGCTCTGCTTCTCATTCCATTTTCCTGCTAATGCACACCCTGGCATGCAGCAGATGATGATGGCTCAAGAAATGAGGTCCCTGCCACCCATATGGAAGGCCTGGGCTGCGTTCTGGGCTCTTGGCTTTGGTCTGGCCCAGCCCTGCCTCTTGGAAGTGAACCAATTAGGAAGTGAACCAGTTGATGGCAGATCTCTCCCCATCTGTCTCTCTCTCTCTCTCTGCCTTCCAAGTAAATTGAAAATAAATAAAATTTTTTGAAATACAGTTAAGATTTAAAAAACAAATAGGAGATCAAAATTAACTCTCAAACAACCAGAGAAATAAAAGTAAATATAATTTGTCTACTTGTGAACCTTAGCATCACTGGAAATATAGTAATTCCAGAGGAACCCTCCCGATATGCCCAAGTGGACACTTGCTTTTGTTCTCTCACTCCCCCTTGACCAAGGACCAGTACTACTTGGTGATTTCACAGGTTGAGGCTACCTTCAATATTTAGAATTCAGAAATAACCTCTTTCACAAGGGTTATGTACTTTTTGCTTTCCCAAGTCACTAGGAGGTATTCAAAAATCAAGAGCACCTTTGCAACCAATGCAAGTACTTAACATATAATGGTATTTTCATATTGCAGGGTATTTTAATAAATTATCTAGTAAGGAACATATTAATAATTTAAAATGTCTTCAGTGTTTACCTGATGCACAAATGTAACTGAATATCTTATCTTTTTACTTGCTAACACTGACAACCCTACTGTCAAGCCCTGAGAGACAGTACAAATGTAGCCAGTTAGTTGGGACATAATTGAGATAAGAATTCAAATCTCAATACATATAACTCTGAGCACCTTCCACACAGGAATAAACCTAGGAGGAAAGTTACAACTACTCCAATCCAAGAAGCAAAGCAAAGCATAAAGTTGTAGAAATGGATAGGGCAGAAGAAGTAGAGGATGAAATACATCTTCCCAACTGACCAAAAAATATTTTTAATTATTTGAATTAAATTATTTGAAATTTATCAAACTATTTGAATTTTATTCAAATTATTTGAAAATTATCAAAATAAACGTCTCTTTTAATTTTCCAAAAGCATCTCTTCTAGCAGGGGCCCATACCCACATTATATTATTTTCACCAAAATCTTGTCTTTCATCTAGAGCTGAAAACTTGCAAGATGTCAGAAAGAAGTTATCCAAGTCCAAATCTTATTAAGTGTTAACGTGGGATGCAGATTCAGCACCTCGGATAGCGGCTGCTCTTGTGGAAGAGGAGGCGCACTGCTTTGTTCTCACTACTCTTGAGTTCTGAGACTTTGGAGAGTTGTGTAAGTAGCTGTATGTCCTCGCAGGTTGCCAATTGGTATAATGGATCAGATCACCAACGTGGCAAATAAGGTTTCCAAACAGATATCTGACACCAACATCCAACTATAGGTCTTTTTTTCTCTGTCTAAACCTTTTTCTCCATTTTCAAATTATCTTCCATTTACTTATTTTCTTTTTTCTTTTTATTTTTTGCACAGATTGGCATGCATATTGTATAGTCCTGATGAAGACCACATAATAAAAATAATGCTGTAAATGAAAGGTCAAAATTCCTGAAAGCAGAACTAAAGAAACAGATGATGGATTAGTGGTTGTCAAGCATTGAGGATGAGGGAAAGGGTTAGCAACAAGAGGGAACAAGAGAATGATGGAATGTTCTCTATCTTGATTATAATGATGACTGAATATTTTATACACTCAACAGAGCTCCCCGGACTGTATAAAGATGCTTCAAAAAGTCCATGGAAAATGAAATTTTAAAATAAGCTTATTTTGGTATAAAAATGTTTTGAAGTCCACATACAGGCATTTTCTTAATATGCCTTCTCCCACAGACATTCTGAAAGCCCCTTGCATGCAAGATTTTCAAAATTTCTCTGTACCAAAATTAAGCCCAGTTTTTTACTCCATGGATTTTTTGAAGTATGCTCGTGTATTATAAATGGTGATTTATACTTCTGTAAACTATACTTCCGTAACTGTGATGAAAAAATAAAAAGATGTCACAGAAAAGAAGGGGAGTAATTTGGAAAATGGGTACCAAATCTGAGACAGAAAAAAAATAAGTTCATAATGTTACATAGTGGGGTGACTGTGGTTCACAATAACCTAGTATACATTCTTTGAACAAATAGAAGCACCGAGGCTCCAATGATAAAGTAATGACAAAGAGGAGGAAATGGTAATTACACTGATCCATGAGCTTTGTATATGTGTCCTGAAATATTACATTGTATCCCATAAATATTAGCAAAATATGTTAGTCCAACATTTTTTCATGTTTAAAAAGGAAATAAATTTTTTTAAAAAAATGCATGCCTGCCAAATTTCCCTGCTGCCCACATGCTAAATTCCTTTAAGGCAGCAGCTAAATTAGTTGTATACTATGAATACTTCATTTAAAGAGGGGTTATAACAAACTAGAGATAATCCCAGATGCTGGAGATGAGGATTTAGGGGCTGGACCTTTCACTCTCCCTTTAGCAGGCAGAATTTGAGCCAGTGAGTGGAAGAAGGAGAAAAGTGGAATTGAATTATGCAAGAATAGAAGTTACCACTTTATTTCTGGGGGACGGTATACAAATAGTAGCTGAATAACATCCTGTCAGGGATTATACTAAAGAGATGTGGGGGTTAAATGAGCACTAAATGAGGTGTCAAATAACATCCTTAACAACCCTGAAATTCTATTGGATTTACCCAAATTCACATTTATTTGTCATGCCTTATTCTCAGTGTGCCTTCATAATGTATTACTTTCCAAAAAGCAATTAAAGGGTTACTCTCTGGTAAGTAATCATGGCTGTTTTCTCCTTAAAAAAAAAAAATATATTTATTACTTCAAATGAATTCCTCATTACATTAATAATGATTTCCTTTATATGAGGACAATATTTGCATTAACTTTATTACTTAAAAGTGTAGAACAAGTCGTTCTATGCATAATGAAGATCCAGGAAGGACCTTTGTATTTCTTCCATGTTTTCTACAGAAATAGTACTAATATCTTCAATTGTTCAAAACAAGCTATCCTCTTTCCAAGCCAAGAAAAATCTCATTCCGAACGGACTAGTGTGAATTTAAAAGTAACAATCCACAGACCCCTAGATTTTGCATTTTTCCTTCTGTGGAAAACAGAGTCATTCTCTTTTCTATTCTCTAGGGTCACATAGTAAAAAAAAAAAAATTGAATATTTAACTCACTCCAATGGATTTGGGATCTCTCAACATAATCTTCTGAGTAGAATAAAATTGCCAATGCTGGGAATGCTACACTGTGCCCTTTTACAATGATTATCAAATACAGGATACACTTTTCTCAAGTTACTCTTTCATTTTAAGTAGATCAACAATTGCTTGACTATTAAAATTACTTGAAAGCCAAATGATGCATACAAATCTCATAACAATTGTGAGCTTAGATTTGTACTTTACTGCATTCTAGATAAATCACTGCAAAAGATTTTAAAGGCGTCTCTGAAGAAATCATATTATGTCATTTAAACTTTGCTCTTGTTATTTTCATAAGAACTAAGCTTCTAAGCATTGTTTAAGGTAATGTGTTCCCTTTGCTGGTTTAAATATCAAGGTTATATTAAAAACAAAGTCTAGATTTCTTCCCTAGTTAGTGTATATTAAATACATTGTTAATAATGAAATCTGGCCCAAATTTTAAGAAAAATCATTTTTCTCTGCCTTTAAGTGTTTTAAGACCTTTCCTTTTTTTCTTATTTTTAAGGCCCTCTTAAGTGTTCCAACAAGAACAGAAATTTTCTGACAAAAGGAAGGGAAGATTCAATTTTTGATAAAAATTTAAGTCACCATACAGGGAAAATTATAATTGATCTTTATAATTGAGTTAAGCAAGCTTATAAAAATAAATTTAAAACAAGGAAAGTAACAAAATCAATTAAAATAATTAAAATTATAAAATACATGTTTGCAAATTTCAGGTTTGTTCTCTTTGCTTGAAGTCAAGTTTCACATACAGAATACAAAAACCACTGATCATTGACGAAGAAATACAGACTTTCTCACCTTTATCATTAAAGTACTAAATATAAAAAAACCTGCTAAGTGATACAATGACTAGAGTAAGAAGCAAAAAGCAAAATACCATATTTAACTTAAAGCCAAGGTTCTCAAGCTTCAAAGTGCATGAAAGCCACCCTAAGGGCTTTGTCAAAGCACAGAATACGGGACTCCACCCTCAAGGTTTCAGATTCAGCAGGTCTGTGTGGGACTCAAGAATCTGCATGTCTAACTAAAACTTCCCGTGTGGTGCTAATGCTGCTAGGCTAGAGCCAGATTGGAAGAACCACTGCCATTGAGAGAAGATAATGGCTACGAATGTAGCAAGAACAGCACAGGAGCCTTCCATGACAAAAGGCAGGCTTAATGGTGAAGGCTCTGGTGAAAGGTATCTGGATTTAAATCTCACCTTCTAAGTCTCGGAATTTTTCATCCATAAAATGGGTATAATAATTCCAACCTTATTGTTACCATTAATCACCTCTAAAATGGGGATAATGACACCTCTGTCATTCTTTCAAATTACTAGGCATAGTGCTTGAATGTTGTCAAAAAATACTTGGCTAATGTTCTTTGCTGTAATCTTAGGATAAACATACAGCATACACAAAACATTTTCTTAAAGAGAGAAGGTTATATTGAATGATCCTTAAGACTTACTGTTGTAAAATTCTTTGGTCCTAAGTCTATTGTCCATCCTCCTTATGTAAGACAATTTAACATTTATACAATTTCCTATCGATCATTCTTTGCTAAGTAATCTTTCTATGCTTTCATAAAAAGAAAAGCGACACACTCCCCTGCTTTCCTCCTTGCATTAGGCTCCCAATGCAGTAGAGGAGAAAGACCATACACAAGTTGAACAGTTTAATAAGAATGATAGCATATGTTGAAGTGTTACAGGTAGTGGTTCAGAGATTAAGTTACATAGTAGTGGGAAAAAAAATGTAGGCTAACTTCAAAGAGAACTTGAACCTTAAGCTTCATCATCATCATCATCATCATCATCATACAACTTTTTTAAGCTTCCAGAGAAATCTGTATGTGTTAGCTCAGATATTATTTCATTTTATAAGTTTAAAAAAAGCACAGAGGGACCGGTGCCGTGGTGCACTTGGTTAATCCTCTGCCTGAGGTGCCAGAATCCCCTATGGGCGCTGGTTCTAGTCTTGGTTGCTCCTCTTCCAGTCCAGCTCTCTGCTGTGGCCTGGGAAAGCAGTGGAGGATGGCGCAAGTGCTTAGGCCCCTGTACCCGCATGGGAGACCAGGAGAAGCACCTGGCTCCTGGCTTCGGATCAGCGTAGCTCCGGCCGTTGCGGCCATTTGGGGAGTGAACCAATGGAGGGAAGACCTTTCTCTCTGTCTCTCTCTCTCTCTCTCTCTCTCTCTCACTGTCTGTAACTCTACCTGTCAAATAATAAATAAAATCTTAAAAAAAAAAAAAAAAGCACAGAGGGTGCAAATCAATTTAACCAAAGCCACACAGCTAACATGGTGGGAACGAATACCTACAGAAAGCTCCTCAAACAACATCACACACTGTTCTCATCATTCCAAAGGGGAAACAGCAATTTAACCAAGGGCATGGAGGAAAATCTTCAGTGTACGGTAGTCAAGGAGTTGAAATGATCCTTCTGTACTGAGAGATTTAATTTAGTAATTATTAGCCACAAGATTAGTTGGAGTTAGAGCTGGGAGACACCAGATGATAATTAGTATGATATCTCTAAATCCATTTTGAGAGTGTGCATTTTATCTTGAGGTCACTGCACAGTTACTGAAAATTCACTGTTTATCCGGGTGCATGCCAAATTTTAGAAGAAAGGTGATCTCTTCATTCATTCACTCACTCAATGATAATTGAATGGGTACTGAATAAGCACCAAGTTTTGTGCTAGGTTCTGGGCTCACAAAGATGAATAAGACATAATCCTATTTTCAAGGATCTCTCTAGCAGGAAAGAGAGCAGTACACATTAAAAACTACAATGCCATATGATACAGGTGATACTAAAAACAGAATGTAGCTGAGTGAAAACTTACATTCAACTGTCAAAAGACTTATTTGTAGTGTTCTCCCCCATTCAAGTAGATTTAGTGTTAAATAAGTTTCCAATGAGTGTATCGAATTCATTCATTCCAGCTAAGAGAATTCAAAATCACACTTTGGTATGAATCCTAGGAAGTAGCTGTTTGTGCTTGAACAGCAATGAGTTTCCTCCAACAGAGTAAGGCAAGGAGCAGGAAGATCTGCGTATAATATGGTATGCATATGCTGGATCCTCAAAGATGAATAGAAATACATCCAGCAGATTAGGGGAGAAAGCATCACACACATTGCAAAGCCCAGGGCCCTGCGATAGCCTGGTCTATTAAGAGATTTGCCAGATGGCTGGGTTTGCTAACATGAAGCCAAGATTGACAATAGCTATGGCCCTGGACTATGGCCATTGCAGTGGAACTGGATAATGAATGATATGTGTGCTTCTTAGAGAATTTAAGTGAAATTATCTACATCAACTGCTTAACACTATCCCTGGCATGTCCTGGATTCTCACTGTGTTAGTTACTCTCTTCCTTCTTTACTTCACACCAATTTCTTTTACAAAGATATGCATGAGTTTGAATAAAAATACTTTCTTTTCATTCACCAACACCACAGTTTAAGAATTTCAGATGTGATGTGGGCATCTGACACAGCAGTCAAGAAGCTTCTTGGCACACCTGCATCTTCCAGCTCCACTTCTGATTCCCGCTTCCTGATAATGCGCGCTCTGGGAACAGAAGGTAATATGACAGCTCAAACAGCTGCGCCCCTGCCACCCATGTAGGAGATGCAGGTGGAGTTCTGGGCTCTGGGCTTCTACCTGGCCCAGCCCTGGCTGTTGCAGGTATTTTGGAGTGAACCTGTAGATGGGAAATCTCTCTCCACTTGTCTCTCTGCTTTTCAAATAAAATAAAAATACGTATTTAAAAAATTTAAAAGTCAGATTGACTTTGTTCAGATTTCTTAGCAGCCTTTTAAAAAAATGTGTACTATTACCTAAACTTAGAATTTCTTCCACTCCTGGGTACACTTTCATGAGCCATGGAGGTTCCTCTGAAACCCAGAATTCTGGTGCAAACAGGAGTTTGCTCTGGAGTCAGAATCCCAGTTGTCAGCCCCAGCCTCTGGCAGAACACTAGCTCCATAGATAAGCCTGACACACAGCCAGGTTTGAGGATCACAGAGACAGCACCAGGAATTCGTACAGCGTTCTCCCATTGTGGATGCAGTACCCACATTTGCTAATAATGGTTTAAAGAAATATTTGTTTATAGTTCCCTTTTTTGAGGTAAAATTCATAGTCTGTGACGTGCAGAACCTGACATTTTGAGTCCAAAGGGCTTTGATGAGTCTTGAGAAATACTCAAGTGATCCATCTTCCATTGAGATATGGGACAGCTCCATCATCTGGAACAGCTCCTTCACGTTGCATCCCAGTATGTCCCTTCCCCTGCCTCCCACAGGCAAACACTCTTCCTATTATCACTGATTAGTTTTGTATATTTTAGGACTTTGCCTAAATGGAATTCTAATAATATATACTTTTGTGTCTGACTTCTTTCACACACACACTTGATTTTTGTCATGAGTCATCCATATTATTGTCCATAGTACATTTCTTTTATTGTTGCGAAGCATTCCATCACGGAAACATATCATGATTTCTTTATCCATTCTCCTGTTGATGGTCATTTGGACATTCCCTATCTTAAGTAATTAAGAATAAAGCTATTATGGACATTCTTAGAAAAGAAATTTTGTGGACATACTGTTTTTTAATTTTTCTGTTTCTCAATTTTAATTTTGTTTGTGTATTTGGAAGGCAAAGAGACAGAGGGAAGAGAGAGCAAGAGAGAGAGATCTTCCATTCATTTGTTCACTCCCCAAATACCTGCAACAGCTAGCAGTAAGTTTTTTATTTTAAGGTTTATTTATTTATTTGAAAGGCAGAGTTACAGAGAGGCAGAGACAGACAGAGAGAGAATCTTCCATCTACTGGTTAACTCCCCAGATAACTGCAATGGCTGGAGCTGCACCAGGAGCCAGGAGCTTCCTCCAGGTCTCCCACATGGGTGCAGGGGCCCAAGGACTTAGGCCATCTTCCACTGCTTTCCCAGGCCATAGCAGAGAGCTGGATCAGAAGTGGAGCAGCCAAGACCCAAACGGGTGCCCATATGGGATGCTGGCACTGCAGGCAGAGGCTTTACCCACTACACCACAGTGCCAGCCCCTACCAGTAAGTTAAGCAGAAGCCAAGCGCCAGGAACTCAATCTAAGTTTCCCACATGAGAGGCAGGGACCCGAGTACTTGATAATCACCTGCTGCCCCTCAAGCTGTGCATTAGCAGGAAGCTAGCATCTCAGGCTTTAGGCACTCTGATATGGGATGCAGGCATGCCGACCAGTGTTTTAACTGCCTCCTATATTTTTGTTTATCGTGAGTTAATACCTATGAGTGGATATGGGGAGTCATGAGGCTGGTATAGGTTTAATTTTATAAGAAACAGCCAGAGGCTGATATTGTAGCACAGTGGATTAAGCAGATGCTTGTGATGTGTTCAAGTCCTAGATGCTCTGCTTCTCTGCTTCCCATCCAGCTTCCTACTAACGTGCCTGCAAAGGCAGTGGGAGATGGCTCAAGTTCTTGGGGCCCTGCTACCCATGTGCAAGATCCAGAAAGAGTTCTGAGCTCCTGGCTTTGGCCCAGGTGAGCCCCAGTTATTGCAGCCATTTGGGGACTGCATAAACAGGTAGAAAAACCTCTGTCTCTTTCTCTCCCTCTCTCTCTCCCTCTGTTGCTTTCCCTCTCAAATAAATAAATAAACAAATCCTTTTCAAAAACTATAAGAAACAGCAAAACTCCATGCATTAAATACTTGAAAATGTTCTATGTACTTTACAACTTTTCCTCTGGCCAAAGATGGTTTTATTATGGCCTCTTTCCAAGAATGAAGCTGAGCAAAAATTAGGACTCTCCCCTTTCAGCTAGTGGGAGCACTGTTTGCTGAGAATGGCATTGATGCACTCGGTCTTTCAAGTCCCTTCCCCACAGCTGCAGTATCCTGCGGCTCATGAATGGGATGTACACAGTCACAAAAAAACTCAGCAAAAAATTCCTAAAACACCCATGTTCAAAAACCAGTGCTGGAACTGGCATTGTAGTACAGTGAGCTAAGCTGCCACCTATGACGCTGGCATCCCCTATCAGAGCACTGGTTTGCATCCTGGCTGTTCGGCTTCGGATCCAGCTCCCTACTGATGTGCCTCTGAGAGCAGCAGAAAGTGGCCCAAGCACTTGGACCCCTGTACTCACATGGGAAACTCGGATCTGGGTCTGGGTTCCGGCTTCAGCCTGGCCTAACCTCAGCCATTGCAACCACTTGCAAAGTGAAACAGTGAACAGAGGATCAACTGATAATCATTCTCTTCCCCCCCTCCAAAATGGAAAATCTTCAGAAAAAAAAGCAATGCTTACACTTCCAGTGGACCATCCAGAAAAAACACCTACAAGATCCACGTCCTCACAAACTGAAATTTTTGTAGTTCAAAGAATTGAATTAGGACAAGTGACAGGTATCAGTCCTAGAAAAAAAGATAACAAAAGCCTTGAAGCAATTTTATCATTTTGTCAGCTTCATACTCCACCCCTCAACAAGTTTCTTTCCATTTGTTCCAGGCATGTATTTTATTACCTGATATATGTTGGGGCTGGGCATAGAAGAACGAGAAGAGAACAGCTGTGATAATGACAATTTCTTTCCTTCCAAGTAATGCCAGTTTGGTAACAGTGACAAAACTCTAGCACTTTATCATAATTCTCCCTTTCCAGAGAGTGGACACGTTACCTGAGTTTCATTTCCCCAAAGTGCACTCCTCAGCACTTCAATATGGTGTTAGAGCACACTTATTTTATCATACAGCAGAGAAAAATGAGCCAAAAACACAGGTCTGCTCCATCTGCCAGCTATGGAAGGGAAGATGGCATAGAAGAATTTGTGCATACATGTTATAGACAAAATAAACAGAGAATGTTCTGGAAACATTAAAGGGTCAAGCCCAGGGTTTTCCTGATGGTGGTCTGTGACACAGAGCACATCCTCCCAAATGTAGGGTGACTGTGGGGATGGAGAGAGTATTATTTGAGGTAGAACAGAAATGAAAAGTGTTCATTTAGAGAAATTCCATGGTTACAACCTTGTATTCCAAAGCCCTCACTTTGGAGTAGTCTGTGTTTGAAAAGCCTTTCTTAGTAACTGAGTCTCCTCCCCTCTTCTCCGACAACAGGTCCCAACTTCTCCCAATTAAAAAGCAAATAAGAGGCAGGTGTTTGGAAGAGTGGCTAGGATCAGCCTGAGACACCCACACCCTATATCTGAGCGTCTAGTTTTGAGTTTCACCTCCACTCCTGATTCCAGCTTCCTGCTAAGTGCACCCTGGGAAGCAGCAGTACCCAGGCCCCTACCACTCGCATAGGAAACTTGGATTGAGTTTCAAGCTCCTAGCTGTAGCCTGGCCCAGCCCCAGCAGTCACAGGCATGTGAGAAATGAACAAGTAGACAAGAAATCTCTCACTCTCACTCTGCCTTTCAAACAAAATGAAATTTTAAAAAATTAGAATTATACAAAGTAACTAACATAAAAAAAATACAAGAAGGATACAATTTATAGCTCCTATCTCAATAGTAATACAGAATTACTCTGCAGGTGACCTTGCACCAGTTGTTAACTGGGGAGGAGAAAGAGCAGATCTCAGAACAGAGGCAGAACCACAGGCCCCACAAGCATCCACAGCCTCACTGCCCTGCCCTGGATCTCTCCTCCCCACCCAATGCCTCTTTTTTTTTTTTTTTTTTTTTTTTTGTTGGTACAATCTCCTTCTCTCCTCTTCTGCTCATCCTGGGCAGCATCTCAGGGAGGTGGCAGTGGGGCACCCGCCTGAGGGGTAGGGTGATGAATTCAGAAACACAGGATCAGCAGAGAGATTAGGCTGTCAGCCTGAGAAGCACTTTCCTGCTGAAGAGGAGATAAGCAAGCAAAGGTGATGAGAACACTAGTCAGGCAGATGGTGTGTGAGATTTGGAAAGCAGGAAGAAAGGGAAGGTTGTGGGGTATGGGCGAGAGAAAGGCTTTGGGGAGCTACTGGAAAGAGAAAATGGTGTCAGTCAGTGTTTGGGGTGACTCTGCCCTTGACTAACTAACTGCCTGTGTGATCACTAGGAGGCTGGGCCCAGGAGGAATACACTGGCCCCAAAGGAGAGACCTGTGCCTGGGCAGGTGCAGGGGGCTACAGCATCAGGCTCATGAGGCCAGGGTCATGTTCCAGACCCATGCACCCTCACTCGATCATTTCCCAGGTCACACATTCTTCTCCTCAGTCAGCCAGCTGTGAGCAGTCCCATGGAGATCGAGACTGTGCCTGACACATAGAGGGCATTCCACAATCATTTATCAAAGTCCATAGAGCAATACTACTCCCCCAGCTTCTGGTAAAGTGATCCAAAGCACCCAGTGGCAGGTCTTGTTTTCAAACACAGTGGAGCTGAGGGAGGTAATTAAAACCAAACCTAACCCTACAAGAAGTGTATTGGAGATTTTTCGTAGCAGGGATAAATAGCAAATGCCATATTATGTGGATGTCCCAATGGGTAGGCCAGGTAATAATGAAAGTGGGCACACACCCGCTCCACAAACCCTACTCACCCTCCCTTCTTTCAGGAGTCTCTGGGCTCCTGTCACTCACTAGGGCTCAGAACACAATCTAAAGGCACTGCTGCTGCAAAACATATCGAGGCAAACAGCAAGCTTCAATGCCTTCAACAAAAAAGGAATGAAGACAAAACAAGAATCATACAGAATGCCACCCATTTAAACAAGAAGGTAAAAACTCAACACAGAAACCAACACCCAATGAAAATATGGGCAGATGCAGACCTTTGGCCTAGCAATTAAGACATCAATCACAAGGCCTGTATCCCTTGTTGGAGTGCCTGGGTTTGACTTAGATCAAGCTCCTGACTCCAGCTTCCTGCTAGTGTAGACCCCAGGAGGAAGCAATGATGGCTCAAGTAGTTGAGTTCCTGCCACCCATGTGGGAGGCCTACATTGAGTTTCTGGCTCCCGTATTAGGCTTTGGGGCTATTGGTTGCAGGTATCTGAGGAGTGAATCAGTGGATGGGAGCACTTAGGCTCACTCACCACTAAACATTAGGAAAATGCAAATTAAAACCGCAATGAGGGTCAGTCATTGCACAGTTGTTTGGGATACCCACATCCCATTTCAGAGAGCCTGGTTCAAGCCCCAGCTCCTCCACTTCTAATGCAGCTTCTGTGCAAGACAACAGATGATGGTTCAAATACTTCCATCTCTGTTACATATGCAGGAGACATGGTTTGAGTTCTGGGCTCCTGGCTTCAGCCTGGTCCAATGCTGGCTATTGTGGGTGTTTGAAGAGTGAACCTACAAGTAGAAGATTTCTCTCTCTCTCTCTCTCTCTCTCTTTCTCCCACACACACACTTTCAAATAAAGTGAAAATAAATGAATAAACAAATATTTTTTAAAACACAATGAGATACCACCTCATACTCCTTAGAATGTCTACTATGAAAAAAACAAAAGCAAAACAGAAAATAGCAAGGACTGAGAGGGCTAAGAAAATGTTTGAACTCTTGTGCACTTTTGGTGGGAATGTAAAATGGTGTAGCCACTATGGAAAACAGAAAAAAGAAAATTAAATCTAGAATAACCATGTGATCCAACCATTCCACTTATGGTTATATACATAAGATAATCAAACAGAGGTACTTGAAGAAATATTTGTGGGGCTGGTGCTGTGGTGTAGTGGGTAAGGCCACCACCTGCAGTGCCAGCATCCCATGTGGGCGCCGGTTCGAGTCCTGGCTGCTCCACTTCCGATTCAGCTCTCTGCTATGTCCTGGGAAGACAGTAGAAGATGGCCCAAGTCCTTAGACCCCTGCACCCATATGGGAGACCCAGAAGAAACTCCTGGCTCCTGGCTTTGGGTTGGCACAGCTCTGGCCATTGCAGCCAGCTGGGGAGTGAACCAGCTGATGGAAGACCTCTCTCTCTCTCTCTCTCTCTGCCTCTCCTTCTCTCTCGTGTAACTCTTTCAAATAAAATAAATAAATAAATCTTTTTAAAAAAGAAAAATTTGTATACCCATATTCATAGCAGTTTTATTGACAATAGCAAAAATAATAGAAACAGCCCAAATGTCCATTAATGGATGAATGGGTAAATAGCATTTGCTATGTACATACAATAGAATACTATTTAGCCTTAAAAAGGAGGCATTCTGACCCATGCCACAGTATGAGTTAAACTTGTGCACATGCTGGCCAAAACAAATCAGTTAAAAAGGACAAACATGTAAGTTCCCACCTACATGACGTAGCTCATATTCAAACCCACAGATAAAGGAAAATGGTGGTTGTCAGGGATTGGTGGAAGGATAATATAGAGTTGTAGTTTAATAGGTACAGGATTTCAGTTTTGCAAGATAAAAAAAGTTTAGAGGTGAATGGTGGCAACAGTTGTATGTACATCAGTGTGAAGGTAGTTACTATCATTGAAGTGCATACTTATAAGTGGTTGAGATGGTAACTGTTCTATTATGCATACATCACCACAATTTAAAATATTATTTAAGTAGAGGAAAATAGCTGCACATCTTAGAGTTGAGCACCAACTCAAACAGGGAACTTATTTTTCTGTATTTGTATCCTATAAACCAGAGAGCCACATAAATGGTTCGTTCAGAGCACATCCCTCTTCAAGCTCCATGTCTTGAGAGTTGGACTTGAATTTGCTGTTTGGGTTGGGTTCCACTGCTGCCAATAGTTGCCTTTACATGTGCAGAATTTGTGACCCCCTTATCCCCATATTAGATTGATTCTAGCCTCTTTCCTTCTTGCTTTATCAAACCCTATCAGGCAAGCTTGTAGGAAGAAGCAGACAGATTATTTTAACCTAAGAGTAGTTCTGCACTTGTCTCTCTTGAGTGGTTTGGATTTTTCCTCTCTGAAAAATATTGATCAGTACTTTGTGCTCACTCAGCCTAAACAGAAAGCTAAGGGTGAGGATTCCAGCTATGTTGGCATTACATGTTGTATTAGCATTATGTTAATGAACTGAAAGCCACACATTGATTTTCCTTGAGAAGTTCCAAGGATTAAATATCAATGAATGAACCCAGCTAAGCCTAATTTACTAATGGATTTTTAACTTACATGGAGAAAAAAGCTTCTAGGGAAAAGCAATTTTCTATTTCCTAAAGAAATGAAGAAATGACCTTTTCCAACTGATTTAGAAATTTTCCATAGTCCAAGAAAGAAAAAAAAAGTTTACGCATAAGCCTTGTATTTTTTAAAATTACTATACAAACAGCCTAATGGAAAGACTCAATCTCAAATGACCCTAAGTTCATTAATATGGAAAACTGGGAATTGTGGATCAAGATGAACATAATTCAGTGAAATAGGGCATTATATACTATTCTGTCAAGCCTCTGAAAACTATCACACACAGTACTTTATACTCTGTGTCTCTGTGTGGGTGCAAGCTGTTGAAATCTTTACTCAGTATAGAGATGATCTGTGTGTGTGTGTATATATATATAGATAGATAGATAATTAAAAATGAATCTTAATGAAGAATGGGATGGGAGAGGGAGTAGGAGATGGGATGGTTTGCAGGTGGGAGGGTGGTTATGGAGGGAAGAACCACTATAGTTCAAAAGTTGTACTTTTGAAATTTATATTTATTAAATAAAAGTGTTCTATTAATAAAAGTTTTCTATTAAAAAAGGGAAATAAATGTTACAGATAAGGAAAAAAAACTGTTTATGAATTTAGGAAAGTGAAAATAATTTTCCTTCCAACTAGTCAATATGGCACCATGCTAGGCACTGAAGCCCAAAAGTAAGTCACATTCTTTTCTGGGGCTCACAGGCTACTAAAAATAGTCACTGGGGAGGCAGGTGTTTGACATAACTGTTAAGGTACTGCTTGGGGTGCCCACATTCCATACTGGACTGAGTTCAAGTCCTGGTTCCATTTTCAATTTCAGGTTCCTGCTAATGTGCACCGTGGGGAGGCAACAGTAGTTCCCTGCCACCCATGAAGGAGATCCAGGTTGGGTTTCCTGATTTGGTCTGGTCCAGCTCTGGCTACTGCAAACATTTGCGAGGTGAAACAGTTCTACCATCCCACTCAAGCCCACTATCACCTTTGAACTGGTCTGTGAACAAATTATAAACTACTGTTTTAAAACCAGGACATTTATCTATTATAGCCACAGACATATTTCTTCCAAAGGTAGAAAAGCTTGAGTTACAGGATAATTTGTTCTCATGGTCCCCTTCAAAGAACTCAGTTAAAAGGTCCTGGCAATGAGATCATGGAATCATATGGGGTTTTTTCTTTATCAATTTGCAGAAATAAGATAAGTTAGCTACCAATGTTCAAAACCACTGTCTCTTTCCTCTTTGATTTCCCCTCCATTGTACTTCACCACGTACCCAATGACATCAGAGTAGTGGGGGGCATTGTTGGAACCTGGTTAAGGGAAGTTTACCTTAGATTTAATGACTGGAAATCACTTGCAGAAACAGGGAAGTAATTCCTGTTGTGCCAGTACAGACACGGCTTCCAGGGATTCTCCTAACATCCCCTCTGCCTATGCACCCAGCATCTGAGAGTGAAGGAACAGGAACAGAGGTCTCAACAGGTCCGGACGCCAGCAGAGTAGGTTATAGAGAACAGAGAGGTACCATATCAGAAGCTTCCCTGTGGGAATTTCTTCAAATCAGTAGACGCATAAACATGAAAGCAGTTAGTTTTGTTCTCAATGACAGATAGTCAAAACAGGGATTGTCTCTTGTTAGTTATCACGACTATAAATGTGCCATACAGTCCCCCCTTATTGTAGGAATCGCAGAAAATTCTTCAGAATTCTTGTGTTTGTTGAGCACAGCCGTAGGAAAACCACAAACACATGGTTTGTATTGTTTTCTCTCTTTTAATCATCCTAACAGTCAATCATCGAGAATGAATTCTGATGAACTATCCTAGGAGAAAGATCAGGTTCTGTTTTTATCCTCTCTGCAGAAAGTGATATTACAAAATCATTGTCACAGGAACAGATGAGCAAAAGGGATGCTGCCAAAGAAAATGTGAACAAAGATATGAAAGAGGGTTGTCAGATAATTAATAAAAATATATTGATATGTTTCTGGGCTTTGTAATATTTGTCAGCTCTTCAAATTGTAATTTATTGGATTTATTTTATCACTGTAAAGAAAGACTCTCTTCCATACCAAATTTTCTATTATGAATTGCATATTCTTTTCTTAAAGAGAGCCCCTAGGTCTTATAACATTAGGTTCCACTAAATGTAATTCCAGCTCAACACTGCAGCCAGCATTATCCTGCTAAGATAGCTTCTGCACTACCTAGATTTACAGATCTCCTACAGCAACTGCTCTCACCCTCAGCACCTAGGGCATGGCCAGGGATAGGCCACTTTCCCTTGACCTACTCCCCACACCAGCTCTCTTCAATCAAGGCACCTGGCACAGCTTCTCTGGAAGACAATTTGGAGGCACTTTCCCATCTGTGCTCACAATGATTCCTCCCCTCTTCCCAACCGCGTTCCTAGACTCAGCATGAGTTCATCCCCATCAGGTGCAGTGCCAGTTGTTGCTCTTGGGGGCCAATTGTCAGATTCAATAAAACCAGTCGTTGTGCCTCCCCTGAGCATGTCAGGCAAGCCTCTTCTTGGCTAGGGTGTCAGCTAAACTGCAGACATGCCCAAACACATCTGATGCCACAGCAGCTACCTGGCTTGGCCTTGGATTTAAGTCTTTCAGACCAAAATAGTTCAGTTAGCTGCCAAAACATCATTCAATCCAGTGGCCACATAAACAGGATTCCTCCCCAAGTTACAGATAAGGGCATTGGACCTTGGAAAGCATAAGTGGTTTTTCTAGGGCCACATAACTGACAAGTCACAGACTAAGTGTTGACACCCACATCTTCTACCCTAAGAGTCTGTGCTCTTTCCACTAAGCTCCTGTGTGTGCCCTCAGTCCATTGAAGTAACAAGCATTGACTATAAGCGTTTGGTAAGCGGAAGATGCTATAACATCAGCACAGCTACAGCTAGTTTTCAGGAGATTCAAAGTGGTACTTTTATTTAACAGGGAAAAAAGGAGTTGGCCCCTTCTACCAATAAAAGGACAAAATGGGCTATTTTTTATTAGACAGGCAGAGTTAGTGAGAGAGAGAGAGACAGAGAGAAAGGTCTTCCTTCCATTGGTTCACCCCCCAAATGGCCGTGGCGGCCAGCATGCTGCGCTGATCCGAAGCCAGGAGCCAGGTACTTTTCCTGGTCTCCCATGCGGATGCAAGTGCCCAAGCACCTGGGCCAACCTCCACTGCCCTCCCGGGCCACAGCAGAGAGCTGGACAGGAAGAGGAGCAACCGAGACTAGCACCTGGTAAAAATGGGCTATTTCTTCCTTGACCCAGTTAATTGGCAATTGAGAGGCAATTGAGTAGACAGCACTGTCATGGTTTTCTACTTTAAATAATCATCAGTACCATAAACTTAACAGCAAAATACTTTTTTTCTTACTATTGACAGCCTTGGTGCACAAACATAACCAAAATTCAATCAAAGTTGTGGTTCACCTACATTACAAATTAAGAAGTGATGCCTAAAGCTATTGCTATTGCACAAAGCGTAATTGGAGGAAGGATGGGAGAAAGGGCAGAGGATACAATCTTAAAGAGACTGCTATGAGGCCAGCGCTGTGGCTCACTTGGTTAATCCTCCACCTGTGGCACTGGCATCCCATATGGGTGCCGGGTTCTAGTCCCAGTTGCTCCTCTTCCAGTCCAGCTCTCTGCTGTGGCCCAGGAGGGCAGTGGAGCATGGCCCAGGTGCTTGGGCCCTGCACCCGTATGGGAGACCAGGAGGAAGCACCTGGCTCTTGGCTTCGGATTGGCACAGCGCCGGCCATGGCGGCCATTTGGAGAGTGAACCAACGGAAGGAAGACCTTTCTCTCTGTCTCTCTTTCTCAATATCTATAACTCTATCTGTCAAATACATTAAAAAAAAAAAAGCGAGAGACTGCTATGGTTTGAATGTGCCCCCTAGAATTCAGGTAGTGGAAACTTGAGTCCTTGTGCTGCAGAGTTGGAAGGTGGGACCTTTTGGAAGAAATTTAGGTCAAGAGGGCTATGCCTCCACGAATGGATTAATGTCATGATGAAAGGGGTTTGCTCTCTTCTGCTACTTGTCAAGTGAGGATACAGCATTCACCATCCCTTTTTATCCTTCCACCATCCACCATCTGAGGGTCTGAGAAAAAGGTTCTCAAAGACATCCAACAGAGCTGTGAGAATAAATCTCTTGTTCTTTCTAAGTCATCCAATCTCAAGTACTCTCTGATAGCAGCACAGAGTAAGACAGACTGGGCAGTTTGACCCTATGAGGAGCATCAGTCACTGCAGACGACAGGACTCAGAGTGGGAACATTTCTCCATGACTCTGGTTGAGGATGGATGATGAGACCACTCCCACCCTGCTCCTGCCAGCGCCACCTCAATGCAAAGATGCTGTGGAAAGACCTGTATGTTTTTATGAGCAAATGCCAGGATGCTAGGTGCTAGGACACCATGGGAGACTGGGAGAGGGGTATGATGGAACCAGGCAGGAGGAAGAAAATAGAAGAAAGGTTCAGGTAGAGGCAGCAAGCAGGAGCCTAAGTGGAAGAGGGTTGCTCAGAGAGAAATACCTTCAGTTAAGAAAAAGGAATGGAATCTTTAAGACAGAGCATCTACAGTTCATTTTAAAGATTTGTCACACAGAGCACTGTATTGTTATCACCTTCTCATTCCCACCTCTCTCCTAAAGCTGTAGTAAAATTAACAGCCTTTGTGAAGACACTTTTGGGAGAAGGAACCAGAGTTGGGAACTCATGGGAAAAACTGTCTGAAATCAGAGTAATCTCAGGGGTTAAATGATGAAAACACAGAATTCAATTTTGTTTCAAACCTATCTCCCACTTCCCTTTTCACAGCATATCTATGTCTATTTGTAGAAATTTCATTTTTAAAACTTTTGACAAATATTAGCAAATTCCTTTTTTGAAACTTTCTGCCAGCTGAGGTCCTTGCCATCCATGTATGAATATTGTCATGTTTAAATCGATAATGTGATTGCTGAAAAATTACTGCTTACTTTTTAAAAAAGATTTATTTATTTATTTGAAAGACAGTTACAGAGAGAGAGAGAGAGAGAGAGAGAGGTCTTCAATCCACTGGTTTACTCCCCGATTGGCTGCAGCAGCCGGAGCTGCACAGATCTGAAGCCAGGAGCCAGGAGCCAGGAGCTTCTTCTGGGTCTCCCCCACAGGTGCAGGGGCTCAAGGACTTGGGCCATCTTCTACTGCTTTCCTAGGCTACAGCAGAGAGCTGGAATGGAAGTGGAGCAGCAGGGACACGAACAGGCACCCATGTGGGATGCCAGCACTGTAGGTGGCGGCTTTACCCGCTACACCACAGTGCCAGCCCCACTGCTTACATTTTATTTTTATTTTTATTTTTGACAGGCAGAGTGCACAGTGAGAAAGAGAGAGACAGAGAGAAAGGTCTTCCTTTTGCCATTGGTTCACCCTCCAATGGCCGCCACAGCCGGTGCATCGCGCTGATCCGAAGCCAGGAGCCAGGTGCTTCTCCTGGTCTCCCATGCGGGTGCAGGGCCCAAGCACTTGGGCCATCCTCCACTGCACTCCTGGGCCATAGCAGAGAGCTGGCCTGGAAGAGGGGCAACTGGGACAGAATCCGGCGCCCCGACCAGGACTAGAACCCCGTGTGCCAGCGCCGCAAGGCAGAGGATTAGCCTATTGAGCCACGGCGCCGGCCCCCACTGCTTACATTTTAAGAGTATGTTGCTGGCGCCACAGCTCACAGTGTCTATTTTGCATATTTGAATATACTTTTTAGATATTCAGAGTGTTCCATTTTGTCCATAATGTTTGCAGCAAGCGATTTTTTCCCACATTGCCAATTCTTTCTTCCTTATTCACTAAGGAGTTTCTCCAAATTACCAGCAGTTTGGTGCTTCAGTGGTGTGTGGCAAATTCTTCCTCAGCCTCAGTGACACCATTATGGGTCCTGGCTCTCATTATCTTAATGTCAAATCACCACAAGAAACTTGTGCCATCTTCTCCCTCTGAGCCTGCCTGACAGCACCAGATTCCCTGTCCTAAATCCTGTTTTGAATATTTTCCATGAACTAGAAACCATTTGCTTGCAGACAGCCCAAATGAATTGGTGTTGAGGAATTTGCCTTTGCTTCCATAGAGAACAGATATATTTTCTATGCTTGTCCAGATTAGGAGATAATAACCACTTCACCTCCTCTGGATACCTCTGTTAAGGACTCAAGCTCAAGATATTCTCATCCCAAGGTTACCTTAAGCAAATTTTCCCGAAATTAGGTCTCAAGTTTCAAACCCACTTACTAGTTGGCCCACAGTAGCCATCAGTCCCCATCAACTCACACGAAAACCTTGTTTCCTCATGAATTTCCTCTCCAACAGCAGGGAGGCTGTTTTGCTCTGATCTCCTTTTCTCTCAAGCCTGTGTTTTTAGTCCCACATCTCCTGAACAGCAGCTCAGAGGCTCCTGTGGGCTCCTGTCTGCTCACCGTGTCTCCTCACTGATCTTGAGAATGGATTACAGTTTCCTGTTCTGCTAAACATCAGGGACATGCTGTCTCCTTTGGAGGGTCGTCGCTAGGTCATTTTCATGAAAGGAGGAGGGGGTCTCTTGGAAGTGAATGTGACAGCCAGGGAGCTGGTCTCAAAATCAGATGAGAGTCCCAGGGGTCAACCACCAGGGTGCCGGCAAGTGTCTATGGAAGCCAAAGTCTCTTCAAGGACAGAGATGGAGTTGGCAGCAAGGGTCTTTCAGATGAGTGCCCCCTCCTCTGCAGCCAGCGACCTCTCTCTCTCTGCCGACAAAGTCTGAAGGGGTCATCACCCATGCTTTCACCACAGAAAACACAGCCTTTCCCGGTCCCCAGAAGAATGCAGAGCTGAGATGTGAGTCTCCTTCAAGTTCATTGCCCTGTCTTTGCTCTCTCCAGCCCCTCACCATTTGGGGGCAGGGGGAGGGTCTACCTAATGGAAGAGTCCTGAAACCTTCTAAAAATGCTAACTAAAACGGCCCCAGGAAACATTAAAATGCTGACATGACTAGGGATGTGCTAGAGCCATGTGGCATATTTATCAGGCGACTTTCCGAGCACTCTGGGTCTCCTTGAAGATTCAACAAGCACGGGAGCTCTGGATATCACAAATCTTGTGTTATGACACGATTGTGTCAAGTTTTTGTTGTTGTTGTTGTTGTTGTTCCCTTATATGGCCACAAGTTCAAGTCATCCAAATAGGTTCAGATCTGCTTTTATTTCAGAATTTGTTTCTTTAGAAGGGAAAGGTAATACAGCATGACAGGTATTGATTACTTTTTCTTTCTTTTAGCACCTCTTTGCCTAAAAGCTTCCCTCACCTCCTGCTGCCACTCCTTTCTCAAAATATCGCCCAATATCTTACAGCATCACAGAGTTTAGAATTGGCACAGACCATGGGAATCAATGCAATCACCTCATTTTACAGACAGGGAAACAGAAGCTCAACAAGGTGAAATGAGTTGCTTCAGATGCCATTTCCCAAGAGTGGCATGTCCCCTCTCCTGCAAGAATGCCCTAATACCCTTGTCACCCTGCATGTGACCTGCAGGCTCCCAAACTTCCCCTGACCATGCTTTGCCCTGCATTCTCTTAGCACTTGAAGGACCACGTGGCCCAGATGTCACTGGAGCAAAGCGACATGATGCAGTCTTGGCTGCTTCACAAATGTGAACCAAAAACAACTTGTCCTGGTGTAGTCTCCAGAAATGCTTCCACACTGCACTGCCAGGGTCCCAATGCACATCAAACACCAAAACTTAAAGTGACCTAAGGGTGCCGGCGCTGAGACACAGTGAATTAAATCGCTGCCTGAGACTCCAGCATCCCATATGGTTACCGATTCATGGCTGCTCCACTTCTAATCCAGCTCCCTATTATTGTGCCTGAGGAAGTAGTAGTTGATATCCCAAGTACCTGGGCCCCTGCCATCCATGTGGGAGACCCAGATGGAGCTCCTGGCTCCTAGATTTGAATTGACCCAGCCTCAGCCATTGTGGCCATTTGGGGAGTGAATCAGTGAATGAAATTTCTCTTTCTCTGCACCGGCGCCGTGGCACAGTAGGTTAATCCTCCACCTGTGGCGCTGGCATCCCATATGGGCACCGGTTCTGATCCTGGCTGCTCCCCTTCCAATCCAGCTCTCTGCTGTGGCCTGGGAAAGCAGTAAAAGATGGTCCAAGTCCTCGGGCTCCTGAGCCCATATGGGAGGCTGGGAAGAGGCACATGGCTCCTGGCTTCGGATCAGCACAGCTCCAGCTGTTGTGGCCATTTGGAGAGTGAACCAACAAATGGAAGACCTTTCTCTCTGTCTCTCCCTCTTACTGTCTGTAACTCTACCTCACAAATAAATAAATAATAAATTTAAAAACAGAAAAAAAGAAATCTCTTTCTCTCTCTCTCTTTCAAATAAAATAAATAATTTTTTTTTAAAAAGTGATCTTGGGCAAGATAATGCTTCTTCCACACACAGGTCTTATCTCCCTGAAAGACAGGGTGGGACCAAGTCTGTCCACATATAGTGCATAGGATTCCATGACAATTACATATATTTCTTAAAGAATCCAGAACACCTTGCCCTCTTAATCCTCCCTCTCAAAGAAACAGGACAGCCATAAATGTGCTCATACATTTTTATAGACAATGATGGCAAGGCGTAACAGAAACCTCAGGATTCTGGAATAAAACAGACCAGAGTTCCAATTACAGTTTTGTCATTTACTAGTTGGATGACCTTGGATAAATTATCCCAATGAAATGATGACAACCATACCTACTCCATTACAACACTGTGAGAGTTTATGAGAACTTACACATGTGCGTTAAAAACTTCTGTATGCACACAGGCACAAAATATACAAGACACTCAGTACAGTGTCTGATGCTAGTGTTAAGTAGAAGTTTATAAAATAGGAAATACTTCTGCATTCTTCTTCATACATTTCATTGGTTTATTGACTCAGCTGAAGTCCATGTGGAACAAGCAGGAGGTGGTTGCTCTTTGCTTTTCCAATCCTAGTTTTCAGACCCTCTCCTTCAAAAATCCCCTCCACTTTCATCAACAGCAGCTGGCCTCAGATCCTTTAGCTTCCTTTCCCACTCAGAACAGTTTTGTTTTTAAAAATATTTATGTATTTGAAGGCAGAGAGCGAAAGCAAGAGCAAGAGCGCGTGCGAGAGAAAAAGCTACAGATAGACAGAGACCTCCTACCCACTGGCTCCCTCAACGAATGTCCACAATGGCCAGGGCTGGGCCGGTCCAAAGCTGGGAGCCAGGAACTCAATCCAGGTCTCTCAGGTTGGTGACAGGAACCCAACTATTGAAGCCATCATTAGCTACCTCCCAGGATGTGCATTGGCAGGAAGGTGGAAATACAGCCCTACCATGGTGGCAACTGAGTTCATCTCCCTAACCCAGAGCATTTTTCATTCACACATTCATTGATTCAACACATATTTTTTTTCTTTGCTGTGTGCCAGATTTGGGACCGAACTAGTGACGAGAATGGGCAAAGTCTTGATAAAGTTCATAGAACTCCTTACCTACAGTCAGAGAACAAACTCACAAATAAATCAATATAAATAGTGATAAGGAAATAAGATGTTGCTACTTGGGCAGACCGGGCAGACCTTTGACACCAGTTAGGATGCCCATGTTCCATGTCAGTGTGGCTGAGTCTGATTCCCAGCTCCAGCTGGAGTTCCCAAATCTAGTTTTCTGTTAATGCACATCCCAGGAGGCAGTAGTGATGGCTTAAATGCTCAAATTGGGTCACTGCCATCCACATTGGAGACCTACAATGAATTCCTGACTCCCAACATCATAGACATTTGGAGAGTGAATCAGCAGATAGGATCTCTCCATATCTCTCTTTTTCTCCCCACAAATAATAATAAACAAAAAATAATTTTTAAAAGTTACCACTTTAGAGGAAGATGTTAAAGCCTACTCTACTTATGGTTACAGGGGGGTGGTATTTAAACTGAGAGAAAAGAGAAGAAAACAGAGCCAGTCCCATGAAGAGCAGGGTGGTAAGTCAAGGGTGGCAGGGTGGGAGGGAATTCTATGCACAGGTCATAGGTCACAACATGTACAAAAAGCTCAGGGACAAATGTATTTCCCTGCTTGAGAAATCAAAGGAAGAACCGTGTCACTGGGGCACAGTGAGAGAGAAGTTGCAGGATATAGGGAAGGTCAGACTGGGCAAAGGGCTTAGAAGTCATGGAAAGAAAGCTGCAGCTCTAAGTACAGAGCAAGCCAGGGCTGCATTTGGATGGGAGAATGCCTTATCTTACTATTGGACATTGTGGTGGGTTAAAGGGTGCCCCCTGCAACAGCCAGGGCTGGGCCAGGTTGAAGCCAGGAATCCAGAACACAATTGGGTCTCCCACATGAGGAACAGGCACCCAAGTACTTGAGCCATCACTTGTTGCCTCCCAGGGTGCTCATTACAGGAAGCTGGATCAAAAGTGGAAGCAAGACTTGAACCGGGCTCTCCAAAATGGGATGCAGGGGTCCCAAGTACATTGCACTAAACACCTGTCATGGAACTGAGAACTTTTTTAAAAAGTGACCAAGCTGTATCTCTATTTTGCCCAAATCAAGTTAAGAAAAATTTTTTAAAGATTTCTTTATTTATTTGAAAGGCAATTAGAGAGAGAGAGGGAGACAGGGATAGAGAGAGAGAGTATGACAGAGAGACAGAGATCTTCCATCTGTTGGTTCACTCCCCAAATGGCCACAACAGTACAGGCTAAGTTAGGAACTCAGTACAGAAGCCAGGAACTCCATCCATGTTTCTCATGTGAGTTATAGGGACCCAAGTACTTGGGCCATCTTCCACTGCCTTCCTAGGCACATTAGCATGGAGCTGGATTGGAAGAAGAGCAGCCGGGATTCAAACAAGTGCTCTGACATTAGACGCCAGCATTACAGGTGGTTGTTTAACCCATTGCATCAAAATGGCACTTCCAAGTTAAGAACTTTTAATCCATCATCTGCCTGTGCCATATTACTGCACAAGTGTTTTAAGAGAAGAACTCATTTTCTCTTGGAACATTGACAATACTACTCTTCTATATGTGTATGTTTGTGTGGTATGCATGTACATGTGTGTGCACATAGCATGAATGGCTGTGTGTAAGGTATGTACACACATGTGTATGGAGAAGCATGCACATGTGTGTGTGTTCTGGTAGAATTTAAATGGGCCCTAATGGCATTTTCTTTCATATCAGCCTCTAGAGAGAATTGCCCTAACGCTGTTTAACAGGCAGCAGGAGATAATCAGCCCATAATAAAGGAGAAAGAGTACAGGACTGAACCATTTCCAGAAGGAAAACTGAGTCACTGACCATTAGTCCCTCCAGTAAAATAACTTAAAGGAATCTCCAGGCTCTCCCTACTGTTTTATGTTTCTTCTTTCTCCTCCTCTTCAGACAATATTCTGTTTAATGGCTGAATTGAAAAGAATCCAAGCGAATGAGCTCAGACCACCACACAAAGGAGTGTATGGAAGAGGGAGAGGGGTTAGAGGAGGGGGCAGCGCTATAGAAAGAGCAGATTTGGGCTCCAACATTGTTGCCAGAGGCAGAGTAACCCCATATAGCCCGGCCGTCTTCACAAAAATGGTGTTTGCATCCCCCAGGACCCATTTCTATCCAGTCTCCACCTCCGGCCAGGGGCTGAATACCACCATGCACAGAAGTGCATGCCAGGACTCGAGGATTCCCACCCTGGAAACAAACCCAGAGCTGTTGCATCCTGTGGCAAAAGCACAGACAGAAAAAATGCTGCCTGGTCAGCCCATCTCATTCTGTTCAGGCCAAAGGACAGAGCTTTGGCCAGCTCCACATTCACTTTTTGTCCAAAGAATCAATACACCTATTGAGAGGGCATCCAGTAATGGGCTTTTCTCTGGGAAAGCCCAGCAGGCTCTGTTTTGATAGCCGAGCTCTGGCCCAGGGAGGAGGAGCACGTGGGGTCCCCCACCCCTCTCTGCATTCAGTGCTCCAGCTTTGCTTCCTTGTCCTCTGCCACAATAGGGCCCCATTCACTGAGCCTCCACCTGTGCACAGCACCCCGCTTGGGACCAAGAGAAACCACAGAGAGAGGAGAGGAGAGTTCCAAATAGCAACATCCAGAAATTCTGTGTGGATCACCAGGTACCACTTCAGGCATCTTTTCTGGAGGGAGTTTCTGTAGGTAAACTGTTCGTACTCCCTAGTTCTCTACTAGGTATAGTTAGGGACTGGGTAGTGGCTGCTAGTTATTCATCTGCTTTGTTTGTATTCGGGGTGAATTCCCCTTTTTCAATGATTCACACCTCTTCTCAAACCCTCTCCTCTCTAGCATCATCCCCCCCCCCCAGTTTTCAGCATTAAAGGCATCTTTCTTTATATTCATACAAACATACACAAATATTTACTAGCGTATGTAGGCATTTTCTCTTTTGTGTTTTGTTTTACAAAACCGCATCTGTTCCAAATATATTTCTTTGCCTTTTGTTCTCTCACTTAACAATTCATCATGAATAGTTCCCTTAATTAATGAATGTAACTCTAATTCACTCTTTTTGATAGATGCATTATATTCCATGATTACATGGTTAGGCATACCTCAATTTATTTGTTTCCCTATCAATAATCACGGTTGTTACTTTCACTACAAATACTGACACAAGGAACAATGTTGCTTGAAAGTGTTTGTTCATATTACTTAAAGGTTGAGTTTGTGTTTTTATAACATACTTCCTAAGAGAGCATTCCTAAGACAATTGCATATATTTTCAGTGAGATAGATGCTGTCACCTTGCTTTCCAAAAGACTACAGTGGTATGCATTCCTACCAGTAATAAATGAGATTGCCTTTTTTATATTTTCTAGCCAGTACTGGATTTTGGTGCTGTTTCCTAATTTTTGACAGTTAAGTGAAAAATAATTGAAATTATCTTGGCACATCAGCTTGCATTCTCTTGTTGAGTAGGAAGTTTGCTCAACTTTTCACAGGTTTATTGGTCTTTTGGGTTTTCTTTTTGATAAATTTCCTGCTTGTATTCTTTTCTATTTTTCTATTGAGATGTTAATATTTTTACAAGTGAGTAAAAGCTCTCAGAGGAACAGATGTTCGGCGCTATGTTTAAGATGCCATTTGGGATGCCCACATTCCATATCAGAGTGCCTGGGTTTGAGCCCAGACTCCACTCTTGATTCCAGCTTCCTGTTAATTTGTACCCTGGGAGGCAGCAGGTGGTGGTTCAAGTTCATGAGCCCCTGCTTACCCACATGAGAGATACAGATTGAGTTTTGAGTTCTTGATTTCAGCTTAGCCCAGCCCTAGGTGTTGTAGGCATTTGGGGAGTGAACCAAAGGATGGAATGATCTCTCTCTTTCTCTGCCTCTCTCTCTCTCTTTCAACATTGCATATCAATACATTTAAAGGCATACTTATACATATTTAAAAATTGTTGTCTGACTTACACTATCTCTTTTCCCACTTGGATACATCTAATATTATTTTATATTTACTTTAAAATATTTTCATCCGGAGTTGTGGTGCTGCCAGTTAAGCCAACATTTGTGACATCAGCATCCACTGGGCACCAGCTCTAGGCCCAGATGTTTTGCTTCTGATTCCACTCCCTGCTAATGTGTCTGAGAAGGTGCAGATGATGGACCACAAGCTTGGGCCATGACCACCCAGGTAAAAGACCTAGATGGAGTGCCAGGCTCTTGGCTTCAACCTGGCCCTGGCCCAGGCCCAGCCATTGTGACCATTTGGGGAGACAAACAGCAATGGAACATATTCTTTCTCTTTGTCTCTCTTTTCCTTTTTCTCTCTCTCTTTCTCCTCTTCCCTCTGTGCCACTCTCTGCCTCTGTCCTTCAAATAGATAAATAAATGTAAACAATTAAAAATAAAAATGTTATTATTTTATACTTAAATATTCACTTTCTATTTTAAAATGTGGATTTTTCCCTGTTCGATATGAGGAAGGGATCCTATTTCCTTTTCTTCACAATAATTAATAACTTTGTCAGCACAATGTTTGCACTGTTGAATTAAAATACCACCACCTCCAAATACTGAATCAGCCTTGGTCTCTACTTTTATCTGCTGATCTGTTTGTTTTCATGCCAACATTATTGTAACTGATCACACTTTTGGATATACACTAAGTCTAGTCCGAATCCCCTCTGTATGATTTTCTGGGGTACACACAATACACAATTTACATTCTCAAATAATATTTCTTATTCTGCTTCTATTAAGCTCAAAGATGAGATATCAGCATATCAGTATCTTACCTTTTATTTGGAAAGGTAATCACATTTATAAAGTAAGGATATAAAATCTAGGGACCCAGAAATGGAATTCATGATAAAAATGTCTGGGCACAAAGCATCCAGATGACAAAACTTTTGCATCTTACTGAGCCCCAACTACAATCTTCAGTGTTTAAATTTACTGGGAGAAGGGAGAACACACATCTGCAGTAAGACACAAATGCTTGGGGATGTGGTTCAGACCACACATCAAATAGAATGCCACAGGACTCAAGCACATGGAGAAGGCAGAACAGGCATGGACGTCAGCACAGTTCCCTGGTGAGGGCAAGTTCCAGTGAGCCTTGCAAAGGTGGCAGCTGATGAGGAAGTCCTGAGATTGAATTCCAGCACCTACTAGCTCAGATGGTGCCCTCGACAAGACACTCGACGTGGGTTCCATTCCTTCACTAGCAAAGCAAGGCCGTACCACCTGGTAGTTTCCAAATGGACTTGTAATGACTCAGAGAAAAGCTCTAGAATCCCCCAACGGGATGCAATCCCCAGCTTTGCCCCTCCATGAGTTACTTTGGCATTTTTATTCACCCAGTTCCCTCATATTTAAACTTAAGATGAAAATAACTACCTCTCGAGTTAGATAAACAAGTGAAGCTGAAAGAGAGCCCTTGCCAGAGGGGAACCACAAGTCAAATGAGCAAAGAGGTCAATGAGTCAGGAGAGTGTAGCACTGCAGGTGCTACCCCAGAAGCAACAGGGAGCCCAAGAAGGAGCTGTCAGCTTGGGTGGTGGAGTGAAGGGAGCTGCCCAGGGAAAAGGACGACAGAGCTGGCCTTCAACTGATGGAGCTCCTCTGGAGGAAGGACCAGGAGGCAATGGTCAGCAATGCTCGAATCCCCTGCCTGGTGACCTGGATTCACCTGCCCCACTTGGTGCCTATGGCCCAACAGGCATGTGAAGGTGCTGTGTGAGGGACCCACCAGCTGGGCTTCGAGCTGCTCAGGTAAGACCACTCAGGTATGTACCAAGGAGGAATACAATGAACTAATCACACTCATTTTTCTGCTTTTCTAGTCTTCTATCAAAGTTAATGAAATCTCTTGATAACTTCCATGTCCTTATATTTATAGCAACACAACTTATAGCATATCAATGTAATAAAGTTCATTCATCAAACATATACACTTAAAACTGTCACTAAAACAATTCATTAATTTTTTAACACAAATGCCATGCTTATTCATTATTTACTTATTTGTGAAAATTTTAAAATGAAAGAAAACGCTATCTATTCTTTTCATTTTGCCATAATGCTTTTATAAATCTACATATCTACATACCACACAGCTTGTGAAATATATGCATGAATATGTGCTTTTATGGATAGCTGGTATATCATATTTTTATGAAAACTATACAAGAATGTACACTATCTCTACAACTCATGAAAGAGACAATTTTGTCTTTAAAAAAACTGTCTTCAGTACCCAAGACTAAAATATCTCCCCACCTGAAGATCAGAATCATTAAGATGGAGCTGGGATTTGACGCAGAGTAAGAAAATGGAAACATCTGAAATGAATGCAGGCTAATGTCATTAAAACTGAGGCTTTTCAAACAGCAACAAAAACAAGATTTGGAAAACATAAAACATAAGCTATTTGATGGAAGGCTTTGATGCTGAATTTACAGGATGTACATTCTTCCCAGCATGTAAAGTAAACAAGATTAAATATTCCCTGTGCAGCCCTCTGACAGTCACAGGTGGAACAGGTCTGGGAGAAGCCACAGCAGCCCCACCAAGGTCTCCAGGGAGTTTGAAATCAATCACAGATTAAATCAATCCCTGTGTTCCAGCCATCTGCTTCCTGGCTCTAACAAGAGAGACAACGCCATAGCTCCCCAAATTTCCAGCCAGTGGCAGGACAAGCTGGTCCTAAGCATCCTGCATAGACCTGGCCCCGGCTGTTCCATTAGAACCTGAAGTGCCTGGGGGAAGGGGAGGGGATTGTTATACTCGAAACATAGACAAGGAGTCCAGACTCCAGAAGAGAACCGTGCAGGCACTGGAGGAGCCATCACTCACTTCAGGCAGGTACACATAATTGTCACAGTGACATTTTTTCCTGTTAGGAAGAAGTGGTGTGTGTGTGTGTGTGAGAGAGAGAGAGAGACAGACAGAAACAGAGACAGAGACAGAGAGACAGAGAGATATGGTTTAACTTTACTCAAAACCAAATATTTTTCACAAATTCCTGGAATGGAATCATACTCATTTGTGATACTAAAAACCAGGGACCAAAACATTTTATACCTGTTCAGTTGACCCAAAAGGAATACAACACTTAATCTGTATGCAATGTTCATATTTACAACTTTTTTGACAATGTAAATACTTTGAGAATCCTCATATATTTTCGTATTACAGAGCTAATTACTGGTTAAACTGTAGGACAGTAATACTATTTTTTTTTGACAGGCAGAGTGGACAGTGAGAGAGACAGAAAGAAAGGTCTTCCTTTGCCATTGGTTCACCCTCCAATGGCCGCCGCAGCCGGCGCGCTGCGGCCGGCACACTGCGCTGATCCGATGGCGGGAGCCAGGTGCTTATCCTGGTCTCCCGTGGGGTCCAGGGCCCAAGTACTTAGGCCATCCTCCACTGCACTTCCTGGCCACAGCAGAGAGCTGGCCTGGAAGAGGGGCAACTGGAACAGAATCCGGCGCCCCGACCGGGACTAGAACCCAGTGTGCTGGCGCTGCAAGGCAGAGGATTAGCCTAGTGAGCCACGGCGCCGGCCAGTAATACTATTTTTTAAAGCACTGGGAAATACTGACTTCAACCTGGCTATTTGCTGCATATTATCCTCTGGACTAAATGCTTCTTGAAGGTAGGCACTGGGCTGAGTCTGCAAATCTAATCCCAGCATGGTACCCAGTGAACATGGATATCTCAATATTAAGTCATTAATCATGTTATCTCATTTCATATCTACAAACCCTTGGGGCAAGTATTGTTACCTCTGCTTTATAGAAGATGAAACAGTTTCAAGGCAGTTCAGCACCTTACCCAAGGGTACACAGGTCAACAACAATACCTTTGACATAGGACGTTGTGTTCTTGAAATGCCATGCCCAAGGGGAACTAGATGATTGGCCCTTAATGCCATGTAACACCTGCCTTCCTGGGAATAGATGTCACTGGCAGACCTTCAGCTTTGATGATGGGCACTATCCCAGGGACAGTTGTATGAAGACCACACTGTCATCCTTGTAAAACGATGGTGCATCCTTGTATCCTTGCTGCCATCCCAAAAGGCAGCACGGCTCCACTGTGTTTGCCACCGTCGTCCTCTGAGGCTGTGCTAGCATCAAGTTCAAGCCCAGAAGTGGTCACTGCTCAGGATTTTCCCCACCTCCTTCAATCTGCTAAGACCACTTGGGAAGAAATGAGGGAGGCAGTGCAGCAAAGGGTCTTGGGAAAGGACAGTGAGAAGGGAGAACCGGAAAGGGCGTGCTCAAGCCTGGCAGGCAAAGGTAAACGCCTTCAGGAGTGGGGCAAGCGAGGTGGCTCTGGTGATCAGGGGGTGAAGCTGCACCCTGGAGGGAAGAGGAAGTGGATTCCTGTGTTTAGGGAAGAAGGGGCAGGGAAGCAGCAGCCTTCTGCTCTCCAAGGAGGTAACATATTCTTCACTTCCACAGACAGCAAAAATGAAAAAGAAAAAGGGAGAAATAAATCTATTCTGATGCAGGAGGCATTAGGCTTGCCAATAGGAAACCCTCATTCTGTCAGTCCCACGGTGAGTCTCAGCCTGTCTGGGCTTGTCCTTCTCTGTTTCTGTTTGTTTTAATGACAGAGTTTGGAAAATCACCCAAGGGGAAACAAGATGGGGTGACATATGTACACGCACATTAAAATGAATGTGAGCTGGCATTAATTTGGTTGGTGGTGACCCAGTCGGGGTTTTAGTGCCATGCTCTGGCTGATGGGGCAGGCAGGTTTTTCGGGGAAGGACCTCTGAGATAAGGATGTGTCAACACATTCTCGTGCCTGAGCACCGCCCTCAGCACAGGCTTTAGGATACACAGTCACCACCTCACCCTTAACAGGAACTGCTACCCAGCCTCACTCACTCAAAGACCTAGCACCTGCCCTTGTAGCAAAGTGAAGGCTCCACACGCAGCATGTGTGTGCCCGGGATGTGCCCGGGAGGGGGCAAGGTGTTAAGCAAAGAGCTGAGACTGGAATCAGGCAAACAAGAATTCAGATCCCTGCTCTTCCTCATAGCTGTGTGATCCTAAAGCAGGTTATCCCGTGTTTCTCCAAGCCACAGTCTCTCCAACCTTAAAATGTGAAATTATCGCTGTTGTGAGAACTGCTTGAGTGTGGTGTATAGAGGCCACTCAAATTAAACTACCTTCCTTCATTGCTTCCACCTCTGTTAAGTAACCCTTAGGGTCACCACAGTACTGGGACTGTCAAGGGCAGTGTCCTCATGCCCAAGGGATCTTCCTTGATCTCTTGGAAACGGGAATAAAATGCTCGGGCCCTGCTTTGCCAAGCAAAGAGAGTGAAACAAAAAATCAGACTTTCTTATGAATGCAACGGTTTGTGCAGCGTATGTATGATTAGAAGCTTAGTAATTAAAAATGTGTTTCACATGAGAGGTCAGGGACTGACTTGCTACACAAGCACCCTATCCTCCTCAAGAGGGAGATGACTTCACACAGAGCCTAAGCTGCCCACTGGGGATGTCTGAGGGGTTTGGCAGGAGATGAATCTAGAAAGTTCTTTCAACTTAACTCAGGCATACTTGGGAGCTCACCCACATCCAGCCTCAGAGCCAGCAGAGCACACATGCACGTATGTACCACCTACAAAGGCAGGGGCACTAGTCAGAGGGAGGCACTCCCATTAGCTCTTTCAGAGGTAGATCTCAGCAGTGGCTGACTGCATTAACATTTCCCCCACTGCAGCCCTGTGAATGATTCCTTTGTATCCATCACTGCTCATCACCACACTGTCCCTGCAGTTTCCTGGTCCCTCGCACCTGCACCCCAAGTTCTCCTGAGGATGATAAGCAACCTATATACTCACTAAGGACCGGTAAGTCTGAATATGCCCTTTATTTAATCAGGCCAGGTTTTCAATTATTTTCTGAGCCCAAGGCCCCCTCCTAAATGTCAACAACTTGCCAGGAGCACCTCCAGCCAGGTAGTTACATTATTCTCTACTGATTAAGACTAAATATGGGGGCTGGCATTGTGTTGTGATGCCAGCATCCCATATAAGCATAGGTTTATATCCAGGCTGCTCCACTTTGGATCCAGCTCCCTGCAAATGGGCCTGGGAAATCAGTGGAAGATGATCCAAGTTTTTGGACCCCTGCCACCCATGCAGGAGACCTGGATGGAGTTCTAAGCTCATAGTTTTTGTATGGCCTACCTCCAGCCATTTGGGGAGTGAACAGTGGATGGAAGATATTCTCTCTTTATCTCTCTCTCTCTCTCTCTCTCTCTCTCTCTCTCTGTTGCTCTGCCTTTCAAAAATAAATTTTTTTAAAAAGACTAAATGGCAAACAGACACAAAATATTTACGTAATCACAAAGCATCTAGGTACATTTTATAAATAGGGCAGTGAGAGGAAGACAAAAGTATCTGTATCCAGTATGCACCATACACATTATGCACACATGAGTTCTCATTCTCTTGAAATCATTTCAAGTCTTCCTCAGGGCTTGCCATTCATGGACTGAGAACTGTTAATGTAAAGTATATACAGTTGTAGAGTCACTGTCTGTTTTGTACAGCTTAAGCAAAACATACACTGTGATATCAACAGAAATGAACTTGGCCAAAATGATGGAGTCTGAATCACCTTAGCGCCGTTTCAAGATACCAAGCCTCTACAACAACAACCCCAATGGGAATGACACTACTGTCTCTCACTCACTGTGTAATGCATGTAGTACAAGCCCTCTTGATTGATGGACATGGCAAGCTTTAAAAAAAAAAAAAAAATTAAATATGGTAAATCAGTAGATTCACAGTGATGTTAACCTGACATGAACTCAGCATCTCAACTTAGTTTCCCTTTGGCTCATATCATCAGTGTTTCTAGGCAGCATAATCTGATTTAGATGTTTATTTTTAATTTGGTTCTGGATAGCACTGTGGGATGAACATATTTCCCAAAAGGAAACAAATAATGCTAATTCCAAGGGACTTCACACTTTGTTGTAAAGCATTCTCTAAAATACAAGAGCTGCTAAGGGAAGCTGAAGATTGGTGTTCCTTTTCCTTACCATGCAGTAAATCCTCACTGTTAGATGGCCTCTGATTCTCTCCCAGACTCACAAATCCCTGCTCTTACCTTGTGGTCTCTCTCCTGCATTTCCCAGTATGTCTTGCCCTGCTCTCTGCTCTCTAACCACATCCCCTCCTGTGTACAATGATCCCTCCTACCTTGGGAACTTTACACACGTTCCACACTTCATCTGGAATTCCTTTCCTTCTGCCATTTCTCCCTGTTAACTCCCACTCATCCTCAAGAACTCCACTCAAAATGATGTGTTCTTTACGAAACTTTCTCTGAGATTCCTAGTGGTCACCCCCCCACCCTCAGCCCCCATTGTAGCTTTTCCCAACACGAGCATTTCTTGTCTTCTCGGCACATGTCACAATTTCTATTTTATACTCTCTTGTGTAGTTGTCTCATTAATACAAATCTCCCTGCCACTAAATTCCATAAGGGCAGAAGCCATGACTAGATTCGCTCAACATTGCAGACTCAATTGATTCCTGAGACACTGCTCTCCAGCGTCCTTTACTGCTGCCCATTACCCTGCCTTCCTCCCCAGCCCCTCCTCTCTACTGCTCACTGTCCTCTGCCTTGGCCTTTAGTGATTCCTCTGCATGGCTCTCAAACTCCACATAGATTTTTCTCTCCCATTCTTCCTACTACATCATGGAAGGTCCATGTTCAACTAGTCCTTCCTTGGCCATTCCCAATTGTCCACCTCATTGTCTAATTTCTTTAACAGCACCTACTGCTATCTGATGTTTTCTTACTTGATCATCATTTGTCTTTGATATCCTCCTCTTGCTGGAATGCGGGGGTCCTTTTGTCTCACGTCTCTGCCCCTCCCATTCCAGCCCTGAGCCTGGCACACAATCTAGGTACACAGTTGATATTTACTGAATGAGGCAAGGACTGAATCAACGTTAAGCCCTGTTTTATTCTTGCCTCTGCTGTTTCTCAGTAATCAGCCCCCACCCATGCCCAGTGCTTCGCCCACACGTCCTTTCCAGGACTTTGCCCTCAAATCTGCCCCAAGCCCTGATCTCCAAGCCCAGCACCGCTCTGCCAGGCCTATGGGGGAATCCACCATTGCCCCACTCCGGGCAGCCCTCCCATCTGCTGCCGAGCCCCCAGGGAGCTAACCCCAGCTGGGACTGACGCATGTTGCCACCCTGGCCCCCCGAGCTCCCCACCCACGCCAGCCCTGATCCTTTCAGACGCCCACCAGCTGCCTGGGCTCCACCTGCCACCTGCCTCCATGCTTCCCACAGCAGCCCCACCCACCTGCCCTGCAGCTCCCATAGCCTGTGGGTGTGGCCAGCAGTGAGGCCTGCTGAATCCCCTTGACCGATCCAAGGGCTCGGAGCCATCTGCCAGGTGTTGCTCCCGCAGCTTCCTTCTTTTCCTGCTCTCTCCCTTAGTTCAGTCGCCATCAGTTCTCCTGGACTAGGGCAACAGCCTCCTTACAGGCGTGGAGTTTTCTCTTATGTACTGTTTCCCAACTGACCACTGCCTTGCTTCCCTCATTAGAAAACTAAGGCATGGAAACATTTAGTGAGCACATATTTGGTGCAATGCACACTTTTAGACACCAAAAAGGGCACAAAGATGGCCCAGCTGTGGCCTCTCGCCCTCTGGCATAGTGATGAACCCACCAGGAGCTGTTTGGCATGCTTAACACCATCAGGGCCAAAAGAAGAGAAGAAAGTGATACAAGCAAACAACACAAAACAGAGAAAACCAGGGCCCAGCAAGGGATCTCGGAGCACATGGGGTAATATGCAGAGGGTCGGTTCCAGAAGCTCCCACAAACACCAAAATCCATGAATGCTCATACCCCTTATGTGAAATGGCATTTGGTACAGCAAATGTCACCACTTGGCATGCCTGCAGCCCATATCAGTGGGCACAGGTCCCATCCCAGATACTCTGCTTCTGGTCCAGCTTCCTGCTAATGTGCACCCTAGGAGGCAGCAGGTGATGGCTCAAATATCTGGGTCCCTTCCATCCATGAGGGAGACCTGGAGTGAGTTCTGGGCTCCTAGCTTTGGCCTGGCCCAGCCCTGGCTGTTGTAGGTATTTGGGGAGTGAACTAGTGGATAGAAAAGCTCACTCTCTCTCTCTCTGTCTCTCTGCCTTCCAAATAAGATGAAATTAATTTTTGAAGTGGCATAGGATTTGCATATAACCTGCACACATCCTTCCATATCACATAAATCATTTTTAGATTACTTATTATAGCTAATACCATGTAAATGCTGTGAAAACAACTGTGACACTATATGGTTTGGGGAGTAATAAGAAAAAAAGGTACATACATATTCAGAACAGATGCAATTTAATAAAATATTTTCCATCTGCAGTAGGGTCAATCTAAGGACGTGGACACCACAGATACAGAAGTTTGACTTATGTTCATGAGCTCCCTTGTGGCACGGACCAGGTCTTCCTGTGATCTCCAATGGACTCAGAGGACCCAGACAAGTTCCTGGTCCAAAGCAGATGTTCGGTGCATACACACAGAATGAATGACTCTGAGACAACCCCTCTTACTTTATTTATGTATTTTTATTTATTTGGAAGGAAGATATCCAGAAAGAGAGACAGAGACAGAGAGAAAACGAAATCTACCATCTGCTGCTTCACTCCCCACATGTCACAACAGCTAGAGCTGGGACAGGCCAAAACCAAGATCTGGAATTCAATCCATATCTCCTATGTGAGGAGGAGGGGCCCAACTACTTGAGCTATCACCTTCTGCCTCCTAGGGTGCACATTACCACGAAGTTGGAGTTGGAAACAGTAAAACAGTACTGGTATTCTAACCAGGCTCTCTGATAAGAGATGCAGGCATCCCAGGCAGCAGAGTAACTACTATGCCAAATGTCTTCCCTCTCCCCTTATTTTCTGCCTTATAGGAGAAAACTGAGGCCCTTAAAATTTTAGTGACTAGCCAAAAAGTCATGAAACTGATGGACATAGGACCTAAGGCCCCTTCTGCCTCACAGCCCATGTCCTTTCACCTGTACTGAAGGGCTGATCTCAGCCTTTCCTTCTCCAAATCGATGAGCCCCATTTATTGTATCTTTCCCTTTGTTGTCACTTTCTATATCCTTTCAAACATATTCCATAATAGAAGATCAGGTTATAAATTTTTGGCATGATAAATTTTCTCATTTTCAAAAACTTGATTATAAAAACAGAGCAAGAGGCTTCCATTTAGAATTCTGCTTTCATATTTACTGATTAAGAATGAGATAAATACAACCACATGTGGTGCCATCTAGCTGGAAAGAACTGTGACACACTTTGCTACATATCCTGTATTATAATATATAATCTGCATATTGTGAGCTTTCAAAACACACCCATAAACATGCCTATGTGTTATTATGGTAGTAAAATACATATAATGAAGTTTTCCATTTTAATTATTGTTTGGCATACAATTTAGTGGCATTAAATATCTGACAGTGTTGTGCAACCAATATCAGCATGCATCTCCAGAACATTTTCATCATCCTAAACAGAAACCAGGTACCCATTTAACAACTCTCCATCCCCGCTCCCTTCAGCCCCTGGCCACCACAATTCTATGCTATCTCCATGAATTTGACTACTTCAGATACCTCAGAAAAGTAGAGTCATGCAGTGGCTGTCCTATTGTGACTCATTTTTTCTTAGCATAGTGTTTTCAAGATTCATCTGTTGTTGCATGGGTCTATACATCCTTTATTTTTTTTTTAGAAGCAGAGTTAGACAGTGAGAGAGAGAGACAGAGAGAAAGGTCTTCCTTTGCCGTTAGTTCACCCCCAAATGGCTGCTATGGCTGGCTCACTGTGCCGCTCCAAAGCCAGGAGCCAGGTGCTTCTCCTGGTCTCCCATGCGGGTACAGGGCCCAAGCACTTGGGCAATCCTCCACTGCCCTCCCAGGCCACAGCAGAGAGCTGGACTGGAAGAGGAGCAACCGGGACTAGTACCTGGTGCCCCGACCGGGACTAGAACCCGGGGTGCCAGCGCCACAGGCAGAGGATTAGCCTAGTGAGCCGCAGCACCAGCCAGACATCCTTCATTTTTATAGCTACATAATATTCCACTGTGTTTATGCCCCTTTGTGTTTATTTATCTGTTGACAGACATTTAGGTTTGAGTGTCTGCTTTTCATTCTTTTCTATGTATACCCAGTGGTGGAACTGCTGGATTCTATGGTAATTTTACATTTAGCTTTCTAAAAAGAACCAAGACACTGCTTTTCTCCACCATTTTAATTCCCACCATTGATACACAAGAGATCCAATCTCTCCAAGCCCTCACTAATGCAAGTCATTTTTCATTGTTGTTGTTTTAATAGTAATCTTCCTAATGGGTGTGAAGAGACATCTCATTGTGGTTTTCATTGTGTGTGTATGTGTGTGCGTGTGTGTCTATGTGTGTAAAACAGAACAGAGCAGCTCTCTTGGGACTAAAAAAGATGTCTATCCTGAGATCCGGAGCCCCATGCTCTCACAAAGCCAGAGAATTGGTCCCCAGAGAAAGGATGTGACTCCAGATCCTGACGCAGCTTCCGTGAGCAAGTTCACAGGAGTTTACAGAAGCATATTAGATTGAGGAGCTGGCATCTTTAAAGGCTCTTCAGAACCTGAAAGAAGGGAAGACAGGAGAGTTCGGATGCACACCGAAGGTCAGCATGGCCAACAGGAGGATCACACAACCACACAGTATTTTTACTAAGGACAGGGACTGGGGTTCTTTTACTGTGTTGCCAAAGCAAATCATGCCCACAGTCAAGGTCCAGCCCAGACTCAAAGACAGAATTAGAAATACCAAGGGAGAAATTATAGAATCCGGGTAAGGTCACCAGGTCAGAACCTCAGAGATTAGAATCTAGGATTTGGAGTGAAATAAAAGCAAAAATAACAGGAAACAAGGTCAAAAATTTGGAAGGCCTCTTTGGGGCTTCTAAAACGAGATCAGTCGCACAGGAAATTGGAGGCAGGAAAGAGCTGAGGAGGCAGTAGGGTTCAAGGTCAGTTACTGAGCCCTGTTAACTGCAGGGAAGCAGGTCACCAGCATGACAGTGAGGTCCCCCAACAGCCCTGGCTGTGCCTAGTGCTGTGTCTTCTTCCATCCAACCTTCCCACGGGCTGAGCCACCCACTCCCAGGGAATGGTAACAGCCTCAAGGTCTTTCCAAGTAACCATTAGTGAAAGTGTAACATTGATGCCCCCACTTCTTCAGTGGGGCAGCAGTGCAGCAGGAAAGTCAGGGCTTCCAACCCCATTTGGATCTGCAGCTACTCCCACACCAATAGGAAGAAACTCTTAAGACTGATTGTCGGGGCCCCTGGGCCCTATGGAGACATTAATAGAGAATTTAGAAATGCTCTGAGGCCGGCGCCGCGGCTCAATAGGCTAGTCCTCTGCCTAGCGGCGCCAGCACACTGGGTTCTAGTCCCGGTCGGGGCGCCAGATTCTGTTCCGGTTGCCCCTCTTCCAGGCCAGCTCTCTGCTGTGGCCAGGGAGTGCAGTGGAGGATGGCCCAAGTACTTGGGCCCTGCACCCCATGGGAGACCAGGAGAAGTACCTGGCTCCTGCCATCGGATCAGCGTGGTGCGCTGGCCACAGCGCGCCAGCCGCGGCGGCCATTGGAGGGTGAACCAATGGCAAAGGAAGACCTTTCTCTCTGTCTCTCTCTCACTGTCCACTCTGCCTGTAAAAAAAAAAAAAAGAAAGAAAAGAAAAGAAAAGAAAAAAAGAAATGCTCTGAGGTAGGTGAGATCTCAAGTGGCCCCCTGCAGCTTCACCTCCAGCTGTTCAGGCCTGTGTCTGTGTCATCCCCTCTGGAGCATGGGTGTACCTGTGAATATGAGGAGGTCCCACCCCCAGGAAAAGGGGAGATTGCACTGGGTCAACCAGACCTAACCAGAAGAGCCCCTTTAAAAAGAGGGAGTGTCAGAGAGACATTGGAAGGACATGGGGCCAGCGCCACGGCTCACTAGGCTAATCCTCCGCCTAGCGGCACCGGCACACCAGGTTCTAGTCCCGGTCGGGGTAACGGATTCTGTCCTGGTTGCCCCTCTTCCAGGCCAGCTCTCTGCTGTGGCCAGGGAGTGCAGTGGAGGATGGCCCAAGTGCTTGGGCCCTGCACCCCATGGGAGACCAGGAAAAGTACCTGGCTCCTGCCATCAGATCAGCACGGTGCGCCGGCCGCGGTGGCCATTGGAGGGTGAACCAATGGCAAAAGGAAGACCTTTCTCTCTGTCTCTCTCTCTCTCACTGTCCACTCTGCCTGTCAAAAAAAAAAAAAAAAAAAGGAAGGACATGGACACCGTGCTGTGAACTTGCAACAGAGCATGTGGCAAGGAGCTGCAGGCAAGCTCTGGAAGCTAAGGGCGCTGTGCAACCTTAGAACTCTGAGCTTCAAGTGGGATCGTGGTCTCAGCTGACACCCTCAAGTCAGCCTGGGGACAGCCAGAGCAGAGGGATCTGGCCCATAGAAACCATGGCTAAAACACAGCAACCAAAAACAAATACATCTAGCCTACCTGACAAAGGGCATAAGCAGGAGAGTTAACCTGAGCCCCACCCTGTTGGATTTGCTCTGTGACGTAGGACAACAGATGAATACACACATCATAGATCCATAGCTCCACACAAGCTCTTGGAGAGCATGCGGTCCTGTCCTCAAGAGGTTTAACTGAAGCCCTCAAGGCCACACTGCCACACTGATGCACAGAGTAGTGAGACATATGCATGCACATAGCTGGAAGTAACTGTGCTATAAAAAAGATCAAGGGGACAAGCATTAGACACAGCAGTTGAGATCTTGCTTTGGGAAGCCAACATCCCAGGTTGGAGTGCCTGAATTTGAGCCCAACTCTGCTCCAAATTCCAGATTCCAACTATTGTGCACCATAGAAGGTAGCAGGTGATAGTTCAAGTACTTGGGTTTCTGCCACTCGTGGGAAAACCAGACGGAGTTCCAGGCTCCTGGCTTTGATGTGGAAAACCCCTATTGTGGGCACCTGGGGAGTGAACTATAAGATGGAAGATTCTCTCTCATTCTCTCTTTCTCTCTCTCTCTCTCTCTTTCTCTCTCTCTCTCTTCCTAACTCCCTCTCTCTCTCTTCCCCTTTCCCTCCCCTGCCCCCTGACTTTGAAATAAATAAAAATTAAAATGGGTCAAGGATCCAGAAGATTAGAAACTACAGTTATCTTGAACATTATCTTGTTGAAGCTCCCCCTGTTTGAGACAAGAGGAAACTGAGGTACAGAGAATTTAGGGAATTTTGCAATTTTGTTTACAATTACTGGAGCCAGGTCAGTGCAGCAGGTGCATCCCACAGCAAATAATGGCAGGAATGCAACTGCCCTTCCATAGAGAAATCAGCATGCACCCAAAACTACTACCTCCAGTTGATCCCCCACATAATAAACAGCAAATTAGATGCATCACAGATACGTGGGATCCCCTGACAGTCAACCAAGTTGTTTCCAGCTCACACGGGACATGGTGGATGTGGCCATTAAATGCAGGTCAGTGTTTTCTCCTTTATAGAAACCTGGGCGACACTGAAGGAGAAAGTAGGGAGAGCCAAGAGGTAGGGAGAGAGGCTGGGTAGCCTTTTATTTAAAAAAGAAAAAAAGAAGAAGAAGCTTAGAAACAAAAGAGAATATCACAGCTTTGTTAGTCAGGGGCCTTTTGTGGAGGTTGATGTGAGTCCCTAGATTTGAGCAGGCAGTGTGAGTGTGTGTGTGTGTGTGTGTGTGTGTGTGTGTGTAACCGAGTAGCCCGTCAGAGCCTCATTTTCCAGGATGCACGCCTCTCCCTAACTGATAACACTCTAAATAACAGGTGAGTGACTCCTGGCTGGAAGGAGATTGCCTGACCTCATTGTTTGCCTTTTTCCCCCCTCTTTGTTCTTCACAAATAAAGGTTTTTTAATAAACTGAAAGGTCCTCCGCTCTTGCCTGATGATAAAATGAAAGGAACCAGTGAGGTATGGTAGGACGTGGCAGCAGAAAAGGAGAAGCTCATCAGAAAATAACAAAGGTGCAAGTTAAAGATAAGGCAGCTGTCAGAGATTAATCCTGCCCGCTTGATTGTTTTCTTTAATACCAAAGCCTGCAATAGCGAGCGATAAGTTTGCTGAGTAATTTGGTTTTTGGTGAGGAAATAAAATTCAGGTAGGCCCCATAATTGATTTCCCTTTCTTTAGTTGTCTAAACATTAAACAACAACAACAACAACAAAAAGCCCTGCCTAGTCTACCCTTTCTTCCTTGCAGCCGCACCCCGGAGCTGTCCTCTTGACCTCACCTCCCCTTTGCTGATCCCAAAAGCCTGCAGCAGGAGGGTGGGTGTGAGGAAGAAAAGCCCCCCTCCCACAACCCCAGGTGCACTTTACTCAAGATCCTTAAATTCATGCTTGCTAGGGATTGAGCTGTGCCCTCCATGACAAGACTTTGGAGTCCTAAGCCCCACTACCCCAGAAAGCGATTTTATTTCCAAATGGGTCTTTGCAGAGGTAATCAAGCCTTAATGAGGGTGACTAGTGTCCTTGTTAAAAGGGGAAATTGAGCCCAGATGCTTGCACACACAGGGAGAACACCCATTCAGTGGAGAGAGAGGTGAGGGTCGAGCTCAGGGTGATGCCTGTCCAACGCGGCCCACACTGCAAAAGCCAGGAGAGAGGAATGGGCAAATTCTCCCTCAGAGCCTCCCAAGGAGGTGACTAAGTTAAACGAGGTCATTTCAATGACTCTAATCCAACCTGACTGCCTGCCTGCAAGAAGAGGAGACTGAGACACAGGACACACACGGAAGGAAGACCATGTGAGGACACAAAGGGCAAGACACCTGTCTACAAGAAGAAACCAATCCTGCTGACACCTTGGTCTCAGACCTGAAGCCTCCCGAACTAAGTTTCTGCTGTTTATGCCCCTCAGCTGCTGCCACTTTGATACAGCAGCCCTCCGGATAATGCTACCACAATTTCTACATGTAATATTTGCACCCAAGGAAGCCTCACCTCTCATTTGAATGTCACATTAACCCAAGTTCTCATTTCCTCCCATACCCTTCTCCAACTGTTTCTTACAGCACTGAGCCCAATACTGAAGAAATCAAGGCAAAGTGAAACCTCAAGGCCTAGTTCTATCCCTTCCTTCTGCATGTGAGGGCCAGGTTGCCTTCCCGATGATGACAGGGCATTCATGGACATAGCAATGCCCTTGCCATAGCCACAGACTCAGCCAGCCATTAAACTGTCACGGTCCCTGGTGTAGTGGAAGCCTAAGCAGTAACCCAGCAACTCACAGTTAATAAAGATAATGGCTTAGAGATGGGAGGCAGCCCCCCAAGTCCCGAATGTCAGACATAATTCTGTAACCCCGACTCCTCATCTCCCAGAGTTTCAAAATCCATTTAGCTCCTTTAGATCAGAGCTCTGTGCTTTGGAGCTGCCATGTACATAGGAACAAACCCACGGGAGACCTTGCTGAGATGCCGACTCCAGTGCCTAAGTCTGGCTTGGGCTGCAGAGGCTGCAGTTCCTGTATGCACTCTGGTGACTGCTGTTGCCCCGGGCGCACCGACTTCTCCAGAGGAACAGGTTGCAGCTTGGAGAAGGGGACCCTGTAGCCATTCTGGGGTAAAGCTTTAAGTGGCTATAAACTCACAGATTCGTATGTCTCTGGATTGTAGAAACCTCCAGTAGGGACCAAAGGAAACAAACAGGAAGAGGTTTTTGGGGTGAAGCTGGAGTTCTGAGACGATCAAGTGCGGTATGCACCGTGCACCAGGCACACGCCATGGCAGGCAGCACCAGAGTCAGCACGGCCTTATTTATTGTGACAAAATGAACAGCCCCCAGGTTGCTCATCCAGCAGCTAATTTCTCATCTTATCTATTATGTGAATGAGATGGGAAAACAGTTTCCTGTTTCTCGCAGATATCACTGACATGAAAGATAGCAAGTGAAGTCCCTGGAAAGCCATGCAGCCTCATCCGTCCTCGGCCTGCTGGCTTCAAGGGGATGATACGGGCAGCAGTTGGGGCAGGGCTCCCAGATGGAGAAATGAGTAAAGAGGGCTTTTCTCAAGAGACCTTCATGTTAATGCACCTTGGCAATGACTAGGCAGCTGATAGGTATTTTCTACTAGAAGATTCCTTGGCAGATATTCCTTGAAATCCAAAGTGATTGGCTAGGGGTTGCTTTGAGGTTTTGTATGGTCCTTCTTCATACTGGCTGTGTGCAGAGTGAAAGATCCCCATCAGGAAGGGAGACCCGGGGCTTCTATTGTGGCCCAATGGGTTAAGCCAACACCTGTAACCCCAGCATCCTGTAATAGAGTGCTGGTTCAAGTCCCATCTGCTCTGCTTCCAATCCCGCTCCTTGCTAATTCATCTGGGCTGACTATTTGGGCCCCTGCAACCCATGAGAGAGACCCAGATGGAGTTCCTGGCTCCCAGTTTTGGACTGGCCCAGCCCCAGCCCCAGCCATCTGGGGAATGAACCAGCTGATGGAAGATGTTGATTTCTCTCTCTCTCTCTCTCTCTCTGCATTGGAGACCCAGCTGGCAGTCAGCACCTTCTCCTACAGCCTGCCCTCCTACTCCTGAAGTGAACCCAGAAGCCCCACAGTCCACCTTCCCAGAGCACCAACAAGCACACGACTTCTCAGATAACCTAAGTTCCTGGTTCAACTCTCTCTCATTAATAACAAGCAAACTGAAGCTCAAAGTGGTATACAGAGTTACTCAAGATCACCCAACAGGGAAAGAGCTCAGCCTATAGGGGCCATGCAATGAACCAGATCTGCTGGGAGGGTTAGCCTTACCTGGGAGGCAGGTATGAGACAGTAGGGGAATATAAAGAAGATGGATTCACAGAAGAATCTCCTGATTCTGGAGGTCAGGGTTTTGACCTTGAAATAACACATCCAAGCACAGACTCTGATGTGGAGGAAGACAGCAGTGGCTAGCTTTGGCTGCTCCGTAACACTGGGGTAGGGGTTGGGGGTGTAACATGCAGATGCCAGGGCCACATTCCAGACAAATGAAATCCAAATCTCTCAAGCTTTGCAGCCCCTGTGAGCTTGTCTAAATGCAGACTGCCAGGCCTTCCTCAAGCCTATGGAATCAGAATCTGGGAGCGTCCTGTGTGTGTTAGAGAAGAGCTACCAAGCCTCACATTGGTCTAACCTGATGCCCAGTCCCAACCCCGGGTAAAATAAGTTGGGGCCCGGTGCTGTGGAGCAGCAGGTTAAAGCCCCAGCCTGCAGTACTAGCATCCCATATGGGTGCCAGTTAGAGTCCTGGTTGCTCCACTTCCAATCCAGCTCTCTGCTATGGCCTGGGAAAGCAGCAGAAGATGGCCCAAGTTGCTTGGGCCCCTGCACCCACGTGGGAGACCCAAAAGAAGCTCCTGACTTCTGGTTTCTGATCAGCTCAGCTCTGGCCATTGCCATCATTTGGGGAGTGAACCAGCAGATGGAAGATCTCTCTACCTCTCTCTGGCTCTACCTCTCTCTCTGTAACTCTATCTTTCAAATAAATAAAATAAGTTGGGATAAAAAAATTAGTTGGGATTTCTGAAGGGCAAGGGATGCCATTGTGGTTTTTAGAGAGGTAAGGACCATGGAGAAGACGGCAGGACACAAAATGTGAGCTTGGGCACCTCAAAAACAACCCATTCTGTATTTGAATTGTGCAAAGTCCCAGGCATATTCAAGAAAAAATGCACGCATGAAGAAATGGAGGCTGCCACAGCTCCTGCCTCTCCCACAGTGGGCTGACCTGGAGCAAATCACAACTGACTTCAGTGATGCGGCACTACTGCCTGGTGATTCTGTGTCCAACTTGCAAAAGGACAAAGGCAGAGAACTGACTTTTTACTCACAGTGTACTGTACCAGATAGGTAAGGAAAGTGTTCTGGCTGGAATGTTTGCTTCCCCTCTAAAATTAATGTTGCAAGTTAACCTCCAATGCAATCATAGTAAGAGGTGGTGCCATTAAGAGATGATTAGGGGGCCAGTGCCGTGGCTCAATAGGCTAATCCTCTGCCTGTGGTGCCGGCACACCAGGTTCTAGTCCCAGTTGGGGCGCCAGATTCTGTCCCGTTGCCCCTCTTCCAGGCCAGCTCTCTGCTGTGGCCTAGGAGTGCAGTGGAGGATGGCCCAAGTGCTTGGGCCCTGCACCCCATGGGAGACCAGGATAAGCACCTGGCTCCTGCCTTCGGATCAGCACCGTGCGCCGGCTGCAGTGCACCGGCCGCGGCAGCTATTGGAGGGTGAACCAACGGCAAAGGAAGACCTTTCGCTCTGTCTCTCTCTCTCACTGTCCACTCTGCCTGTCAAAAAAATAAAAATAAATAAATAAATAAATAAAAGAGATGATTAGGGGCCAGCACTGTGACATAGCAGGTTAAGCTGCAGCTTGTGATGCTGGCATCCCATATTGGAATGTGCTCATTGGAGTTCCAGCTATTCTGCTTCTGCTCCAGCTCCCTGCTAATGCCTCCTTGGGAAGGCAGCAGAAAATGGCCCAAGTACGTGGGCTACTGCCACCCATGTGGGAGACCCAAGTGGAGTTCTAGGCTCCTGACTTCAGCCTGGCCCAGTCCCAGTCAGCCCTTGCAGCCATTTGGCTGCAGATGGAAGATATCTCTCTGTCACTTGGACTTTCAAATAAATACATCTTTAAAAAAGAGATGATTAAGTCCTGAGGGCTCCTCTGTGAATGGGATCAAGTCTCTTATAAATGAGATTTAACACAGTATCCTACACTTGTTGTGCTTCCACTAATAATGCATGTGAAGTACTTAGTGCAAAGCCTAGCACACAGTAGGCACTTCATAAGAATAAATATTGTTTGGATTCAGCCTGAGAGAGAATCATATTCAGAACTGCTTTTAGCTTTCAGCCGTTGTAAGTGCTTATACAGTAGCTATAATGAATGGCAATTCAATTTCAATGCCATGGTCATTCTGAAGACGATTTTAAGTCAGGAGAAGACGTGGAGATGTGAACAATAACCTTCTCTTTGCAGGATGAAAAACTAGTGTCATGGTTTATAAATAGCTCTCCTGACTATGGAAGAATGTTATCTCTATCCCCTCCAGGCAAGCCTAATTTAATCCACCACCGTGATTCCCTTCAAATGAAAAAAAGAAGGACAATGTTAAAGAATATACAAGAAAACACAGGAGGCACGAAAATCAAAACAGTGTTAACCAATCGGGAAAAGGGAGCAAGGGACGAGGTTAAAATTATACATAAGACCCTTCAGATAAATGCCAGAGTGAAAAGCCAGCTAATTGAAGAATGAGAGAGTTTTCTTAACCAGTGCTAGCTGAGTAAAAATATAATTATCTTTGATTCATGAAGATTGCTACAATGTGACTCATTTACCAAAACAGTTACTAGCAGAATTACATTTGTTACTGGGAGAAGACGATGTGACAGGGAGGGATGTAGTAAATGCAAATATGTTTCTGCTTTCGCAGTGGCACCTTGAAGCACAGTTCTGTCCCTCGTGCTGCTCCTCTCAGCAGTGCCCTTTGTGATGATGATCAGGAACACAGAGTCCCTCCTGTAAGATGGGAAAAGCTACTGTAACTGCTTCCAGCTGGGTTCTGGGAGGGTCTCAACTTGGCTGGCCTGGGTGTAACACCAGCTGGATCTCAAATTTCTTCCTTTCTCCAAGGTAGCTGTGCCCTTGAGTGTCATGTAAACCAAGTCGATACATCTTTCTTCAAAGACTGCACACAAACCTGGAAATTACATTCCTTATTATTAGTTTTCCGATCACTCCAAGAAGGGAAAACCAGCATGTTTCCAATCAAACGTTTTCTCTTGAACTTGACTGTTGTAGGCTGGGTGTCTATCCGCATGGAACAGAGCTGCTTAAAGGTTGAAACCATCAACAATCTGTGTACAATCATCAGAAGATGAGTGTTAGGTGGATGCCCTAAAACAAGCAGGGAGACAATGGGCAAAGAGACAAAGGTAGAAGAAGAGACCTTCAAGGTGTTCTGGTCCAACTGCCCCAAGGCAGCGAGGGGTGCTTGTGTGACAGTGATGAGGAAAATCATATTGCTGTAAAAATAGGAAAACAGCACAAGGAGAAGTAAAAAGATGCATTTCTCACACAGTAAAACAGCTCTGCAGAGCCAAGGGGCTAGGCAAAGGCAACAGCACACAGTTTTGCAAGTACCAGGGTAACAAGAATAAATACAGCATACAAGCCTAATGAAGGACATTTCAGGGCAGGTTGAAATTCTAACTGATACAAATGAGGATCATTATCTTCCTTGGTCCCTCCTGTTCAGTGTAGGACAAGAATCGTGCAAATAGAAAGAAATAACCAGGACTGTAAGGGGAGAATTCTAACCTCACACCTGACCCAGGACTCTTACTAAGAAGTCATGAGGGTCTAAAGACCATCCACACAAATGGCAGCTGGCTGTCTTATCCAAAGGTAAGTAATGTTTTAGGAGCTACTCACAGATCTTTCCTACCAATATGTATAAGTACTTCTGTAAGGCCTGGAAAATAGATCATTCCGAATATGAGTCTCTTTCAGACTGAGCCCAAACACAGTATTTTGTTCTTAAAAAGTGTCTACTATATTCCAGGAATTACACTAAGTACTTCATAAGCATTATTCATTTAATCCCATCCACAGGCATAGGAGGCTGGCATTGTCAACACCCCACCAACTTCAGGCATCCTCATATTTCTGAAAGCCATAAGTTAACAGCCCTTCAGCTCATCAATCACCAATTAGTCTGTCAAAGACACTCCTTTGATTTCAGGGAGTTTGTACCTGTGCAGTTTAACCAGCAGTCCAACACTAGTCTCTAGAGCTTTATGGTTAGAGAATGGGGTCCCCAGGAGCCAGCTAGAATCAGCAGATGATGGACAGTGGAGGAAGAAAATCTTTCCTCCATTGACAGGGACTAGAACTTTCTTCATGCCCATGGGTACTTATGACACATTGGAGGATTGAAAGATGGTACTCAAAATTTATGGAATCCCATGTTGATGTGCCACAGACACAACATAGGTTAAATACACCTCCTGAGGTGCTAAGCAGAGTGAGAGGAACTATCTATCAGTAGATCTTTTCAATACAGTATTGTAAGTATAGTGATAGGCCATTCGAAGGATGCAATGAGATCACAGAAGGAGGGAGTCAAGCTGGGTTTTGGGGAGTAAGAGAAATTCCCTAGGGGAGGTAATTAAGGGCCTAAATTTAGGAGGAGGATTAAGAGGTAGGGAAAGTATCACAGTCAACCAGCTCATTTGTGTGAAGCATCAAGGTACACATTTATCTTGAGATAGGGGATACAAAACCAGCCACTATTGGAATGTAGTTTTAACACAATGGTAGCTCAGAAAGGATGGAGAGGAAGAGGGAGATGTGAGCAGGTCACCCAGGGCTTTGCATTCTATGCTTAAGCATTTATTCTGTAATTATGCACAATTCTTAAAGATGGGAACCATTTGATCAGATTTATGTTTTATATAAATTATTCTGCTAGAAATATTAAGAAAGATGATTTGGTGGCAAGACTGAAAGTAGGGACATCAAAAAGAAGCATTAACCCTAAAAGAGAACTCATGACAGATCTATGGTGAGGGGATTGAAAATAGACACAGATGGGAGACACATTTCTGAGGCAGAATTATCATGATTTAGCAATTGATTTGATGTAAGAGGAAATGTTTGAGATCCTAGGATCTGGAAAAATGAACCAGAATGAGATGATACAAAGAGCTAGCTAGAGTCCCAGCTGCTCCACTTCCAATCCAGCTTCCTGCTTAAGTGCCTGGGAAAGCTCTGGAAGACAGCCCAAATCCTTGAGCCCCTGCACCCACATGGGAGACCTGGATGAAGCTCCTGGCTCCTGGCTCCTGGCTTCAGCCTTGTCCAGCCCTGGCTGTTGCAACCATTTGGGGAATGAACCAGTAGATAAAAGATCTCCCCCAGCTTCCCCCATCTCCCCCTCTATCTGCATGCAACTCTTTCCAATGAATAAAAATTAATCTTAAAAAAAAAGACAAAGAGTGGTTTGAAATTATCTAGATTAAGAAGAATCATGGAAATAGATGGAACCCAGAAGTTCATCAGTTTTTAAGGAAAGCCAAAAGTAGAAATAGTCATGACAGAAAGGGAAGACTCACAAAATTCAGTGTCATGAAGACCAAAGAATTTGAGCTTCCAGGAGACAGGTGAAACAAATACACCCAAGAAGACCCATCCACTAATTAATTAATGGAAAAGTCTTTATTGAACTTACAGCCTAAGGGAAGCAGAAACTAGGTCTTAAAGGTTGAATAAATAGAAGTAAAGATGTCAAGAGAAACCGTGTAGCTGAGAGTTGCAGGAAGTTTGGCTCTGACAAGAGGAAAGCACTAGCTGAACAGTGGGTCAGTTGTATTTTCTGTTTCTTTTTGGTTTTGTTCCTTAAGAGCAGCAGAGACTTATTAATGAGGTCATGGACATAGATCAGTAGGAAGAGGAGACAATTTGTGATGCAAGACCCAGAAATTATCTTATGTGTATGGAGAAAGAATCAGTTAAGTCCTACTTTAAAATACAATGTAAAAAGAAGGAAGTTCAAAAAGTTCATATCTGGTGGTACCCAATCCTAATATTTTCCAATCCCAGGGTAAAAGTATAAGTAGATGCTTATATATATCTGTGTCAGAACACTAAAAATTATAAATGAAGTAAAAAATGTGGTATCAAATATATTCAACAGATAGGATAAATACTGCAATAGAATTTTCCTTTCTTGGGGCTGGCGCTGTGGTGCAGCAGGTTAATGCCTTGGTCTGAAGTGCTGGCATTCCATATGGGCGCCAGTTCTAGTCCTGGCTTCTCCACTTCCAATCCAGCTCTCTGCTATGGCCTGCGAAAGCAGTAGAAGATGGCCCAAGTCCTTGGGCTCCTGCACCCAAGTGGAAGACCCAGAGGAAGTTCCTGGATCCTGGCTTCAGATCGGCATGGTTCCGCCATTGAGGCCAATTGGGGAGTGAACCATCAGATGGAAGACCTCTCTCTCTCTGCCTTTCCTCTCTCTGTGTAACTCTGACTTTCAAATAAATAAATCTTTTTTAAAAAGAATTTTCCTTTCTCATCAGATACACCTTCTTTAAAACTTGAGAAGCCAAGTTCTGAGTTAGAATCTGAAATCCACAGAGTCCATGCTAGAATACAGAGATATGAGAGAGCCACCCAAAGCCCATGACTCAAGTCTCTTTTCTTCCTACTACTAGCCCAATTATATACAACAGACTACACAGCTACATGGATGGAAACACACATTTGCATGCCCAGGCTCTGTCCATATCCCTCTGCAAACACCTGTACCTTGGTGATCCTTGGGCATAGGGATGCACACATGTGGGGCTCATCCATCTTTGGGAGAAAGGATTATGGGAAGTGGATTGTGCAGAACTTACAGCAGGCTCATGGCAACCTATGCAAGGAATTCTAAAGTCCTGAGTATAGATACCATAGTCTAGAAAGGGAAATGCTAGCTCTAAATGGAAATGGCACATTAGCGCTACACACCTCTTGCTCCAGATGAATGATTCCATGTAGCAGAGGCCAGAATGGTACTCTCTAATGCACAGAGTTTAAGGTGGCAGTGACTCTTGCCCAAGCCTAAGGGTTGTCTTTTACAGTGATCTCCAGTTTCTTGATGGAAAACAGAAAAGCTAATGTTATTGGCCTAGACTGATGTCGAGTAGGGATCCATGCAAGGAATCAGTGCTATCTTACAGGATTTATTCTTTTGATTCTTAGCAAATACAGTATGCAAGAAATTTGCTGGGAGAATATGCTCCTTCGCCTGTAGTAGAAATACTCTCCTGACAAGCAAATGTGGACTAGAGTTCTTCAGGGACTGCAACTTGTGGGTATTTGCTAGGTAGAATTTTTTTCCTACTCACCGCCCATCTGAAGGGCCTATGCAGTTTCCTTTGTGCCAAAAGCATGAACTGGAAGGAAAAGAAAACATTATAAAACCTTCTTCAAAGCCATAGCACTGCTGAAACCGATTTCCTATCTCAGAAGTCCCCAGCCCTGTAGAAAGCAGGTCACCTTGGGTTGAGATCATCACAAAGGCTCCAGGGCTTTTGTGCAGAGCAGATCTTCTCTCCTGATTCACAGGCAAGTCTGAGTTCAACTGACCTTGATGGCCGACAGACAGGGGCCAACAGAAGGTGAGGTGTCCAGAGAGCATAGGAAAACACTCTTTAAAAACTGACTTTCTAGGAAAATGAAATGCTTCAGAAAGAACAAAGATAGCATGAATTAAATAATGGAACAATGACTAAACAAAAATTATGCAATTTTTAAAATATTTGCAGACATGTAAAATTTTCATAATGTTGATTTCTGGATATTTGAATGTCTCTTACTTTATATTCTACCTGAACATTGACTGAACAATGTTTTTTTTAAATTAATATGGTTCTAAAGACCTTTTCTACCATTAATTTCCTATAATGGCTGTTGAAATCTTATTATTTGCATTTTATTGCTATGAAACTAAAATATGGAGCAGTTAAGTGACTATATACTGAACAAGTAGCAGAACTGGAAATAGTACCAGTATTTTATCCTACCTGCTAACTCATACTTCTTGCTAACCTACAGGTGATTCTATTCACTTGAATCTACTTTTGATTCATGGCTATTAAAGTTCTGAATGCTAGCCTGTTAGGAACCTACAATTAGTCAGTATAACTATGCATTGAATTCTGTTAAGTAATTTCATCGCAAGAATAAAGGGGAGAGGGTAGAATTTGAAACTTCAGAAAAAGACTCCTCTGAAAACAGAGCAACTTACAAAATGTCACCCAAAGAGCCATGTATCCATAAAAGGAAATGATGGATTGGAAAAGAGATGGTTAGGAAAATGCTCAAGAGGGATTCAGGTGAGTTCATGCATAGTATGTGCCCCCTCCTCTTTACCCTCTCTTGTAGCAATTATTATAGGCTACCTGGTACCTGCATTTACAAATAAGCATTTCATTTTCCCTAATAAATTCTAAAGGCAATGATTAGGTCTCATATTTTTGTGCCTTTCCATAGTGCATTAGCAATGTCTTGCTCTTGGTAGCTGCTCAGTACATTGTTACTGAATGAAAAAGAACAAGCATTTTGGATGATATCACTAGGCCTTTGGATAATTCTCCCCCACCCCCAACAATAGGTCAGTCCCTAGGACCCCTGTCAAGGATGGAGCACTGTGTGGGATGAGTTACAGGTCTACATCAACAGCTGTTCTCATGCTATAAAATCACAAGCCAAACGAAGGATTGTGCATTATGGAAAACTTGCTGTTGGGATTAAAGACAAAATGAATACAAATCCCTCTTAGATTCCACTATGACTGCAAGAAGAAAGATACATATATTTCTCAACAGGCCAAAAAGACTCCCTAGATAGGAAACAAATGTCTTAAGAGAAAGATATTTATTTAAAGTGTATGAGAAACTCCTTCACATTGAACTTAAACTCAGAGAAAATCCATTTGTTGTGCAGTAAAAAAGGAAAGTCCCCGATAATTAGGAAGCATCATGTGTACTGGAAGGCATAAAGTAACAGTATTCCAATGTGTGTTGTATCTAAACTAAACTACAAAAGTAGCTTTTTACCATCTCATGCAAATGCTGCCTGGAAAATAGCCTAGTTTACATAATTGCACAGCTGTGGGCAGTCTGCCTTCCAAAATTCAGGATGTTTCTTGATAGCATGTCAGATCCACACAAGGGTTAACTCTGAACACAGCCTCTTTCTTATACAGATGGAGACAGAGTGCCGTCATCAATGTTTAATCAATCAATAGGCATTTATTCCTACGGTATAAAGTTTACATTGCCTTCCATCTGGAGCTAGTACAGAAATAAGGAAAGGAGTCCGTCAAAGCCAAATTACTTCTTGTTAGCTTTGCCCCTGTCATTTCAGTTCAGCTTAGTACATGTTAATCTTTTTATGACTTAAATAAAGCAATAGAAAGTGATTATACTTTAACCCTCTTGTGGATTTCTCAAACACTCTCATCTAAACCCAACAATTTAGACTAAGCTCTGGAATGAGCTGCCAGAGCCCTGTCTCATAACTTGATCAGATAATTGGCTGGTTACTTGTGGGCTCCATTTCTTTAACAATTCTGTTAAACCCCATAGTTCCAGATTTTTCTAATGTCCCCCCCATCCCTTTACAAGAACCCTGTTTCATGTTTCAACTTCTAAACCTTGGAGGCAATGAATATGGACTTCAGGTACAAATAGACTCCATTTAAATTGCAGTTCCATGGAATTTCTTGCACAAGACCCTACACAATAGGTTAACCTCCTGAGACTCAATTTTCTCATCTGTAAAATGGTTACACTAGTGCCTGTCTCATTAGTTGTTGTGAAGATTAAGTGCAATATATAGCATGCCTGGTCCTTGGGGGCCACTTAATTCATGCCCATGTTCTGTCCTCACAAATGGCATCATCTGTTCTCTCTGGACTTAGATCAGTGTTTTGGGAGCTCTGTTGTTATGTTTGCTCCATTTCCTAAACTCTGGCTTGTTAATTCACAAGGTAAAGTATAGTGTAGAAGATACATCGTGTCTTCTGTTCTAGGAAAGATTTGTTTGCAAAAAGGAAAAGCAAAAGTCACCCAGTAAACATGTTTAGTTAATCACCAGGGACAAAGATTATTCCTTTGGTAATTATTTTATATTATTATTATATTGGTTTGAATATTACTTATTCTGGGGTGGGAGAGCAGGGGATGGACAGTAAAAGTCCATAGACTCCCATCAGGATGAATGAGGCAGAGAAGCGCAATTTGCCCATGTGTATGTCCCACAGCACCTGTGTACTTTTCTCCATTTTCTTTCTTTAAAAAAAAAAAGATTTATATATTTATTTGAAAGTCAGATTTACATGGAGACAGGGAAAGAGAGAGAATCTTCCATCTGCTGATTCACTCCCTAGAAGGCCATAATGGAGCCAAGAGCTTCATCTGGGACTCCCAGTGAGTGCGGAAGCCCAAGTACTTGGGTCATCCTCTGCTACTTTCCCAGGCCATTTGCAGGGAACTGGATCAGAAGTGTAGCAGCCGGGACTCAAACCAGTGCCCATCTGGGATGCTGGGGTCGCTAAGCCACAGCGCTGGACTCACTCCTACATTTTCTTAGCACAGAAAGAAATGGACAGGAAGCCTCCTCAGCAGGCTCTCACTGTGCGGTTAGGATTCCTCCACTCAGGGCTACTGAATTAAAGGCTCTCAAAAGGGTTGGCATTTCATGCAGCATTTAAGAGACCTGTGTGAGGCATCTGTGGCCCATATCAGAGTGCATGGATTCAAGTCTCAGCTCCACTTCTGATTCCAGACCCTTGCTATGAAACAGCCTAGGAGGCAATGGTGATAGTTGGATCCCTGCCACTCACATGGGAGACTCCGATTAAGTTCTAGGCTTGGGGCTTGGGCCTAGCCCAGCTCAGGCTAATGCAAACATCTGGGGAGAAAGCCAGCAGACAGAAGCTCACTCACTCTCTTGTACTCTCTCTTCCTCTCTCTCTCTCTTTCAAATTTAATGTTTAAAAAACCATGCTTGGATTTCAAAAATTAATAAATATATAAAGGTCCCCAAAGGAAGAATCTGCAGCCTCCTGTGCGTTCAATGGCAGTCATCAACTATGTGCAGAAACCCTTCAGGGGCCACCGCTGTGGCATAGTGGGTCAAGCCACACCTGCAGTGCAGGCACCCCATAGGAGTATCCCATATGGGCACTATTTGAGTCCTGCTGCTCCACTTATGATCTAGCTCTCTGCTATGGCCTGGAAAAACATTAGAAGAGGACCCAGACACTTGGACCCCTGCACCCACATGGGAGACCCAGAGGAGGCTCTTGGCTCCTGGCTTAGGATTGGCATAGCTCCAGCCATTGCGGCCAAGTGGGGAGTGAACCAGTAGATGGAAGACCTCTCTCTCTCTCTGCTTCAGCCTCTTGGTAACTCTGACTTTCAAATAAATAAATAAATCTTTAAAAAAAAAGGGGGGGGGCCTGTGCTGCAGCTCACTTGGCTAATCCTCCGCCTGCGGCACCGGCACCTGGGGTTCTAGTCCCGGTCGGGGTGCCAGATTCTGTCCTGGTTGCTCCTCTTCCAGTCCAGCTCTCTGCTATGGCCTGGGAGCGTAGTGGAGGATGGCCCAGGAAAAAGGAAGACCTTTCTCTCTGTCTCTCTGTCACTGTCCAACTCTGCCTGTCAAAAAAAAAAAAAAAGAAAAAAAAAAGAAAAGAAAAGAAACCCTCCAGGTTGAAAACAGAGCTGCTGCACTATTTTAAGTCGCTGGGTCAATATTAAGCAGTTTAAGATGGTTCCCATTATAGCAACTTTTCTACTAACATTTTGAATTGATAAGTCATAATTGTAGACCTTTAACATACAGCATGAGTATCCATTATCCAAAATACCTGAGACCAGAAGTATTTCACAGTTCATATCTTGGAATATTTCATATACACAATGAGATTTCTTAGAAATGGGACCCGCATGTAAACACAACATTCATTGATGATACACATGGCTCAAAGATAATTTTGTACAGTGTTTTTAGTGTGTCTGCATTTTGGCTATGACCCATCACACATGGTCAAGCACAGAATTTTCTGCCTGTGCTATCATATTTGCACTCAGAACGATTTTGGGAGCATTTCAGATTTCAGTTTTTGGGATTAGGGTTGCTCATCTCTTATATGTGAGAATACAACACAAAATGATTAAATCAGTCTATTTAACATAGCCATAATCTCACTTATTTATCATGTTTTGTGATTAGATATTTTAAATTTTTTTAAGATTTATTTATTTTTTACTTGAGAGTCAGAGTTACACATAGAGAGGAGAAGCAGAGAGAGGTCTTCCATCTGATGGTTCATTCCCCAGTTGACCGCAACGGCGGAGCTGCACTGATCTGAAGCCAGGAGCCAGGAGCTTCTTCCAGATCTCCCACGTGAGTGCAGGGGCCCAAGGACTTGGACCATCCTCCACTGATATCCCAGGCCATAGAAGAGAGCTGGATCGGAAGTGGAGCAGCCAGGACTAGAACTGGCACCCATATGGGATGCCAGCACCTCAGGCCAGGGCATTAACCTGCTGCGCCACAGCGCCGGCCCCCGAGATATTTTAAATTTACTTTTATTTATTTTTAATTATATAATTCTAGCTAGTTCAGGGATGTGCAGGCAGCCACGAGGATGCAAGCTAAAATCAGTAGATGCTAATGGATAATGAAAAAAGACTAACTCCCACACCAGGCCAACCCATGGAAAATTCTACTGAATTTCACAATCCCAATCATTGTCCACCCACTTATTCAGTGTCTTGCTGTCTGTATTTCCTGCCCTTCTGTCTGCAGGCTGCTAAACCACCAAGCCAACCTTTCACACGTAACAAGCTCAACCTGCTGCTTTCATCTACCCTAGACTTTGCATCAACATAAGAACATTTTTTAATCCTCTGCATTAAGAAATCAGGGAGAAGATTCTGAATATGCAGACGTTTTTATGCATGAAAGTCCCACATGGTTGTCCACCGAGCATGCTCACAGCATTAAATTAAACCTGTGGAGGTACAACCACACTAGTTTTATTTGTGATGGGCCCTCCTGAGAGGTGGAAAGACTGTCAGAACAAAGCCAATGGCATTCACTCATGAACAGAGGGCACAAGAAATATCACATTTCTTATTTTTCTTTAAATGCACCTGAGTGACAAATTCAGCCTCATGCCCCTGGTGAGTAGAAAAGTTCAGATCAGCCATTATTGGAGCACCCCACACGTGGGCCACATAAAGGTCTCTGGGCCGCAGGCAGCACTAAACATCAGAAGGCTCCACTGCCCATGAGACCCTCAGAGACACAGAACACCCCTGAGGGTCCCAGAGTCCTGACCCTCTGGGATCTGGCAGCTCAGCTGCTTCTGCTCTATTTATGGAGGCAGAAAATCCTTCTGAAAAACCCTTGGAAAACTGGAAGTGCCCTGCCTCCAAGGTGCATCAAGCAGGCCTTCCTCCTCACTGTGCTCCTTTCTGGGGGCTGTCACTGGAGGGCACATGCTCTCCACTGCCCATCAAACTCACCAGCCTCCAGCCCTCACCAGGCCCGGGTCAGTGTTCCTCCTGCCCATGCCCTGCAAAGCACCCTGGTCTTCCCTCCTTCTCAGGGACTACCTGAACCTGGCCTTTCAAAGACCAAGAATAGCTTCCACTTTTGAGGAAAGATGAGGCAAACCCAGGATTTCTGTTAGAAACAGGAAGGATGGAAATGACCTGGAGAAGGAAGCAAAACTGAAAACTCAGAAAATTACCCAGTCCCACGGGTCTCATAAACAAGCAGGAGACAAGAGTTGCCCTTGACTTCTTGGGCTGGGAACTGGGAGGACCCACTCTTCCCAGCACAGAAGTTACGGGAGCAGCAGTCAAGGTGCATCTGCTGAGTGTGAGAACCAAGGAGCAGTCATGGGTGTTTCAGGGCAGTGCCCCTGTGTGCCTCCCACTCATCCCTCAAGGATTCTGGGCAGAGGATCACACAGGCTGGAGTAGGAGTGGAAGAAATGGAATATGCAAGATGAAATCAAAGAATCATAAAACCAAAAGCACAGCAGGGAATCTGCAAACCCAGATGATCCCACTTCTTTGCCTAAATTCCACCTGGACATTCAGAGGAGGTTATCCCAGGCATGACCAAAGGATGACCAGACTAGTGCCAGCAGGAGACACGGAGGAGGAAGAGCTACATTCTGCTACCGGGCAGGGTTGGTGCCCACAGGTAGCTTGAAGGCGCCTTGAGTACCAAGAATAACATAAGAGCTCGTGTTTACCCATAGGTATCAAGAGCCACACAGGAGACACACAACAGACACGTGGCAAGGGAAGACCACAAGGTGCCGGGGCAGGTAGACTGGCTACGCAACCCTGCCCAACGTTGCCAGGAACCTGGGGACCCCCCTATTCACAGCCTCCACTGCTGAAAGTTCTGGAGACTTCTGCTGTGACCACGGACATCTGACTGTGTCCTGCTTGGTTGGCATTGCTGACATAATGCTAGCTACATTTTCAAACACAGTGAAAACCTCTTCATAGCTTAAGAAAAGCAGTTCACCTTTGAAATGTCAACCTATCTCAGCCTAGCGCCTATGTGATTGGACTGAGATTGAAACTAAGCAAATGTTTATGGGAGCAGGAAGCAACGATTAACAAATTCATTAATTCAATTATGGCACAGAGTAGTTCCTCAATACATGTTTGTTGTGGCTGCTCCTGATGATAATTAAAATCCTGTTTATTGATGACTGTGAGGTATAATCATTTCATAACTAAGTCCTCGTGCCTTGATGAGAACTATCATTATGTGTAAATATTGACTAAGGCTGAGACTCACACATACCATTGAAATTCGAATTTCTAATCTCCTACCCACAAGGATGAACTAAACTGGAGTCTCAATTGCACATGCTGCTGGCCTGTCAGAGGAGGTGCAGACACAATTCTTAACACAGCTTGTAGTCATTTTCTGTATTTTACAATCTGGACTTAACTGGAAGAAACTTTGCACAAGACTTTCAGTATTTCTCCATCATTCAGTGACATTCAGATTTCTGATGGTGAAGTTCCTCTCTGATTCAGCCTCTAGAGACCCCAGGGGAGCGGGCAGGGCCATAAGGGCTTCTGGAAGGCTCAGCAGGCCCCGATCCACCCAATGCCACCTCCTGGAACTCCCTCAGCAGTAGAGTGGTGGCATTTTCTTTGGGAGACCACTGTGTCCTAAGAGTGACCAAAGTAATTGTCTTTCTAAATGTCAGCCAAACTGGCAAGGATCAAAGTGCCCAGACACATTTGGGTCCTATGGAAAGAACCCATATTACTTTCTAATCATCAACAGTAGTAGAGAGCAAACGGGTACTCAGACCAGACTCCATTCACCACTCCCTCTGCCCACCACAGACCCTCCAAACATACCCCCATATATGACACACACTGCACCTCACCACAGTGCACAACACACACACACACCCACAGTATGCACCACACATGCACACCACACACACCACACATGAAACATCCCCATATACAACACTCACTGCACCACACCACAGCACACACCACACACATACCCACAGTATACACCATACATGCACACCACACACAGCACACATGAAACACCCCCACATACAACACACACTGTACCACATCACAATGCACAACATACACACACAGTATGCACTACACATGCACACCATTCTCAGCACACACAAAACACCCCCACATACAACACACACTGCACCACATCACAATGCACAACATACACACACAGTATGCACGACACATGCACACCATTCTCAGCACACACAAAACACCCCCACATACAACACACACTGCACCACATCGCAATGCACAGCACACACACACACACACACAGTATGTACCACACATGCAAACCATACACAGCACACATGAAACATCCCCACATACAACACACACTCCACCATACCACAGCACACACCACACACACACCCACAGTACACACCATACATGCATACCACACATACTACACATGAAACACTCCCACATACAACACACACTGCACCATGCCACAGTGCATACCTCACACACACTTTTATCCATACCATACACAACACATAACACACGGACTGCAAAAACATACACATGCACACCACTGACACCACACACACTAAGCTATACACACCATACACCATACACACATGAAACACATCCCCATATACTACACACATTCTACCATACCACAGTGCAGACACACACATTGCTATATACACCATACCCAACATGTAAAGGACACACCACATACTCCATATACCACAGTGCACACACACTGCAAAAACATAGACATATGCACACCACTGACACCATAAACACCATACACACATGATAAATACACACCATAATCACTACATACAACACACACATCCAGATACAATACAAACTACAGCATACCCCACATGCACATACACATATACTCTAATAATTTACCAGATAGAAATGACCAATGGGATACCATTTGTAAGTGAATCAGAATAAATCAGGCAGTAAACTTGAAAAAAATCAATAAAACCCTAACTCAAACCCACATGTTGTCACAAGTTGCCCTCTAGCACCAACCACTGCAAGCAAGCCAGATGAGGTGCTGGTGCCCCAGGACCCCCAGGAAGTAGCAGTAACCTTTACTTTGCTCTGCACAGAGCTCTGAGGGGCGCGGCGTGGTCCCAGGTATGAGTGAGATGCACCTGGCAGGGGTCCAACACCTCACTATGCTTTCACCTCTGCAGCTCTGAGGGCCTCGTCTCCTCCTGGCAGCCTCGTCCACTGAGGAGCAGGGCATCATGGGAAGCATGAGGACGACCAGGACAACATTTGGAGGGGAACACAGAACTCAGCTGTTTGCGTTTGGCATGGAGAAAGCAAATAATTTTAAAGATTTTGGTACAGAGAAGGGAGAGAGAAAGCAAACTTTTTTTTTTTTTTTGGACAGGCAGACTTAGACAGTGAGCAGTGAGAGAAAGACAGAGAAAGGTCTTTCTTCCGTTGGTTCACCCCCAAAATGGCCACCACGGCCAGCACACTGTGCTGATCCAAAGCCAGGAGCCAGGCTTCCTCCTGGTCTCCCATGGGGTGCAGGGCCCAAGCACCTGGGCCATCCTCTACTTCACTCCTGGGCCACAGCAGAGAGCTGGACTGGAAGAGGAGCAACCAGGACAGAATCCGGCGCTGAGACCGGGACTAGAACCCTGGGTGCTGGCGCCGCAGGTGGAGGATTAGCCTAGTGAGTCGTGGCACCGGCCAGAAAACAAACTTTCTAAATTCCCTCAGTTTCTCAGGAAACAAGCCTGAGGGGCATGGCCTTCAGAGTTCTTCCATAGTGTAGGTCAGACTCCCATTCTGCTTGCAACAGCCGGGCCTTGTGCTGTTTTCCAAACAGGAGATGTGCACAAGGCAGAGCCTGAGCCTTTACCAGAAGTCTGCCAACAACCTCTCCAGGAAGAGACTGCGGAAAGTGAAGACGAGAAAGGACCAGAGAGCCTGTTCCAACGTCGGAGTTTTCACGGCCGCTCCTCTGCTCCTCACTCTGAGTGAGGGGTGGCCCCGGGGGAGGGGGCAGCCTCAGAGACGGAGATGGCCTGGTGGTTTCCTGATACACCCTCCCCGTGGCACACCTGGGGACTCTGGAGTACCATGTGCCTTTGTGGGCAAATGTGTCCAGACCCCAGAGCTCTCAGATGAGGGAGTTCAAGAAAAGGGGTAAACAGCCCAAACCGGTGGGACAGACAACTCATCAGCCTCCCCCAAAACCACATGGAACCAGTGTCTCCCCATGATCACCAGACTGGGAAGCTGGAAGGCCCAGTCATACTGTCTCAGAAGACGGTGGGACACAGGTGGTCACAGCCACCTGTGGAAGGAGCAGAGCTGGGGCAGAGGTTATCTGAGAACCCAAAGCAGCAGAAGCTAAACTCTGCTCCAGACTGGGTTAATGCAATTTTGCCAACAGGGAGTGACCCTTATTCTCCCTTCTTACCCCCAACACCCAGCAGAGAGAAGCTCAGGCCGAGAACAACCAAGAGGCTGTGTTTCCTTTGGGCAGAGGATTGTGGCAGGAGATTTGTAGCTCAGGTCCAGTAGCTTTAGGAAAAAGGCAGATCAGTGACAGGTGCAGATGGATCTGTGCCGTAGGAGAACTGGATGTTATGAACTACCAGCAGATCCACTCATTCTCTTTTGCATTGTGGGTTTCACTCTATTATAGATATGTGTATAATCTAGATGTTTCTCACTCTCCAAATTCTGCAGTTGATGTGTCTGAGTGGCTAGACTTTCCCCTCCATCCTACAATGTCTAGGTCTTCCAGCACCCACACCTCACCTGGGGCAGCCCAGTTGTACTCTCCTGTTTCGTGTGAGAATGAGGAAGGGCCAAAGAGAAGACAGGAACTGAGGGCGCCCTGAGAGAGTGGAGGAAGAGAGTGAACTTCCTATGAATGAGAAATCTGCCCACAGGGAGCAAGTGAGAGGCAGCTAAGTAGTGACTGCAGAATCAGGATGAAGTCTCCTGTGTCTGGCATCTGGGGCAGGTGGAGGCATGTGTGTGTGTGTGTGTGTGTGTGTGTGTGTGAGAGAGAGAGAGAGAGAGAGAAGGAGAGAGAGAGAACAAACAGTAAGACTGGCTAGTAGGATATCTGCTGGGAATGGAAGGTACTTCATCCTTCAAGCATAGAAGTCATGGTTACAAGGTTATACATACACAGAGAAAAATCACTCCAAATGTATTTTGAAATGTGAATCTTAGTCATCTTTATAATTTGGAGCAATTCCTACAGTTAAATAATAAATCATCCAAACGTTCTTTCCTAACCTTTACTCCAGCTTTCTTCTCAAGCCGGGGAAGAAGTGTGTTCCACAGAGACACTGTGGTCGGGAAGGAGAGTAATGGGTGAAGTAGTAACACTGCTCAAAGTTACTTAAAACTGGACCCCTGTGTGTGTATGCAAGTGTGTGTTTACCACCACTGTGCTCTCCAAAAACTAAACTGCATTGGAAAATGAGGGGCTGTGGGGAAAGGAAGGGGTGCCGATGAAGAGAGCAGCATGTCCAACTCCAGGAACAGGATTCTCCACCTCGCACTGGGGTACCGTGTGCATGCAGGGCTCTGAATGTCTGGAGCTGCTACTCTGCAGCCTATCTTGTCAAGTGCTTGCTTCTGAATTTCTGCAGCAAGAGGCCAAGAAAGAAGGCAAGTGCAGCGAAGAGCTATCATCGCACAGAACTCTCTGCACGTCTCCTGGGATTTTCAGAAAGCAGCTGTGTTCCTGGTGGGCAGTAGGCATCAGGTTGAACTGCTGTAGATGTAAGTGACTCGCAGCAGGACCCCCATCTTCCTCTGGGCGATGGGGGAAAAAGGAGGAGACTAAGTCCAATAATAAGACTAAGTTACCCAATAAATCCATTTCAGCATACACTCATTTCAGCCTGAACATCTTAAGCATTCAAATTTGCTCTCCGAAGAGAACAACACAACGATATTGTTCCCTTGAGTCTGTCAGAATAAGGGAACAGCATGGGTGTGAGGACCATCATTTTGTGCTGTGCCGTTGGAAAGAGAACAAAACATGATGTGCTGAGATAAACCGTCATTTTCCGAAGCAAGCATTTTCTGGAAAATTCTTAAGGAAATGTTGCCACCTACTGGACAGAAGCTTGAAAAGCAGCCACCGCAAGCTTGTGTAGAGTCTCATTTACCGGGTAATAAGGAAGAATTTCACTTTGACTTTTCTGTGATTCCACCTGCACCAATATACCAAAGAAAATCAAGTCACGATAAAAGAACTAATCATAGGCAGAAAGTCCATTTCACCAAGCAAGCAGACTGTTCAAATCAGGAATAATCCATCGCAGTGGGAAAGTGTATCAGATTTTAAAAATCTCATCCACAGACTTCTTAACTCTTACAAAGGCTTCAGAATCTTGGGTAGGGTCTCAGTTTTTCTCTTTGTAGTGTTTTTCACTAATTGTTATTTCTCTCTCAAAAATACATTCAAATTCTTTCTCATCTCTTTCTAACTCTGCCTTTCAAATAAATCTTTTTCAAAAATTAAGAAAAAAAGGTACAAGTTTGCCTAGCTAATCAAACTTGAATTTGACTTTTAAAAATATATTTTAGGATTTTAAGTCATCAGTAATATTTTGAATATTAAAATAGTGAGATATCCTGGGGCGGGCATTTGGTCTATTGGCTGACAGAAGTTAAGACGCCCACCAGAGCACCTGCACTGGATTCCCACCTCCAGCTTCTGATTCCAGCTTCCCTATGATGCACACATTGGGAGGCAGCAGTGATGGCCACCACGTGGGAGAGCTGGATTGAGTTCCCAGCTCCAAGCTCCCAGGGGGGGAGTTTCAGGCATTTGGGGAGTGAACCAGTGGATGGTAGTTCTCTGTCTCTCTCTGTCTCACCCTTCCCTCTGTCTGTCTCTCTGCTTCTCAAATAAATAATTTTTGAAAGGCAAAAGAGACATCTGTACTCACATCCAGGTCATTTGTAAGAGGCTGCTGACCGGGGCCATTTTTACATGATCCCTTTGGATTTCCCAAACACAAGGAATACGGCCGTTGTGATGGACACGCCAGTTTATTTGAACAGCAATAGGTAGCGTCTTCTGCAGAAAAACAAGCAGCCAGGAAGGAGCCCGCACAGTCCACGACAGACGCCTTCACACCCAAAAGCCATGGCCATCTTTGTCCTGCTTAGGCCTGATGTCTCTGTCTCCAGTGTGGAGAAGCCTGCAAGACTGGGAAGCTGATGTCTCTGCCAGAGAAGTCTGGAAAGGAGGATCTGCACTGCTGGCTCCTCTCGGTGCTCCTTACACCTGCAACAAGTTTCTGTCTGCAAGGAGCCCCAAGCCCCTGTCCACCCAGGGTCTCGCAGGAGGGTTGGGGGAGGCCATGCCATTTCTTTGAGAAACTTGATTCATATCTGTGAGGCTGTGGTTGATGGTAGCTTGTGGTCCTGTTCACCTTGAGGATTCCATGGTGAGGGAGAGAGAGACCAAGAGAAAGGTCTTCCTTCCGTTGGTTCACCCCCCAAATGGCCACTACAGCCAGAGCTACGCCAATCCAAAGCCAGGAGCCAGGTACTTCTTCCTGGTCTCCCACATGGGTGCAGGCGCCCAAGCACTTGGGCTGTCTTGTACTGCCTTCCCGGGCCACAGCAGAGAGCTGGACTGGAAAAGGAGCAGCCAGGACTAGAACCCGGTGCCCATATGGGATGCCGGCGCCACAGGCGGATTAACCAAGTGAGCCACAGCACCAGCCCTGAGGTTGCATCTTGTCATACATCCTCTAAACTGCTGATGCTCCCCTCCCTGGGACAGTTGACCAGGAGCCTTGCTGCCCAATCAAAGGTGGTACCTTGACTCCATGCAGGATGCTGCCCGGTGGCCTCCACACACATCCCCCAGCTGGAGTCACCAGCAAGCTCCTTGGCAGCTCTGTGAATAAGTGAGATAGGTGCAAAGGAACTGGGGGTTGGGGCGGTGGAAGGAGGTACGGGGGACAAATTGCTGTCACCAACTGGCAGACAGTTCTTTTCACTATCCACCATACACGTGCAGAGATCACCGCATCAAATGCCACCTGCCAGGCCAGCTATCAGAGATGTGTGTCATGACCAGTCCCTCAGCGGGATGGCAGAGAGGGAGGGGCTCAGCCTCGGGCCACTCCGTATAGGTCTCAAATTAGAATATCACCGCTGACTTGAAACCCACAACCCGAAATGCTGATGGACCTGTAGGCTTTCAGCAGCTGCAGCATCGCACAGAGGGCTGGACTGGCTGCACGGAACGGCACAAAGGGAAGGAAAGGGGGTGGAGGGAACCAGGACGAAACGCGTTCTTCTTAGAAATCTGTTTTTCATTGGGAAGTCCCTGGTGCAGAAATGTCTTTGGTGCTGGTGATAATTTGGGCCTGCAAGGGCTAAATTGATTCACTGCCTTGCAGACACCCAGGGGCTGAATATCCAGGAACAAATGCATTAATCACGGCAGAGCCCGTGTGCCAGTGCACACAAAGACCATGGCTCCTAGCAGCGGCCATCACGGGAACCTTTCTGCAGACCACATGCGCCCAAGTAGCTCTCTGAAGTCTCATTACTGGCTGTGTGCGGAGGGAGGATGGGGGTTTGTGTCTGACTTTCTCTGAAACATGCATTTAGCAACAAAAGTATTTACATGTAGCCTGATGTTTAAAAAAAGAAGATGAGGATGGGATCTTTGGGCCAGAGTCATTATAGATGAAACAAACACATGGACACACACACACACACACACACACACACACACAAACACAAAAGCTTTCAGAGAGAAACAGAAAATAATGTTTTGCAATTACCGTCTACAGCTGCTGCAGTTCCAACATGCGCGCTACACAGGTGCGGCCATTATAACAATGAATAGCGCACATTAAAGGTGCCATCCATAGGGGTAATAATACCAGGGTTGAAAAGGTATTTTCATTTGCAGCCTGATGTTAGGTGGAAAATAAAATAAGGCATTTCACAGCCAGCCTGATGGCTCAGCTGCCACATGGGAGGCCCAAGCGTGAGATGAATCTTGGACCCTCATGTGTGTGTCTGACAGTGGGAGCCCAATCACCATTCATGAAGACACCATCAAATCTTTTTCTGTCCCTAAAAAAAAAAAAAGAAAGAAAGGCTGCTGACCATTGATTGGGGGAAACTGAGGCTCTCCTTCAGTTTATAGAGTTAGTAGCAGTAACCAGTATGACATCTATCTCTGCCTGGCACCAACTTGTGTCTGAATCCTAGAGACAAGGTTGGAGAAAAAATAACTCCGAGAGAAGGTTGTAATGGATGGGGGAACAGAATGACTCCCATGGGGTAGGAACCTGGGAGATGGGAGAAGAGAATTGGGGGCCGCATTATGGCACAACAATCTAATCCTCTGCCTGCAATGCCACCATCCCTTATATAAACATTGGTTCAAGTCCTGGCTGCTCTGCTTCTGATCAGCTCTCTGCTAATTGCCTGGGAAGGCAACAGAAGATGGACCAAGGGGTTGGTCTCCTGCCACCCACATGTGAGACCCTAGTGGGTCTCCTGGCTCAGCCTGGAACATGCCCAGCCATTGAGGCCATCTAAGGAATGAACCAACAGATGGAAGATCTCTCTCCCCCTCTCTGTCTCTGTCTCTCTCTCTCTGTCATTCTCTCCTTGCCTCTCTCCTTCAAACAAATAAATATAATAATTTATTTACCCCCTAGTTAACCTGGTCTCTTGAGTGTTCCATCACCACACTGCACCCCTCAACACAGAAATCTTTCTCCAGGCATTGAGAGGCTTTGGCTCAAGACCAAACAGCCATTGGGTTGGTGCATCTCTCCTTCAAAAGCCTGGCATGAGATGGGCACAGAATTCCATTTTGTTTACTTGCCACAGCTTCTCAGATCACTTAAACTCTCCACTTGCTAAGTGAGGTTCAGAGTTTCTGCTGCACAGGGTTGTTGTGAGGGTCTAACAGCACCAAGGATGCAAAGAGGCTCAACACCAAACCTGAGACGAAGTAGGCACTAAAGAACTGGTAGATTTTATCAGAGTAGCTTCTACTCTTCCATGTCTGTCTGCTTGAGTGGGTCTATGAATAACTTCTGAGTGATTCTAGGCAAGAAAATGAGAACACGCACCAAGAAGGAAGAAAACGTATACAGTCGGCCTTCCATGTGCAGAGGTTCCGTGTCCACACGTCCAGTTAGCTGTTAATCAAAAATGTTTTTTAAAGATGGCCTGGGGCCAGCGCTGTGGCACAGTAGGTTAATCCTCTGCCTGTGGTGCCTGCATCCCATATGGGCGCCGGTTCTAGTCCAATCCAGCTCTCTGCTGTGGCCTGAGAAAGCAGTAGAAGATGGCTCAAGTCCTTGGGCACCTGCACCCATGTGGGAGACCGGAAGAAGCTCCTGGCTCCTGGCTTCAGATCAGCACAGCTCTGGCCATTGCGGCCATTTCAGAGTGAACCAGCAGACAGAAGACCTTTCCCTCTGTCTCTCCCTCACTGTCTGTAACTCTACCTCTCAAATAAATAAATAAAATCTTAAAGATGGCCTGCACTGAGCATGTACAGCCCTTCTCTTATCATTATTCTCTAAGCAGTACAGTATTACAACTATTTGCATAGCATTTGCATTGCATTATGTATTAACAGTAACCTAGAGATGATTTAGTGATACGAGAGGATGCACACAGATTAGATGCAAACATTATGCCATTTTATTTCAAAGGCTTGAGCACCCATGGATTTTGGTATCTGGGGAATCCTGCAACCACCCCCACTTTTGCTGCTGAGGGACAACTATTCATAGCACCCAGAGCATCAGCTTCAGGCCAAACATTTCAAAAAGACGTCGAGGATCTTTCAAGCTCAGCAGACTGTTTTCATATAGTCTCTTATAATAGTGCTGAAAGCAAATAATAATGCATGTTGTGGAGTGAATTTTAAAAGCTGAGGGTCCATCAGACCCAGGTGGTCATTGGCGTGGCTCTGGCGGACTGGGCAGCTTCCTCCGAGCCCAGGTGGAGAGCCGCCCACGGCTTGGAAGTCTGGAAGCCAGCTGCCCTGGCAGATGTGGGGGGGCACACAGCCCTCGCCAGGATGAAAGTCATCTCAGGGAGAAGGGATGGGCCCCAGTTTACCAAGGAAGGCGGGAACACAGCCCCTTTTAGAGGCCTTAAAAGTGAGGAGAGGATTAAAATTAATTTGAAACTTCACAGGAAGCCTGCATAATGAAAACAAAACTTGATTGCAATGCTGGCTGGCAGACTGCGGGTCTGGAAGAGCTCACACAGCTGAGCTGTGGGTAGGTGGAAGCCCACTGGGGAGAGAGCAACAGCAGCCAAGCCACAGGGATGATGGTGATGCTGCTGCTGGTGGTGTTAGTGATGGTGATGGAGACACAGCACAACGTCTTATCAGTCAAGCTCTCGTGAACCACAGAGCTCCGCGGCACTTTCCCAGTGAGGCACTTAGTCATCTCTCCACTCAGCAAAAGTCGCTGCCCCTATAGTACACAGGAGCTCCATCCTCCATCCACTAATCAAGCCCTGTGATCATAAACACAGATGGGCGTGTCGATGCACAACTTTAAGGTCAAATGTTAAAGTGTTTGTCAGGGGAGGAAAGGGGTGTGTGAGAACACTTGTTGGGGGTTTGCTAATACAATCTGGGAGTTCAGGAGAAGCTTTTTTTTAAAAAAAAAAAAGACTTATTTGTTTATTTGAAAGAGTGACACAGAAAGGGGAAGAAAGGGGGAAGAGAGAGAGAGAGGAGATAGAGTCAATTTTCTATCTGTGATTAATTCCCCAAATGATCACACAGCCAGGGAATGGGCCAGGCTGAAGCCAGGAGCCAGGAAACCCACCCAGGTCTCCCACATGGATCCCAGGGGCCCAGATACTTGGGACATTGTCTGCTGCTTTCCCAGGCACATTAGCAGTGAGCTGGATTGGAAGTGGAGCAGCCAGGACTTGAATTGTTGCTCCAATATGGGAAGTCTACATCGCAAGTGGCAGCTTAACTCACTGCACCACAACGCCAGCCCCCAGGAGAGGCTTTTAAGAGGACAGATGCAGCCGGCGCCGCGGCTCAATAGGCTAATCCTCCACCTTGCGGCGCCGGCACACCGGGTTCTAGTCCCGGTCGGGGCGCCGGATTCTGTCCCGGTTGCCCCTCTTCCAGGCCAGCTCTCTGCTATGGCCAGGGAGTGCAGTGGAGGATGGCCCAGGTGCTTGGGCCCTGCACCCCATGGGAGACCAGGAAAAGCACCTGGCTCCTGGCTCCTGCCATCGGATCAGCGCGGTGCGCCGGCTGCAGCGGCGGCCATTGGAGGGTGAACCAACGGCAAAGGAAGACCTTTCTCTCTGTCTCTCTCTCTCACTGTCCACTCTGCCTGTAAAAAAAAAAAAAAAAAAAAAAAAAAAAAAAAAAAAAAAAAAAGGGGACAGATGCATAGAATGGAATGAGAGAGGTAAAGAAGGAGGTGTGGGCAGAAAATGCAGAGGCCTAAGGGTGAGACTAGAGCTATTCTGCAAAGCTCATCACTGGAGGTCAGAATGTGAAAGGGGAAGAAAGGAGAAGCTAGGATGGCAAACATTGGTCCAGCCCTGTATGTTGTGTCATAGATGAAATACACATCACACACACACAGCCTGACCCAGCCCTGGCTGTTACAGACATTTGGGAAGTAAAACTGAAGATGAAAGATCAATCTCTCTCTCCTCTCTCTCTCCACCCTCCACCCCCACTGTGGGGAGCAACTCGGACTAGACTAAGTTACTGGAATTAAGACTTATTCTATGCATCTGCTCTCCCACAATATGGCGCTGGGAGAGGAGTAAACAGCTTCTACACAGCTGCCTCCAGTTCAACCAATAAACTATAGGATCTGCTCCTGATTGGAGGAGAGCAGCGTACTCGGCGTGTGGGTAGCAGAGTTGGGATTGGTGGAAGAGGACTATAAAGGAGGAGAGAGACAACATGCACCAGGAACATCTACAGGGAACATCTGGATAACATCTGAGCAGCCCCTGAGAGAGCCGGCCGGCGGTGTGCCGCTCCCCCTCGGAAGTGGGGAAAGTGGCAGGGGGAGCCGCCCTTCCACGGAGGTGGAAGGATCGGCAGCCAACCTGGGAAGAACCAGCAGCAAACCCGGGAAGGGCCGAGCAGACAAAAGAAGAGCGCAGGGTCTAGTGTCGTTCCTCCACGAAGACAGGGAGCGACACCCACCATCTCGCTATCTTTCAAATAAATAAATCTTTTTTTAAATGGCATAGTATTTGCACATATTCTATGCACATCCCATCATATACTTTAAATCACCTCTGAATTACTTATAATACCTAATACAACATAATTTCTATGTAAATGGTTGCTGTAATCTATTGTTTAGTGTATAATAACAAGAAAAAAGTCTGTTTATGCTCAGTACAGACACAATTTTTAAAAATATTTTCTGTTCACAGTTGGCCAAATCTGTGAATGTGGAACCTACAGATATGGGGGGTCCAATGTCTATATGCAATTGTGTACAAGAGCAAGTTATGGGATGGGCCTTGTGACATTCCATATAACAGTGCCTGGGATGGAGCCTTATCTCCATTTGTGATCCAGCTTTCTGCTAATGTGCATGGAAAGCAGTAGTGATGGTGAAGTATGGGTCACTGCCACCCACATGGAGTTTGACCTGGTACAGCCCCAGCTCTTGCAGGTTTGGGGAGTGAACCAGCAGATAGAAGATCTCTACCCCCCCAACTCTTTATCTGTCATTCTGCCTTCCAAATAAATAAATCTTAAAAAGAACAAGTTATAGAAAAACATTTAATATGAAATCCTTTTTTCTACAGTACAGACTAGTGTATTATGTTTATAATGATGAATTTTTCTTTTTTGTTTTCATCTTTATAGCAAATGAACCATAAAAGTAATCTTTTTTATCTAAAGCTTCATGATAACGTCCATTAAGGCCCATAATAAATAGCATAAAAAGCAGTTCACCAAGGCATTGCAAAATTGCAAGCTGACTCTGCTGGGCATTGCCAGGCTGCAGCATAGACCTGCTCCCTCCCTGGCACCAAGCGTCAGCTGTAGGTGGATGCCTCACGGTAGCTAATGGTCACTGCTGGAGTAGGAAGGAGCCCACCTTCTCAGCATAGAGGGAGATGAACCAACGCAGGCTTTGGGAGCTGACAGGCAGGGCAGACACCCAGCAGACCTGCATTATTCCAAAGAAGAAAGTTAGAAGGAGCCAATTAGGCCAAGGAGAGAAAGGTACCTGCTCAAGAATTCCCAAAGCTTGGAGAAACGTTTTCCTGTGTTCTCGCCTCAGTGAGAAGAACCCATGGGCATGAGAACATGTGCTCACATACATGTCCTAGGGACACCCCTCCAAGGATGGTGGAAGGTGGTCTACAATGCAACCTCTCAGACACCAGCAGAGGCTGTGTTGGCCTGCTGGCCTTCTCTCTACACTGGGCACAACATCCTTTAGTGATCAATCAAATTAACTAGAATGATATGAAGTATTTCTTACAATCTTGACACTTTCTCTCCTAACCAGCATTTCAAATATTTAAGATGTATTATCCAGTATAAAAGCAGGGCTTAAGGCTTTATCAGCCTCTGTTCATTTTTTAAAATTTTATTTATTTGAAAGGTAGAGTGGCAGAGATAGAGGAAGAAACACACAGAAAAAAAGAAAGGTTTTTCATCTGTGGCCTCAATAGCCAGGGCTGGGCCAGGCTGAAGCCTCGAGCCAGGAACTCTATCCAGGTCTCCTACATGGGTAGCAAGGGCCCACGAACTTGGGTCATCTTCTGTAGCTTTCCTGGTGCCTTAGCAGGAAGCTGGATCAGAAATGGAGCAGCTGGGATTTGAAATGATGCTTCAATAAGGGATGCTGGCATCACAAGCAGCAGCTTAACTCACTGTGCCACAGTGCAAACCCAGCCTTTTTCTTTTTCTTCTTCCCTCCTCTTCCTCCTCCTCCCCTTCCTCCTTCTCCTTTCCTTCTTCTTTTTTACTTTTTTTTTGGGGGGGGGGACAGGATGTTCTTAAAGAGTATTAGCCACAGACATTTAAGAAACTCTCCCATTACTACCTCTGCAAGAAGACAACCTGGTTGTTGGGCACCAGAATAAAATACCATCATCAAATCCCCAACCCAGAGAGAGAAACACACACAGCTCCCATGGGCACAATGCAGGAGGGGCTGCCAGGCCATGTGTGTAGCCACAGGGAACATCAGTCTTGATAGGGATCTTGAGTGTGATTATGAATGACAATGTCCACAAACGAGGATGGGCCAGGATGGCAATAGTCATACAAATGTGAAAGAAATCATGGAAATAACCCAGAGGATCTCGTTATCTTTCTAGTTACTGTGCTGTGGATAGAGCCACATGTATCACATTAACTAAACCAGTCCTGACTTCAATTGTGCCCAATCCACTACATGTACCTGCTAAATGCTCTCCCCCTAGAGGAGACCCCAACTTCCAGGTGTGAAGATGACACGTATGCTACCTGAGACAGAGAACTTGTTCATCTCAGACCCTGCTGGGAGGCCTTCTCCAGCACACTGGGAAAGTCCTCTTCCTCTGTAGCCCAAAATGAGCACCTGTCACATTGCCCTTCTTCCATAAAATAGTAGAGACACAGAGAAACACAGTGAAACCACATAAAATCTCATCAATGACAAGCAATCACTACAGTCAACACAGAATATGAATCACCAAGAGAATCCTTGGGAATAATAGCTTATATTGGTTATTGATTTAATAACCCTATAAGTGAAAAATAATTTCTTTTTCTCACTATACATATATTATTACATGCAATCTTTCTCTGAAGTATACATCATCAGTCACACGCTGAACAGTGTCATCCAAAATTAATGACAAAATGAGAGAACTTTATATCTCTTGCTTTAAATGTTTGTAGAGATTTTCCATCTGTTGACTCACTCCCCACATGCCTGAAACAGCTAGGGCTAGGCCAGGCTGCAACCAGGATCCTGGAACTCAAGCCAGGTCTCCCAGGTGGGTGGCAGAGACCCAGTTACTTGAGCCATCACCTGCTGCCTTCTAGGATACACATTAGCAAGAACCTAGAATCAGAAGCTGAGTCAGGACTCAAATCCAGGCCCTCTGATATGGGGTACAAGTGTCCCAAGTAGCACTGAACTACTCTGCCAAATGCCTGCACACTATTTCTCTTTTTTCTAAATGTGAACAGACTTATACATTTGTTACTTTTTTAGAAATGCCTAAAATATTGATAATTTTAGAATGATCTATGAAAAAAACCTTAAAGAAAGAGAGAAATGCTGCTTATCTCATGGACTGGCTAGCATGGAAGTTGACAGCTGTCAACTGACTGTCATGCCTGAGCATCATGCTGGAAGCAGGAGAGGGGTTTTCACAAGATTTCTTGACTTTAAACCCTGGATTCTGCAAAAGCTCAGCAAGTTTGTGGTATAGCACAAAGTCTCATTCTCGCCTACTCTTGAGTCTTTTTTTTATATGACTATATGTCTATTATTTGTAGTGATGTTTAAGATATACCACAAAACCTCTAAGATACTGTTAATCTGACTTTGGAGCTACTAGGAATCCTTTAAAAACTACCATTCACATGTTTTGAAAATAGATTTAACTCAGATGGTAGCAGGAAATCTGAAAGACATGGTTAAAATGAACAAACACTTGGATTCTTGAATTCTGTCTCCAAGGGAGGTGCACAAACTGATCTTGAGGCTGCTAAGGTTCAGGGCAAAGGTACAGGGCAGAGCCTTCAGATAGTGGCTAGTTCCACATGCATTGTGAGACTTCTAGCCTGTGCCCTAACCTTTGCCAATGACCTAGTTAACCAATGTCATTTACTTAAACAGTTTATAAAAATCTTTTCTATACAGCAGCTGTAGCAATGGGCTACACCCACTAGGGAGGTGGCACCTGTTCCTTGGCCATTGGGATGAACTCTTTATGGGAATCTGCACTGGTTTGATTTATGGCCTTGATGTGATAGACTCATGATTTTTTTAATTCAAACATATTAAGACAATTCACTAAAATGTATTCTAAGGTGTGGGGAGCAACTGGGAGCAACTCGGACTAGACTAAGTTACTGGAATTAAGACTTATTCTATGCATCTGCTCTCTCACAATATGGTGCTGGGAGAGGAGCAAACAGCTTCTACCCAGCTGCCTTTCACCAACTTGACAAGCTGCAGGAGCTGCTCCTGATTGGAGGAGAGCAGCGTACTCGGTGGGTGGGTAGCAGAGTTGGGATTGGTGGAAGAGGACTATAAAGGAGGAGAGAGACAACATGCACCAGGAACATCTAAGGGGAACATCTATCTGAAGGAACACCTGTGCAGCCCCCGAGAGAGCCGGCCGGCGGTATGCCGCTCCCCCGCGGAAGCGGGGAAAGTGGCTAGGGGGAACCGCCCTTCCACGGAGGTGGAAGGGTCGGTAGCCAACCCGGGAAGAACCAGCAGCAAACCCGGGGAGGGCCGAGCAGACAAAAGAACAGCGCAGGGTCCTGTGTCGTTCCTCCACAAAGACGGGGAGCGACATAAGGGATATAGAGGTATATATAATCTGATAGTTTTTTAGATTGCCTATATTTTAACAGCCTGAATTTCCCTGATTATGGCAAATAAGATAGTGTGTGAATAAGCATAAACATTTCCATGGCAAAATAAATCTCTGGTATATTGGAAAGAGCAAGAGCTTTGGAGCCAGACATGCATAAATTCAAATTTGTGATCCCCTAGTTATCATCTAACCTCCCCAGACCTCAGTTTTCTCTTCTATAAAATGAAAATCCTTGCTCCCTCTATACCTGTTCAGGTCTTCATGATGAATGGCACTTGATGGCAGGTGAGATCTTGAGAACAAAGACTCTTCTGGTATTCCTAACATAGGCTAGGAAGTAATCAGAGTTCAGAACATCAGCTGATGTGAATTAAACAGGCATTGGGCCATTGGGAGGTTGTGAGTTCATTTCCTCCCACTTAAGTGATGATGACAGATTTTCCTGCCAAGTGGACTCACGACAAACAAGATTCCAGGCTCCCATTGGTAAAATAGAAGAAGAATGGCCCCAGCGAGGCTTCTCAGGATGGTCCAAAAGTGATTCCAAATCAACTATCACACTGTAAAGTGCTAGGTTCATTTGTTTACATAAGCCTTTGCCAGCTGCAAATTTAACCCTCAAAATACATGTGCAAAATAGTGGCTCCATGTACCAAATGCAAGTCCCACCCAACTGCGAGAGGCTTTGCGACCACAGCCAGCTGCAGATAAATTCACAGGGCCTTTTGCCCTGACAAGGCCTGAGAACTTGAGAACTCCAGATTTCAGTTCTAGCATTAGCTCTTCAACTAACCACAGTGGGGCCAGGAGAAGATCACCTACCCTCCTTCTCATTTACCTTTCCCATGAAGGCTAATACTGGGCCAGCAGAGTAAGGATTATCACCCCTGTGTCCAAAGTGGGGGCAGCTGAGCTCAGAAGTGATTTCCCAGTAACAGAACTCCTCCTTGAGCAGGGACCTTGGGGACAGAGTAGCCATATTTTACATTTAATTTTAAATAATACATTCACTTTGTTGAAAAGACACACACACACACACACACACATATAGACACTAGACCAAAGAGCATATAAAACTTGTAAATAAGCACAGAATAGACATTAGAGAAATTCAATTAAAAGCCATGATGAAATATCACAATCCATTGAAATTACTAAAACGTAAGTTACTGATGATACCAAGTGCAGGTGTGAATGCAAAGCAAATGGGACTCTCATACACTTGTGTACAGAATGGAAAGAAATAGTCACATCTGAAGACTGTTCAGCAGTTTCTTGTAAAGATATGCATACATTTGCTGCATGACCCAGAAATCCCACTTCCGGGCATTTATCCTACAGAAATAAAAACATGTTCTTACAAAAACATGCACATAAATATTCCTAACAGCTCTGTTCACAGATGCTAAAATGGGACACAACTCAGATGTCCAGCAGGTGGATGAATACACACCCAGGAACACCCACATCAAGGACTATCAACAGCAAGAAAAAGGAACCAACAACTAAGCCACACAACTTGGATAAGTCTCAACGGCATCATGCTGAGTAAAAGAAGTCTCAGGAGATTATTCACGTACAGTAAAACATCCATATGACGTTCTTGAAAAGACAGAACTATAGGAAGTGGGGAAAGACGTTGTAAATAGAGAAACAGGTTAGCCAATGCAGGCACTTAGTAACCCTGTCCTGCCCAGAGTCAACGACAGGTGTCACTCACCTCCTCCAGGAAGCTCTCCCTGACCCCAGGTCTCTCTACTGCATTCCTGCAGCAAAGGCTTAAAGCTCATCTATTGTATCTGTTTAAATATATAGAAGCTGTTTAAATATATATAAATATATATCTGTTTAAATATATAGAAGCTTCTCAAAGTCAGGGACCAGATCTTTTTCATCACCACATTCTTTGAGGGACATTTCAGTTTTTCAATGTTCAGACGTCTGTCAACTGACAATGGCGTTATGTACTGATGAGGCCATTCTAAGCTGAAAATACCATACACTGAGAATACATTGAAGGCACCTGAACTACCATCCATCCTAGCTCAGCCACACAGTGCACTGCAGAGAATCCGTGGCTTCCCCTGGTGAGCACGGGGCTGAGTGGACGCTGTGCTCATCGCCACTGCCCAGCAGTGCCAGAAAGGATTAGGCCACACACGTTACCCTCACAAAATCCAACCTTCCAAGTATGGTTTCTACTGAACACGCATCACTTTTGCACTACTGTAAAGATGAAGTAGTGTCTGTACATATAACTAGTGACACCTAAAACCCCTACCCTCTGGCACAGTGACTGGCAGGCAGTAAGAATTCAATGTTGGTCTAACTGCAGTATTGGATTCTGCAAAGAGGGAGGAATTTGAGAGCCAAGTCAGTGGTTGCTAGAATCAGGATGCCACACCATAACTACAGTCTGGGACCAGTAACCTGCATATAATGGGCTAAAATGTCATAGTATCAGTCAATTGGCAAAGTTTTAGGATACTGCTTGCCATTTTTCTTTTTTCCTTTCCCCAGAACTACAAAACTTTCAAGTGCCTCCATAAACCCCTGAACAAACAAAACGTGCAGTAGAAATTTGTCCACCATGATAGCAGTTGTCCATTTGCCAAATGAGACTTTGCCTCTTTGTTCTATTTATCATTCTTATGAAATCATGGACTATTATTCCTGTTTTGCAAGATATCCAGATTAAGAATTTACAAGATTGGTGGCCAGCTTTGTGGCACAGTGGGTTAAGCCACTACCTGCAATGCCTGCATCCCATGTCTCAGCGCTGCTTTGAGGTCTAGTTGTTCCACTTCTGATCCAGCTCCCTGCTAATGCACCTGGGAGGTAGCAGAAGATGGCACAAGTACTCGGTCCCATGCCACCCACATAGGAGATCCAGATGGAGTTCCAAGCTCCTGGCTTCAGCTTGACCCAATCCCAGCCATTGTGACCATTTGGAGAGTGAACCAGAGGACGTCTCTGTATCTCCTTCTCTCTGTCATGTTGCCTTTCAAATAAATAAATCTTTTGAAAAATAATTTATTAAATCATAGCCTATGAGAACCACATGGAGCCTGGGAGCTTTCAATTCATTTTTCATTCTTACTGCTGCTTCCACCACGAAGAGACTCCTTTTGAGCTGCTCAAAACAGTGCAAATCTTTCCTTTCCACCTAAATGCAATCTTGTATTTTGCAAGAACCCAGTTTTCTGGGTTTTGCCGCTGCTGCTGCTGCTGCTGCTGTGTTATTAGCTTTGGCAGTGTCAGCACTGGCAGCTGAGAGCCCCTGATTCACAATTCTGGGCTTCATTTGCCAAGTGTAGACACAACCCAAAAGCTGGATGCTGAGAGCCCAGAGGAAGAGGGGCAAGTCCCTGTGGCATTGTGTGTTTTGCCGAGAGGAAATGAGTACCCACGAGGCTGGCTCCTTCCCCTCACCCTATCTCCTGAATGCAGTTTTTCCAATAATTTAATAACATTCATGGGGATATTAGATTAATTGGATTTTAATTCTGAATGACTGTGAAAGCAGAGAAATGAGTCACCAGCTCATACTAATGAGAAGATCTATTAAGGGCTCTTTTCTGATAGACACATACAGCAGGGTTATAAATATTTCATATCCAATTAATTGAATTTTGCCCCCTATATATGACACTGCCCTGAAACATCAATCAAATAGGACCAGAGAAAGAACAGTGGGATAGAAGAAAAACCAAGAGCTTCTTTGGGATAGCATCTATGTGACGACTGGCCCATTCCTCCCTCCCAGCACCTGAAACCTGCCCCCGCCCAAGAACTCCGCCACTCACATGGGGTCTGCCAAGAGGAGCTGGAAGCATTGACACCAACTGCAGCTGGTTCCATACGGTGGGGAAATTAATGTTAATTAATCAGACAGTAGTTTTATACAGGGCTGTGTGCACAAGGTTATTCGAGACCTGCTGCAAATAGATTTATAGGTGTAATTGCTATGTTGAATGACCCTCTGTAAATAGGCTCATTAAACTGGCCATCAGTCAAAAAGTCTAATTGAAGCCATGCAGGAGGCTGCAATCGGGAACATGCAGCTCTCAATAAACAGCTCACCCTGGCAGCTCATGCGCTGCACGGTGGAGATAGGGCGGCGGGCCATCCTTTAGATGGCCTCAGCTTCTCCTGCATTCTTGGTCCAGTTCATTGTCTCGACCTGCAGGCAGAAGCAACCCTTCTGCTCAACTTTGCCCTCTTCCTCTCTGTTACCCCCAGGGAGCCCATGGAACTCTGCAAGGGCAGGGACCTAGTGGAATCCCTGTGCACGCCAGGTCAGTGGGATTTTCTGTGAGGCACAAATAATCACTGCTTTGCTCTGTTATCTTGCCAGCATGGTGGTGATTTGGCAGGGAGACAAGTGGCCATCTCTGTACCTCATCACAGCTCTTTGCAAATTCCTGATCTCCTTTCTTTTTATTCCCCATACACTTCCGTATGGAGAGTAAATACAAATTACTTTTCTCTATAACTGGGCAAAAAAAATTAAAAAGCAAGCTGTACATACAATTAGGAGTCTTCGAAAGCTTTCTGGGATGAATTACATGCATTTAAATACCCTGTGTTGGTGTTCAGCGCAGAATTGTTTATAGGAAGGAAAAATTAGAAACAACCTAAATATTCATCAACAGGAGCCTGGAAGTCTAAATTTTGACATTTATAGACAATAGAAAACCAAGCAAATATTTAAAATGATTTTTATGAGGCTCTATATTTGTTAATCTAGAAAGTTGTCTATGATGTATGCTTGTATGGTCAAAGAATAAGATTACAGAACGAATATAATGTATTCCCCCTTAGTATATCTTCATCTATGGCTGAATATGCAGAGAAAATATAAACTTTTTCCCCTGATGCTCATCTACTCCCTTTCATAATCTTCCATTCAGTAGTTAGTGGGATAAAAAAAAAGCCACTAAATTTTCCATCTTGGTTAAACTTAACTCAATCTAATCATGGAAATTTCCAGTCTCTAGATGACCCCCTAGGAAGGCTGATTCTATCTATCACCTTGACTAGGCCAAGTGGTGCCCAGATATTTGGTTTAATTCTTTATAAAAAAATATTTATTTATTTATTTGAAAGTCAGAGTTACACAGAGAGAAGGAGAGGTAGAGAGAGAGACAGAGAGAGAGGTCTTCCATCTGCTGGTTAACTCCCCAGTTGCTGGCAACGGCCAGAGCTGAGCTGATCCAAAGCCAGGAGCCAGGAGCTTCTTCCAGGTCTCCCACGGGGGTGCAGGGGCCCAAGGACTTGGGCCATCTTCCACTGCTTTCCCAGGCCATAGCAGGGAGCTGCATTGGAAGAGGAGCAGTTGGGACTCGAACCAGTGCCCAAATGGGATGCTGGCACTGGAGGCGGTAGCTTTACCTGCTACACCACCACACCGGCCCCTGGTTTACATTCTTGTGAGTCTGTCTGTTTCTGGGTGTGGTTAGCATTTAAATTGTTGGACAGAATAAAGCAGATGCCCTCCCCAGCACTGGGTAGGCCTCATCCAACCCACTGAGGGCCCGGGTAGAACAATGAGTCAGGAAGGGAGAATTACTGTCTCTGCTGGGCTTCAATCCTCGATGCCTCTGAGTCACTCACTCACAGCCTAGAACAGCCCCATCAGCTCCTCTGGACCCCCAGTTTGTCAACTGCAGGTCTTGGAGTTTCTCAGCCTCCATAGACACAGGAGCCAATTCTTCGTTTCTCACATTTACATAAAAGATATATAAGGGTGCTTCCAAGAGTTAGTGGAAAGTGCAATTAAAAGAAAAGTTATTTTGATGCAAATTTTTTTGAAATCCATGTATAGGTTTTTCATATGTATTTTCCATGAACTTTTTGAAGACCAGTTATATACATGGATTGTAAAAACAAATTTACAACAAAATGAAATCTCTTTTAAGTCCATTTTCCATGAATTTTTTGAAGTGTCCCTGGTCCCTCAGCCAACCTCCCAGGCTGCTGGTCTCTTTCTCAGCTTGCCCAGAGTAGGAGCTCCTTCCTAGCCAATCTGGGTGTACCTGTGTTTCACAGCCTCAGACCCCGGGTCTCTGCCCAGGTCTCCATCCTGTCTACAGGCCCAGGGGCCACCCCAGCCTCTGCAGTGGAGTCATGAGGCTTCACCTTAGAAAGTACCCCAAGCAGGCCCATCAGGCCTCCAGCCACTGTCCCCCCAACACAGGAACTCAGGAGGATCAGGAAAAAAAATGCTCAGGCCCCACCTTGGCCTGACAATGCTCCCCTCCAAGGTGGTACCACTGTGCCCAGCAGGACTTGCTGAGAGGGAAGTCTTCTCAAAGTCCTGAATAAGGAATCAAGATCAAGGCTTCCTCTGCCTGCAGTGTCACTCTCCCTTCAGAAACACACCTCCAAGGCCTAGGACACCAGGCTGGATTTCAGCAGCTTCCTTTCTCTCCCTTAAACTTCCTTCCTACCCTCATCCAGGGCTGGGGAAAAACAAAGGAAGCCCTCTTGTTCCTTATATATCTTATCCTACTTGTGCCCACAGGTGATAAGTCCTGTGATGAGCAAGGTCTTCTAAGTTGGGCCTTTGAAGAGAGGAAATCAAATTACGTAGGACACACTCTCTCAAGCCTGTTACTGTCCTGCCCTATCATCTGTTTTGTATGCTACCTGCTGCAAATTGCCTTGTTGTTTCTCTCTATGTATCTTCTTTTAAAAAAATCTAAATTTCCCCAGGGCAGATAAACATTAAAGGCCAACCTGAGCAAGGGTCCTGGGCTCAGAAAAGAGCAATATAAAGGCACAATGCAAGAATATTAGCTTCCAACAGTCACATCTGGAAGAGAGTTCATCAAAATGATAGAGTTCAGTATTTTTTGGACAGGAGGATTACGATGATTTTTAACTGGAAGGACATATCAAGAAGTTCATAGTTACTGGAATTAAAATGTTTATTTTGGTGCAAAAAAAAAATTTGAAACCCGTGCACATGAAGAGAATCAAAAAATTGATAGAAAATGTGTATTATGGGAAAATAATGTATAGATTTTTAAAACTGTTTTGCGTTGTTAAATCAACAATAAGAGTCACTGTGCACTTACTCCCCATGTAGGATCTCTGTCCTTCATGTGTTGTACAATGTTTATTAAGGGTATAGCTAGTACTCAAACAGTACTTTATACTTTATGTTTCTGTGTGGGTGCAAACTGTTGAAATCTTTACTTAGTATATACTAAATTGACTTTCTGTATGTAAAGATAATTGAAAATGAATGTTGATGAAGAATGGGATGGGAGAGGGAGTGGGAGATGGGATGGTTGCAGGTGGGAGGGTGATTATGGGGGGAAAAAGCCACTATAATCCAAAAGTTGTACTTTGGAAATTTATATTTATTAAACAAAAGTTTAAAAAAATTTTAAAAAATAAATCCTTATGATTCAAAATAAAAAAAGAAATAGTAAATTTCAAAAAATAAAAAATAAAAAGACTGTTTTGTACCAAAATAAACTTTATTATTTAATTCCATTTTCCTACAAACTTTCTTTGATTAGAGAGAGAGACAGAGCTTCCATCTACTGGTTCACTCCCCCAGATGGCTACAACAGCCAGGACTGGACTGGGCTAAATCTGGGAGCCAAGAACTCAGTCCAGGTCTCTCACAAGGGTCACAGGGAATCAACTACTTGAGCTACTACCTGCTGCTTCCAAGGGTGCATATTAGCAAGAAGCTGGAATCAAAAATAGAGTCAGCATTTGAACCCAGGAACTGATAATGTGGCACAGGTTTCATAACCGGTGTCTTAACCAGCAGGCCCAACCATTGTCCACAGACTTTTGAAGTGTTCTCACACAGTGCTGTGCAGGAGAGGCCAGCCCCTCGAGGCCAACACAGCCCTACTTATGTTCTGATGGCCTTGCTGCTGTCACCCCAGTTGTTGAAAACAGAGTAAAATCAAGGTGAGGGTGGAAGCAGGGAGACCTCAGGAAGCTCCAACTGTGTTCCAGGACAGCAAGGATGGCGCTCCTTCCATTTTAACTGCTGGCCCATGTACTGGTTTCCTTTGAACAAGATCATCACAAACCTAGTGGCTGAAAACAACACAGAATTATTACCTTATGGTTCTGGAGGTTACAAGTCCAGAATGGGTTTCACTGGGATCAACCAAGCTGTTGAGCAGGGCTGCATCTCTTCAGGAGGTTCTAGGGGGGAATCTGTGTTCTTCCCTTTTCCAGCTACTAGAGCCTGTCCATGTTCCTTGGATCATGGCTATCTCCTCTGTCTTTTAAAGCCATCAATGGCCAGAGGAGTCTCTCATTATATCACTTGTGATTGATGGCGCCCACTCAGAAAGTCTAGGAAAATCTCCCTATCTTAAGGTCAATTGATTAGCAACCTTAAGTCCATCTGCAACCTTCAACCATGTGACTTATTCATTAACCCTAGAGATTAGGAGGTGGAAATTTTGGTGGGACCTCCATTCTGCCAACCACATCTCCATGGGCCAATCAGACTCTCTCCTGTGAGATTTTAGAATCTCCACTGAGGGTCATTCATCTGTCAGGTTGCTTATTTGATCTTACAGAGTACAGGAATTAAATGATATAATTTAGGTTAAGTTCTTGGTACAGCTGCAGTCACATAAGAAATGCTCACTAAAGGTTAATTGCTATTGGCATCATCAAGTATCCCCAGAGATGGACTTACTCGTACGTGTTCAAGTCTCTCCATTACTTTAACTTCAGTGCAGTTACTAATAACATTTTTGAGTATTTTCCATATGCACTATTCATTTCACCTTTAACATATCCCCTTGAGAAAATTACTATAATAAAATGAGGAAAATGAGATATAAAAAACAACTAAGTCTCATTTTCCTCATTTTCAAGGGCACATAACCCAGAAATGACAGAAGTAGTATCTGCACCTCATTCTCCTAACTTGCACCCGTTCCAGTGTTTATGAGAGCATTGTGAGTGGATGACAGTCAAGAAGAGCAAAGCCTGCTTAGCACTAGTTATACAGCAAAAACATAGTCACTATTTAAAGGCATTTTCATAAAAAGCACACATGCCCTGTGAAAGGATTCCAAACACCAGAAAGTGCAGTTCCTTTTGATATCACACAATATGTCAATTTCAAACTCATTTAAATAAAATAAGTAAAGGGTGGGAAGAATGAGTTCTGAAGTCAGGCTCAGAGTCGAAGAGCAGAAATGGCACAGAGTCTCCCAAGGAACTGGGTCGATCAAACTCTTAGGAAATAATGTGAAATGGGATGTGCATCCTATTAGTCAGCATTTCATTACTATAACAAAATGCCTGAGGCAGCTAATTTATAAAAGAAAAGAGATTTTTTTTGACTTACAGTTCTGGAGGCTCAAAGTCCACGATCAGGTGACTTCCATTGGCTGAGCCTTTGGTTCTTGCTAGCAGAGTTCCAGGGGGTGCAGAGTGCTACATGGTAATAGACTAGCAGTGTGTCAGCCTATGTCTCTATGGTCTCTTATAAAGCCACCAGGATTTACCCATGGGGGCTCCACCCTAACAACCTAATCCAATCCAATCACCTCCCAAAGGGCCCACCTCCAAACGCCATAGTTTAGTTCCCACTCTTTTAGTACCGTCAACATAAGACTTGAGGGAACCAAACCTCTAATACATGGAACTTTGGAGGACATTCAACATCCAAAACCACTGCATACGAGCTGAGATTTTCACAGGAACTGCTTACCTATACTTAGTCACATCAATCAAAACACATTGATTGCAGGCAACTCTATGCAGGAAAGACAAATCAGCCCCTGCTCTTGGAGAGCTCACTGTTCAGTGACTCCAGTGCACCCTGGAGATGCGTTGTGTGGCCTGTGCTCTTCATTCAGGACCACACGCAGAAGGCCCATGAGTGAGCAGGCTGCTGTGCTCACCTGAGGGTTATCCTTTAGGAAGCTGCACCTCCCTGCCCCCCTCCTAGCCCACTCACCCAACATGCTCAATGGCACCACCGTGCCGGCTGCAGCAGGGAACCTTCTCTGGCCGGCCACTAGTGGAGAACCATGCACAGTCTCCTGAGACATAGTACGGTTAACGAAAACAACACCAATCTGTGAGTCAGAAAAACTGTCCTCCAGTACAAGGTCCCTTCTTGTTTACTGGATATTTCCCTTGACCTCCATTTCCTCCTCTGCAAAACAAGGAAGCCAAATGAAAACTGACATCTCCTTCCCCTCTAAATGCAAGGTATTTCACAGCTCTGCCACCTTGATTGTGTGAACTGAAGGGTGGCTTCAATTCCACGTCTTGCTCCAGAATAATGCGGTGAGGAAAGCATGTGAGAAGCAAGGAGAGCGCAAGGAGTCAATGTGTGTTCAACTCCCACCTCCTGTCACCAAGGACGAGCATCAGAACAGAACTCAGCTTAGCAGAATGTCCAAGCTCAAAGATCAGCAAGGAGAGTTTCCCACAGCTGTCAAGATCAGGTCTGAGACCCACACAGTCTCCCACAGCCTCTGCCCACCACAGGGATCCCAGCTGCCCTGCCCTGTCTCCTGCAACCATCTCTCAACCAAACTCCTTGGCCAGCACCTGGTTAATTGTCACCATGGTCTTTTTTTTTTTTTTTTTTTTTTTTTTTTTTTTGACAGGCAGAGTGGACAGTGAGAGGGAGAGACAGAGAGAAAGGTCTTCCTTTGCCGTTGGTTCACCCTCCAATGGCCGCCGCGGCCGGTGCACCGCGCTGATCTGATGGCAGGAGCCAGGAGCCAGGTGCTTTTACCATGGTCTCTTTCTAAGACTCCCAGGTCTCTGCCCAGTGAGAGCTCCATCTATATCTCACATGGTAACGTTAGCAATCTCCCCTCATGGGACTTTACAATGAGAGGAAGACAGATCAACCCAATTCCAAGCACAACCTCAAGTTCTTGAAGATACTTTTAAAACCAAATCTTGGATGGCGGATTCCTAGAAAATATAACCAATAACTAGTCCTGCATTTGTGTACTACAACTTCTCTTTTTAATGCTCGGCAAACATTCTACACTGTGCGATTTGTCACAAGTGTCAAAGTTCTGGCCCTCACATGGTGATTTGCTCCAGAGACACTGCAATGACTCCTACTGGGTGGTGAGTAGGAAAATGTTTGCAATTAATACTAGGGCAGGAATCGGGCCAGGATTTAACCCTTGCCTCTTCTGATTACCTTATCATTGCATTGTTTAAAGTCTCTTCTTAATTCTCTAATCCTTTCTTCTTAACACCTCTTTTTGCTTCAGATGAAGTGTTTCCAAGGTCTTATAAAGTATATATTTTATCAATGGTAAATAGACCTTTAATAGATTATTTACACTTTTTAAAAAAGATGTATTTATTTATTTGAGATGCAGAGTTACAGACAGAGAGAGGGAGAGACAGAGGTTTTCCATGTGCCGATTCACCCCCCAGTGGCCACAACAGCAGAAGCAGGACCAATCTGAAGCCAGGAGCTTCTTCTGGATTTCCCACATGGGTTCAGGGGCCCAAGCACTTGGGCCATCTTCTACTGCTCTCTCAGGTCATTAGCAGAGAGCTGAATCGTAAGAGGAGCAGCTGGGACACCAACAGGCACCTGGATGGGATGCAGGAGGAGGCTTACTACCACGCCAGTGTGCTGGCCCCAGATAGATCTTTAATGATCTTTACAATATGTTTTGTGGTTATGGTCTGTCCATGTTGTGTTATTGGAAATTTATATTTTGCTAAACATTTTCAAATACATCATAAAATTTCATATAATCTCCCACTATAATTATTGTCACCATGCACCTGCCTGTGGTTGCATCTCCATTTTCAGTCCTAACACTGCATATGTTTGTTTTCTTTTCTACCAAACCTGAAAATATTTGACCTTCTAGCCCTCATCTCTGTTCTACTCTCTTAGGCCTCACCCATGCTCATGGCTTCAGCTACCATCTGTGGGCTAAACAGACTCAAACCTTTTTTCTTAAGTTTGCTGGCTTAATTTTGAAGGCACTTCAAAAAGTTGGTGGGAAAATGGAATCAAAATATAAATATATTTTGGTTTTAAGAGAAAAAGAAATCTGGGCCAGCGCTTTGTCACAGCAGGTAAAGCTGCTGCCTGCGCATCCCAAATGGGTGCCAGTTCGAGACCCGGCTGCTCCACTTCCGATCCAGCTCTCTGCTAGGGCCTGGGAAAGCAGGAGAAGATGGACCAAGTCATTGGGCCTCTGCACCCATGTGGAAGACCCAGAAGAAGCTCCTGGTTCCTGGCTTCAGATCAGTGCAGCTCCAGCCATTGCAGCCAACTGGGTAGTGAACCAGCGGATGGAAGACCTCTCTCTCTTTCTCTCTGCCTCTCCTCTCTCTGTGTAACTCTGACTTTCAAATAAATAAATAAATCTTAAAAAAAATCCATGCAGATTTTGGTAACACATAATTTCCATAAACATTTTGAAAGAATCAAACTTCTATCTTTAGCCCTGACCTTGTCCCTGAGCTCTGTAACCACAAAACAATTGCGTGTTCTAAATCTCCATGGACATTTGAAAAGTTATCTTATGGGGCTGGCATTGTGGCATAGCAGGTAAAGCTGCTGCCTACGATGCTGGCATCCTATATGGGTGCTGGTTTGAGTTCCAGTTGCTCCAATTCCTATCCTGCTTCCTGCTAATGGCTTGGGAAAGTAGTAGACAATGGTCCAAGTCTTTGGGTCTGTGTGGGAGACCCAATCTCCTGGCTCCTGGCTTTGGTTTGGCCCAGCCCTGGCCATTGAGACCATTTGAGGAGTGAACAAGCAGATGGAAGATTCCTCTCTCCCTCTCTCTCTCTCTCTCCCTCTAACTCTGCCTTTCAAATAAATTTTTTTTAAAAAAAGTTATCTTATGTGTGTTGTACAAAATGGAATTCATTAAACCTCAGCTCCTCTACTCTACCTTATTTCATCCATATCAACTGCTGCCTATCTCAGTCTAAACACCTCTTAATTCCTTCCACTCCACTCAACCCTGAGTGTCCTGAAGTATTCTAGATGACTGTGCTGCCTGCTGAATGGGATCCATATATCCCCTTTGTCCTCTTTCCAGTGGATTTTCTTGCTACAGCCTAAGCAATCTTTTTTAAATTTTGAAATAATTTGAAACTTACAGAAAAATTGCAAATTTGTGAAGAATTCATAGTCCCCAGAGTCTTTAAATATTAACATTTTATAATTTTTTTTATCATGATGGGTTTATCATTCATCTCTCTTTCATGGTCTCTTTCATTCTCATTTATTCTCTTTCTCACTCTCTCCTCCTCTCATGTCTCATGTCTATCTCTTTCCCACCCTTCCCTCTCTCCACATAAGTGCATTTCCCCTAAACCTTCTGAAACTAAGTTGCATACAAGCTGTCCCTGCACTCCTATGTATTCCGGTGTGTAAAGACAATATTCTTTTAGACAATCAGAGCACAATGATCAAAATCCAGAGATTGACATGGACACCGAGGACTGAATCAACAGACCTTTCTCAAGCATTTCAAATCCCAGCAATGTCCCTTATAGTAACGGATAGAAGTTCTGGCACAAGGCACAGGGGCCCATGTCTCTTTAGAGTTCTTCTACCCAGAACAGTCCCTAGTCTTTTTCTACTTCAGTTTTTTTCCAGGATGCAGGGCATTTATTTTGTGGGATGTCTTCCCAGTTGTGTCTTATGTTTTCCCATGAATGAATTCCTATCACAGCAGAGTCACAGAAAGGACATTGTGTTCTCAATGTATTGCATGAGGAGGCATGGGGTGTAGATTCTTTAGAATACCGGTGGTGGTAACTTTGAGCACTTGGTTATAGGTCTCTCCACTTAAAGTAACTATTTTCCCTTTGCAATCAATAAGTATCTTCTTTGTGGAGGGGTGGACACTGTGGCATAGTGGATTAGGCTGATGCATGGAACACCCACTGACTTTTTTAAATATTTATTTATTTATTTGAAAGGCAGAGAGTTTCAGAGAAGCAGAGACAGAGAGAGAGATAGAAGTCTTTCTTTTGCTGGTTCACTCCCCAAATGGCCACAGCTGCCAAAGCTGGGCCCATCCGAAGCCAGGAGCCAGGAGCTTCCTCCAAGTCACCCATGCAGGTTTAGGGGCCCAAGTACTTGGGCCTTCTTCTACTGCCCTTCTAGGCTATAGCAGATAGCTGGATCAGAAGTGGAGTAGCCGGGCCTTAGAACCAGCACTCTTATGGCATGCCAGCACTGCAGGCGGTGGCCCCACACCCACTGATTTGAATCCTGGTTATTCTGCTTCCAATCCAGCTCCCTGGCTGGGAAGCAGGAGATGAAGGCTCAGGTACTTGGGTCCCTGCCACCCACATGGGAGACTTGGATGCAGACCTGGCTCCTGGTTTTAGCCAGGCTGAGTCTTGGTTTTTACAGGCATGTTGGGGGTGAATGAGTGGATGGAAGATCTCTCTCTCTCTCTCTCTCTTCCCTGCCTTTCAAAATAATAAATAAATAAATATTTTTTAAAAATAAATGGAGCAAATATCCTGTCTTTTTAAAAAAATTTTATTGTTGCAACATACTTTGAGACTATTTGAAAGCCCTGTTTCTTATCAAACTTTAATCCACAAGGTCTCACATTAACTGATACGCTCTGCCTTGAAACTTTCAATGATTTCTCATGCCCTTCTGCTAGGCACTGGAATCTTTATTGGGCAAAGGCCCTGAGTGGTCTGGCCCTTGCTCACCTGGGCAGCCCTCATCTGGAGTGACTTTCCCACTTGCTCTTGACTCAAGTCACACTGGCTGCCCTTGGTCACACACTAATGCATTGGGCATTTTCCCTAGCTAGGACTTTCCTTCAAGCTGCCCCCTCTGCCTGGAAGGTGTACTCAGTTCCTCCTGGCCTGGTTATTTCTGGCTCGACTTAGATATCACCTTCACATGGAAGAATTCCCTGTGTCTTCACACTAAATTAAGTCCTATAACACTTTAAAAAAAATATTTAGCAGCTAGCATTGTGACATAGCGGTTTAAGCCACTACCTATCACACCAGTTTCCCATATGGATGCCAGTTCATGTCCCAGCTGTTGTACTTCCATTCCAGCTCCTTGATGATGGCCTGAGAAAACAGCAGAGGACGGTACAAGTGTTAGGGCCCTGACACTCCCATGGGAGATCTGGCTGAAGCTCCTGGTTCCCTGCTTTGGCCTGGCCCAACACTGGCCACTGTGGTCTTTTAGGGAGTGAACCAGTGGATGGAAGATAAGTCCCTCTCTCTCTCTCCCTCTAACTCTGACTTTCAAATAAATAAATAAATGTATTTAAAATGTTCGTTTTTCATCTACTTGAAAGGTAGAGCAACAGTGAGATCTTTCATCCCCTGCTTCCCTCCCCAAATGCCTACAATAGCTGGATCTGGGCCAGGCTAAAGCCAGGAGCCCAGAACTCAATCTGGGTCTCCCACATGAGTGACGGGGCCCAAGGACTAGTGACATCATCTGCTGCCTCCCAGGATCCATTAGCAGAAAGATGTATCAGAAGTGGAATAGACAAGACTAGAACCAGGCATTCCAATGTGGGATGCAGGCATTCCAAGTGGTGGCTTAACCCTCAGTGCCACAAAACCTGCCCTCTATATACTTTCTCATGGTGGTAGGAGTCACTGTTAGTTGCTTCCTTTCTTTTTTCCCTGAGATAAGAGAACAAGTTACCAAAAAAAGGGATTTAGGGAAAAATTTTATGGACACCCAAAGACCATAATCAAGAGGTCCGCTGCCAACATGCCTTCCTCTCCTGGTCAGGGTGTTGACCTTGACCACATCAGTGTCACAGAGCCTCTGCACAGCCTGAGCTCATGCCACTACCCTTGACGTCGACAATGATCACAAGTACATATTGTTCTGCATGGCAGACTCAGTGCTCAAGGGGAGTTGATGATGGCATAATGGTCAGGCTTGTTTCTCCTGGAGGAACTCTTCAGTTCCTGGCTACTTCCAGGGATGCAGTGTCTTGGGCTTCTGGGAGGTGAGTGATTTGTGGATCTTCTTTTTTTTCTAAATGGCTGTGGACAATTTTCAGCACTGCCTCTTGGCCTTCAAAGCTTTGGCTTCGACTTTGGGAGAGGCAAGAGCTTTCTTCTTCACCTTCGGTGCCATCTTGGTGAAAAGTTCATTAAAGTTTTATCATGAGATTGCAGCAATTTAATCACACATGTGGGCCACACTGATAGTTCTAGTTCTCTTGCTTTCCACCACATCTGCAGTTACTTCTTCCATCGAAGTCTTGAATCCCTCAAAGTCATCCATGAGGGTTGGAACCAACCCCTTCCAAACTTCTGTTATTGTCGAGATTCCCACCTCCTCCATGAATCATAAACATTCCTCATGGTTTCTAGAAAGGTAAATCCTTTCCAGAAGGTTTTCAACTTCCTTTTCCAAGATACATCAGAGGAATCGCTTTCTGTGGCAGCTATCGCCTTACAAAATGTATTAAGTAATAAAACTTGAAAGTTAAAGTGACTCCTTGATCCATGGGCTGCAGAGTGGATGCTGTGTCAGTAGGCATGAAAGCAACATTAATCTCATGCGTCTCCATCAGTGCACCTGCTCACCCAAGTGAGCAGAGGTACTTCGAAACGAATCTTTTTTCCTAAGCAGTTGTCAACAGTAGGCTTAAAATATTCAGCAAACCAGGCTGCAAACAGAAGCGCTGTCATCCAGCCTTTGCCATTCCATTTATGCAGTACAGGCAGAGTGGGTAGAATCCAATTCTTAAGGGCCCTAGGATTTTTAGGATGTAAATGACAATTGGCTGCAAGTTAGTTACCAGTTGCATTAGCCCCTAAAACGAATCAACCTGGCCTTTGGAACTTTGAAGTCAGCCATCGACTTCTCCTCTCTAGTTATGAAAGTCCTAGATGGCAGTGTCTTCCAACATAAAGCTATTTCACCTGGTTAGTAAATCTGCGGTTTAGTCCAGCCACCCTCATCAGTGCCCTTAGCTGGATCTTGGATGGACAACTTGCTGTAGATTCTCCTTCAGCACTTGCTGCTTTCTCTTGAACTCTCATGTTACAGAGACAGTGTCTCTCCTTCAGCCTTATTACTTAATCTCTGCTAGCTTCAGACTTCTCTTCTACAGATTCCTTGGCTTTCGGCTTTGTGGAATTGAAGAGAGGTAAAGTCAGGCTCTGGATTAGGCTCTGGCTTAAGAAAATCTTGTGGCTGATTTGATCTTCTCAGACCACTGAGACTTTCTCCGTATCAGTACAAGGCTGTGTCACTTGCTTTGCTTTTTTAAGGAAAAGACTTATTTTATTTATTTGAAAGGTAGAGTTGGCCGGCGCCGTGGCTCGCTAGGCTAATCTTCCGCCTGCAGCGCCGGCACACCGGGTTCTAGTCCCGGTCGGGGTACTGGATTCTGTCCCGGTTGCTCCTCTTCCATTCCAGCTCTCTGCTGTGGCCCAGGAGGGCAGTGGAGGATGGCCCAAGTGCTTGGGCCCTGCACCCGCATGGGAGACCAGGAGGAAGCACCTGGCTCCTGGCTTCAGATCAGCGCAGTGCGCTGGCCATGGTGGCCATTTGAGGGGTGAACCAACAAAAGGAAGACCTTTCTCTCTGTCTAACTCTGCCTGTCCAAAAAAAAAAGTAAAAAGAAAGGTAGAGTTACACAGCCAGAGGAGCGATGGAGAGAGAGAGATCTTCCATTCACTGATTCACTCCCCAGATGGCTGCAACAGCCAGGGCAGAGCCAGGAGCCAGGAGCCAGAAGCTTCATCTGAGACTCCCACATGTGTGCAGGGGCCTGAGCACTTGAGTCACCATCCATTGCTTTCCTAGGCTCATTAGCAGGAAGTGGACCAGCTGGGTCTCGAACCAATGCCCACATGGGATGCTGGTGCTGTAGGTGTCAGCTTTACCTGCTAAGCCACAGGGCTGGCTCACTGTCTTATTGGTCAAGTGTTCACAGGAGCAGCATTTCTAATGTCCTTCATGAATGTTCCTTTTCATCCAAGCCTTGGCTAACTTTCTGGCACAAGAACTCCAGCTTTAGGCCTATCTTGGCTTTTTTTTTTAAAGATTTGTTTATTTATTTGAAAGTCAGAATTACACAGAGAGAGAAGGAGAGGCAGAGAGACAGAGAGGTCTTCCATCCGCTGGTTCACTCTCCAATTGGCCACAACGGCTGCACCTGTGCCAATCCAAAGCCAGGAGCCAGGAGCTTTTTCAGGGTCTCTCACACTGGTGCAGGGGCCCAAGGACTTGGGCCATCTTCCACTGCTTTCCCAAGCCATAGCAGAGAGCTGGATCGGAAGTGAAGCAGCCGGGATTCGAACCAGTGCCCATATAGGATGCCGGCACTGCAGACAGCAGCTTTACCCGCTGTGCCACAGTGCAGGCTCTCTATCTTGGCTTTCAACATGCCTTCCCCCTAAGCATAATCATTTACAGCTTTTGATTGAAAGTGAAATATGTGTGATTTTCCTCTCACTTGAACACACAGAGGTCATTGTAGGGTTACTAATTGGCCATGTTTCAATATTTTTATGTCTCAGGGAGTAGGGAGGTCCAAGGAAAGGGGCAGAAATAGAGAAATGTGTTAATTAATTTCACCTTCCAATGTGGGCATGGTTCCTGGTATCCCATAACAATTATCATAGTAATATTAAAGATCATTGATCCCCTTGCAACAGGCATTTGGCTTAGCAGTTAAGAGGTCACTTGGGATACCCACATCCCATATCGGGGTGTCTGGGTCCAAGTCTCGGCTCTGATCTTGATTCCAGCTTCCAGCCAATGTGTGACCTAGGAGGAAGCACATTGTGCCTTAGGTAGATGAATCTGCCACCCATGTGGGAGACCCAAACTGAGTTCCCGGCTCCTGGCTTAGACCTGGCCCAGCTCTGGCCACTAGGGGATATTCAGAAGTGAACCAGTGGATAAGAGGTTGGGAACTCACTCTCTCACTCTCAATTGCAAACAAATAAGGTGATCTTGGATCATTACAGCACATAATCATGAAACAGTTTGAAATACTGGAAAAATTACCCAAATGTGACACAGACAAGAAGGGAGCACATGTCACTGAAAAAATGGTGCCAACCATTTGCTGGATAGAGGGTTGCCATAGGCCTTCAGTCTGTAAAATCCCAATATTAGTGAATGCAATAAAGCAAAGCACAGTAAGACAAGATATGCCTGCATCTCTCATTTCTCTTTTGTGCCTTATTGCATTTACCAGGAACTCCACTGTATGTTTTCTTGTTCCTAATTTTTTAAAAATATTTATTTATTTATTGTAAAGGTAGAGTTACAGAGAGGCAGAGGCAGAGAGAGAGAGAGAGAGAGAGAGAGAGAGAGAAAGAGAGAGGTCTCCCATCCACTAGTTCACTCCTCAAATGGCTGCAATGGTTGGAACTGGGCCAATCTGAAGCCAGGAGCCAGGAGCTTCTTTCGGGTCTCCCATACAACTGCAGGGGCTCAAGGACTTGGGCCATTTTCTACCACTTTCCCAGGCCACAGCAAAGAGCTGGATCAGAAGAGGAGCAGTCAAGACTAACTGGCACCCATATGGGATGCTGGCACTGTAGGTGACGACTTTCCTTGCTTGTGATGCTGTTGGAAATAGAGTACTGTGGAATGGGTTCCACAAGACCAGGATGAAGTTATCAGATTCTTCATGGAAGAGATTGTGGTGAGCAAAGCACAGGTCATGATGGCACAACTCACTCTGGAAAAAGGAGACAAGACAAAGATGGACTTGTAACTCTTCTCAGTGCAATTTATGATGTTTTCCACAAAATGCTCTTGCCAGGAACAAAGTCTCTCTCGTGCAGACAAATCCAGGTATCTTCTTTACCTAATTCACTCTTCACCCAAGCAGAATCACACCCACTGTATGAAATACATGCATGGAACTGGAGAGTTCTTTGGAGTTCCACTAAGGGGACTTTTTCAGCCTTGTGCCGGGTCTAGGTCTCCTGACACACCATCCTCAGACACCAGGTCACAGAAGCAGCCACCAGCAGCATGGTGGTCCCCACGGTGCCCGTCAGCAGAGCTGTGTGTGGTGCAGGATAACTAAGACACGTGAAAGTCCTTTTGCAGGGTTCCCTTGTAGCTTTCTGGGTAGGCACACTTACAGGAATCAGGCCAGCTCTCTACCACCTCGCTCGACAGCTGGCCTATACTTGTGATGAATTCTCTTAGCTCGCATGTACAGTGGAACGGACTGCTTCCCACTCTGATCGATGCAATCTTCTGGTGGCTCCGGAAGAAAGGAGCTGATGGATGGGAAACTGAATTATGTTCAATGATCAGTAGAGAGAGGCTGCCGAAGGGGCCACACCCAGGGAGGTCCACTGAAGAACTGAAAGCAACACGAAATTCTTGCAACATCTCCAGACGGGTGACATCTTTAGGAACGGTCGTTATTCTGTTATTGTGACCTTGGGAGGTAAACATCTGAGAACAGAGACCGTAGGAGCACCGGAAGACAGATTTACATTTAACAAACTTCTAGTCTAAGAGCAATCCACCTTATTTTCATCATTTCTTAGTGAATTTTGGCTAACATCCAATTGTTATAGAGACTTCATGTCCTTGGTAATATGAATTAAGTCCGTAAGTTCCTTTAATTGATTCCTCTGTAAATTAAATGCCTTTAACTCAGTTAAAGTTCCAGAATTTTTTTTTTTTTGACAGGCAGAGTTAGTGAGAGAGAGAGAGACAGAGAGAAAGGTCTTCCTTTTCTGCTGGTTCACCCCCCAATGGCTGCTGCGGCCAGCGCACTGTGGCCGGTGCACCACACTGATCTGAAGCCAGGAGCCATGCAGGTCTCCCATGCAGGTCTCCCATGCAGGTCTCCCATGCAGGTGCAGGGTCCAAGCACTTGGGCCATCCTCCACTGCACTCCCGGGCCACAGCAGAGAGTTGGACTGGAAGAGGAGCAACCAGGACAGAATCCAGCACCCCGACCGAGACTAGAACCCGGTGTGCCAGCACCGCAGGCAGAGGATTAGCCAAGGTTCCAGAATTTTTAAAAATCATTTCTGTTAAGAGGTTATTGGAAAAATCCAAATGCATAAGTGGACTAATTTGGAGTAGACAAAGCATATGGAGCATGTGTGTCCCAGACACTGTGAAATTTCAGACGTTCATATTTAACAATATTTTGCAGTTGCTACCTTAGGGAAGACTAAACGTATTACTGAAAAGTTGGTGTATAGACAAGGCCTTAATGGAAGTGTTAGAATAATTAAAATCTCTGAAGTCAAGTCGACCCTGTTCTTTCACCTTTGAAACTGAGAAATACTGTATGGTTGAAGGCCAAACCAACTGGAGGACCCTAAGGAAAGAATTCCAAGTCATTTCAATATTGTTTAAGGTGAACTTTGAAGAAACCTCAGATTCTTTCGAAGTTTTGACAGAACATTTAGGAAATAAAAACTTTTATTGTCATCTAGCACAGTTAGTATTAGAGCTGACACATCTAGCAAAATATGGAATTCCTTTTTGGAGGGGAAAACAATATGCAAACTCTCTGTATTAAAATCTCAAAGCGCCTCAGGCTCCCCACCCACCCACCCGCCAAAGGTCTCCTAAGACCAAGACTGGCAAAATCTTACTGATACTCAAATGAGTGACTGGCTGCACACTTGACTTTCATAACTGGGTTGCACTCAGCCCCAGGAATTTCAGCTGAGACATGTTGCCAAATTGTTTGCATATGGGGAGAGCACCAAATGCATTAAACCAGAGGTCTAAGTGCTTGACATTCATACTAGGGTGGCGAGAAATCTTCCGTAGTTACTGTGGGACACATCCAGGTGTTCCAATTCCTGGTTGTATTTGAACACACTGAAATCAAGACACTGGATTCTGTTGTGAGAAATTATCAAAATCCTCAGCTTTGAGAGTGATAGGACATCCACTACCTGAACAGCTCAGATACAGAGTTTTGTGAAATATCTAAGACCGTGGTTTGCAGAGACAGGTCTTTGGGAACATGCAGTAGGCCTGTTTTTGACATATTAAAGGAAAACTCACTTCCATCAGAGAGCTGGATGCTGACCCCAAGTATTAACATGACAATGATGGCAAGATGGAAGGTGCTAGAAATAGTTTTAGTCCTTTTGTAACACTAGACATTCCTAATGCCCGATGCTGTTCTTCAGAGCACCTTGAATCAGGTCCCTTTTATTAGAGCTGTCTAAAGGTGCCTTAGTTGTCCTGATTTTTTATTTCTTCTATTGCAAAAGAGGACCTGTTACCTCTCATTGGCATTCATGAAGGCTCATTCTGGCCCAAGGACAAGGGGCTGCATCAGGTGGTGACTTTGCCGGCAGAATCCCGGGTGGCACAGGCCATCACATGGCGAGAGGCAGGCGGCCCCTTTTATATATTTTTAAAACACTTGGACTTTTAAGGAAAACTCAATTGTGGTTTTCCTTAAAATGTCTCTCTTGTTTTGATGTCAAGGTTATTGGGATACTGGAGTTATAAAAGTTTAGCAGGAATTCTTTCTGAATTATTAGGACAGTTCACCAGTGAGACTTTAAGGCTACAGGTTGCCCTGTGGAAATGTTGTTAATTATAGATCCAATTTCTTTGATAGCTATAAGGCTGTTTTGGTTTTTCTATTTCTTCTTCTGTCAATTTGATCTGTTGTGGTTTTGAGGAAGGTGCCAATTTTGTCTAATTAATCAAACTTAATCTTCAAGGTTTCTTGTGATATTCTTTTAATCTTTTAAATGTTTGTTACAGGATCTATGGACTTCCCTGCTTTTTATTTCTGATAATGGTCATTTGTGTTTGCTAGCTGTTGTACTTTAATCAATCTATCTACCCAGGAGTTTATTAATTTCATTAATCTTGCCCAAGAATTAACCTGCAGCCCTATTTCTCCTCTTCATTAATAGTTTTATATTTCATTGTTTTTTCCTGCTTCTTTCTTTTTACTTTTTGGGGGAGTTTAATCAGCTTTTCTCACTCTAACCTTTTGAGACGCATGCGCACTTACTTCCAGATCATGCTCTTTTCCGACACATAAGCTTAAGTTTATAAACTTGAAGGTTAGTTTTAACTTCCTTCAACCTGTTTTATTATAGTTGTATGCTCTGTATGTGTATGCCTGCTTTTTTATCATTTGTTTAAAAACATTGCCGGAACCGTGGCTCAATAGGCCACCTTGCGGCACCAGCACACCAGGTTCTAGTCCCGGTCTGGGCGCCGGATTCTGTCCTGGTTGCCCCTCTTTCAGGCCAGCTCTCTGCTGTGGCCAGGGAGTGCAGTGGAGGATGGCCCAAGTGCTTGGGCCCTGCACCCCATGGGAGACCAGGATAAGTAAGTACCTGGCTCCTGCCATCGGATCAGAGCGCCGGCTGCGGTGGCCATTGGAGGGTGAACCAACGGCAAAAGGAAGACCTTTCTCTCTGTCTCTCTCTCTCTCACTATCCACTCTGCCTGTCAAAAAAAAAAAAAATTAAGATGCAGGTTTTGGGCACAGCAATTAAAATACTGCATGAGATGCACATATCTGATACCAGAGTGCGTGGGTTCAACTCTTGGCTCTGCTTCCAATTCCAGCTCCCTGCTAATGCACACTCTAGGAGGCAACAGGTGATGGCTCAAATGCTTGAGCCCCTGCCTCTCACAAAAGACCCGGACTGAGTTCCCAGCTCCTGGCTTTAGCCTGGACCAGCTCCTGCCATTGTATGCATGTGGGGAGTAAACCAGCAGATGAAAGACCTCTCCCTGTTTCAAGTCTCCCTCGATCTCTGCTGTCTCGTGTTCTCTTTCTCTTTACTTCTCTCTGCCTTTCAAATAAATAAAAATTTTAAAAAGAAATTAAAATATTAGATATATATGATTAATATATTAATATATGCAATGAATAAAAATATTATATCTATATAATAAATTTCCTTTAGAAATTGGTCACTCAGTACCTATTACCTGGGAAACAAAATACTCAGGACAAAGTCATGGGCAAAATAATAAGTCAGCTGAGACGGAGACATCCAGAGGCTGACAGCTAACGCTGAGAAATGGAGAGACTCCCAAGACTGTAGAAGAAAACTGCATTATAGAACGAGGATGAAAGTAACATTGCTGGTAGGCTTGCCTGACATTCACCTTCTAAAGATGAGAAAACTGGTATCCAAAGAACACCCACGGCCTCATGTCACTGTGATAGGAATTTTCCCCCACCATACCATCATTTCAGAAAGCCACCCACCTAATAACTCACGTTAGGGTTTAACTCACGGCTTACCCCACCATCCCAATGGCTATCCATTGCTATATTTCCACCTAAGAAGAACAGAATTCAAAGAGGTTGCTCACTTTCTTCATGGTCACACAGCAAGTAAGAAGCAGAAATACACCTTACGCAAAGTTATTTAGCCTTCACTATCTCCGCTCCTCTGAGTTCACACACTCTGTTGGTTTTGTTTGTTTCTAAAGGAGGAAGAGGACAGTGCAGGCAAGCAATTCGCTATTTGACTGTGGAGAAATACAGTCATTAATCCTTACTACATGGGGGCCAGCATTCTGGTGCAGCAGGTAAAGCCGCTGCCTGTGACACCAGCATCCCATGCAGATGCCGGTTTGTGTCCCAGCTGCTCCACTTCCCATCCAGCTCCCTGATAATACCCTGGGAAAAGCAGCTGAACATGACCTACATGTTTAGGCCCTGCCACCTACATGGGAGATCCAGATGAAGTTCCTGGCTTCTGACTTCAACCTGGCCCAGCCCCAGCCTTTGTCGGCATCTGGGCAGTCAACCAGATTTCTGCCCTCTCTTTGTAACTCAGACTTTCAAATAAAAAAATCATTTAAAAATTAAAAAAAAAAATCTTTACAACAGAATACCACTTCCTGTTCAAAAGAGATTCAAGTGGCAATGGCTAGGACTCAGAGAATGAACAAACTAATCTGGCCTGAATTCAGCATCCGAGAGTCATGTGAAATTACCCGAAATGGCCACAAGATGTCACTATTTTACACCACTTCTGAAAACTCAAGCGTGGAGCATTTCAGATCATTTGGACAGAGATTTATTACTGGTAACTGAGAGCAGTTCAGTCATTTCTCCTGTGTTCGGGGAACAGCCCGTGTTCTCTGAAATCAGCCTCAAGAGACGTTTCAAGTAAGGCTGACACCCTGAAGGTGCTACACCTAAAAAACGTTAACCAGAAGTCGCTGCCCACCCGTCTCCCAGGCCAAAACAAAGCAGGTCTGACGCCTCTCACTTCTCCCCTACCCTGCCCTTTGCAAAGCTTCCCTCGGCAGGCACTTTCTGGTAATTCGACCACCCTTCCCACCTTGGATCTACAGGAAACAGTGATTTAGCAGTACCCCCAACCACCCTATTGGGGTTCAATGGTGCTGGCTAATTGAAATCTGCCTCACCCTTTCCCTTACCAAGACCAAAGTACTGAATTTTTGTGTGCATTTACTGTTTAATTCAGGGCTGTCTTATGTCTATTTTTGTAAAGTGGTATTGCTATCCAGTGTGTAAATCAAGTCTTTAAAAAAGTTTTAAAACACCAAAAACTATGTTAACCAGGAATAAGCATTACATTTATTTTAAATACTCCATTCGTATGAAATCTACTAGTAGGTTCAAAATATACCTGTAGGTTACTGATATTTAAAGGCACAAACAAGTTTGGAGAGTTGATGTATTTTATTAGTGCTATCTACTGAGATTCCTTTCATCAATATTTTTATTACACCTTGATAAATAATCTTTCACAAATAGCAATTCAAGTTTGATGAGCTTGTGAAGGAAACAGGCTTTAGTTGCTTGGTAGGCTTTGGGGAGATCATTCAACTTTCTGGACCAAAAGAGTTGTTTTGCTGTGAAGGTCCATCCTACTGTCCAAACAGTCACTTACTTGGCAGCAGCGCGTTCGATGGTTCAAAGAAGTAGCCTCCATCTCCACACTGTGATGGGTTGTGAGATACGCCCACGAAATTTTTTACTACTTGTTTGCAACGGATTTACCTTTTTAAAATTAAAATTGGGGAGGAAGGCTGGCACTTGGCACGGTAGTTAACACACTGCCTGAGATGCTCATATTCTGTATCTGGGTGCCAAGAGTCCAGCCCCAGCTCAGTTCCTGAATGCTGCTCCCCTGCTAACGTGAACCCTGGAAAGCAGCAAGTACCTGGGTCCCTGCCACTCATGTGCAAGACCAAAGATCGAGTTCTTGTCTCCTGACTTTGGCTCCAGCCAGGCCAGAGCCCGCTGGGGGGTATTTGGGAAGTGAACCTGTGGATGACAGGTCTATTTCTGTCTCTGCCACTTGCAAAGCAAATAAATAACTTTTAAAATATTAAATTAGTAGGCCATGCTCAAGCTGTCACTAGCTTTTCTTTCTCGGTATGCTCTCTGGAGCAGAAAGAAAGGAGCAGAAGATTCATGATATGAGGACACGCTCGCACTGTAGAGTGGAAAATTAAAATTCCAAATGCTACAAGAAGTATCAGGCTTTTTTAAAACACCTGTACATAAATCACAATTAGAAACATCACGAGGCTGGTTGTGGCATAGCAGGTAAAGCATCTACCTGCTATGTTGCCATCTCATATAGATGCTGGTTCATGATTTGGCTATTCCACTTCAGATCCAACTACCAGCTAATGGCCTGGGAAATCAGCAAAGAATGGCCCAAGTGCTTGGGTCCATGCACCCACATGGGAGACCCAGAAGAAGCTCCTGGCTCCTTGCTTCAGCCTGGTCCAGCCCTGGCCATTGCAGCCATTTGGGGAGTGAATCAGCACTCTCTCTGTGTAACTCTTTCAAATAAATAAATGAATTTTTTTTAAAAAAATAATATCAAAACCCAAAGCAAAGCTACAAAACACAAACTGGACAGAGGCTGGAGTAAGGAGTAGGTGTGCCGTGCCCCAGGCTCCTTCAGCACCCTCTACTGGTGGGCACTGGTCCTGCTGAAAGGTGGGAGGGGGCGTGGCCTGTAACAGAGGCAGAGGTAGCTGGGGCCTCTGGGGCTCCCTGGGACCCACGGGGGCACTGCACCACAAGCCACAATGGCCAGGTTGCCAACCAACAGCATCAGACCGGGCCCCTCCCTTTGAAATCCAAAGGAGACCAAGAAGATGGTGGGTCGCACCAATATGCAGAAACATGTGCTGGGAATTGGAAGTGGGTCAGCAGTTGTCCATGTTAAGAGTGAAACAGGGCTGGAGCCACAGCTCAGTAGGCTAATCCTCTGCCTTTCGGCGCCGGCACACCGGGTTCTAGTCCCGGTCGGGGCACCGGATTCTGTCCCGGTTGCCCTTCTTCCAGGCCAGCTCTCTGCTGTGGCCAGCGAGTGCAGTGGAGGATGGACCAAGTACTTGGGCCCTGCACCCCATAGGAGACCAGGAGAAGCACCTGGCTCCTGCCTTCGGATAGGCGCGGTGCGCCGGCCGCAGTGCACCGGCCGTGGCGGCCATTGGAGGGTGAACCAACGGCAAAAAGGAAGACCTTTCTCTCTGTCTCTCTCTCTCACTGTCCACTCTGCCTGTTAAAAAAAAAAAAAAAAAAAAAGAGTGAAACAGGAGAATTCTGCACCTTGTCGATTTTCTCACTTCCTCCCAGGAGGGGCAGCTCGTCCTGCAGGGTGGCCTACCCCTCAGTGACCCAACACTGACCTCGCCATCCGAGGTGCTGATGCAGTAGATGCTGATCTCTGTGTCACCCAGGGCGGTGCAGGCTGCCTGACCCAGGACAAGATCCCCTGGGCTGTGCAGTCACTTCAGCATGACCGCCGATAACAGGAAACATCAAAGAACCTCGGGGATCAGAGCCATAGGGAATCCCCCAAAGAGGTCCCGGCGATGACACAGGTCCTAGTGAGCAAAGCTGTGACCCCAAGGATTGGGGCTGGGCCTCAACATCAAATGGCCTTCCACAGGCAGGTCCTGTGGTGACCAGGTAATGGGATTTCTTTTCTTTAAGATTTATTTACTTATCTGAAAGAGTGAGAGTGAGAGTGAGAGAGAGAGAGAGATCTTCCATCCACTGATTCACTCCTCAGATGGCCACAATGGCCAGTGATGGGCCAAGCCAAAGCCAGGCGCTTCATCCAGGTCTCCCAGATGGGCAGCAAGGACCCAAACACTTGGGCCACCTTTGGCTGCTTTTCCCAGGTCACTGGAGCTGGATCAGCAGCAGAGCACCTGGGACACGGACACACATACACGAAGCTGACGTCCCAGGAATTTTATCCTGGACTGCAAGTTCCACCTGGTATACCAATAGAGTGAAGTAAACACAGCTATGGAAATGATCCCAGGCATGGAGGACTGGGGCCTGGAGGGAGAAACCTGTCTGTCCTGCTGACCCCCCAGGGAACAAAGTGTGTTCACCTTTGACCTGAGCCTGCTGGTTATACTTCTAAGTATCAGGTTTGCTGAGAATTGAAAAAATAAAAAATCACTTTTCTTGAAGCTGGGAACAGGAAGGACTAGACACTCGCAGTCTCCTGAGGCCTTTCAGGAAACTTTCGGTTTTGTTTTTCATTAGTTTTCACTGTGATCCTGCATTATACGCAGCCCCATTTCAGGATGGGGTTTACAAAAGTCTGCCGAGCAGAGCAGTGTGGTGTGTAGGGGATCGGAATGTAGACAGCAGGGAGCAAGTGTGGGAGTGCTTTTGCCAAGATCAGGCGGTGTGCTCAGCTCCCTGCTGCTGGAAGCACTGGACAGAAAGACTTGTCAGCACGGCCAGAGCACTGCTGTGAAATGGGAAATATTTGGGTTTTTAAAAATAATATTCTTTCTGCTGTTACTATCTTTTCTGTTCCTTTATTACTTGCATGGCTTGGCATCAGAAGCTGACATGTCCTTGTATTTGAAGGTTGAAATAAAACAGTGTGGTGCACTTTGAACAAAACCCCACAAATGAGAACTACAAGATAGCAACAGGTGCAGGATTATGGATGCCTTATTCTATTCATGGAGCTTGAAAATTTTCTAGAAAGAATGTTATTGTTTTGTAAGGGAAGCCACAGCTAAACACCCAACAATTAGGAGGATGTTTGTCAAAACTACACATTCATTCACAGAATATGGTGCAGCCATTATACATCGCTTTTAGGAGGTTTCTGTACTAACATGGAGAAATGCTCATGACAGGATGCATTTGCAACAAGCCGAAAAGCCACACGCAGAGCAGACAGTGTCTCAGAGAGACTACATAAGAAGAGAACAGTGGGGCTGACTGTGCACAGCGGCTGACCCACTGCCTGGGACACCAGTATCACACACGAGCGCTGGTTGAATTCATGGCTTCTCTGCTTCCGAGGTCCACTTCTGATCCAAATCCCTGTTAATGCACCTGTGAAAGCAGTGGACGATGGCCCAAGTGCTTGGGCCCTGCCACCCACATGGGAGACCCAGATGGGATCCCAGGCTTCAGCCTGACCTCTGGCCACTTGGGGAGTGAACCAATGGATGGAAGATTTCTTTCTCTAAGTATGTGTCACTCTGCCTTTCAAATAAATAAACACATCTTAAAAAAAAAAAAAAAAGGTGGTGGAAGGTGGGAGGAAGAGAATAGTAACTGCCTCCACGGAACAGAATCAAAAGGCCAAGGGCAGGCAGGGATGGGAAGGGGATTATGTTTCTCTGTACTCTTTTTTTCACATTGATCAAACTGGCAAAATAATTCAACTCTGACAATACCAAGTACTGCTAGGAATATGGGCAAAAGGGAGCAGCTGTAATCCATTACAGAGAAGGGAAGATTCAGAGAACTATCTGGAGGCAAAGCTCCAGGGCAAGCTGAAATCCCTAAAATTCCAAGTGGAAACACCCTAAAATTCCACTTTACAGAATCCTCCCCAAGCCCACCCCCACCATGAGTGCTCCAGAAAGAGCACACAGCAGCGTGTCCACTGCAGCACAGTTTATCACCGTGGAGACAAGGAAGAACCTGTTGGCCTATATGGACTGAGCTGTGGACTCCCCAGATTCCTATGCTGATGTGGCGCTTAACCCCTAGCACCTAAGAATGTGACTGTGTTTGGAGATAAGGTTTATAAAGAGGCAAATACAAGCTAAAATGAGGTCACTGGGGAGGGAGGGCCTCAATCCGATATGACTGGTGTCCTCAGAAGGGAACATGAGGACACAGACATACTCAGGGAAGACCAGCCAAGGAGAGGCCTCAGGACAAAGCCACCTTGCTGACAATTTGATTTCAGATTTCTAGCCTCGAGGATGTAAGAAAATCCCTGACTCTTGGTTATGGCAATCCTCGTGAACACCAACACCATCAGTGGGAGGATGGCTGAATACACGCTTGATTATGCAGACAGTGAAACATTACACAGTGTTTAACAAAACCACAAAGCAGCAAAAGTTATAAAAGATGAAAGTCCAAGCAATGTGGAATCCAGTGAATAGGGATCTCCCAAGAACGTGGTCCCAGCATGCTGGTCTTAACCCATCCGAGTCCTAGCAGCCAAAAGAGCTCAAAGCAGCACCATATTCTAGAGAAAGCCCGGACTCTCAGAGACCAGGAATGTGCAGCCATGGACTCATTACTCCTGCCATTTATAGTGCTGATCTCTAAATGCAGGGCCAGAACCCCAAACTCAAGATGCCCCCATCCCTCCCCCCAGACAAACAATCCTGCCACAAAGAATGGAATGCGGTCATTCATCCAACATTGATTCTAGTACCCCTAGTAAGTCAGAGTCTTCCTAGGTACAAAGATACAGAAAAGATACCAAGAAACAACTCTGTAAGCAGTTGGCAATTTAGAACAAGTCAATTATAGCACAAGGTAGAGGGGAGAGGGGTTGAGGACCAGCTACTGTTTCTAATCCAGCTTCCTGCTATGTGCAACCTGGGATACGGCAGGTGATGGCTCAAGTACTTAGGTCACTGTCACTCACAGTGGGAGACATGGATTGAGTTCCCAACTTCTAGCTTTGACCTGACCTAGCCCTAGCTATTGCAGACATTGAGGGTATGAACCAGTGGAAGGGAAGTCAATCTTTCTCCCTCTCTCCCAATGTCTCTGCCTTTCAAATAAGACACAAATAAATACTTAAAAAAAAAAAAAAAAAAAACTTAAGGCAGTGGCACCCAAAGTCAGAAATGGCCCTTGGTTGCAGGAGATGGATTCCCTCAGGCCTCAAGGAAAGAGTGAAGGCAAGGCTGGTTGGGGCAGGAGGGTGTCAACTTGGTGCTGTCGACAGCAGGAGCCAACAGGTGTTTTGTTTTGTTTTGTTTTGTTTTTAAGAGGAATGGCCTGATGGGCTGTCCAAGAAGATACTGTGGCAGCAGACATGGGGGACTGGAAGGAACAGGTTACTTGTGACCAAGCAGAAAACTTGTTCTGGCATCTGGTAGCTTTGCCAGGCCAGTGCACACAGAGACAGTGGCAACCTGGGCCTGCGACTGGAAATGCTGAGAGACCACATTGCCTGTGAAGCAGAGACAATAGACAGAAAGACAGCCTGGGATGAATGGACCCCTGTAGCCAACTGCTGAGACCATGTAAATTTTAATGTCAAAAGTGCTTATCTCCTGTGAATTTTCTTTGTCCGGAAACAAAAGGGGCTATTGGATCCCAAAGGTCATGTGGATCCAGAAAAGCTTTTCTTCTAGAAAAGTGCTGTGCTTTCCAGAAAATGTTCCCCATCAGCAGTTCCAATAAAATGATCTGTGTGGCTGCCCAGGCTTTGGAGGCCAAGGGAGACCCAAGGGATGCAGGGGTTCAGGCCCCAGATGCATACCCGCTCCCCTGTGCACTCACTCTCAGGCCTGAGGGGGATGCTCTGAGACTCACTTGTTCCCTGAAGTGCACTGCACCAAGAGTGTTTTTATAGAAAGCTTGTGTAGGAAGTGCACCCTGCAGGGTTTTGGGGAACAGTTTTTCCTGCTAAGGGCCATGTCAATATTTACAACATCACTCGTGGGCAATGCAGAATTATCAACTTAAAAGTTAGCCTGCTACAGAGTTACTGGATTTCAAGTGCAACTTGCAATTGCCTTGGCAAGACCAGACCAAATGGTTCTGCAGGCCTTACCCAGCCCACAGGCTGGACATTTCCACCCCTGCTAGCAGGTCAAGGCAATTGGCTCCTGACCTCATCTCTGCTACACAAAAGATTGGTGAGGCTTCAGAAAAGCCAGGAAACTCCCCAGGTCTCAGCTGCCTCAGATCAGACCTGGTAGCACATCAGACTCATGTGAAAAGCTATATAAGAATACCGATTGAGGGCAAAGTTCCAAATCAAACCAACTGATCCCAGGTATCTGGGAAATGGAACCCCAGAATCTGTGAATCTGTGAAGGCATCTGCTACCTGCACTTCCCCAAGGTCTCCTCCCTGTAAGCTGGTCCTGGGCTTAGAAAGGTAAATAAGCCTGGGCAACATGGCAGCCCCTCTGCACAGCCAACACTGCCACCTGGCCATTACTTCTGGGCTCCAGTCTCAATTCTTACTGCATTCTCTACCTTATTCTGTTCTCTGCGCTCCTCTCCATCCTAGCCAAAACTGGAATCAACATGATGCTTTTTAAAGGTGGCAGTGAGAAACATTCCATAATAGCCCAGCAATTCGACACCTTCCTACTCAAAGTCACCCTGACCACTGCACCCACTAGCAACTCTCCTCCTAACGGTCCAAATCTCTGCCACCTCTTTACTCTGTGTCTGACTGATCTATACCTCATTCTTTCAAAGTTCTCTTGGTTTCTCCAGTAAAGCAGTGTATTTCCCCACACCATACACCAACTACTTAACAATTAGGCTGAGCTTTGCAAATCTCAAAATGCATCAAGGAATACATCAAACAAGGAACACAAAGCAATGACAGAGCACTGTTGCAGAACACTTTCTCTCTCTCTCTTTTTTTTTTTTTTCGACAGGCAGAGTGGACAGTAAGAGAGAGAGAGACAGAGAGAAAGGTCTTCCTTTGCTGTTGGTTCACCCTCCAATGGCCGCCGAGGCCAGCGCCTGCGGCCGGCGCACCGCGCTGATCCAATGGCAGGAGCCAGGTGCTTCTCCTGGTCTCCCATGGGGTGCAGGGCCCAAGCACTTGGGCCATCCTCCACTGCACTCCCTGGCCACAGCAGAGAGCTGGCCTGGAAGAGGGGCAACCGGGACAGAATCCGGCGCCCCGACCGGGACTAGAACCCGGTGTGCCGGCGCCGCTAGGTGGAGGATTAGCCTAGTGAGACGTGGCGCCGGCTCAGAACACTTTCTCTTTAACATAACCAGATGCTTTGTCTTGGCTCCCACCCCACCAACTTATACTCCCCGCTGAAGCAGCAGAAGCATGCAATGGCAACACCACCATTTCCTCCACGATCCTGAACAATGCTACTCGACCGAGAAGATGTGTGATGAGGAGTTAACAGTCAGCCTTTTGTATATTTCTCCACTCCTTGCATGGTTAACAAGCTCCCCATGTGGCAGGGCCAGCCAGTCTGCACCAGGAAACCACTGGAGGGGTGAGTGTTAAGAACTGCTATCAGCTCTGCTTTAACACACGAACGTGCTATGCAATCCAGAGATGCACTCTGGAGTCAGCCACACCACGATTTAAAACCCAGCTCCTGCACTGAGTGATGCTGAGCGAGTTACTTATAGGAGGCCACCGATCTGTCCTAGCCTCTTGCAGATCAGGCCACACTGAAATGCAGCTGCAAATGCTAAGGAAGCAGGTACATGCCTCAAACAGACCAGTTTCTCAAAAACAGGAGAACCCAGTCTGCATAGTGCAGAGGTCGCTTCTGCTTTAATTCTTCCAGGAAAATAAAGGACACTCTGGACTAACCAGATGTGCACCCACCAGCTTTTTGACTATTGCTCTGTTTCCTTGTTCTCGCCTTACAAAATGCACTGTTCTGCCAATGGGAGCTCTCATTCTCTTCTGCAGAACACAGGCCACTCCAGTTAGATCTATTACTAAACTTCTTGCAAGTTTGTCTCTTGACTTTTGTTACATACAGTCTCTGAGCCTTGATTTCCACATTTGGGAAATGTGAATAATATGGCCAACTTGACAGATCTGCAGGAGGTGATGTGAAATAAGAGCCACTCTGCTCATGGGCCTCGTAAAGTCCTTTTCCAAAGCCTTGAAACTTCAAATATCTCTCTGAAAGGGGACAAGCCAGCTCAGGACCTCTGTGGGCACTGGGGAAGCACAGCCTTTCCTGGGTGGCAGCTGCACAGACTACCCTGGCAGGTTCAAGGACAACATCCAATTGCAAGGGCAAGCTTAACCCCGCCTGCACCTGAGGCCACAGCCCAGTGACACTGTCCTGGGTAACCAACCTTCAGGCACTGTAAAAGGTAGCTCCAAACTTGCAAGGAAACAAGTATAAAGGCCTTTCCTAGTTTCCAAGGCCATAGGACACGGTGCTGAGGTCACATCTTTCCGGGCACATGGTGAGCTTTTTGAGAACACAGAAGAGGTTTTCAGCATCTTTTACCTGCTAACAGAGTGTCAGGCCCACAGCAGACAGGACACACTGGATAAAGAAGGGACTACGTTACTGAATGCAAGGATGGGCCATGTGATGCCGACCATGTAAACTGGCTGCTTGCATGACAACCTCACATAACGTGCTTCCACAATTCACTGAAAACACAAGTATTTCAAAAACTAATTCCAGGAGGCAGAAATGACGCTTCCCAGTGCAAAAGTCACTCAGTTAAAACTGTCAAGAGCAAAGCATTAAACTAGCTCATTCAATCCCGCATTCATTCAACAAACACTGGATCTTCATTACATGCCAGGCACCATGCCAAATGTTAGAGAAAAAAGATGTGGTCCCTGGCGAGGCAAGGCATCCATCAGTTTTCTTAAAGTTTCTTTGTGGTTCTGATGTGTTGCAGAGCGGAGGTCCATCAGGAGGACACGTGCTCAATGCCCAGAGCTTGCAGAGTAGCAAAGGGCACATTCCTCGGTTTTGGGGAACCACTTGCTAATATCAGTGTGTCTCTCCCCGTTCCCTCCTCCTGTCTTCTTTTCTCTCATGCAAAACCTCAGAATTATTTATGGCTTTTTTGCAACTACTGAATAGTATTCTTGATCCTTATGGATATCTTAAAATGTAAAATAGTAATAATAGAGTATTTTAAATTTGGCTTTTTTTCTTTTTTAAAGATTTGTTCATTTACTTGAATGTCAGAGCCACCGAGAGAGTAGGAGAGAGAGGTTTCCCATCTGCTGGTTCACTCCCCCGATGGCTCCAACAGCCAAGGCTGGGCCAAGCCAAAGCCAGGAGCCAGGAGCTCCCTCCAGGAGTCCCACATGGGTGGCAGGGGCCCAAGCACATGGACCATACTCTACTGCTTCCCCAGGCCACTAGCAGGGAGCTGGATCAGAAGTGGAGCACCTGGAGCCCACATGGGATGCCAACATCGCAGATGGCAGCTTTACCCACCATGCTAGAATGCCAGCTCCTGATCTGGCTTTTTTAAAAACCAGAAAATGTATTACTTCTCAACTAAAAGCTCACCGATATAATACATATTTATTACATGCATATTATATTTCGGAAACCTTGCAAATCTCAGGCAATAAACAGTAGCCTTAACCTTCTGTCTCAACTTTGGTCCTAAAGTGTGACTTTTTTCTATGAATAAATGGTTCTCGGGGGAAAACAAGTGTGAATCCCTCATCTGTGTGTTGCCTTGCAGAACTGAATAAAGTCTCACAATAACAAAACACCAAAGCCAACAGACACCATGCACAGGCCTGCTCCTTTAGGTCTGATGTCTCCTCATTCTGTAACAAGTCACAGTGCTGGGCACTCACCAGGGACCACGAGTCCTAGTTTTCCAAGGATTCAAGTTGGAGTCAGTCTCTGATGAACCAGAACAGGTGGTCACCCTGACAATCACCTCTCCTCTCATCACCCAAGTTCTCTCAAATACAGTGAAGCCTAGTCAACATATACACTGCAAGTTCAAAGGCTTCATTGTAATATGGATTATTCCACATGTAATGTATGAAATATGGATTATTCCACATGTAGTGATATTTTCCATGTTCTCTAGTGTGCAACATGTGCACTGTTCTTGGTCCTGCACCTCAAAGTACTGTAGTTGGAGACAGAGCCTCACATATTTTAGGCACCTACATCTTGTCCCTCTCCCCACTATCCAAGGTTCCTGCTCAGACACTGAAGGAGGGCTGAGCTAAGATCTCCTGGTTAATGGGTCTGAGCTTCATACCCTGGCCCACTGGCACTCCTTCTTAGCTTCCATCATCCCAACTAAAGTTCAGGTTCCACAATAGTCAGCTACCTACAGGTTCTAATCCCACAGATTCTGTTTCTAGTGGCTGAAAATATCAGAAAAAAAATGGCATGTACTGCACATGTACTTTTTCTTCTCATTTTAACTTTTTTATATAGCATTTACATTGTATTATGGATTTTACATAATCTAAAAATGATTCAAAATGCTAAGGGAAGGAGTGGACATTTGGCCTCGTGGTTAAGATGTCTATGTCCATATCAGAGTGCCTAAATCGAAATTCCAGTCCCAGCTCCAGACTCCAGCTTCCTGCTAATGCAGACCTGGGAGGTAGCTGTGATGGCTCAAGTGGTTGGGTTCCTGCCGCCATGTACAAGACCTAGCTTGTATTCCCGGACCAGTCCTGGCAGTGTGGCCATTTCAAGCATGAACCAGTGGATGGGAGCTCAATAAATTAAAAATAATAAACAACAAAAATTTAAAGTACAGGGGAGGACATGTACATGTGAATATAAGCGACCCAATTTGGGTGGGCATTTGGCCTTGTAGTTAAGACTCTGCTTTGGCCACCCACATCCCACATCCGAGTGGTTGGGTTTGATTCCTGGCTCTGGCTTCCTGTTAATACACGTCCTGGTGGGGAGCAGGTCCTTGCCGCCCACAAAGGAGAACTGAATTGGGGTCCAATGTCCTGGTCCAGCCCAAAGCCAGGGGTTATTGTAGACATGTGCATAGTAATCCAGCAGATAAAAGCACTGTTGCATTCTCGCTTGCGCGCTCTCCCTCTCTCTCTCTCAAGAAATTGCTTTTTAAAGTTATTTTATATAAGGGGCTTGAGCACTGCAGATGTTGGTATCTGAGGGGGTCCTGAATCCAGTCCTCCATGAATATGAAGGCAGCTGCACTTCTTCCAGCACCAGCACTGGGGGGACACACTTCAGGGCAAGCACAGCACACCCGCACCTGGTGTTCGTAAGAGACGCGCCAGCAGGACAGCACGGAAAGACTCAGAGCTTTTGGTTTTCCAGGGGAACCCCCTGAGTTGAAAGCTCAGCTCCACCACTAACTCCAGGACCTCAAGGCAGTCAGCAAGTGCCTCCCTGGCTCCCAGTCCTCCCCCTGTAGAAGGGAGGCAAACCCCACGTGCAGAGTGGGAGGGGACAGTCAGAAATCTCACCAAGAACAAAACCAGGCAAGTGTCTGACATACACAGTGAACACTGAGCATGCCATAATGCTTGTATTTTAGGCAAATAAAAACGTAGTTTTCTGCACCTTTCATTCATACACACACACACACACACACACACACGCACACACACACACACTTCTCTATTGACACAAAAAGCAATTCTTCTATTCAGAAACATTTCCTTTTTGTAGAAACATACTATTTATTCAGTAAGAAACTATTCACCATCTGACTCACATAAATTTTCTCCTCCCAAGCCATCTGATTGAGGGCACATCAATGCAGCATATTTTATTATTATCATTATTATTTTCCACAACATTTATTACTATGGTTCCTTCTCCCATGTAGAATATTGCCCAACTGAAGTCCTCCAAAGGAGCCAAAGCCTGTTCAGAACAAAGACAGATACCTGTCTTTCAATTTCTGTTTTCCAATATGATGATCCCACTGAAACAAAGCTGGACTTCATCAGTGGTGAAGCAGGAAAAATGAAAATCAGTCCATATGGACGTCATGGCCATAATCCTCACCACCTCCACATGGTGGGGGGAGAGAAGAGGGAGACATCTGCTTCTTCTTAACAGCTTCTATTTCACCTTAAGTCACTTTTTTTAAAAAAAATATTTCTTCCAAAGGTACTGTGCTGGGTGTCTTCTCTGGGTCATCCCTGGGCAAGCAGAGGGCACTTGTGAAATGGAAAACATTCAGCAAACAGCAGCCTTCCAAGGCTCCTGGTATGCATGTAAGGGGAACTTCCTGATTTCCAACCACGGCTCAGTTCAGAACAAAAAACAGGGGGTGGGGGGTCCGGGCTGAAGGGTCACATTCCTGGAACAAAACACAAAGCACACAGCCTATTTGAGGGCAGGTCGGACTTTCACTCCATTCGAGCATGTAGGCCTCATGCTCTCGGCTCCTAGAGTTCTCAACACTGGGGAAACCTCCCAGCACAATCGCCTTTCTCCATGGCATTCTGGGCACAGTACTGTGTCTGCAAACCAGTGATGATACAAGTCCAGGGCGTCTGCTTATGAAGATGCTCTGATTGAAGACGCCTACACCAAGTCTTCTTTGCAATCATCTTGTCACTTCTGGCACCAACGCCTGTGCGCCCAGCATGCAGCGTTCAGGGGCTGGAAACATACGGTTTCGGATTTCAGCGACCAGTACCACTTAGCCCTGCATCTCAGAGTGCACAGTCTCTGAAGCTCTGGTACATGCTCTCACACCTCCAAATCACTCAAACGTCCTGTAGTATATGCATACCAATAAACTGGACAAGGCCCATTTAATTGTACAAAAAGGCTATTTAAACGCACTCCCTGCACTTCAAAATAAAAAAAAAGACGCATGTAAACATCGCCTCTGAATGGCTGCAGCATCCTTGAGCCGCCCCATCTCATCTTTCACACGTGTTGCAGTTGCACTTGTTCAGATTTTCTTGGAGGTATCAGTATGTTTTTTCTTTATTACGAGAATTCAGAGTCTGAGGTTGCCTCTGAATGTGAGCTTGCGGCTTGGCTGGAAGAAATAGTATTATCAGGAGACTTATGATGTGTAAATAAAAATACATGGACCTAGAAATAAGAACACACAGAAGTTATATTTCAATCAGGGGTACAAATGGGAATGATCAATGATTACATCTCCTTCGGTACGGTGAATGAGCACAGGCATGGCTTTGGCAGTACCAAGCATGTGGGTCCTCAGGCTGCCCTCTGTCCACTCCATCATTTCGTGCATGAGTGGGTCAGGGATGAACTGAAACCACACCCAACTGGGCAAAGCAAAGCACCCAGCTCATCTGCAGATACACACAACACTGTCCCAGCAACACAGAGCACACTACAAGAGAATTAACCCCACAACAACCAGCAATCCCTAATATTCAAGGTCTAAGGATGCACAGGTGAAATTCAAACACAGTACCCTGTTCCCTAAACTCACACATAAATAACACTTTGACTCATGCATTCTTCTCAAGTATAAAGAGTTCTTGCATTGCCCATGGATCACAAAGATTCTGATTTTTATAACCCTGAAAATAACCTACATCCGAACTATTAAGAAGCAAGCTTTGCTTTTGAAGCTTGTGGATATTTATTGCAAAAGCACGGTATTCAGTACAGGGCACACAGTGCAGATATTCAATAAACAGCGGACATACCCATCAATGTATCTAGATCAGTCATGCAAACGCAAGCTGTTTCTAATCACTTACATTTGGAAAGGCTGAATTTATACTTTGTCCAGTGCTTTTTGAAGATTAAAGAGAAACAATGTTAAAAGAGGGAGGGAATCACAGCTGATTTATGTATCACTTGCCAGCTTCTGTAACTGTAAGATCAGGACATTACCATACGAAAGCTCACATGTGCCCTAAACCGCTCCAGTATTAAGCAAGAGGAATGCCTCCCTGACAACTGTCTACAGAATCCTCAAGAACACTAACAGAAAGAAATGCATCTTCATTCATTTATTCTTTCAGCAAGCACTTATGGCTTAGGATAGACAAAGCATTAAACTGGGGTCTACAGAGAGGTGGAAGCCCCAGCCCCTCCCCTTGGAGGAGTTGAGATGAGTACATGATGAATGGTTGTGTAACCAGCAGAGAGGTGAACAGCCACAGTAAGTGACTACCTAATTTATTCTTTAAACCAGGACATTACTGACAGTGAAAAAGGGCTTTACAGATAAACACATGGGCTCAACAGGTACCACTGCATTCTCACAGGCACCTCTAGCTAGAGGGAACACCAGCTTTTCAAGTCTGCACATCCAAAATACACTTTGTTCCTGTGCTTTGCCTTCATCTTTCATGCTGGAGCAATTATGTTAGATTAAATCCAAACACATCAACAATCAAGAGGAAAATATCTCAAACCCCTTGTGAGGTTCAGTAACCTATACAGACATTCCATCTCTCTCTCAAGTTCTAAGGATTATTTGATCTCTCCATTATGGAAAAACGCAGCCTCACTAACACTGAGCACGAAAGGCACTGTCCTAGGTACTTCAGATTCAAAGATGAATCAGGCTAGGCTAGGCATTGTGGCACAGAGGGTTTAGCCATCACTTGCAACACCAGCATCCCATATCAGATTGCTGGTTCGAATCCTAGAGCCTCTGCTTCCAATCCAGCTTCCAGCTAATGCTCCTGGGAAGGTAGTGAATGAAGGCCCAAGTGCTTGGGCCCCTGTCACCCAGATGGGAGACTCAGGTGGAGTTCTTGGCTCCTGGCTTCAGCTTGGCCAACTCCAGCTGTTACAGGCACTAGGAAAGTGAACCAGAAAATGAAGATACCTCTCTCCCTCTCTCCATGTCTATTGTTCTATCTTGCAAATAAATAATCTTTAAAAAAAACTTTAAGATACACATTCTTTTTTGGAAAAAAAAATGAATCAGACATATAAGAAATTTGCATAGTATATGGTAAAAATTAAAGTAAGCTTATTCTGTTACAAAAAATTTTGAAATTAATGTGTTGTTTTATTATAACACACAATTTCCATAAACTTTTTAGAGATCCCCTTCATATACACAGATATCAAAAGTTTTTTTAATCAAAATAAAATCATCTTTTTATTTTGAAAGGTAGAGAGACTTGCCAACAAACAGATAAAGAAAACTGTCATCTACTAGCTCGATCTCCGAATGCCCACAACAGCCAGAACTGAGCTACACAAGGAGCCTCTTGGATGTGGGTGATGAGGACTCAAGTAGTTGAGCCATCACCTGCTGTTACCTACAGCCTGCTCTTGCAGGAAGCTGGAGTCAGGAATTGGAGCTGGGACTTGAGCCCAGGGTCTCTGATTTTGGATACAGGCACCCCCAAGGAGCATCTTAACCACTATGCCATTGTCTGTTCCATAAAATAATCTCTTTTTTAAAAATTTTTTCTTTATTTGGAAGACAGAGACAGAAAGAGAACTCTCATCCATCAGTTCAAATGCCCACAACAGCTGGCACTTGGCCAGATCAAGGCTAGGAACCCAGAAGATAATCTGGGTTTCCCATGTGGGTTGCAGGGTCCAAGTACTTGATCCATCTCCTGCTGCCTCCTAAGCTGTGCATGAGCAGGAAGCTGGATTGGCAGTGGAGCCAGGACTCAAACTCACACACTCCTAAGTGGCATCTTAACTGCTGTACCAAACACCACTCTCAAACTCACCTTTCATTTCTATTTTCCATGAACCTTCTGAAGTGCCCTTATAGTTAGTCATGCTTTCAAGGAGTTCAGCATTTACAAATTCCAAAATTCTTACAAGTTGAATTTAAGAAAGTGTTATCCAACCAAAGACTAACATATGAGAATTTGCTTTTCAAAATGATTTTATAAATGGTTCTTCCAAAATACATTTAAGTATTCTTTAAACGTAGGGCTCATTGATAGCAAAGAAAAAAATAGACTGAGAAATTTAAGGTTGAGATATGATGTTAGTCTGGACTGAAAATTGATGCAACATAGAAACAAAGCAAACTTTAAATGTTAAGTAATGAAGCATATTCTGAGAAGTGGGGTTGCATACTACTGCCATTCTCTGCCAGTTACTGATCTTAGCCCCAGTACTCAAATGCATCCTTTCACCAAAAGGCCATCCCATTTTAACTTCAGCAATCCTCTTAAGTGATTGTAAAAACACTGTTGAAGGTGCAATCACCAGAAAAAAGCTGATAATAAATGCCTGTTAAATTCAAATTAAGGGGCTGGTGCTGTGGCATAGCAGGTAAAGCTGCTGCCTGCAGTGCCAGCATTCCATATGGGCACCAGTTCAAGTCCCAGCTGCTCCACTTCCTATCCAGCTCTCTGCTATGGCCTGGGAAAGCAGTAGAAGATGGCCCAAATCCTTAGACCCCTGCACCTGTTTGGGAGACCCGGAAAAAGCTCCTGGCTCCTGGCTTCGGATCGGTGCAGTTCTGTCCATTGCAGCCAATAGGGGGGGGAACCAGCAGATGGAAGACCTCTCTCTCTCTCTCTCTCTCTCTCTGCTTCTCCTTTTCTCTCAGTATAACTCTGACTTTCAAATAAATAGATAAATCTTTTTTAAAAATTCAAATTAAGTAAAATTCTTGCTAGCTGCACATCAAGGTACTCAATAGTCCCAGTACTGGTGGCTGGGAAGTACCTATGTCGGGGATGCCATGGATAAGGAGCCCTGCCATCTTCACAGGAAATTCTACTGCACAGAGCTGATCTACACAGGAAACTGATGTGAAGGAGCTTCAACAGTTCATGGGAAATTCTCATTATCATCCAATTCCATTTCCCATGCACTTTTTGAAATCTCCTGATATACGTAAGCAGGTAACACATTCATTAAGTCAGATCATCTGAAATGGATTAAATATTTTAAAATGTCCATTTTTGTGTTATTCTCAACAAATGTGTATTTTAGGCAAATATTCTAGATTGCTGTTAAAAAGACATGGAGGCTGGTGCCACAGCTCACTTGGCTAATCCTCCCCTGCAGCGCCAGCACACCGGGTTCTAGTCCCGGTTGAGGCCCCAGATTCTATCCCAGTTGCTCCTCTTCCAGTCCAGCTCTCTGCTGTGGCCTGGGAAGGCAGTGGAGGGTGGCCCAAGTGCTTGGACCCTGCACCCATATGGAAGACCCGGAGGAAGCATCTGGCTCCTGGCTTTGGATTGGCCACAGTGCGCCAGCTGTAGCAGACATTTGGGGGGTGAACCAATGGAAAAGGAAGACCTTTCTCTCTGTCTCTCTCTCACTGTCTAACTCTGCCTGTCAAAAAAAAAAAAAAAAAAAGACACGGAAAGCTATTTGATAATGCCCCTGAGTCTCTGATTCAGCCTAGCAACCATCAGACTTTCCAAGGCTCGGGGGCCTTTCTTCTGCAAGGGCCACTTGGACATTTACAACATCATTCATGGGCCGTACAAAACTATCTTATTCATAAGATAATTCAAAATTAGCCTGCTGCTATAGATTCATTGAATTTCAAGTCCCACCTGGTTGCCTTGGCAGGGACACCCCAAATGATTAAACAGTACCCCACCCCCTGCTTTAACTGGGAAGCACCAATGACCATAAGTCAATCACCGTTCTGGCTGATTCTCAAGCAGTAAGCTGCTTCCCAGACAGCTTCTCCTAAAATTGCTCTTAGCAACTGCATTGCTGGTCTTGCCTTTAAAGAAACTCTGGGGGCCAGTGCTGTGGCATTGTGGGTTAAGCCACCGCCTGTGGTGCCTGCATCCCATATGTGCGCTGGTTTGAGTCCAGCTGCTCCACTTCCAATCCAGCTCTGGGAAAGCAACAGAAGATGACCCAAGTGCTTGGGCTCCTGCACCCATGTGGGAGACCCGGAAGAAGCTCCTGGCTCCTGGCTTCAGATCAGCACAGCTCCAGCTGTTGTGGTCAATTGGTGAGTAAACCAGCAGATGAAAGACCTCTCTCTCTCTCTCTGCCTCTCCTTCTCTCTCTGTGTAATTCTGACTTTCAAGTAAATAAATAAACCTTTTTTAAAAAAATTAAAAAAAAAAAAAAAGAAACTCTGCATTTGAATCTCAGGTCCAGGCCTTGGTAGCTGTGTGAGTCTTATTAAATCACTCCGCCTCTCTAAGACTCCACTTCTGCATAGGAAAAATACAAGTAATGTTCTTTACCCACCCTCCTGCACGCCCCCACCCCCAGCTCACCTGTCTCCTTCTTGGACTCATGGTGCTCTGACCACAGGGCTCTTCGGGTTTCTGTCCTCTACTGGGAGCACTGCCCCCAATGCCCCAGCACACTGACCCTGCTCCAGTCCCACCATGCAGCCTCCAGCATTGAGCTCCAACGCTGCTTCCTCCCCTAGGCGTTCCTCCTGTCCAGGCTCCGTCTGATTACTGTTGCACGCTCTCCAATCTAGAGCTCTGAACCATTCGCTCAGAATGTGCTCTCAGTGTGCGCTTAAGAATTTGTCAGGCTCTGCCTGCTTGTCCCTCGAGCTACCACCTGCATGGGAGCAGGAACGATATGTGCGTTTTTTCACCCTGCCATCCCCAGCTCCTAGCACAGTGTTCAGCACAGGCCAGGTTGAATATAAGCATTTCTGCTATTGCATGGTAAACGCATTCACTCATTCTTAAAATACCAAGGCCTGGGGGGGTGGGGGGAGTCATCCTAGAAGCAAAGGACTCAAAATCCAGGAGGCGTGGTAACCAGAGCACAGAGCAAAACAATTAGTGTCTAGGGCGACAACTTGGACAGCTCAGGCAGAGTGCTCAGTGGGGCTGGAGGCTGACTCTGGTGTTCAGTGTGGACAGTACAGGCCAGAGGCTGGTTTGAGGGTCCTGACACAGCGGCATCGAGCAGAGAGTGGAGCATGGTGGCCAAACCAGCTGAGGGCTGGAGCTGGAGGCCTTGCAGGTGGGGAGCACCCCTCTGAGAGGGCTGCCCCAGGAAAGTTCACTTCCGTTTTCTTCCTACAGGACTGAATTGGCTCCCATCCCTGTAGCAAGCTGAATTTGGGGCTTTTATCATTTTCTTCCTAATGTTCTGGGGTCTCTGGCATTGAAAAATGGATGTCCAAATTAGCATGCCCATCCATGTTATACTGACATAACTTCTCCCCACCCAGCTGGTGTTACAGAGACATCATTTTGTAGCAGAACAGACTTCAGTGATGCATGTTACATAGTTCCACATTCTTTCCCCATAACTTCAAAAAACGTATCCTACTTACAGATACTGATACACGTACTGATTAGGAGGAGTTCCTCCCAGCCATTCCTGACCACTCAATCCATCAGTCACAGGGAATTCCCAATTTAGGAATAAGATGTGTTTATGTAGGGCTGCAGGACTTTCCCCTTGCCTTTTTAAGGTTTTATACTTCAACCTGCTGAAACAAACTAATAATAGACAGATTAACTGGAGAAGAAGCATGCAAGTGTGCTAGGTGCACACCTGTATGAGAGGTGACAAAGTATGAAAAGCAAAAAAGGACTGGGTGGTTGAAGCTTTTCAAAGAGGAGAGAAAAGTAAGGGGCTGTAGGCAACTTGAGAGGAAGACTAAATGGTTTTTAGGGCTGATGAATGGTCCCAAAGAACAAACAGCAGCTCAGGGTAAAGTTCGCCTGGGCTCTGGATGTGTTGTCAACTCGTCTCTCCTCCTGAGTCCATCTTCAGAGAAAGTCCCTTCCCGCTCTTCAGGAGGGAAAGAGGGCCAAGGGACACAGGTGTGGTTGGAGGAAGCATGGCAGAGAGATCCCGGCAATCCTTTGGAATAATGTTTTCGGAGTCTCAGAATTGGCACTGTTCATTTCTAAGTCACTTTTTAAAGCCACACTGTGTTCCAAAGTCAACATGGAAAAGCCTGTGCAACCCACTAGATAACACAAGTTAGCATGTACTGAGTACAAACTATATGCCTGAGCCCTCAGCATATTTTCCATACTCAGTTCTAATTAAATTCTCAGCCTTCACAACAGTGCTTTGAGGTGGATTCTAGGCTCAGCCTCATTTCACAGCTGAGAAAGCACAGGTAATGGAGGTTTAATAACTTGTCAGAGGTCGCACAATCAGTTCACAAGACCATGTGCCCAAATACAAAACAACTGTGGAGAAATACAGCCAATGAAACCAAAGCACGAAACAATAAAAGTAAGTAAGTCTAGGTGTTCAGTTCATCTGAAGCAAGACAGCTTCAATATCTGGATGTAAGGTCCTCCCCCTAAAGGCCGCTGCTCTCCAGTGTTAGCCTCCTGCACCCTACATTCCACCTGCTGCCCTCCTCAACGTGCAACTGGGAGTACAACTCCCCATGAACACCCACTGGGACCACCACCTCGGTGGGCAGCAGAGCCCTTCTCCAGATTATACTGGTCAGCCAACACCCACAGAAGGCAGCCTCTGCCCCCAGTTCTGTCCTGTTCTCAAGATATCCCGCTGACTCCAACACAGCGTAAGCCCCATGAAAAAGGACCAATGGCAGAAAGCTCTGTGTTTTCACTCGGGATCCTTGCCTTCCAAATACATCACCGTCTTAAGCACCCCTTGATGACACCATGAATGGTTTAGGGTAGTCATGTCAACTAGCTCATAGGTGTATTTATATAATGGTATCTCCAAAAGAGCCATTTGCTCTTAAAGCTTCAATAGACATTTTTTCACACTGAAAAGCCCCATTCACAAACTCTTAGGACTGCTGGATTCAATTTGCAGACCCTTACATCAAACACAGAAAACACACAAGTCTGCTGCACAGCTGTGGAGCACAGTGGGAACTTACCTGTATAAACTGATGGTTGGCTCAACTGCCAACAAGATGAAGGGCGCAACGGTGTAAGAGACGGCTAGCTGAGTGACAGCCCAGGTGACCACATCGTAAATGCCCTTGGCAGCTCGGGAAGACAAGAAGTAATGTCTACAATTGTTCCTCACCTGCCGGTGGAGGAAAGCAAACATGGGCAGTTGGAAGCGACAAACAGAAGCCATCATCACTCCATGTGTGGAGGGGGAACACACAGAACACAGGCTACAGTAAAGAACCTGCTGTCTTGAGTTCAACTAAAAATATCATTTATGGTTCTTCTTGTTTTAAAAACACTGTATGTGTACTGTAGATAAATGTTCAAGCAACAACTAAGAAAAATATTTTTTCTTTTTTAACATTTCCCAAAAGAAGGCATCACTTAAAAACTTTGCACACAGCCCTCCAAGCCTTTTTCTATTCATTTGTGTCCATATTTCTATTCTTAATGGCATCCATCTATTTTCTAGCATTTTTATTAGGAAATTGATCATGAACTTTTTCCACGTCAGTCAATACTGACCTCCACTATAATTTTAATTGTGGAAAAGTTAGCTTATCTTCCCACCCCTTGTTTTGCTATTATAAATTCATAGCCTTATAATTAAATATCTGCATTATTTTTTAATTATTCCTTTGGCTAACAGCAGTACAAATACTATTACTATTATCACCAGTACAAGTAGCTAGCACTTATCGAGGGTTTACTGTGCCAAACTTGTGCTAAATAAAGCTCTATGAAGATCATCTCGGGTGATCTCTCAACAAGCATCGGTTAAACATCCTGAGTTCCAACTTACAGATAAGGAAACTGAGACTTAGGTACAGAGACATTCCTCTGATGTGGAAAATGCTGGGTCAAAGTCTTTCGACTTTGCGACTAGACTTTCACCTCCAGAAAGACACCTCATGTCCAGATTCAAGAATCAAAACCAGAGTGGAAAACAACAGCAGATTCCTAGGCAGCTCAGCCACACATAGCAAAGGCTTCAGTGCCCAAGGCTGCCTATGAGCTGAGGATTCTTCTCCCTCGCCCTAAGTTCCTCAGGTCAGGGACCAGAGATCCATCATGGGGCAAGGTTGGCCACTGAGGATGAGATTTGTATTAGGCAACTTCTAGGGGTCTAACAGACTTCATGAATTTTGAATTCATCCTCCTTCTAAAAAAAAATGAAATCACTGCTCTATCAGCTCTCTCCTTTCCACCCCTCCCTTACTTACTTGTACAAAACCTTCCTAGGCCTTCCAAAGGAAAGGTTCTGCACAAATCACAGCTTAGGCCATTCGAGACCACAGAACAGAGACATCTGAACGAGTAATGCTCTGATATGTTAACAAACAAGATTCTGACCTTCATTTCTTAGTTTCCCTGGCCATCTGTTCTTTAGTTTTCTTTTTTAATCTGGGTGGGTATATGAATGGGAGAAGAGGAAATGTCTCCCCTGTTTTCTACACACACATGTGTACAATAGTCAGTTAACTCTAAAAATGAGTCAATCAGCGTGAGTAGCAATCGGTTATTCACCGTGTTCACAAACAGGCTGCAATCCACCTGCTTCAAAAAATAGGAATGCCTCAGGGGAGGGGCTCCCGAATTCTTCACTGTGGTAGCCTAGCACCCTATAATACCAAGTTGTGGGGAGCAAACCGGACTAGACTGAGTTACTGGAATTAAGACTTATTCTATGCATCTGCTCTCCCACAATATGGCGCTGGGAGAGGAGAAAACAGCTTCTACGCAGCTGCCTCCAGTTCAACCAATAAACTGTAGGACTTGCTCCTGATTGGAGAGCAGCGTACTCGGCGTGTGGGCAGCCGAGTTGGGATTGGCGGAGGAGGACTATAAAGGAGGAGAGAGACGGCATGCACCGGGAACATCTATGGGGAACATCTAAGGGAACCCGTGCAGCCCCCGAGAAAGCCGGCCGGCGGTGTGCCGCTCCCCTGCGGAAGTGGGGAATGTGGCCAGGGGGAACTGCCCTTCCACGGAGGTGGAAGGGATAGTAGCCAACCCGGGAAGAACCAGCAGCAAACCCGGGGAGGGCCGAGCAGACGAAAGAACAGCGCAGGGTCCTGTGTTGCTCCTCCACGAAGAGGGGGAGCGACACCAAGTGGCACCTAGGAAGACTCCTGAAATACTCAGAATAAATGAATTAAAGAATGAGAGTGAATAGCCACATGGGGCACCTAGACGAGTGAGCCAAACAGAGTTCAACAAATACCTTTGAATAAATATTCTTGGCATCTGAAATAAAGACAGTCACAGCCATTACCAAAGATTGAAATTAAATCAAGGGGGCTGGCACTGTGATGTAGTGGGCTAAGCTTCTGCTGTGGTGCTGGCATCCCATATGGGCACCAGTTTGTGTCCTGGCTGCTCCTTTTCTGATCCAGTTCTTTGCTTATGGCCTGAGAAGGCAGTGCAAGATGGCTCAAGTGCTTAGGCCCCTGCACCCCTGTAGGAGACCTGGAGGAAACTCCTGGCTCCTGGCTTTGTAGGCCATTGTAGCCATTTGGGGAGTGAACCAGCAGATGGAAGACCTTTCTTTCTCTCTCTCTCTCTAGCTCTACCTCTCACATAAATAAATAAAAATCTTTAAAAAAATTAAAACACAAACTCTGTATTTGACAATGAAAGCACTTTGAATGGCAATTCCTAAACTTCTAAATATATTCATTACCACCTCTGAGCACAGTCACATTTCACATTTTTGATCCTTGATTATTTCCTGCTCTATAGCAAATGACTTGCGGGAACAATCATATACAAACCAAAGACTCCTAGAACAGAAGGTAGAGAACCAAACGTACAAAATTCCCAAAGCCTTTTACACAAGCTAAGTTAACTGGCGAGGGCACGAGAGCACAGGCAGTCAGACGCATCTGCAGCAGGCGCAGCTCCCACGGCTGCCACCTTACTGTCTGCCCAGAGACTTGATGAACTGCTTCCAGGTTTAGGTAAAGAAATGGGAAATTAAGCAGACTGTAAGCAAACTGAAGTCCAACAAAGCCTTCATTAACTCCTCATCATCATCACCTGTGCTTACTGCTATGTTCAGCAACTTTAATGAGTAAAAATGTTTTCTTCTCTGAAGGTACTAAATATTGCTCCTGAGATTACTCTGTAACTAACAAGAAAATAAAACATTGAACCACTGTGGTAATGACCATGGGTTTCTACACACTGAAGATTTTCTTTAATGAGAAGGCTTTGGTATACATATATATATATATATATATATTTTTTTTTCAAAACATCACCCAACCGTTGTGGGCACCCTCACTGTGCCCACAATTGAGGGCAATTGATACCCTCAGTTCCTGCTAGGACCTAAAACAAATACAGGCAACAGATGCCTAAGGGAAAAGGCCTTGTACCCAAAGGACGCTTACCGCTCTAGCTGCTAATGTGACAAGGACTCCAGTTAAGAAGGTAAAATAGTATCCAGGGTAGACCCCATGCCACAAAGCAGACAGGATGAAGGTTAGCACCGTGGGGTACCACGGAACCCGCTCATAGCACACACTGTGAAGATAAGAAGGAACAACAAGCCACAGGTAAAACAAACCAGAAACTTCTGCAGACACCTGCTTTGGGGGATCAGACCACACAGAAGTCATTTATTTGATCCATTAACTGATAGAACTTGCAAAGCAATCCAGGCAGCCCAAGCTGCCCAGGTTTCTTTTGCACGCTGCCAATTAGACAGGCAATTCGTGGCCATTAGAAAGTTTTCACCTCTATATACTGAATGATCCTGACACACTCACACTGTACCCAATAAAGGTCTGAGTGGTTACTTTCTTCCTAGCAAGAGCTCCTGCCTTATAGAAGCTTATTTTGGCCGGTGCCACAGCTCACTAGGCTAATCCTCCACCTGCAGCACCAGCACCCCGGGTTCTAGTCCCTGTTGGGACGCTGGATTCTGTCCCAGTTGCTCCTCTTCCAATCCAGCTCTCTGCTGTGGCCTGGGAGTGCAGTGGAGGATGGCCCAAGTGCTTGGGCCCTGCACCCGCATGGGAGACCAGGAAGAAGCACCTGGCTCCTGGCCTCAGATCAGCGTGGCGCACCGGCCACAGTGCACCAGCTGTAGCGGCCATGTGGAGGGTGAACCAACGGAAGGAAGACCTTTCTCTCTGTCTCTCTCTCTCCCTCACTGTCTAACTCTGCCTGTCAAAAAAAAAAAAAAAAAAAAAAAGCAGCAGCAGCAGCAGCTTATTTCACCAATGGCCCCATCTAGGGGGGTTATTAAGTTAGTGTCATTGGTTTCCAAAATTTCAAAATCAAGAGGCTGGGGCTGAGGCAATGCCGGCATCCCAAATCAGAGTGCCAATTAGAGTCCTGGCTACTCCACTTCCAATCCAGCTCCCTGCTAATGCTCCTGGGAAGGCAGTGGAAGATGGTCCAAGTGCTTGGGCCTCTGCCACCCGTGTGGGAGACCGTGATGTCATTCCAAGGCTCCTGGCTTTCAGTCCTGGCCATTGCAGCCATCTGGGAGTGAAACAGCAAATGGAAAATCTCTTTGTCTCTTTCTTTTCCCTTCTGTGTGTCACTCTGCCTTTCAAATAAATAAAATTCTTTAATTTTTTTCAAAAATCCAAAAATCAAGATAAGGGCCTGTAGAAGTAAAAATTCTCATTTAATCATATGTGATCTACCTTTCCAGGCAGGCCCTTGTGCCATCTACCTAATCAACACCACCTCTCTGGGCAACTCCAGCACAGAATCAACACTTCAGTCACACTACCTCTTCAGATCTTACAGCGCCCATGGGACTTCAATCCATGAATTTGCCTCATAGAGCAATACAGATTGAATACCCCTATTCTAACTGCTTGGGATGCAAAATGTTCCAGATCTTGGAATATTTACATGTACTGAGACATCTTGGGGATAGGACCCAAGTCTGAATGCAAAATTCATTTTATGTTTCATATACACTTTAAACACATGGCCTGAAGGTAACTTTATGCAATGGTTTTACTGCAGCTGTGTCTCCACTGTGACTTGTCATGAAGTCACGTGTGGAATTTTCTACTTGGGACATTTGGCTGGCACTTAGTAAGTTTCAGATTTTGGATTTAGGGAATAGGGAATCGCAATATGTATTGTGAAGATCCTGTGTGCCAGCGAATATTCTGGAGATCTTTGGCTTTTTTGGTTACTTATAAAAACAAATCGAGCCGGCGCCACGGCTCAATAGGCTAATCCTCTGCCTGCGGTGCCGCCACACTGGGTTCTAGTCCTGGTCGGGGCGCTGGATTCTGTCCCGGTTGCCCCTCTTCCAGGCCAGCTCTCTGCTGTGGCCCAGGAGTGCAGTGGAGGATGGCCCAAGTGCTTGGGCCCTGCACCCGCATGGGAGACCGGGAGAAGCACCTGGCTTCTGGTGCACAGTGCGCTGGCCACAGCGGCCATTGGAGGGTGAACCAACGGTAAAGGAAGACCTTTCTCTCTGTCTCTCTCTCTCTCTAATTGTCCACTCTGCCTGTCAAAAAAAAAAAAAAAATCAAACAGGGATTTCCCCTTCAAATTCAGTCTGTGAATTGCCAAAGGCACTCTAGGGAAACAACTACATGGTCTACCCATATGACAGGACCCAAATAAAAATAAAATAGAAATTCACAGTTGAGCCAACCCAGCATTGTATAGATCATCAATAGTAATTGATTTAAACCCAAACTAAGGATCATGGCTCTCTCTCCACAGGAAGAAAGGGAACACACTTAGAGAGATAAACCCAGGACCAAGACTTCATTTGCAATGCTTTTTTTTTTTATGAGGAGCAGGTAGGTGTGTAAGTATTTCTTACCCCTTTTCTTTTTTGATATAGAAGAAATATGTCACTTTCTAAACTAATATTTTCTATTTTATTTTATTTTTTTTCAAGATTTTATTTATTTATTTGAGAGGTAGAGTTACAGTGAGAGGGAGAGACAGAGAGAATGGTCTTCCGTTCGCTGGTTCACTCCCCAAATGGCCCCAACAGCTGGAGCTGTACTGATCTGAAGCCAGGAGCCAGGAGCTTCTTCCAGGTCTCCCACACAGGTGCAGGGGCCCAAGGACTTGAGCCATCTTCTACTTCTTTCCCAAGCCATAGCAGAGAGCTGGATTGGAAGAGGAGCAGCCAGGACTAGAACCAGTACCCATATGAGATGACAGCACTGCAGGCGGATGATTAACCTACTGAGCCACAGCGCCAGCCCCATAAACTAATATTTTAAAATATTTTTATGGGCACACAAGTATGCTCAGTCATCTTTGAATATAAACTCCAGTTGAAGATTCACTATATGACCGTTAGCACATTGGGATTACTTATTATACAGAAACAGACATTTATATTTAAATTATTTAAAAAGTTAACCATAGTAATAATCTTAGGGCCAAACTTTCAAAATCATGTTCAGACCATGAAATTTCAAAAAATGTACAGATGAAATTTCAAAAAAATACCACCTGAGCTTACTTTGGAGGAATTGCTATAGTCATCTTCTCTTTTACCTAAACATTTTGACCAAAGAAAGATGTTACTCATAAAAAACACTGGGAACCTGCTTCAAAGTGAACCAGCAGATGGAAGATTTCCCCCTAGACCATACCTCCACCCAGCCCCATCACTCTGCCTTTCAAATGAATAAATAAATTATAAGAAAAAAAAAAAGGACCATCTGGGCTAGGATCTTCACTTATATGCTCCGTGCCTCAGGATAGGTTAAACAATCTCTCTGTATCTCACTTTTCTCAACTGCACCATTGGGTAATAACAACATCTCACAGGATTATTATGAAGATTAAATGAGTACCAGGTGCACAGCAGCAGTGGCATTAATTAACAACACAAATGTGCAGCATTACGATCTCAAATCACTCTATTCCTACTTTTTCCTTTACAGGGCATGGAAGTTCATTCAGAAGTGTCAGATGACTTTAGCACCGGCTAACGACTCTTGCTGTTCATCCAGTGAATCCCATCTAAACATAGCCCAGTACATGAGTAATGGGGTCACTGTTGTTCTTACCATTTTAGCCAAGCAGCTGTCTGAATATTCCAGTTTGCTAAGTACATCTTGAAACTTGTGGCAGTCTAGAAAGAAGAAAATAACACCTATCATTAGCTTTAAAAATACCCGGGTAATGGAAAGTCCTCCCCAGAACTTCTCCGGGAGCAGATCCAATGCGGTGCCTCAACAGTGACTGCTCACAGGCCAGGGGAAGTCAGCTGATCCCCCACACAGTAAATCTTCTGTTGTTTATGGGACTGACTCTGCAACTAAAGCTCGGCTTGCCAAGTCTCCATTTTCCTAAAAGTCTATTTTCAAATGATAGCAAAACCGAAGGAATGTTTGTAGGTTTCCCTTCCGTACTAGCTAAAAAAAAAATATCTTAAATCATCTGAATTTTCAAACTAAACACTCTAAAAGGGGATTTACCACAGGAAAAGTTGAATCATGTGAGTCTGCAGAAGGCTTAAATTTAACTGTCATCTTTTCACGGTGGCCATCTACAAACTAGGTCAGTCTTGCGCAGTTAACTCTATAAATAGCCACACAGGTTCAAACGGTTCTTATTGTGTCTGGAATAGTAAGAGATTTTACGCATGAAGGGAGCACAATACAGAAAAGAAAACAAAGAAATATCACCCAGCTGGCACAAATCAATCAACTGCTGAGGATCAGGCAGCCTAAGATAAGCTGTCACCTGGGTTTTCTCACTGCGATGCTGCGATGTAACTATTTGGTCTCCCTGGACCACAGCTCTTAACATTCTTAGAATGTCTGGAGTAATGAGAGTGTCCTTCTCCATGAGTTAACAGATGGCTAGCAGCTTCAGGACCGGGCTCATCACTTCAAAGACGAAGGCAGGATTAGAGGGCCGGGAAGTCCAGCCACCACCTCCAGGGAGGGGAAAGGGTCTGAAGGTCAAGTTGTTAACTCACGGCCAATGCTTTAATCAGTCTTGCTCGTGCAATGAAGCCCCCATAAGAACCAAGGAGGACAGGGCCCAGAGAACTGGTGAGCAGGTGGAGGCTGCAGGAAGATGAACAGGAGCCCGCAGGGCCCTGCACCCCAGCCCCACACGGCACCGCTCATGAGCACCTCTTCATCTGGCTGCTCAGTTGTATCTTTTACAACATCCTTTACTAATAAACCACAAATATAAGGATAATGTTTCCTGGAGGTATGTGAGCTGCTCTGGCAAATCAACTGAACCCAATGAAGGTCGTGGTGACACCAGTTTGTGGCCAGACTTCCAGAGGCCCAGCCTGGAGTCTGGAGTCCGCAGCCTTGTGGGACTGAGGACTCAGCCCGGGGATCTGATGCCACCTGCAGGTCAGGATGCTGCTGGCGGGGACAGAACCTCACACATTCTGGGAGCCCAGAAGTGATCTGAGTTGTGAGAATGCAGTAGGGAAAACTGATTCGGAGGCTGTCTCCTGCTATATCCTCAGACTCACTAAAAAAAAAAAAAAAAAAAAAAAAAAAAAAAAAAAAAAAAATCCTATGGGGGCAGGAATTACAGCAGAGCAGGGTAGGAAGCCATGTGAGATGTCCACATCCCTTATGGGAGTCCTGGTTCATGTCCTGGCTACTCTACTCCTCCTGATCCAGCTTCCTGCTAAAGTGTGTGGGAAGACAGCAGACGATGGTCTGAGTGCTGGGTGCTTGGGTCCCTGCCACCCACATGGGAGACCCCAGTGGAATTCCAAGCTTCTGGCTTCAGCCTGGTCCAACTCTTGCTGTTACAGGCATTTGAGGAGCGAATCAGCAGATGGAAAATTGCTCTCTGTTTCTCTTCCTCTCTGTCACTTTGCCTTGCAAATAAATTAATTAAAAAAAAAAAAAAACAGGCTTTCACTTAACAAGCAGACCTATCAAAGGATGGTGGTAAAAATACATGGATGATGTAAACATACAAGGCCCAGAATTCCTGAAGAGAAGTTTCTTCAAACATAAGAACACTTTATACAGGCCACACATCAGCCTAACAGAATATGTTTGGAAGGGAAGGAGAGAAAGAAAGAGACAGAGGGAACAAGAGATGATAAATAGATGGAAGATCAATATATTTAATTTTGAGCCTTAGTTTTGAAAACTAAAGTTTTTTTAAACAATATATTTATTCATTTTACTTTAAAGGCAGTTACAGAGAAAAAGAAAGAGACATCTTCCATACACTAGTTCACTCCCAAAATGGCTCTAATGACCAGGGTTGAGCCAGGCTGAGGTCAGGAGCCTGGGCCCATCCAAGTCTTCCACATATGTGGCAGGGACCCAAGCACTTGGGTCATCTTTCACTGCCCTCCCAGGTGTATCAGCAGAGAGCTGGGTTGGAAGTGGAGCAGCCAGGACTTAAACCAGTGCCCATAGGAGATGCTAGCATCCCAGGCAGCAGCTTAAGCTGCTGCACCACAACACCAGCCCCCAAGGTTTTATTTATCCATTCCACTTCTTCTATGGCTAACAAACACTACATTCACAAGCTTAAAGTACCTTAATTAAATCAGTCTTCTTTGTTTTTCTTTAGCTCCTTGCCCTGTATCAATTACAATGAAAACACAAACTTTCTCCTTCCGGTTTTCTCTTTTTTTTTTTTTTTTTTGACAGGCAGAGTGGACAGTGAGAGAGAGAGAGACAGAGAGAGAAAGGTCTTCCTTTGCCGCTGGTTCACCCTCCAATGGCCGCCGCTGCAGCCGGCGCACCGCGCTGATCCTGGCAGGAGCCAGGAGCCAGGTGCTTTTCCTGGTCTCCCATGGGGTGCAGGGCCCAAGCACCTGGGCCATCCTCCACTGCACTCCCTGGCCATAGCAGAGAGCTGGCCTGGAAGAGGGGCAACCGGGACAGAATCCGGCGCCCCAACCGGGACTAGAACCCGGTGTGCCGGCGCCGCAAGGTGGAGGATTAGCCTATTGAGCCACGGCGCCGGCACCCGGTTTTCTCTTATAATGAATGCATAACAGTAATGTAGCCCTTGACTCTGAACACACGCCCAGAGCTAAAAGATGCCACCTCTCGGGGCATCACGGGGGGTGGACTAGTGGCAGTCAGACATCAAGGGCAGCCACTGGAGCCACCATGAAGGGCATTTAGCAGCCTGCAGTAGGAATCCACAAGTTTGGAGAGGGAGAAGAAAGAGGAAAAGTTGTGAGACATTTGGCCTTCCTTCGACATCACCTCTGCAGGAAAGCAAAGCTTGCAGGTGGTCTACACTGCTTTTCCAAAATGGGAAAGGTTGTTTTGGAGGCTGCAACCTGTCTATTTAAGATGCTGTTCGTGGTGATAGAGGACATGACCCAACTGACGGGCAAAGCAATGTTTGTTCATTCAGATATGACCTGGGTCCGTGGCCATGTTCCTACCACATCCCCAGGTGTCTGCCCACAGGAGTCCCCCAAAGCTCCAGAACCATCCAAACACAAGTGTTTGCCCATAGTCAGCACTCACTTCATATGTGGTGAATCTGTGTGACCTGAGCCAAACAGCACTGAGTTTAAGTTGTATTAAATGTATGATGTAATTCAGTTAGGGAACAGTTGTAGGTGCGTCTATTTCTACTTGATTGCCTTTGGAAATAGCAATGCCTCCATACTAAGAGGGAAAATGTGATTTTCCCTACAAACTCCACCATATTTTTTTAGGAGAAATACCCAGCATGTTCCCTGTGGTTGCCATCCCAGTGCAAAAAGCCTCTGCAGAAAAAGAGAGAGGCCTACCTGTTTTAGCCTAGATTGCATTAAATGTGTGTGGCAGGTAGGCCATCCCCACATACCCCTGGCTTTGTGCTCAACACACACAGCCTCCTTTGCCCAGACCTTCCAATGGCAGTCCGTCTGCCCTGTGGTAGGCGGAAAACCAAAACCAAATAAACATGGGGGAAATCTGAATCACAGAAGATGATTTGTATTCAATTATCTTAGTAGACAATAACAATACGGTATCATGATTTCTGCTTTTCAGTTTTACTTACAAGAGCAAACCCAAGTCACCCGGCTGAAGAACCGATGCTTCCCCTCCAGTGGGGGACCTTGCCTTACCTGCCATCCAGCTGCCAGGAGGAAAGCGTCTATGCCCTGACGTTCCTGTCCACTGGAGACCAACAATGCAAAGAAACCCAAGAATGATGGGATCCCAAACCTATCGCCTCTGACGACGAAGACATATCAAGAATGCTGAGCCAAGAACAAAGACTGGGAATGAGAACTATCACACCATTCTGGCGGCCTACAACTGTGCACCATGACAATTCTTCTCTAAAGTGACCAGATGATCAGCATTCCCAAAGGAACCAGACAACACCTGCAAAACTGAAATCCAAACAAGGGAGCTCCCAGTCTGTGCTCCTCACTGAACTATGCAGAGCATGTACAAGAGAAAATGGAATTTAGACTTTCAGATGAAAGAACAGAAATGTAAACAACAAAAAGATTTTCCTGGCTCCTTTTCAGATTTCCTGGGTCATCCTTCCCTTAACCTTTAAAAAACACCAGCAGGGGCTGGAGCTGTGGCGTAGTGGATAAAGCCACCACCTGCAGTGCCAGCATCCCATATGGGCACCGGTTCAAATCCTGGCTGCACCACTTCTTATCCAGCTCTCTGCTATGGCCTGGAAAGCAGAAGATGGCCCAAGCCCTTGGGCCCCTGCACCTGTGTAGGAGAACCAGGAGAAGCTCCTGGTCCCTGTCTTTGGACTGGCCCAGTTCTGGCTGTTGTGGCCATCTGGGGAGAGAACCAGTGGATGGAAGACTCTCTTCCTGCCTCTCCTTCTCTGTGTAACTCTTTCAAATAAATAAATAAATAAATAAATCTTTTACAAAAATTCCGAGATACAACATGTCCAGGAGGCATTGGCCTGCTAGCAGTTTTTCCTGGATCTTGATGAAGAATTCTGGGATAAAACATTCAAAGCAAATGATTTGCTTTATTCATTATGGAAGTTTGATTGGAAAACATAGTAGACTCACCTCTATTTTCCGGATGTTTAGGTTAGAAAGCAGATCCCAACAGAAATTTCCATTCTTATCCACTCCGCTGAACCCAAAGCCAGCTGCATTATTGACTGCATCAGCTATGGTTTTTAAAACAACACATTAGGATATGGAACAGAAGTCTGCTTTATAAGATACTAAGTATCTGTCTAGCCTCAAGACTTAGGGAGTTGTGGTAGCTTCCTTAGAAAAGGAACCCCAAAACTTAAAGGACTGCTACCATTATGAATCAGAAAAACACACTAGTGGCTGTTTGGTGAGCTTGATTTTAATCCATTCATTCATTTCCTAGCACTGAGTGAGCAGCTGCTGAGGGTCAGGAAAGGCGCTAGATGTGAAACTGAAGAGAAAAGAGAAATAAAGAACCAGAGGAAGAAGTATCAGAAGGACTTAGTGAGCAGCTTGATATGAGGGGGGAGAGAGAACAAGGCAAATAGACATCTAAGCTCAGAAGCAAAGACCAGAAGGCAACCCACAAGAGCATCAAGAGCTGTCTCCGAAAATAGCAGGGCTTGAGCTGAGGGGCAGTGCAGGGTCAAGGGGAGAACCCATTCTGCAAGAGACTTCAGAGCTCACCCTGGACACGGAAAGCGCGATGAGCCAGCAGGACATTAGATGGAGCGGCCACGATGCAGTGAAGAAAAGGTTAGAACCCAAGGCAACAGACAGAGCTAGAGAAGCGAATCTGGGGCCAGCTTCAATCAAGATCACATGTGGACACAATTACCAAAGCCACTCTATTCATAAAGTTGGTAGAAAAGCTCCCATAGCCATTTTTATTTGGCTTCTCTAAATAATAATTTTCTTCTGCAGTGAATATCTGATCTCCAATCAACTCCTCAATAAAGTGCTTTTTGCTGAAGCAAGCATTTGGTGTAGCACTAAAAATGTCATCTGGTGGGACTGGCACTGTGGCATAACAGGTGAGGCCTCCACCTACGACGCCAGCATTCCATATGGATGCTGGTTTGTAATCCGGTTGTTCTACTTCCTATCCAGCTCCCTGTTAATGGCGTGAGAAAAGCAGTGGAAGATGGCCCAAGTGCTTGGGACCCTGCCACCCATGTGGGAGACCTGGAAGAAGCTCCTAGTTCCTGGTTTTGGCCTGGCTCAGCCCTGGGTATTGCAGCCCCTGGGGAGTGTACCAGTAGATGGAAAATTCTCTCTCCTCTCCCACTCTGTTTCAAATAATTTTTTTTTTTAAAGATGCCACCTTGTATTCCCACATCCCATATCAGAGCACCCTAGTTCAAGTCCAAGTTCTGCTACTGATTCCAGCTTCCTGCTAATGTATGCTTTGGGAGGTGATGGCTCAAGAATTTGGGTCCCCACCACCCTCATAGGAGACCCAGTTTGAGTTCCAAGCTCAAGCTTTGGTCTGGACCAGCCTTAACTGTTGTGGGCATTTGGGGAGTGAACCAGTGGATGGCAAATCTCTCTTTACTGATGCCTCTCTCTCTCCCTCTGCCTTTTAGATAAGATAAGTAAATAAAATGATTTTATAATCAAATATAGACCTGTTAATATACTTTTACAATGATAACCAAGAGGCTGATTTTCTCCCTTCACTTATCTTATTTCAAATCCTGTTAGAATATTTTCTCTTAAAAACTAAATCACAGCCCCATGAAGACTTAGATGTGGGAATCTCTGAGCGATCTCCTTTCTCTGAGGATTCCTTTAACGAGCCTCACTCAAAGCAGCCTCGTGCAGAGCTGCTCTAAAGGAAGACAGCCTGTCCTGTGTTTGCCTCATTTATTTTTAGCATGGTTGATGATTTATTGTTGCTTATCTTAGGCTTGGCTTCACTGCCCAACGACCTGGTTTCTTTTAGAATGAAGGACGAGAAGTCCTGAGTCCCTCTACATCATCCTCCCAAGCCAAATCGATGAAAAATCAACGGTCAAAAAGAAAGACAAAGTGATGGTGTGCCAGGAAAAAACTCATGATTTTACAGGTGTCAGAATCAGTTTGTGAATGACATCAGTTTGTGAACCACCCCTGGGAGCAGAAGGCCACCCCTGGGAGAGCTGTGCTGACAGCTCCCAACAGAGCCACACTGCCCACAGCTGGACCCAGAGCAGTGTCCCCTAACTGCTCTCTCCCATCTCCAGCCTTGTCTCTCCAAGTCCTGTCCAGACCTCAAAGAATAAAGACGACAGTTTTTTTGTGTGTTTCTTTAGGGCTTACTATCTTTCCAGTAGCCTATGAAGCACTTCGTCCCACTCCTTATTTAATCCTCACAGCAGTCAAGATAGAGATTACAGGGTCGGCACTGTGGTATACCAGGCTGTCTCCGTTTGAGAGGCCCACATCCCATATCAGGGTTCCTGGGATGAAGCCCCAGTTCCACTTCTGCTTCCAGCCTTCTCCTAATGCACACCCTCGGAGGCAGCAGGTAATGGCTGAAGTACTTGGGTCCCTGCTACCCACAGACCCAGAATGAGTTCTGGGCTCCTGGCTTTGACCTGGTCCAGACCCAGCTGTTGTGGGCATTTGGGGAGTACACCAGCAGATGGAAAATTCTCTCTCTCTCTCTCTCTCTCTCTCTCTCGTTGCTCTGCCTCTCAAATAAATTTTCATTAAACAATGGAGATTAAGGTTGGGCTCTACAGAATATTATATGCAAAGCCTTGAAAGCTTTATGACTTCTAGAAATCTCTTCCCTCGAGTCTAAGATAGATATAATAATGGCACCTATTTTAAACGGCTCTTAATAGGAGCTGGAGTTGTGGTGCAGAAGGTTAAGCTGCCCCAGCGATGCTGGCATCCCGTATCAGTGCAACGGTTTGAGTCCTGGATTCTCCAATTCTGATCTAGCCTCCTGATAATGTGCCTGGTAAAACAGCAGAAGATGGCCAAAGTACTTGTGCCCCTGCCACCGACGTGGTCGCCTCAATGTGTTCCAGGCTCCTGGCTTTGGCCTGATCCATCACCAGCTGTGGCAGCCATCTGGGGAGTAAGCCAGCAGATGGACGATCTCTGTCTCTCCCTGTCACTCTCCCTTTCAAGTAAAGAAAATAAATCTTTTTTTTTTTATTATTATTAAGGGCTCTTGAGAGAATTAAATGCAACTCAGTGTGTGCAGAATACATAGCACAGAGCTTGGCGCTCACATGTAAGTTAGTTGTCATGATGATGACAATGATAACGATGATAAAAATTGCCACCTCCAGCCTGGATATGACAGAGACATCAGGCACCTATTAGGATCACTCAGGTGGTATAAATGATGCCAGATTCCAGAGTCTACAACCTGAGCGGCCAGTGGCTGAAAGGCCACCCAGAGGCAGTGACTCTTAGAGCCGAGGCATTTACAGGACAGTGGAATCCCCCTTGCTGCATAGTGCATTCCACAGCAGTTTATCCGAGACTTGACTTTGCCTGTCAGCAGTCAGAGGTTCTTAGTGCACCAGGCCCACACTGGCTTTTCTTGTGTTGTGCATGGTTCTAACCTGTTATGACACATGAATCAATTTGGACACCGATACGCTGGAGTTGGTGTTCTTTGGAACATAGCCTGGGCCAAAGTGGGGCCTCATTAATTAGTACTAATTAGTATGCAGAGAATAACGAGAATCATATGCTAAGCCCCCCCAAAAAAATAATTTTCTTACTTTAATCTAAAGAGCAACCACAGCTAGGCTAAGACAGTGCTCAGCTCAGCTTTAAGGATTAAATGTATAATCACATATAATTAGTACACCAATTATATGTAAATGGTGTTTTAAAGAGATTGATAAAACAATTATTGGGTTAAGCAGTTTAAATATTCCCTGTTACACTGTTCATTGCTTCCTTTATTCATAAATAATGCAAAGGTTAATTTCAACCCAGCCCATGCAATCTAAATTATAACAAACTTCAAATTGAGGTCATACAAATTAATGAAGTGTTTCTATTGAAGCTACTAAAAGAAAAAAAAAAAGATAAAGAAAAGGAAGTAGGGAGAGAAAAAGAGTGAAGTCCACAGAGCAAGGTGTCCACGGAAAGGGTGACTTCCATACCCCAAATGGCCGGGGTATGCCCGGCAGGCAGAAGGACAGCCGTCCCTGGTCCCCGTAATCCCCTGGTCACCAGGTCCCTGCCAGCACAACCCACCTGGCCACCAACTTTCCTTAGGGAATTGTGGAATAAGCCTTTCTTTTCTCTCTACCTCTGGAGCTGATTTAGTGCAGAAGCCAGCCTTTAAGGGGGTGGGGCACAGCAAATGGGAACAGGAAGAGCAGGGAGAGGGGAAAAGAGAGAGAAAGAAAGCAAGAGGAGAGGAAGGAGAAGGTAGGACAGCCATTCACCCTCATTCGCTCTGCTCCACACAGGTACTCAGGTTGCAGTAAGGTCAGAACAGTAACTGTTTTCACCTATAAAATATGTCCTGTGTCCAAACAGGCTTCCAACCACAGTAGGTATAACACCTACCAATTAAATGATATCATTGAATTGATATGATAATTTAATGATAAAGCGATTGTGGGACAAGGAGTGAGGCACAAGACAACTCCTGAAGCGTTGCCCATTTTTTTAAAAAAAGATTTATTTACTTATTTGAAAGGCAGAAGTACAGAGAGAGATGAGGAGAGATTAATTAAACTGAATTAATTGCACTGAAAGTCACTAGAAACACAGTGCAGATTTCATAACAAGCTCCAAGTCAAGGCTCTTTGGTACAAAGTTACGTAAATATTGCACTGACCTGAGTGTGTGTGAACATTTTGGCCCTTAAAAATAACTTGGAATGAAGAGGAGGGAGGAATGGGGAGTTGATGTTTAATGAGGACAGTTTCTGTTTGGGATGATGAAAAGTTCTACATTCTGGGGATGGATGGTGGTGCTGGCGGCATAAGACTGCACATTAATACCTCTAAATCGTATATTTAAAACTGGCTAAGATAGTGAAATTTGATGGCCAGCATTGTAGCACAGCAGGTTAAGCCACCACTTGTTACATTAGCACCCCATGTCGGAGCACCAGTTCAATTCCTGGCTGCTTTGCTTCTGATCCAGCTCCCTGCCAACATGCCTGGGAAATCAGCAAAACATGGCCCAAGTGGGTGGGTCCCTGTCACCCATGTGGGAGACCCGGGTGGGTTCTAGGCTCCTGGCTTCAGCCTAGTGTCCAGCCCCTGCCACTGCGGCCATCAGGGGAATGAACTGCAGAAGGATGATCTCTTTTTCTGTCTGTCTCTTCCTTTCTGTCACTCTGCCTTTTAGATAATAAATAAGTTTTTTAAAAAAATATTAAAAAGGTAAAAAAATATTAAATTTTGCTATATATATTTTACCATCACAACAAAAACTAATAAATGAAAAAAAAAGTAACTTCTAGGAGTGAGCATTTAGCTTAATGGTTAAGACACCTGCAGGCCACATCACAGTGCCAGGGTTCAATTCCCAGCTCCAGCTTCTGACTCAAGCTCCTTACTCATGCAGACCATGGGAGGCAGCAGTGATAGCTCGGGTTCCCGCCCCCTCCAATGGGAGACCTGCATTGAGTTTCCGGATCCCAGGTTTGGGCCTGGCCTGGAGCTGCTGTTTGCACGCATTTGGGGAGTGACTCCCAGTGAGTGGGAATTTGTTCTCCCTCTCCCTCCACTCCTCTCCATATCCTCAGACTCTCAAATAAACAACGTTTTTTTTTTTTAAAGAGTAATTCATTATTTGCAAACATTTTACTCTGGAGTTTATAACTTACAGTATGAAATAAGATAAACACACTCAATCTGTTATTCTGCAGCTCATGGATGTGGGCTAAACACCAGAAACTAAGGTTAAGAGTCGAGGTGACTTCCTAAGCCAAGGTACTGCTCTCTGATAAGCACCAGGTCACTTTCAGCTAAGCTGTCAAACTCCCATTCCTGAAAGGGTTCCAAGTATGGATCAGACTTATTACAATCCTTTACCAGTCTTGCTAAGTGCATAGAAGCGTTTACTGCTCACTTTAGCAAACCTTTCAACTACTCCAGTCTAAAATCGTTCAAAAAGAGATAAAAGCTTAAAATTGAACAAGTTAGTCCATGGAACAAAAAAAAAATGTGTGATAAAACCAAATAAAGCTGAACTTTCTACTTAAAGAAAAAAAAATCACTTGAAGTCAGCTTCTTTCTAAGCATAAAGTTTAACGGGGTGGGTGTTGAAGCCACTTGCAACGCCCACATACCATACCAGAAAGTTGGTTAAGTGCCACCTACTCCTTGTTTCTGATCCAGCTTCCTGCTAATGTGCTGGGGAAGGCAGCAGGTGATGGCCCAAGTGCTCGGGCCCCTGCCACCCACAACTGGGATGGACTCCCAGGCTCCTGGCTCTGGTCTGGTCCAGCCCCGGATGTTGCAGGCATTTAGAGAGTGAATGAATAGATGTAAGATCTCTCTCTCTCTCTCTCTCTCTCATCCCTATCTTTCTGCCTTTTAAATATTAAATTAAAAAAGCTTAGCCAACAGTTTCTTAAAGAAGTGTAATCTAAACCAGTATGTGTGTTTATAAAATAAATGCAACATGTATCCGGCATTACTTATAACCCAGAAAAATTACAAGAAAGCCATAACATCCTGGAATTTTCCCCAAACTTTCCACTGCACTCAATGGCTAAATTTGACTGGTGTAGGCAGAAGCTTGTTAAGTTCTGACGTCTGTTAATAACACTGGATTCAAACACCTGCCAGGCTTATTTCTCTCCTTGTCACAGATAACTGAGTTTACAGAGGGTGGAACACTATGTTGGAAAGTAACAAATGACACTGGCTCTATTGCCTCGCACTGTGGCTCAGACTTTTTCTGATTAGGTGATCCGGAATGTTCTGGCTAAGCTGTCCAGGGAGTGTTCTGGTTTCCTCACTCAGAGCTATCCCAACAAACTCACCCAACGTCCACGCAAAGTAATATTTGGGCTTTGAGGCTTGTGTGACAACATATAAGTAGAAGAGTCGAGTCAAAAAGTTTGCTTCATGGACAAACCAGTCATCAATAAGGCAGGTGACAGGGAAGGTCTTCGTGAGCGTCAAAAACAAAAGGAGAGACACCAAGGTGATGCATAACTTGCGTATCACAGCTCCCTGGAAATGGGGGGAAACAGACATAACCATTCAGAAGATTCTGGAACCAGGACAACAATTCTGGCAAAGACACGTAAAGAAGGGCATTGTTCCTGAGGAGGCAACAGGTGTTCTTTCTCAAGACGGGGGTCTGATGATTAGGATCAGGTGCTATGTTCAGATGCAGAACAGACTTCTGACACTTGAGAACTGAACGTATTCAGAATGGAAGAAAATGACCCGAGTCATCATCAAGAAAGAAAAAGGCTCAGGTAGGATGAATTCCGTGCCGGAGACTGAGCACCCAAACCAGAGCATGGGAAGGCTCTGGAGAGCTTTAAAAGTCTTCCAGGGGAAGCTGTCTGGCAGAGCAGTTACGATGCCACTCGGATGCCACGTTCCTCCGTAGGCTGCCCAGGTTTGAGTTCTGTCTCTGCTTCTGATTCCAGCTCCCTCTAATGTACACCCTGGGAAGCAGCAGTGATGATCCAAGTACTTGGGTCCCTGCCACCTGCGTGGGAGACCCAGATTTAGCTTTATGCTCCTGGCTTTGGCCAGGCCCAACCCCAGCTGTTGTGGGTATTTGGGGGGATGAGCCAGCAGATGGAAGATCTGTCTCTCTTTCCCTCCTTCTTTCTGCCTTTCAAACAAATACAAAACAAAAAAACATGACATAGTCAACTCTGAGATCAAGATGTACTGATTTTTAAATTCTTCTATATGGAGTAATTTTGTCTGGCTTTTCTGACATTCTGGGAATGACATTCACCGTTCAACAGAATCACAGTTTTCAGTGTCTTAAAATTGAACTTTTTATTGCTAATATGGGCCAAGCAACAGCACCTCCTTCAGAGGGTGGCATGGGGCTTAAGAGAATGAACATGTACAAGGTCAAGTGTCCAGCACCACTCTTAGCCACAGTTACACTGACGGTGCTAGGAGGCACAGCTGGTGGGGGGCAGACCCCTCCCCACCTGCCTCCCTGCCACCCATCAGCACGTCAACCAAATGCATCCTCATCACTTCCCAATCTCAGCACAAAGACGCAGGTGTCTCCTTGGAAAGTGGAGATGAGGCTCCGTAATAAAACTGTTTCCTAAATAAAACCATGTGAAACCTGAAAGCTCTCCAGAGACAGATACCGCCTCAAAACACATGGTGTGGCTCTGACACCCCATGGCCATGGTGATTTCATTCCTAAATCATTTTCAATAAAGTAGCTGAAGCCCAGACCATAAAGTACAGTGAGCTCAAGTGTGTCAAAACTCCCCAGAAGCCATGAGTAATTAACAAGCCACTTAAACATTCAAATTCGAAACTCATACTTTTGCCTAGACTTTCAGTTATGCAATAGTTAACTCAAATTATCTCTATTTTCTCCTATTTCCAATTTTCATCATTCATTCAGTTAATTATAATCTCCCTTAAATATAGCATATTTGATCAGAATAAATTTAACATAGTTAAGAAGTTCAATGAGTTATCCTAATACTGACTAATTTGAGATTGATAAATCCAGGTCAAAATTAAAATACTATTTCAAAAAGCCATTTTAAACTCTCTCTCCAGATTAAAATCAAGTCTACACATGTAAAACCGGTCTAATTCTAGCTTCCTGCTAATGAACACCCTGGTAGGCAACGGTGATGGCTCAAGTACTTCAGTTCCTGTCACCTATGTGGTAGACCTGAGTTAAATTCTTGACTTCTAGCCTTAGCCTGGCCCAACCTTGACAGCTGCAGGCATTTGAGGAGTGAGCTAGCAAATGGGAGATTGCAGTTTGTCCATCTGTCTCTCAATTTTCAAATAAAAATTTTCAAGAAAAAAGACAAGCTTATTTTGGTGCAAATTTTTCTTAAATCCATTTACAATTTTTTTTATAACATGCATTTGTGGGGCCAGCACTGTGGCGCAGCAGGAAAAGTTGCCTCCTAGGATGCCAGCATCCCATATGGGCACCAGTTTATGTCCCAGCTGCTCCACCTCCAATCCAGCTCCCTGTTAACATACCAGGGAAAAACAGCAGAAGATGGCCCAGGTGTCTGGGTCTCTGCCACTCATGTGGGAAACCTGGATGAAGCTCCTGGCCCCTGGCTTCGGTCTGCCCCAGAGCTGGCCATTGAGGCCATCTGAGGAGTAAACCAGCAAATGGAAGATATCTCTTTCGCTCCCTCCCTCCCTTTTCTCTCTCTCTCTCTCTCCCTCCCTCTCTCTCTCTCTCTCTCTCTCTCTTCCTCTCCCTCTGTAATTCTTTCAAATAAATAAACAAACATTTTTTAAAAAATTTCATTTGCCATGAACGTTTTGAAGACTACTCAATATGCATGGATTTTTAGAAACTTTCACACCAAATAAATCTTTTAATTTCCATTTCCCATGACTTTCTTGAAGCAAATTCACATGATCTTCCAGCTGTATTTGAATTTTAAAGACAAAACATCCATAGTACTTGAAATGTGTTAACAGGCACTCTGCTGGCCACATTGTGTACACTAAATATTGGCTAACTAATGAATTGATTGCTTTAATATTCCCAGTCACTAGGCTCCTTTGTAAAATAAACACCCATTGCTCCAATACAGAGAACCGTTACAAACATCTCAATAAAGATTGAGCTTCCCTAATTCCAAACTACAAAATCAAAGTACTCCAAAATCCAACACTTTCTGAGTATCAACACAATGTCAAAACGATTCAGATTTTAGATTTTCATAGTAGGGATGCTGAAGTGATAAAGTCTATGCAGAGATTCCTAAATCACACACACACAAAAATCTCAAATGTGAAACGCATCTGGTCCCAAGCATTTCAGATAAGGGATACTCAACCTGTACTGATAATTTAAACAAATGAGAGAAAAGCTACTGGCCAAGCTTTCCTGTAAGCTGTTTGGCTTTTTAATTGAACAGTTATTAGTGACAGTCAGCCTGGCAGCAAACCCTGTTCTCTGGACCTTTAGGTAAATATTCAGCACCGAAGACTTACAGTGGGAGAAGGTTCTGGGAAGCTGCAGGAAGTGTTTTGCTTCCAGTTGACTTCCAGCAACTTCATGCGCACGTGTCTCCCCTCAATGAAGGCCACGTAGTCATTGAAATTGTTACAGGGGCCCGCTATGACACTCATGAAATTGAGAAGGTAGCTTAAGTATTCCAAAAATGTGGGTTTCACTCTGCGAAAATGAACATAGTTGAAAAGTTTTCAGTCTTGGATTTTTATGCAGAATTTTTTTAAAAAGAATTATTCCAAATGCAGCCGTTGTGTTGTCTTTTTAGATCACTGTATGTGACAAGACCTTTCCTTGTTCTTTTCTATAAAAATTCACTAACAGATTCTTTTTTTTTTTAAAAGAATTAAAGCACAAATTTATTTCGGTGCAAAAATATTTTTGAAGCCCATGCATAGTTTTTTTTTTTTTTTTGCAGTGATATACATTTTTTAACTTTTATTTAATGAATATAAATTTGCAAAGTATAACTTTTGGATTACAGTGGCTTCCCCCACCACCACCCATAACTTCCCTCCCACCCTCCCATCTCCCGCTCCCTCTCCCATCCCATTCATGTAAAGATTCATTTTCAATTATCTTTATATACAGATCAGTTTAGGATATATCAAGTAAAGATTTCAGCAGTTTGCACCCACACAGAAACACAAAGTGTAAAGTACTGTTTGATTACTAGTTATACCATTGATTCACATAGTACAACACATTAAGAACAGAGATCCTGCATGGGGAGTAAGTGCACAGTGACTCCTGTTGTTGATTTAACAATTGACTCTCTTATTTATGACGTCAGTAATCACCCAAGGCTCTTGTCATGAGCTGCCAAGGCTATGGATGCCTCTAGAGTTCACAAACTCAGACCTTATTTAGACAAGGCCATAATCAAAGTGGGAGTTCTCTCCTCCCTTCAGAGAAAGGTACCTCCTTCTTTGATGGCCCGTTCTTTCTGCTGGCATCTCACAGAGATCTTTCATTTAGGTTTTTGTTTTTTTGTTTTGTTTTGTTTTTTTGCCAGAGTGTCTTGGCTTCCCATGCCTGAAATACTCTCACGGGCTTTTTAGCGGGATCCGAATGCCTTAAGGGCTGATTCACTAACAGAATTCTTGTTAAAAGGAAAATTAAGGGGGAGGGTAGCTCAGAGAACGCACTGAGCTCCGTGGCGCCCTCTGCTGGCCGATCATGGTAATAAAACACTCAAGGCAGGGTCCAGGGTAAAAGCTGTGGAGGCTGGGACATGCTCTTTTCTCATCACCTGTCTCTGCGAACAGCACAAAACAAAGGTAATAAACATAACGCAGGGTGAGAACCTGACCTCATGGCAGCTGACTGGGATGCTTCGAAAGAGGAGCACTTTCAGATGGCCAAAATAAACACATAACAAATGATGGGTGGATCCAGTTTCCACGGGAAGAGAGGCCACAGAACAGTCTCTACGCTGCTCTGGCATGCAGGCCAAGTCCTCAGGAGCAGGAAAACAATCTGCAGATAGCAGATCTATGCTGTTCTCTGAGGGTCTTTGGGAAGGCCTGTTCCAAAGACAGAATGGTGGGGAAAAGCGTCCTCAGTGCCATTGATAACTGCCATGGGAACTGTGCTCTGAGTCACTTACACCCCACAGCACTCAGCAAGGAACCTGATTCATTAAAATCGTCCCGCGGTGCTCATCACTTTCAAGTCTCAGCTCCTTCATGAAGGAGCCAGGAGCTCATCTCCTGTGCCTGGAACCTCCTTTACTTCTCCAGTTATCCCTTAATGCAGTCCCACCCGGCCCCAGGCCACAGTGCTCGCACCCATGCACTACCTTGTATGCCTTGTTCAGCTTCACATCAGTGTCCCCCTCCTCCTCCTCCTCCTCTTCCTCCTCCTGTAGACAGATTCCCTTCTGCTGCAACACCTCCTTTTTTCTCACGTATCCCCACTGGCCAAAGGCCACCTTCAGCCTTCCTCCCAGTCTCCTCCCACCTGCATCTCTCTGGCCCCACTTCCCATTGTCTTCCATGCCAGTGTTTAATCAAAATCCCACCAATGTGCACTGATGATTATCGGATTCTTGGTGCTCCCCCGACACATGCCCAGCAATAACAATCCCAGCAAACTACAGATCCACGGATGGTTAGACCTAGAAATCCACTACTGGGAATCCATCCTCTAGCTGTACCCAATCATTTTCATCACTCACCATTTGTAAAAGACAAAGACTGGTGGGCAACCCAAGAGTCCAACGGCAGACTGATTAAATAAATGATATGGGGCCGGCACTGTGGCGTACCAGGTTAAGTCTCAGCCTGCAGTGTTGGCATCCCATATGGGTGCTGGTTCAAGTCCCATCTGCCCTGCTTCTGATCCAGCTCTCTGCTAAGGGCCTGTGAAAGCAGTAGAAGATGGCCCAACTCCTTGGGCCCCTGCACCTACATGGGAGACCTGGAAGAAGCTCCTGGCCCCTGGCTTCACATCAGCCCATCTCTGGCCGTGGTGGCCATCTGGGGAGTGAACCAGCAAAGAGACGACCTCTCTCTGTCTCTCCCTCTCTCTGTCTGTGCCTCTGTCTCTTAAATAAATCTTTAAAAATAAGTAAACAATTGATTATTCATGATAAGGAACGGAAAGGCAGCTATCTGAACGGCGAGGAAAACCTCTACATATGATGTCGGAGGCACTTGAGAAGCTCTTGATAACCTGAACTTACTTTACAGCGAGCCGCCGCTGCTCAGCAGAAAGGTCTTCGGCTCTTCCAGCTGATCCTATGGAGAAGAAAAACAACTCAGACGGGAGACGTGTAGGGGTCAGCCCTGTGGAGCGGCGGGTTAAGCTGCTGCCTGTGATGCCAGCCTTCCCTATCACAGCACCACTTTGAGTTCCTACTGCTCCACTTCCAATCCAGCTCCCTGCTAATGTGCCTGGCAAAGCAGGGGTGATGGCCCTGCCACTTATGTGGGAGACCCAGATGGAGCTTCAGGCTCCTGGCTTCAGCCTGACCCACACCTAGCTGTTGTGGCCATTTGGGGAATGAACCAGTGGTTACATGATCTCTCTCTCTCTCTCTCTCTCTTCCTCTCTTCCTCTCTGTCTCTCCCCCTCCCTCACTGTCTCTCCCTCTCTCTGCTCTGATGCCTTTCAAGTAAAAATAAATAAATAAATGAATCTTAAAAACCGGAAAGAAATGAGACATTTGCAGTGTCAAGGCAACAAGTCTTAAAAGAGTCTAACCAAACGCATTTGAAAAAAGGGAATATATTTTTGCTTCATTGATCATGAAGAATCCATTTGCCATTTTTTAAAATAGCCCTGGACCACAGAGCCGCCCGTTGGCAGGCTCACACGATGAGCGGGGCACTCAGGTTATCCCTCTTGGAATCACACGGTACGACACAGAGCTCTCTCCATCTCCTGCCCTCGGCAGCTCCTCACCACTTTGTGTGTTTTCATCACTACATGAGGTCTTCTAGAAGTCTGCAGAAAAGGCATATTATGGGAAACTACACACGGCTTCCAAAATTTTTTTGCAACCAAACTTATCTTTTAATTCCACTTTCCATGAACTATTTGAAGCACTCTCTTACATCCAAGAAATAAGCTCGCCTTTCTCAGGCTGTGGCAGCTGAAACACCTCCTTCATCATGCTGCATACAGATACCTGGTACACGCTGCCAGCATGGAGATAGGAGCTAACGGGAAAAGAAACAGGGACTTTCCTCTTCCAAAAAGGAAAAGAGGAAATGTTACCCTGAGTGCCCGGAAACCACACTGGAATAATCACAGTTTTCTTCTTTTTAACACCCATTCATTGCCGAAAACCTCCCCCATCAAACCACCCTTGCGTTTCCTATAAAACGTATACATTAACGTTGAGTCAAGGAAACTTAAGTGTCATAAGCAATAGAAGTCACCTTAAAACTGTTCCATTCAGGGGCCAGCTCTGTGGCGTAGTAGGCTAAGCCTTTGCCTGCAGCGCCAGCAGCCCACATCACACTGGATTGAGTCCCAGCTGCTCCACTTCCAATCCAGCTCCCTGCTATGGCCTGGGAAAGCAGTAGAAGATGGCCCAAGTGCTTGGGCCCCTGAATCCACGAGGGAGACCTGGATGAAGCTCCTGGCTCCTGGCTTCAGATCAGTCCGGCTCCAGCCATTGTACCCACTTGAGGAATGAACCAGTGGATGGACTCCCTCTCTCTCCTTCTCTGTCTCTCCCTCTCTCTGTCTGTAACTCTGTTTCTCAAATAAATAAATAAATCTTTAAAAAAAAAACTGTACGTTCAGCTAAGACTGACAATGGTCACCAACTATGAAGGCAACTAAAAAACATGCCACAGAGAAGGCGGAGTGTCTCTGGAATTTACTTGTTCCTCCCACACACGAGAAAAAAAAAAAAAAAAGGCAAGCCAAATAAACACTTACTTTGCTGCCTAAAGGAAAGTTCCAGGAAATACGGTGAGCTTAAAATGCACAAAAAGTAAATTTAGGCAAAATGTCTACTTAAAAAAAAAAAAGAAGCAATGTTTAAAAATATCATACTCTTTTTCTGAGGTCGTATTAAGTACTACGTCTCTAGCAACTTCAGAAATTAAATTTGATTTTTGCTATTGGTTTCTGTGGTTAGTGTTAGTCTACAACCACCAAGTGTGACTAGCTCAGCCTGGTTTCATTAGGACTTGGATTTTCCCCCTGAAAACCACACATCTGGGAAATTGTCTCAGTACTGGGAGAATCAGATGGCCGGTCCCTCTAGAAAGATTCCATCCTTGGAATAAAATTACCCAGCTCTCGACACAGTGACGGAGGAATCATGTCTGAGCTAGGAACAGACTGGGTCAAAGGAAATCCAATCAGTTCCCAAGCTTGCAGGAAAAACAAGAAAACTAGCTGTCTGAGATAAATCTTCTCAATCTATCAACAAAGACATTTCAACAGTCACAAAGCATTTGGCAAAGCAGTACCAGTCCACAGAATACACTTCTACTAACTGCACCTGGCACCCTTCAGCACATATTAGAGTCTTCCACCCAGCTGGAATAGTCTTCCTCTCTTCCCGGGAACCCGATCTGAACAGTAAATCACACCCCAGCCATTTTTAGGAAGAGCCCAAGCAAGGAACATCTTCAGTTTCGTACAAGCAGAAGACTCTCCCTTCTCCCACTTTTTGCAGGGTTAGGCCAGTCTCATTAGATCATTTTACAAGCCAAATAAATAAATAAATATCATTTAAAAAATGATTAAACAGACAATGCTGCTTGATTTTGTTTTAGCATCTCCCAGGCTTCCCCCAAAATTAAATCAGAGCAGAAAGGAGGCCATTTTTTTCTTAACAGATTTGGAGATGAAGGGCAGAGAGCGCAGCAAATTAACTTCAGTTTAAAACACTGTGAAGATAAACAGAGGCTGGTGCCGTGGCTCTCTAGGCTAATCCTCCGCCTGTGGTGCCGGCACACCGGGTTCTAGTCCCGGTTGGGGAGCCGGATTCTGTCCCGGTTGCCCCTCTTCCAGGCCAGCTCTCTGGTGTGGCCCGGGAGTGCAGTGGAGGATGGCCCAGGTGCTTGGGCCCTGCACCCCATGGGAGACCAGGAGAAGCACCTGGCTCCTGCCTTCGGATCAGCGCGGTGTGCCGGCTGCAGTGTGCCGGCCGCAACGGCCATTGGAGGGTGAACCAATGGCAAAAGGAAGACCTTTCTCTCTGTCTCTCTCTCTCTCTCACTGTCCACTCTGCCTGTAAAAAAAAAAAAAAAAAAAAAAAAGATAAACAGAAATCCCACTGTTCTCAGTGCAAATATCTCAGACTCAGCAGGGAAATGGTGAATAATAGCTGGGAGACTCAAAGGCTATACTTAAAGAAGCCTAGAAATTTTGAACAAGATAAAGGAAGATCTGCCTGCACTTTCTAAACCCTGGATTGCACAGAGAGTGTAAAAAGAGAAGCTCTGGATGTTGGATTCTCTCTGAGAAGCAGAGGAAGAAGGGTCATTTTTCTCACCGTCATGAACTTGGAAGGCCAAGGTTGTAATCTTCTGAGTAACAATCATCAGGGGCCTATAAGGACAACAGAAAATCATCCAGATTGGCAAAAATGCCACAGGAAGAAACTTTTATTCTATTTCTCCATATGGTGGTTTTTCATCTTGAAGTTTATTAAATAAAATACAAAAAATGTCACCTTCAAAACAAGCTACTTTATTTCCCTTCCAAATCCCTTTAGATGAGTAGATGAAACAACACTGAATAATAGTCCCACGGGTCAGGCTCTTATGTGCTGTTACTCAAGATGTGGCCCCAGGCCCAGCCAGGCATTGCCTGGAGCTTGTCAGAATGTAGTCTCACCTCCACTCCAGACCTAGGAAACCAGAACCTGCATGCTAACAAAATTACCAGGGAATCCCAATGCGCATAAGTGAGAAACATCCTGGTTCAGAAGACCCCTAGTCCAGTGCCATGGTTCCAGTGGATGGATAAACATACAAAGGAACTTCAAAAAGTTAAGTTAAAAGATAAGTTTATTTTGGTGCAAAAATCTGAAATCCAAGTATATGAAGGGTCTTTAAAAACTTCATTAATTGCATATTATAAAAACACTATGCGGCCGGCGCCACAGCTCAGTAGGCTAATCCTCTGCCTTGCAGCGCCGGCACACCAGGTTCTAGTCCCGGTCGGGGCACCGGATTCTGTCCCGGTTGTCCCTTTTCCAGGGCAGCTCTCTGCTGTGGCCCGGGAGTGTAGTGGAGGATGGCCCAAGTACTTGGGCCCTGAACCCCATGGGAGACCAGGAGAAGCACCTGGCTCCTGCCTTTGGATAGGTGCGGTGTGCCTGCCACAGTGCGCCGGCCGTGGTGGCCATTGGAGGGTGAACCAACGGCAAAGGAAGACCTTTCTCTCTGTCTCTCTCTCTCACTGTCCACTCTGCCAGTCAAAAAAAAAAAAAAAACAAAAAAAAAACAAAAAAACACTATGCATGGATTTCAAATTTGTTTCCACCAAAATTACCTTTTAATTCCATTTTTCCATGAACTTTCTGAGGTATCTGTTTATGATGGTTGCTTTATCCAAATCTGCTTTGATGTGCTTTGTTCTATTAAAGGCAATTCTTACATGCACATGCAGTAAAATATATATATTTATAAAATGCATCTGCTTATAAATAAATCATTTGTTGACCAACAAATAACATCAATCTTAATTTGGAAAAAGCCATCAAATAAAAATTTGTCTTAAGAAGTAGCTATCAAATCAACAATGATGCCAGGATAATTCAGGGAGGTGATTAATGGTGAAGGGACTACCAGGCATCCATGTGAAAATAACACAAAAATTCATTCAAAATGGATCAAAGAGCTAACTGTAAGAGCTCAAACTATAAAATGCTTAGAAGAAAGCATAGATGTAGATCTTTTTGATGTCAAATTATGCACTGGTTTCACAGACATAATAACAAAAGAAAAAACAGATTAGGTGGCTATGATTAAAATTTAGATTTTTGTGTCTCAAAAGACACCTACCACCAAGAAAGTTAAAAGACATTTCACAGTGTGCAAGAAAATATTTGCAAATCATCTCTCTGATAAGGGACTTGTAATAGCATGGATAAAGAGCTCTCACTACTACCCAATTTTAAAATAGCTAACAAATCTGAATGGATATTTCTCTTAAAATATGAAAATGGCCAATAAGCTACAATGAGATTTCATACCATGAGCACTAGGATGGCTAGACTCAAAAGGTCAGACAATACCAAGTGTTGGCCAGGCACTGATGATTTTGAAAGCCTCATACATCACACTGCTGACAGGACTAGGAAATGGCACTGATGTTTTACAAACAGTCTGTAAGCATTGCAACAATTTAAATGTGAGTAACCTATGACCCAGCAATTCCAGCCAAGTATATGCCCATGAGAAATGAAAAGCATGTCTACACAAAAGCACAGACATGCACATTTGTAGCAACAGTGTAGATATTATAGGTAACAGCCCAAAGGAAATGATTCAGATGTCTATATAGATATTATATATAAACATTATAGATAACATTCCAAAAGGAAATAATCCAGATGTCCATCAACGGATGAATGGATAAATAAAATATGGGACAGCCATACAATAGAATATCATTCAGCAATAAAAATGGATGTATCCTTTAAATGAATACATTGCACAGGATGTACTAATACATAGAGCAGTACTATTTAAAAATGGCACCTGTTTTTCCCACTGCCTACTTTTAGTACTTTTTAGCTCTATTCTTGCCTGTCTTAGATCAGGCTGCTGTAACAAAATACCACAAACTGGGTAGCTTACTCAACAGAAGTTTGTTCCTCACATTGCTGAAGGCTAGAAATCCTAGATCATTGCATTGGAAGATTCCATGCCCGGTTGAGGGCTTGCTTCTTAGACAGCTGGCTTTTCATCACAGCTCACAGTAGAAGAGCAAAGGAGCTCTGTGGGGCTCCTTTTATGAGGGCACTAAAACTATCCATGATAGCCCCACTTGCCTGACCTAATCACCTGCCAAAGAGCACACCCCCAAACACCATCACCTTGAGGGCTAGGATATCAACATGTGCATTTTAGGGAGGTCACCAACATTCAGGGAAAAGCACTGCCCAGCAAGGTAAGACAAAACCCCACTGTTCTGACTACCACACTTTCCTTCAGATCTTCTCAGTCTAGCCTGGTTTCTTGACCTCCATTCTTATGGCCATCAATTTTGCTGTCTGTGACCACTATGGGCCAAAGGCTCATTTACACAGAAGGCTGAAGTCTGGGTCCGTGTCCCATGACAGCATCCAGGGATCATCCAGGGATCCCACACAGCCCCTGTGCCCTGCACTTGGGTCAGGTACAGCAATGTGGGAAGACAGGACAAGACACCAACCACTTGAAGTCTGGAGAATGTCAATTATACTTGCCTACTTTTCCTTAACTCCACTTTCTTGTAATTCCTCTCATCCCAATTCCTACTTTCCATGTTTTTAAGTAAGCTATTTAAGCTATAACCACATACTAATAAGACAAACTATTTCAAAGAAAATATCAACAACTATCCTCTGAAACCTTAAAATCTAGGACCAACTTGATATCTAATTTGCAAAGGCCATGCTTTGAAACCAGAAAGCTGTGTGTGTTCTGCCTGACTGGTGAGAGTGAGTGTAGCAAACACAGGCCACCAAGTTGGTCACTCGAGTGTAGCAAGACAGGCTCATCGATGACACTCGTCTACACATGCTCATTTGAAATGGAAAATAATTGCTCTTCCACAAACTGAGGTTGTAGCCCTGGTATTAAGCCCACAGCAGGGATGGCATTGTGGCTCAGATTAGTCACCATATTCAATGCTGGCATCCCATATGAGCATCAGTTTGTGTTCTGGCTGCTCCACTTCTGACCCAGCTCCCTACCAATGCACCTGGGAAAGCAGCAGAACATGGCCCACATTCTTGTGCCCCTGCCACTCACATGAGAGACCCAGATGGAGTTCCAGGTTCCTGACTTTGGTCTAGCCCAGCCTTTGCCATTGTGGCCATTTGGGGAGGGATCCAGCAAATGGAAGATTTTCTCTCTTTCTCTCTCTCCCTCTCTCTTCCCTTCGTTCTCTCATCTCTCTCTCTCTCTCTCTCTCTCTCTCTCTCTCTCTCTCTAATTCTGCCTTTAAAGTAAATAAAATGAATCAAAGAAAACATAAAAATAAGGCCACATCAAAGCTTTCTATAAAGAAACCTGGTCTAGCCGGCGCCGCAGCTCACTAGGCTAATCCTCCGCCTAGCGGCGCCGGCACACCGGGTTCTAGTCCCGGTCGGGGCGCCGGATTCTGTCCCGGTTGCCCCTCTTCCAGGCCAGCTCTCTGCTGTGCCCAGGGAGTGCAGTGGAGGATGGCCCAGGTACTTGGGCCCTGCACCCCATGGGAGACCAGGAAAAGCACCTGGCTCCTGGCTCCTGCCATCGGATCAGCGCGGTGCGCCAGCCACAGCGCGCTGGCCACGCCGGCCATTGAAGGGTGAACCAACGGCAAAGGAAGACCTTTCTCTCTGTCTCTCTCTCACACTGTCCACTCTGCCTGTCAAAAAAAAAAAAAAAAAGAAAAAAGAAACCTGGTCTTACAGACCCATGTAACTCTGTAATTCACCTTCCCACTGTTCATTCAACAAGACCTCTGGCCCAGAATGTCTAACAGATGCCAAGAGCTATTTCTCTTGAAAAGGACTCACTCTAAGCATCAGATTCAAGGCAGTTTCCAAAGGTGACCTTCAAAGCACAGTAGTTTTCTCTCTAACACCCTTTCATCTCCTTTTGCTTTTTCTGGAAGACTGAAAACCTAGGAACCAGTCTTCTCTACACAAAGCCCAGTACACAAAAATTTTTAAAATAGCTGTTTTTTTTTTTTTTTTTAAGATTTACTTTCTTTATTTGAAAGGAAGAGTTGGGGGGGGGGTAGAGAGAGAGAGAGAGAATGAATGAATCTTCCATCCTCTGGTTCATTTCCCAAATGGCTCCAACAGCCAGGGGTGGACCAGGTTGAATCAAGGAGCCTGCAACTCCATCTGGATTTCTCACGTGGGTGGCAGGGGCCCAAGCAATTGAGGCATCTTCTTCTGTTTCCCAGATGCCTGAGCAGGTAGCTGGATCAGAAGTGGAGAAGCTGAGACCTGAACCCCTATGGGATGCTGGCACTGCAGGCAGTAGTTAATCTGCTGTGCCACAATGCTGGCCTCCCCAGTGAGTCATATTTTAAATCTGAGGCACACACTCTGGTGACCATGCTATTTTTAAACCAACTAAGTTCCTATATTTTATTCAATTCATAACTTTATCTTATGGCCTAAAATCAGATCAATAAAGAAATAAAATACGTAATGGAATTAGTCTACCTTTACATCTCTGTAGAAACCTAACATTTGCCTTCCTCTACCTTGAGTCATATTAGTTTACTCCATGCGTGGGCATACATTCAGCAAAACGCATAGTAGTCTGGCACAGCAGCCCCTCCTTATCGTGTACATATGGTCCAAGATGCATCACAGTTGCCTGAAACCACAAGATAACGCCAAACCCCATACATACTGTTTTTCCCTATCCATACATACCTGAGATAAAATTTAATTTATTAATTAGGCATAAGAAGAGATTCACAATAACTAAAAAAATAGAATTACTATAATAATATAGTGTGATGAAACTTACTTAAAACTTAGGAATTATTTCTGAAACTTTCCACTTAGTATCTTTGGGCTGCAGCCTACTGCAGAAAGTGAAACCATGGCGGGGAGACTGCTAGGTTCACGGGCATGGTGGCTGTGAGCATACACCTCTCACACCTGCTGCTGGCCCAGCCACTGTGATCTGGCTCTGCCACCGCCCTGAGCTGAGGGCAGGCTTCTCTTGGGCATAGTGGGTCCTGGGCAGCCCCTTGCCACAACTCTATACCCTCCGCCAGAAGAGGTTTAGCTGGGTGACTTCTCACTGAACTTGCCAGAACCCGCTAACTGCATTGTGTCTCAAGGTCTCCCTTCCTTCCTTCCTCTCTCCTTCACAGTGGTGAGACCCGCACTTGAATCTGCTGGCTCTCCCAGCCTCATCCATTTCTTTCCCATTTTTTTCGGACAATCATTTCACCCAACAATTCTCATATAAGTCTCTTCCCACTTTGGCATCTGCTTCTCAAAGGACCCAGAATAACATAAGACATAATCCTGGATGGCTGCAGCAATGCCAACAATCACCTGATACAAAATTTGTACCATTGGGTCTATGCAAAAGCCATATTGTTGTCACTACTTAGGAAAGATAGCCTTTGGGAGAAAAAATAAGAAGGTATAGATTAAACATTGTTACACGGGCTGGCGCCGCGGCTCACTAGGCTAATCCTCCTCCTTGCGGCACAGGCACACCAGGTTCTAGTCCCGGTCGGGGCGCCGGATTCTGTCCCAGTTGCCCCTCTTCCAGGCCAGCTCTCTGCTGTGGCCAGGGAGTGCAGTGGAGGATGGCTCAAGTGCTTGTGCCCTGCATCCCATGGGAGACCAGGATAGGCACCTGGCTCCTGCCATCGGATCAGCGCAGTGCACTGGCTGCAGCGCGCCGGCTGCAGCGGCCATTGGAGGGTGAACTAACGGCAAGGGAAGACCTTTCTCTCTTTCTCTCTCACTGTCCACTCTGCCTGTAAAAAAAAAAAAAAATCTTACACATCATTTAGACTCTACTTTGAACACTATATTGCTTCTGGCTTTGTTTTTTAAAGACATTCACTTATATGAAAGGCAGAGAGAGATGGAGAAAGAGAGACAGCTAAACAGACATAACTCCCATTCACTGCTTCGCTCCTGAAATGTGGAATCCACGAATCCACAACAGCCAGAGCTGGGCCAGGTCAAGGCCAGCAGCCCAGAACTCCACATGGGTGACGGGGGCCCAAGTACTTGAGCCATCATTCACTGCTTCCCAAGTACATTAATAGAGAGCTGGATCAGAAGTGAAGTAGCTGGGACTTAAGTTGTCTCCTGGCTTCAGATCGGCACAGCTCTGGCTATTGCAGCCATCTGGGGAGTGAACCATCAGATGGAAGACTTCTCTTTCTCTGTCTCTACCTCTCTCTGTAACTCTGTCTTTCAAATAAATAAAATAAATCTTCAAAACAAAGCCAGAGAAAAACATGTTTTTTCTTCTTGGACCTAGGTTTATTAGTCTAAACTGGATAAAGAAATACAATGGGGAAATTAAAGTAAGAGTAAACAGATTGATAGAAGTGCATTTGGAGTAAACTGAAGGAATAATGCCAACTCCTACTGTCCCCCCTTAAACAAATGCCTTTCTGATACAGAAGTGGGGGCCCACTCACCCATTTCCATTTTACATATCAATCTGCACCCCAAAATAACCTGGCTTTAAAACATTAAACAAAAGCTCAACTTTGAGCCATATCTTCAATAAAACCTACCTATTTTACTTTTTTTTATTTTTATTATTTTTTTTTATTTTTGACAGGCAGAGTAGACAGTGAGAGAGAGAGACAGAGAGAAAGGTCTTCCTTTGCCGTTGGTTCACCCTCCAATGGCCGCTGTGGCCAGCGCTGCGGCCGGCGCACTATGCTGATCCAATGGCAGGAGCCAGGTGCTTCTCCTGGTCTCCCATGGGGTGCAGGGCCCAAGTACCTGGGCCATCCTCCACTGCACTCCCTGGCCACAGAAGAGAGCTGGCCTGGAAGAGGGGCAACCGGGACAGAATCCAGCGCCCCGACCGGGACTAGAACCCTGTGTGCCGGCGCCACAAGGCGGAGGATTAGCCTAGTGAGCTGCGGCGCCAGCCCCTATTTTACTTTCATCTTTGCACCTAAACTGGTTAAGTTCTGATATTCCAACAAAGAAAGGATGAAACAATGAGATAACGTGCTCATTGGTGACAGTTGTCAAAAGAATCAGCCAATCACAAATCTGGCTGTGGCCCCAGCATCAAACTAGATCTGACATTTACATACCTTATTTTCTCAATAGGTAGCTTTAGTACCAAAAGGTGGCATTCTATATTTTTATAAAGTATAAAAATGCACTTGTGTTATTTAGATGCTAGGAGAGCAGGGATGCAGGCAAGCAAGAAGTTTGGCCAAATGACAGACGATAAGTACAACCAACCTCCAACCTACAGCAATCTGGGCCATCACCACCACTTTGCACAACCCCAGTGGGAACCGAGGTATGGGATATGTGCAACCTATCACTTGGACCCAATGCCCAAGGGGCTGAGAAAGCTCATACAAGCAATATCTGTTCACCTCCCTCTGGCTTGCACTCCTCCCACAACCCTGCTCCACGAATGTCTGCGAGGAGATGTTAGCACTTTGGAGGAATGCTCCCAAATTCCCATCCGTGAGGCCAGCATGGGAAGGGAAAAACAAAGGACTTCACTGCAGCCCAGGAAGAACAAGGCTGTACTGGGCTTCCGAGGGCTGACACTCAAGATGGAGAGAATGGATCCTCTGAACTCATTTCAGCCACAGTGGTATCTGTCCAGACCTCGCAGCGGTCAACCTGAGTGGAACAGGCTTAGACGCTCAGTCCTGATCATTTCAACAGTCAACCTCTATACTTCTGTACTGAAAACATCAACGTCGCCACTTCTCTGTTTTAACACAATCCCACCCAGTATGGTTGATGTCACTTCTACCTGTGTCCACAGAATTAAACTCCAAGTGACTGCGCATTACCGAAAAGCTGGCAGTGGTCCAAAGGAGAAACATAAAATAAGGAAATCCAGGAATCTCTTTGCAAATAGCTGTGGGACCCAATCATTTGAACACACTGGGCTGGTCAAAGGGGTGAGCAGAACACTGTGCCTGGAACAACGTGGAAAGGGTCCCCACTACTCTCAAGTCTTATTTCTATTAGGCTGCAGTGAGAGAACAGGAAGCACCCAATGGCGGCTGTTTCAATGATGTGGCTACAGTTCGCCATCATCTTCTAATATGCGTGCAAATATATTTAAATGACATTCTGTGAGTTCCCCTTCTCATCCGATATAATGCGAAAGAGTGAAATGAACATTAATATCACAAATGAAGATGCCCCTGGCCAGACTACCAGGTTATCTGATAGCATTTTCACTACTTTCTACCTCTCTTTTTGAATGCACATCCACATTAAAATGAGAAAAAAGGATCTTGATACATATATTTTGTCTTGTGGTTTTTATATTCTTTGAAGACATTTTTAATGAAGATATAATGGTACTATATTGAATTATTTACTTCTTTAAGACTGTTTAGCATATTTCCAGGTTTTTACTGTATTGACAACAATTAAATATTCTTACATAGAAATTGATTTCCTTATGGTAATCCAACTCCTAAGAGTTTATCCTATTATGCAATACAAACTTCAAAAAAATTCTTGCTTAAAACTTATGGTAAAATTGGCTTCTAGAATACCAGGTTATACTCCCACATGCAGGGTAGAAGAGTTTTCATTTTATAATGTTTGCAGAAACACACAGGCAACTCAAATTGCCAGCATGGTGGCAGAGCAATTATCTGTCTGAACCTGGCTTAGCCGGGAAAAAGAAAATAAGAGTTCTTGCTGCTTCCCTCAGAAGCAAACTTGACTTGCACCCTTCTGTGAGCAAAAAAGAAGAATCAGTTCCCTATCAAAACCGAAAAGAAATCAAGTACCAGCTTTATTATGAGCAATTGTTGAACTTCCTCCCAGGAGAACAATAAATGTTCTAGTGCCTTTAACTGCCCACATTCTCAGAGAAAACACAAAGAACATTCACTACCACCGATATTGATATAAATTACATTAGGAGCACTAACAAAAGTGTATCTTGTGTGTTACCGTGACCATTAACACCAGTCCAGCCCATGGAAAGTTGATTATTTTCAGGATGATAAATAAAATTTCAAGTCCTAGACTCACCTAAAATACAAGTTTATGTGTTCTCCAAAATTAAAAACATACATATATATATGTTATATATACTGCTTGACACAAACACTAATCTCATCCAATCCTATCAATTCTTCTCTGTGCTCTTAAAGGCGTAATAGAGTATGTTACCCACCTAGATTTGCACGCATGCTAAAAAAAAAAAAAAAAAAAAAGAACAGTTACCCTATTATGCTGCTTGAAAACACCAGATTCAACTTCAAAACCATTGCTTTACTTCTGAAAAAGAAATCCTAAGCAAGATATTTCAACCAGGGCAGGTGTTTGGCACAGGGGTTAAGATGCCGCCCAAGACACCTGCATCCCTTATCAGAGAGCCTGGGTTCAAACCCAAGCTCTACTCCCTATTCCAGTTGCCTACTGATGCATAACTGGAATGCAGCAGGTGATGGCTCAAGTACCTGAATCCCTGCCACCCACAGGGGAGACTTGGATTGAGTTGCAGTGTCCTAGCTTCGGCCTAAGCCAGCACCAGCTCTCGAGGGCATTTGGAGTGGGAACTAGCAAATGGAAGATCTCCACCTATCTGTCGCTGTCTCTCTGTCTTTCAAATAAAGTGGGGGAAAAAAAGATATTTCAAATGAATTAAATAGTTGGGTTCAACCAATTCCACTCTGTGGTTGCTGGAATGTTATAAAAATAGATACCGGGAAAGAACCTTTCTGACAATTTGTGATTTAAAACGTATGTCAACTTCAGGTTGGCATGCAGCTCTCCATTATGGTGACTGGCACTCTCCAAGATTGTTATATGTCAGGGGAACACTGTACATTTGTGGTGGTAGAAAAAAATGCTGCTTAACAATGATCTACTAAAAAGGAAAAAAAGTCGATGTACCTTGTGAGAACTGGAGAGTGCAGTCATTAGAGAAGCAAGCCATGTAAAACGTTCAGGTAGCAGACACATTTTCGTTGTATTCTTTTCCTAACCACGATGCACTTTCTAGTTTAAACATTGTGCAGCTTTGCATGTAATGTCAGAGATTTCTGAATTCTAGGAGATCCCAAAGTACCAGAGAATAAACACCCCTTGGGGAGACTTATCAGGTCTATGCAGCTGAAAGCAGAGATGACAGAGACCGATTTCCATCCCGCCCCCTCCTGCTGTCTAACCCCAGATCTACCACTTTCCAGAAGCACATGACTGCTTCCTGCAAATGTATTTTATTTCTCCCCTTGGGTAGCTTTCCACAGTTTTTATTGCACTAAGAAGTATGTAAAAATTATTTAAGACTATCATCAATACAAATACCACATGCTCTAGCTCATACACAGAAGCTAGAGAAGTTTATCTTAGAAGTAGAGAGTAGAATGGTGGTAAGCTAGGAGGGAAAGGAGCAGGGGGAAGACTCGCCAACGAGTAGAGGCAGAAGGAGTAAGTTCTGACGTTGCCCAGCACTGGAGGGTGACTGCAGTTCACAACTCACTGCATATTTTGTAAAGAACTGGAAGACAGGAGTTTAAACGCTCCCCACATGAAGAAATGACAAATGTTCAAGGAGATGGAAATGCCAAAGACCTGATGTGACCATTACACACTGTGTGCAATACCAAATGGTACCCACAGGTGTACATACTATGTCTCAATAAAGAAAATTATTCAAGGCTGGCATCACGGTACAACAGTACCACATGGTACATACCTGAGTGCTAGTTGGAGTCCTGGAAGCTCTGCTTCCAATCCAGCTACCTGCTAATGCTCCCAGGAAGGCAGCAGATGATGACCCAAGTACTCTCCTGTGGGAGACCAGAATGGAGTTCCTGGCTCCTAGCTGTTGTGGTCATTTGGGGAGTGAACTAGCAGATGGAAGATAGATCTCTCTCTCTCTCTCTCTCTCTCTCTCTCTCTCTCTCTCTCCTTCTCTGTTACTCTGCCTTCAAATAAGTGAATAAATCTTCAAAAACATTTTAATGAAATTATTTCAGAGTTTATGGATTTAATAAAATGAGTGAAGGAGGCGTGACAAGAGCAGCAGAGATGCGGACAGTAGCAATGCTCTCATCCCACACCAGCAGACACCGAGGACAGCTGTGCACGCACCAAAAGGTGTGCAATGAGTCTCCTAGGGCTGCCATAATGAATCATTCTGGGCTGGGTGTTGCAACAACTGAACTTTTTTCTCTCACAGTTCTGAGTCTGGAAGTCCCAAATCAAGATGTCCACAAGGTTGGTTCCTTCCGGTGGCTCCAAGAAAGAACCTGTCCCATGTATCTCCCTAGCTTCTGATGGTGGGTGGCATTCGTTGAAGGTCCCTGGCTCATAGCTGCCGCTCTCCAGTGTCTGCCTCCACCTTCATGGGCGGCCTTCCCACTATGTGTGCCTGGGCATCACCTCCCATGGTTTTTTTGTTGTTGTTTTGTTTTTTTTTTTGTTTTTTGTTTTTTTGTTTTTTTGACAGGCAAGAGTGGATAGTGAGAGAGAGAGAGACAAAGAGAAATGTCTTCCTTTGCCGTTGGTTCACTCTCCACTGGCCACCGCGGCTGGCGTACCCCGCTGATCCGATGGCAGGAGCCAGGTACTTATCCTGGTCTCCCATGGGATGCAGGGCCCAAGCACTTGGGCCATCCTCCACTGCACTCCCTGGCCACAGCAGAGAGCTGGCCTGGAAGAGGGGCAACCCGGACAGAATCCAGCGCCCTGACCAGGACTAGAACCCGGTGTGCCGGCACCGCAAGGTGGAGGATTAGCCTAGTGAGCCACGGCACTGGCCTCCCATGGTCTTCTAATAAGGACACCAGTCGTATTGGATCGAGGGCTCACCCCAATCAGTATGACCTTATCTTAACTAACTACATCTGCAAAACCCCTATTTCCAAATGAGGACATAGTCTGTGACTCTGGATAAACATGAATTTGGGGAGGACACTATTCAACCTATGACCCAATGATACAGTCACATTTTAGCTTGAGTTAGACAGCTGCACATTCACTCTGCATTCGCTCACTCCTGCCTCTTGTAACAAGGCCTGGCATAACCAGGGTTCCTATTCCAAGGCTGCTGAGTGATGAATGAATGAACCTTTGATGCAAGACCAAAGACTGTACTTGGAATGTGGATCTGCTGAATGTTGGCCTCTCTTACCTAAGCCCCACCCACCCTCTCCAGGGTCATTTCGTCCAGCAAGACTGAGAAGGTAAACGGAAACTCCCATGCTTGCAAAGAAACCTGAGTGAAGAATCCTTGATGTTTATAGTACCCCATCCCTAAATGCACCCTGCATTCTCAGCTACTCTTAAATCAACAGCAAACTTTTAAATACACTAAACTTGCTCTGGGGACTTTCCAAAAGATCCAGCCTAACCAGCCTCTCTCTTTTCACACCCATATAGAATCACCCACATGCAAATATAAGCTGCAACAGTGAATTTTATGATTGATGGCTAAAGAATATCCAGACAACTGGCACAACACTGGAGGAGCCCATCATTTGACTTGGTTGACTGAGTAAGGAATGTCTACCTTCACCAATGTCAGTGGTAACCACCCAGTCCAGGGGGGCCCAAACAGAACAGAAGGGCAGCAGCAGGATGAGTTCCTTCTGTCTCCTGCAGCTGGAACATCCATTTCCTCCTGCCCCCAGACATGACACCAGAACTTCAGGTTCTCGGGACTTTGGGCTCCAGGACCTACAGCAGCATCCCCTCTGGATCCCAAGGCCGTTGGCACTAACTGGGAGTTAGCCTGCTGGCTCCTCTGATCTCCAGCCTGCAGATGGCAGGCAGTGGGTCTTCTCGCCCTCCATAATCATGTAAGCCAAACCCTGTAATAACTCTCCTTACTCACACATGAGAGGTCTTCAAAAATGTTCATGGGAGGGGCTGGTGTTATGACATAAAAGGTTAAGCCACCACCTGCGATGCCAGCATCCCGTATGGGTGCCAGTTTGAGACCCAGCTACTCTGTTTCCCATCCAGTTCCCTGCTACTGTGCCTGGGAAGGCAGCAGAAGATGGCCCAAGTATTTGGGCCCCTGCGACCAACATAGGAGATCAGGATGGAATTCCAGGTTCCTGGTTTCAGCCTGGCTCAGCCTCAATCATTGTGGCTATTTGGGAAGTGAACCAGCAGATAGAAGAGTATGCTCGCTCTCTCTCTCTCTCTCTTTCTCTAACTCTGGCTTCAGATAAATAAAATACATTTTAAAAATAAGAAGTTCATGGGAAAAATAATTAAAGGATAAGTTTATTTTGGTGCAAAAAATTTTGAAATCCATGCATAGTTTTTTCATAATATCCATTTTCATGAACTTTTTGAGACCTCTCTTATACATTGGTTTTTGCCATTGTAATCCATACACCGTACTTTGGAAATTTATATTCATTAAATAAAAGTTAAAAAAAATATTAAACAATTTTAATTTATTTTAAAGGCAGAGAAAGACATGCAGACAGAGATCATTATCTACTTCTCAAATGCCTACAACAGCTGAAGCTGGGCCAAGCCGAAACTAAGAAACTAGAACTCCAATCAGGTCTCCTATGTAGGTGGCAGAGGGCGCAAGGACTTGAGCCAGCCCCTGCTGCTTCTCAGGGTGCCCACGAGCAGGGAGCTGGAACTGGAAGCAGAGCCCTCCAATACTAAATGCGGGCATCCTGAGTGCATTACCTTAATGACTTCAAAACACATCAACCCCTCAAAATTGTTTTGTATCAAATAAACTTATCCTTTATCTTTCAGATCCATTTTCTGTGAACTTATTAAAATATATATCTCATATTACTGGTTTTAAATCTCTAGAAACCCTGATATTAACACCTAAGCACAACTGGAATAAACACATGGGGGAATGAAGACATATGACACTAGGTAAGCTTACAACACAAGTGATGAGAGAAGTGTCTGTGGCTACCAACTACAAATGCTGTGCACCAGGGACAAGGTGAGTTCAGTCAACAGCAACACTGGCCAGTGGAAGCCAGGTGAGGAACCTCTTGCTATTCTGCCAAAATGCAAGACTCTAGGGATAGGAGAGACAAGGAAGAGTGGCAATCAGGAAGCTTACAAAGAAGTGATCTTTGACCTGGGTTTTAAAAATGAGGTAAGAGGTTTCCAGCTTGACAAAGATGGAACAAGAGGCAATGGAGATGAGAAGTGTAAGTAAGGCACAGGCACAGACTTGAACTAACCTAGCACATGTATGGTCCCAGCACCCACGGGAGTAGGAGACAGGAGAGGAGGCAGCTTGGCAAGGCCAGATCATAGCCAGCTCTGCAGTTTAGAACCCCGTCCTGTTGAGTGGAGAGCATAGAGACTGGGGATGGGGTTTGTGGCAGGAGGCACAGCCCATCACAACAAAGCTGCAGCCTTCTGCTGGCCCCAGGTGGTGGCAGTGGGCATGAGGATGGAGCAGTGGTAGACACTAGTGAGTCAGGCTGCTGAGCTCCAGGAGCTGGTGACACAGGGGTAGGGATGATGAGGGGGAGGGAGCTGGCTCTCTGTGGCATCCAGGCACCTGTCACACATTTCTGTGCTTTAGAAAGGCCATTCCCTCTGCTTGGAATATCTTTCCTCCCGCCTAGCATACAGCATCTCCAGCTCCTGGCACTGTGCCTAGCTCACTGTGGACCCATGAATTGGTGCAGAAATGAAAAAATGAGCATTCCTGTCATTATTTATTTACATATTTACTTATTTGAAGGGCAAACAGAAGGAAGGAGAGACAAACAGAGATCTCTCATCCACTGGTTCACTTCCCAAATGCCTACAAAAGCTGAGGCTTGGCCAGGCTGAAGCCAGGAGCATGCAGTTCAATCTGGGTCTTCCACATGGGTAGCAGGGACCCCAGCACTTGAGCCATCATCTGTTGCCTCCCAGGGTGCACATTAGCAGGAAACTGGAATCTTAAGTGGAGCTGAGGCTGAGTTCCAGGCACTCTAATACAGGATTTAGGCATCCAATGTGACAGTTTAGCTATTGCACCAAATGCCCATTCCCACTTCCTGTCAAAAATGGAAGATACTATATAAGAGAAGCAGATAATAATGTAATTTGGCAAAAGTCCAAATGTCTTGTTCAATAATTTAACTGATATGGCCGGAGGAGCTAGTGACTAGTAAGAATGAGTCTCCTGGAAACAAAGAACAAAGGATTGACAAATACTAGGGTATCTATTTCATTCATTTACTGAACTATTAAGATCCAAGAGTTTGGCCAGCACCGTGGCTCACTAGGCTAATCCTCTGCCTGCGGCGCCAGCACCTTGGGTTCTAGTCCTGGTTGGGGCGCTGGATTCTGTCCTGATTGCTCCTCTTCCAGTCCAGCTCTCTGCTGTGGTCTGGGAGTGCAGTGGAAGATGGCCCAGGTCCTTGGGCCCTGCACTTGCATGGGAGACCAGGAGGAAGCACCTGGCTCCTGGCTTCAGATCGGCACAGCGCGCCAGCCATAGCAACATTTGCGGGGTGAACCAATGGAAGGAAGACCTTTCTTTCTCTCTCTCTCTCTCACTGTCTAACTCTGCCTGTAAAAAAAAAATAGCCAAGAGTTTGGCAGTATCAGGATAGTGGAATAGTGACAAGGAGATCTACTCTAGGCTAGGTGAACTTAGCATAAAAGAAAGTAGAGACAGTACACTCTCAGGGGAAAGTTGCAGGGAAAACTGCAGTGGGAGGTCCTGCAAAAGCAGTGCAAATGCCTTAGAACTGAGAGGAAGGCACAGATGTGAAGCAATGATTACGGACACAACAAAGAACCCAGCAGTCTGCTCTGGCTAGCAAGGTGAGATCAGACTGCATGGGCCCACAACGCTATTGATACAGCTGGAGGGAGAGCCTACTGGACTGCACCATTTTTGAGTCCATCCTGGAACCCTAAAAGGAGCAGGATGACTGCTCACCCAGAGTGGGGAAACAAAAAGTGGTGAGTCTCTCTCTCTCTACTTCTGCACTAGCTCTGGGAGGGCTGGTGCCATTTTGGGCATAAGCAGGTAGCAATTGCTCCAGCTCTCTGGTGAGCACCCAGCAACAACCAGGGACTGCTGGTAGGAGCAACCATGGCAGTTTGAGTCAGTTGACGGGGATGGTCTCCACCTTGTCATCAGGACAACAACACCAGCTCCACCTTGCCCACTTGGCAAGGGGCGGGGAGGGGGAGCCACCCCAACTGAAGGGCAGTGCAACCCACGGGGACTCCTGTATGTGTCCAGCACAACTGTGAAAGTAGTGGGGCTGTGGCCAGCAGGTATTGTGCATGCGTGTGATCCAGGGATTCCACCAGAGGGAAAAATCTGGGTTCCCCACTGACTTTGAATATGGCTGGGGGGATCAGGCTTGACTGTCTGGGGCAAAGCACATACAAGCAGCAGCTCTGGAAACCCCTCAGTCTCTCTGTGGACAGGAGAGGCTAGTGGGGCGGAATGGACTCTCTTGCACCCCTTGACCATGGGAACCCTGGGTGCTGAGATAGACATCATTATAAAAGAATTTAAAGGCAGAAAATCCCTGAGTAAAAGTAAAAAAGAAATCCAAAGTAAACAATATGAATATTTATGGAAAAATAGCAGGGCCATGTCACTAGTTACCAATAGTCACCTTGAATGTAAATGGCCTCTACTCTCCAGTTAAAAGATACAGAATGGACTGAAAAAATAAGACTCATCTATTTTCTGCCTACAAGAAACACATCTCATCAACAAAGATACAGGCAGACTGAAAGTGAAAGGATGGAAAAAGATATTCCATGGTATCAGAAATCAAAACAGGGCAGGTATAGCCATCCTAATATCAGACAAAATTGACTTTAACACAAAACTGTTAAAAGAGATGGAGAAGGGCACTATGTAATGGTTAAGGGGTCAATTCAACAGGAACACTTGACTATAATGTATATGCACTAAAATGCAGGGTGCCTGGCTATTTAAAAGAGAAGTTAATGGATTAAAGGCAGACATAGACTCCAATACAATAACAACAGGAGACTTCAACACCCGACTTTCATCAATGGACAGAACAACCAAACAGAGAATCAATGAATAAACAACAGAGCTAGCTGAAACTATAAACCAAACGTACCTGACTGATATCAACAGAGTTGCAGAATTCACATTCTTCTCATCAGTGTATGGAACTTTCTTTAAGATAGACCATATACTAGGCCATAAAGCAAGCTTCAGCAAATTCAAAAAAATCAAAATCATACCATGCATCTTCTCTGATCACAATAGATTGAAGATGGAAATCAACAACTCCATGTGCAAACACATGGAGACTGAATGATATGTTCCTGAATAAACAGTAGGTCATAGAAGAAATCAAAGGAGAAATAAAATATTTCTGGAAATGAATGAAGATGACAACATATCAAAACTTATGGAACACAGCAAATGCAGTATTAATAGGAAGGTTATGGCCGGCGCTGTGGCTCAATTGGCTAATCCTCTGCCTGCGGCACCAGCACCCCAGGTTCTAGTCCCGGTTGGGACATCGGATTCTGTCCCAGTTGCTCCTTTTCCAGTACAGCTCTCTGCTGTGGCCTGGGAGGGCAGCAAAGGATGGCCCAAGTGCTTGGGTCCCTGCACCCGCATGGGATACCAGGAGGAAGCACCTGGCTCCTGGCTTCGGATTGGCACAGCGTCAGCTGTAGCAGCCATTAGGGGAGTGAACCAACCGAAGGAAGACCTTTTTCTCTATCTCTCTCTCACTATCTATAACTCTCTCTCTCTCACTGTCTAACTTTGCCTGTCAAAAAAAAAAAAGAGGCAAGTTGTAACAATAGGTGCCTACATCAAGAAACTGGGAAGACATCAAATAAATGAGCTATCAATGAATCTCAAGGACCTAGAGAAACAACAACAAACCAAACCCAAAATTAGTGGGAAAAATAATTAAAATTTGAGAACAAACAAACAATATTTGAAAGCAAAAAGACAATACAAAAGATCAATGAAATGAAGAGCTAGTTTTTTTAAAAAAATAAAATTGGCACAGCAGTGACCCAACTAACCAAAAAACGAGGGAGAAGATCCAAATCAATAAAATTAGAGAGGAAAAAGGAACTCTAACAACAGATAGCACAGAAATAAAAAGAATAATCAGGAATTACTACAAAGAGCTATATGCCAACAAATCAGGAAACCTAGAAGGAATGGACAGATTCCTGGACACACACAATCTACCAAAATTGAGTCATGAAGACATAGAAAACCTAACCAACCAATAACCAGGAAGAAAATTCAATGAGTAATAAAGACTCTCCCAACAAAGAAAAGCCCAGGCCTGGATGACTTCACTGCTGAAATCTACCAGACATTTAAAGAAAAATTAATACCAATTCTTCTGAAGCTATTCAAAATAATTAAAAGGGAGGGTGTCCTCCCAAACTCAATCTATGAAGCCAGCAACACCTTAATTACTAAACCAGAAAAAGAAACAACAGAGAATAAGAACTACGGACAAATTTCCCTGATGAACATAGATGCAAAAATCCTCAACAAAATACTAGCCAATTGAGTCCAACAACATATCAGAAAGATCATCTACCCAGGACCAAGTGGGATTTATCTCTGGTATGTAGGTATGGTTCAACATCCACAAATCAATAAAAGTGATACATCATATTGGCAAATTCAAGAACAAAATCCATATGATTATCTCAATAGATACAGAGAAAGCATTTGATAAAATACAACATCCTTTCTGGATGAAAACCTTAAGCAAATTGGGTATAGAAAGAACATTCCTTAACATGATCAAGCCAATCTTTGACAAACCCACAGCCAGCATCCTACTGAATAGGGAAGAATTGGAGGCTTCCCACTAAGATCCGGAACCAGACAAGGATGCCCACTCTCACCACTGCTATTCAATACAGTCTTGGAAGTTTTAGCTAGAACCATTAGGCAAGAAAAAGAAAACAAAGGGACACAGATTGGGAATGAGGAAATCAAACTATCCTTATTTTCAGATGACATGGTTTTAGATGTAAGGGATCCAAAACACTCCACTGAGAGACTATTGGAGCTCATAAAAGAGTTTGGTAAAGTGGCAGGATATGAAATCAACATACAAAAATCAATAGTCTTTGTATACACAGACAATACCATAGCCAAGAAAGAACTTCTAAGATTAATCCCATTCACAATAGCTACAAAAAATATTAAATACCTTGGATTAAATTTAACAAAGACATCAAAGATACCTATGATAAAAATTACATACATTAAAGAAAGAGAAGTAAATATTAAAAAGTGAAAAAATCTTCAATGTTCATGGTTTGGAAGAATCAACATCTTCAAAATGTCCATACTACTGAAAACAATTTATAGATTCAATGCAATCCCAATCAAAATATCAACAACATTCTTCTCAGATCTAGAAACAAAATGATGCTAAAATTCAGATGGAAACACAAGAGACCTCAAATAGCTAAAGTAATCTTAAACAACAAAAACAAAGCTGGAGGCATCATAGTAACAGATCTCAAGACATACTACAGGGCATTTATAATCAAAACAGCCTGGTGCTGGCACAAAAGCAGACATGTAGTCCAATGGAACAGAACAGAAACTCCAGAAATAAATCCATGCATCTACTTCAAATTTACCTTTGACAAAGGAGCAAAAATCAATCCCTGGAGCAGACGGTCTCTTCAACAAATGGTGCTGGGAAAACTGGCTCTCTGCATGCAGAAGTATGAAACAAAACTCTAACCTTACGCCTTACACAAAAATCCACACTTGATGCATCAAATACCTAAATCTACAACCCAATACCATCAAATTACTAGAGAACATGAGAGAAACCATATAAGACACTGGCATAGGCAAAGACTTCTTGGAAAAGACCTCATAAGCACAGGCAATCAAAGCCAAAATTGCATATGGAATTACATCAAACTGAAAAGCTTCTGTACTGCAAAAGGCAAGAGGTCACCAATAGAATGGGAAAAAATATTTGCAAACTATGCAACTGATGAAGAATTAACTTCCAGAATCTATGAAGAACTAAAGAAACAACAGGGCCGGCGCCATGGTGCACTAGGTTAATCCTCTGCCTGCAGCAATGGCATCCTATATGGGTGCCGGTTCCAGTCCCGGTTGCTCCTCTTCCAGTCCAGCTCTCTTCTATGGCCTGGGAAAGCAGTAGAGGCTGGCCCGGGTCCTTGGGCCTCTGCACCTGCATGGGAGACCAGGAGGAGGCACCTGGCTCCTGGCTTTGCATCGGCACAGCTCAGGCCATTGTGGCCATTTGGGGAGTGAACCAACAGAAGGAAGACCTTTCTCTCTGTCTCTCTCTCTCACTGTCTGTAACTCTGTCAAATAAATAAATAAAATCTTTTAAAAAAAAAAACCCTCAACAACAATAAAACAAACAATCCAGTTAAGAAATGGGCAAAGAACCTGAACAGAGATTTTTCCAGAGAGGAAATTCAAAAGGCCTACAGACACATGAAAAGATGCTCAGGATCATTAACCATCAGGGAAATGCAAATCAAAACCTCAATGAGGTTTCACCTCACTCCCGTTAGAATGGCTCTCATACAGAAATCAACAAACAAATGTTGGCAAGGATGTGGGGGAGAGGGTACTCTAAATCCACTGTTGGTGGGAATGTAAACTGGTACAGCCACTGTAGAAGACATTATAGAGGTACCTCAGAAGGCTGAATGTAGACATACCATTATGACTCAGCCTTCCCACTCCTGGAAATTTACCCAAAGGAAGTGAAATTAGCATATGAAAGAGTTATCTGTACCCTCATGTTCATTGCAGCTCAATTTACAATAGCTAAGATATGGAATCAACCCAGATGTCCATCAACTGAAGACTGGATAAAGAAATTATGGGATATATAGCTGTGGAATACTATACAGCAGTTAAAAATGAAATCCTGTCATTTGCAACAAAATGAATGCAACTGGAAACCATTATACTTAGTGAAATAAGCCAGTCCCAAAAAGACAAATATCATATGTTCCCTCTGATCTGTGGTAACTAGTAGAGTACCTACAAGGTAATTTATACAAGTGAAATTGACATTTTATGATGTGATGATTTTGAGCAGCACTTGTCTTGACAGTTGAGGACAATGTTTTTTGTCTGCCTGTTTTTTGTTTTTGGATTTTTTTACGTATTTCTTCATTGTATTTGTTGATCCCTCTTCTTACTGTACGGTTAATCTTATGAGTATAAAGTTAACTGAAAATAGATCTTTGTAAAAAAAAAAATAAGAATGGGAATAGGAAAGGGAAGAGGAAGAAGGATGGGAGTACGTGTGGGAGGGAGGATGAGTGGGAAAAATCACTATATTCCTAAATTTGTATATATGAAATGCATGAAGTTTTTATTCCTTAAATAAAATTTAAGCAAAAAGAAAGGAAAAAAAAGAGCCAAGAGTTCTTTTAAGTACAGTGGACTCTGGAGTGAAACCAAAAGATGAAGTTTGTTGATGAGACACTATGGGATTATGATCCCTTTAAAGATCACCTTTACTGCTTCAACTCCTTATTTTGTTATCTCTGTTGCTCTTACATTTTCAATGTTTTTCTAGTTACACATATCATGAAAAAATAAAGTTCATGAGTCTGCTTCAGAAAAACTGAGAAAGTGCACTCCACAATGAGGGAGAGCAGCAGCTGTGACACCACGGTCATGAAGATTTAAATACTACAGATCCCGAATTCCAAACAACAGTTCCTGCCTTTCTAAGCTTTTTCATAATTGGAAAACTTAGTTGCACAATTTTCAAAGTTCACAGAAATGAGCTGTGGGTTCTAACTTCTTATTTCATTGCTTCTTCCCCAGAAAATCACCAAATAAGACACAATGCAACCTGACATCCAGCCCTTCCCTTCTCTCTCCTCTCTCCTCTCCCTCTCCCTGACCTCAGGCCACCTGCTGAGAACAGAACCAAACCCACAGGGAAGTGATGTGAACAACATAGAACGTGTTGCAGGAACAACTCCACTTTCATCATCATTCCTTAAGATTCACGCGCATCTTGAGGAACCAATCTCAAGCCAGGATAGAATTTTCACTGATCAGGAGACAGGTGGCCTGCCAGGTTGAGATCATGGTGACTAAGTCTTTATGACTCATCTAGACCCTTGCTTCGCTCTCCCTGTTGTTAGAGGTCTACCGGACCCAGGGAGGGGTGGGGTGGTCAGGGGACACTCAAAGGGTCAGGGCGGCAGCTACTTACCAGTTTGTATGGGAGAATTTCTGTACAACTAGCTGGTAAGAGATGAACACCAGCCCTTAACATGGTGGTTAGCAAACTTTTTCTGTAAAGAGCCAAATGGTAAGTATTTTAGGCTCTGTAAGCTATTCGGTTTCTGCAATTTTAGTCCAAAAGCAGCCACAGAAAATACATCATGAAGAATTGCCTACTCCAATATGAAGCTACAAATCAGGCAGCAGGACAGATACAGCCTCAGGCTACAATTTGCAGCTCTTGTCTTCCATTAGTAGAGCCAACAGCCTTACAGAACATCAAACCTTCGACCTGGGGCAGGTGTTGTGGGGCAATCAGCTCAGCTACTGTTTAGGATGCCTGCATCCCATACTACAGTGCCTGGTTCAAGTTCTGCTACTCTGTTTCCAATCCAGCTTCCTGCTAGTGCACCTGGGAAGGCAGTAGATGATGGCCCAAGTCCTCATGTCCTCGTCATGTGCACAGGATACCAGATGGGGTTCAAAGTTCCTTTTCAGCCTGCCCCAGCCCTGACTATTGTAGGTTATTTGGGGAGTGAACCAGCGGATGGAAGATCTCTCTCTCTCTCTCTCTCTCTCTCTCTTTCTCTTTCTCTTTCTCTCTCTGTCACTCCGCCTATTAAATATATGAAAATAATCTTAAACTTTACCCTCAATGGCACAGAATCTTACCAACAGATTCAACCAGCTCTCAATGATTCCTAGGTATGCACTTGGTGTTTACAGATTCCAAGAGACTGGTCAAAAGCAGAAGTGAAATCCCCTTCCCCAGATACTCACCCAGAAAAATCAGTAGTGAGAATTCCATAGTGGAAGATGTATATTCGGCTGATGTGGCATATTGTAAGATACCCCATGGCTACAAAGAAGGAGAATCTGAAACCAAAGACACAGATGGCCAGATCATTACACATGACAATAATGCATCCAATAAGCATGTCTCTTCTTCCCCTCCAGCACCTTCCACATACATTTGCTCTCAAAGTCCTGTCCTACCCAGTTACATCCCTGCCCATCTCCTCTCCTCACCTTCCCACTCCCACTCCCACTGTCCTGAGCCCATCTTCTCTTCACACCTGAACCAAAGCAGTGGTTCCCAGCCTTGGCAATATAATGGGATCAAATTACAGATGCCCAGGACTCAACTCCAGGTACTCTGGTTTAACTGGCATCAGGTGCACCTGGCAGGTGTGTTTCCAAAGGACAGCCAGCGCTGGGAACCATGGACCTGTAAAGGTTCACAATCAGATTCTCCTCTTCTCACACCATCATAAAATGCAAATCATCAACATGGGCTAACCACTCCCTCCTTTAGACACTTTCTCTTGGCTTCCATGCTTCTTGTTTTCTTCCCACCTTTCTGGTTAATTCTTCCAAGGCTCCTTGCTCAGCTTATCATTCTCTGCCTTTAAGTGTTAGCATCCACTATGTTCTGCCCAGGACCCTCCCTATGCAGAAAGAGAGGGTGAGAGACAGGGAGAGAGGGATCTTCCATCTGTTGGTTTACTCCTCAAATGGCCACAATAGCTGGGGCTGGGCCAGGCTGAAGCCAGGAACCAAGAGCTTCTTCCAGGTCCCACACGTGGGTGTAGGGACCCAAGCACTTGCATATCCTCTACTGCCTTTCCAGGCACACTGGCAGGGAGCTGGATCAGAAGCAGAGCAGTCAGGACACAAACCAGTACTCATATGGGATGCCAGCATTGCAGGCAGCAGCTTCATCTGCTCTGCCACAATGCCAGCCCCTACTTCACTTCTGACCCAGATTCCTGCTAATGCATCCTGGGAGGCAGTGGATGATGACTCAGTTGCTTGGGCCCCTGCCAACCATGTGGGAGACCTGGATGGAGTTCCTGGCTCAGCCTTGGCTATTGCAGGAATCTGGGGAGGACTAGCACTTAGGAGACCCCTACCCCCTGTGCTGTGCCTTTTTAAAAAACTTTGTAGTTTGTTTGCATTTTTTTAAGATTTATTTATTTATTTGAAAGTCAGAGTTACACAGAGAGAGGAAGAAATAGTGAGAGTGAGAGAGAAAAAGAGATGGAGAGAGGAGAGAGAGAGAGCGAGTGAGAGAGAGAGAGAGAGAGATCTTCATTCTGCCAGTTCACTCCCCAAATGGCTGTAATGGGCAGAGCTGGGCCATCCCGAAGCCAGGAGTCAGGAGGAGCTTCTTCCGTTTCTCTCATGTGGATGCAGGGGCCCAAGCACTTGGGCTATCTTCTGCTGCTTTACCAGGAGCATTAGCAGGGAGCTGGATCAGAAGTGAAGCAGCGGGCCAGCGCCCCGGCTCAATAGGCTAATCCTCTGCCTTGCAGAGCTGGCACACCGGGTTCTAGTCCTGGTTGGGGCACCAGATTCTGTCCTGGTTGCCCCTCTTCCGGGCCAGCTCTCTGCTGTGGCCCAAGTGCTTGGGCCCTGCACCCGCATGGGAGACCAGGAGAAGCACCTGGCTTCCGGCTTCGGATCAGCGCGGTGCGCCGGCCGCAGTGCGCCAGCTGCAGTGGCCATTGGAGGGTGAACCAACGGTAAAGGAAGACCTTTCTCTATGTCTCTTTCTCTCTCACTGTCCACTCTGCCTGTAAAAAAAAAAAAAAAAAGAAGAAAAGAAAGAAAAAAAAAAGAAATGAAGCAGCTGGATTTCAAACCGGTGACCATATGGGACACCAGTGTCACAAGTGGTGGCTTTACCCACTACGTCACAATGCTGGCCCTGTATTCTGCCTTTCAAGTCGAGGAAAATAAAGAAACTTTTTCTAAAATCTGTGCAATTAACTGAAAGCTTGTGTGCTCCCTTCCAAATTTCATGTTGAAATCCTCAACCCTAATGTGATGATGTATTGGATAGCTTTTCATTACTTCAACTAAAATACCTCAGAAGAGCTACTTAGAGAGGAGTGTTTGTTTCAGCTTACAGCTTTAGAGAATCACAGTCCAGTATCCAACAGGCCCCTCAGCTCCATACCTGGTGAGGCTGGAAGGGGACAGTGGCAGTATACATGGGAGGGGATTGCATGGCAAGACAGGAAGGCAACTTGGCTTAAATAACAAACCCCCTCTAAAGAAATTCCCTCCAAGACCACAATCCCAAAGACCTAAAGACCTCCCACCACGCCCACCTCCTAAATCAAGCCTCCTTAAATTAAGCTTCCACCCTTAGTCCGTTCACAATTAGCATGAATCCATTAACCATCAACGTAAGATTGCAGACCCAACCCCAAAACATGGGCCTCTGAGGGACATCCAAACTATTCTACAAACCCTACCAGATGGGGCATTTGTTGAGTGATTAGGTCATAAGGGCTGAGTCCTTGTAAATGGGGTTAGTGCCTGTAAAAAGAGATTCCAGAGGGCTTTTCCACTCTCCATTATGTGAGGGCACAGCAAGATGGCAGTCTGCTTCACAGAAGAGGGTCCTGTCTGATCTCTGATTCCCAGCTTTCATTATTTTATGAAAAATAATATCTGTTCTTAATAAGCCACTCCATCTACAGTGTTTTGTTACAGCAGCCCAGGCTAAGACTACTACTGTATCCCTGATGAGACGAGGCTCTGTGTAGACAAGGATGGTCATGTGTGTTTTCTTCACCCCATCTACCTACTGGGCATTAAATGAGCAAACGACCGTGTGAATGCTACTCTTCCTGAAAGTCTCCACTGAATTCCACTACCTCCAAATCAAAAGGCTTGAACGCAGCATGCAAGCTGCTTCCCACACTAAGCTCCACCTACCTCTCTGGATCAGCTCCAGCCATGCTGTGCATCCAGTTCACATCCAAATTACACTTGGCTGCTCATAGTCCACAACTACATCCTATTTTTTAAGGCCAGATGTCTTTCCGCATGCCCCTCCCTCTGGCTCACCTTCATTCCCTAAAGTCTACTCAAATGGCAAAAAAAAAAAAAAACCTGCTCAAATGGCAAAGACTATATAAATATTTACAAATCTGGAAAACCTCCGAAAGCTAATACACATCTGGTCCCAAGCATTTCGGAGAAGGGATCCTTAACCTATACCCTGCAAAAAGATCTTCCCCTATCTGGGGTCCATCCTACACCATTTCCAAACCAGGAAGATTGTCTGGAAAACCACTCACAAGCAAATAACTAAGGTAATAACTAACAACAAACCCCGCTAAGAGCTGAAGCAGGAGCAGAAGAGAGCAATGCCCTCCTCTGGTACCTGTTCCCCTTTCGGCAGCCAGTCCATGAGGCTCAAGGCAGAAGCACAGAAAAGACTCAAAGAGGAAGTCTTCCAGGACCATTTCCAATGCAGCCGCACAGGAGTGAGAATCAGACCCTCTGCTGGCTCCAAGAGTAAAACAGGTTCAAATCAACTGTTTCCATGAGATACCACCTGTCAAGGCCAAGGTCAAGATCTGGGCCCCATTAAACAAGACAATGAATTCATGCCCTGGCCAGACCCGAAAACTCTAAGGAATCCAAGAGAGGTGGCATTTTGGAGGTGGAGCAACAGGAAAGCTTGGGAAAAAGTAATCTGAGGTGTCAGCTGGCTCAGTGATTATTTTAGGAAGGAGGGGTGTGAGACTGGCACATGAGGACTGGCAACACATTCCTTGTTGACCTGAGTGGTGCTCACCCTGTGAAAATTCATCCACTGTATACTTATTTCTCTTCCCAGCTTTCATTTCCTTATGTCAGAAAAACGAATCCATATCCCATAGAGTTGTTCTAGAAATAGTGTATCTGAAACACTAAAATATTAAACTATATATTAAATAATAGTTTATATATTAAAAATAATTAAATATAATCTGCTAAAGAGAGAGTGGTCTAGGACAAGGTACAAAGGTAGGACTCCAAAAATGATAATCACATCACCAAGTTCCCACACAAGGCTGGCCCAAGGAGGTACAAACTACATTCTGCTCCTATCAGCTCACGCATGATGAACTGATGCCTGTGACAGGGATGGGGAAGGAAGCAGAAGGGGGTCCCCAGGGACTCTCCAAACAAGTCCTGAATAACAATCAGTCCAGAAAGATTAGCTGCATCGGGCAGCAAATACAAGCCCTCCTCCCCTCTCCCAGGCCAGGTGATTGGACTCCTCCTTCTGGCCCTGTGAAGTGCACAGGGGAGCAGCTCACAAAGAATCAGGAAATGATAGCGTGGAAGAGAACCTGCACTGAAACTACTACAAACCCCAGGTTTTACATTGGGAAAGCTGACTTGCCCAAACCCACGCTGCTGGAAGACCCAGATTTCCCGACTCCAGCTAGAGTTCTTCCCCTAAATCAATGGGAAATGACTCTGGATTTCTGAGTCCATCCATGGGGAACCATGGGCTCCTCCCTACTTCTGCAGCAATACTGGCAATCACGCAAGCAAAGTACCAGGGAAAGAATTTGTTCTGGTCTCTTTCCGTGTTGGTCTGTGACAGAGCCGTCTGCTACCACAGCGTGACCGTGGTGAAACAGCCACAGCCTGGATGGAAAGTGCTCAGCTCTGCAGGCCAGACTGGAATTCCGTGAACCCTGGACCTGACACAGAGCACGTGTGTGTGCACGTTCTTGGCCTGCTGGCAAACGGATGCCTCCCATCAGCATCTCACAAGTGTAGGCAGAGATAATAAATTACAATTTGTAAGCTAATTAGATATATGCGATGATATGCATCTTTATTATTCATCATTCAATTGCTTCCAAAATCATGCTTAGGGAAACCCAAGTAACTGCTCCCTCCCTCATTTTAAAAATAGAAAAAAGCGGTTGTCTAAGTATTTTGTCATTATACAAAGCATTTATAAATCCCACTCTTTCCAAATTAGAAAAATGAACTTGTTTTTTCCCTCCTGGAAGTAAGGTTACCGTCGTCTTCAAGGAAGGCACTGAGGGGAGAGAATTAGAATCCAGATTTTCAGAGCTCGTTGTATACTAAGTTGAACTGATTATAGAGTTAAAGATTTGAAAACCAAAAATTGAGTCTAAGCAACTGTAAGAGAATACATTAAGAAGTTAGATTTCAATTTTCAAGAAGGAAAAGTGCTAATAGTCATTAATCAGAGTTTCAGAAGTGGAAATGCAGTATCAGCTTTTTAGAGGGCATCAGAAAAGAAGTCACAAAAGGGTAAGTATCTTTTGAAGAAATTCAGTCATTCATTCCATAAATATTTATTGAGTTTCTACTTGTGCCAGGTATTGTTCTCGGCTTTGAAGCTACAGCAGTGAACAAAAGTCTTTGTTTTCACACAGCTGCCATTCCAGTGCTCTTAAGAAGCAAAGTAAATACCAAGTTTTCAGAAAGACCACAGTAACTGAGATAGTGCAAACACAGATGCCCAGGTATCTCAACCCATTATCCACGCATGTAGCCTTCAAGGTAGGACTCAATTACTCCTGTACCTTGAAATCAAGAAATCACAGTAAAAATGTCTTCCTTTTTAATCATTTTATTGTATTCACTTAAGATACACAATTTAGTAAATTTTGACATATGTAATACACCCAGTAGACATACACAACTCTATCACTTCCTAAAATATCATCATACCTCCTTGTCATCACTTTCAACATCTCCCTGTACCACCACCCCAGGCAATCTCTGATTTTCTATCACTATAGATTAGTTCACATTTTCTAAAACAGAAATTAGTGTGGTTTCCTTCACGTAGCATATTTCAGAGCCACTCACACCATTGTGTGTATCTTAATTTTTTTTTTAAATTTTTTTTTTTTGACAGGCAGAGTGGACAGTGAGAGAGAGACACAGAGAGAAAGGTCTTCCTTTACTGTTGGTTCACCCTCCAATGGCCGCCGCAGCAGGCACGCTGTGGCCGGCCGGCGCACCGCACTGATCCAGAGGCAGGAGCCAGGTACTTATCCTGGTCTCCCATGGGGTGCAGGGCCCAAGCACTTGGGCCATCCTCCACTGCACTCCCTGGCCACAGCAGAGAGCTGGCCTGGAAGAGGGGCAACCGGGATAGAATCCGGCGTCCTGACCGGGACTAGAACCCGTGTGCTGGCACCGCAAGGCGGAGGATTAGCCTAGTGAGCCGCGGCGCCGGCTATTGTGTGTATCAATCATTCATTTCTTTGTTTGCTGAGTAGCAATCTATTTTGGTGAACATTTGGGTTATTTGGGTTTGGGGCCATCATAGACAGAGCTGCCTGACCCTGACAGATGCTCTCATCACCTGAGGTACAGTGTGCAGCACCCCTGTTTCATGAAGCCATCTCTGAAGATTCCCAGCCTAGCACTCCCCACTTTCTCCTTCTGGTTGCCTACAGAAGCTAGGATGCACCACTTGCGAAAAATGGGGAAGACACACATTTACCCTGGAATTACATATCAAAGATCATAAAAACCCACCCTGCCTTGTTCCCAGTCTTACCTGTGAACATTAGATATGCTTGCAGTAACCATGATTCCATAACACATTAACACCAGCACAAAAAGATGTATAGAGTACCTTTAAGACATAAAAGGGGGGGGACATTGAATATATTTCATATTAACATAGCTATTGCCCACTGTACTGCTGCCACTTCACCTTTCACCCCCTCTCTTACCAGAAAGCAAGTGATCAGTTAACTCATGTTTATGTAAAAGAAAAATCAATCAAATGGGATTGCTCTGTGTAATTAAGATACTGTATCTTGAAGTGACATCAGGAAGTCAAGACATAGTTTGCCAGTTGCAACATTAATAATGTTAAGAATCCATAAAAGGAATGCTTATACTTTTTTCTCCTATACAATTGAGAGTGCAGAGAAAGTTCTTTCTTTGGGACTATATTATTATTATTTTAAAGTTTTAAAGTACCAGTACTGGGGCAGGGTTTGGCATAGCTGTTAAGATACCATGTGGGATGCCCACATCCAATATCAGAGTGGTTGGGTTCTGGTCCTGCCTCCTCTCCCAATTTCAGATAAGGTTCACCCTGGGAGCCAATGGATGATGGTTCAAGTACTTTGGTCCATCCCTGCTACCCATATGGGAGCTCATATTGACTTCCAGCATCCTGGCTTCAGCCAGGCACTGGAGAATGAATCAATGGATGGAAGAACTCTCTGTCTGCCTGTCTGTCTCCTTTTCCTCCCAGCCCCGGCCCATGTCTGTCTGTCTGTCTGAGTGTGTGTCTTTCTCCCTTTCTCCCTCTCTACCTTTCAAATAAATAAAAATAGCTACACAATCTTTAAAAAAATAATAAAAAAGTACCAGTATCAACACTAAGCTTCCTCATATACTAAGACTTTTACCTAGAGAATGATTCCAAATACTCTTCTTTTCTCAAATTTTTGTTAAGGATAAGGAGAAATATTAGAGTATCCGGAATAAATTCACGAATTTCCTGAAGATGTACTTCTAGAAATGTTGGTCCCTGTTTAAAACTTCTTCCCAAGAAATGCTCCTCCCAGCACAGGTGCCCAGCTTACCTGACAGAGGGAAGTCCTGGCCACTGGTTTTAACAGAGGTGCACTACAGTCATTGTTCTACTCTGACAACATGCAAGACCAACGGCAATGTCTCTAGCAGTAAATCAAGAAATACACCACCATCTACTAAGATGAGGAAAAGTTCCTCCCAGGGAAAGATTAAACCTTATATGACCTGGGATGGGAGAGATGCACATATAGAAGTCTAGCATTTTTTTTTTAAGATTTCCTTTTTACTTATTGGAAAGGCATAGTTACAGAGAGACAGGGAGAGTCGGAGAGAGAGAGAGAGAGAGATATCTTCCATTTGCTGGTTCACTCCCAAAATGTCTGCATTTGAACCCAGCTTCTTCTGGGTCTCCCACATGGGTGGCAGGGGCCCCAGCACTGGGCCATCTTCCACTGCTTTCCCAGGTGCATTAGCTCAGAGCTGGCTCAGAAGTGGAGTAGCCAAGATTTGAACTGTGGCACCCATATGTGATGCCAGCATTGCAGGCTGCAGCTTAACCTGCTACGCCACAATGCTGGCCCCAGAATCTAGTTTTAATAAAAAAAAATTCAATGCACTGATTTTCAATGGGTAGCCAATTTCCTGGAGATTCCTGCAACATCCCCATTATTTTACATATTTATAATATTACAAAATGTTACGAGATGGTGTTTCTTATCTTAACGTAATGTTAAGAATACTGTCACAAAACATCCAAAAGATAAAATATGAGAACTATCAAGCTCATACTCACCAGCCAAAACAGAAGATGGAGAAATAGATGCCCAAAAGGGTGGCAAAGGCATGGCGGACCTTGGAACTGGTTTTACAGGGAGTTAGGTAGATGCGAAACCAGAAGGCAGCACACAAGGCAAAGAGCTGGCAGGCCACAAAATTCACCTAGGGGAGGAAAAGACAGGAAAAATCTGTCGTTCTGTTGCCTACACGTGAATTTGCTCTTGGTTTCCCATATTTCCGTATCAAGATTGGATTGGGTTTTATTCTCTAGGAGAGTACTGGTTTAAGATGAAAGCCGAAGGTAACAGTACCCTGTGGGGTATCAGAAGGGACAACCCCAACAGTTTCTGCTCCAACCCATAACACTGGCCAAGGTTGCTTTCCCAGCCCAAGCAGGGGCTTTGTGGGTGAAGGCCTTGCTGACTGCGAGGTCTGCTTGCAGCCCTCCAGAGCCACCCTAAGAGGAAGATTGCATTCTCCCTGAGATGCAAAGTCCAGCCAGAGACTTCCCTTGTGGGTACCTGGGAAATCAAATGCATCCCCAAAGGGATCACCAGTTATTTCTGACTCTCAAGTTCTCATTTTAATTTAGCACCAAATAAGCAAGAGTGTTCCTCAAATTCACGCTACAATGCTTCAGAAGAGACCTAGTCCTACACTGAACTTCCGATGCCCAGCCTGGCCAACTCTGCAAGGCAGGCACCAGATTTCTTTCAAAAAAGTTCAGTGATCAATTTCACAAGAATATTCTACCTGAAAGAAAACATAAACCAATCCTTGGAGACCTACAGGGAGGATCAGGTGATTTTAAAAACATAACAAACATGGGGCCAGTGCTGTGGCGTAGCGGGTTAATGCCCTGGCCTGAAGCGCCAGCATCCCATATGGGCGCCAGTTCGAGTCCTGGCTGCTCCTCTTCCAATCCAACTCTGCCATGGCCTGGAAAAGCAGTGGAGGATGGCCCAAATGCTTGGGCCCCCACACCCTCATGGGAGACCCAGAAGAAGCTCCCCACTCCTGGCTTCAACCTGGCTCAGTCCTGACTATTGTGGCCATTTGGGGAGTGAACCAGCAGATGGAATCTCAATCTCAATCTCTCTCTCTCTTTCTCTCTCTCTCTGTAACTCTGCCTTTTAAATAAATCTTTTAAAAAATCATACTTTTGGCATATGATTTGTGTCTATAATTCTGAATCTGCTTTTGGAAATGGTAAGAAAAGTTTAGCACAAAAACATACACTTCAGCATCATTTATTATTCCAAGAAGAAGGAATCTAAAAGTTCAACAATCAGAAAAGACACTGATCCTAGCATCATGGTGCATCACATTTAGGTGCTGCTTGCAGTGCCAACATCCCACATGGGCACAGCTCATGTCCCAGCTTCTCCACTTCCAATCCAGCTCCCTGCTAATGGCCTGGGAAAGCAACAGAAGATGGCCCAAGTGTCTGGGTCCCTGCCACCCACGTGGGAGACCTGGATGAAAGCTCCTGGCTTCAGCCTGACCCATCCACTGAACCAGTGGGTAGAAGATATCTTTCTGTCTCCCTTTGTACTCTTTCAAAATAATAATAAAAAAAAAACCTAAAAAAAAAAAAGAAAAAGAAAAGACACCTGTGAGCACATGAAGCCCAAGAAGGATGCACCTGCCTCACCATCCTTTTTAAGTGTAATATGGGATCCCTGGAAAAGGCTGGTATGGAACTCCCTGTTTACTTTTTCTGACCCATTTTCCCTTAATAAAGCCCTCACATTCCTGTGTACTTATCTCACTTTCCAAATAAATCCTGATCTTAAAAAAAAAAAAAAGAGTAACATGGGAGTATTTGCTAGAAGCCATAACTTTTGGTTGACCCCTGGAAAACTATTCATTGGATAACTAAACACTGAATACTAGGAAAAAATGCAGAGACATTATTTACTGGGGAAAAAACGTGAGAGCAAAAGCCAGCTAAAAGGAGGACAAGAGAGAGAGTAATCATGGTAAACATTACCAATGGAATAGAATGCCATCATTAAAAATAGTCTTATAAAGCACCTCTAATAAAGCATTCACTATAGCTAATAAAAAGGAATGTATAAAATTGTGTATGTACTTACAATTATGTTTAAAAAGTAGCATACAAAAAGGCAAAAATAACATGTAAAACTGAATATGTCTGTTTTATCAAGATGGCAAGAATATAGGTAAATTTTTTTTTACAAATTTGGAATTGTAAAACTCCATGCGGAATTTCCCACACACTCACTACACACACACACACACACACACACATCCTTCTCGATTCTATTTCTGCATCGCCAGGATTGCATTTACTAGCATCTATTACAAATAAAGTTTAAGAATAAGTTAGGCATCAATGCAAGAAATCAATTATGGAAGAATTTAATCCTAAAGAAAAGCACACTTCTTCCAGGCAGCAAAATGTCAAGAATAACAATGTGGGTGGTCAGAAAGAGTGGAAATATGTACCCTGATCTTTAATAAACCCTTCACATTTAAAAGGAACACAGGCAAAGCTTTTACATTTCTACTCATCCACTCCCTCCAGAAAGCTGCACTTTCGTTCCTGACATCCAACAATATGCTCTCCACAATTAGAGCATTGTGTGGGCCCTCCTGCATATGGAAACAAGAACAACTGTTTCGATCAGACTCCTAAACACAAGCAAGACTGACATAACTCAGATCCAGCAAGAGCTCAATTACCACCCCTCTTGCAAGATGTCAAAGGCACTGCAATAATAATAATAATAATAATAATAATAAAATACATGCCCAATTATTTGACTTCTTATTTCACCGACCACAATCAAGCTGTGCTGCAGTTTTCAAACACAAGTCTTACATGTTTCTATTCTACCGGGCTGCCAGAAAGTCATTAGGTGGGGATCTCTATTCCAAGGCCTTCTTATTCCTGCCCCCCTCCCCAAAAAAAACTTTGCCAGGAGCTAAAAACATTGGCCCTTCCTCCTAACGAAGAGAAGTAAACAGGCTATTTTTAACAAACAGTAAATATTAACAGTCCAAAATTATTTCCCCAGGGGATCACCAGTAAGGTGCACGCAACTGTTCTGCGCTGGAATGCTTTCCTCGGCAACACTGCCTTTCATGCTCCGAGACAAAAATGAAGTTAATTAAACAATTCCTTATTTAAAGACCAGCCATTCTTCCTCCACTCACAGGATTCGTTTGCATTGCCCCTACATACATATGTGTGCAGAGAACAGCACTGAAAATGCTATTTCTCCCCATGTCATAGAACAAAAACTGTTTGTAGCACACTCTTGCTACTTTAGCACATTCAAAGAGATCCTTGTTAAATCTTCATTCCAAACTCCTTGGAATGTCAGTAAGAAATGTTTTTAAATGTGTAATGAGCCCTGTTTTCTATTTCCTAGGCTTGGGAATGAGCAAATATTATTTAAGAGTTACCACTGATGTACATAATGAGAACTGAGATTCTCCCTGGCATTTTGTCTCATCCTAACAATCAATGCCATTTACTGAGGCTTACCATGTGCCAGGCAGTGATAAAACTCACATAACTGACTCCAGTTAAGGCTTCCCACACCCTTATGAAGGTCTCCCATGTTCCACAGGGGGAAAAGGAAGAACAAAGGGGTGAAGCACAAAGCTAGGGAGTGGCACAGCTGCAGTTTAAAACTCGGCCTGAATTCATACCCATACAGTACTGCCTCTTTGAAGTTCAACATTCTCCCCAGAAATAGGATCACTTGGGGGAAATTCAGTAGCTGCCTGTATTTAACTTCCTGGGAGTCTCAGAACAAAAGACCACGGAGTTGGTGGCTGACACCACTCCTGCACTCTTGGTCCTGGAAGTCCAAGATCAACCTTGGACAGGCTGGCTTCTTGGGAGGCCTCTCTCCCTGACCCACATCTTCCCTTTGTGTCTTTGTGTCCATACATCCTCTTCTTAAAAGAACACCACTCAGATTGGACTATGCTAATGGCCTCAGCATACCTTGATCATCTCTTCAAATACTCTCCAAATACAGCCCCCCTCTCAGGTCTTGGCGATGCAACTTCAGCCCGTAACACACTGTCCAGTAAAAATCTTTCACTCCGACACACAGAATAAAGATTTCATTTCCATTCTCTACAGGTGGAAAGCACGGAAGATGGAAACCAAAGGCTGTGTGGAATGATGTGGGCCTCGACACAAAGCAGCAATGCCCTCCTGGAGGTACCTCCCCCACTACAACTACAAATCACCCGCGACTGCTGCCCCCATGTCCATCATAACCTTGTTGGCCTACTCAGGGTTTGTGCACGGTGAGAAAGGTCATTAGCCTCTGGCCTTTGTTTCAAACACACAAGTCTAAAAGTACCAATAATCAGTATCTACTGAGCACGTAGTATGTGCCAGAGGTCCTTCAAACACCGATTGCTCTTCTTAATGTCTCACATCTACTCTGCCATTTAATCTTCTCAACAGCCCTCAACCCACTACCTTGGAAACTGAGACACCAAGTACCCCAAACTCCCTACTCTAAGCACAGTCAAATGCCAAGTGCACAGTCACCCCAGGTGAGTGCCTCTCTGGATCAGCCGTGCACAGGGGAGACTTGAATTACGCTGCAAGGGCTGACAGTCAGTCCTTCCAACAACTGGCCTTTGAGGCTTGCAGAAAGTCTCTCTCACTGGAGTCTGTATTCTCACATACCAAGCCTCCTTCCCTCCACTGCAGGGTAAGACATCCAGGCTCTCTGGAATGAGGCAGTCCCTCCTGCTTCTCAGAGAACAAATCCTGACATGCACACTTGGTTAGGTTTAAATTGAACAGGAAGACTTCTGGCTTCCCTTGTTCTGCAATATCATGCCACATGGATGAGCTCCCATTCAGAATGGAAGCCCTATAAAAACTGACTCAAGGGATAGAAGGGGGAAGAAATGAGTACACTTCCTCTTTTGGCCATGGCCAGGGAAATCTTGAAATATGTCTGCCTCCAGCTTGTCTCCCTCCCCAGAACCAAATCCGTATAACCCTTGGCCCAGCACACTGGGGAGACTGGAGAGCATTCAGGATCACTTTGGAAACCTTAGACCCTGTCAGTAGACATGTTGGCATTCACCTCCCCAGAAAACAACATTTCCCTAGGAGGTTCAATTCTACTGCTAGCCAGTTTAAAAAGTTAGTAATAATAAGAGTAATAGCTCACATTTATGCCACTGACTACACACTGGAAATCGGTTCAAGTCCTCCTTCCTGCGTAACTCCTACATTTTCACAACTCTGAGGCTCTTTGAGGTATCATCACTATAGATAATGAAATTACATCACAGGGCGGTTATAAAATTGACTCCCGAATCACACATAGTCCATGGAAACACTGGAATTGAAACTCAGGGAGTATCATTCCTGAGCGCCACTGCAGAGCCACATACCAGGTCCATATTAACTCAGCTCCTCATGTGATGCCAGCATCCCAATCTCCAGACCCCAGTGAGAGCAAGTGACACAGCCCAGCCTGAATCCCTGCGATCCTCCACCAGGCCTGGATGTGGGGCAGAAGACCAGCGGGGCCCATCTAGAAATAAAGGCCTGAGTGAAGAACCCTGGGGCTCCACGGGGAGTGAGAACACACATGGCTGAGGGGGAAGATCATTGAGTGTCTGTGGGCAGCTTTATCCTCCTGGGCATGTCCTGACCATGGCCTGGGCATGTCAGGTTTTAATTTTTATTTATTTGAAAAGCAGAGAAGAGAGAGTCAGACAGAGGGAGAAGCAGAGAAAGATCTTCCATTCACTGCTTCATTCCCCAAATGCCCACAACAGCTGGGAACTGGACAGGCTGAAGCCAGGAACTCAGTACTCAATCCAGGTCTCTCACCTGGGTAGCAAGGACCCAAGTATGTGAGCTATCACCTGCTGCCTCCCAGGGTTCATGGGAGCAGGAAGCTGGGCTTGAAAGAGCAGCTAGGACTAGAACCCAGGCAATCCGATATGGAATGCAGGTGTCCCATTTTAATCACTTTACCAGCCGGCGCCGCGGCTCACTAGGCTAATCCTCCACCTAGCGGCACCGGCACACTGGGTTCTAGTCCCGGTCGGGGCGCCGGTTCTGTCCCGGTTGCCCCTCTTCCAGGCCAGCTCTCTGCTGTGGCCAGGGAGTGCAGTGGAGGATGGCCCAAGTGCTTGGGCCCTGCACCCCATGGGAGACCAGGAGAAGCACCTGGCTCCTGGCTCCTGCCATCAGATCAGCGCAGTGCGCCGGCCGCAGCGCGCCGGCCGCGGCAGCCATTGGAGGGTGAACCAACGGCAAAGGAAGACCTTTCTCTCTGTCTCTCTCTCTCACTGTCCACTCTGCCTGTCAAAAAAAAAAAAATCACTTTACCAAACACCCACCCTATTGTTGGGTTTTAAACACAAATGGAGACCATCACCAACAGCTACAGGTGCATGATATGTATACATGATGCATGCACACAAGTATAATGTATACATGTATTTAAAATATAATGCATACTTATATATGGTTATATCACATATATGCATACAAGTGTTTACAATGGAATGTATCTACTGTGTGAGATATGTATGTACATCACATGGAAGTAGAGCAGTGACCCACAACCCCCCAGCTGGGCCTGACACCTCCTTCTCTCCTGTTTCCACACTGAAAAGGAACACCACCTTGCAAGGTTATAAGGGATAATAACAACACCTACTCCACAAGACTGCAGTGGGCACTCAATGAAATGTCAAAGAACTTCATTAACTATAAAGCTCCACAAGCAAGCGACAAACGGTGAAGTTAGCTACTCAGCATGAATGCTAAGACAACAGAGCTCAACACTGAACACTGGAATCAACTAGAGAACTGTTTAAAACAATAAAAAAATTTAAAAAGGGTAAATGCTATGTTACAAGGTTCTAGGGCCCCACACTGGATCACAATCAGGGGCATGGGGCCCAGGCATTTTTTTTTTTTTAAGTTCTCTGGCTGACTCTATTTTTTTTTCTTTTCTTTTTTTTTTTTTTTTAATTTTTTGACAGGCAGAGTGGACAGTGAGAGAGAGAGAGGCAGAGAGAAAGGTCTTCCTCTGCCGTTGGTTCACCCTCCAATGGCCGCCACGGCCGGCATGCTGCGGCCGGCGCACTGCGCTGATCTGAAGCCAGGAACCAGGTGCTTATCCTGGTCTCCCATGGGGTGCAGGGCCCAAGGACTTGGGCCATCCTCCACTGCACTCCCTGGCCACAGCAGAGAGCTGGCCTGGAAGAGGGGCAACCGGGACAGAATCCGGCGCCCCGACCGGGACTAGAACCCAGTGTGCTGGCGCCACAAGGCAGAGGATTAACCTAGTGAGCCGCGGCGCTGGCCCTCTGGCTGACTCTAATACACAGCCAGGGCTGACAGCCACCAGCCTGGACTTTTTGAGAAGCAGAGGAACAGGAAAAGCTCTTCCATCTACTGGTCCACTCCCTCAAATGCCCAAAACAGCTGTGGTTGTGTTGGGGCCAGAAACAGGAGTCTGGAACTCAATTCAAGTTTCCCACATAAGAGGCAGAAACCAATTTCTTGAGCCATCCCTGCTGTCTCCCAAGGTCTGCATTGGTGCGAAGCTGGCATCAGGAGCCAGAGCTGGGAATCAAACCCAGGTACTCCAAGGTACAATGACGGCATCTTCACTGCTAGGCTGAAGACCTACTCCAAACAGCTTCACAGTTTCAATTCATCATACTACTAATGAAGAGAGAAAAGACAGTTTGGTGACTATGTGTCAGAGTAATTAAAAACCTTAATTAGGCACAAAATAGACAAGAGAATCTTAGAGTATTAGAAGTCATCTGGTTCAAGCCCCTCATTTTGCAGGTAAGGAAACTGGGCTACAGAGGGAAATGGTCACTGTGGCCTGAATCTCTTGACCTTACAGGTAGATGGGCTTCCACTTTGTTAATGGATTCAACACTATATGTCCAACATGAACTGAGACATCTTTATTGACACTTGGCTTACAAATTATCCATGCACTTGGATTTCCAACACTCCCTCGCCATGCCATACCCTGCCTCATGAACAGCAGTGAGCTACAAGAAAGGTTTAGTACACAGAACCTTGCAGAAGGTTTAAAAATGAAATAGGGTGCAGCTCAATAGGCTAATCCTCCACCTACAGTGCCGGCACACTGGGTTCTAGTCCCGGTTGGGGCACCGGATTCTGTCCCGGTTGCCCCTCTTCCAGGCCAGCTCTCTGCTGTGGCCAGGGAATGCAGTGGAGGATGGCCCAAGTGCTTGGGCCCTGCACCCCATGGGAGACCAGGATAAGCACCTGGTTCCTGGCTTCAGATCAGCGCGGTGCACCAGCCGCAGCATGCCTGCCATGGCGGCCATTGGAGGGTGAACCAACGGTGAAGGAAGACCTTTCTCTCTGTCTCTCTCTCTCACTGTCCACTCTGCCTGTCAAAAAAAAAAAAAAAAAAAAAAAAGAAAAAGAAAAGAAAAGAAAGAAATAGGCAGGGGCCGGTACTGTGGCAAAGTGGGTAAAAGCCGCTGCTTTCAGTGCTGGCATCCCATATGGGTGGCTGGTTGAAGTCCTGGCTGCTCCACTTTCAATCCAGCTCTCAGTGGAAGATGGTCCAAGTCCTTGGGAACCTGTACCTGCGTGGGAGACCTGGAAGAAGCTCTTTTCTCCTGGTTTTGGATCAGCCCAGCTCTGGCCGCTGCAGCCAACTGGGGAGTGAACCAGCAGGTGGAAGACCTCTCTCTCTCTCTGCCTCTCCCCCTCTCTCTGTGTAACTCTTTCAAATAAATAAATAAATCTTTATTTTAAAAAATGAGTAGGCATGGCCCAGTGTGGTACAGCAGATTAAACTGCTGCCTGTAATGCTGGCATCCCATATAGCCACTGGTTCAAGTCCTGGCTGCCCCACTACCAATCCAGCTCTCTGCTAATGTGTTTGGGAAAGCAGTGGAAGACAGCTGAGGTCTTTGGGTCCCTAAACCCATGTAAGAGTCCCAGATGGAGTTCTGGGCTCTGGACTTTGGTTGTGCCCATTTGGGAAGTGAACCCTTGGATGGAAATGATTGCTCTCTCTCTATAACTCTGCCTTTGAGATAAAAAATAAATCCCCCTTTAAAAAATTAATAGAGAAGCCAATTGGTCCATAGAAAAGGCATAAAACTTATCCAATATGATCTAACTATAACCTATATCCCCAAGACTCAATAAAACACATTATAAAAGCTTGAAGTCCATTTTTTCAGGCATCTTGTAAAGCTACAAGTACATAAAGTCAATAAAAAGGAGCCATAAAATCTATTTTTGTTTTATTACAAAATTAATAAATGCTCATTTAAACAAGTTGAGCCAATACAGAGACAAATAACTGAAAAAGCTCACAGAGCCCTCACCCTTAACCTCTCACACCTACCAACCAACTTCCTTCTTAGCAGATTGGAGTATATTCCTTAATAGTTTTTCTATGTTTGTTTAAAACATCCAAAAATATATCCATATACACTCATTTCTCCTTTAGCCTAAGATAACCATGGCTTCAAAATTCCTCTGTAACTTAATTTTTCACTCAACCAATGACAGCTTTCCAAGATAGCTTTCAATTCATACTGAGCTCACTTGCACATTTTAAAGCTGCACAGGTAAGGGAGTATGATGAATATTGTCCATTTTTTAGATTTTCATAAAGAACAGATAATCTCCACTCTATTCCTAGGTCAGAAAATACAGAAGGAACATTCCCACCTTCCATATCTCTTAAGCCACTCACTTCCTCCTGCCAGGGGAGGTAAAATGGCTTACCCGACTGGTGGCATGTCTAGCCCAGGTCTTTGGGAACTTCTCTCTCCAGGATCCTGTACTTAGACAACAGCACTCTCTGCTTTGTGCTCCTTCCCACTCTCCGGCTCCCAGGGGTTTGCAGGTGGTTTCTCAACAGCACCCATTATAGAGTGGGTAAGTCAGGCTCCTCTAGGGTAAGGAGACAAGTAACCTCAGCTCTATCATTAATAAAGAAAATATGTTAAAGTTCCTGTCTGTCTCCTGGGTCTTATTTCTAAATTGGCTCAACTTCTGTGATGGAAAACAAACAATATTGTTTGTTAGTTGCCCAAAATTCCATCATTATGGAGTTGACATAATGTACTCACCATGCTATGACTTCCAAGTTTTTTCCAGTTTTTTTTCTATTGAGAATAGCACCATAAAAAACATCCTAACATCCTTATACCTATATCCTCATCTACTGGTAAATCTATGTCTATGAGATAAATTCCTAGCTTGTTCAAAGGGTATATTTATTTAAAAATTTTAATGAACACTGCTGAGGCTGGCATTGTGACATAGCAAGCTAAGCTGCCACTTGCAACACTGGGCATCCCATATCAGACTACCAGTTCAAGTCCTGCCTGCTCCATTTCCCATCCAGCTCCCTGTTAATGCGCCTGGGAAAGCAGTAGAACATGGTCCAAGTACTCAGGCCCCTGACACCCACCTAAGAGACCTAGATGGAGTTCTGGGCTCCTGGCATCAGCCAGGACCAGCCATGGCCATTATGGCTATTTGTGGAGTGAACCAGAGAATGGAATATATATATATATATATATACATACATACATATATATATATATATATATATATATATATATCCCCCTCTTTCTCTGTTACTCTGCATTTGAAATAAAAAAATAAATAAGGCCAGTTACATTCCCCAAAAGTTAAAGCAATTTTTACCCTCACGAATTGCAGTTCCCCCTCACTCCTTTCAGCACTGGAGGTACCAACACACGTTCACATTTTCAATAGGATAGTGGGGCCGGCGCTGTGGCTCACTAGGCTAATCCTCCGCCTGCGGCACCAGTACACCGGGTTCTAGTCCCGGCTGGGGCGCCGAGTACTAGTCCCAGTTGCTCCTCTTCCAGTCCAGCTCTCTGCTGTGCCCTGGGAGGACAGTGGAGGATGGCCCAAGTACTTGGGTCCCTGCACCCGCATGGGAGACCGGGCGGAAGTACCTGGCTCCTGGCTTTGGATCGGCGCCTGCGCCCATAGCGGCCATTAGGGGAGTGAACCAATGGAAGGAAGACCTTTCTCTCTGTCTCTCTCTCACTGTCTATAACTCCTCTCTGTGTCTATAACTCTCTCTCTCTCTCTCTGTCTCTCTCTCTCACTGTCTAATTCTGCCTGGCAAAAAATAAGATGGTGGAAAACTAGTATTGCATTAATTTTAATTTGCACATCCCTGACTACTGGTTGATTTCCTCCTCATTTATTACCAGCCTTTTAACCAATCACCCAGATGAAGCAAGCACACAGATCCTTTTTATCGATCAAAGGTAACTGAGAATTGGCATAGAAAATCAGACTCCTGGGCTGGACTCCTACCCTGACCTGCTCATTGTGCAACGCTGGCCAAGTTCTTTAGCCTATGTCTCTACTTCTTCTTTTATACAATGGAAATAATGTAGCTACCTTCACAGAATTAAATGAGTAAATACACAGTACGTGATTAGTGCACCTGACATAGCACTAAATGCTCAAAGTGTGCTAGACAGAGTCAGTACCACCTCTTTTGTTCTACCAAACTGTTTATCCAACATAGCAGCCAGGAGCAAAACCCAAAGAAACTAATTAGAGTTCACCAAGTGGCAGAAAGCATATAAATGATTTAAAAACACTTCCCCCCAAGTCCCAAATACACAATGAGTTCCTACACAAAGAACAGATGTCCTAAATGTAAAAATGCAATCAGCCCATCTTTTTTTCCCAAGTGAGACCTGAGTTTTCAGTTGGCCTTTAAGGAGCCCACGTTCATTACTCACTTCTTCATCTCTTCCTTATTTATTTAAAAATTCCTGGACAAACAGTTAAAATTGAAAAGTTAATCAGACCTTGTAAGTCCATCCAGCAGAATGAATCAGTTATGCTATGATACTATGGTGTCATCCTTCTCACTGTCCCCAGCCACAGACACACAGGATATAACTGTTTCATGTCACTAAGGAGGCAGCAATACAAACATCATCAGTGTTTTCCCAGTGAGTAAAACCAAAAGGTTAAATAAGGTTATTTAACAAGAAATAGGGAAATGGACTCCCAAGTTATTCTTTCCCATTGCCTCGTAAAACCAAAAAAAAAAAAAAAAAGAAAGAAACAAATGAACGAAAAAAAAAAAAAACTGACTTGAACAGTTTCTTTTCTGGTGGATTTAAGAACAACTTCTTCCCGCCAAGGAAAAAAGTGTCCTCCACAGCCGTCACACTCTCCGGTCACCAAGAACACTGCCTGCAATTTCGGATGCTACCAGGAGTGAGATCTGGGGGACAATGGAAAATGTGGAACCAGAATTATATTGTCTTATGCAACACCCCAGGGTGTGCAGGGTGTGACCAATTATCTCACAGTGTGTGTTGTGAAACTCTCAAAAAAAACTCAAAACAAAATTAACTTTAATTCAGTTTAACATGAAAATAAAACACACAGCATGTGACAGGCCAGCTGGTATATAAATGTCACCAGTCCAAGAGTCGGAGGACCGGACCTGAGGCTGAGTGGCCACCGCACAACAGGGGACTGTCAAAACAGGAATATCTGTGATTCTGCCTGGTCGCTGGGAACTAAGCTATTTTCAGCTCTTCTTCTGTAATCATCCTCTCCAAAATATGTGTGTATAATAAAAGGGAACTTCAATGTGGACCAAGAGGCAAAGTAACTGCATGTCCTGTTTAAAACGAACCATACCCTACTCAACAGCAACTAGGCAACAACTATCAAAGGAAGAAAACAAGTTATCAACTACAGGCCAACAACAATTTAAACAGTAAGCACAAGTTTTCCTTGGCACCTATTAATTCTCCCACCTCCCCATCTCTCTCCAGAGTCACAGGACAGAGAGAAGGGAAGGAACCATCCATGTCTCTCACAAGAGTGGCAGGGGTCCAAGAACTTGAGCCATTTTCCACTGCTTTCTCAGGCCATTAGTAAGCAGCTGGATCAGAAGTGGAGCAGCCAGGACCTGAACCAGTGCCCATATGGGATGCCGGTGTTGCAGGCGGCAGCTTTACCTGCTGCACCACAGCATCTGCTCCATCTCTCATGCCTTCTTCAAACAAGTTATCCTTTTGTAAATTGCTTAATTTTGGGGCACTGTCCCCATAAACTTTCTGTAAAGCACCAGTGACTTCACCATTCTTCCTCGCAAGTTTCATGATAAAGCGGATGGATGGTCGTTGTTGCCTCAATTTCAACAGAATTCATGTTGCTCTGATAAGGGCTCTTTTCAAACCAATGTGTAACCTTCTTAGAGCCTCAAACTAGATCCTGTTCAAGTATGTTATGACAAGTTAGTACAAATTTATTTTGGTGCAAAAAAAAAAACTTTTGAAATTGATACAGTTTTTACATAATACACATTTTCCAGGGATCTTTTGAAAATCCTTCATATTAGCGATCCATTGAATTCTAACTCAATTTCTTATAATATTTTAATACTTTGACAAGGATAAAGTGACTTAGCCTAAGGGAACAGGCTGACTCATTTTACATTGTGTCACCAGTGACTACATAGATAGTGACTGAGTAAATATATTATACTGGCAGGAGTGGGAGGAGCAATACCAAGAAGTATCAGGGACTCGCCACAGCTGGGGTTAAAAAATAACAGTAACTTCCTTCTGAGAATGGGCAGGGGGTGGGGGCAAGCACTGACCCTTTTCCTCCTTTCATGGCCACTGAGATTAGTTTATAGCAAGCCCATCACACCCATGCCCTGGTATCTGTGCACATGTCATCTGCAGCCCGAGACCATGTCTTCCCTGACAAGAGGAACCCTACCCACTCGATGCCTGCACTTCACAGAGAGAAGACTTCCATGGCTCTTGTCACAACCGCCTGATGTAGCCTGAGCTCTTCCACCTTGCTCTAATCTGCAACCCCCCATTTCTTTCTCCAACCACTGCCACTCACCCTTGCCCTCACTCCTTGCCTTTTTCATGCATTCTCCAACGCCCTTGCCTATCTTTTCTGACCACCACTCATGTCATTTTCCACTCTACACTCACTTCTACCATGTCTTAGAAACGCCCCCCAGGTACCTTGCAAACCCCTTTCTTGCTCCACTCAACACTGTGGGCAGTGCATCAACCACATCCCACTCTGAACCTCACAGAATGAGCTTCTGCAATTTTTTTGCTAACTAGGCTCACCACGTATGTGCATGCAATGAACCTGACTATAAAATCCCACTTGGAGCTGCCCTTAGCAGCATTTGAATTGCTGGACTTCAAACGGCTGCTAATGAACTCTAAGTTTAGTACGAACTGCCCCTTCTACCGAATTACTGGTTCCTTTTCATTTTTAAAAAATGTATTTATTTGTACAAAGGGAACAAATTTCATATATTTCATATACACAGTTTTAAGAACATAATGAGGGGTCAGCACTGTGGTACAGCAGGTAAAGCTGCTGCCTGCAGTGCCAGCATCCTATATGGGCGCCAGTTCAAGTCCCAGCTGCTCCATTTCAGATCCAGCTCTCTGTTATGGCATGGGAAAGCAGTAGAAAATGGCTCAAGTCCTTGGACCCCTGCACCCACATGGGAGACCCAGAAGAAGCTCCTGGCTCCTGGCTTCGGGTCGGTGTATCTCCAGCCACTGCGGCCATCTGAGAAGTGAACCATTGGATGGAAGACCTCTCTCTCTCTCCTCTTTCTCTCTCTCTCTGTCTCTCTACTCCTGCCTCTTTGTAATTCTGCCTTTCAAATAAACAAATCCTCAAAAATAAAAAGGAACATAATGATACCCATGGACAAGTGAATTTAATTAAAACTTTCATTTAATAAATGGCACAATGTATTGAAATCACAAAATGCTTCCAAACTGGAGGTGTAGAAAGACTGAATTAGAACTTGTAAGAATTAAAGAAACTGAAACAACCAGAAGACAGGTTGATGATGCCCAAACTGAGTTTAATTAGACATTTAATTAAAATAGAAAAACTAGCAAAAGATTACCTTGAGCCCAACAGCTATAGGCAATGCTAACAGCAGTTTAAAAACAGAAACCAAAGTGAGTTTATCTTGCCCACTTCCCTTGCCCATCTTGGTGACTGCAGTGGGAGGAATGAGTTATGAAGGACGCTCCAGCCAGAACAGAGGCTCCTGGGCCACTGCACCCTTGGTGCCTCCACAAGACAAGGAAGCCCAGGCCACTGTGCATGGTCAGAGCCCCTCAGGATGGCTGGGCCCATTTCAAGTGAGTCAAAGATGAAGGACCGCATCCTGGCCAAGTCACTGACTCTGGGTGGGCCCTTTCCCTTCTTCATTTTCAGATTGTTTTTCTTTCTCCTTCTATTCTCATCTCCCCCCCACCTCTACACTATTACCTCCCGTTGGCATTTCCCTCATCTGTTTTCTTCTTTCTTGGACTCTAAAGTGGATGGAACATAGTCAACAGATTTTTCCAATTAAATAAATACTCCCAGAGGGCCTGTCTCTGAGCCCTGGCACTGTGCTTCCCAGTACTGGGCAAACAAATGCTGCAGAAACTTCACTCTCTGTCTTCCAGAGAAAGCCATAAACAAGCACAGCTGACCACTAACACATGAGTAACCCTCGGTACTCACACGTGTGAGACACAAACTCCACAGGCATCTAGCAGGGAGAGCACAGGCCTGCACGGGAATCAGGAGAAGGAGGGATCAGTCCAAGCAGAGACTGTTTCCCAACACAGAGCATTAGGGAAGGGCACAGTAAGAACACTTATGACTTAGGACTTCTGGTCACTGGGAAATCATTTTGCACCTATGGTAAATTTGAGGAAGCGTTACCAGGACACACAATCTTCCACAGGCAGCAATGGTGTGATAGGATGGCCTGGGCTTGGAAGTCAGGGGTATTTGGGCTTAGGCCCCCCCTGCTCACCTACACAGATGTCCAGGTGAACTACTTAGATATAGGGTGACCCTGAACAAATTGCTTAAATTCTTTGGTTACAAAATAGGAGATAGATAGAGGTAGGCACTGTGGCATAGTAGGCTAAGCCTCTGCCTGTGATGCCAGCATCGCTTATGGGCATCAGTCCATGTCCTGGCTGCTCCTCTTCCTACCCAGCTCTCTGCTTATGGCTTGGGAAAGCAGTGGAAGATGGCCCAAGTGCTGGGGCCCCTGCACCCATGTGGGAGACCTGGAATAAGCTCCTGGCTCCTGATTGGCCCAGCTCAGGCAGTTGTGACCATTTGGGGAGTAAGCCAGCAGATGGAAAACCTCTCTCTCTCTCTCTCTCTCTCTCTCACCTTACCTCAAATAAATAAAGTCTTTTAAAAATGGGAGCATAATGCCTATGTCTGGTGTTGTTAGAATCTGAGTAATGCAGTTAAAGTGTTTGACATTAGTCCATTCAGGCTACTATAACAAAATAGTTTTCACTGGGCAATTTATAAACCACAGAAATGCATTGCTCATAGTTCTGGAAGCTGAGAAATCCAAGATCCAGGTGCCAGTAGATCTGGCGTCTAGAGAGGGCACCTTCTGTATGACCTCCCACGGCAGAAGGGCAAGCAGGCTCCCAGAGGACTGTTACATAAGAATCCAAATCCCATTTATAAGGACACAGTCCTCAGGGCCTTATCACCTCCCAAAGCCCCACTTCTTAATGCGATTGCACTGGGGACAGGGTTCAACAGATGAATTCTGGAGAGACTCAAACACTCAGACCACAGCAACATCCGGCAGGTTGTCAACCCTTCCTACTGGATCCATACATAATCAAGGATATCTAGTTTCTAGAACATAGGGAAGAAACCTTCTCCCGTCTCCCTTCTCACACAGTCTGCCCTGACAATGGGGAGACCCATTCTCTGGGGAAGGGAGCAGTGCATTGAGGGTCTGCTTTCTGACCCTCTGTCCTGCTGCCTGCCCACAGGGGCTGTGCAGTCTCTCATGCCTCTCACCCTACCGTGAGTCACCCACTCCAAAGCACTGTTTGGTGGCTCCACTGCCATGGGGAGGGATCACCTCAATTCAGGTTGCAGAGCTCCTACTTCAGCAAATCAGCATGCCCCACATCAAAGCTGACATCTGCAAACCCAGCCAAGACCTGTGTGTGTTTCTCCACTGATTCCCAGCTCATCAAAGTGGGGTGAAAATGGAACCCCTAAAACCAATAATACCTACAACTCTGGAAAATGATGAAGGCATTTTCATTTGTTGAGAAGATTTCAGAAAACACAAAGGGAAGGGCTGGCATTGCACTTATAAAAAAGACCCAGGGAATACACAGGGCTTTTCAATCTTGAGAGTCCCCTCATCTCCCACTCCTCTACAGAGAGGCTGGATGGCAGCCAAAGAGAACACTCCTTGTCCTCTGCTTCCCTCTGTTACCCTCTCAGTCAAGCAACCTGGCAGGCTGCCCCGTCCTCAAAGCTGGGCTATAACTAAAATAAACTGCAACATAATCCACAGGATGACCTACCTGGAAAGGTGAATGTATTCATGGAAAGACAGGTCTTCAAGGGAATTCCACTTAAAAAAAAAAAAGCCGACAAAGACCACATGAGGTCCAGAAGCCTGCAGGTGAACAGGTACCACGTGGAGAGCCAGGTACTGCCAATGAGGCACCTGAGTCCACCTGACCAGCGTGGCTCAGTTCCCATGACCACGATGCCCACCCAGCCAATTCCCTTTGCTTCTGATTACACTTTGAAGTTTCTGGGAACGTGTTCCCTAGGGGCCATAAATGCAGTGACTATCCGACATCAGTGTTTTGTACTGCATATCGGTTGTATTAGTCACAGGAAATGGATACATGGCATTCTGTTTGAACCTTAGCCCCATTAAGTCTAAGTCAACCAACAAAAATCAGACTGACTAGCATGGCTAAGGGCAGGATCCTGAACAGTTGTGACTCCATTAAAGCATTACTGTCAGCAACATTGTGTCCAAAAGGCTATCACTAGTATTTTTTGTTTTGTTCTGTTTGTTAAAACAGTATCTTAGAAATCTGTGGGATCTCTGGCCAATAATTCCTAGCCAGATGGCAGGAAGAGGCAAGGACCTGCATCAGGTCCACCCAAGAGCAGAGAGTGCACAGGGAACCATCCCAGTACACAGCTTGCTCAGAAGCCCTGGTACTCTTTGTAGTATGGGGTGGGAGACACAGGAGGAGGAGGAGATGATGCCTAGGTGATGGCATGTCACAGAAGGTAGACGGACAATCGTCAGTGACACTGCAGTGTAGAGCATGTTGGAAAGCCACAATGGCAGACAAGCAGGCATGCACAATGACCACAGGGAAAGGACTGGGGTCACTAAGCCAAGGTTGAGGATAAGGTCCCAGCCCTTGGAGGCATGACTCATCCAATCATTTAAAGGCCTTAATAATAATTTAAAAAAAAAGATTTTCCCTGGAAGAATCAAATGCCTTTGGACTTAAACATGTCTCTTCTCTGCGTCTCCAGCCTGCGAGTCTCCCCTGCAGATCTTTGCCAGGCCTCTAAAATCATGTAAGCCAATCTCTTAAGATAAATCAGCCTCTCTGTCTTTGCCTGAGTCCCTCTAGTGCTCTCTCTCCATGTATATAAATACATATATACCTACCATAATCCCCCCTTTCTGCAGTTTCACTTTCCATAGTCAACAAAAACAAGATTGAGTGCAGTACATTAAGATATGCTGAGACAGAGACCTCATCCACATAACATTTATCAGAGTATACGGTTATAATTGCTCTATTTTACATATTGTTATTAATCTCTTACTGTGTCTAATTCATAAATTAAACTTTATTGTGGGTAGGAATGCATAGGAAAAAACAGTATATATATGGTCCAGTACTATCTATGATCTCAGACATCGACTGGGGATCGTGGAACAGGGACCACAGCAGACTCCTATGGGGAGATACATATACATATTATCAGTTCTGCTTCTCTGGAGAAACCCTGAGTACCACAGTAAGTCTAGCGTCCACAGCAGTGACCAACAGATGCCAATGAAAATGGATTTTATATGCCAGAATCCAAGCATTTTCCATATTTTTTTTTTTGACAGGCAGAGTGGAAAGTGAGAGAGAGAGACAGAGAGAAAGGTCTTCCTTTGCCGTTGGTTCACCCTCCAATGGCCACTGCGGCTGGTGCGCTGCGGCCGGCGCATCGCACTGAACCGAAGCCAGGAGCCAGGTGATTCTCCTGGTCTCCCATGTGGGTGCAGGGCCCAAGGACTTGGGCCATCCTCCACTGCACTCCCGGGCCACAGCAGAGAGCTGGCCTGGAAGAGGGGCAACCGGGACAGAATCCGGCACCCCAACCGGGACTAGAACCCTGTGTCGTGCCGCAAGGCAGAGGATTAGTCTATTGAGCCATGGTGCTGGCCCCATATTTTTCTACTCCATTTTCCTCTTTTTTCTCCAAAGATGTATTTTATCTATTTGAAATGCAGAGTTAGAGACAGAGAAAGACTGAGAGAGAGGTTCTCCATCCACACTGGGCTGGGCCAGGAGTAAGCCAGGAGCCAGGAACTCCATCAGGGTCTCCACGTGGGTGCAGGGGTCCAAGCACCAGGCCATCCTCTGCTGCTTTCCCAGGCCACCAGGGAGCTGGACTGGCCACGTCTTGAACCAGCGCCCATATGGGATGCCAGTGCTGCAGGCGCTGGCCCCTCACTCCATTTTCTTAACATACTTGTGAAGCAGGTATTATTATCTCCATTTAACAGGTAAAAACACTGAAACTTGGGGATGTTTAGTAGCTCACACAAGGCCTCCTAGGTAGTTAACACCAATTCCATCTGACTCTGGGAGGAAGAAAACGGGGGTGAGAGGGCTGCATTGTGCTGGAAAAACAAACAAACAGAAAAGAATCTGGCCTGTGTATGACAAATGAAGACAAAGAATGAGGAGGCCATGCCTTCAACCACTGGGGATGCCATCTTCCACCATGCACCTGACACACCCACTGCCCTTGTCCTCTCCCTCTGCTCTGTATGCCCAAGCCCTTGGCTTCCTAACCCTTCCTGTACTCCTGAGTGAGAAGAAACAGAAAGAGAAGTGAGTTTGATGCTGTGTGAGAGGAAGAACTTGCTGCCCTGAAGCGAGCTTCCCAGGCAAGCTTGTCCCTGGCTGGCAACTGAGTCTCTCAATCTGGAAAGCTCACATGAGGCAGAACCCTGGGTGAACCTTTGAAGCAGTAACACAAACAGGAATATTCTACCCAAGGCACAAGAAAAGGGCTAAAAACTGTATCTGGCTCTGGGACCTAAGAGACCCACATGAGAAAGGAAACATCAATGTCTAAAAGGAAGTAAACGAACCAGAAATTCAGAAGAAAAACCAAAGAGCCTTGGGTCAGTCCCATGGTCAATGTCACAGGTTCCATCCTCTGATACAGAAAGCAAAGAAAACATGAGCCATTGGCATTGGGACCTGCTGAGTGTTCAGCAAAATCCGCAGCCTGTCGATTGTTATAAAACTATTCAGCAAGTTGGCTGGAAGCATTTATTGCAAATTTAAACATCTTTGGGATAAAAATAACCTTCTATGTGGATTCCTCCCAAACATCTCTGACTACAACTTGCTCATTCAGATATGAATATGAAGTCCTCCCACAGAGAGAATTCCTGAACTGCCTGGAGGGTTGAGATACCAGTGGATGACACCTCTGTTGGCAATCACCTACTTCAGATGCCCAGTCTTTTTTTTTTTTTTTTTTTTTTTTTTTTTTTTTTTTGACAGGCAGAGTGGACAGTGAGAGAGAGACTGAGAGAAAGGTCTTCCTTTGCCATTGGTTCACCCTCCAATGGCCGCCGCGGCCGACACGCTGTGGCCGGCGCACCACGCTGATCCGATGGCAGGAGCCAGGTACTTCTCCTGGTCTCCCATGGGGTGCAGGGCCCAAACACTTGGGCCATCCTCCACTGCACTCCCTGGCCACAGCAGAGAGCTGGCCTGGAAGAGGGGCAACCGGGACAGAATCCGGCGCCCCGACCGGGACTAGAACCCGGTGTGCCAGCGCCGCAAGGCGGAGGATTAGCCTAGTGAGCCGCGGCACCGGCCTGCCCAGTCTTCTTAACGTGGCCATGTTTTACTAATTCTGAAGGGCTGAGCTCAGTGGTTGGGAACGGGGCCTCTGATGTCAGACAACCAGTTCTGTGATGAGATGGCCTGGTGCCCTCGGGCAAATGATCTAAACTCTAAGAGTCTAGCTCTTCTTACCTGCAAGATGAGGGTAAGAACAAGGTTATCCTTAGGGTAATTCTTTAAAATGCCATAACAAAACACATACAACACAGCTAGCCCAAGTGCTATGGTTTGAATATTTGTTCCCTCAAAATACAAGGGCTTGGTACCCAAAGTTTTATATTAAAGGTACTAAGAGGATGGAAAATTAATCCAGTTATGGTGCTAACAGATGGGGCTTTTGGGAGGCCCATCGAGCTGACAGGACTGAATCCTATAAGGAGATGGACAGAGACAGACAGACATACGTGTTCCCTATCTTTTGACATATGATTGCTCCAAGCAACCTTGGGAGTCCAGCAAGAATACCACCACCAGAGGCCCAACCCAAACCAACTGCATTATCTCAGACTGTGAACCCCTAGAACTGTAAGCTTAACAAACATTTCTCCTTATAAATTAGCTGCCTGGGGTATTTCCTTGTAGTGACAGAAATCTAATAGGACAAGCCTCTAAATGGACAGCTTACACCAGGGCAAGTCTCTGCTGGGACTTCATGGAGTAACTTTCTTCTTCCTACTTCCCCTCTGAACACAGCTTCAAATTTCTATTTTACAAATGCAAAACTATTTACAAAACCGAAAGCGGTTCAGCAATCTCTACTTCCTACAAACAAGAGAGGGAGGAGAAGAGAGTCTTGTCCCTAAGCCGTACCATGCCTGGATCGATGAAGAGGAAGAAGTAGAAAAAGAACGCCTGCTGATCAAGAAAGGGAGACGCTAACACAGCACAAGTTTTCTAACCTGCTTAAAAGCAAAACTGAAACATTCGAGGGCGCGTTAGAGGCAACCCTGAGATCCGGAAAAGCACCTAGCAAGAAAGGTCAGCAGGCACTCAGAGGAGCATCAGGGCCTTTGTGGCAACAAGCAGCAGTAAGCTAAGAAAATAAACCACACACGCCTCCCACACACAAAGGCTTTCTCAGCCTTGAAAACAGCAAGTTGCCTGATCACGGGGAGAGACGTGAGATTCCCAAGTGCGTGAAAATTTAGAGCCAATCCTCAAAGGACGGCCTGCTCAGACAGTCCTTCGCTCGGGACCTGGAGTGTGTATGCACTACAAAACCAGGCTTCCTGCTGAAGAGCCTCAGCTCAACACTAGGCAGTTACTGACGGGCAGAGGCCATCTCTGGATTCCCTGAGACTGGGACCTCTTAGCAAATCCTGACTCAGAGAGGGACAGCGCCCAGGAATGCATGTGTTTCAAAGCTGCCCAGTGATGCTGTGCGGATGCACTGCTGTTTAGGAAGTGGCGTTGTAAGCCACGGACACTTTAAGCCTCCTTAGGATGCCTTGTACAGGGCACTTGGAGCCCCATTCCACCACTGGATCACTCCTACACACTCAGCTCTTTCTGCAAAATAAATACAGATAAATTCATGTCCACATTTTCAGCCAGGCAACCTTCAGCTGAAAGGAAAACCAAAGCCAGGGCTGTGAGCAGGGGCACCCAATGTCCACCCTGAGGCAAGCCAAGCCCGCTCTCCGCGCTCCAGAGCGGGGAACTTCTCCTTGTGCCTCCGCACGTTCTGGGTCCCTGGTCCTCTCCACCCACGACTGTGACTTCTTCACTTCTGTCTTCCAATATGGACAACTCCCTTCCATTTTCATGAAGACAAACACATCCCCTGGCCCCTCCTGCCATGGTCCCTGTGCCTTGTCTTCAAGGCCACTCTCCCCCCTTGGGAGTAGTCTACACAGGCATCACTTCCCCCCTCCATCCCTCCCTCCCACACACTCTGCAGTGTGCCCTCTTTCTAAACCCGCCTTCTCAACGACTTTTTCTGAGAAAACTCCAGACTTCTTCCTCCCTCGAGGGCCCTGCAGACTCCCACTCTCTCCCCCAGGCCTCCTCCAAGGTGAGTTCCCAGGAGTCTAAGATGGTCCTGGTTCGTCCCCTACCTCAGTGAGTGCAATCTCTCTCCTGGATCCTTCTATCTCCACGGTGGTAGACATTTCTGTTTTCATTTTCTGCTCTCAAACAAAATCATTATTCCACCTCCTCAGTCAACCTCCACTTCCAGTCCCCGGCTCCTGTCCATAATACTCCCACCCACATCCCACCCGGGAGTCCAGGTTTGTAACAAACCTGTCTCCTCTCTTTTCTTATACATTTTCTGCAACCCTACTGCCTTTATAACTTTATAGCCCTAAAAATAATCACCTGATAGTGTGCACCACTGCCTCATTCATTTGGATCTCAAAGTTCTTTTATTTTATTCAGTTGGTGCTCTATGAACTTTCTTCTCACATCAATGAAATTAAGGCAAACTCTATAGTCTATTGGTTTAAAGCAAATCACTTCTATTTTTATTTTTTAAAATTTTAATTGACCAAAGCTATATATTAACTGTATACAATATGTAGTTCTGAAATATTTATACACTGTGGAATGGCAAAATGGAACTAATTAACACATGTATTACCTCATATACTTACCACTGACTTGCAGTGAGAATACTTAAAATATACTCTCCTAGTAATTTCCCAGAATGCAGGGGTGGGCCTTTGGCACAGCAGTTAAAAGGCCACTTGGGACACCCTCATCCCGTATCATACTCCCTTGGTTGGAGTCCTAGCTCTGCTTCAGATCCAGCTTCCTGCTAATGCAAACCCTGGGAGGCAGCACGTGATGGATCAAGTCTTTGGGTCCCTGCCACACACATGGGAGACCAGGATTGAGTTCCAGCCTCCTGACTCCAGCTTGGCCCAGTCTTTAGGGCCATTTGAAGAGTGACCCAGGAAGTGGGAGACCTCTACCTACCTTCCTGCCTGCCTGCCTGCCTGCCATATTCTCTCTCTCTCTTTCTCTGTGTGTGTCTGTGTGTGCATCTTTCAAAGTAAATAAAAATTAAAGGCAATTTTTTTAGAAAATGACAATGAATTGCTATTAATTATTGTCAGCATGTTGTATTATACATCTCTTACCCTATTTTTCCTAACTGAAACTTTGTACACTTTGATCCTTAACTGCCTAATTACCTCCACTCTCCCGGCCTCTGGTAACTGCCAAATACTCTCCACTTGCATGAAATCAACTTTTTTAGATTCCACATAAGAGTGAGATTATAAAATATTTGTTTTTCTGTGCCTGCCTTATTTAACTCAGCATAATGTCCTCCAGATTCATCCATTTATTTTTTAAATAAATTTAAAAAAATTAAAAAGTAAAAGTCTCCTTCCCTCCCCAGTAATCTGGTGATTGAGGATCAAGGTCACTGAGACCTCTGTCTACACTCTGGTGACCTTCATTCCAGAACTAGATAGATATATAGATAATTTTTTAATGTTAATGAGATATGGGATCAACATGTACACACTTTTTAAAAAAAAAAATTATTTATTTGAAAGGCAGAGTGGCAGGTGCCATGGCTCACTAGGCTAATCCTCCGCCTGTGGCGCTGGCACCCCGGGTTCTAGTCCCGGTTGGGATGCCAGATTCTGTCCCAGTTGCTCCTCTTCCAGTCCAGCTCTCTGCTGTGGCCCGGGAAGGCAGTGGAGGAGTGCTTGGGCCCTGCACCCGCATGGGAGACCAGGAGGAAGCACCTGGATCCTGGCTTCGGATCAGCGCAGCGCGCCAGCCGTAGCGGCCATTTGGGGGGTGAACCAACGGAATGAAGACCTTTCTCTCTCTCTCTCTCTCTCTCACTGTCTAACTCTGCCTGTCAAAAAAAGAAAGAAGGAAGGAAGGAAAGAAGGAAGGAAGGAAGGAAAGAAAGCAAGCTACAGAGAGGCAGAGGCAGAGAGAGAGAGAGAGAGAGAGAGAGGCCTTCCATCCGCGGTTCACTCCCCAAATGACTGCAATGGCCAGAGCTGCACTGATCCAAACCCAGGAATCAGGATCTCCCATGTGGGTGCAGGGCCCAACGGGGACTTGGGCCATCTTTCCCTGCTTTCCCAGGCCATAGCAGAGAGCTAGATCAGAAGTGGAGCTGCCAGGACACAAAACAGCACCTGTATGGGATATGCTACAGCACTGGCCACTACATACTCTTCTACGACTTGTTATTGTTACTCAATTCTTTTATATCTAACCTGATTTAGTCCAACACTTAAGTATAGATGCATAGCCTGAATACACACTGATTCAATCTAACTATTCCTCTACTGCTTTCTAGCTTTCCTCTACCTTCCTACCTTTGACTACGCATTAAAAAAGGTTTCTCCTTGGAGCCAGCGCTGTGGCATAGTGGCAAAAGCTGCAACCTGCAGTGCCGGCATCCCATATGGGCACCGGTTCAGTCCCTACTTCTCTGCTTCTCATTCAGTTCTCTGCTATGGCCTGCAAAAAAAATAGAGGATGGCCCCAGTCCTTGGGCCCGTGCACCCCCACAGGGGAGACCCAGAGAAAGCTCCTGGCTCCTGGCTTTGGATCAGTGCAGCTCCAGCCATTGCAGTAATTTGGAGAATGAACCAGCAGACAGAACACCTCTCTCTCTCTCCCTCCCCCGCCAACACTCTCTCTGCCTCTGCCTCTCTGTAACTCTGCTTTTCAAATACATAAACCATTAAAAAAAAAAAGGCTGCTCTTCAAACCACTGACTTTTCTGTCAACTAACACTAAAACAGGAGCACTGCAGACTGGCAAAGGGATGAGGAGCACGACCCAGGTAGGTAGGTGGGGGTGTCAGGAAGGAGAAGGGCAGTTGTGACAGTGGCAATCATCACCACACTGCCTGGAATGGACCACAGGGATGGGGGACTCAGCAGCTCCCACCCTCATCAATAAGGAACTCTAAGGGTGGGCTGAAACCCACCTCCCAAAAGTTTCCATTTCTGGGGCTTAATTCTGCTGAAGATACAGCATAATTATTCTCTTCAAATATCTGAAAACCAGGGCAGGCAGGCAGTAGACGATGGCCCAAGCACTTGATTCCCTGCTACCACCTTGGGAGACCTGGATTGAGATCCAAGTCCTGGTGTTGGCCTGGCCCACCCTTGGCTACTATAGGCATTTGGGGAATGAACTAGAGGATGGAAGATATTCTATCTCTCTGCATTTCAAATAAATCAAAATTAAATACATATGAAAACTGTTATTAAAGCATATCTATCAATTTAAGGCTTATCATCTTTAAATTAACTATCCCTTAAGGGTCGGCGCTGTGGTGTAGCAGGTAAAGCCACCTCCTACAGTGCCAGAATCCCATATGGGTGCCGGGTTCAAAACCCAGCTGCTCCACTTCCAATCCAACTCTCTGCTATGGCCTGGGAAAGCAACAGAAGATGACCCAAGTCCCTGGGCCCCTGCACCCGCGTGGGAGACCTGGAAGAAGCTATTGCCTCCTGGCTTCATATCGGCGCAGCTCCAGCCATTGCGGCCACCTGGGGAGTGAACCAGCGGATGCAAGACCTCTCTCTCTCTCTCTCTCTCTCTCTCTCTCTCTGTCTCTCTCTCTCTGCCTCTGCCTCTCTGTAACTCTGCCTTTCAAATAAAATAAATATTAAGTAGATTAATTAATTAAATATCCCTTCTCGCTCCAACAATGTCTCTATATGTGAAACAGGTCCAAATCACACACATTCTGCTCACTGTCCCAGTGTGCCCATGTCCCCCCTGAAGGCTGATGCGCAGCTTCTGGCCACAAAACACCTGGAAGAATTTGAAATGATTTGACCTGCACAGAAGACTGCAATGGTCACCTATCCTGCCATAGTATCACCCAGTACAGTAAGACAGCAAAACAAGTCCCCTGGGTCAGTTCACACCACAACAGCAAGTCAGACAGATAGTCACAAAACTGCTTACTAATCTGCTTCATTCTCAGATGTACCCAAATATTCTCTGCACTGAATACCCTTTGGCATGATATACAAGAGTAGATCTGTGTCCAGGTTTGCAACCTACATTGCTTGGGTGCAATTTCTGGCTCTACTGCTGACCAGCCATGGGATCTTACACAGATAAGTCACTCACCCTCTGGGGTTTTCTGGGGAGAACGTTATTGGCTTGTTATATGCTCAGATGCAATGACCCATGTAGAGTATTTAGCACAATATAGTCAATACAGGAAGCAAACTGAAAAGTCTTCTTTGCATCTCTATTCACACTATGACCAGAATTTGAAGGTAGAAATACCTCTATTCAGTAGAATAAATAAGGATACCTAAGTCCACACTTTTTCAGGAAGGAAGCTATAGTTTCATTTTCACTGTAAGAGAGAGAGGAAGTTACATCTTTTATAAGGCCAACAGGTTGGAAAATAAGTAAAAATGTGGCTCGGTGGCTGTTTTATAAGGCAACTGATTTTTTTTTTTTTTTTGAATTCCCACACGCAAAGCTACCTTGTGGCTATGAACACACCCAAATGAACAACTCTAGCATTTCAGTGATAAGAAGTAATGTTTGTCTGATAAAAAATCCATTCCTTTGTGAGATCTTTGCATATATTCTGGGCACACTAATCTCACTTCACTTCAGATTAGATTTCCACTCTCCAGTTTCACTGCAATCAAAAAACAATCTCTTCCCATCTGTCACCCATATGTTTACTTACTGCCTTCTTAGCCCCACTTTTTCTACCTTGAAGAACCTCTCATCCTTTTATTATTCCCCAAGTTGAGTCTTTAAAAAATTATTTATTTACTTGAAAGACAGAGTTACACAAAGAGAAGGAGAGAAAGAGAGAAAGAGAGAGAGATCTTCCATCTGCTGATTCACTCCCCAAATGGCAGCAATGGCCAGGGCTGGGCCAGGCTGAAGCCAGGAGCCAGGAGCTTCATCCAGGTCTCCCACATGGGTGCAGGGGCCATCCTCTGCTGCTTTCCAAAGTGTATTAGCAGGGAGCTGGATCAGAAGTATAACAATCAGAACAAAAGCAGGCGCCCATATGAGATGCCAGAGTTGTAAGTGCTAGCATTATCCATTATACCACGACACCAGCCCCCTACATTGAGTCTTTTTTCTTCCAGATACAACAAAAATCAAACATCCCCTCCAAACACCACCTACAGTCACCTCCCTGCCCAGCCCTTCTGTCCATTCATTAAGGTCATCTCAAGGACATATTGAAATCCAAGACGTTTAAGTGGAATGTAGACTATGGAAAGTTAATGCCAACAAGACAGGAAAGGTGTATTTCTTTAGTGCAAGAACAGCCAAGTATTTTCCCTATTTACTTCAAATATGTGCTGGGGCTGACAAGGGGGAAATATAGAAAACACTGTCTCTATGCTAATGGAATCACTCACTAAAACCTTTCCCATGGGTCACCGATGCATCTGACATTCAAAACACCCCTTAATGTTAGATTACTAGCTCATTCTACAGAAAAGGAATCAGACTCAGAATGTTCCAAGAGCCCATCCAAGGTCATACTAATAAATACTGACTGGCTCCAGGCCTGCAGCCCAACTCATCAGTTCTTCCCACTATCAAGGTGAGTTCTGGGACAGAATGCAGGAGGAAATCTAGCTGTCAGTTACGCACCCTGTGTCTGAAGTTTTGTCTGCTCAGATTCAGTTGGTACCCCCTAATTTCTTGGGAGAAAATTTAGCAGGGATGCTTGCTGCACAAACAATATGCATTTTGGAAGGGTCTGTAATAAGAACAGACGGACAGGCAGTTAGCATTCTGAAAGGCAGAACTGCATCTCCAAGGTTGAAAGTTAATGAGGGACTGTCTCAGTGAGCAAGAGAAATGCATGAACAGTTTCTTCTGCGTGTGGCTTGTTTGTTTGATGTCGTAAGAGAAGAAAAATACTTCTCTTATTAGACAGCTATGCATTCATGAAAAACATGGAAACTCAAGATGAGCAAAAAGTCCTTTACATCTTGGCTAAAAGTGACTATGGATGCACACAAGAATTACATAAAGCTAACTTTAACCCATAAAGCAAATCTAAGCTCAGACATACATCAGTGGAACCACATGTTAACTTTCCATTAATCAGACTAGAAAATTCTCTGCCAAAGATGCATCCCAACTCACATTTCTAACAATATGGTATGCTTGATGTTCACAGAAACAGCACAACAAGCAATTTGAGATTAAACATTAAAAACATCCATTTTTAAATAAACTTTCCTTTTTAGAATAGTTTCTAAGACTGGGGGCCAGCATTGTGGTACAGCAGGTTAAGTTGCCACATGCAAGCCAGCATCCCATATCAGAACACAGGTTTGAGTCCCAGCTGCCCCTTGAGTCCCAGCTGCCCCACTTCCAATCCAGCTTCCTGCTAACGTGCCTGGGAAAGCAGCAGAAGATGGCACAAGAACTGGGCCCTTGCTACTCACATAGAAAACCCTGATGGAAGTTTCAGGCTCCTGGCTTTGGGTTTGTCAAGCCACAACAGTTGAAGGCATTTGGGAAGTGAACCAACAGATGAAGGATCTCTATCTCTCTCTGTCTTGGCCTCTCTCCATCACTCTTTCAATTAAATAAAATCAGTCTTTAAAAAAAAAAGCACACATACACATACACACATAAAGAATAGTTTTATATTTACAGAAAATGCAGGACAATAGTACCAAGAGATTCCTTATACCCAATGACTGGTTTTTGGGTATGTGATGTGGCCTACTTATCACAGTTGGTGAACTAATGCTCATACATGATGATTGGTAAATCAAATTTATAGCACCAGATTAAAAATCAAAATGGAATCACTCATGCTAAAGTCTTGCCCTTCACCTGTTGAATCTCCTTTCTGAGAAATCAGGCCTAGTGAGAGAACAGCCACATTTTCCAAACAGGCCAGGCTAGTTTCATTCCTGATGCAGATGAAGTCACATGAATTAGGCAGATGTCAACCAATGAGTATTTTCCTACTGTACTGTCCCCCTTACCTTACCAGGAAAGTGGCTTTGAAGTGGCCAACCTGCTTTCTGTTCTGGTTTCTGGTCTTCGGCTCTTCTGTCTATAAAACCAACCTCTGTTCATCTCATTGGAACACCTACTCTACTTTATAGAATGAAGTCTTGCCCCATTCCAGAATAGAAAATAATGCCACTTAAGGTCTTTAAACTACATTGTTCTGACTTCATCCTCTGACATCATTAACCCAAATCCACAGTTTATTCGGATTTCCTTTAGTTTCACCTGATCTCCCTGTCCTTTCCTGGAAGCCACACTACTTGTCACATCTCCTAGTGTTTCAGGCTTCCTCTGTTTTTGACAACCTTGAAAGTTTTTATTTCCCCTTTGTATTAAGTTTACTACACATTAAGTTGCACACTGAGAACAGCAGTATGTTTAAATCACACACATTCCACGGAAAAGAATATTTTCTTATGGTTTCCTTCAGAAAAAGTTTTGAAAACTTTTATTTTGAAATAATTTTAATTTTCCATAAAGCTGCAAAAATAGCATAGAATTCCTATTATACTCTTACCCAACTTCCTTTAACATTAATATCTAATACTCACATAGTCTTGGAGCAATCATCCAAACCAAGAAAGTAACATCAGTACACTATTTTTAAATGTCTTTTAAAGTTCTTATTTTTAATTAATATAATTATTGTATACACTTATGGGTTAGAGATTTGTGTAATTATCATATCTATTACCTCAAGCATTTATCACTTCTTTGTTGTAAGGACACTCGAAATCCTCTTTTAGCTATACTAAAATATATAATATACTGTTGTTTGAGCTTGATAATTTTGAAAGGAATTGGTGGGTATTTTGTAGAAACTCTCAGTTGGTGTGTCTGATATTTTTCTCATGAGACAGGGGTTAGGGTTATGGGTTTCTGGGGGGAAGATCACAGAGGTAGAGCAATACTTCACTGCATGGTAGGGGTGACGTGCCACCAATGTGATTGTCACTGTTGATGCTATCCTTGGTCACATGGCTGGGGAGTATCTGCCAGTCTTCTCCCCCTGTATACCTATCCTCCCTTCACCATACTCTCTGGAAAGGCACTGCTATGCACAGCCTACATTGAAGGAGAGTCATGCTCCATCTCCTTAAGAGTGAAGAATCTACAACATTATTTGCAATTCTTCTTTAGGGAGATTTGTCTATTTCCTCCATTCATTTATTTAGTTCAAGAATCAGTCACTTACATGGGCATGAATGCATGAATATTTATCTATAGTTTGAGTTATAACTAAACTTCTATAATCTATTAAAGATCTACACTTCTTAATCTAAGATATACTTCTTTTTTTTATTTTTTTATTTATTTTTTGACAGGTAGAGTGGACAGTGAGAGAGACAGAGAGAAAGGTCTTCCTTTTGCTGTTGGTTCACCCTCCAATGGCCGCCGTGGCCGGCGTGCTCTGAAGCTCGGAGCCAGGTGCTTCTCCTGGTCTCCCATGTGGGTGCAGGGCCCAAGCACTTGGGCCATCCTCCACTGCACTCCCGGGCCACAGCAGAGAGCTGGCCTGGAAGAGGGGCAACCGGGACAGAATCCGGCGCCCCAACCGGGACTAGAACCCGGTGTGCCGGTGCCGCAGGCGGAGGATTAGCCTATTGAGCCGCGGCGCCGGCCCTAATCTACACTTCTATAATCTAATACTTCTTGGTTGCTTCTGTTGTTCCAGTTGTTCCAGCACTGGTCCCCAGAAGGAGTTTCAGTTGGCTCCCATGTCCACATGACATGAGCTTTATTTTTGTTTGAGTACTTCCAAAACTTTCTGGAAATATAAAATGCTCCAGGCTCACCTTATGTATGTCACAGCCTTGTCCTAGAATCAGTCATTTCTGTAGATACAGCCCTGGGTCCTCTTACTGGAAAATGGAATTAGAAACCAATATCTAGGTTTAGATGTGCCTGTTGCTAATGGAGTGTCATTTCCTGTGAAACTCAGGTGACAGAGCAAGGGAATGAGTGTGAAGGAAAAGTGGTAACTCGGGGCCAGCGCTCTGGCATAGTGGTTAAAGCTGCCGCCTGCAGTGGAGGCATCCCATATAGGCGCCCGTTTGAGATTTGGCTGCTCCACTTCCGATCCAACTCTCTGCTATGGCCTGGGAAAGCAGCAGAAGGTGGCCCAAGTGCTTGGGCCCCTGTACCCACGTGGGAGACAGGGAAGAAGCCCCTGGCTCCTGGCTTCAAATCGGCTCAGCTCAGGCCCTTTCGGCCTATTGGGGAGTGAGCCAGCAAATGGAAGACCTCTCTCTTTCTCTCTGCCTCTCCTTCTCTCTGTGTGTAACTCTGAATTTCAAATTAATAAATAAATCTTTTTTAAAAAAGTGGTAACTCAGGAATACACATATATTTTTAAACACTTTCATGTGTAACCACCTGTATCTATATTAAGGTAAACCAGAGCTCATACCGACATGCTGATCATTTTCAGGTAAAGCTGAACCATTATGAAAGCAAGAGAATTCCTCGGAAGCCAGAGCTGCAAGACCAGAGAAGCAAGCAACCCCAGGGATGCTTTTGCCCTGGGATGTGTGTCCATCCAGGTAGTCTAGAACTTGGAGGGAAAGTTCTAGAAAGAAGAGATGGGAGACCAAATGCAGGCTCCTCACAAATTTAAGGCATATCTCGAAGTCAGAACCCCTCATATACCTCTGAAGGAGACTCTTCAGGAGGAGAAAAGATCCCCATCAGAGAGAGATGGCAGATGTGTGCTTATGTGGGGCTTGGCTCTGGGCAGAGAGACAAAAACTACAAAGACTCCATGAGAATGAGAGCTTGAGGGTCTAAATCCACACATGCTGGTTTTCTTACTGTAACAAAATATCTGAGCCAGGCTAACTTTATAAAGAAGAAAGGTTTATTTCGGCTTAAGGTTTTAGAGGTGCACGGTGGAGGAACTTCATCTGGAGCCGGTGCTCTTGGTGACAGGGTCCCAAGGCACACGAGGCATCCCAAGGAGGGACAGGGAGTGTATGGACTGTGCATTCCTCTCCCCTTAAGGAGCCATCAGCATTCCAACCTGGGGGCTCCACCTTAATGACCTTCTCTTTTACTCACTTCCCAGAGTGAGTAAACGTCATTGGTAAATTCAGTTACACCCTCTCCCCATGTCACAGTGGAGGTTAAATTTCAGTATGTGAAGCCCTGGCAGATACTCAGACTGGACCCAAACCATAGCATCCTGCATAGTCAAGGAGAATAAACAGCGGGAAATGCAGTGAAAGTGGGCCTGGACTGGGAGCACTTCCGGGTGCCCAGCAGAAGTGACCTAAATTCTCTCTAAAAGACTTTCCCTCAAACCCAAGCCTCAAAATACATCCATGGTGAAGTAGATTAGGACATAAATAACCAAAAATCACCAAAACTCCTTGGAAATGAAAGAAGCCCATCACAAAAACCACAGAGTGTATGATTCTGTTTTAATGGGATGTCCACAATAGGTAATGTTATATATACAAGGGTTCATGGAAAACAGAATTAAAAGGTAAGCTTATTTTGGCGCAAAAAATCTTGAAATCCAGGCATAATTTTTTCATAATGTGCATTTTCCATAAACTTTTTAAAGAACCCACATATGTATGGGTTTCAAAATTTTTCACACCAAAATAAATGTATCTTTTAATTCCATTTTCCATGAACTTTTTGAAATGTCTTCGTATAGAACAAGTAGATTAATGGTTACCAGGGCCAAAGGAAAGAGTGGCAGGATATGGTGAGGGGCAGGGTGTGGGGTAGGTCAAATCTGGGAATAAATGGAGACTAATGAGACTGGGGTTACTTTCATAGGAGACGAAAATGTTCTAAAATTAGATTGTGACAATGATTGCACAACCTTGGAAATACACTTAAAATTTTTCAATTTGCACACTTGGAATAGGGGAATTATGGTACGGGATCCTAGAATACAAAGGGGACATTTATGGAAAAATTGATAAAATCCAAAAAGTCTGAAGTTTATTTAATAGTTAGATGCTTATATTGGTTCCCCCACCCCTACCCCACCCCCATTTTAACAAGCATAGCATGGTAATATTAAGATGCTAACTTTGGGGCAAACTGGGTGAGGTGTATTTGAAAACTGTTCCTCCTATCTTTACAATGTTCTGTTTCATAAAAAACGTTGCAAGATTCTAGGTGTGTTTTCTTTTTAATCACTTAGGACTATGATCAATCTATTACAACACAAAGAGCAATCTCCTTAAGATCTGCAAGCCACTTCCTCAAAGCACCTTGGTACTTTCACTGAGCTACAGAGGGTTCATTACACAAGAACAGAAGCAAAGAGGCCGGGTCAGGCACCAAGGCTGTCTTCAGGAAAGAGAGGTGTGAGCTGCTTCAGTCTCCACTGACAGCTGCTCCATGATCCTGTGGCTTCTGCCCTTCTGAGTCAACTCACTTACTACTGAAGTTGATTTCCTTTTATGCAGCAATCTTGGGCTTCACTGTTATCTTTGCTACCATTTTCCTTCTTCTTTTCTAGCTTCCCCAGTTCTAGAAACTACAACAAGAAGCAAGCAAACCCAGAGGCCTATTATGCTAACACATGTTTGGAGGCTGCCAAGGACACACGGGATGGGTTTTCACTGCTCATAAAAAGTGATAAGCAGTCAATTTCTAAATTGTTTTACAGCCTACCACCTGCCATCAAATGTCCCTGGCAGAGACACACAGCCCCAATGCATCATCTGTTAGGACTGTGAGACCAGGCCCCACCCTTATCTTGATGAAATGGTTCTTCCTTAGTTTGCAGTGTCAAGTTGCCCTTCCTCCACTCTGAGATAACAAACTGGCAATGAGATCAAGAAACAACTAAAGACACTCTGAATGCGTCAAAGCATAAAAGAAAAAAAAAGTGCCAGCATAGCTGAGCAGCTTAGGGAAGTTCACTGTAAACCATGGCAAAAGCTAACTCACTAAGACTGAATGTAACTTGACACAGGATGACCTCCACTGCACCCATTTGTAAACTCCATTCGAGGCCCCACACGAGGGAAAAAGAACACTCTCCTGTTGTCTTCCCCTCCACAACTGGTGTATGTTCTGAAAGAACATAATTCTGGTCTACAAAGCTGATTGGCTTTCCTTTGTAAAATAACCTGCAGGTAAGTCAACTCTTTTGTCTGAAGGCCAAGGCAATTATCTTCCAGAAGAGAGAGGTCAAACACCTCCACATCCCTCCCAGAGGACAAAGAAGTTCTATTGTCTCTCCATCCAAGGGGACACTGGAGACAAACCCCAAGTACCCCACTCCCCTGAGCTCACTGCCCTCCCCCGTTGGCATGCGGTGACTGGCTCCCTGGGCTCCCCATGGTTCCTGGGCAATGAGAGCAGAGGAAGCAGACACAGCCCGCCCCATCCTCTCAACCTCCAACACCAGCACCATGCGCCCATGCCGAGGGACACAGAGGAGCAGAAACAGAGATTTCAGAAAAGGCAACTGTCACTAGAGCTGTTTATGTGCAGATATAGACACCATTAAGTAAAAGAAAAAAGCAAGAAGTGGAATCCCTGTGCACCAGCACTTGTATTAGAAAACAGACAATGAGATTCTGGGGGCCAGCATTACCTGGGGCACCCATATCCCTCATCAGAGAGCCTAGGTCCAAGTCCCAGCTCCACTTGCAATTCCCACTTCCTGCTAATGTGCATCCTGGGAGGCAGCAGGTGATGGCCCAGGTTCTCGGGCCCCTGCCACCTGTATTGGAAATCTGAATGGAGTTCCAGGCTCCTGGTTCAGCTTGGCCAAGCTCCAGCTGCTGTGGGTCTTTTGGGAGAGAGCTAGTAGATGGAAAATCTCTCTCTCTCTACTGTCTCTGACTTTATCTCTCTGCCTTTCAAATAAGTAAAAATAAAGAAATAAACATTATAAACCAAAACGCTAGGTGCAAGTAGGTACAGATGATCTCTGAAAGGAGGGTATCTGGCCACCTAGGAAACCAGGAGGCTTGTGCACAGGAGGGAGACTGACCTCTCGTTATATACCCTCTTCTGTGAATTTTTTAAAGATCACTTGATTGTTGACTGATTGATCTGAAAAGCACAACGACACAAAGAGAAAGACAAAGAAAGAGATTTTCTACCTTCTGGCTCACTTCCCAGATAACTGCAACAGCCAGAGCCACACCAGGCTAAAGTCAGGAGCCAGGAAATCTAGGCCTTCCACATAAGTAATGGGGGCCCAAGTACTGGAACCATCATCCACTGCCTCGGGACTTAAACCAGCACTCTCCAATATGGGATGCAGGTGCCCCAAGCAGGAGTTTAACCCAGTGCACCACAACGCCCATTCTGTCCCTTTTGATATTAAGTACATACAGTACCTAGCAAGAAAATTAAACTTTAAACTGGAGTTATAGAAATAAAAACCAAAAAATCAATTAACAATTTTAAAATGTTAAATTCACTAGATAAATAAATAACAAAAACAGCAAAAATATTAGAAAACGAGTCTTAGGAAGGAAGAAACCTCAATCTAGAGATACTCATAGTTAAATGACTTCCTGAAATTTAACAAAAAGACTTCTGCATTTAGTAACTTCCTCTAGGCCCAGCAACCTCTCGCTGGGTACCTTTGCTGACTCACTGGCTTCATGTCAGAGCAACAGAATGATGAATGAGACAGAGTTGGGAGGGGGAAAAAGTGTTTTGTCATATTGTAATTCCAGTATTTGAAATGAGAGTTGAGAACAACTTGAACACAAACTTGTAAAATGTCCCCTTGTTTTTTCCACATCAGACTGGAACCTGAGCTCTGTGTTGGTTGCTTTAGTAGGAAAGCCAGAGAATGGCATATTTATAATAGGGTGGTTGGCAATTCCCCAGCAGCAACAGCCCAGGCACCTTAACATTTTACAGTTTTAAGGTTACTGTGGACTTCTTTCAAAAACCATACCTCCAATCAGATCAATGCTACTAATGCATAAAAGAAGATCAACCACTGATAACTAAAAAGTTATAAGCAGAGCTCTACTATTACAGGGAAGTCGATAAATGATTCACCAGGCACACATTTTCTGGAGAACTAGGTAAACCCATTACAAATGGGTTAATGAGTTCATTTTGTCACAGATGCTCACACCACTTGAGCCCAAAGGGACACCAGGCTTTTAAATAAAGCATATTTTCTTTTTAAAAAAATTGAAGAGTTACTTATTTATTTAAAAGGCAGAGTTTAGGGGAGGGGGGAAATCTTCCATCCCCAAATAGCCTCAACGCCTAGGGCTGGACCAGGCCAAAGCCTGGAGCCTAGAGTTCCATCTGGGTCTCCCACATGGCATCAGGGACCCAAGGACTTGCTCCATCTTTTGCTGCCTTCCCAGGTGCATTAAGAGGCGACAGCCTAACCTTCTGTGCCAGCTGTTGGCCAGCAGTTGACTCTTTAGATAAAATCTTCCCCTGAAATTTTCCTTTATAAATGTAACTCGGTGACTGTGCTATACAATAGTGAAAATCATTGACTGATACGATATCTTTTATATGTGTGACTTCAGGCTGGCTACTAACAGAAATTTCTACACATTCACATAAATCTCAGACAACCAGCCCAAATAATGGTTATAAATATCTGAATTTTTAATTCTAAGCGACTATATCAATAGCACACATGTGTTTGATTTAAACAACCCTAGTTTAATATTTAGCCATCAGCACTTGAGCCATGAATTACCTTTAAAATTAGAAATCAGGACTGCTTAATCTGAAATTCAGGTTCCAAATAATAAAGAGGCCTAACTCCACTGGTTTAAGAAAAAGAAAAAAAAAAAGACTGGCTCCCAATTTTATCTTAATTTACTCATTCACTTCAATCCAAGAATGTAAATAAGATTCCATTTGAAATCAACAGACATGTATTTAGTTACCATTTTGCCCTAAGCACACAAAGATGACTAAGATTCATCTACCATGGTGCTGAATAAAATTTAGAGGAGGCCATTGCTTCAGACTGAGTTCCTGCAGTGGCTCCAACAAACCAGGTGGACCCAGAACAGGGTCACTCATGCTAGGCATCAAGTAAACAATCTGATGATTAAAACTGCCTGGTTTTTAAAAAAATTTTAAATAGAAAAAAAAAAAAGCAGGAGAAAGGGGCCCCAACAGAAAGAGGCCCTGGTCTACCTGGGTTGGCAGGATAAGGAAGTTCATTTTTTTCTAGCCCTTAAGTAAAGTGACTTTGAATCGACCCATGTCAACACTGTGGTTAAGTTGTAGATTAAGCCTCTGCCCTCGGAGCCGGCATCCCATCTGGGTGTGGGTTCCAGTCCCAGCTGCCTCACTTCTGATTCAGCTTCCTGTTATGGCCTGGGAAGGCAGTGGAAGATCCCCAAGTCGGTGGACCCCTGCACCCATGTGGGAGACCTGGATGAAGCTCCTGACTCCAGTGTCAGCTTGGCCCACCCCTGCAACTGCAGCCATTTGGGAAATGAACCAGTAGATGGAAGATATATCTGGGTATGTGTGTCTGAGTATGTGCGTGTGTAAACCTCTGTCTCTCAAATGAATAAATAAATCTTTAGAAAAAAAAAAACAGAAACAAAGGACCCATGTGCATAGTATTGCTTGTGTCTGCTTATAAGGCCAACTCATGTTATTATCTCAGTGGAGTGCCTTCCTGTTTCATACATGGGGCACTGCCTGGTTCATGAATTGCTAAGAAAAGACAATCACATCTTCAAACTCACTTTGCAATTCTGTTCTTTTAAAAAGAATTATTCTATTTATTTGAAATGCACAGTGACAGACAGTAAAAGATCTTCCATCTGCTGGCTCACTCCTCAACTGGCAACAGCAGCCAGGGCTGAGCCAGGCCAAAGCTTAGAGCTCCATCCAGGTCTCTCATAGGGGTAACAGGAGCCCAAGCACCTGGGCCATCTCCCACTGCTTTCCCAGGTACATTAGCAGGGAGCTGGATAGGAAGTGGAACACCCAGGACTTGAACCAGTGCTCACATGGGGTGCTAACTTCACAGGCAAGGGTTTAACCCACTGCACCGCAACACCAATATCTGAACTTTGTTCTATGTCACTGCCCACAAAGAATGCTCCTCTTGTCTGGAATCTCAGGGCCTTTGCTCAAATATCTTCTTTTCCTATAATATTCTGATTGTCCCACCTGACTCACCTGCCCCCATTCAAAAAATTTTCTTCTCTTAAAGCACCTACTCCCAGAAGACTTCCCCAAGCACCCTCCTGACAGGCCCAGAGGTGTTGGAGCAACGGTGAGCACACAGGGGCTCTGGAGCGGACAGCATATGTGCAATGCAGCTGTTAAACAGGCTCACAGCGTGGGCTCCCAGAAGGTACAGACGTTCACAAATCTCTGCAGCCCCGCTCTGGCCCTAGTACTGGCACACAGTGCCAGGGGGTGCTCGGAGGAACAGGAAGTGAGCAGGCCACTGTGGTCAAAGTGCAAGGCCTCGGATGTGGATCTGTGGGTAGGAGCACAGCTTCCAGCAACAGCCCTGGGTTCAAGGCCTGCCTCTGCCCCTTCCCAGCTTCTGCACTGTGGGCAAACTGCATAAGCCTTGGGAGCCTGTCACGTAATTCCAGGAATAATTGTTACTGGTGTCTGCAGAGCTGCTGGCTGAGTGCTGATAATGTAAGTACTCAATGTATGGAGCCAGACAGGTAAACTGAGGCAAAGTTGTAGAGAACCAGCTCTCGTTCCACAACAGGGAGACTAAAGTCCCAGCACACATCGGCCTCTGCTTTAAATGCTGGGGCCTGGTGGCCACACCCATGCTCCCCCAACCCTGCCTTCAATTATTTCCAAATCAAGCTCCCAGCCAGTGGTACCAGCCACTTCCCAGGAGGGCCAGCCTACCTCCTTTGGTTCTTGTGTGCACAGGTTCCTCACCTGCACAGTGGAGGGGCTGACCTGAGGGTCAGTGCCCAGATCCACCTGCCCCTCCCTGCCCTCTCCAGCTACACAGATTGTGGGGTTCATGCTTCTCAGGCTTGTCCCAACGCCCTCCGTCTCCCAACACCAATCTCTCTGGAACCACAGAGGAAGGATCCACCACATCAGTGTGCAGCTCCGTGAGACTGCAAAGTTCGAGGACCACCGTCCCTTTCCCCAGTACTCCAGCCCAGCCTGCCAGCTCCTCTTCTCAACATGCAACCTCCTCGCCCACGCCTCATCCTCCCTCTGCCATCCCCCTCCCCACTGCTGAGCTCCTACTCCCATTTGACCACAACAGCAAGGTCAAGGTCAAGGACACACTTTTGCTTTGGGCCATCTTCCCCCCTACCCTTCTGCCAAACCTTCGCTCCCTCCAGACTCTGCCCAGATCCAACACTAAGTGAGAGAAGGCATGCAGAACTGCAAGCTGAGTGCCTCATGGCACAGCAGGCCACACCCTCTCTGGGTTTCCTTTCTGCTGTCAGGATCTCCCAACCTGGTGGTGCCTCCATATTCCTGGAGATCTTAGGTATTTCACAGTCATTTTCTGCTCCTCAAATCCTCAGATGCTCAATTCATCCAGCACCCCAGGTCCTTGGCTGGCTAGCCTGCACTTCCACATCACTCCCAGGTCCACACCCCAACTTCATCATCAGCCAGAAAAGCATCACTGGAAACCCACACTCAGGTACCCCACCTCCCCTGCACCTGTGCCCCCACCTCTAGATGTTCCCTTTCTCAGTTTTCTTGCTGCCAGCTACTTGTCTGCATTTTCTTCACCTTCCCACAGTCTTTTCTGGAAACTTCCAAGCGTCTGTCTGACTCCTCTGAAGGAGCTGCTGAGAGAGAAAAGGCACACATTGAAACCCACCAGGGGTCCTCGAAGGTTCTTAGAAAAACGTGCATCATCATTTCATCCCATGTTCCAGGAACCTTCTGAAATGCCCTTGTTTTAGTGCCTCTGAAAACACATGCTTTCCAGCAGGTGGGTGATATTCAGCAGTGCTCCTTCCCCATCCTCCTGAGAGACCGCGCTAAGCCTTCACTCATCCTCAAAACTGCAGCTTCCTCCTCCATCCCTGCCTGCTTCACCCACAGCCTTTGTCCTGGACCACTTCACAAAACGCAAATCCTCTCATGACGTAAACCCACCAGCACCTTCCCTGTGACCGCGGTAGAGACCCTCAAATGTTAGCGACATTCACAGTCAGTAGGTCTGGATCTTGGAAACACCCACAGCAGTAGATGCTGGTGATGGCTTGGGCACCAGACTTGAAGGAAAACTGATCTGCAGCAAACCTCAGCTCTAGGGCCAAATCCAGCCCCAGGCCTGTTTCTTGGTGGCCCGCGTGCTCAAATGGTTTACATTTTTAAAAGGACTGGGGGAAAAAACCAGGGGCAGACATTTACACCTGTTAAGATGCCCACGTCCAGACCAGCAATGTACAAAGGGTTAAGCCTCTGCTTTGCAATATGGGAACCCCATAATGGCACTCTAGTTCCCAGCTCCCTGCTAAAGTGTATAGGGAGGCAGCAAATGATGGCTAAGTACTTGGGTCTCTGTCACCCATGTGGGAGACCCAGAGCTCCTGGATCCTCTCAGCCTGTCCCAGTCTTGGCTGTTGCAGACATCTGGGGGGTGAATCAGCATATGGAGGAGCTCTTTCTTCCTCTGTCACTCCCTCTCTCTCTGACGATCTGCCTTTCAAATATATATAAAAAAATCTCCAAGTCTCACATCAGGTGCCTGGCTTTAGGTACTAGCTCTTGACTCCAGTTTTCTGCTAATACAGAACTTGATTGGCAGTGGTGATGGTTCAAGTAATTGGAATCCTGCCACTCACATGGGAGACCTGAATTGAGTTCCCAGCTCCTGGCTCCAGCCCCACACAGGGCCTTTGAGGGCATCTGGAGAGTAAACCACCAGATGGTGACACAGACAGGCAGGTACCAAGTGACAATGAGCCAGCAGGATTTGTGCTGCAGCTCAGCACCTCCTAAAACCCCACCCTCTTCCTTTTGATCCAACATGGCTGCAGGCTTGACACGCCCAGACCTTATCGTACACCTGAGCCTCACTTCCCCACACGCAGGAGACACCATGATGACCGTGTGCGTGCTGCAGCCCACATGGAGATGCCAGGAAACTTCTGAGATCCCCAAAGAAAGGGGACATGGGAGAGAGCAGTTCTGAAGCCCCAAACTCTGCCCCATTCATACTTTCAAATGCAACTACCCTATAAAGGGATGACTCCACCTCTGGTAGTGGCAGTTGCCCTTCCTCCCTCATGGAGAGAGGCTGCTTGCATTCACATCTGAACGTGTACTGTCCCTTTAAATAAGTCTTCTCTTCCTTCACCTCTGTCTATGTCTCTGCTTCGAATTCTTCTCTCATGAGACAGGAACTTGGAGTAAATCCAGCTGGGAACCCCATGTCCCCAGAACAATGGGAGCACTTTCTCTCTCTCTCTGCCTCAAGTAAATAATCTTTTTTAAACATTTATTTATTTGAAAGGCTGAGTTACAGAGAGGCAGATGGGGAGAGAGAGAGAGAGAGAGAGAGAGAGAGAGAGAGAGGGAAAGAGGGAGAGAGGAAAGGGGAAAGGGGAGAGGGGAGAGGGGCGAGGGGCGAGGGGCGAGGGGAGAGAGGTCTTCCACCTGCTGGTTCACTCCCTAAATGGCTGCAACAGGTGGAGCTAGGCAGATCCAAAGCCAGGAGCTAGGAGCTTTTTCTGGGTCTCCCATGCAGGTACAGGAGCCCAAGGACTTGGGCCATCTTCCACTGCTTTCCCAGGCCACAGCAGAGAGCTAGATTGGAAGTGGATTTGCCACAGCACCAGCCCCAATAATCTTTTTTAAAAGAAGAAAATTTCACTGACACCTGAAAATTACATGCAATTCAAATGTCAGAGTGAACAAGTACAGTGCTATGGGAACATGGCTACGCCCAGTTGTTTCCATACTATCTGGGGCTGCTCTCATGCCATGGTGGCAGCGTTGAGGGGTAGGAACCAAGACTGTATGGCCCGCAAAGCCAGAAATATTTACTAACAGGCCAAACTGGGTCTGAAGCATAAAGTGGCAGCAGCTTGGCGGGGCCCAAGTCACACAGCCCACACCCTGGGTGACTCACAGGTCTTGGAAGGATGCAGGGTGTTCACACCTGTGCACCTCTGTTCACACTGTTCTTCCAGCCCCGCAGGGCTCTCCTCCCTCTGCCTGACAAATCCTAGTTCATCCTTCACAATTCAACTCACGTCCTCCCCAGCCAAGCAGAGCTCTGCAATTGCCTCCCCTCATCCCCTCCGCAGCCACAGCTAGGGGACAGCTGGGCTCCCCCTCATTATGCCTCCACTGGACTGGATTCATTGGGGCCCCATCCACTTGTGAGTCCCCATCGCACTCACCTGGAGGGCTAACTGATCCGCCCCTGCTAGGGACACACCCAGAGCAGGGATGTTCACGACTGTCAGGTTTGCAGGTGGCAGCTACTGGTCCGGGTACCACACAGGAGCATCCCTGCTTGGCGTGTGTGTGTCTGCACCCCACCCAGAAAGGAGCCTTTTTAAAGGCTGGCATTTCTTATTCTCATGTGGATCATCACAGCCCAGCAGAGCCCCAAGAATTCCCTGGAACACAGCAGAAGCCCCACTCTCATTGTTTGCCATCTGCCAAATCAATTTCCTCCCTGAGCCAATCACTCCCAATACCAGACAATGAAGGTAGGAAGTGGGGGAGAGGAGCCTTGACTTCACAGAAGTTCCTGAGGCCAAAGACAGAAAAATAAAGTCCCTCTCTCCTGGGCTGATATTCTGTGGCCCACCAAATGCTCACACTCATCCTGAGCTAGAAAGCCCCAGTGCTCAAGTCAGAAACCCAAGGGTACAGCCTGAGGGGGACAACAGTAGCATCACTGGATGGAGGGCCCAGCCGCTCATGAAGGCAAATCTACCACTCATCTGAAAAACAAAGTTCTAGTGCAGCCAGCATTGTGGCACAACTGGGTCAAAGCCCCAGCCTGCAGCACCAGCATCACATATGGGCACCGGTTCAAGTCTGACTGCTCCACTTCTGATCCAGCTCCCTGCTAGTGTGACTGGGAAAGCAACAGAGGATGGCCTAAGTGTTTGGGCCCCTGCACCCACATGGGAGACCCGGAAGAAGCTCCTAGGCGGCTTCAGACAGGCTCAGCTCTGGCCGTTGCAGCCATTTGGGGAGCGAACCAGCAGATGGAAGACTTGAGTTCTTGGTTCACTCCCTAAATGGCTGCAACAGGTGGAGCTAGGCAGATCCAAAGCCAGGAGCTAGGAGCTTCTTCTGGGTCTCCCATGCAGGTACAGGAGCCCAAGGACTTGGGCCATCTTCCACTGCTCTCCCAGGCCACAGCAGAGAGCTAGATCTGAAAAACAGATCTGTGAAGCCAGAATCCAGTTTCCCTTGCAGCTTTCCCAGCTCCTAGGACATAACCCAGCACCGCACACATCAAAGATGCCAACATCATCGTGTCCGTCCTTGGCAGTTCAAGAGAGAGTTCTCTCTCTCTTTTCCTCTCTCTGTCTCTACTTGCCTCTGTAACTCTTTCAAATAAATCAAGTAAATCTTTTTTTAAAAAAAGTTCTATATAATGAAGTTTCTGTTTGTTCATTTATAATATTAGCATTAGCACATATTTTACTAACAATACACATTAATTGAGCACCTGCTATTTCTGGGAATACAAAGAGGGATAAAACCTTGACCACAAAGAGCCTTTAAATTAATTTGGAATTCAGCATGTGAACCCAGCAAGAAACCAACATCATAAGGTAACATTTACCAAACATCCAATATAAACTGTGTCACAGGTAAACAGTAAACTCCACAGGGTCCAGTGTGACCTGCGGGCTTCCCTTGTCTGTTCCACCAGGTACCGCCTCCAGGCCTCTGTGCAGTAGCTGTGATGGTCTGTGAGCGTACAGCCCCTGAATACTTACCCGAGGGCTTGGTCTCCTCTCTGGGTACACACGCTCTTCCAGAACCACGACCTTGATTTTTTTTCAGTCCTGTATTTCTATCACACAGCCAGGTACCTGGCACTAATAGCATTAAATAAATATTTAACTGATCTAATAAAGAATGTGGAATGGGAGCTTAGCTTTTCATGAAGGGCAAGACTTAGATAAGAAGGGAATGAAAGGTTGGACTTTTCCAAGCATGGCCAAGGGAATCAAGCAGCTGACTCGAAACTCTGGGCAGCTGAAGAAACCCTGTGGTTGCAGGCCCCGGTGGAATAATGAAAGCCCACTGCTGGTATCACCGTTAATCCAAAGTGCCAGGGCTTTAAAGCTGGTCTCCATTCATCTGGACTTTTAACTGTAACACAAGCCTACATGAGTAGTCTCATAAACCTTTGATGCTTTAATCTCAAAATGATTTCCTGGATTCTTATTTCCTGGTCTATTTTTCCCTCACCTCTTTTTCTGCTGATGCTAAATGGTGTGTGTGTGTGTGTGTGTGTGTGTGTGTGTGTGTGTTACCAGGAATGCAGCCCAGACAAAGAATCCTGGGCCAACACTGACCTGATACTTGATACACATTTACAAAGCTTGGGGCGCTGCTAGGTAAAGATATCCTTGGCACCAAGAACTCACCAAGTTGGGAGTTCTGTGAAGCCAGAATCCAGTTTCCCTTGCAGCTTTCCCAGCTCCTAGGACATAACCCAGCACTGCACACATCAAAGATGCCAACATCATCGTGTCCGTCCTTGGCAGTTCAATCTTCAAATTTAAAAAGCTTTCTGTAGCTTAAAGGCAGCTCATGTCACCCTCCACAACCCAAACAAAGTGGACAGGGCACAAGCAGACGACTGGGAAAAAAAAAAGTCATCCTCTATTCCTTGAGTCCCCATAAATGGGAACGAAAAGTTCTGGCCAATTTATCCTGCGTAACTGCAGCTTTACATCAGGATAATCCTGCCTGAGCTCCATGTTTGCTCAAAGGACATGGACTCATTACATAAAAATGCAGTTTTCAGGGAGGGTGTTGAGCTTAGCAGTCAAGACACTGGTTAAGATGCCCATGCCCATATCCCAGTGCCTGGCTTCACCGCCTGGCTCTGACTCCTGACTCCAGCTTCCTGCTGATGCACACCCTGAGAAGCAGCAGGTGATGGCTCAAGTGAGCCCCTGCCATTCATATGGGCGACCCAGACTGACTTCCAGACCCCAGCTCCAGCCTGGTTCAGGCCTGGCTAGTACAGAAATTTGGGAAATGAAACAGCAGATGGAAGAACATCTCTTTCTCTCTCTCTCTCTCTCTCTCTCTCTCTCTCTCTCTGTGTGTGTGTGTGTGTGTGTGTCTCAAATAAATTTTCTAAAAGGTTTTTAAATACAGTTTTCAGAAAACTTCACTACAAAGCACCCGTGGAGGCCCCTAGGCCATTATCCATTTCCTGCACTCTTTATCTGAACTGCTATGCTGTCTCTAATTAAACACAATAATTTTACACTTAACATCCTCAGGAGGATGTCAGACTCGCAGAAATCCTTGGAAACAAAAACCACAGGCTCCTCCTCGGCAGCTTCATAATCACACAAAGGCTTCCCTACCGACAGGTGCCCAGAAGCTAACAGAACAAATAAATGGAAGAACTAGATGAAAAACAGTGAGAGGGGCAGGTATTTGCCCTAGCAGTTAAGATGCCACTTAGGACAGCTGCATCCCATATTGAGTGCCTGCATGCAACTCCCAGCTCCACTCCCAGTTGCAGCTTCCCACTAATGCTACGTGGGTCCCTGCCACTCACCTGGGAGATCTGGATTGCGTTCCCAGCTCATGGTTTCTACTTGGCCCAGTTCCACTTATTATGGGCATCTGGAGAGTGAACCAGTACATGGGGACCCTCTTTTACCTATTTGTCTTACAAATAAAAAATAAATACATAATTATTAAAAGAAAAATAATGAGACTCATCACTCACAAAGTACAATGCTCAACAGATAGTTCAGCTTTTGAAGATACTAACCTACTCCACACTGGGAGACTGAGAGGCTAAAGACATTCATAGCAGGCAATCAACCAGAAATTACAAGCAGTGTGAAATGTTAGGCTACTCAGAAAAGGATTCTGTGTCCTTAGGTGACATGTGAAGAGTGATTTGGGTAACTTGAGATGTGCTTTATAACAACGAGCATACCCCAGGCCAATAACAAGTCACTGGTTCATGGGACAGCAGCAAACATCTACCCAGGTCTGTGCTCTCACCCTGCAGTTACCCTGCCAGACCTGGCCCCATCTTTCTCTCCCCACACCATGCCCCAGAAGGAGCCCCTGCAGAAAGAATCACCTAGGCACCCCAAGTCAGCCACCCTTGGGTGAGTCTGACCACTGCGGGGTACCAACAAGAGACGGAAGGGTTGTGGGATGAGAAGGAAAAGCGCCAAGGTTCTCTCCCCTCTGATGGCTTCCCACCGCACCCTGGCAGGGGCTGGGTCCAGCTTGCACTGGCCAACGGCAATGTACTTTCTCCCATTCCCCTACAACCCCAGGGTCTGGGCACCTTGGCATCCTTTGCTGATTCCCCTAACCCTGCCTACATCCCTATAAGTAGCTCATTAAAATCTCTTTCTTTCTACCCATTGATCTAAAACCTGTCTGATATAAGTACCTTCCTAAGATAGGGCACTTCGTATCTATCTAAAATCTCCAAAAGCCAAAAGGCGGGTCTTGTTGCCAGCTCCCCCATTTGACACAAGAGGACGCTTAGGCTGTAGAGAGGCAGAGTTCTGGCCAGCCAGCCAGCCAGCTGTCACAAAGGAAGCTTTCGGGCAGGGCGAGCTCACCCAGACATCTCAGCCCTTGTCAAGCCTTACGTGTGGAGGAGAAAAGCACAGCATGCTTCCAAACTCTCAAGCCACAATGAGGCCTCAAGCTGTATTATTTATGATCTGGGATTTTCCCTGGGCCAAAAAGCTACCCAGAGTATTGCCCTATAAATGCTTCTCACACATCAAAATCCATTTGAGATTGACCCTACAAGGAAGGAGGAAGTGGGTGCATGGCGAGGGGGGGTCGGACTGACCTAAGGTCTCAGTGATCCCAAGGGCTTCCCCTGTCCATCACCAACATCTTTCTTTCGGTTCATCCCAGAAATTCCTTTCTCCTTCGCAACCTTACACATCCCTAAGGCTCTTTCTCCCTCTATAAATTATTATCTTAAGTTTATTTAATTATATACATGTACTTGAAGGGCAGTATGACAGAGAGAGGCAGAGACAGAGAGAAGGAGATCTTCCACCTGTTGACTGACTCCCTATTGGGCACAGGAGCCAGGGCTGGGGCTAGGCCGAAGCCAAGAGCCCAGAACTCCATCCAGGTCTCTCACACGGGTAGCGGGGACCCAAATACTTGAGTCACCACCTGCTCCCTCCCAGGAGGCATTAGCAGGGAGCTGAATTGGAAGCAGAGGTGCCAGGAACCCACCAGCACTCCAACATGAGATACCTGTACACCAGGCAAACACTTCACCCCTGTATCACAATGCCCACCCCTATAAATTAAGACCAGGGTTATTTTGAACAGAATCCAGGAGATGGGGGTGGATGCAATTAGGCACTGATAATATACTAGCTCCCACCGTGGTCCTCTATCTCATTGCATACAAAAGGCCTCCCACATTCTTTTCTCTAGCTGAGCAGAAGAGCTTAAAAGAGAAAATGCCATTCTAATAAATTCTGATGGGGGAGGGGCAAACACAGAACCAACTCCCCTTAAGGAAATTCCGCTGTGAGTTATATTTAGTTTCAGGCCAAAGAATTTGCTACTAAGTCTGCCTCTGCCTGGGTCCCCTCACTCTCCTCTGTCTTCCCAATCAACTAGAGTCTGACAAAAAGCATAAATGTGTTCCTTGGCAGCATCTGATACCTCACCCCATTTCCTGACTTTTTGGATTTTGCAGCTGAGGTGCAGGTAGTGGAGTTTGGGGTCAGCTCCTCACCCTGAGCCAGGTAGGAGGCTGACTCACCACACAGCACCTGAACCAGGCAAAGGGCCAGCTCTCACTTCCTCATTGCCAGAGGAATATGTGAGGAAGGGCAGCAGGTATATGCTGTCTTGGAAGAAAAAAAGAGAGAGAGGGTGCTGGTGAGCGGAAGTGGAAATACACTGCCTGGAATAAAAGTCAGGAGTCCAAGTGGGCCCTCCCCGTGTGTGCCCTGCCCAATTCCATTTAAATCAACAAGCGTTCATTGAGTCACGGCTGAGTGCACCGCAGTCCTAGCCCGCAGCGCCTAAAGGGGCAGTGAAATGGGCAGGACAGCCCCAGCCGCCACCGGGAAGACCTCTTACCAGGAGCGATCACTGTTGCCATTTTTCAATCCTAACCGCAGCGGACGATTCCTGGACAGTCCACAACATCTGACCAGCTTTCCTCCCTGCAGCCCGGGAAGCGGTCGGCTGAGTAAGCAAAAGCCCGCAGAACCCCAGGCGTCCCTCTGCGTCCCCTCTCTGCCCCTCGGCATCACCCAACAGCACAAAGTGACCGGCACACCCGTGATGGGACAAGTCTCACGGCCGAAGTCTCAAACCCGGACCCCTCATTCCAAATGCACAGACTACGGTCTAACAGGCTGGTCAGGTGTGTTTAATTTTTTTTTTTTTTTTCAAATTACCAATAATAAAGACCTGGCTACCCCGAGGGAGGAAAACCCAGATTCGTGTATCAGACTCCAGAACTTGATTACAGGAAACGCTGCAATTCAAAACTTTTTTTTTTCTTAAAGTTAGTCGAACTTTAAAAGGGCAAATCGGACTGACACTCTTCACACTAACAAGGAGAGAGACCCTCAGGGCCCACCTGTCGAGGTAGGCAGTGGCCGCACAACACGCCACCGGGCGGGGCAGGGCACGCAGCCAGGAAACGCCATCCGCCCGGTCCCGTGCCCGCGCCGCCCGGGGTACCAGGCTGCCCGCTCCGCGGCTGGCCGCGCGCATTACCTGGTCCAGCGGGATGCCCAGGAGCTGGCTGAGCGGGTGCAAGCAGGTGGAGCCCGTGGTGCGGTAGGAGAAGCTGGACGGCGGCGGCTCTGCGGCCATCCTGCATCTTCGGGAGGCCGCTGCCCGGCCCCAGCCTGCGCCCTTCCGTCTGGGCGTTGGTGAGGGGTCTGCACCGAGGGGCGCGCGGCCGCCTCGCTCTCTGGGGACGCGAACCGGCGAGGCTCCGGGGCGCAAACTCGGCGTGGGCGCCGGGGGAGGGCCGGGCCGAATGTGCTCCGCTTCCCGCTCCACTCCGCTCGGCGCCCATTGGCCCGGCGGCCCCGGGACGGCCCCAGGAGGAGGACGCAGGGAGGAGGGAAAGCCGGGACTCGGAGCCCGGCCCCCCGAGCGCCACCCGGCCCGCCCAGCCCGGCCCGGCTTGGGGAAAGCGACGCCCGCGGACGCCGCCTCGCCTTGGGGCGGTGGCGCGGGGCCCGGGAAGCGAGGCTCTCCCGCCTACGCCGGAGCTCGCCTGCTGCCTGCCGCGGGACCAGAGACGCCCCACAGCCCCGGGGGCGGCTTCAGGGCGCCCTCCTCTTGGTCCACGCAGCTCAAGGTTCCCTGAGCTTTCCTCTGAGCCGCAAAAGGCTGGCGTGCGGGGAGACCCCCGCGCCGCTAACGAGCGCCGCAGCGCCCTCGCTCCCCCTGTCTGCACTTTGCTGGCTCAAGGCAGCGTTTCCTGCACCCTGATCTGACGCGCTGTGCCACACAGGCAAGTTCAGGAGATTCCTGATCACTTCCGACCCATTGGATCAAGCATTTCTGTACCCCTGTGAGAAGCGGTGCTCACTCTGCTTTCTGTGCGTTCTGTAAAGGTGTTTGCATGCCAGGGTTCTAAGCGAGGGCACCTTGCCCCTTCACTGTTCTTGAGCCCCCTGACAACCCGTGTCTCACTGCCACTCGAACGCCTCTGTCAGCAGTTAGAGACATGTAAAAACCTTAACGATCCGTTCCAGGAATCGCTGATTAAGAAGGCATTCAGCAAGGCGGTATCCTGGGCTGGGAGCTGTCCCTAAGGCCAGAGTTAGCTGGTGGAGCACACGACCAAACAGGCAGAGACATTGGGCAGACTTTTACAACGTGGCCTCCAGCAGCAAGTTAAACTGTAGGCCTGTCAACACAGCCACAACTTCCTCCCATGGAGTTTCAGCTCCAGCCAGCTGCCCTGAACATGAAACAGGCTAGAGTTTCTAAACCCACGTGTCCCCGCCGCCACTCCCTGACTGGGTGGAGATTGTCTGGGAGGCCACCACCAGATGACAAACTGCTTTACTACCCACAAGCACACACCCACCAAACACACACGCACAGTCCTATAGCAGAGAATTGCTAGGCTAGACCTTAAATGTCACGCACTCATAGAAAATGACCAGAGTTGAACCAGTGTTCATCTTACGTTGAGCAAGGTGACAGCGTAAGTGAGGCATGTGAGAGCAGAATGGGCTTGAAAAAGCCACTTAGATGAGAATTGCCAGAAAACAGCCATCCATTTTGGGTAGTGTTTCTGAAGCAAGTATTTCAGATCATCAGTAGTTTTCCACAAACAAAGCTGATCTCTCAGACTTCAAAGAATAGTCTTCACAGAGGCACAGATGAAAGAAGAAAGATTATGAGCCCAATACAGGTTCATTTCTCCTCTGCAAAACAGATTATAATCTAGTCTAAAATTTTCCTTTAAAAATATGGTGACTATACTTAGATCTCATAAACAACATGTCACTGAATTATAACCTTTTCTGAACCAGTGATACTGGACTAAAATGAATGCTAAAAGATCTATTAGATGATGCAGAACCAAAAAATGATCAGTGACACTGCAGATACAATAAATAGGCTGCAACTGACCAGGTGCAGCTCTAAGATGTATAACAGCTGTACCACGGACACATCGCTCTCCCTTCGTCTGCTTCCATACTCCACCCACTGTGGATTCATAGTAAGAGTGACATGTTAGCTCTAACTACAAAAGCTGGTTCATTTAGCAGGGACAATAATTCACGTGATAGTTATAATACCCTCCCTTTGACAGATGATAAAATGGGTTTAGAGAGCTTGTGTAACTAAGTTGTATGTAGGGAGGTTAAATAAAACACGTTTGTCTCATTCAAGAACCTAGGCTTTTAGTCATTCCACATTGCCTCCTCTAAAACAAAGGATTTCTCTCTTCATCAAGCCTGATACAGGCTTGTCATTCGTGTGGGAAAAGCATTACATTTGCTGTCCAAAAGTTAAGTTGGGAAGGGTGATGCCGCAGCACACTGGGCACTGATTTTCAATCTGCAGTAGAATGAGGCTTGATTTCAAGTCAGTTCCTTTAATCTCCTTTATGCAACCATGCTCAAAATGAATGTCACCCAGGAGATCCACTGCACATCCTGATGAAAATCAAAGGCCAGGCACAAAAAGATTCTGACCTGTTCAGGAAGCCGGCATGTGACCGTGGACCAATAAAGATTCACACCAGTCAGATGCCGGACCAGACCCAGCCCACAGAAGTATAACCCCTCAAGAAGATAAAAGTCTAATGATACATTCAATCCAAATTCAACCAAAGACAATGACCAGTGAAATGGAATTAAAGCCACTTATGATTATATAAGGCATGGAAAAATAAAATTACCAGGACAGGCATTTGGCCTAGCAGTTTAGGTGCCAGTTAGGATGTGCATGTCCCACACCACAGTACCTGGGTTTAATACTCAGCTCTGGCTCCTGACTCTAGCTTCCTGCTAATGTGGACCCTAGGAGACATCAGTGATGGCTCAAGTAATTGGGTCTCTGCTACCCATGTAGGAGATTTGATTTCTCAGCTCCTGGCTTTGGTCCCCCAGCCACACCCTGTTGCAGGCATTTGGGAAGTGAGCCAATGGATGGGAGTTATTTTTTCTCTGTATGAATCTACATGTGTATGTGTGTATGTATCTGCCTCTCAAATAAATAAATTTATTAAATGTTAATTTTAAATGAAATTACCACTTTAACAATACAGCATACTGGGGCTGGCGATGTGGCACAGTGGGTAAAGCTGCCGCCTGCAGCACCAGCATCCCATTTGGGCACCAATCTGAGTTCCAGCCACTCCGGTTCCCATCCAGCTCCCTGCTAATGAACCTGGGAAAACAGCAGAAGATGCCCAAGTTCTTGGACCCCTACAACCACATGGCAGACCTGGATGAAGCACCAGCTCCCAGCTTTGGCTTGTCTCAGCCCTGGCCACTGTGGCCATTTGGGTAGGAAACCTCTGCCTCTGCCTCTCCTTCTCTGTATAAATAACACAACAATACTGTGTCTCACAGATCATATGGATCTATAGCACATTCTTTGATCCTCCCACCAAATATCAGGTTGGAAGTGCAGGTGTTATTATCATTTTTATTATGTCATTATCTATATCTGTATTCAGAATAGCAAGTTTGTGTTAACTTGAAAGTAGGTTATTCAACTAAGAAACACAAAAGTAGGGTTGAAAGTTGGGTGTTTTACAATTCTTTTAAATCATACAGCAATCTTTTTATTAAACTAGGAGTCCACCTTCAGGAACACAGTAGAAGTTGTCTGAACAAGATGTTAAACTCCATCTTAACATTTGCAGAATCATTTTGATCAAAATAGACCCACTGTGGGTGTCACCCTTAAGCAGTTTCTTTAAGGCATTCCAATAAAACTTTAGGGAATTTAAATTTTGCACTGAGTGCTCCACTTCTTCATGTTTTAGGTAGACTGAAATGCACTCAAATAAGGCTGCCTCCCTGTCTAACAGTTTCCTACCTCGGGGTCACAGTTAAACATTGTTCTTGTATTTGTACATGTCCGGAAAATGAAGATTCTAATATACCTGAACATCTGCCAGATTTAGCTATTACTGCTAAAGTATTCTAGCACTTTCTCCTTATGAATACTGCATAATTCAGTCATGTGAGATAGCCCAACCCAAGTCATATCAGGAAAGAGCTGGTATAAGCAAAGACAAAAGAATCCAAAGTAGTTCACCAGCCCCTCAAGGAAATCAGTTCTGAGAAATGCAAAGCAGAAATTAGTTACTGACAATTAGATGCAGAAATAAAGCCAACTGGCAAAACTCCATTTGCTGAACATACTCAGAATATTTACAAATATGACTTTGTATGAATCTGGGTGGTCTTTCCTGAGCTTAAAACATAGCAGAGGGTATGGTCCAGGAGTGCAGTGGAAGATGGCCCAAGTGCTTGGGCCCTGCACCCCATGGGAGACCAGGAGAAGCACCTGGCTCCTGCCTTTGGATCAGCGTGGTGCACCGGCCGCAGCACGCCGGCCGCAGCGACCATTGGAGGGTGAACCAACGGCAAAGGAAGACCTTTCTCTCTGTCTCTCTCTCTCACTGTCCACTCTGCCTGTTAAAAAAAAAAAAAAAACATAGCAGAGGGTCAGGCAGTAAAACCCCCAAAGAACACAGCCATTAGCACAAAGCAAAAGTGGGTCTGAAAACCAGTACTGGTTTGGTGACTTTGAGTAAATCAGTTAATTCACCAAGCCTCAATCTCCTGCTCTGTGAAGGGGGGAATATGAATAACAATCTTTTGCAGTTGGTGGAAGAAGTGGCAAAGTCACTGTCACAAAGTAACTGTTCAGAAATTATTAACTCTCTTCAGCTAAAGCTCAAAGCCTATGAACTAACATTTTATTTTTAACTTTGGTCCTTTGGGAAAGAGATGCATGTGCAGTGCACCTTTTGCTGAAAACTTAGATGCAGTCAGTGACCTTGACTGTTGGTAAGCCAGGCACTGCTGCCAACAGGAACCCATCCTGCAGTACAGGCATGTCTGGAGCCCATGGATGTGGCATGGGATTTCCTTGCCCTGGGCTACGCCCAGAGAGATCACCTTTCTCAATTACTGTGTCTGCTTTCTAGTTTTTCTTTCTCTTCTGTTCTCCTCTTTCCATTTTCTCTGCCTTGCCTCCATCATTGGTTCCCCTGAGATCTGGGGAACTCCCCAGAATGCCCTAGACAGTATGCATTGGCCGAGTGCCTAAGGGGTTCTTGAAGAAATGAAGTGTTTTGATTTTAACAACATAAACTCTACGACATTCTAGCATGGATGTTCAGGGATGTTTTTCTTCTTACTTCTTGATTCTCTGGCTGAGTTCCAAAGAGTTACTGTTGCCAAAGCAGTACCCTATGAATATGCTTGAGAAGACAGAGACAGACAAAATCTAAAGCTGTCAGGATTCCATGTTTGGCTGCAGTGAAAGGGAGGGGGTGGAGGGAGAAAGAGAGAGCAGGCTAGGGCCTCTCCTGATGGTCTTTTTGTACCCTCTCTCTCCACCCCCACTTCAATGGCGCCATCATCTTGGGCTTCAAGGAGTTCCAGAGAGTTAAGCCTTCAACTTAAAAGTTTTATTCATCCGGGAAACCACTTGGAATCTCCCTCAATTCCTTTTCCCTTACTCTTCACTCTCTGTTCTACAGCCTGATTCCCTGGGGCCAATAACAATACCAAGCATGACAGGTTTTAGTTAATTTTTTAAAGATTTATTTATTATTGAAAAGAGTTACAGAGAGAAAGGGAGAGACAGACAGACACACACACACACACAAACAGAGATCTTCTATCTGCTGGTTCACTCCCCCAGATGGTCTCAACGGCCAAAGTTGCTGAAGCCAGGAGCTAGTGCTTCTTCTGGGTCTCCCACATGTGTGGTAGGAGCCCAAACACTCAGGCCATCTTCCGCTTCTTTTCCCAGGCCATTAGTAGGGAGCTGGATTGGAAAGGGAGCAGCTGGGACACAAACTGGCACCTATGTGGGATGCTGGCATTGCAGACAGTGGCTTTCTTTACCTGCTAGACCACCATGCCGCCCCCGTGACAGGGTTTTTAAACCAAAGAATGGATGGGATTTTTGGAAATCAACGTAGTCAATCAGACTCATGACTTTCTCTTCCCTTCTCCTGGAGTCTTCATGACCCGGCTTGTTGTTCTAAGGCTGTGTGACTTCTGTGAAGACATTGCATGGGCCAGCCCTAAATGCTGAGTGTACAGTGAGTTATTTATCAGTCAATGGATATTACCCCTATTCACCAGTCTCCTCTCATTTATTCCTAATAGGCCATTTCTGCCACTCTCATTTCTAAATACTTTTTTGTCAGTACTTGGTCATTGTTCTCTCAATGTCTTAGAAAACAAGCTTTGATATTCACAAAGATCACAAAAATAGATCAGTGGGTGCTCGTGTCAGTTTCCACATGTACATTTTGTGTACATCCTCAGAGTTAGTATCTCCCTAGTTATACCTAAGAAAACAGCAGTTTTGCTTGCAAAGATTAATACAATACTTGGGAAGTATTTATTGAAGGGCTGTTATTTATAAAGCACTGTTCTAGGTGCTCTGGATATATGTTGATTAAAATGATAAAATCTCTCCCCTTATTCTTCCAAGAGAAGACATAAATGAAATGCATTTTTAAGTCATTTTATATTAGATAATAAGTATAAGATAAAAAAGAAAGTTGCAATGTTTTGATAGGGTTGGTATGGTTGGCCACACTGATAATTTTACATAAAGACCTAAAGGAGGTAAGGGAGTTAACCAAGCAGCATTCCCAGCAAAGAACACTCCAGAAAAAAGAACCATCTAGTACAAAGTCCCTAAGACAGGAACACGCCTGGAGAGTGGAGAAACAGCATGCTGGCCAGAAAAGCTGGAGTAAAGTAGATGAGAGGAGAGAGAAAGGAAATGAGTCAGCAAGGTTGGAGCACTGGGACCTTGGAGAATATTATAATGACTTTGGCCTTTCCTCTGATTGCTGTGGGGAGCTATTGCAGGGATTTAGCTGAAGACCAAAACAATCTGGTTTATTTATATATATAATATATATGATTATATATATACACATATATGTGTATATATACACACATATATACATATATACATATCTATATATATGTATATATACATATCTATGTATATATGTGTGTATATATGATTTATTTATATATTTATTTATATTTATATTTATTTATAAATAAATATAATATGATATAAATAACTATAAAATGTTTATATATAAATATAAAAATATATTTGTTTATATTTAATTTATATTTATTTATATTATATAAAAATATATTTATATTTAATATATTATTTTTATATATGTATATGTGTGTGTGTGTATATATATGATTTATTTATTTATTTGAAAGATTTGAGAGATTCCACCCACAATTCACTCCCTGAATATCCACAATAGCTAGAGCTGGACCAACCTGAAGATAGGAGCCTGGAACTCCATCCAGGTTTCCTACATGGGTGGCAGGTAGATCAGAAGCAGAATAGCTAGAACTTGAACTGGCATTCTGGTATGGGATACAGGCGCTGACAGCAGCAGCTTAACCAGCTGCACCACAATACCCAAACCCTGGTTTATATTTCTAATGATAATTCTGGACTCATGTTGTAAATAGAGAGTAGGAGGGGGGCGGTGCTGTGGCATAGCAGGTAAAGCCGCCACCTGCAGCACTGGTATCCCAGATGGGCACCCGTTGAAGTCCCGGCTGCTCCACTTCCAATCCAGCTCTCTGCTATGGCCTGAGAAAGCAGTAGAAGATGGTCCAGGTCCTTGGGCCCCTGAACCCACTTGGGAGACCCAGAAGAAGCTCCTGCCTCCCAGTTTTGGACCGGTGCAGCTCTGGTCATTACGGCCAATTGGAGAGTGAACCAGTGGATGGAACACCTCTCTCTCTCTCTCTCTGCCTCTCCTTTTTTCTCTGTGTAACTTTGACTTTCAAATAAATAAATAAATCTTTTTTTTTTTAAATAGACAGTATGGGAGAGAAAACCAGAAATAAGGAAAACAAGAGGCTATTGCAGGACTTCAGGCAAGAGACTGAGGTGGGATGGGGGTAATCCAAAAGATGGTGAGAAGTGAGTAGCTTCTGGGTGAAAAGTGTGGAAGTTGGCATGTCTTAGTCCATCTGGAATGGTATACCAAAATACCATAAACTGGACAATTTGTGAAAACCAGAAGTGCACTGCTCACAGATGAGTGTTAGCGTGTCTGCTGTCCAGCAAGGGCCTCATCTCCACCTGAAAGATGGTGCCTCCAGCCCTGTGCTCACCTGAAGGGCACAGGCAAACAAGCTCCCCCAGGTCTGTAATACAAGGGCACTAATTCCATTCCACGGAGCCCTCCTGACAGCATCGTTTCCTAAAAGCCCCACCTCTTAATACCTCCACATTGCAGATCATGTTTCAGTGGGTGGATTTTAGGGATATTCAGATCATAGCATAATGGCTGTGTCCAACCACATTGGGATTACTGCCAAAAACAGAACTGAGTCTGACTACTTCAGATTCCCTTTAATTCCTAGAGACACGTATTACAAGGAATAAGAGGGGGAAAAACTTAATCACATAAAACTCTTTTGACCATTATCGTTTAAAAGCATTCGCATTAATATTAAACACCGTTGTGGGGGGAGTACTCCTTCAACTGATACCAAGAATTCAAGACATTTTCTAGCATATTTATTTACTGACATCTCTGTTTAGCACATTCACTCATTAAGTCAAAGTTGACAGAAGCATATTTTGTATATGCTTATATAGACACATATATATCCCAGATCAAACCTAAGTCACTCTGTCTTGTGAACTTCAAATAAATTAACCCAAGCTAGGATAGCAAATTGCCAAGTGCTATGCCAGCTGCAAATTTTGCAAATTCCCAGGCACTTCTCTCCTTCTGGGTCCTCACTTGCTTCTCTCTTCTCCTCCACAGTTAGCATCTGTCTGTGGCCATTACTGAAGACTTGAGAAGGCCAGGAATCCTCGTTGCAGACATTCAAAACTACCTGAGAGGGGAAGCGAGATGTCAGCTGAGTCAGATGCTCCTGCAACCCCCTCCCCACAAAGACACCAATTTGAACAGCTCTTTACACACCGAGTTACCTTCACAATTGCTCTGGAAGCCAGGTGACAGACCACACTGCCTTATTTCAGCAAAATAATAAGAAACGTTGCATTGAAGAAAGCAGGAAGAAACATGTTGTCAGTGTTTCTCCTTCCCCACGCTCTGAGGAGCACAGTATGGAGAGGGATGCTTCCTACTTGAGAAAGGTGTTAGGAAGGGGAATTGAATCCCAGTGCCACACCCACTGTGATAAAGTACAGAGTCTGACAGGGCCCCAGAGCCTCTGTTCCCAGGCCTGGATTCACAGTCTGAATATTCAGAACTCCCCTTAGCCAGGCAGCATCTGCCACCTCCTTCCCCCACCACCAGCAGACAGCAGGGCAAGACTCTAGCCCTGGGGGGGGGCAAGAAAGGGAGCTGAGGACCATGCCTTGGAGCTCAGAGAGGACCTACCACTGCCCTGAGACCCAGCACCTGATGAAGCCCAATGGCCAAGTGCTGGTAGACTGAGCTCGTAGACTTGTCTCAGTGTCCGATGGGGACCTGCCCTCTGGTGAACTGGACTCATCACAGTGTGTATTGTCTCCAGTTTCAGGCTTGCCTGGCACACATCCTCAGGACTTCATACATAGGACACAGCTGTGACCCAGTGGTTCCTGTCTTGGCTACAAGGGGGATGCCTTTATCACTCTCCTCCATTCTTGGGGAGACAGCAGAGAGCCATGGGCATGTGTCTTGGTACCCAGGGCAGGTTGTAACAGTCCTTGTCCCTAGGCAAATGCTTACAGACAGACTCTCTGGATTTGCCCCAATTTTGGGTAGAGACCTGCTTCCTACTAGGACAGACTTATTTTGGTGTGTAGTACCACCAGCCTCATGTGGGCCTGGTGTGTATGTCTAAGACTGCACAAGACCTAATGATGGTGTGACCCACCTAGTTCATGCAGGAGCAACTGAGGGCTTGCTTCTATCACCAACTTCTACCACCTTGAACAGACAACAGAAACTACAGGACTGTTTGGGGACTCCATGCCAGGCTAGTAAATCCAACATCAAGCAGATCCTAGTAGGCCCTGTCTCCATGCCAGTACCTGCAGAAGAAGTCTCCAGACCTGCTTCTGTGCCAAGTGGTATTCCTGTGATCTGGAGATCTTACCAGAGAGAAAACCTGCATACCCTACTGGCATCGAATCTGGTTGGGAGGACAGGACTCCATCCAGCAGGCTAGAACACATGTGGACAGTGGCCCTGGGATCATTTCAGTCCCCTGTGGTCATGACGGGCTAGCAGTGCAGAGTGGCTCCACCTGCACTCCTTGACCCTGAGAACCCTGGGTGCTGAGACTGAGAAAACACTGTGACTGCGTGAGAGGAGGCAGGAAAAAGCTGGGTTCTGGGCAATCACAGAGTGCTGCTGCACACTCTCAGAGCCCCTTGGTTGCCTAGAGCAGCTCATAGTAGGGGGAACGGTGCTCACAGAAGGGGCTGTGCAGATTGTATGTGTGGTTCATACGGTGGTGCAGATGAGTGTTGAACACTGGGGACTAACACCTGGGCATTCCTCAGTTTGTAGGAGGAGTAGTCACACCAACAAAGATGACCATTCCTCTCCATCCAGTTAACCAGAGAAAAGCTACCATGCCCAACTTGGGTGTTACCCTGGATATTCACCCCAGCATGGAGCACTGACCCAAACTCCCTGGCCACACACCTCTTGGTATTCACTGAAAGTGTAGACATTCCACTAAGTCACAGAGAAATAGTTCAAAGATTAAAATCTATCAGAGGAAAAAAAAATTCTACAAATGCTTAAAAAGAAATGCAAAAATTCAAGAAGCAGGAATAAAGAAAACACTATGACCTCTGCAAAGGAGTATGAAAACATTTCAATATTAAAATGTGAAGATGAAGAGATTGGGGAAATGCCTGAAATGGAATTCAAAAAATGAATCATAGAATTACTCAAAAGTAATCAGAAGCAAATCTACAAGCTAAAGAAAACCATATAATGGTATGAATGAAAATTTCTTCCATGAAACAGATTTTAAAGAAAAATCAAAATGAAATACTAGAAATGAAGAATTGAATAGATCAAATAAAAAATGCAGTGGAAGGCCTTAACAAAGTTCATGAGGCAGAAGAAAAATTATCCAAGCTAGAAGACAAATCTCTGGAAATTTTACAGTCAGACCAAAAACAAGAAGAAATTAGAAAGCTTAAAAACAGCATTGGAGATATATGGGATACTATCAAATGATCCAACATATGGGTCTTAGGAATACCTGAAGGAGTGAAAAAAGAGAAGGGAATAGAAGGCTTACTTAGTGAAATGGTTTCAGAAAACTTCCCTACCTTGGAGAAAGAAAGGAAAGTCCAAGTACAGAAAGCATATAGAACTCCTAACAGATACGACCAGAAAAGATCTTCACTACGACACATTTTACTCAAACTTTCCACAGTAAAGCATAAAGAAAAGACTCTAAAATGTGCATGAGAGAAATGCCAGATTACCTTCAGAAGATCTCCAATTAGACTTACAGCTGACTTCTCATCAGAAACCCTACAGGCTGGAAGACAATGGAAAGATATAGTGCAAATCTTGAGAGAAAAGAACTGTCAACCCAGAATATTATACCCTGAAAAGCTCTCATTTACGAATGGAGGTGATATAAAGACTTTCCATAACAAAACAGAAGTTGAAAGAATTTGTCAGTACTCGTCCAGCCTTACAAAAGATGCTAAAAGGATGTGCTACACACGGGAACACAGAAAGAAATCTACCATCATGAAAGAATGTGAAGACAGAAAATCCCCCAGTAAAAGTACAAATGAAATCCAAAGTAAATGATAGGAATATTGACAGGAAAACGACAGGGCCAAGTAGTTACTAATCAATAGTTACATTAATGTAAATGGCCTCAACTCTCCAGTTAAAAGATACACACTGGCCAAATGGATTAAAAAAACAAATCTATCTATTATCTGCCTGCAAGAAACACACCTCACCAAAAAAGATACGCATAGACTGAAAGTGAAAGGATGGAAAAAGATATTCCATGTGAATGGAAAAAACAAAAGGCAGATATAGCCATCCTAATATCAGATAAAATAGACTGTAACACAAAAATTGTTAAAAGAGACAAAAGAGGACACTATGTAATGATAAAAGGATAAATAAAACAGGAAGACATGACTATAATAAATGTATATGTACCCAATTACACGGCACCTGGCTATTAAGAAGATCTAATAATGGATCTAAAGGGAGACATAGACTACAATACAACAGTAACAGGGGACTTCAACACCCCACTTTTAGCAATGGATAGATCAATCAGACAGAAAATCAACAAAGAAACAACAGAGCTAATCAACACTATGGACCAAATGGACCTACCTGATATCTACAGAACATTTTACCCCACAGTGGCAGAATATATATTCTTCTCAGCAGTGCATGGAACTTTATCTAAGATGGACCATATACTAAGCCATAAAATAAGTCTCAGCAAATTCAAAAAAATCAAACCATACCATGCATCTTCTCTGATCACAATTGATTGAAGCATAAAACCTAAAACTCAAGAATCTCAAGAACATATGCAACACATGGAGACTGAACAACATGCTCCTAAATGAATACTGGGTCACAAAAGAAGGTAGGGAGAAGGTAACATTAATCCACTGGTTGTGGGAATGTAAACTGACACAGCCACTGTGGAAGACAATATGGAGATATCTCAGAAAGCTGAATATAGACATACCACATGACCTGGCCATCTCACTCCTGGGAATTTATCCAAAGGGAATAAAATCAGCACACAAAAGAGTTATCTGTACCCCATGTTCATTAATTTAGCTCAATTTACAGTAGCTAAGATATGGAATCAACCCAGATGTCCATCATCTGAAGACTGGATAAAGAAATTATGGTATACACACACACACACACACACACATACATAGTATGGAAAACTACACAGTGGCAAAAAAATGAAATCTTGTCATTTGCAACAAAATGGATGCAACTAGAAGCCATTATATTTAGTGAAATAAGCCAGTCACAAAAAGAAAAATGCCATATGTTCTCTCGGATCTGTGGTAACTAATAGAATACTTAAAATGTAATCTGTAGGAACAAAACTGACACCGTGAGATGCAATGATTTTAAACAGCCCTTGCCTTGACTGTTGGGGAACCATGTTTTTCTTGTTTGTTTTTGCTCTTGACTTCTTTCTTTTCCTTCATACTAATTGGTGAACTCTCTACTTAGTGTAAGGCTTATCTTATGGGTTTAAAAATTAACTGAAAATTGATTGATGTAAAAAATAAGAATGAGAAAGGAAGAGGGAGGAGGAAAAAAGGCAGGAATATGGGTGGGAATGAGGTAGGGGAAGAAGAAGCATGTTCCCAAATTTGTATATATTAAATGCTTGAAGTTGTTAAAAATAGAGGTACCTGGAAAACATTAGGTGTTCAGTAAAAAGTTGTTGAGTTGATAATAAATCCCTGACATTTGTATTAAAAAAAAAAGAGAATTTGCAGAGGTATAAGAGAAAAAGAATAAATGAGACACAACAGGGATCCAATTCACCTGACTGCAGAATTCTTAGCAGAAACCACATAGGCCAAGAAGAGTGGGATGAGACTTTCAGAGTATTAAAGGAAAAAATTGTCAGTCTAGGACACTGCTCCAAGCAAAGCTATCCTTCAGAAATGATGAAAAGATGAAGGCATTCCCAAACAAATTTGATAGGACTTATCACTGCCAGAGCTGCTTACAAGGAACACTAAAGGGAGTTCTTCAAACTGGAAAGAAAAGATTCTTGATGAATCAGAAGAAAATATCAGAAGGTAGAAAATTCACTGGTGGCGGGGGCAAGAGGGGCCGGCGCTGTGGCATAGTGGGTTAGCCGCAGCCTGCAGTGCCAGCATCCCATGTGGGCACCGGTTGGAGATCCGGCTGCTCCACTTCTGATCAAGCTTTCTGCTATGGCCTGGAAAGCAGTAGGAGGTGACCCAAGTCCTTGAGCCCCTGCACCTGCGTGGGAGACCTGAAGGAAGCTCCTGGCTTCGGATCTGCACAGCTCCAGCCGTTGTGGCCAATTGGGGAGTGAACCGGTGGATGAAGGACCTCTCTCTCTCTCTCTCTCTCCCCCCCCACCTCTCCTTCTCTCTGTGTAACTAAAATAAATAAATAATAATAATAAAAGAAAATTCCCTGGGAAGAGTATACAAACTGTGAATAGACAAATATTGTAAACATTGTATACAATCCATTCATACTTTTAGGGTGAAGACTAAAAAAATATGTATTTTGAAATGTTAAGGGGCCGGCACCATGGCGCACTGGGTTAATCCTCCGCCTGTGGTGCCAGCATCCCATATGGGTGCTTGTTCTAGTCCCAGTTGCTCCTCTTTCAGTCTAGCTCACTACTGTGGCCTGGGAGACTGGTGAAAGATGGCCCAGGTGCTTAAAAAAAAAGAGGCCAAATGGAAGATCAAAAATCCAAAATCTAGGGAGGAACAGATTGCAAGTATACAATTCTTATTAGTATTTATTATCTCTTTGTTTTTTTGTTTCCTTCCCCATCTTTATAATCAATGTTAAGTTCCTAGCATTTCAAAACAGCTTGTTATAACCAAAAGTTGTTTTCTGTAAGATAATCATAATCACAAAGCAAAATTATAATAGAGGATAGCCATGCTTCTATTGGGTAAAATAGAGTTTAAATCAAAAACAGTAAAGATGAAGATAGTCATTTATAACAATAGAGGGATCAATCCAGCAAGAGGACCATATAATTGTAAATATATTTGCACCTAATATTAGCACACCCAAATATATAAAGCAAATATTAGTAGACCTAAAGAGAGAGATCAGCCCCAATATAGCAATAGTAGGGAGTTTTCACATCTCACTTTCAGAAATGGACAGATCATTCAGACAGGAAATCTGCAGACACAGCAGTGTTACCCTAGATGGATTGGACCTAACAGACATCTGCAAAACATTCCATCCAACAGCTGCAGGACACACATTCTTCTCAACAGCTCATAGAACACTTGCCAGGATTGATCATACAGCAGGTCACATCACAAGTCTGAGCAAATTTTTAAAAACAGAAATCAAATCGAGTATCTTCTCCTTTAAAAAAATAAAAGATTTATTTTATTTGTTTGAAAGGCAGAGTTATGGAGAGAAGGGGAAAGACAGAGAGAGTAAGAGAGATCTTCCATCCACTGGTTCACTCCCTAAATGGTCGGGACAGGGCCAGACCAAAGCCGGGAGCCAGGAACTTCTAGGTCTCCCATTTGGATTCGGGGACCCATTGGGCCATCTGCTGCTGCTTTCCCAAGCATATTAGCAAGGAGCTGAATCGGAAGTGAGCAGTCAGGACTTCAAGCAGCACCCACAAGGGATGAGGCTTAACTCACAGTGCCATGACTCTGGCCCTCTCAAGTATTTTTTTTTTCTGACCACAATTCAATAAAACTAGAAATGAACAAGAAAAAAATAGGAAACTACTAAAGCACATGGAAATTTAACAACTTAGTCCTGAACAACCAATGGATCAAGGAAGAAATCAAGCAGAAAACTTAAAAGTTTCTTGCAGTGAATGAAAATGGAGCCATAACATATTAAAACCTATGGAATATCTCAAAAGCAATACTGAGAGGGGATTTTATGGCAACCAATGCCTACATGAAGAAAGCAGATCTCAAGAAATGTATCATTGCACCTCAAAGAATCAGAAAATAAAGAACAAATCAAATCCAAACTTTGTAAAAGAATAAACTCAGAATGCAAATAAATTATACAGAAATTTAAAAAAGAACCCCACAAAACATCAACACCTATAAATCCAGACTTCCTAGGCTGCAGCATCTGTGTTATGTGTAAAATAAAATTGCCTTGTGAGCATAATAGGTTTTTTAAACTTTATTTATTGAGAGATTTATCATATGTATATATATATATGGGGGACTTCAAAAGATTTATGGAAAAAATGGAATTAAAATATTAGTTTTCATTTAGTATGGAAACCTTTGAAACTGAAATCCATGCACAGTTTTTTCTTAAACCTTAGTTCCCAGGAACTTTTGAAGATCTCTTACTTTCTGAATACTTTGCAGCTCTTTCCTTGACCTTTTAAAGTGTCTTCTCCTGTGTGTGTGTGTGTGTGTGTGTGTGTGATGCGAACAAAAATCAAGTAAAACATGCATGGTTCCCACAGCCCATTTTAAGAAACAGAACCCAACAATGCTTCAAACTAGGCCATTTTACCTGCTCCCTAGCCAAGGTACATGAGACTTTTCTAGTGGGCACAAAAACATCAACAGTTTTAAGGAAATTTATTTGTGGATACCCAAATTCCTTACCTACACTTTTTTCTAAAAGCCAATTGGCCTAAGCACTCCTGGGTTCTCCTCTGTCGCCTCTGAGCACTCACTGCAAACATCCCCAAGTGGGGCCAGGTCCTGGGGTGTGAACCTGCTCAAATGGGCCAAGCCTCTGAAGGATTAACCATGGCACTGTAAACTTCCTTGTAAGCTTCCTGTGCTTCCTATTTTAGAATTGTTCCGGCACCTATCATGGTTGAATATAGCTTGAGCCCTAGGGCTTCATGTGTTGGAAGCTTGACCCCCAGTGAGTGAATAAAAGGTGGTAAGCCCTTTACCTAGTGGAACCCAGTGAGAGGCCATTGGGATCATCATCGTCAGAAGAGACCCTCAGTAGGGACCCAGTTAGTTCTCATGAGAGAGTTGCTAGGGAAAATCCAGTTCCTCCCTGAATCTCTCTCTCTCTCTCTCTCTCTCTCTCTCTCTCTCTGCAGAGCCAGCAGCATACTGCTTGGACTTTCTACCTGCAAAATTGTGAGCTACATAGCCCCCTCCCCCTTATATATAAGTACCTGGCCTCAGGGATTTCATTACAGTGCTGGGGAAAGGATGGACATAGCCCCTGCTAAGATGTTCTGAATTCAAATCTATGGTGGAGATGAAAGTGGGGAGACACCATGATAACTTTCATCTCGTCCTTCCCCAGTCCATTTTCAAAGGAGAAAATGTCATGAGAAAGCAAAACAAAAAAAGCATAAGTACAAAATACTCAACACTAAAAGCCTTGAGCTTTTTGTGTACATTTAAATAGAAGCACTTGCTTTCAGCTGTGCTCAATTTTTTTTTTTTTTTTTTTTTTTTTTTGACAGGCAGAGTTAGACAGTGAGAGAGAGAGACAGAGAGAAAGGTCTTCCTTCCATTGGTTCACCCTCCAAATGGCCGCTGCAGCTGGTGCACTGCACCAATCCAAAGCCAGAAGCCAGGTGCTTCCTCCTGGTCTCCCATGCGGGTGCAGAGCCCAAGGACCTGGGCCATCCTTCACTGCACTCCTGGGCCACAGCACAGAGCTGGACTGGAAGAGGAGCAAGTGGGACAGAACCGGTGCCCCAACCGGGACTAGAACCCAGGGTGCCGGCACCGCAGGCAGAGGATTAGCCAAGTGAGCCACAGCGCCAGCTTCAATACTCTTCTAGGATGCATCAATTGCTGGGAAGTAAACAGCCTGATCAGAATCTTTAAGCAGAATGGACACATGATTCCGGTTCTTTTCAGTGTAACTAGAATATTTTAGGGGACTGCCAAAATTTTCAAGACAACTTTGGACAAAATCCCAAAGTAAAATTGGTTTGGATTTTCTATCAATTTTTGATACATGTCATCCAATGTAGTAATAAAACCTATTTTATCAATTATATTATGACTTTTTTGTAATTATAATTATTTATCTTCTTAGTTCATCCAATTAAAATAGTTATAGCTTTCTATATCCTATCAACAAAAAGCTCATTATCTTTTTTTTCTTTTCTCTTTTTTTCTTTTTTATTTTTTTTGACAGGCAGAGTGGACAGTGAGAGAGAGAAACAGAAAGGTCTTCCTTTGCCGTTGGTTCACCCTCCAATGGCTACCGCGGCCAGCGCACCGCGCTGATCTGATGGCAGGAGCCAGGTACTTATCCTGGTCTCCCATGGGGTGCAGGGCCCAAGGACTTGGGCCATCCTCCACTGCACTCCTGGGCCACAGCAGAGAGCTGGCCTGGAAGAGGGGCAACCGGGACAGAATCCGGCGCCCCGACCAGGAGTAGAACCCGGTGTGCTGGCGCCGCAAGGCGGAGGATTAGCCTAGTGAAAAAGCTCATTATCACCCCCTCCAGTTCTTACTGGTGTAAATCTTTTCTGTTAAAAGCATAGAAAAGCAAAATTGTGATTCTTCTCATTTAGATATATTTCCAATAAATTTTACCTTTTCATGTTTCATGATTATCAACATTTCTAATATATTTAAGGGATTTTGACCAACTACATAGTATTAATAATTATAACACTGAATCAACCTAGAAAAAAATTTTTAAATCTTAGAGCTTTATGACTTTAGGAAATGGTAAATATTAAGAATTGCAATTACATGCATATTTTGTTTTAGATACTGATGGTAGGGAAATCTATAGAAGGCTTTCAAACACAAAAATGCACTACACTGATATAAAAGTCTATGGAGGAGGCCAGTGTTGTGGCATAGCAGGTTAACTAGCCACCTGCAATGCTGGTATTCCATATGGGCACTGGTTCGAGTCCTGGCTGTTCACTTCTGATCCAGATCTCTGCTAATGTGTCTGAGAAAGCAGTGGAAGATGGTCCGAGTCCTTGAGCCCCTGCACCCTGGATGAAGCTCCTGGTTTCAGCCTGGCCCAGTCCTGGCTGTTGTGGCCACCTGGAGAGTGAACCAGAGGATGGAAAAGATCTCCCTCTCTGTCTTTCCATCTCACTCTTTAACCCTAACTTTAAAATAAGTAAATAGATCTTTTTTAAAAAGTCTATAGAAGATGTGCAATAAAAATATGACATAAAGAGAATAAAGGCTTATGTTTTTTTGAAGATGTGGTGTTTTCTCATGTTTGTTTTTTTATTTTTTCCCCCCAAAGAAACTTTGTATTTAAGGAATACAGATTTCATGCATTTTATAAGTACAACTTTAGGGATGTAGTGATTCTTCCCACCATACCCACTCTCCTACCTACTCTCCCACCTCTCTACTTCCTCACTCTCCCATTCCCAGTCCCATTCTCTACTAAGATCCATTTTCAAATAACTTTATACACAGAAGACCAACTCTATACTAAATAAAGAGTTCAACAATTTGCATGGAAAAATCAAAAACCAAAAAAAAAAAAGAAAAAAGAAAAATTGTTCCTCAACAGTCTAGACAAGGGGTATTCAAAGTTATGGCATCCTGAAGTTAATTTCACTTTTTGTTTTTAAGAAACAATTAACTTTAAAGAAGCACCCAAGAATAATACATCTTTTGGGAGCTCTTAAACATAGTTATAATACAACCCTTTGAGGACAGAGGTCCTACATGGGAATTTAGTGCACAGTTACTGTTGTTGTTAATTTAACAATAACACTCTTATGTATGACATCAGTGATCACCCGAGGCTCTTGACATGAACTGCCTGGGCTATGGAAGCCTTTTGAATCCACACACTCTGTCAGTATTTAGAACACCATAAGCAAAGTGGAAGTTCACTCCTCCCTTCAGAAAAAGAATCTACATTGATGACCACTTCTTTCCACTGGGGTCTCGCCTACCGAGATCCTTCATGTAGGACATTTTTTTTTTTAACTTTAGTGTCTTGGCTTTACATGCATGAAATGCTCTTGTGGGCTTTTCAGAATGCCTTAATGGCTGTTTCTGAGGTCAGAGTGTTATTTAAAGCAATTGTCATGCTATGAATCTGCTATGTGGACTGCTTCCCATGTTGGAAAATTCACTCCTCTTTAATTCTAACTAGTATTATTACCAGACCCTTAATCCCATCCATATGATGACTTTAACACTTAATATGGCATTTCACCACCCAACCTAAAGGGATTTGGGGCCCTATGGCCAGTTTTTAAATTGTACCATTAGAAATAAGTCCATAGGAATGTATGTGGAACAATATAGCTTTACAGTCACAAACTTCACACACTTCATAATACAACTTTAGGAACATGGATTCTTCCCATGCTGCTGACCCTCCCACTCATACTCTCAAGTCCCTCTTCCGCCTCCCTCTCTTACTCTCATTCTTATTTTTCACTGAGATCTATGTTCAATTGAATTTATACACATATGTTTAACTCTATAAATTAAGGAGTTCAACAAATAGTATGAAAGAAAAACAATTTCTTGTTGTAGGCACCAATTGCTATAATCTTTCTTCTTAACACTGCTTTTGCTATATCCGGTAAGTTCTGAAATGTTATATTGTCATTTTCATTTCCATATATTTTTATTTCTCTTTTGATTTCTTCTACGACCCACTGTTCATTCAGAAGCATTTTGGTCAGTCTCCATGCGTTTGCATATGTTCTAGAGATTCCTGAGTTGCTGATTTCCAGCTTCATTCCATTGTGGTCCAATAAGATGCATGGTATGATTGTGATTTTTTTTTATTTGCTGAGACTTGCTTTATGGCCTAGCATGTGGTCAATCCTAGAGAAAGTTTATAATAGTTACATATTCCTGTTGGATTGATCCCTTAATCATTACATTGTGCCCTTCTTTGTCTCCTTTAACAGTTTTTGTGTTAAAGTCTATTTTGTCTGATATTAGGATGGCTATACCAGCTCTTTTTTTGATTTATGTTAGCATGGAATATCTTTTTCCATCCTTTCACTTTCAGTCTGCATGCATCTTTGTTGGTGAGATGTGCAACTTTGCCTTGCCATCTTCCATATATATTCCCATCTTTTACTTTGGATTTCCTGGAGGATTTTCTTCCTTTATCTTCTTTTGTAGTGATGACCATTTTTCTTTGTTTCTGTGTACAACATCCTTAAGCATGTTTTGCCAGTCTGGACACACAGTGATAAATTCTTTCAATTTCTGTTTGCTATGGAAGGTCTATTTCACCTTTATTCATAAATGAGAGCTTTGCAAAGCCTAATACTCTAGGATGACAGTTTTTTTCTCTTAAGATTTGGACTATATCTCACCATTCTCTCCTAGCTTGTAGGGTTTCTGTTGAGAAGTCCACTGTGAGCCTAATTGGAGGTCCTCTGAAAGTAATCTGGCATTTCTCTTGTGCAAATTTTAGAATATTTATGTTTTACTGTGGAGAGTTTGATTACAATCTGTCACAGTGATGATCTTTTCTGGTCATGTCTATTAGGAGTTCAATGTGTTTCCTGTACTTGGGTGTCCCTTCTTTCTCCAAATTAGGGAAGTTCTATTATTATTTCACTAAAAAGGCCTTCTTTTTTTAACTTTTACTTAATGAATATAAATTTCCAAAGTACAGCTTATGGATTACAATGGCTTCCCCCCCCATAACGTCCCTCCCACCCGCAACCCTCCCCTTTCCCACTCCCTCTCCCCTTCCATTCACATCAAGATTCATTTTCAATTATCTTTATATACAGAAGATCAGTTTAGCATACATTAAGTAAAGATTTCAACAGTTTGCTCCCACACAGAAACATAAAGTGAAAAATACTGTTTGAGTACTAATTATAGAATTAAATCTCAATGTGCAGCACACTAAGGACAAAGATCCTACATGAGGAGTAAGTGCACAGTGACTCCTGTTGTTGACTTAACAAATTGACACTCTTGTTTATGGCATCAGTAATCACCCTAGGCTCTTGTCATGAGCTGCCAAGGCTATGGAAGCCCCCTGAGTTCACTGACTCTGATCATATTTAGACAAGGCCATGGTCAAAGTGGAAGTTCTCTCCTCCCTTCAGAGAAAGGTACCTCCTTCTTTGATGACCCATTCTTTCCACTGGGATCACACTCATGGAGAGCTTTTATTTAGGTTTTTTTTTTTCCACCCAGAGTGTCTTGGCTTTCCATGCCTGAAATACTCTCATGGGCATTTCAGCCGGATCCGCATGCCTTAAGGGCTGATTCTGAAGACAGAGTGCTGCTTAGGACATCTGCCATTCTATGGGTCTGCTGTGTATCTCACTTCCCATGTTGGATCATTCTCTCCCTTAAAAAGGCCTTCTAATACTTTCTTTCCACACCTTCAGGAACTCCTAGAACCCTATGCTGGGTTGTTTGATATTATGCTTTAGATTCCCAACAGTGTTTTTTAGTTTTCTAATTTCTTCTTCTTGTTTTTTGTCCTGACTGTAAAATTTCCTGTGATTTGTATTCTAAGTCAGATATTTTTTCTTCTGCTTCACTGATTCTGTTATTAAGGGTTTCCACTGCATTTTTTATTTCGTCTATCGAATTATTCATTTCCAAGATTTTGTTTTGCTTTCTCTTTAAGGTCTCGATTTAGTGAGAGAAATTTTCTCTTTCATCTCATGTACAGATTTCATTAGTTCATGCATTTGCTTCTGATTACTTCTATGTAATAGTATGATCAATTTTTTTTTAAATTCTACTTCTTGCATTTCTTCAAACTATTTACCTTCACAATCTAGTATTGAATTGTTGTATTCTTGTTTCTTGAATTGGTGCATTTATTATTCAGCATCTGTGGGGATACTCGTTGGCTTTTTTTTTCCTGTGGGGGCTTTTATCTTCAGGCTATGTCTGTGTGGATTAGTGGAGTGTCTGCTTTCAGGGGATACCTAAAGGCATGTGGTGGGTGTGGCTAGGGAGCTTTGTTCAGTGCTCCAGGGTGAAGGGAGTGTTGGTGATACCCAGCTTGGGCATGGTAAATCTCTTTTTTTTCTAATCAGAGGGGAGGTTTATCTTCTGCTGCTGTAGACTCAGCTCATTTCCTCCCCTCAAAGGAGACTAGTGCCTGGGTGCTAGATCCAGTGAGTATAATATTCATCCCCACTTCCACAAAGACCACACAAAGGAGTTGTGCAGTCCTTGGTGTAAGCAGATTCCCCAGCAATATCCCTCACCAGGTAACCAGGGATCCCTGAGCCTGTGGAGCCTCCCACAGTGACTGCCCAAACCTGAGCCTTCCCACACAGCCTCAGTGTTTTCAAAGCCCTGTAGTCTCAGTGTTTTCACGGTCCTGGCATACAAGCTTCCCACAGTCATTAGCACCCAATCCCCCATCAGTTCTCCCCACCAGCCTGCAGAAGTCTCCACTGGGCTGGTTGCCAGCACAACACAAGCTGGTGCAGCTGTTAGGTACGTCCAAAATGGCGCCCGTTCTATATCGCTTGTTACAGAACACCATGACATGGTGATCGTGGAGAGAGAAATATGCCTGATTTTATTTTCTCCTCTAGTTTCGAGGGTACACTATCCCGACAGGGCTCCAAGCCGAGTTCCCTCCAGGTTTTTCCTGCAGCCTTTTCATCAATGGCTGGGCTGCTGCAGTCTGGTCTCACCTCTCTCTGAAGGTGGCGCAGAGGCTCTTTGTTGCTGGGGTTCTGATTCGTGTGTGCCCACACCCTCCATGTAGGTCTGCTGTGTCCCTGCAATTTGCGTGGAGTTTCCTCTGAAATTTTCTCCCTAATTCTTCCCTGAGGCTGTACTCTCTTCACTGTTTTTGAAACTATCTTCTCCTAGACTAGAGTGGTAGCTCCCACCCTACTCTGCCATCTTAGCTGACCAAAGATGTGTTTATTTGAAAGGTAGAGTGATACAGAGAAGATCTTACATTTTTTAATATTAAAGAACTTGTTAATGGGGGCAGCACTGTGGCATAATAGGTTAAGCCTCTGCCTATAGCTCCAGCATCCCATATGGGTACCAGTTCCAGTTTCGACTGCTCCACTTCAGATCTAGCTCCCTACTAGTGGCCTGGGAAAGCAGTGTAAGATGGCCCAAGTGCTTGGGCCCCTGCACCCACATGGAAGACCTGGATGAAGCTCCTGGCTCCTGGCTTCAGACTGGCCCAGCACCAGATGTTGCAGCCATTTGGGGAGTGAACCAGCAGAAGGGAGGCCTCTCTCTCTGTCTATTCCTCCATCTCTCTCTGTACCTCTGCTTCTCAAATAAATTAATAAACATTTTTTTAAAAAAAGAATGTGTTCATGTATGTTTTCAATTGTTGGTTGGTGGTAGTATCAAAATGTTATAGTTTTAGGGTACTCTGAGTGCTTTTAAAAGAGAGATTTGGCCAGTACCATGGCTCACTAGGCTAATCCTCTGCCTGCGATGCTGGCACCCCGGGTTCTAGTCCTGGTTGGGGCGCCGGATTCTGTCCCGGTTGCTGCTCTTCCAGTCCAGCTCTCTGCTGTGGCCCAGGAAGGCAGTGGAGGATGGCCCAAGTGCTTGGGCCCTGCACCTGCATGGGAGACCAGGAGGAAGCATCTGGCTCCTGGCTTCGGATCAGCACAGCGTGCAAGCTATAGCAGCCATTTGGGGAGTGAAACAACGGAAGGAAGATTTTTCTCTCTGTTTCTCTCTCTCTAACTCTGCCTGTCAAAAAAAAAAAAAAGAGAGAGAGAGAGAGAGATTTGACAATTTTATTTTTAAATGTCAGTATTTGCAACATGATAGAAATCACATTGTTTGTAACCATTTCAATTTATAATGAAAATTATAGATATTAATTTTTAAATGTAGAAGCAAATATATGGTTTCTCAAAAATTGTTTAAGGGACAGGCACACAAATGTTTGAAGGCTAGGTTTTCTAAAAGCTCTATATACCACTGCTCAATGAATCACCATCTCACAGAGGTAAAACTGTTCGAATTTTGCATTATTTACTTTTTTTTTTGGAGCTTTAACATATGTTATTATCTCTAAGCATATTTTGTTAGTTTGTCTGGTTTTTACCACCGTATTAGAACTCCTCCATGACTTTTGATTTTTTCACTCAATATTATATTTGCAAGATTAATCCATTTATAGATACAATAAAATGGCTTGGTCATTTTCACTGCTATATAGCATTCCTTTATATAAAATATACCTGCCGGCGCCGTGGCTCAATAGGCTAATCCTCCACCTTGCGGCGCCGGCACACCGGGTTCTAGTCCCGGTTGGGGTGCCGGATTCTGTCCCGGTTGCCCCTCTTCCAGGCCAGCTCTCTGCTATGGCCAGGGAGTGCAGTGGAGGATGGCCCAGGTGCTTGGGCCCTGCACCCCATGGGAGACCAGGAAAAGCACCTGGCTCCTGGCTCCTGCCAGGATCAGCGCGGTGCGCCGGCTGCAGCGGCGGCCATTGGAGGGTGAACCAGCGGCAAAGGAAGACCTTTCTCTCTCTGTCTCTCTCTCACTGTCCACTCTGCCTGTCAAAAAAAAAAAAAAAAAAAAAAAGGATAAAATATACCCCCATTTATTTAAAAATTATCTTGCCCATCGACATTTCAGTTTTTTCTAGATTTCCAGTTTTAAAAATAAAGTTGTTACCAACATTCAACAAAATTTTCTCTGTAGTAAATATTCAGAAGTGGCTGGCGCCGCAGCTCAATAGGCTAATCCTCCACCTGTGGCGCCGGCACACCAGGTTCTAGTCCCGGTCGGGGCGCTGGATTCTGTCCCAGTTGCTCCTCTTCCAGGCCAGCTCTCTGCTGTGGCCCGGGAGTGCAGTGGAGGATGGCCCAAGTGCTTGGGCCCTGCACCCGCATGGGAGACCAGAAGAGGCACCTGGCTCCTGGCTTCGGGTCAGCATGGTGAGCTGGCCGCAGCAGCCATTGTGGAATGAAACAACAGAAAAGGAAGACCTTTCTCTGTCTCTCTCTCACTGTCCACTCTGCCTGTAAAAAAAAAAAAAAAAACTCAGAAGTATCATAGGCTGAATATACATTCCACATTAGATGACGAAGCCAAATCATTTCCCAAAGTGGTTGTATGAATTTGCCCTCCTTTCATCAATGTGTGAAATGCCAAATGCTCTACTTCCTAGTATTTGATCCAGTCAGATTTTTTCATTTCTACCAAACCAGATGAGTTGTTTTTATTATTTTTTATTAGTAGTAGGAAAGTCAACCATTCTTTCATTTGTCTCTTGGCCATTTTTGTGTTCTTTTCTCTGAAACTTACTAAAATATATTCATGCCTATTGCCTATTTTTCTCATTTGCTTTGCATTTTGTCTATTTTTTAGTTTTACAAGAATTTTATATGTTCTAGATAGTGATATTGAACATGTATCAGTTATAATTGTTGCAAAATCTTTTCCTAATCTGTATTGTTTCACTCTCTTAATGATATTTGTCAATACCTGGTCTTAATTTAAATTTGTTCCCACTTATGTGGGGCCAGCATTTTGGCTCAGTGGGTTAAGCCACTGCCCATGAAGCCAGCATCCCATAAGCGCACCGGTTTGAATTCCAGCTGCTCCATTTCCCATGCAGCTCCCTGCTAATGTACTGGGAAAGCAATGGAACACAGCCCAAGTATTTAGGCCCCTGCCACAAAGCAACTGTCTTTATTGTGTCCATGCCCAGCCTGCGCCATTCCTGGCCATTGTAATCATTTGAAGAGTGAACCAACAGATGAAAAATCAATCTCTTATCAATCTCTCTCTCTCTCTCTCTCTCTACCTCTGGAATTCTCCCTTTCAAATAAAATATTTTTTTTCAAGATTTTTACTTATTTATTTGAAAGTCAGAGTTAGAGAGAGAGGGGGACAGAGAGAGAGATTTTCCATCCACTGGCTCACTCCCCAGATGGCTGCAATGGTCAGGGCTGGACCAGGGCAAAGCCAAGAGCCAGGAGCTTCTTTCAAATTTCCCACATGTATGGCAGGGGCCCAAGCACTTGACTGTCTTCTGCTGCTTTTCTCAGACCATCATCAGGGAGCTGGATCAGAAGTGGAGCAGCCATGGCATAAACTGGTGACGATATAGGATGTCAGCATTGCAGGAGGTGGGGCTTTACCTTCTATACCACAATGCCAGCCCCAATAAAATAAATGTTTAAAAATAAATAAACTTGCCCACACTTACATAATTTTTCCTTTACTATTCCTTCTTATGTAGGAAATCTTTATTGCCCAATTCATACAGAGCTTATTGCTGTGGTTTGGACATAAATTTGAGGATCTCCAAAGGTCCATGTGTTAAAGGCTTGGTCCCCAAAGTCTTATATTAAGATACTTAGCCCACCTATGTTGTGGATTAAGGTAGAGACTTTGAGAAATGATTGGACTGAATCAAGCTGTTAGGGGGAACCCTCATGGTAGAATCTTTGTAAGAAGAGACACATGCTGCCTCTTGACCTATGACCAGCACTGCCAGCAAAATCACAATCACTAGATGACAAACCCATGGATCCAGCTGATTTTGACTTGTGAACCTCCAAACCCATGAGCCAGAATAAGTCTCCTTCCTTTATAAGTAGCCTGTTTCAGGTATTTTGATACCACAACAAAAAGCTGACTAATACAGAAAATCAACACTGAAGCATGGGGCTGAGACCATAACAATACTACTACACCAAAACAAACAAACAAACAAACAAACAGTGGAGACAGGTTTGGCATTGGCTAACTCACAGTCAGGGAAAAGCCTGGAATGCTGTAAGCAGGGCACTGGGTGATGCTGGTGAAGGCTCAGAAAACAAGGGATCTAGGAAAGAGCTGGGACATAGTAGAGACTGGCCAACCAGTCATGACCAAAGTACTGCTAGAAGTACTACGGAAATGTGGACAATAAAGGCCATGCAGACACTTCCTCCACTGGGAATCAGAGAAAAGTCCACCCTCGTTACATCATGACAAAGCAACCATCTTTATCATGTCCCTGCCCTGAGAGTTCATGGAAGACTGGACAAGAGGATGAATTAGTGTATTTGGCAAAGGATATTTGAAAAGAGCAGAGCATTCGGGCTGTGCCATGCACACCATTGACTGCTTTTAGACAGTTTTATGCTGAGAATCAGGAATGCAAAGGAACAGAGTAGAAAGATTTGAAACATTCACTACCTGGGCAGAGAAGGAGAATGAAAACACTATGAGTTGGAGACAGGAGAGTAGAGAAATCCTGTTCTAAAGAAATTAGTGCAGAAAAATGGGAGCCCTGTACTAAAAGGCAAGACAGACTAGGAAGGCATTTCAGAAATCTTCCAGGCTTCCCCTCCCATCACAGATCCAGAGGCCTCAAAGGGCACACCCATTTCACAACACCCCAGGGCAGTTTCAAGCTTACCCAGGACCTCTTGGGAGTCATTTCTCAGCATCCAGTCAGTAAAGCATCCTAAGACTGCAGCCATTGTTCAAGCAGGTGGAGGTGTGGCTTGTGTTGGTGGCAGTCCTTGGCATCATTCACATGAAGCTGTCTTTTAGGCATGCATAATGCAAGCATGAAGGGGTCAAAGAAGCTGCTATCAACATTCCAAAGAAAAGAACGGGGAGGCCAAGAAGAGTCATGCCACAGAGTTGGAGCCCCTGATGGGCTGATACCTGGTGGAGCTGTGAGGGTGAAGCCAATACGGAGATCCCAGGAAGATAAGCTGTCCAGCAATGTGTGCCCACCTGTGAAAGTCACAGACCTCTTCATCCAGCTCCAGAGAGCAGCCATCTTGGCAGAAACTCCACAGAGGCACGGAGGCCTCTATCCTCATTTCAAAGAATGTGCTAGACAACCTGGGAGACCAGAAGGAGACCTGCCCCATGGAGTTACTGCAGAGACCCTACACTAGAGCAATGCCAAGTAGAAATGTGGGATAGGAACTGCCATAGAGTCTTCACCAGGCAATGTGCAGTAGAGCTGCAGGAATGAGATTGCAATCTGTGAGAGCTGAGTCATGGGCTGTGACCTGCAAAGCCAAAGTGCTGGGGCTGCCTAAGCCCTTGGAGGAAGGTCCAGTAGAGTGTGACCATAATGCCAGATATGAAGCTTTATGATTTAATGACTGCCCTGCTACATTTTGGCCTTGTTTTGGTATGATTGACCCTTTCTACTTGCTGGTAATGAAAATGTGTATCCCGTGCCCGTACTGCCAATCTTGAAAACGTACAACTTACATTTTTAGAGGCTCACAGCTGGGGGAGTTTGGAGTCTCAGATGAGACTTTGGACTTGGACTTTTGTGTAACTCTGGAACAGTAAGACTTTTTGGGCCTTTGGTGGATGGAATTACATTCCTTTACATCACATTATGATATGTGCATAAATTTTTGGGAGCCAGGAATAGCAGAATGCTATGGTTCAGATGGTTTTTTTTAAAGATTTATTTTATTTGAGATTTAAAGTTACAGACAGTAAGAGGGAGAGACAGAGAGAAAGGTTTTCCTTCCATTGGTTCACTCTCCAAATGGCGGCAATGGCTGGCACTGTGCCAATCTGAAGCCAGGTGCCAGGATTTCTTCCTGGTCTCCGATGCGGGTGCAGGGGCCCAATTACTTGGGCCATCTTATACTGCTTTCTTCAGGCCATATCAGAGAGCTGGATTGGAAGAGGAGCAACCGGGACTAGAACCGGCACCCATAGGGGATGCCTGAGCCACAGGTGGAGGATTAACCTACCACGCCATGGCTCCGGCCCCAATGGTTTAAATGTTAGTTTGGGATAGCTTCCAAGGGCCCATGTCTTGAAGGCTTAATTCTCAGTCTTAGGTTATTTTTTAAACTTTTATTTAATTAATATAAATTTCAAAAGTACAACTTTTGGATTATAGTGGTTTCCCCCCAATAACCACCCTCCCACCCACAAACCATCCCATCTCTTACTCCCTCTCCCATCCATTCTTCATTAAGATTCATTTTAAATTATCTTTATGTACAGAAGATCAACTTAGTACATACTAAGTAAAGATTTCAACAGTTTACACCCACACAGACACACATAGTATAAAGTACTGTTTGAATACTAGTTTTATTGTTAATGTGCATAGTACAATACATTAAGGACAGTATTACTCAAAAGAGTGGAAACCTTCTCCAATTATGATGCTTAGAGGCAAAGCCTTTGGCAAGCGATTGATTGGTTTAGGTTGTGGGTCAGGCCTCCTGATTGCATCATTTTGGCTTTCTCTGGAGAGAAAGCATAGTCCCTCTTGCCATGTTTTTGCTCTGCACCATCATAGGACACCATCACCAGATGCGAAACCAATAGGACTGATCTTAGATTGTGAACCTCCAAAGCCATGAGCTAAAATAACCCTTCTGTCATTAGTAGCACAATTGCCTCAGAGTTAGACAGTGAGAGAGACAGAGAGAAAGGTCTTCTTTCCGTTGGTTCACCCCCCAAATGGCCACCGCTGCCGGCACACAGTGCTGATCCGAAGCCAGGAGCCAGGTGCTTCCTCCTGGTTTCCCATGTGGGTGCAGGGCCCAAGTGCTTGGGCCATCCTCCACTGCCTTCCCAGGCCACAGCAGAGAGCTGGACTGGAAGAGGAGCAACCGGGACAGAATCTGCTCCCCGACTGGTACTAGAACCCGAGGTGCCAGCGCCGCAGGTGGAGGATTAGCCTAGTGAGCCATGGTGCTGGCTTATAGCAGTTGTAAGTTTGCAGAAAAATTGATTGGAAATTACAAAGAGTTCCTACATATCTTCCCAAGTTCACCTATTATATAAATCTTTCATTAGTGTGATACATTTTTTTGCAATTGATCAGACAATATTGGTCATTATTATTAAGTAAAGTATAGTTTACAACAGGATTCACTCTGTGTTGTACATTCTATGGGTTTTAAGTGGTATAGATCCATCATTACTGTATCTAATAGTACAGTTTCAATACTCTACACATGCAGTGTCCTAACTATTCATCCATGCCTCACCCTCCTTTCTCTCTATCCCCTGGCAACCACTGATCTTTTCTCTACCTTCATAGTTCAGCCTTCCCCAGAATGTCAGAGTTGAAATCATACAATAGCCTTCCCAGATTGCCTTCTTTCATTTAGCAGTATGCTTTTCACTTTCCTGTACATTTCGCCAAAGCTTCACAATACACTGAATCAGATTCAACTGAATGGACACATTAGTTTGTTTACCCATTCACCTTTTGAAGGACATCTTGGCTGCTCTGATGGTTAACTATATATATAAAATTGTGTAGGCTAGGGATGCCCATATAGCTGGAAAAACATTATTTCTGGGTACGCCCTGAGGATGCTTCTGGAAGGGTGGGGGGCACCACATCCAATCAGTTGAGTGTCCAACTCAAAAGAAAAATTGAAAGAATAGGAAATTCTCTCTCTTACTGAGCTGGGACACCCTTCTCTGGGCCCTGAATATCAGTACTTCTGGTTCGTGGACCTTTACACTAACATTGGGACTTACTCTAGTGGCCCCTCTGATTCTCAAGCTTGGACTGATCTACACCATTGCCTTTTCTCGGCCTCCACTGTAGATGACAGATTGTGGGACATTCAAGCATCAATAACAACATGACCCAACTCCTCATAATAAATTTCTCTCTCCTTCTTTCACTCTCTAGTATTGGTTGTTTCTTTAGAGAACCCCAACTAATGCAGTTGTTTAACATGCATTAACAATATATATATAAAATATATCTTTAATTTGCTTATTTTATATGTCTTATATATAAATATATATTATAAATGTTTGCTAACATTTATATATAGTATAAATTATATATATATATATATCTTTAATTTGGTTTTTAAATGATTTTATTTTTATTCATTTGAGGGAAAAGCAGAGAAACAGAGTTCCCATCCACTTGTTTACTCCCCAAATGTCCACAACCACTTTGGCTAGGCCAGGCCAAACATGAGATCCTAGTACTCGGTGTCTCCCAGATGAGTAGCAGAGATCCAAGTACTTGAGCCATTGCCTGCTTCCTCCACAGGTGTGCATTAGCTGGAAGCTGGAATCAGGAGTGGAGGCAGGACTCCAACCCAAACACTCTAGTGTGGGATGTGGGCATCCCAAGAACCATCTTAACTTTAGGCCAAGTTTTGTCTATATTTAATTTATATTCTGTCTGCCCAAGTTTTGATCTATATTTAATTCCTTGTCTCATCTGGAATTAATTCTTGGGAATTATGTGAGGTAGAGATCATGTTTCTTTTTTTATATATGGATAATTGGATTTTTCATGTTTTATTAAATTCTCTCTCTTCTCCTGATTTGTTTCTGTTTTATTTTTCTGATCTCTTTGTCAATCCTGGGCCAATGTCACAGTGTTATAACTACTACAGATGTGCTATGAGTCTCAGTGTCCGATAGGGCACGTTTTCTGATGTAGCTCTTCAGGTACATACTGACCATCTGGGACTCTCTTTTTCCATCTACATTTTAGATAGCTTCATAAAAATTATATTGTGATTTGGCCAGGCCTGTAGTGCATCTCTTTCTCCATTTGTAGAGAACTGAAATCTTTGTAATACAAAGTCTCTTCTTCCATGAGTGCGGTTTCCTCTCTGCTTATTCAAATATTAGATTTTGAATAAAGTTTATAATTTTCTACATAAATGTCTTGACAATTTTTATTATATTTATTCCGGATACTTTATATATTCTGTTGCAATTGTGTATGTGTGTGTGCTTTTAATATTACATACCATTTGTTGCAATTTACTCTTGAAATTACTCTATCATATGAGGCCAGTGCCTTGGCATAGCAGGTAACGCTGCTGCCTGCAGTGCCAGCATCCTGTATGGTCACTGGTTAGAGTCCTGGCTGCTCCACTTTCAACCCAGCTCCCTACTAATGTGCCTGGGAAAGCAGCAGAAGATGGCCCAAGTCCTTGGATCCTACACCTATGTGGGAGACCCAGATGAAGCTCATGACTCCTGGCTTTCAATGGGCCCAGCTCTGGCCATAGCAGCCATTTTGGGAGTGAAGCAGCAGATGGTTAATCTCTCAATCTCTCTCTCTCTGTAACTCTGCCTTTCAAATCAATAAATGAATCTTTAAAAAATTTATCTATCATATTACAGGGTCAACTTTCTGGGGTATGGAATCTTTTTCTGTCAAAGATCATTTGAATATTTATAACATCATTCACAAGCCATACAAAATTATCAACTTACAAATCAGATTTTTTTTATTTATAGTTTTAACTTTTATTTAATAAATATAAATTTCCAAGGTACAGCTTTTTTTTTTTTAATCTTTTTTTTTATTATTTTTTTTTATTTTTTTATTTTTGACAGGCAGAGTGGACAGTGAGAGAGACAGAGAGAAAGGTCTTCCTTTGCCGTTGGTTCACCCTCCAATGGCCGCCGCTGCAGCCGGCGCACCGCGCTGATCCGATGGCAGGAGCCAGGAGCCAGGTGCTTTTCCTGGTCTCCCATGGGGTGCAGGGCCCAAGCACCTGGGCCATCCTCCACTGCACTCCCTGGCCATAGCAGAGAGCTGGCCTGGAAGAGGGGCAACCGGGACAGAATCCGGCGCCCTGACCGGGACTAGAACCCAGTGTGCCGGCGCCGCAAGGTGGAGGATTAGCCTAGTGAGCCGCGGCGCCGGCCTCAAGGTACAGCTTTTGGATTACAGTGGCTCCCCCCCCATAACTTCCCTCCCACCCACAACCCTCCCATCGTCCACTCCCCCTCCCATTCCATTCACATCAAGATTCATTTTCAATTATCTTTATATACAGAAGATCAATTTAGTATATATTAAGTAAAGATTTTTGCACCTGCACAGAAACACAAAATGTAAATTACTGTTTGAGTACTAGTTATAGCATTGATTCACATTGCACAACACATTAAGGACAGAAATCCTACATGAGGAGTAAGTGCACAGTGATTCCTGTTGTTGACTTAACAATTTGACACTCTTGTTTATGGCATCAGTAATTACCCTAGGCTCTTGTCATGAGTTGCCAAGGCTATGGAAGCCTTTTGAGTTCGCTGACTCCAATCTTAGTTAGACAAGGTCATAGTCAAAGTGAAAGTTCTCTCCTCCCTTCAGAGAAAGGTACCTCCTTCTTTGATGGCCCCGTTCTTTCCACGGGGATCTCACTTGCAGAGATCTTTCATTTAGATTTTTTTTCCAGAGTGTCTTGGCCTTCCATGCCTGAAACACTTTCATGGGCTCTTCAGCCAGATCCGAATGCCTTAAGGGCTGATTCTGAGGCCAGAGTGCTGTTTAGGACATCTGCCATTCTATGAGTCTGCTGTGTATCCCGCTTCCCATGTTGGATCATTCTCTCCTTTTTAATTCTATCAGTTAGTATTAGCAGACACTAGTCTTGTTTATGTGATCCCTTTGACTCTTAATCCTATCATTATGATCAACTGTGAACTGAAACTGGTCACTTTGACTAGTGAGATGGCATTGGTACATGTCACCTTGATGGGATTGAATTGAAATCCCCTGGCACATTTCTAACTCTACCATTTGGGGCAAGTCTGATTGAGCAAGTCCCAAACTGTACATCTCCTCCCTCTCTTATTCCCATATAGAGATTTATTGAGTTTTGAATCCTACCTGCAGTTGCCATGGAAGAGCTACACCAAGTGATTTTAGAGGTCTAATATGGCCCACGAACCAAACGTTTCTCATGATTGTGAAACTTTCATTATTCATTTTTTTATTTAAAGACAATACATTCTGAGAAATGTACTGTTAGACAATTTTGCCATTATGCAAATATACAAAATATACTTGTGCAAACCTAGATGGTGTAGGTCAACCACTATAAAAGGCCTCTTGATATAATCAAGAGACAAACACAAGATGTGTGTGGTTGACACTGATGTAACAAGACATGCTATTTTACAGAAAATTTTTGTTTTTTAAGTAGAAGGTGTACCCCTAAAATAATGGAAAAAAGTAAAATGTAGTAGATATATTGTTGTTTACAGTCATTATCAAGTGTTATGTACTACACACAAGCATATGTGCTATACTTTAAACCACTGGCAACACAGTGCATGCCTTTGAGTAATGCATTGTGCTACAACATTATGATGGCTACAGCTTACTAAGCAATGGGAGCTTTTCAGCTTCAGTATAATCTTTTTTTAAGATTTAATTATTTATTTGAGACAGACAGAGGGAGAGACAGAAAGAAAGGTCATCCATCCACTGGCTCACTCCCCAAGTGGCCACAATGGCCAGAGCTGAGCCAATCCAAAGCCAGGATCCAGAAGCTAGGAGCTTCTTCCAGGTCTCCTGCACAGGTTCAGGGACCCAAGAACTTGGGCCATCTTATACTTTATTCCTAGGCCATCAGGAGACAGCTGGATCAGAAGAGGAGCAGCCAGTGCCCATATGGGATGCTAGCACCACAGGCAGAGGCTCAGCCTACTATGCCACAGTGCAGGTCCCTTCAGTATATTCTTAGGAGACCACTGTCTATATGCAGTCTGTCATTGGCCAGGATGTCTTTATGTGGATGCATACTACATTTAGTTCCCTGGGATTTTCTAAGTGGACAATATCATTATCTTCTACCGAAAAGGTTATGGGGGCTGGCGCTGTGGCATAGTAAGTTAAGCCACAGCCTGCAATGCCAGCATCCCATATTGGAGTGCCAGTTCAAGCCCCTTATGCTCCACTTCTGATCTAGCTTCCTACAATTGGATGATTGCCAAAGCACTTGGGTCTCTGGCACCCATATGCAAGATCTAGATGGCATTCCTGGCTCCTGGCTTCAGCCTGGCCCAGTCCTGGCTGTTGGAGCCATTTGAGGAATGAACCAAAGGATGGAAGATTCTCTCTCTCTCTCTCTCTCTCTCTCTGTGTGTGTGTGTGTGTGTGTGTCTGTCTGTCTGTCTGTCTCTTTCTCTCTCCCCGTCACTCTGCCTTAGAAAGAAAGAGAAAAGAAAAAAGAATAAACAAGTAGATCTTTTTTAAAAATTATACTTTGCTTTCTCTTCTTAATTCTCCTGTATCTACTTTTTCTTATCCTATTGAGCTGGCTAGACTCGGCACTGTGGCACAGCAGATTAAGCTGCCACCTGTGACACTGGAATCTCATATGGGAACTATGTCATGTCCCAGCTGTTCTACTTCTGATCCAGCTACCTACTAACATACCTAAAAAGCAGCAGAAGATGGCCCAAGTGCTTGGGCCCCTGTCACGCATGTAGGAGACATGGAAGAAGCTCCTGATTTTGGCCTGGCCCAGCCCCAGCTGTGGTGGCCATTTGGGAATTGAACCAGCAGATAGAAGATATCTCTCTGTCTTTCAAGAAAAGAAGAAGAAAATAGGGTTCAGGTCCTGCTATGCGTTTATCATTGGAACATAAACATATAAAACAGTATTTTACTAAGTAAAGCCAATTATATAAGCACTTACAATTTCTTACAACATAGAAAACTTTCTAGAGAAGACAAATATAAAACTGATAATTATTTTATTCATATGCTTATTCAAAATATATTTATAAAGTCCTTATCTGACACTGTCCCAATGCCATACAGATGTAGTTTGTTCAGTTATTAACTATGTGCAGAGGGGAAGAATCTATTTACAGAGTGAAACATTTTTATGTCAACTGGTTCTTCCAAGAGAATAACCAACATATGGGACTCATGTGTAACCCATAACATATGCTATGGAGTGTATGGGTTGAAAATTTAACTTATAATGATTTAAAGTCTGCCTTCCTGGAACTTTTAACCACTATTACTAATTATGCCAAGGAAAAGAAAAATGATAAAATAAGATATATTTTTCTTTGCTGGACAACAGCTGTAAGCCTTCACTTCCTTGGCTAAATTTCCTTCAGTAATTATATTATTTTAAGATCCCATTTGATCCTAGATACCCTTGTTCTGGGAGCCTATTGATTGTCCATTTCCCTTAAATACCATGATACACTGGGCTTAGCATTGTGGCACAGCAGGTAAAGCCACTGCCTACAATACTGGCATCCCATATGGGTGCCAGCTCACATCTTGACTGCTCCACTTCAGATTCAGCTCCCTACTTATAGCCTGTGAGAATTAGTGGAAAATGGCCCCAATGTTTGGTCCCCTGTCACGCACATGGGATATCTAGATGAAATTCTTGGCTCCTGGCTTTGGCCTGGTCCAGCCCATCTATGTAACCATCTGGGGGAATGAACCAGTATATAGAATACCTCTTCCCCTCTTTCTCTGTAAATCTGACATTCAAATAAATTAACTAATTTTTAAAAATCCATGATACAGCCGGCGCCGCAGCTCACTAGGCTAATCCTCCGCCTTGTGGCGCCGGCACACTGGGTTCTAGTCCCGGTCAGGGCCCCAGATTCTGTCCCGGTTGCCCCTCTTCCAGGCCAGCTCTCTGCTGTGGCCAGGGAGTGCAGTGGAGGATGGCCCAAGTGCTTGGGCCCTGCACCCCATGGAGACCAGGATAAGTACCTGGCTCCTGCCATCGGATCAGCGCAGTGTGCCGGCCACAGTGCGTAGGCCGCGGCGGCCATTGGAGGGTGAACCAACGGCAAAGGAAGACCTTTCTCTGTGTCTCTCTCTCTCACTGTCCATTCTGCCTGTCAAAAAAAAAAATCCATGATACACAAACTGCAATGAATCTCCTAAATGACAGGCTAGCAAGGCACAGTAGTAGGATACTATCATCAATTATTTCTAGAAACTAAAAATATCCCCTTCATAGAGAAGTAGATGTAAATTATCTCACTTGTTTCCTCAGCTTAGAGCTAAGATCTATTGTTGCATATTTTAGGAAATCAGATTTTGACTTAATGTGACTAAGAATTTCTCCCAAGAGCCTTTTCTACAAAAAATAAAATAGCTGTTAGGCCATTCCTCCCAATTCTGTACTTATTGTTAACATTGTGGTCATGTTTTCATCATTTCTTTTAGTTGCAAATGATAGCAATTACAACCTAAGCTTGCTTGCTTGCTTTATTTATTTATTTATTTATTGACAGGCAGAGCAGTCAGTGAGAGTGAGAGAGAGAGACAGAGAGAAAGGTCTTCCTTTTGCCGTTGGTTCACCCTCCAATGGCCACCGCGGCTGGCGCGCTGCGGCCGGCGCACCACGCTGATCCGAAGGCAGGAGCCAGGTGCTTCTCCTGGTCTCCCATGTGGGTGCAGGGCCCAAGCACCTGGGCCATCCTCCACTGCACTCCCTGGCCACAGCAGAGGGCTGGCCTGGAAGAGGGGCAACCAGGACAGAATCCAGCACCCCGACCGGGACTAGAACCCAGTGTGCCGGCGCCGCAAGGCAGAGGATTAGCCTAGTGAGCTGCGGCACCAGCCGACAACCTAAGCATTCTTAGAGAATTAAAAAGGAAATTTACTGGCTCACTAACCATGAATGATTGGTCAGGTAACTAAATGCCCAAGTGTGGGAGTTGGTGTTGTGCTGCATCAGGTTAAGCCACTCCCTGCAACACCAGCACCCCATATGATAGAGTCCCAGCTGCTCCGCTTCCAATCCATCTCCCCACTAATGCTCCTGGGAAAGCAATGGATGACGTCCCAAGTGCTTGGGCCCCTATAATCCACATGGGAGACCTAGATGGAGCTCTGGGCTCATGGGTTTGGGCTGGACCAGACTCAGACATTTGGGGAATAAACAGCCATTGGAAGTTCTCTCTGTGTCTCTTCTTCTTTCTCATTCAGTCTTTCAAATAAGTAAAATAAATATTTTAAAGGAATGTCCAAGGGTTTCATACTGCAGACACCTCTAGATTAGGGTCTCAATGTTTTCAAGATGGGTCATTTTCCATCTCCAGGCTTTGCTCCTCTCTGTGATGGCTTCACCCTCATGCACTACTCCTTGACAGTGGCAAGATGACTGACTGAGTCTCAAGCTAACGTCTCATCTTCTCAGCTACAAGAGTGACTCTGACCTGCAGACAGAAATCCCAGGATGCTGTCTTATTGGCTCTGGGTAGGTAATGTGCCAATTGCTGAACCAGGCAAGGAATGCAGCCCTCTGATTGGGCAGACCTACAGTATGCCCATTTGTAGAGCTGAAGATTGAATTAGCTCCATTCAGTCCTCCTAGCTTAGAAGTAGGGCAGCTTATTTTCCAAGGGGGAAAAAATGAGGTTCTCTTACCAAAAGAAGGGAGAATAGATGTCAGGTTTTTCATAAAAATGGGTCTATTTCACAACAGGCCAGTTCACTGCATTGGTTTTCAATGTAGAAAGCCAGGGTCCCCCAGAAGTCAGCTAATGAAGAGCCCTGGCAGCTCTACCAGCCAAGAATTGGATCACTGGAAATGGACCTGCCCTGGAGCTGAAGGATGCCCAGGTCAGAGCCACAGATCTTGCTGGCTCTAAGCTGAAGAGCCCTTCACTTGGCCCAGCTTCCAAAATAACCACTGCTGCTGAGGGGATGGCCAAGTAGGGTCAGTAACATTGCAGGCAGAAGATGCCACCTCTCTTTACCTAGCCAGCTCTCCTCCCAAGCCAGCTAGGTAATGGAAGTCAACAGGGTGCCTTCCTCAAGGAGGTTCACACCCCATGTGAAGAGATGGATAGTTCTGGGCCTCATAACTGACAAGGCCTTAAAGCCCAGCTGATTATCCTCAGGCCCCTTCTGTCAGGTTCTGTTTGCCTCTCAGTCAGAAAACTCATTTGTATTTAGACAAAAGCTTTGTTAGGTTCTCTAAAAATGACTCTTTCCTTTGTTCTAGACCCTGTCTAGCTCACTTGGGGCCTCATTACTTTGTAATCAGAGCCTCTACTCTAACATCAATGGCTCTAATCCAGACCTATGTGTACTGATGGTCTTCTCCCCAACTTAATGTTGTATGATTGTTCAGAATTTCTCTACAAACCCCTCTACCCGCAAAAGATGAGTGGCCTTTCTCCCAATCTTGGTTGGGATCATCTTTAAATCACGTCCATCAAACAGTCTTCACAAGGGTCCAGAGACACCCTCATTTCCTCTCCTCTATGAAATCCTCTCATTTTTTGGTTAATGTCACTCTTAGGACCATTGGTTTCTATTCTCACCCTGTCTTTTATACTACCGTGTCTGTTTAAGTGTTTACAGGAGGTGATAATGGAATGAACCAAGGTCTTCACCAACCAGGCAGTCAACCAAATGCTGCTAGAGGGATATATTAGGTTCCAGGAGACAGGAACTTGAGACATCGTCCCATGCCAGCAGAAAGTACTTGGTCACCCCACGTCAGCAAGAAGTAGCTCTAAAGACAAAACATTGTCCCCATACCCCTCCTGGACTTTTGGGGTTAATGTAATTCCATACAACTCTTGCTTTATAAAAAACAAAAGGGGGGAATGTTAGTAAAATGGTGTATAGTCTTATCTATGGCATGATCTACACCCCAGACACCATCCTAGGCTCTAGCCTCCACTGCCATGGCTGGAAGCCAGGTGATCCCATGGTCCAACCACCGGTGTCAGCTCCACCCCCATCCTGATGGGATTCGCTGCTCCTACTTCCCTGCCCACCCTCCCACACACACAAAGCTTTAAGAGGATTTGTTCCATAACATGTGGCTCTCTGTCTCTGTCTCTCTCTCTGTTTTCTCTTGATCTCTCTTACTCTCTCCTTCCCCCTCTTTTCCTTCTTCACCGCTTCCCTCCAGTTTGTCGGGTTTCCCCCAATAAACTCTTTCCCTTAAAAAAAGGGTCTATTTCAGCTTTAAAATTTTGAACATATTAATCACTGTTCATTTAACCCAGTATTCTAATTATAATGTTGATATTTTTACTAGTTCACTGTATGGTTTTGGTTAAATCACTTAACATTTTTAAAGGTAATTTACTTACTGTAAAATGAAGGAAAGAAGAAGTGAAATAATCACTAAAGCTATTTTCACTCTTAATTCTCTTATTTCATAAGATATATATATAAACAAAGTACATATGATATATACATATATATGAAAAGCAAGACTTTAAATTGTATTCTTTTTTTTAACTTTTATTTAATGAATATAAATTTCCAAAGTACGGCTTATGGATTACAATGGCTTCTCCCCCATATCGTCTCTCCCACCCGCTTCCCTCCCCTTTCCCACTCCCTCTCCCCTTCCATTCACATGAGGATTCATTTTCGATTCTCTTTATATACAGAAGATCAGTTTAGCATACATTAAGTAAAGATTTCAACAGTTTGCTCCCACACAAACACAAAGTGAAAAATAGCTGATTTTTTAAATGATGATGAAATCAGATCAGACCTATTGTCATGTTTAATCCCAGTGAGAGTCAAGTTGGGAATTGATAATTTCTTCTTTTTTTTTTTTTTTACAGAAGATCAGTTTAGTATACATTAAGTAGGGATTTCAACAGTTCGCACCCCCATAGAAACACAAAGTGAAATATACTGTTTGAGTACTCGTTATAGCATTAAGTCTCAAATTACAGCACATTAAGGACAGAGATCCTACATGAGGAGTGAGTGCACAGTGACTCCTGTTGTTGACTTTACAAATTGACACTCCTGTTTATGGCATCAGTAATCTCCCTATGCACCAGTCATGAGTTTCCAAGGCTATGGAAGCCTTTTGAGTTCACCGACTCTTATCTTGTTTAGACAAGGTCATAGTCAAAGTGGAGGTTCTCTCCTCCCTTCAGAGAAAGGTACCTCCTTCTTTGAAGACCTGTTCTTTCCACTGGGATCTCACTCACAGAGATCTTTCATTTAGGGTTTTTTTTTTCTTGGCTTTCCATGCCTAAAATACTATCATGGGCTTTTCAGCCAGATCGAAATGCCTTTAGGGCTGATTCTGAGGCCAGAGTGCTGTTTAGGACATCTGCCATTCTATGAGTCTGCTGAGTATCTCGCTTCCCATGTTGGATCACTCTCCCCTTTATTTATTCTATCAGTTAGTATTAGCAGGTACTAGACTTGTTTATGTGCTTCCTTTGACTCTTAGTCCTTTCATTATGATCAATTGTGAACTGAGATTGATCACCGGGACTAGTGAGATGGCATTGGTACATGCCACCTTGATGGGATTAAATTGGAGTCCCCTGGTATGTTTCTAACTCTACCATTTGGGGCAAGTCAGCTTGAGCATGTCCCAAATTGTACATCTCTTCCCTCTCTTATTCCTACTCTTATGTTTAACAGGGATCACATTTCAGTTAAATTTCAACACTTAAGAGTAACTGTGTATTAATTACAGAATTAAACCAGTCATATTAAGTAGCACAGACAAAAGAACTACTAAGAGGGATAATGTATTAAGTTGTTCATTAACAGTCAGGGCTATGCTGATCAAGTCACCGTTTCCCATAGTGTCCATTTCACTTCAACAGGTTTCCTTTTTGGTGTTCAGTCAGTTGTCACCGATCAGGGAGAACATATGGTATTTGTCCCTTTGGGACTGGCTTATTTCACTCAGCATGATGTGTTCCAGATTCCTCCATTTTGTTGCAAATGACTGGATTTCGTTGTTTCTTACTGCGGTATAGTATTCTAAGGAGTACATATCCCATAATTTCTTTATCCAGTCTACCATTGATGGGCATTTAGGTTGGTTCCAGGTCTTAGCTATTGTGAATTGAGCTGCAATAAACATTAGGGTGCAGACCGCTTTTTTGTTTATCAATTTAAACTCCTTTGGGTAAATTCCAAGGAGTGGGATGGCTGGGTCGAACGGTAGGGTTATCTTCAGGTTTCTGAGGAATCTCCAGACTGACTTCCATAGTGGCTTGACCAGTTTGCATTCCCACCAACAGTGGGTTAGTGTCCCTTTTTCCCCACATCCTCGCCAGCATCTGTTGTTGGTAGATTTCTGCATGTGAGCCATTCTAACCAGGGTGAGGTGAAACCTCATTGTGGTTTTGATTTGCATTTCCCTGATTGCTAATGACCTTGAACATTTTTTCATGTGCCTGTTGGCCATTTGGATTTCCTCTTTTGAAAAATGTCTATTGAGGTCCTTGGCCCATCTCTTAAGTGGGTTGTTGGTTTTGTTTTTGTGGAGTTTCTTGATCTCTTTGTAGATTCTGGTTATTAACCCTTTATCTGTTGCATAGTTTGCAAATATTTTTTCCCATTCTGTCGGTTGTCTCTTCACTCTCCTGACTGTTTCTTTTGCAGTACAGAAACTTCTCAATTTGATGCAATCCCAATAGTTGATTTTGGCTTTGACTGCCTGTGCCTCCCGGGTCTTTTCCAGAAATTCTTTGCCTGTGCCAATATCTTGAAGGGTTTCTCCAATGTTCTCTAGTAACTTGATGGTGTCAGGTCGTAGATTTAGGTCTTTAATCCATGTTGAGTGGATTTTTGTGTAAGGTGTAAGGTAGGGGTCTTGCTTCATGATTCTGCACGTGGAAATCCAGTTTTCCCAGCACCATTTATTGAACAGACTGTCCTTGCTCCAGGAATTGGTTTTAGATCCTTGATCAAATATAAGTTGGCTGTAGATGTTTGGGTTGATTTCTGGTGTTTCAATTCTGTTCCATTGGTCTATCCATCTGTTTCTGTACCAATACCATGCTGTTTTGATTACAACTGCCCTGTAGTATGTCCTGAAATCTGGTATTGTGATGCCTCCGGCTTTGTTTTTGTTGTACAAGATTGCTTTAGCTATTCGAGGTCTCTTGTGCCTCCATATAAATTTCAGCACCATTTTTCCCAGATCTGAGAAGAAGGTCTTCGGTATCTTGATTGGTATTGCATTGAATCTATAAACTGCTTTTGGGAGAATGGACATTTTGATGATATTGATTCTTCCAATCCATGAGCATGGAAGATTTTTCCATTTCTTGGTATCCTCTTCTATTTCTTTCTTTAAGGTTTTGTAATTTTCATCGTAGAGATCTTTAACGTCCTTGGTTAAGTTTATTCCAAGGTATTTGATTGTTTTTGTAGCTATTGTGAATGGGATTGATCTTAGAAGTTCTTCCTCAGCCATGGCATTGTCTGTGTATACAAAGGCTGTTGATTTTTGTGCATTGATTTTATACCCTGCTACTTTGCCAAACTCTTCTATGAGTTCCAATAGTCTCTTAGTAGAGTTCTTTGGGTCCCCTAAGTAAAGAATCATATCATCTGCAAAGAGGGATAGTTTGAGTTCTTCCTTCCCAATTTGTATCCCTTTAATTTCTTTTTCTTGCCTAATAGCTCTGGCTAGAACCTCCAGAACTACATTGAATAGCAGTGGTGAGAGTGCGTGTCTCTGTCTGGTACCAGATCTCAGTGGAAATGCTTCCAACTTTTCCCCATTCAATAGGATGTTGGCTGTGGGTTTTTCATAGATTGCTTTGATTGTATTGAGGAATGTTCCTTCCAAACCCAGTTTGCTTAGAGTTTTCATCATGAACGGGTGTTGTATTTTATCAAATGCTTTCTCGGCATCTATTAAGATAATCATATGGTTTTTCTTCTGCAGTCTGTTAATGTGGTGTATCACATTGATTGTCTTGAACACATTAAACCATCCCTGCATACCAGGGATAAATCCCACTTGGTCTGGGTGGATGATCTTTCTGATGTGTTGTTGCATTCTATTGGCCAGAATTTTATTGAGGATTTTTGCATCTATGTTCATCAGGGATATTGGTCTGTAATTCTCTTTCAGTGCTGCATCTTTTTCTGGCTTAGGAATTAAGGTGATGCTGGCTTCATAGAAGGAATTTGGGAGGATTCCCTCTTCTTCGATTGTTCTGAATAGTTTGAGAAGAATTGGAGTTAGTTCTTCTTTAAATGTCTGGTAGAATTCAGCAGTGAATCCATCTGGTCCTGGGCTTTTCTTTGTTGGGAGGGCCTTTATTACTGTTTCAATTTCTGTCTCAGTTATGGGTCTGTTTAGGTTTTCGATGTCTTCCTGGTTCAATTTAAGTAGGTTGCATGTGTCCAGGAATCTATCCATTTCTGATAGGTTTCCCTGTTTGCTGGCATACAAGTCCTTGTAGTAATTGCTGATGATTCTTTTTCTTTCTGTGGTGTCTGTTGTTACATTTCTTTTTTTGTCTCTGATTTTATTGATTTGGGTCTTTTCTCTTCTTTTTTTAGTTAGTTGGGCCAATGGGGTGTCAATTTTGTTTATTTTTTCAAAAAACCAGCTCCTCGTTTGGCTGATTTTTTGTAATTTTTTTTGGATTCAATCCTGTTGATTTCTTCTCTGATTTTAATTATTTCTCTTCTCCTACTAGATTTGGGTCTGGTTTGCTGTAGGTTTTCTAGATCCTTGAGGTGAATTGAAAGCTCATCTATTTGGTGCCTTTCCAATTTCTTGATGTAGGCACCTATTGATATAAACTTTCCTCTTAACACTGCTTTTGCTGTATCCCATAAGTTTTGGTATGTTGTGCTGTTATCCTCATTTACTTCCAGAAAATTTTTGATTTCTCTTTTAATTTCTTCTATGACCATTGTTCATTCAGGAGCATGTTGTTCAATCTCCATGTGTTTGCATATGCTCTAGGGATTCCTGAGTTGCTAATTTCCAACTTCGTTCCTTTATGGTCTGAGAAGCTGCATGGTATGATTCTAATTCTTTTGAATTTGCTGAGACTTGCTTTATGGCCTAGTATGTGGTCAATCCTAGAGAAGGTTCCATGTACTGCTGAGAAGAATGTAAAATCTTTAGCTGTAGGATTGAAAGTTCTGTAGATACCTGTTAGATCCATTTGGGCTATAGTGTCATTTAAATCTACTGTCTCCTTGTTGATCTTCTGTGCTGTTGATCTGTCTATTTCTGAGAGTGGAGTATTGAAGTCCCCCAGTACTATTGTATTGGGGTCTAAGTCTCCCTTTAAGTCCCTTAACAAATCTTTTTTTTTTTATTTTTTGACAGGCAGAGTGGACAGTGAGAGAGAGAGACAGAGAGAAAGGTCTTCCTTTGCCGTTGGTTCACCCTCCAATGGCCGCCGCGGCCGGCGCGCTGCGGCCGGCACACCGTGCTGATCCGATGGCAGGAGCCAGGAGCCAGGTGCTTTTCCTGGTCTCCCATGGGGTGCAGGGCCCAAGCACCTGGGCCATCCTCCACTGCACTCCCTGGCCACAGCAGAGGGCTGGCCTGGAAGAGGGGCAACTGGGACAGAATCCGGCGCCCTGACCGGGACTAGAACCCGGTGTGCCGGCGCCGCTAGGCGGAGAATTAGCCTAGTGAGCCGCGGCGCCAGCCTCCCCTAACAAATCTTTTAAATAACCGGTGCCCTGTAATTAGGTGCATATACATTGATGATCATTGTATCTTCCTGTTGAATTGATCCCTTAATCATTATTGTCTCTCCCAACAGTTTTTGTGGTAAAGTTTATGTTGTCCGATATTAAGATGGCTACGCCCGCTCTTTTTTCATTTCTGTTGGCATGGTATATCTTTTTCCAGCCTTTCACTTTCAGTCTTTATGGAACTTTGTTGGAAAGATGTGTTTCTTGTAAGCAGCAAATAGATGGGTTTTGTTCCTTAACCCAATCAGCCAATCGGTGTCTTTTAACTGGACAGTTCAGGCCATTAACGTTCAATGTGACTAATGATAAGTGGTAACTTTGCCCTGCCATTTGCCAAACATAAGTTCTAACATATGCTTTGAATTCCCTGTGATCTTTTGCTGTGAGGTTTCCTTCCTTTACCTTCTTTCATATTGATGACCGTGTTTCTGTGTTTCTGTGTGTAACACATCTTTAAGCATCTGTTGCAGGGCTGGATGAGTGGCGACAAATTCTTTCAATTTCTGTTTGCTATGAAAAGTCTTTATTTCACCTTCATTCACAAATGATAGCTTTGCAGGATATAATATTCTGGGCTGGCAGTTTTTCTTAGTACCTGGGCTATATCTCGCCATTCCCTCCTAGCTTGTAGGGTTTCTGATGAGAAGTCAGCTGTGAGTCTGATTGGAGATCCTCTGAGAGTAATCTGACGTTTCTCTCTTGCACATTTTAGGATCTTTTCTTTATGTTTCACTGTGGAGAATTTAATTACAACGTGTCGTGGTGAGGATCTCTTTTGGTCGTGTTTATTAGGGGTTCTGTGAGCTTCCTGTACTAGGATTTCTCTGTCCTTCTCCAAACCTGGGAAATTTTCTGCTAATATCTCACAAAAAAGGCCTTCTACTCCTTTCTCCCTCTCCATGCCTTCAGGAACTCCTAGAACCCGAATGTTGGGTTTTTTAATAGTATCCTGAAGATTCCTGACAATATGTTTTAGATTTCTAATTTCCTCTTCTTTTCTTTGGTCTGACTGTATCCTTTCCTGTTCTCTGTCTTCTAAGTCCGATATTCTCTCTTCTGCTTCACCCATTCTGTTTGTAAGGCTCTCTATTGTGTTTTTCATTTGATCTATTGAATTCTTCACTTCAGTCACTATCACAGTTTCCTGTTGTACTAGTTGTTTCGTTTCATTTTGATTCCTCCTTAATATTTCATTTTCACGAGAGAGATTTTCTATCTTGTCCATTAAGGATTTCTGTAGTTCAAGAATTTGTTTTTGAGAACTTCTTAATGTTCTTATCAATTTTTTGAGATCTGCTTCTTGCATTTCTTCTATGTCATCATCTTCATAATCTTGAATTGGGGTGTCTTTTTCATTTGAGTGCATCATGGTGACTTCCTTGTTTTTATTACCTCAGTTTTTGCGTTTGTTATTTGGCATATTGGAGATATTTGGTTTCTTCACTGTGGTGCTTTTTCTTGTTATACTATGACTCTAGATTAAGTGGACTATCTGTTTTTGATGGAGACTTAGGGCTTGAGATGGGTGTGGCCTGAGAGCTCTGTTTGGTGTGCCAAAGGTGACACTCCCAGGTTCGGCATGGTAAATCTCTCTCTCTTTCTTTTTTTGATTCAAAAGGGAAGTAATTCCACACAGCTGAACGAAGTTGGAGGTAGTTAGCAGGCAAATGATATACCCACAGGAGCCAGAGATCGGAAGCTCTTTCCCAAGGACCACACAGGGAATCTGTTCGGCCCTCAGAGTGGGCTCAAAGTCTCCTTCAGTCTCCCACTGGGTTACCAAAGTTACGGAATTGTAGCGTCTCTGGAGAGTGCTCATGTGAATTCCGTGAGTTCTCTCCCCCACCGTCTCTTTTTTCACAGTCTCAGTTCAGTAGCACCACAAATTTACTAGGTCCTAATCTCCTGTTAATTCGCCCTGCCCAGAGTCAGGTTTTTCTGCTAGGCTCAGGGCCGATGCAGACCTGAGGTCACTCTGCTTATGACGTATGTCCAAGATGGCGCCTGCTCTTTGTCTTGCTCGCCCTTGAGAGGTGAGCGGAGAGAGAGAAACCCGTGTCCGTACCAGTCACCTTTTTTTTTTCTCTCTCTCTCTTCCAGTTAGCCTGGTGAACTTTTCCCCACAGGGGTCGTTCCCTCTAGTCTCCTCTTTCCACTTGCCTGCCAGTGTCTCGGGCTATTGAGGTTCGGCTCACCTCGCGTTCCAGCGCTGGTGTGTTGAGTCTGCCGCTGGTGTCCCGAACTGTGGGCTCCCACCCTCTCCACACAGGTCCGCTGTGAATCACATGTTCCGGAAGAGTTTCTTCTGCTGTTTCCTCCCCTACTCTTCCTTGAACCTGCAGTATCTCCACTTTTATTAAACTATCTCTCCCGGACTATCAGTGCTCCCTTCCTATTCCGCCATCTTGCCTCCTCCACTAAATTGTATTCTTAATTGAAAGCACTGGGAGCAGACATTTGGTGCAACAGTTACATCGCTTGGGAGGCCTGCGCTCCCATATGGAATGCCTGGGTTTGAGTCCTGGTTTCATTCCAGTTTCCTGTTAAAGTCCACCCTTGGAGGCAGCAAGCTGGGGCTCAAGTACCCGGGTCCCTGCCACTCACGTAGGAGACCTGGTTAGAAATCCCAGCTGATGGCTTCAGCTTGACTCAATCCTGGTCATTCTGGGCATTTAGGGAGTGAACCAGTAGACAGAAGTTCTATGTCTGTCTCTGTCTCTCTGCAGTTCAAATAAATTTTTAAAAATGAATAAAAATTTTAAGTAGTTCAATTGAAAGCAATGACAAAACTGAAATTCCTAGAGCTATAAGGTTCGTACGTTCTCTGGGAATTAAATTCTAGAAATCATCATTGGGTGTCTTTGCTCAATTAATCAGCAAGTACCCCTGAAATTGGAACAAGGCTTTCTCAAAGTAATCAAGAGGAATTATAATTTTGTACTTGGAAGTGACTGCCAGAAAGGGGACCTAGAGAAGTCATTTTAATTGAAGGTGCTACTTAACTCTGGTTATTAAAAAATAATGAGAAGGGTGGGAGGAGGAAGAAATCAGGCATAAGCAAAAAGAAAAATTACATTGACCTGTAAGAAATATCAGAGGGGCAGGCATTTGATTCCGCAGTTAAAACTCACTTCTATTGCTTGCATCCTAAGTAGGAGTACCTGGGTTTGAGTCCCCCCTCTGCTCCCAATTCCAACTTCCTGCTAATGTATATCCTGGGACACAGCAGGTAATCACTCAAGTACTTGATTCCTGCCACCCATGTGGGAGACACATATGGAGTTCTGGGCTTCTGGCATAGTCCTGGTTCAGCCATGGCTGTTGCAGGTACTTGGAAAGTGTGTCACTGGATACAAGATATTTCTATCTCTGTTTCTGTCATCTTGCTTTTCGAATTAATTAGTTAAATAAATAATATTTTTCAGAAAGGACTATCAGAATAGTCAATAGACAATTCAGAAGTATTTGCAGCATTCCCTGTGAGATGTGTGGATAAAAGAAAGACAGGGACCTTGGATTCAGATAGAATTGCATGCAAAGTTGAGCAACATACTAACACTAACTCCTCACCTGTAAAATGGGTATCATGATTTCACCTCAAGAGAATAAGATTACAGAAAATATAACCCCTAGCACCAAGAAGTCACTTAGTAGATTTTCCTTCATTCAACAAATCAATGATTTGTCTGAAATCAAAGACACTCTCGATATCACAAATGATATGTATAGAAGAACTCTATTGAATAACAGTCAGTAGCAAAAAGAGCATTCAGAAAGTGGTGGTAACCAGAGTGGGGCTCATGAGAGTCCAATGGCTGCAAAGGGCACCCTGGAACGTGGTGCCTTTGGATACCTTGACAGCCTCCCACATTACCAGGATGTGCTCCCTGGGGTCCCATCCTAAGACCCCAGGAGAACGGGCCACCACCAAGAAGTATAATATGCATGTGGAAGACTACAAACCTTACCTCAATGAGGGTGATACTGGGAACCAGGCAGGAAGATTGGATAGGAATGAATAGCTGAGTTGAGATTTTTTTTTCTTACAATTTCTGTGCAGCTGTGCATTTTAACTCTATTCCTTTACTTGTCAATCCAGCATGTCTACTTTCCCATAATGCCCCAGGACCAGGAAGGAGAAAACACCATGATGGTCATGTGGAAATTAAGTCCCATGTGGAGATGCCATGAAACTCTCAGGCAAATCTCACATACACATTAAACTACACCCAGTTCATATATTCAATCAGGGCTCTGCCCCCTGTCCCATGAAAGACACTGGTAATATGGGAGCACCCTTTTCCCCTCTTAGCCATGTTTGCAGGTCCTTCCCTGGCCCCCTCCCCCTCTCTCTCCTCATAAACTACTCTCTGGCCCATTCTTGAAGGTACAATCTCTCTCTCTCTCTCTCTCTCTCTCTCTCTCTCTCTTAAATAACTCCTGCTCTCACTGTGCACTGTGTTATCCCTCTGCTTTGAACTCTTACCTCTGTGGGTACAAGAACTTGGAATAAAAATTAAGATACTTATAGAATCTGATTCATTGTAAGTGCCTCCAACTAGGATTCATTATAAGTTACCCCCTCACACCTAGAGATTCAACCTTAATGAAATTCTTATCTACAGCCAACTTATATTTGATCAAGGATCCAAAACCAATCCCTGGAGTAAGGACAGTCTATTCAATAAATGGTGCTGGGAAAATTGGATTTCCACGTGCAGAAGCATGAAGCAAGACCCCTACCTTTCACCTCACACAAAAATCCACTCAATATGGATTAAATACCTAAATCTATGACCCAACACCATCAAATTATTACAGAACATTGGAGAAACCCTGCAAGATATAGGTACCAAAAACTTCTTAGAAAAGACCCCGGAAACACAGGCAGTCAAAGGCAAAATTAACATTTGGGATTGCATCAAATTGAGAAGTTTCTGTACTGCAAAAGAAACAGTCAGGAAAGTGAAGAGGCAACTGACTGAATGGGAAAAAAATATTTGCAAACTATGCAACAGATAAAGGGTTAATAACCAGAATCTACAAAGAAATCAAGAAACTCCACAACACCAAAATAAACAATCCACTTACAAGATGGGCCAAGGACCTCAATAGACATTTTTCAAAAGAGGAAATCCAAATGGCCAACAGGCACATGAAAAAATGTTCAAGATCACTAGCCATCAGGGAAATGCAAATCAAAACCACAATGAGGGTCGGCGCCGCGGCTCAATGGGATAATCCTCCGCCTTGTGGCGCCGGCACACCGGGTTCTAGTCCCGGTCGGGGCGCCGGTTCTGTCCCGGTTGTCCCTCTTCCAGGCCAGCTCTCTGCTGTGGCCAGGGAGGGCAGTGGAGGATGGCCCAAGTGCTTGGGCCCTGCACCCCATGGGAGACCAGGAGAAGCACCTGGCTCCTGGCTTCGGATCAGCGTGATGCGCCTGCCGCAGCGCGCCGGCCACGGCAGCCATTGGAGGGTGAACCAACGGCAAAGGAAGACATTTCTCTCTGTCTCTCTCTCTCCCTGTCCACTCTGCCTATCAAAACACACACACACACACACACAATGAGGTTTCACCTCACCCTGGTTAGAATGGCTCACATGCAGAAATCTACCAACAACAGATGCTGGCGAGGATGTGGGGAAAAAGGGACACTAACCCACTGTTGGTGGGAATGCAAACTGGTCAAGCCACTATGGAAGTCAGTCTGGAGATTCCTCAGAAACCTGAAAATAGCCCTACCGTTCGACCCAGCCATCCCACTCCTTGGAATTTACCCAAAGGAAATGAAATTGGCAAACAAAAAAGCGGTCTGCACCCTAATGTTTATTGCAACTCAATTCACAATAGCTAAGACCTGGAATCAACCCAAATGCCCATCAACAGTAGACTGGAAAAAGAAATTATGGGATATGTACTCTATAGAATACTATACAGCAGTAAAAAAAAAAAACACAACAATGAAATCCAGTCATTTGCAACAAAATGGAGGAATCTGGAAAACATCATGCTGAGTGAATTAAGCCAGTCCCAAAGGGACAAATACCATATGTTCTCCCTGATCGGTGACAACTAACTGAACACCTAAAAGGAAACCTGTTGAAGTGAAATGGACACTATGAGAAACAGTGACTTGATCAGCCCTTGTTCTGACTGTTGATGTACAACTTAATATTTTACCCCTTTTAGTATTTTTTTGTTCTACTTATTACTATTGGTTGAACTCTGTAATTAACACACAATTATTCTTAGGTGTTTAAATTTAACTGAAAAGTGATCCCTATTAAATATAAGAGTGGTAATAAGAGAGAGAAGAGATGTACAATTTGGAACATTCTCAAGCTGACTTGCCCCAAATGGTAGAGTTAGAAACGTGCCAGGGGATTCCAATACAATCCCATCAAGGTGGCATGTACCAATGCCATCTCATTAGTCCAAGTGATCAATTTCAGTTTACAATTTATCACACTGATAGGTCTAAGAGTCAAAGGGATCACACAAACAAGTCTAGTGTCTGCTAATACTAACTGATAGAATTAAAAAGGGAGAGAATGATCCAACATGGGAAGCAGGATACACAGCAGACTCATAGAATGGCAGATGTCCTAAACAGCACTCTGGCCTCAGAATCAGCCCTTAAGGCATTCGGATCTGGCTGAAGAGCCCATGAGAGTGTTTCAGGCATGGAAGGCCAAGACACTCTGGCAAAAAAAAAAAAATCTAAATGAAAGATCTCTTCAAGTGAGATACCAGTGGAAAGAACAGGGCCATCAAAGAAGGAGGTACCTTTCTCTGAAGGGAGGAGGGAACTTCCACTTTGACTATGACCTTGTCTAACTAAGATTGGAGTCAGCGAACTCAAAAGGCTTCCATAGCCTTGGCAACTCATGACAAGAGCCTAGGGTAATTACTGACGCCATAAACAAGAGTGTCAAATTGTTAAGTCAACAGCAGGAGTCACTGTGCACTTACTCCTCATGTAGGATCTCTGTCCTTAATGTGTTGTGCAATGTGAATTAATGCTATAACTAGTACTGAAACAGTATTTTACACTTTATGTTCTGTGTAGGTGCAAACTGTTGAAATCTTAATATATACTAAATCGATCTTCTGTATATAAAGATAATTGAAAATGAATCTTGATGTGAATGGAATGGGAGAGGGAGTGGGGGATGGGAGGGTTGTGGGTGGGAGGGATGTTATGGGGGGAAAAAGCCATTGTAATCCATAAACTGTACTTTGGAAATTTATATTTACTAAATAAAAGTTAAAAAAAGAAAAAAAATTCTCAAACCGTGTGATCTTTGGCATTCTCAAATAATTTGAGCCTCAGCTACCTCACCTAGAAAACTTAAATAATTGCATTACCTATTTAGCATATTAGCATGATGAGCAATGTAAATCAGTTATGTGAAAACTTTTTTAAACTGTACAATCCACTATACAAATCAGTGGTGATTCAGGGGTGCCATGTTCAAATGTGTAGGAGGTGCACTGCACAAAATGTTGCCTTTTAGAAAGCACCGTTCACTTTACAAGCAGCATAGATCTGTGTATCTAAGGCAACAGTTTTCTGATAGTGGCAAAATGCCTCAAGTTACAAAGTTGATACATTACCAAATTACCTGCCCAAAAACAGTGTCTTGAAAAGGGTGTTAAAAAATATAGAAGGCCATTGTTTCAGTCTGCACTGGGATGCAATAAACCAAATTAAAAGTCAGAACGGAGTCACATATGCTAAAGTTCTACATAACTAAGTCAAAAATAAACTGATTATTTGACCTTCTAGGAAAAAAGGAAACATGAGAGATAATAGACAAATTTCCCAAGCAGGCCAGTTTCAATGACGTTCTCTCTGTCTTAATCCCTACATCAAAAAGTAACCTGGAATAAAGTGAGGTCGCCATCAGTCATTTTCCTATTGTTCTGTCTCCCTGTCCCTGTCTTACAAAGAAAATAATTCTGAAATGCCAACCTGCCTTCTGTGTTCTGTTTCAACTCTCTTCTAACTTTTTATGTCTATAAAACCAACCTCTCTGCTTAGCTCATTGCAATACTTATTCTATTTATATACTTAGGGTGCTGCCTGACTTCAAAATTGAAAAGAAAGCCAATTAAGAACTTTAAGTTGTTTAATTTTTGTCCTTAAACAAAACAAAGTTTTTATGTCTCTATTTTTGCTTTTACACAAAAGCACCATATAAGCTACATGGTTCCTGTGGGTATTTATCCCAATTAACTCCAAAGCTCAGAATAACACTAGTACATAAAAACAACAGAAAAGAGTGTTAAGAAAAATCATAACTGAAATGCAATGGACACTAAGCTCCCTGTCCCTTGGTGCATCCAAGTAAAGTCTAACTCAGCGCAATGAAGGGTCTTAAGTTAGAATAGCCTGGATGAGCCGGCACCACAGCTCACTAGGCTAACCCTCCGCCTGCAGTACTGGCACCCTGGGTCCTAGTCCCGGTCGGGGCGCCGGGTTCTGTCCCAGTTGCTCCTCTTCCAGTCCAGCTCTCTGCTGTGGCCCAGGAAGGCAGTGGAGGATGGCCCAAGTGCTTGCGCCCTGCACCCCATGGGAGACCAGGAGAGGCACCTGGCTCCTGGCTTCAGATCAGCGCGGTGCACCGGCCGCAGCACGCCTGCCATGGCGGCCATTGGAGGGTGAACCAACGGCAAAGGAAGACCTTTCTCTCTGTCTCTCTCTCTCTCACTGTCCACTCTGCCTGTCAAAAAAAAAAAAGAATAGCCTGGATGGAGGGAAAAGTTAGAAATGACCGTCTTCACAAACAAGAGAGTTAACGCCTAGTAAATACCAGCTGGCAGTAGGTATGGGGCTGGAATCTTCACCTACCATTATCTCACTGAATCCTGGTAGGAGGCCTTCGAAGTTGCTGGTCTGATCACAAATCATCCTAAATTCATGCAGAGCTAGTAAGAGGCAGAAAAGGTTGTCGGACTCCATCAGTTTCCCATTGCTGCTGTGATAAATTGGCTCAGTGGCTCAAAGACAACTCAGATGTATTATCTCACAGTTCTCGAGGTCAGAAGTCTAACGTGGCTATCGTTGGACTAATATCACAGTGCCAGCCAGATGGCATTGCTTTCTGTGGGCTGCAAAGGAGTCAGGGCCGCCCACACTCCTTGGACCATGGCTGTCCTCATCTTCAAAGCCACATTTCATCACTGTGACACTGACTCTTCTAACTCCCTCTTCCATCTCCCATGGACTCTCACAATTATCTGAAGCCCACCTGAATAATATCCATACTTTCAGGTCAGCTGCTTGATGACCTTCACTCTGTCTGCAACCTTAACTCTGTGTGAAGTAACCTAACGTATTCTCAGATTCCCAGGACATGCCGGGGGCCCACTGATCTACCTACACAAACTCCAATGCCCATATTCTTTTCTTTATCCAATGCTCCCTTCTTGCTTTGCCTCTGTCATACTTTCTGATTATAAATGAGGACCGGGGAACAAATAGAAGACATTGTCCCTATTCTTAAAGAGCTTTCATTGCATCTGGGGGTGACTAACGTGTGTAAAGAGCAATGCTCAATTCAGGCCTTTAAATGAATACAATAGAAACCCCATATGTGCCTTAGTTTATAACATCTCTGGCTATGTCATATGGGAAAACAGCATGGACATTCCTCAAGAAACTAGAAAAAGAGGTGAGCATTTGGTGCACTAGGTAAGATGTCACTTGAGGTGCCAACATCCCATATTGGAGTCCATGGGTTTGAGCCCCAGTTCCACTTCTGAATCCAGTTTCCTATTCATGTGCACCTTGGATCCCTGCTACCCACATGGGAGACCTGAATTGAGTCCCCAGCTCCTGGGTATTGCAGGGATTTTGAGAATGAACCAGCAGATGGACGATCTCTCTGCTCTCTCCACTTTCCAAATAAGTAAATAATTTTTTAAAAAAATATTTAAAAAAAACAAACATCTAGAATCACCATATGAACCAGCAATCCAATTCCTAAGTGTATAGCAAATGGAAAGGAAATCAGTATGTCAAAGAAATATCTGCATTCCTAGTTCATTGTGGTATTATTCACAATATCTAAGATATGAAATCAACTTAAATGGATAAATGGATAAGGAACATATGGTACATATACACACAATGGAACATTACTTGGCCTTTAAAAAAATAAGATCTTACCATTTACAACTACCTGGATGAACCCAGAGAGCATATGTTAAGCAAAACTAGCCAGACACAGAATGACAAGTGTTGCATGTTCTCATTTGTATGTGGTAGCCTCAGAAGTTGATCTTGTGGAAGAGCAGGGTGAATCCTGGTGAACAGAGATTGGGAAGGGGGAGATGTGGGGATGGAGGGAGGTGCTTAATGGTACAGGGGTGCAGTTGAAGAGAAGGAATAACTTCTAGCCTTCTATACCACAGTAGGATCACTATGGTTGACAAATTGTTTTTTTCAAAATAGCTAGTGGAAAGTACTTTAAATGCTTTCAACACAAAGAAACCATAAATAATAATGATAGTAATTATTATTATTATTATTAAAGAGACAGAGACAGACAGAGCTCCCATCTGCTAGTTAAATCCCCAAATGCCTGCAACAGCTGGGGCTGGGCTGAAAGCAGAGCCAGGATCTGGGAATACAACCCAGTTCTCCCACGTGAGTGGCAGAAACTCAAGTACTTCGGTTATCATTGCTGCCTCCTGAGGTCTGCATTAGCAAAGAGTTGGAGTCAAGAGCTGGAGGAGATGTGGGATGTGTGTGTCTTAACTGCTAAGCTACATGCCATGATGGATATGCCAATTACCCTGATCTGATCATTATGGATTTATATGTAGGCATTAAAATATCACTCAGTACTCCATAAGCATATACAGTTATTATATCAATTAAAATTCATATTTAAAATATTTTTCTGGCCATGGAAATCTAATATGAACTTTTAATCCTATCACTGCTATAATCATAAAGACAGCAACTTCCTGGGACTGACTGCAGTGGGTAAACTCATTGCCTGCACTACCAACACTCCATTCAGGCACTGGTTCGAATCATGGCTGCTTCACTTCAGATACAGTTCAGTACTAATATCCCTGGGAAAGTAGCAGAAGATGGCCCAAGTGCTTGGGCCCCTACAGCCCATGTGGAGGAAGTTCCTGATTCCTGACTTTGGCCTGGCCCAGCTCTAGCCATTGTGGCCATTTGGGGAGTGAATCAGCAGATGGAAGGTGTGTGTGTGTGTGTGTGTGTGTGTGTGTGTGTTTTCTCTCTGTAATTGTTTCTAAAAATCTTTTCTAAGAAAAGAGATAGCAACTTCCTAATTTCATGAACACAAATGGTGAGGGTATAGAACCAATTAGGGAGTGAGGCAGCAGAGAGAGATGAGGTCCCAGCAACAGAAGGGACAGCTGAGGAGGAAGAGGCAGAGAGAAGTCGCCATGAGAGGAAGATCCAGGGAGGGAAAATGAGGGAGAGGGGCTGCAGACAGAGCAGCAGAGGCTGCCCCAGAGAGGTCAAGAGGGCCATTTCTCAGTACAGAGGCCTCCTGGGCAGGCCCGAGCCTGGAACCTTCCTCAGGAAGCTGCTGACAAGAAGCCTGCCTCGGGGTGCTTCTGCTTTGTCCTTGTAGTGGCAGCGAGTTTGGAAAAGGGGACACTCCATGCAAGCTGAAGCGGCCAGCTTCTCAGTGCAGTCATGAGAACTATAGGGGAAAATATTACTGATGGTGATGATGAGAGGAGAAAGGAGAATTCCAGGGAGAAGGCCCTTGGAGAGAAAGGGCAGAAAGGGAACAATGAGGAGAGCCTCTCTCTGAAAGGTCAAATTGTGTGTTGAAAACCACTGCATTGATGATGTGGGCATGAGCATTTAAAAATTATTTTATTTGAAAGGCAGAGTTACTGAGAGAAGGAGTGAGGGAGATCTTTCATCTGCTGGCTCACTCCCCAAATGGCAGCAACAGCCAGAGTTGGGCCAGGACAAAGCCAGGAGCCAGGAGCTCCACCCCAAGTCTCCCACAGGTAAGACAGGGGGCGCTTGGGCCATCTTCTGCTGCTCTCCCAAGAGCATTAGCAGGGAGCTGGATTGGAAGTGGAACAGCCAAGACTCACTACATCACAGTGCCTGTCCCAAGCATTTTCATTTTTTTTTAATTTTTTTTTTTTTTGACAGGCAGAGTGGACAGGGAGAGAGAGAGACAGAGAGAAAGGTCTTCCTTTGCCGTTGGTTCACCCTCCAATGGCCGCCGTGGCCGGCGCGCTGCAGCCGGCGCACCACGCTGATCCGATGGCAGGAGCCAGGAGCCAGGTGCTTTTCCTGGTCTCCCATGGGGTGCAGGGCCCAAGCACCTGGGCCATCCTCCACTGCACTCCCTGGCCACAGCAGAGAGCTGGCCTGGAAGAGGGGCAACCGGGACAGAATCCGGCGCCCCAGCCGGGACTAGAACCCGGTGTGCCGGCGCCGCTAGGTGGAGGATTAGCCTAGTGAGCCGCGGCGCCGGCTCATTTTCATTTTTTTTTACTCTGGTTCTGGTCTCACAGGGAGGTAAGAATTCTAAGTGCAGACTGGAAAGATGTGCAAACAGGGACAGGATTTATTTAACAGTGAGGAAATAAACATACATTCACACACAAGTGTGTGCCACCTCACACAGAGAAATACCATTGTGAGTGGGCCAGAGGGTTGCCCTACAGAGAGAGAGAAAAGGAGAGTAGTACCTCTAAGCACTGTCCGTGGCAAGGAGAGAGATCAATCCCTTGCTCTCTGCCTCTTTTATGAGGTAGGGGGTGGTACTTTTGTCTGATACATAAGCATTTGTCCTCCTTGCAAATGTGGGCATGAGGGAGGTTTCCTGCCAGGTGTCCCAAATAAAAATGGCTGGTGTTGTGGTCCGAGAAGCTTCATCTTAAACAAGAATCTCCAGGGAATGAACGTGAGAGCCATGTTCCCTTCACAGCAAGAGATCGTTGAAATCAAATCACCACTTCACCACCAGGCAGAGACCAGTGTGGCTAGCTTGCCTTGATTTTTTTTTTCCACTGACAAGTAATGAATTATAGTTCTCAAAGACAAAGTAGGGATAGTAAAGCAAAAGTTTATTAAAGTACGTTCAAGGGGAGAAAGGGGCAAGAGAGAGAGAGCACATGGCATTCTTTCTTCTTGGTTTGGGACTTCAATCTCTAAAGAATGAGGGGCATTGACTGAAGATGTGGCCCGGACACTTAAGACTGGCATCTGTGATTGACATCTGGGAGTTGCATCCCTCTGGGCTCTCCATCATGTGGCTATCCACCAGACTTTTCTGGTTTGGCTGAGCTCCCATTTTATGAGGATACTTTAGCCACAAGGTAAACTGCACGGTAGGCTGTCTTGGGGGAGGTGGGGAGTGGGTCCTTGCAGAGAGCAGGGATTTCACTCCTGGGTCTCACGGCCCCTCCCCAGTCACTCTGTCTAATTCTCTGACAAGTACACTGGGAAGAGGCAGAAAATGCAAGAAAAAAAAAATGTTTTTCTGTATCTTGACCTTCGGCCCATGCCAGCAGCAGCTTTGAAAACCATATTACAGGGCTGCCCACAGTCATCCCAGCCTCTCTCAACCGTCTGCTTCCAGACCCAAACTTTTTTTCTGAATGTCTGCAATCATGGCAGCTTTTATTGCACAAGTAAAATACCACAGACTAGAATTTATAATCCAGACAACTTTGAGATCTCATTGCTCAGCCTGCTGAACTCTTCCTTTCCCAGAGACATCCGTACTTTCTCCAAACTTCTCTGATGCTCTCGTTTTTAACTGTTATTGTCTGCTGAATTCAAGCAGCTGAATCTGAAAGAAGTTCAGTATCGTTTTCTCCAAGTATCATTTCCTTCATCTTCCTGGGCTTGAGATACTGAACAAGCAACACCTGGCCTCATCTGGACCCTACAGATACACTTTTTCACCCAAGGAGTTTTGGATTTCAACAAGAGACCTGTTCTCCTCCTGAACAACCACATTAATGGTGAGGTGAGCACGCACAGACCTCATCTTGTAACGGAGTCCTGGGTAAGCCCCTTGACCATATTCTGCACATGACTACAGATAGCATGAATGGTTGCCAGATCCTCTATAGTTCCCCAACATTTGTCAGTCTGGATCCTCCTTCTTTCCAACAAGGCTGAGTTCTACATGGATGTGAGTGAAATACCTTTGCATGGTTCTTCTGGGACCCTTCAACTATGTCCCTTCAGGTTGATGGTGACATTTACTGGAATGCCCACAGTCTATGCTGCGAATGGTCTCTGACCTCATAGCAACAAAGGAGACCCAAACTTCTGCTCCACTGCCTACTTTGGTAAGCTATTGAAGTTAGGGACTGGACTGGATTTTACTCAATTAAATGGTGTTCATCACTGTGTCTTCTGTAGCTATAATGAGAATATGTGTTACTTGCAGTGGGGAAAAAAATGATCAACAGCATGTGGAAGGAACAGGGAGCCCCTCAAGCATATATTCTAGTACATATATTCAGTGAAGGCAGCTCTCACTTCTAAGCACACTCGAAGAAAACTAATCACATCAATGCACACTGGCTACAGCTGAAAAAGCTTTCAGGAAAACTAATAGTAAATACCTTACTGTATCTGCCATTACTGGTTTTACTCCAGATGGACTTTTGAATGAGGTTCAGGATTCAAAACCTCTTGCTAAAACCTTTCAAAAGCAAGTAAACACCCAACACCACTTTTCATTCCCCTCTACATAGAGGAAGAAATGCTTTTACATTACTAAATTGCACCACACCTATCTAGAGCATTTTGCCTCTAATAAGTGTGGCCAAGGCTGTACTTAAGCCTTTTGTTTGCTCAAACCAAGTGAGAATTATGTGTCTGGAGACCAATTCTTCCCATTTTCCATTAAGCAACTTTTTTAAACCCAGGTAGGCTCCTCCTACTTCTATGAAATATTGCTCCTTCCTGTCACTTCTTTTTTTTTTCTTCTTACGATTTACTTATTTATTTGAAAGACAGAGTGACACAGAAGGGGAGAGACTGAAAGAGAGGTCTTTCATTTGCTGGTTCACTTCTCAAATGGCCTCTTTAGCTGGGGCTAGGCCAGGATGAGGCCAGGAACCAGGAACTCCATCCAGATCTCCCACATGGATGGCAAGGGCATAAGCACTTGGGCCATCATCTGCTGCCTGCACATGCACATTCGCAGGATACAGCAGGAGTTGGATCAGAAAAGAGCAGCTGGGACCCAAACTGGCACTCTGATAAGGAATGCTGGGGTCACAAGCAGCAGCTAACCCACTGTGCCACAACACAGGCCCTTTGTCACTCCTTTAAATTTCATTCCATGATCTATTTTGTTAGAACATCCCACTTATTTAAACATTCAATCTTGAATCATTTATTCTCCAAGAGCAATTTTTGTGTACCAAGTTCACAACCTTGACATCAGAATCACCTGGGGAACCTTTAAAATATACTAATGCCAGGGCTATATTCTTAACCAGTTAAATAAAATCTCTGGAGGTGATCCCCAGCAAGACAAAGACAAGTTTATGCTAAAATGTATGTGGAAAGCCAATGCCCCAAGGACAGCCAAGACAATTTTGAGAGAGAAGAATGCAGGGTTACACTGTGGTACATCCATACCATGGGACACTATGCAACTGTAAAAAGGGATGAATTATTGGTATGCAGGCACCAACCTGGAAGGATTTCAAGGCAATGTTGCTGAGTAAAAAAGAATAGATTTCAAAACATCATATACTGTGTGATTTTCACCACAGTCTTGAAATAACAAAGCCATCGGGATAGAGAACAGATTAGTGATTTCTGGAGCTTAGAGATGACAAGGTAGCATGAGGGAGTCTTGTGGTGATGTCACAGTTGGGTATGATGATTCATGAATCTAGATGTGTGGGAAAATTGCATAGAAAAGTGTACGTACACACACACACACACACACACATACACGTGTATGTAAAACCGGCAAAATCCAAATAAGCTCTCTGGACTGTACCAGTATTATTTTCCTGGAATTGATACTGTACTAATGCAAGATTATCATTGGGGAAAACTGAGGGGAGGGTACATAGGGCCTCCTTGTACAGGTTTTTCTTTTTTTTTTTCTTGCAATTTCTGTGAATTTATAATTATTTTGAAATAAAAATTGTAGGCAAAAAAAAATACAAGAAAAACACTAATGCCTGAACCCTACTGCAGAATAATTATATTAAAATTTCCTGGAGGGGGCTGGCGCCACGGCTCACTAGGCTAATCCTCCACCTGCGGCACAGGCACCCACGGTTCTAGTCCCAGTTGGGGTGCTGGATTCTGTCCTGGTTGCTCCTTTTCCAGTCCAGCTCTCTGCTGTAGCCCGGGAGTGCAGTGTAGGATCGCCCAAGTCCTTGGGCCCTGCACCCGCATGGCAGACCAGGAGGAAGCACCTGGCTCCTGGCTTTGGATGGGTGCAGTGGGCCAGGTGCAATGCGCTGGCGGTAGCAGCCACTTGGAGGGTGAACCAACGGAAAAAGGAAGACCTTTCTCTCTCTCTCTCTCTCTCACTGTCCTCTCTGCCTGTCAAAAAAAAATTTCCTGGAGGGAGACCAAGGTGTCAATGTTTTTATACCCTCCCCAAGGGATGCTAATGTGCACCCAGGGTTGAACTGCCCTCTTGCAAAGCACGGTTTTCCTAAAGTATATTATTTAAGGAGATGATAAAAGGAGTATGTGCTCTAAACATCTAAAACTGATGAAGAGCAAACTTTCAACTAGGGACCCCTCTAAATCACTCAAGAAATTTAAATTACACAGAATATTTTAAGAATACACATACCTGGTGGAAGCTGAGCCGCAGGAGCTGCCAGGGCGCTGGACCCGCTGGACCCGCTGGAGCTGCAGAGTCTGCGCGCCAGTGCTGGAAGGGGAGGTGAGCTAAAAACCTCTGGGTAACCCGAGACATTGGCGGGGAAGGACAGAAAAAGCCTGCAGAGAACGAGGCCTGAAACCCCATTGGGGAAAGTTCACCAGGCTAGCTGGAGGAGAGAAAAAATCAAATAAATAAGGGGAACCTGCACGGACATTTAGCCTCTCTCTCTACTAACCTTACAAAGCCGAGCAAGACAAAGGGCAGGCACCATTTTACATAAGTAAAGCGGTGCGCGCCATTTTGCATATGTAAAGCAGGTGTCTCTCATTAGCCAAGCAGGAAAACCTGACTCTGGTAAGCAAACGAATACCCACAGGGGCCAGATTTCATACATCAACTACTCTCAATTCCACTCAGCTGTGTGGAATTACTTCCCAACTGAGTCAAAAAAAAAAAAAAAAGAGAGAGAGAGAGAGAGAGAGTGAGAGCGAGCAAGAGAACAATCAGGGTGAATCACCTTTGGCACACCTTTAACCCTGTAGAACCAGAGCTCTCTGGCCACACCCATCACAGCCTCTAAGGATCCATCAAAAGCAGACAGTCCTCTCAATCTAGAGTCACAGTATAATGAGAGAAAAAAAAAAAGAATATCTCCAATATAACAAACAAACGCAAAAACTGAGGTAACAAGAACAAGGAAGACACTATGATGCCCCCAAATGAAATAGACACCCCAATTCAAGATTATGAAGATGATGAGATAGAAGAAACGCAAGAAGCAGATCTCAAAAAATTGATAAGAACATTAAGAAGTACTCAAAAACAAATTCTCAAACTACAGAAATCCTTAATGGACAAGATAGAAAATCTCTCTCATGAAAATGAAATATTAAGGAGGAATCAAAATGAAATGAAACAACTAGTAGAAAATGAAACTGTGATAGTGACGAGAAATCATAATGAAGTGAAGAATTCAATAGATCAAATGACAAACACATTAGAGAGCCTTAAAAACAGAATGGGTGAAGCAGAAGAGAGAATATCAGACTTAGAAGACAGAGCACAGGAAAATATACAATCAAACCAAAGAAAAGAAGAGGAAATTAGAAATCTAAAAAATACTGTTGGGAATATTCAGCATACTATTAAAAAACCCAACATTCGGGTTCTAGGAGTTCCTGAAGGCATGGAGAGGGAGAAATGATTAGAAGGCCTTTTTAGTGAGATATTAGCAGAAAATTTCCCAGGTTTGGAGAAGGACAGAGACATTCTAGTACAGGAAGCTCATAGAACCCCTAATAAACACGACCAAAAGAGATCCTCACCACGACACGTTGTAATTAAACTCACCACAGTGAAACATAAAGAAAAGATCCTAAAATGTGCAAGAGAGAAATGTCAGATTACTCTCAGAGGATCTCCATTCAGACTCACAGCTGACTTCTCATCAGAAACCCTACAAGCTAGGAGGGAATGGCGAGATATAGCCCAGGTGCTAAGAGAGAAAAACTGCCAGCCCAGAATATTATATCCTCCTAAGCTCTCATTTGTGAATGAAGGTGAAATAAAGACCTTTCACAACAAACAGAAATTGAAAGAATTTGTCACCACTCGTCCAGCCCTGCAACAGATGCTTAAAGATGTGTTGCACACAGAAACACAGAAACACGGTCATCAATATGAAAGAAGGTAAATGAAGGAAATCTCACACCAAAAGATTACAGGAAGTACAAAACATATATCAGAAAATATCTTTGGCAAATGGCAGGGCAAAGCTACTACTTATCAATAGTCACATTGAACGTTAATGGCCTGAACTGTCCAGTTAAAAGACACCGATTGGCTGATTGGGTTAAGGAACAAAACCCATCTATTTGCTGCTTACAGGAAACACATCTTTCCAATAAAGATCCATACAGACTGAAAATGAAAGGCTGGAAAAAGATATACCATGCCAACAGAAATGAAAAAAGAGCAGGTGTAGCAATCTTAATATCGGACAACATAAACTTTACCACAAAAACTGTTGGGAGAGACAATAATGATTAAGGGATCAATTCAACAGGAAGATACAACGATTATCAATGTATATGCACCTAACTACAGGGCACCGGTTGTTTAAAAGATTTGTTAAGGGACTTAAAGGGAGACTTAGACCCCAATACAATAGTACTGGGGGACTTCAATACTCCACTCTCAGAAATAGACAGATCAACAGCACAGAAGATCAACAAGGAGACAGTAGATTTAAATGACACTATATAGCCCAAATGGATCTAACAGGTATCTACAGAACTTTCAATCCTACAGCTAAAGATTTTATATTCTTCTCAGCAGTACATGGAACCTTCTCTAGGATTGACCACATACTAGGCCATAAAGCAAGTCTCAGCAAATTCAAAAGAATTAGAATCATACCATGCAGCTTCTCAGACCATAAAGGAATGAAGTTGGAAATTAGCAACTCAGGAATCCCTAGAGCATATGCAAACACATGGAGATTGAACAACATGCTCCTGAATAAACAATGGTCATAGAAGAAATTAAAAGAGAAATCAAAAATTTTCTGGAAGTAAATGAGGATAACAGCACAACATACCCAAACTTATGGGATACAGCAAAAGCAGTGTTAAGAGGAAAGTTTATATCAATAGGTGCCTGCATCAAGAAATTGGAAAGGCACCAAATAGATGAGCTTTCACTGCATCTCAAGGATCTAGAAAACCTGCAGCAAACCAGATGCAAATCTAGCAGGAGAAGAGAAATAATTAAAATCAGAGAAGAAATCAACAGGATTGAATCAAGAAAAACATTACAAAAAATCAGCCAAACAAGGAGCTGGTTTTTTGAAAAAATAAACAAAATTGACACCCCATTGGCCCAACTAACTAAAAAAAGAAAAGACCCAAATCAATAAAATCAGAGACAAAAAAGGAAATGTAACAACAGACACCACAGAAATAAAAAGAATCATCAGAAATTACTACAAGGACCTGTATGCCAGCAAACAGGGACACCTATCAGAAATGGATAGATTCCTGAACACATGCAACCTACCTAAATTGAACCAGTAAGACATAGAAAACCTAAACAGACCCATAACTGAGACAGAAGGTGATACAGTAATAAAGGTTCTCCCAACAAAAAAATAGCCCAGGACCAGATGGATTCACTGCTGAATTCTACCACACATTTAAAGAAGAACTAACTCCAATTCTTCTCATACTATTCAGAACAATCGAAAAAGAGGGAATCCTCCCAAATTCTCTCTATGAAGCCAGCATCACCTTAATTCCTAAGCCGGAAAAAGATGCAGCACTGAAAGAGAATTACAGACCAATATCCCTGATGAACATAGATGCAAAAATCCTCAATAAAATTCTGGCCAATAGAATGCAACAACACATCAGAAAGATCATCCACCCAGACCAAGTGGGATTTATCCCTGGTATGCAGGGATGGTTTAATGTGTTCAAGACAATCAATGTGATACACCACATTAACAGACTGCAGAAGAAAAACCATATGATTATCTCAATAGACGCCAAGAAAGCATTTGATAAAATACAACACCCGTTCATGATGAAAACTCTAAGCAAACTGGGTTTGGAAGGAACATTCCTCAATACAATCAAAGCAATCTATGAAAAACCCACAGCCAACATCCTATTGAATGGGGAAAAGTTGGAAGCATTTCCACTGAGATCTGGTACCAGACAGGGATGCCCACTCTCACCACTGCTATTCAATGTAGTTCTGGAAGTTCTAGCCAGAGCTATTAGACAAGAAAAATAAATTAAAGGGATACAAATTGGGAAGGAAGAACTCAAACTATCTCTCTTTGCAGATGACATGATTCTTTATTTAGGGCACCCAAAGAACTCTACTAAGAGACTATTGGAACTCATAGAAGAGTTTGGCAAAGTAGCAGGGTATAAAATCAATGCACAAAAATCAACAGCCTTTGTATACACAGACAATGCCATGGCTGAGGAAGAACTTCTAAGATCAATCCCATTCACAATAGCTACAAAAACAATCAAATACCTTGGAATAAACTTAACCAAGGACGTTAAAGATCTCTACGATGAAAATTACAAAACCTTAAAGAAAGAAATAGAAGAGGATACCAAGAAATGGAAAAATCTTCCATGCTCATGGATTGGAAGAATCAATATCATCAAAATGTCCATTCTCCCAAAAGCAATTTATAGATTCAATGCAATACCAATCAAGATACCGAAGACCTTCTTCTCAGATCTGGGAAAAATGGTGCTGAAATTTATATGGAGGCACAAGAGACCTCGAATAGCTAAAGCAATCTTGTACAACAAAAACAAAGCCGGAGGCATCACAATACCAGGTTTCAGGACATACTACAGGGCAGTTGTAATCAAAACAGCATGGTACTGGTACAGAAACAGAAGGATAGACCAATGGAACAGAATTGAAACACCAGAAATCAACCCAAACATCTACAGCCAACTTATATTTGATCAAGGATCTAAAACCAATTCCTGGAGCAAGGACAGTCTATTCAATAAATGGTGCTGGGAAAATTGGATTTCCACGTGCAGAAGCATGAAGCAAGACCCCTACCTTACACCTTACACAAAAATCCACTCAACATGGATTAAAGACCTAAATCTACGACCTGACACCATCAAGTTATTAGAGAACATTGGAGAAACCCTTCAAGATATTGGCACAGGCAAAGAATTTCTGGAAAAGACCCGGGAGGCACAGGCAGTCAAAGCCAAAATCAACTATTGGGATTGCATCAAATTGAGAAGTTTCTGTACTGCAAAAGAAACAGTCAGGAGAGTGAAGAGACAACCGACAGAATGGGAAAAAAATATTTGCAAACTATGCAACAGATAAAGGGTTAATAACCAGAATCTACAAAGAGATCAAGAAACTCCACAAAAACAAAACCAACAACCCACTTAAGAGATGGGCCAAGGACCTCAATAGACATTTTTCAAAAGAGGAAATCCAAATGGCCAACAGGCACATGAAAAAATGTTCAAGGTCACTAGCAATCAGGGAAATGCAAATCAAAAGCACAATGAGGTTTCACCTCACCCCGGTTAGAATGGCTCACATGCAGAAATCTACCAACAACAGATGCTGGCGAGGATGTGGGGAAAAAGGGACACTAACCCACTGTTGGTGGGAATGCAAACTGGTCAAGCCACTATGGAAGTCAGTCTGGAGATCCCTCAGAAACCTGAAGATAACCCTACCGTTCGACCCAGCCATCCCACTCCTTGGAATTTACCCAAAGGAAATGAAATGGGCAAACAAAAAAGCGGTCTGCACCCTAATGTTTATTGCAGCACAATTCACAATAGCCAAGACTTGGAACCAACCTAAATGCCCATCAATGGTAGACTGAATAAAGAAATTATGGGATATGTACTCTTTAGAATACTATACCGCAGTAAGAAACAACGAAATCCAGTCATTTGCAACAAAATGGAGGAATCTGGAACACATCATGCTGAGTGAAATAAGCCAGTCCCAAAGGGACAAATATCATATGTTCTCCCTGATCGGTGACAACTGACTGAACACCAAAAAGGAAACCTGTTGAAGTGAAATCGACACTATGAGAAACGGTGACTTGATCAGCATAGCCCTGACTGTTAATGAACAACTTAATACATTATCCCTCTTAGTAGTTTTTTTTTTGTCTGTTCTGCTTAATATGACTGGTTTAATTCTGTAATTAATACACAGTTATTCTTAAGTGTTGAAATTTAACTGAAATGTGATCCCTGTTAAACATAAGAGTGGGGATAAGAGAGGGAAGAGATGTGCAATTCGGGACATGCTCAAGCTGACTTGCCCCAAATGGTAGAGTTAGAAACATACCAGGGGACTCCAATTTAATCCCATCAAGGTGGCATGTACCAATGCCATCTCACCAGTCCAAGTGATCAATTTCAGTTCACAATTGATCATAATGAAAGGACTAAGAGTCAAAGGGAGCACATAAACAAGTCTAGTACCTGCTAATACTAACTGATAGAATAAATAAAGGGGAGAGTGATCCAACATGGGAAGCGAGATACTCAGCAGACTCATAGAATGGCGGATGTCCTAAACAGCACTCTGGCCTCAGAATCAGCCCTAAAGGCATTCGGATCTGGCTGAAAAGCCCATGAGAGTATTTCAGGCATGGAAAGCCAAGACACTCTGGAAAAAAAAAAAAAAACCTAAATGAAAGATCTCTGTGAGTGAGATCCCCGTGGAAAGAACAGGTCATCAAAGAAGGAGGTACCTTTCTCTGAAGGGAGGAGAGAACTTTCACTTTGACTATGACCTTGTCTAAACAAGATAAGAGTCGGAGAACTCAAGGGGCTTCCATAGCCTTGGAAACTCATGACTGGTGCATAGGGAGATTACTGATGTCATAAACAGGAGTGTCAGTTTGTAAAGTCAACAACAGGAGTCACTGTGCACTCACTCCTCATGTAGGATCTCTGTCCTTAATGTGCTGTACATTGAGGCTTAATGCTATAACGAGTACTCAAACAGTATATTTCACTTTGTGTTTCTATGGGGGTGCGAACTGTTGAAATCCTTACTTAATGTATACTAAACTGATCTCTGTTAAAAAAAAAAAAAAAAGAAGAAGACGAAGAAATTAGCAATTCCCAACTTGACTCTCGCTGGGATTAAACATGACAATAGGTCTGATCTGATTTCATCATCTATTATTTTTCACTTTATATTTCTGTGTGGGAGCAAACTGTTGAAATCTTTACTTAATGTATGCTAAACTGATCTTCTGTATATAAAGAGAATTGAAAATGAATCCTCATGTGAATGGAAGGGGAGAGGGAATGGGAAAGGGGAGGGTTGCGGGTGGGAGGGACGTTATGGGGGGGAAGCCATTGTAATCCATAAGCCATACTTTGGAAATTTATATTCATTAAATAAAAGTTAAAAAAAAAGAATTGAAAATGAATCTCTATGTGAATGGAAGGGGGGAGGGAGAGGGAAAAGGGAGGGTTGCCGTTGGGAGGGAAGTTATGTGGGGGTGAATCCATTGTAATCCATAAGCTGTACTTTGGAAATTTATATTCATTAAATAAAAGTTAAAAAAAAATAAAGTTAGAAAGATGGGCCTGGCAAAAAAAAAAAAAAAAGAATACACATACCTAATGCTCATGCTGAGTACATGGCCAATGATATAGACACATTGCTATCAAGAAGGATGAGTAGTTCTAAATATATCTGTTTGCGAGTGAATTTTGTCCTCAGTGGTGACCTTTGGAAGTAGGGCCATCATGATGGCATCACTCACAGCAGCACTGGAACAAGTTTCTTACAAAGCCCCAGACTCATCTTTAATAGTTGCAGAACCTGGAGCAAGAGTGCAAATTGAGACCCATATACCCATATGTCTAAATAATTAAATATTACAATTCAAATTGGCAGTTAAATACATTCCATTCTTCTCATCTGACAAATATAGCTTTGTGATCAAAAAAACAAATTAGTTAAAAACTGTGGGTCTCATATGCCTAAAAGTCAACAATAGGATTTAATTATTATTTCATAAGTATGCATATTTTCTTGGTGGGTTGGCAAATTTGGATAATTTAAAAATATATAGAATTTATCAATTTTTTCAGAACTTTTCCTCCTTCCTACCTATCTGGAAATATCATATGTGGTATTGTGCACTCAAGATCTAAATATGGCCGGCGCCGCGGCTCACTAGGCTAATCCTCCACCTTGCGGCGCCAGCACACTGGGTTCTAGTCCCGGTCGGGGCGCCGGATTCTGTCCCGGTTGCCCCTCTTCCAGGCCAGCTCTCTGCTGTGGCCAGGGAGTGCAGTGGAGGATGGCCCAAGTACCTGGGCCCTGCACCCCATGGGAGACCAGGATAAGTACCTGGCTCCTGCCATCGGATCAGCGGCCATTGGAGGGTGAACCAACGGCAAAAGGAAGACCTTTCTCTCTGTCTCTCTCTCTCTCACTATCCACTCTGCCTGTAAAAAATTTTAAAAAATGAAAAAAAATAAAAAAATAATAAAAGATCTAAATATTTTGTATTCTATGTGTGATAATGACTTAAAGGATTCAAAATTATGAATATTTATATTAATTTGTATTATATATTAATAAAATATCATATACAGTTATATTATGTAATATGCAATATACATTATACATAATGTATTGTATATAATATATATTATATAATTATAACATATACACATAAATAAATAATGTGTTTCATGCATTATTATATTTTCTATTATATATTATATAATAATATAGTGTCATTAATTTAATATATTCATATAATATATATCATATAATATGCAGACATATACGTATTATATATGTATTGTGTAATAATATGTATATAATATAATAATATTATTACATATAATATAATATCCAGGGCAGAATGTTCAGACATCAACATCTCAACATTCAAAAATAGTTGCCTTTTGATTCAGGATATCAAGGGTATTGTGCAAGAACTGTTAAAAGTACTTTCCTGGTACCTGATCAGCGTTAATCATGACAGCAGGAGTCTTAAGGTTACGAGCTGTATTGTAGCAATGCTGAGAACTGGATCCTAAGTGATACAGGCTCCCTTTGTCCTTTATTATTTTAGTGTTTGTGGTCTATGCAGCCCCTCTAAACCATGGACCCAACCATATTTAAAAGCAGAGCTGGGGGCAGGTGCCATGGCACCGTAGGTTAATCCTCTGCCTGCAGCGCCAGTATCCCATACGGGCACCGGGTTCTAGTCCCTCCTCTTCCAGTCCAGCTCTCTGCTGTGGCCCTAGAAGGTAGTGGAGGATGGCCCAAGTGCTTGGGTGCCTGCACCTGCATGGGAGACCAGGAGAAAGCACCTGGCTCCTGGCTTCAGATCAGCATAGCTCCAGCCATAGTGGCCATTTTGGGGGTGAACCAATGGAAGGAAGACCTTTCTCTCTGTCTCTCTCTCTCTCACTAACTCTGTCTAATAAGAAAAAAATATATTGATTTATTTGTCACATATCTTGCTATTTTAAAGCCCCATCTTGAAATCTCATGAGTGCCTGACTACCTTCCTGAAAAAACTAGGTGAAGCTCAGAAAGAGAGAAAAATTTGAAGATTGCTGCAATAGGATTGATGACAAAGAGAGAGAAAGTGGAGTTCCAAGAAAACTCCTTCTAAGAAGCTGAGCACATCCTAAGTGAAGTAGAACAGCAGGAGGGCAGGCAGCTGGCATGTTGGTCATAGCTGTGGAGCACTTGGAATGACAACGCGCAGGTGTTGAGAGGTGACTGAGCAGACCTGCTGATGGGCCAGAACTGTCAGGGCACTGCTAAAGGAGAACACAGTGGTGCTCCCCGAGGAAGACCCACGAAGAAGAGATAAAGAGTCACTCCTCTTTTTTTTTTTTTTTTTTTTTTTGACAGGCAGAGTGGACAGTGAGAGAGAGAGACAGAGAGAAAGGTCTTCCTCTTGCCGTTGGTTTACCCTCCAATGGCCGCCGCAGCCGGCGTGCTACAGCCGGTGCATCGCGCTGATCTGAAGGCAGGAGCCAGGTGCTTCTCCTCGTCTCCCATGGGGTGCATCCTCCACTGCACGCCCTGGCCACAGCAGAGAGCTGGTCTGGAAGAGGGGCAACCGGGACAGAATCCGGCGCCCCAACCAGGACTAGAACCCGGTGTGCTGGCGCCGCAAGGCGGCAGATTAGCCTAGTGAGCCACGACACTGGCCAAGAGTCACTTCTAAGTCCAAGGAGGGAGAGACAGGGCTGTGAAGGCAGAGAGGGACAGTCACCCTGAGAAAGATGAGTGATGGCTTGAAAGCTGGCTTCAAATGCACCAAAGAGAGATACCTCAACTTGGCTGGGCCTGGTTAGAGGTGGAGCACCCTCATCTCTGTACCCACCCACTGCTTCCTGACTTCATGTGCTCCTACTGCCCCAAACTGACTTTGCACCCTTATGATCATCTCTGAGACATTTATTTCCTTCCTTCTTCCCTCATACAGTGTCTGGAAGATCCCAGTTAGACTTTGGGCCAGATATCCGTGGAAACAACACTTAAAGGAACGTGAGAAGATACTTGTTTTTAAGCACATGTGATGTACAGATCGTACAGGTCTGTTCATCGATGTTGTAAAATATTACAGATCAGTCTATGGCTCTTCAGCTGCAAGAGTGAGCACTTTGGCAAGTTCTGAAGGTAATTTTTTATCCAAAAGCTTGTTGGTCCCTGTCTCCTCATCAGTGCCAAACACTGAAACTTCATTGTTCACAGCAAACACCATACAAACTAGAAAAAATCACCTGAGGAGGCGTGTGCATGCCGCCAGTAACAAAATGTTCACATGTATACATCTGAGAGTGCATTTTTTTTTGACAGGCAGAGTGGACAGTGAGAGAGAGAGACAGAGAGAAAGGTCTTCCTTTTGCCATTGGTTCACCCTCCAATGACCACCGCGGCCGGCGCACTACGGCCGGCGCACGGCGCTGATCTGATGGCAGGAGTCAGGTGCTTCTCCTGGTCTCCCATGGGGTGCAGGGCCCAAGCACTCGGGCCATCCTCCACTGCACTCCCTGGCCTCAGCAGAGAGCTGGCCTGGAAGAGGGGCAACCGGGACAGAATCCGGCGCCCTGACCGGGACTAGAACCCAGTGTGCCAGCGCCGCAAGGTGGAGGATTAGCCTAGTGAGCCGTGGCGCCGGCGGAGAGTGCATTCTTAAGTATTTAATGACCAAATGTTCAAAATGATGGAACTGCTATGCAAAACAAAATTTTTGTCTCATCTTTCTCTAACTGTCCCCAAACAGAAGTATTCTGTATGTTGTGGCATATACTTCCCCCCATAACTCCTTGTCACATAAACAAGAATAGTGTCTGCAAATACTAGCTGACAGAATCAAAAAGGGAGAGAATGATCCAACATGGGAAGTGAGATACACAGCAACCCCATAGAATGGCAAATGTCCTAACAGCACTCTGGCCTCATAATCAGCCCTTAAGGCATGCGGATCCGGCTGAAATGCCCATGAGAGTATTTCAGGCATGGAAAGCCAAAACACTCTGGGGGAAAAAAAAAAAAAACACCTACATGAAAGATCTCCGCGAGTGAGATCCCAGTGGAAAGAACGGGTCATCAAAGAAGGAGGTACCTTTCTCTGAAGGGAGGAGAGAACTTCCACTTTGACCATGGCCTTATCTAAATATGATCAGAGTCAGTGAACTCAGGGGGCTTCCATAGCCTTGGCAGCTCATGACAAGAGCCTAGGGTGATTACTGATGCCATAAACAAGAGTGTCAATTTGTTAAGTCAACAACAGGAGTCACTGTGCACTTACTCCTCATGTAGGATCTTTGTCCTTAGTGTGCTGTACATTGAGATTTAATGCTATAACTAGTACTCAAACAGTATTTTTCACTTTATGTTTCTGTGTGGGAGCAAACTGTTGAAATCTTTACTTAATGTATGCTAAACTGATCTTCTGTATATAAAGAGAATCGAAAATGAATCTTGATGTGAATGGAAGGGGAGAGGGAGTGGATAAGGGGAGGGTTGCGGGTTGGAGGGACGTTATGGGGGTGAATCCATTGTAATCCATATTCTGTACTTTGGAAATTTATATTCATTAAATAAAAGTTAAAAAAAAAGAAAAATAATTTTTTATCATCAACTTAGCTCAGCAAAACTCATCTCATCACATATTCCTGTTTCAAAGGCTTCCCTGGGTTTCTTTGAGAGGGAAAAGGCATTTCAAGACCACAGTCTGCACATTAAGTATGCTGATTGCTCTTAGGTTGTTTCCAGGCATCTTTTGTGAATAAAGATAAGACAGTTTGTTTCATTTTGTTTTTTCAAAGCAAAAAATGTCAAAGATATTGATTTGTTTGTATAGAGGATTTTAAATAAAAAACAATACTTTTTAAAAATTTTATCACAACACCAACTTTTATAAAATAGGCCCAATGAGGGGCCAGCATTATGGTGTAGAGGGCTAAGCCACCACCTGTGAGGCTGGCATCACGTATGGGTGCTAGTTCAAGATTGGCTGCTCCACTTTCCATCCAGGTCCCTGCTAACACACCTGCGAAAGCAGTGGAAGATGGCCCAACTGCTTGGGCTCCTGCTACTTTAGATACTAATGATCTATGAATCTTTCAAAATGTTCATGTGGCTCTTTTCTGACTAAAGTTACTTATCAAAAATATATTTAAAGTGTAATAATTCTTTTTTTAAAAGATCTATTTATTTATTTGAAATGCAGAGTTACAGAGAGGAGGAGACAGAGACGTCTTCCATCTGCTAGTTCACTTCCTAAATGGCTGCAATAGCCAGGGCTGGGCCAAGCCAAAGCCAGGAGCCAGCAGCCTCTTCCCCAACAGGGGTGCAAGGGCCCAAACGCTTGGGCCATCCTCTGCTGCTTTCCCAGGCACATTAACAAGGAGCTGGATCATAAGTGGAGCAGCTGGGACTCAAACTAGCACCTATATGTGATGCTGGCACTGCAGGTGGAGGTTTAACCTGCTACACCACGACACTTGCCCCACTACAGCATAATTTTTGGGGTAGACTGAATTTGTTTGATTCCTTATAGTGACCTCTGACCTTTCTGAACCTGAATTACAACTTTTATTAAGTTTGGGAAGGTTTTTTGTTATTAGCCCTTTGAATATGCCTTGTGCCCTCTCTGGCCTTCTCAATTCCTTCTTAAACCCCAACAATTTCAATATTTTCTCTTTTAGTGTTGTCCCAAGGTTCCTGTAAGTTTTATTCTTCATTCCTCTTGATGTTTTTTCTTCTTTCTGTGTATTTTCAAGTCTCCAAGATCACCTATTGTTTCTTCTATTCTATGTATTTTATCTATTCTTCTATTGCATTCATTTTACTTAGTGTACTTTTCAACTCAAGGATTTCTGTTAGATTTTTAAAAACTACTTCAACTCTCTGTTAAATTTTTCTTTGTTTTCTAAGATTTTATGTATTTATTTGGAAGGCAGAATTAGAGAGAGAGAGGAGAGACGGAGAGAGAGATCTTCCATCTATTAGTTCACTTCCCAAATGACTGTAACAGCCAGGACTAGGCCAGGTCAAAGCCAGGAACCAGCAAACTCTTCCATATCCTCCACATGGGTGCAGGGGCCCAAGGACTTGGGCCATCCTCTGCTACTTTCCCAGGTGCACCAGCAGGGAGCTGGATCAGAAGTGGAGCAGCTGGGACATGAACTGGCACCCATATGAGATGCTCGTGCTGCAGGCTGCAGTGTTAACCCACTGAGCCACAGTGCCAGCCCCTCTCTGTGTTTTCTTAAAGTGCATTCAGTTTCCCTTTAAAAGTTATTTTGACTTCTCCATCTGAAATTTTCAAGATATCAGTTGCTTTTGGTGGGTTTTCAGTGCCTTATTTTGTTTGTTAGGCATGGTCATGGTTCTCTGAAACTTCTTGATGCTTGTTGGAGCAAAATATTGTCCGTGAGACAATATTGCCTTGAAGGATTATGTATTTATTCCAGACTTTGCAAAAAAAAAAGACTTAGAATTATAGCTTTGTTTGTGCCTATTCTTCTAGGAATTCTAAGCAGTCTGCTTATATTCTCTGAGTTTGGGGAGATGTTTGCTATTTCAGAAACAGCTGGTGCATAAGACCTGGTTTGCCTGAGTCTGTTAAGGGTTGATGTGGTTGTTGAGGGTGCCCCAAGTCCAGGTTTCTTCCAAATTCATAGTTGATGTGTTATTCAGTGTGACTTGGAGGAGTATGTAAGGATAGACCATTCTAGCTGCAATCTAGGTAGGCCCATACGCCTTGCCCACAGCACATGTGGTCAAGCACTGTGGGATTCTGCCCAGCTCTACCAGTGAGGATTCTACCTCACCATGGAGGGTGTAATGATTTGTCATCCCCCTTCTTGTCTCCCACCTTCCAGACTCTGTCTATATTGTACTGCTGGGTTGGGAAAGGAATGGGATGAGCAATCCATGGTCACCAACACCACAATACTAGATCATACCTGGAGCCCACAGTCCTCCAAGAGCTGCACAGCACAGGGCTATAACCAAGGACCAGACTGCTGTGGGTGCCTGCTTCTGAGGTGGCCTAAGACTGGTGCAACCAGTGGCAGATGACACTAGTTGGGACATAAATCTCATCACTGGGACCATTAGTCTCACCAGGGAGGACCAGGGAGGGTCCAGACTCCACCCACAGGTACTAGTCATAGGACAAGGATTGTTAGGATCTGTACAGTGTTATGTTTTATCAACCCAGCTCTCATCCTTACCTTATTCCTGAGTGGCTGGATTTTTGACCCTCGTTTTCTGTCCAAGGCTGGGGGAAGGGTAGTGGAGGCAGTCCCTTGGCCACTGGGTCACACCTGAGTCTCACAGCCAGAGGCTATGTGCAGTCTACCATGCTTGCTGGTAGAGATGTCAGTCTAAACAGAATTCCATTTCACAGGAGTCCAGGTTTCCATCTGGCTCCAGTGTAGGTCTAAAGCACTAGTCTGTGCATAGGGATCTTTGGGCTATTTCTTGCTGGGTTTTACCACAGCTGGCCTGACACTGAGATCAAAGACAAAATCCTGTGCTCGATTTCCTGTTCTCCTTAGGGAGTTAGAATCTTGCTCTACAGTCTGCCCAATGTGTGTGTGTGGGGGGTGGGGTTGGAGGCAGCCCCCCGGTCACCTGGCTATGGTGGAGCCAGAAGCTTGAACTGTGGAAATTTGCCTGAGGGCAGGGGCCCCTGGGGCTCTTTCAGCATTGGGTTTTTTTTTTTTAATTTTTGACAGGCAGAGTGGACAGTGAGAGAGAGAGAGACAGAGAGAAAGCATTGGGTTTTACTATGGCAATTTTGTGCTGGGTTTCAAGTCTGAGGTCTGGACTTGATCCCCCTTTCCATCCCCAAAATGGGAGCCCCCCATCCTGTGCTGCTTGGGTTGGGTGGGGATAACACAGGCACATCCTCCTGCCTTCTTCAATACATATTTGCTTATTATTATTATACCAAAAGCAGGCACTATGGTCTCTCACCTGGCTTCCTTTGCTCTTGTGAAAGTGAAAGCATGTAAATATCTGTTCAAATCGCATCTCTCTGAGAAACAGCTCACTGGTGCACCTTACTCAGCCACCATCTTGCTCCACTTCCAATGTTATGATTTTGCTTCACTCCGTGGACATATCTTTCTGTTATACTTCCATTGTCTGTAGGGATATTATATTGCTATTTATCTTTTTTCCTTAGAATCACTCTGTGTAGGATTTAGTTACTCTAAATTTCTTCTGATCATTTTATTTAGAAGTAGCCATGGTTCAAGTAGGTTTTCTAATTTCACAGGACTCTAACTCATAACTTATGTTATGTTGAAAGCAACAGAACAAAACAAATGTAGTGTTCAAAAATAGATTCCTTTGGTTCATCCTACCTCACACGGATCTGGATCTCTCTGTAATTCTTCTCTATTGTCCCTTTCTACTTGCTACTAGCTGTTTTTCCTCGATGTAGCATGCTGTCTTCAAAGGAAGCCCTTGTGGATCAGTTTTAAGAGCTCATTTGTTTCCAGCTATTTCAGACCTACTGTAGGTCCCTTGCATTCACCTGCTTTCAGGCTGTGTAAAATCTCCCTGATGTCAGCTGTGATCTGCATGTTCTCTGCAGTCAGGTCTCTCAGATACTTCCAACAGCTTTCTCTTACACACATGTTGATACCAGGTATGCTCAGTGGCAGCTCCTGGTTTGACCTCACCCACTTGTATTTGGGGTTTGGGAAAATACATCGTCACTTAGCTTTATTGTAAATGTTACTCATGGACTTTTGGGTTGTTGTGTTGATTCTGGGTTTTTTTTATAATTCTTTTTTAAAAGAACATTTATTTGTCTGAAAGGCAGAGTTACAGAGAGAGGGGGAGAGAGATGACGAGAGAAATCTTCCATCTGCTGGTTTACTCCCCGTATGGCTGCACTGGGCTGGTCCAAAGCCCAGAGCCAGGAGCTTCATCTGGGTTGCCCACGTGGGAACAGGGGTGCAAGCATTTGGCCATCCTCCACTGCTTTCCCAGGTGCACTAGCAGAGAGCTGGGTTGAAGTAGAGCAGCTGGGACTCAAAAGGCACCCATATGGGATGCCAGCTTCACAGGCAGCAGCTTTATCCACTATGCCACAGTGCTGGCCTCTGGTGTAATTCTTTATTTGGAATCATTTTATATTTATAAGAAAGTTGCAAAGTGGTTCAGGACGTTCTTGTAAACATGTTGCCTTATTTTTTTACCCATTATTAACTTTTTACATTACCCTGATACATTTTTCATAATTAATAAACTGACTAACAATTAAAGAACTTATTTGGCATTCAAAATTTCCCACTAGCGTCCTCTTTTGCTCCATGTGTGCCCCATGTCATTATCTCATCATGTTTCCCCAGTCTTCTCGGATCTACAGCACTTCCTCAGCACTTCCTACTTTCTGTGACCTTGACAGCTTTGTGAAGTTCTGATCGTGTCACTTGTAGAATGTGTCCCCATCTGGGTGTGTCTGAGATCTTTCACATGATGAGCCCAAGGTTGTGGGTTTGGGGAAGAACAGCACAGAAACGAGGAGCTCTTCTCTTCCCATCATACTAGGGGATACATGATGTGCAATGACATCACTGTGCTGTCAACCTTCACCAACCTTCCTCACCTGGCTGAGGTTGCATTTCTCAAGATCTGTACCACGGTGTGCTGTATTCCTCCTTCCATCCTCTACTCTTCAGAGGAGAGCTACTAAATCCAGTCTGCTCTGAAGAAGGGTAGCGGCAATTAAGTTCCATTTTTTGAGGTGGAAGGCAGTATTGACATAAATTATTTGGAATTCCCTTGTAAGGAAGAATTCTCTCTTCTTTCCCATTCACTTACTTATTCAACCATGGAGTTGCATCACATGGACTCATATATTTCTTATGTACCCTGCATTATCATCCAATAGTAATGCATTTTATTGCTCATATTGCTATAGACCCGGCCATTGGGAGCACCTTGAGGTTGGCTCCTGTGCTGTTTTCACCTGGAGACCCAGGCTCAAACACTGACACCAGTATCCTCCTCCCCTCTGGAATTTTTCCTGTTATTTTCTGTAAATACTATTTCACACAGTTCTGATCATAAATAAGATCTGTATATTCCTATGTGCTACTGAAGTTCTTTTTTTTATATTGGTTATTGATTTTTTTTAACTTTTATTTAATGAATATAAATTTCCAAAGTACAGCTTATGGATTACACTGCCCCCCACAATGACTTCCCTCCCACCCACAACCCTCCCCTTTCCCGCTCCTTCTTGCCTTCCATTCATATCAAGATTCATTTTCAATTTTCTATATATACAGAAGATCAGTTTAGTATACATTAAGTAAAGATTTCAACAGTTTGCACCCACATAGAAACACAAAGTGAAATATACTGTTTGAGTACTCGTTATAGCAGTAAATCTCAATGTACAGCACATTAAGGACAGAGATCCTACATGAGGAGTAAGTGCACAATGACTCCTGTTGTTGACTTAACAATTTGACACTCTTGTTTATGGTATCAGTAATCTCCCTATGCTCCAGTCATGAGTTTCCAAGGCTTTGGAAGCCTTTTTTTTAATTTTTTTTATTTTTTTTTATCTTTTATTTAATGAATATAAATTTCCAAAGTACGACTCATGTGTTACCATGGCTTCCCCCCCCATACCGTCCCTCCCACCCACAACCCTCCCCTTTCCCACTCCCTCTCCCCTTTATGGAAGCCTTTTGAGTTCTCTGACTCTTATCTTATTTAGACAAGGTCATAGTCAAAGTGGAAGTTCTCTCCTCCCTTCAGAGAAAGGTACCTCCTTCTTTGAAGACCTGTTCTTTCCACTGGGATTTCACTCACAGAGATCTTTCATTTAGGTTTTGTTTTTTTTGTTGTTGTTGTTTTTTTTTTTGCCAGAGTGTCTTGGCTTTCCATGCCTGAAATACTCTCATGGGCTTTTCAGCCAGATCCACATGCCTTTAGGGCTGATTCTGAGGCAAGAGTGCTGTTTAGGACATCTGCCATTCTATGGGGTTGCTGTGAATCTCGCTTCCCATGTTGGATCGCTCTCCCCTTTATTTATTCTATCGGTTAGTATTAGCAGGCACTAGACTTGTTTATGTGATCCCTTTGACTCTTAGTCCTTTCATTATGATCAATTGTGAACAGAAATTGATCACCGGGACTAGTGAGATGGCATTGGTACATGCCACCTTGATGGGATTGAATTGGAATCCCCTGGTATGTTTCTAACTCTACCATTTGGGGCAAGTCAGCTTGAGCATGTCCCGAATTGCACATCTCTTCCCTCTCTTATTCCCACTCTTATGTTTAACAGGGATCACATTTCAGTTAAATTTCAACACTTAAGAGTAACTGTGTATTAATTACAGAATTAAACCAGTAGTATTAAGTAGAACAGACAAAAAAAAACTACTAAGAGGGATAATGTATTAAGTTGTTCATTAACAGTCAGGGCTATGCTGATCAAGTCACCGTTTCTCATAGTGTCCATTTCACTTCAACAAGTTGCCTTTTTGGTGTTCAGTCAGTTGTCACCGATCAGGGAGAACATATGGTATTTGTCCCTTTGGGACTGGCTTATTTCACTCAGCATGATGTGTTCCAGATTCCTCCATTTTGTTGCAAATGACTGGATTTCGTTGTTTTTTACTGCAGTATAGTATTCTATAGAGTACATATCCCATAATTTCTTTATCCAGTCTACTGTTGATGGGCATTTAGGTTGGTTCCAGGTCTTAGCTATTGTGAATTGAGCTGCAATAAACATTAGGGTGCAGACCGCTTTTTTGTTTGCCAATTTAATTTCCTTTGGGTAAATTCCAAGGAGTGGTATGGCTGGGTTGAATGGTAGGGTTATCTTCAGGTTTCTGAGGGATCTCCAGACTGACTTCCATAGTGGCTTAACCAGTTTGCATTCCCACCAACAGTGGGTTAGTGTCCCTTTTTCCCCACATCCTTGGCAGCATCTGTTGTTGGTAGATTTCTGTATGTGATTTTTGACAGGCAGAGTTAGACAGTGAGAGAGAGAGAGACAGAGAAAGGTCTTCCTTCCATTGGTTCACCCCCCAAATGGCCACTATGGCCAGCGCGCTGCGCTGATCCGAAGCCAGGAGCCAGATGCTTCCTCCTGGTCTCCCATGCGGGTGCAGGGGCCCAAGCACTTGGGCCATCCTCCACTGCCTTCCCGGGCCACAGCAGAGAGCTGGACTGGAAGAGCAGCAACCGGAACAGAATCCGGCTTCCCGACCGGGACTAGAACCCAGGGTGCCAGCGCCACAGGCAGAGGATTAGCCTAGTGAGCCGCCACACTGGCAGCTACTGAAGTTTTTGTCTCTGCTCAATCCACAACAATTTTACTGTGGGAACTGTACTTTGTAGTCTGCAAATATGGCCAATTATTTGCTGGGAATTAGTTTTTCTGGATACTTAAAAAGGAAAAGTTAAAATAAAATATACAAAAATGAATCCAAATTGCCCAAGAAATGAAAACTACAAAATATATAATAGAGAAATGTATTTTTAAAAAAAGCTTACCTATTTTGTTTGAAAAGCATAGAGAGAAGAGAAATCCTCTACCCACTGATTCATATCCCAAATGCCAGTGATGGCCAGGGCTGGGCCAAGTTAACACTGGGAGCCAGAGGGGCTGGAATTGTGGTGCTGTGAGTAAAATGCTGCCTGTGGCCCCTGCATCCTAAATGGGCACCAGTTCGAGTCCCAGCTGCCGCACTTCTGATCCAGCTCTGTGCTAACATGCCTGGAGAAAACAGCAGTGGATGGCCCAAGAGCCTGGGCCCCCTGTACCCACATAGTAGATTCAGAAGAAGCTCCTGGCTCTTGGCTTTGGTCTGGCCCAGCCTGGCCATTGCAGCCATTTGGGGAGTGAACCAGCAAATGGAAGATCTCTCTCTCTCTCTCTCTCTCTCTCTCTGTGTGTCTCTCTCTGCTCTCGCTCTCTCTGTAACTCTGCCTTTCATATAAATTAAAAAAAAAAAAAAACCTGGGAGCCAGGAATTCAGTTGAAGTCTCCATGTAGGCAGCAAGGACCTAAATACTTGAGTTTGCTGCCTCTCAGGGTGCACATTAGCAGAAAAAAGCAGAGCTGGTGCTGGCCTCCCATATGAGCACTGGTTCGAGTCCTAGCTGTTCCACTTCTGATCCAGCTCTAATGCACCTGGAAAAGCAGCCAAAGATGGCTCAAATGCTTGGGCCCCTGCCACCCATGTGGGAGACCTGGATTGAGTTCCTGGCTTCAGCCTGTCCCAGCCCTGACCATTGTGGCCATTTAGGGGATGGATGGTCTGTGTGTGTGTGTGTGTGTCCCTGTCTCTCTGTAACTCTGGCTTTCAAATAGCTAAATAAAATCTTTAAAAAAAAAAAAAAAAGTAGGTTTAGAAAGCAGACCCAGGACAAAGCAGAGCCAGGACTTGGATCCAGGAACTCTGATATGGGATACAGACATCCTAAGCAGCAACTTAGCCAAGGTGCCAAATGCCCACCCACCCATACATATAGAGAAAATTTAAAGAAGACAAATATAAATGGAAACATTATATCATGTACATGGACTAGAAGAGTAAATAGTGTTAACAGGGTATTTTTTCCCAAATCGATCTATAGATTCTACAAAATCCACATCTAGATTCCAGGACTTAGGGCCACCCCTTCTCCCACACAAATTAGAAGATAAGCTTTGCTCTTGTGAGATATTTCCCTTGCCCAGTGATTTTCAAGGCCATCCTGAGTGTATCAGCCATGCAGCTGCTCTCCAGTCTCAGCTTCTACCCATATACCGAGTCAGCCATTCGTAAACCAAGCTTGGGCCTTTCCATTCTCTTCCAGCTTGCTGTGTGGAACCCACTATCCATAATCATAGGAGTGATCTGGGAGAGACCAGAGTGAACCTATGGCAGTGACGTGGAGATATGGGCCACCTGCTCAGGCAGCTTGCTCATTGCCTCCGGGGCTGCTCCGGCTGTCTGTGATGTAGTATTTGTTGGCCCTTGTGAATCCTTTCCTGCAACCAGACGCACTCAAAGCTGCCAGTTTTCCAGACCTCCTGGGAATGACTGGGACCGTGGTTAGACAGTTGAAAAGGCATCTCTTTGGTCTGGTGGTAGCCAAATCACCAGCAGCAAAAGAATCTGCTCGGGGAGGTGGGGGGGGAGGAGATTACCCAGCATACCTCTCTGCCCTGCCCCCATAATGCACCTATCCACAGCACCATCAACAGGTTTTGAAGAGTGCTGAAGAACAGAATTTCTAGCCCCTTCAAATTTCCCACTCCTTTAAAAAATAGAGAGATGTATTTTATTTATTTGAAAGAGTTACAGAGAGACAAAGAACATCAGAGACCAATATGTAGCCCTTTATACCTTTTTCATTAAGTGGCTGTTATTATTTTCCTAATTATTTTTAAATTTCAAATTTAAATATCTAGGCTGTGAGCATGGCAACAGTAAACCTGAAAATAGCAACCAAAGGCAAATTGGGTATTTTATTCTCATGTTCTACGGGCTTTGGTTTAGCTACTTGCAGAACCTTATCACCCTTCTCATTTACGGAGTTGTGGGTTTTTTTTTCATTTTTCAAAGATTTTAAACTCAGAATGCATTGTATACCATTAGTTTGTGGACAGAAAAGCAGAACTATGTTTGTTTTGAAATTTCTACTAGCTTTAAATCTGAATTATTAAGGTTTAAGAGTGCCAAAAGACATCACGGAGGTCTTATGTAATTTCACAAGTTCAGATATTTGATTTTATATTTTATTTCCTTATTGAGGGATAAAAAGTAGTGGAATGCTAAAAACAAACTGTTGCTCTTGCCTAATTGAATCTCTTCCTATGCATTTCCAACAGACATGGAATTATCTATCAATTCGTTCAAATTTAAATAATTCATGATAACAGTCCCACAAATTATGATGTCATTTTTATTATTAACTAAATTTCAGTAAGCATCTAAATGTTTACATCCTATAATACTAAAGACTAGGTTATCTAGAAGTTCAGACTCTTCTATTATTTTCCAATGATTCATTTGGAAAATCCAAATTGATTTTTGACACAGGTGCCAAGAATACACATGGGATGGGCTGGCGCTGTGGTACAGTAGGTTAATCCTCCGCCTGCAGCAACAGCATCCCATATGGGCACAGGTTCTAGTACCGGCTGTTCCTCTTCCCATCTGGCTTTCTGTTATGGCCTAGGAAAGCAGTACAGGATGGTCCAAGATCTTGGGCCCCTGCACTGCACCTGTGCGGGAGACCTGGAAGAAGCTCCTGGCTCCTGGCTTCGGATCTGTGCAGCTCTGGCCATTGTGGCCATCTGGGGAGTGAACCAGAGGACAGAAGACCTTTCTTTCTGTGGAAGGAAGGAAGGAAGGAAGGAAGGAAGGAAGGAAGGAAGGAAGGAAGGAAGGAAGGAAGGAAGGAAGGGAGAATACACATGGGAAAGACAATCTTTTGATAAAGGGTATTGAGAAAACTGGAAATTCACATGCAAAAGAATGAAACTGGACCTTTATCTCATACCATCTATAAGAAACCAATTCACAGTAGATTAAAGACTTCAGTGTAAAAGCTGAAACTATGAAACTACTAGAAGAAAACACAAGGGGAAAACTACACAACATTGATGTAGGAAATGCTTTTTTTGGATTTGACACCAGGAGCTCAGGCAACAAAAACAAAACAGACAAATGGGTCTCATTAAACTAAAAAAACTTCTACATAGCAAAGGAATTAATGAATAGACACCTTATAGATTGAAACAAAATATTTGCAATCCATACATGTGGTAAAAGGTAAGTACCCAAAATAGATAAGGAATTCAAATAATACAGTAATGAAAAAACAAATAACCCTATTTAGAAAAGGACAAAAGACCTGAACAGACATTTCTCAAAATAAGACACACAATGAGCAACAGATATATGAAACAATCCTCAACATCACTAATCATTAGGGCAATGCAAATTGAAACACAATGAAAAATCACCTCACACCTATAAAAATGGCTGTTATAAGAAACAGTAAGTGCTGGTGAAGATGTGGAGAAAAGAGAACAGTTGTCTACTGCTGGTGGGAATGTAAATTAGTACATCCACCATGGAAAACTGTATGGAAATTCCTCCAGACACTAAAAATAGAATTACCAAATGATTCAGCAATTCCTATACTGGGTATATATGCAAAGGAAAGGAAATAAGTGTACTGAAGACATAGCTGTACTCCCACGTTCATTGCAGCACTATTCATAATCACCAAGATGTGGAATCAACCTAAGTGCTTTTACTAAATAAAGAAAATGTAGTACACATAGCTTGCATTCACACACAATGGGATTCTTTTCAGCCTTTAAGAAGATGGGAGTCTTGTCATTTGCAGCTACATGGACTCGGAGGACATTATGCAAAGTGAAATATGTCAGTGTAGACAAATACATGTTCTTATTCATATTAAATGTAAAATAATTGAACTCATTGAAGAAGAGAATAGAATGGTGGTTACCAGAGACTGAGAGCCAGAGGGAATGGGAAGATGCTGGTCAGAGGGTATAGAGTTTCAGGCAGACAAGGGTAATAAGTTTTTTTGAGGTCTGTTGCATAGCATGTTAACTATAGTTAGGATTACTATGTTGTGCATTTCCAAATTGGTAAGGAGATAAATATCAGATGTTCTCAGTGCACACACACATAAAAGGATATACTTATTTGAGGCGATTGGTATGTTAATGCGCTTCACTTAAATCATTCCACAGGATATATATAATACATATCTTTATACTGCTTTGTATGCCATAAATATATATAATTATAACATCAATATATAATAACATTTTAAAGTGTTATTCTTTGAAGAGATTATTGCCTATTCTCAAAGGAACTCACTACACACAGGTAATCTCTTTCCCCACCTAGAGGTCAAAGAGTAAAACAACTCTTAGTCATTCCAAGATATTTCCTTCCCAGAGTGCTAAAAACCCTGTAAATTGTACAAAATTATTCTGTTTTCCTCCAACACAGGAATTCCTATACTACTTCCTACCTCTCCAAATTTATTATTACATTCTATCTTGTATTACAGTTATTTTTGAACAAGTCCTATAACCCCTTTCAGACAATGGTTGTCTTAAAGGGTAGGTCTATCTCTTACCCATCCCATGCCCTTTTTTTAGTCTTCCAAAGCACCTAACTCAATGCTTCACACAGAGAAATAGGACTGAAAGAATGAATGGCTGAATGAACAAACATCAGTGTGGAAGTAGAGTCCTACTCATTCCCATTTGATCTTGGTTACTCAGGAAAAGATGGCAACCATGAGGGAGCACCCTGGAGTGTGGCACAGGGCAAAGTGATGCCAATGCATGACAGGAATGTGCCATCAGAGGCTCCAATCCTGGTGCTGCTGCCTGTCAGGCAGGGAACCCTGGTGAGTGGCTTATTTTCTCTTAGCCTTGTTTTCCCCTTTCTCTATTATGCAAGCATGTGACTGTTAAGTAAAGTGACATAGAAGAAAACACCACTTGTTTTCATAATATATAAATAAAAACTCTGGGAATTATTCTTGGAGTGGGAGCTTGTTCCTAGAAAGACAGACTATCAATACTCTGGCTTGGCCACAATGGCTCGGCCACAAGCTGACCAGCTGAGCAACCTCAACCAAGTCATTCATCATCCCTGGGCCTCCATTTTCTCATTAGCGACACTGAAAAGTGATGTGTATTTAGTCTCTGAAGCCTCTTCCAGCATGACATTTCAGAAAATAAAATGCTTAGTGTATCAATTCATCATTATAGTAAGCTTGGGTTGAAGAATTCCATAATTTTTTCCTCTTTTTTCTTTTTATTTATTTGAAAGGCAGACAGACAGACAGATATCTCCCATCTTCTAGTTCAGTCTCCAAATGCCCACAATTAACCATGGCTGGGCCAGACCAGAGGCAGGAACCATAAACTCAATCTAGGTCTCCCATGTAAGCAGCAGTAACCCAACTACTTGAGCTACAACTTGCTGCCTCCCAAGGTGCGCATCAACAAGAAACTGGAATTGGGAGTAGTGCGGGGATTTGAACTCAGGCATTCTGATATGAGATACAGGCATCCCAAGCGCTGTCTTAACCACTATGTCAAAACTCCATTTCTTGTTCTTTTTAATATCAACACATTGACAATTTATAGTGACCACCATTTCTGAATTTTTCCTTATCCCCTAAAAAATCAAGAACCTAAAAATCTATGCATTTTTCAAAGAAAAGCATTTATGATACTATCCATTGAGCATGTCTGCAATGTATTTTTGTTGAATGAATGAACATGTAATCCTTTAGTGGGTGCTTGCCAAAGTTCCAAGAATAATTCATGTTCCCTACTAGGTTTGATTTTTTATAGACAGCTTAGCTTTTGTTTTCTTACTGAAATTGTCTTTGAGTCACTGATATGACTCATGACTTGAAAAAACAGGTTGAACCTGACATTACCCTGGCAGAAAATGAGCTAAGAAGCACAGAACTAACAAAAAGGAGAAGCTTTCCACCAAAAAAGGGATATTTTTTTCATTTCATTTTCTAGCCCCCACTATGAAATGAGGAAATGTCAACAAGCAGCTTTGTACTCATCTCTCTGATTGTGTTGGTTGAAACAGCAAAACCAAATGCAAAGTACAGAGTAATTAAATCTCCAGGATCCAAAAGGCACATTTATCAGGTGTGGCTGGCCTCCCCACTCCACCCCCAGATGAGTCACTCGAAGGAAGTAAGGGACGCAGAGGATGACAAATTAACATTCTGTGGGTGAGAAAAGGCACATTGCAGGTTTCCAGGAGTCCAGGTCAGCCCTTGACCCACAAAGAAATCTTTGGTATCAAGCAGGGAGAGACTGATTGGAAGAACTGAGAAATGATGTCATAGAGAGATTACCTAGCACAGCCAGGTCTACTGGTCTCCTTCAAAGTGGGCAATGGCAGAGAAGTTAGATGCCTGGGGATTTGGGCAGATTGTCTGACTGATGTAAGGAGATAATGCCATCTTGAATAAGGACCCTAAAAATAAGACAGTGGTTTCAGTACCCTGCTTTCCATATCCTCTCTGCAACCTACCCTGGAAGTTTTCTGGGAAGCCACTTTGCCTTCTCCTGCTATATGGATATGCTTGGGTTTGTTCACAAGCCCATAAGAAGTCAACCAGACAACCCAGGAGGGCATAATACAGTTCAACAGGAAGAGGCTGGGTTCACCCCCTTTTTTAGTTCAAACAAGTTCCTGTACCTGTGTTAAGATGTGGGTAAGATGTTCCCTCACCTTGGATTCTAGGTTTTAGAGCACTCATCCCCCTCACTCCTCTCCAGCCATACCCTTCACCCAGGGCCAAAGAGGCACTTGGGCACATGCCCTCTCTTCTAGATCTCACTCTGCACACCAACCATGCTGAAATTTCCTTTTCAAACAGCCCTGAGCGCTCTTCCAGGTCTTAAACTACTATTTTCTCTGGGTCAGGTCCAAGGGTGAACAGAGCAGTGAGAGGTGCTGGGAAGTGGGTGGAACTTGAGTGTGCAAGGCTAGCACATCCACACACACACACACACTCACACACATGGCATGCCACAGACATCTGCAATTGAGGATGGAGCACACTGTGAGAAGAGGGTGGCCTGGGGATGAGGTGGAGACTGTATCTTCGGTACCAGCACTCTCTCCATAGAACCATATCTCAGTGTGAAACACTAAATAATCTAGGAACTTTAAATCAGACTTTGTCTTCCAAGCATCATGAAAGCACACTTGTCCATGTAGACCATATTTTATTTGACAGCTGCCAGCAGGGTTTATAACTTTTCCACCTATGTCCATGCAGCCTCCATTTGTACTTTTGCCTGAACCTTGAGAAATGTTGGAGGTAAAGTGGGCACACCATGTATTTCACTCCAAGACAGGTTATCTATTGCTTTTATGGTGACAGAGTGGTTTGAACTTGGGCAGTAGTGAAGGATTGCTTCTTCGATACCTAGCAATTTTTCAGTCTGTCAAAGAGATTGTTATGGTCCATATCCTAGAGCAATATTTAACCGAATGTCAATAATTCATGACAAAACCAGAAGAGGGGCACAGTTCTCATTGTGAAGGAAAATGAAGGTGTCATATTGGATTATGGTTCCAAGAGGTAACTCTAGTGATGTTTCGTGCTTTATTTAAACTTCTAGACATTCTAAGTACTCTTATTAAGGAACTTTGTGAGGTTGAGTATTGAGCAAATTAATGAATTTTCTGTATTTCGGTTTATTCTGGAGAGAACTCTATCAAAATATTTAAACATCTTTAATTCTAAAAAGAAAATGCTAATGGATCTCAGTATTTGCACTTGTTATTACTATAGCAACTATCCTGAGCTGCTAAGCTCACTTGTCTTGCTGCTCTACAAACCATAAAATTACCAAATAGACACCAGAGTCTTGTTAAATGCATTCTGACACAGTACAGAATCCTGCTTTGCAGTCTGCCTGCAGCACTGGTTAAGAGGCTTAGTGGCCAGGGAACCTCATCATCACAGGACTTGGCTTGTGCTCTGGTCCTCAGGGCAATCACCGGGAAGAGCATCATTGTGAAATGCCAATTACTGAGCATAAAAATGCTTCGAAAGTCAGTTAGAAACAGGCAGAATCTCTTCCACTTTTCTTAGCTTCATCACAATATTCATTTGGGGATTGTGCTTTCCATGAATATCTCTGAAATAGATTTTTGTGTCCCGTTGCCCTATTGGTTTGGACACGCACAGCATGGTGGTAAGAGGACGTCCTGAAGAGAAGATGAGCTCACTCACTATCCAGATGAGACTCAGCCAACAAATATCATTCTTTCTCAGTGGGAGACATCCAGAGTCTTCAGGAGAAGGAGACAGGTCTTTCCTCATTTCTCCCCTTCCTAAGAGTGTGTGTACCCCAGGGATCACCATGGATGCACCCCTACCAATAGCACGCTTCACCCTGACCTCTGCCAGCAATCACTGCTTTACCACCACTAGCTCTGTTTGCTCTGTACACCATTAGTTCCTGGGAGAAGCCAAGAAAGAGAGAAACACGGGCTATAGGCGTTGGACCTACCCACTGCAGCTCCTTCAGATTGCACTTCCCCCAGAGTGTCTGAGCCCAGGCAGCCATCTCTCCTGTGTAGAGAGGCTGGACAGTTCCATTCATTCTCTAATACCTCTTCCAGGACACTCTCTGAACATCTTGTAAGAGCCCATCCTAATACGTGTCAGGATCCCCTTGGATTTACTTGCCCACAAGTGTTGTGAGGGCAAGGTTTGTATCTACCTTGCAAATTTTTATCTTCCTGGAACTGTGAGTTCCCTACCAAGGTTCCTTGCATTCAATGAACCTCTACACTTTCAGACAACAGACATTCAGGCATCCTTTCTGACTACACTGAGAGCCTACTCACCCTCTTCTCCTACCCTCACAGACCTTCCCAACCCAACAATCTCCTCTAACAGTCAAAAGAGAAACTCCTGGCTGGCTCCGCTGCTCACTAGGCTAATCCTCCACCTGCGGCACAGGCACACCGGGTTCTAGTCCCGGTTGGGGCACTGGATTCTGTCCCAGTTGCTCCTCTTGCAGTCCAGCTCTCTGCTGTGGCCCGGGAGTGCAGTGGAGGATGGCCCACGTGCTTGGGCCCCTGCACCTGCATGGGAGACCGGGAGAAAGCACCTGGCTTCGGATCAGTGCAGCGCGCCAGCCGTGGACTGTCTCACTCTGCTTGTCAGAGAGAGAGAGAGAAAGACTCCAGCTTCCCAGCACATATACAGGTTGATCTGGATGACCAGGTTGCATTTCAGTTTTGGTGGCTATGATGTTAACAGAACAAAGCTGAAATTAGGGGTGTACATGGGAAGGGAAGGGAAGGCCCCTTCTGCTTGGGAGCTACACGGGACACAACACAAGCTCCCTGCTCTGAAAGTCACTATCCCAGCTTTAAAGGCTTTAGCTTCCAACCACAACCCCGTGTTGTCTGCTAGACAGTTTTGTTTGGATGGTAAACATTGGATCAACAGATCTGGGACTGAAAGAACAGGACACAGGAGAAGGATGCTCACATGTTCATTTTTCATTCTAATTCTGAGAAAGTCATTGCTCACTTAATCGTAACTCCATTATCGTCCAAGAGGGGGTAATTCTAACTTTCAGGCTGGCATTTGACATTTGTAGGGGATGCTATTCAGAACCCCGCTTATGCAAGTGTGCATTGTGCCTGTGCCCTCCAAGACAAGCCCAGCATCTCACCATTCTGAGTAAAGACTGCCTTTGATTTGTGGCCACAGCTGCCATTCTCAGAACAGTCTCAACTGGTTATCAGTCAGTCTTTCTGATAAGCAACCTCTGTGGATCTCTGACATCACATGTAAAAAAACATAGTCCCTGACCCCAGGCAGCTGTAGCTTAATCTGGGAGACAGAACATGTTCATCAATAATTACAATAAATCTATTTGTTTAGTGCCAGGATAGCTATACTTAGGGGTACAGAGGAATACCTAGGGTACAAACAAGGCATCCAAATAGACTAGCAGTTAGAGTATCAGGAAATGCCTCCAAGATTCATGCTTAAACTCAGACTTGAAGGTCAAATGTGATACAGAGGAGGCAAGGACAGCAGAAGCATTCTGGGGAATGATCTCCATTTGAAGACTTTGGGCACAGAAGTTTGGTGAGTCCTGGGAACTGTAAATGGAGCAAGTTAGGGAACAGAAAGAGGTAAGAGTTCACAAGTCTTCTGGGGCCAGACCACAGAGGGGGTGATGTGCAAGACCCAATTTTGAATACCACAGATTGCCCTGGGCTCTCCACCAAGCCATTAGCTCCACAGAGAGCAGAGAACCCATCTTTCCCACTCGTTCGCTGTGGCTGCAGTGCCTGGAAGATGGTAGACTCTCAACAGATGTAGGTTAGATAATTAGATTAATTCATTATAGTCTGAAGTCATTTAATGACAGGGGTACATTCTGAGAAGTGTGTGCTGGCTGGTTTTGTGGTTGTGAGACTATCATGAGGACACTTATACAAGCAGGAATTCTGCAGGTTGATCACTCCACATGGCTTCATCATGCAATTAAGAGAAGAGGTAAAGGGAAGATTTACGGGCTTGCTGCTGCCACTGTCACATGGCAGACTGCTTATAGTCAACCTTGTTCGAAGTAGAAGGAGAACACTCTAAAACAATGATTAAAAGGCTAGTAAAATAATACATAAATCAGTAGCATCGTCATTTGTTACAATTATAAATTATGATATACTGTACATAATTGTTGTACTATACTTTTGTACAGCTACTAATGCAATAGGTGTGTCTACATCAGTATCACATAAACACAGGAATCATGCACAGTGGTATGACATTGTGAAGACCACAGCATCATTAGTCAGTAGGAATTTTCCAATTCTATCACAATATTAAGGGATCATCATTGTATCTGTGGGTCAGCATTGACCACCATTTTGCTATGCAACTCATAACTATACTTAAACCTATCACTGGGAGGGGAACAATTTTTTTTAATTTTTTAAAAACTTTTATTTATTTATTTTTTAACTTTTATTTAATAAATATAAATTTCCAAAGTACAACTTTAGGATTATAGCAGCTCCCCCCCATAACTTCCCTCCCACCTGCAACCATCCCATCTCCCACTCCCTTTCCCATCCCATTCACATCAAGATTCATTTTCAATTATCTTTATATACAGAAGATCAATTTAGTATATACTAAGTAAAGATTTCAACAGTTTGCACCCACACAGATACACAAAGTATAAAGTACTGTTTGAATACTAGTTATACCATTAATTCACATAGTACAACACATTAAGGACAGAGATCTTACATGGGAAGTAAGTGCACAGTGACTCCTGTGGTTGATTGAACAATTGACACTCTTATTTATGACATCAGTAATTACCTGAGGCTCTTGTCATGAGCTGCCAAGGCTATGGGAGCCTCTTGAGTTCGCCAACTCTGATTGTATTTAGACAAGGCCATAGTCAAAGTGGAAGTTCTCTCCTCCCTTCAGAGAAAGGTACCTCCTTCATTGGTGGCCTGTTCGGGAACAATTTTTTTAAAATTTTAAGGAGAACAATTTCATTTTTACTTTAGTGTATGATTACTGAAGAATGAGGAAAAAAATAATGTAAAATGTTAAATACACTTAGAAGACGACAAAGAGTATCCATCACAAACAATAAAAAGAAGTTTAAATTCCATCTCACAGGTCCTTGAAGGGTGCTGGAATTCAACAGAACTGAGTTTCTTTTTTTGTGTCTTCTGAAACACATTAGAAAATATCTTTGAAGTTTAGGTAGTCTGTAAGTGGTACTCAGAATTCTAATTCATGTGCTGATCCCATGCAATATCCCTTACTTAGGGTAAGCAATTACTCATTGTTTATCCAAATTCTACTTAGCTGATATCTATATTTCATCTGGCAACCATATCTTATGGCCAAATATGTTTCAGAAATACAAAGTTAAGTTAAACTAACACCTTTTTTGCTGGTCCTCACCAAGCTACTAACTCTAGCACATAGTATTTTTGTAAGAGGGAAAATAAGAATATAATTTTTCCCAAATATATGTCAACAAAAATCCCTTTGTTCCAATGAGTGCCCCCAAAAAGCTAATCTGAAGGACAACTGCTCAATTATTTCCGCAGGCTCTGTGTCTGTGAGCTGTTTCTATGACTTTCTATTACGGTCTTACCAAATTTACCAAATTGTTTCCTCATTTAAATCAATAAATGATTGCTTCCAAAAGAAACTGTGATGTCCATGGGCATTAAACACAGGACCTTCTCTAGGCTGTGACCCACAGTGGTGGTCCTTACAGTTTTGTTTTAGTGACCTTTATGCTTTTATCAGCAATCATTAATCTTTTATATTCTTGAGTCATCCTGAGGAAAATATGTATAGTAAGTCATTCAATCCTATTAACACCCTCATGAAGTTGGTACTGTTATTATTTTCATTTTATAAGCATGGAAACTGACACATAGGAAGATGTCTTGGCTAGTAAGTGGTAAAGAAGCAATGTGAACCCAGTCAGTCTAACTACAGCTGCATCTCTCTCTCTCTCTCTCTCTCTCTCTCTCTCCCCATTACACACACACACACACACACACTCACACACACACGACTGGGGCTGGATTCTCACAGTAGCTACTCATCTCTCCCTGAGTTTGGTACTCGAAATGAACAAGGCAGTAACTGTCAGATTCTAGTCTATGCTAAGCCCCCTCCCAGTACAGAACCTGCTCACTCTGGCCCAAGGGAACAAGAACCAGGCTGGGTCAACACAGACCCTGACCACGGTGAGAGTTCAAGAAGTGGAGACTGTGTGGACAGTCTGAGCCCTTTCCTAAGATCTTCCCACCTGAGACTGAGAACATATCTGACCTTCAGGTGTCACTCTTTCAGGATGTGACTTTAACACTAGCTAAAGGCCTCATTCCCTGCAGTTCACTTTTCCTGCTGGGACCGTTCATCTCCGTTAGAGGAAAAGGATGCTTATTTAGAGCACAGGAGGGAGAAAAGAACTGACAGTGTTGGGTTCCTTGTTCCAGTTTCTGGGACCTCAGAGTGGCTGAGTCCTCTGATGAGCTGTTGAGTTACCTCTGTGTTCTTGAGATGAATCACTCGTCATTTAACCTGCTTTGGGTTGGCTTTCTGTCATTTGCTGCCCAGTGTCCTGTCTGAACACTATTTTCTTTTATTATTAAATGTTTATTCTCACCTACTTGAAAGGCAGAATGACAGAGACAAACACACACACACACAGAGAGATCTCCCATCCTCTAGTTCACTCCCCAAATGCCTGCAACAGCTAAGGCTAGCCCAGGTTGAATGAAGCCAAGAGCCCAGAACTCCATCCAGGTCTTCCACATGGGTGGTAGGGACACAAGCACTTGAGCCATCATCTGCAGCCTCCCAAGGTACATTAGCGGAAAGCTAGATGGGATGCAGAGTAGCCAGAACTCCAACAGGCACTCTGATAGGGAACATGGACATCATGAGCAGTGAGTCAGCACTGCCCCCAACACCTACCCCTGAACAGTCTTAGTATGCAGACCCTCCAGTCCCGCCCTGCATCGCACCTAGACCACACACCATACCAGTCTTATACCAAACTGAATCTGTTCACACCACCTGATGCATTCTAATTGTGTATTACAGAACAAATTTCAGTCATTTGTACTTCCAATTTAATTATTTCATCTCCACAATATATGAGCTCCAGTAGGATCAAATATTTGACCTGATAGATAATCAGGTCTTCCTGCCTCAGTTTATATTCCAATAGACAACACTCTCTCTATGTACAGAAAAATTGAAGAACATAAAAATGGGAATCAGTGAGCAGAGGAGTCAAAATCAAAGTTGGCAGCTGTTCAAAATTGAGATTTCTCTCACTTTATTATTTTTCCCATAGTTTTGAATTAAAAGCTAAAGTCTGGATTGCACAAAAGCTTCATCTTATTGGGTTCTGCCTTTCCCTTGTGTGACTTTGTTCACAATAAACCTGCTGAGAGCTTCTTGAGACTAAGCCACATCTCCTTTGATGAACTTTCTTTTCTTTTCTTTTTTTTTTTTTTTTTTTTTTTTTTTTTTTTTTTTTTGACAGGCAGACTTAGACAGTGAGAGAGAGAAACAGAGAGAAAGGTCTTCCTTCCGTTGGTTCACCCCACAAATGGCCGCCACAGCCGGCACGCTGTGCCAAGCCGAAGCCAGGAGCCAGGTGCTTCCTTCCGGTCTCCCATGCGGGTGCAGGGCCCAAGCACTTGGGCCATCCTCCACTGCACTCCCGGGCCACAGCAGACAGCTGGCCTGGAAGAGGAGCAACCGGGACAGAATCCGGCACCCCAACCAGGACTAGAACCTGGGGTACCAGCGCCGCAGGTGGAGGATTAGCCTAGTGAGCCACAGTGCCAGCCCTTTGATGAACTTTTTAACCAGGAACACTGGAGGCTCCTGGTCCTTCCTTCTCCCCAGCAGCTCTGGGGAAATGCCTGCCCAGCAATGCTCTGCAATCCAGAAAGTGATTCTGTTTTCTGAGTCATGCAGAAGAAACTCTCTTATAACGACTTAATTATGCTGTCAGTCAAGAAGTATTCCACTTCTAAGACTTTTACAAAGGAAACTGATGCCAAAAACAACAGAGGCCGCCAGTGCCAAGGGTGCCAGCCACCCTAAAGGCTCCAAGTAAAGCTGCAAAATGGGACAACCTTATCAGCCCTCTTCCTTTCTGTGTAGCCTCTGCACCTGCTCTTTTCTACCACAACTAGAATTTTCATTCTGCCCCACCTTCAGCCCTAGAGCTGCCATTCTTTCATTCCCATGTGCACACATTGGAATGCACACATTCAGAGCATATAAACTGGGTGCCCACTATGTTCCAAGAACTCTTCCAGGAAATGGTGATACAGCAGTGAATAAATAAAATCCTTGAGCCTCAAAGAGCTTGTATCTTAGTGGAGGTAGACGGAGAGAAAGAAATCCAGTATAGGCCAGATGCTGATAAGTAATGTGGAGGAAATGGTGAGGCAGAGGGGGAGAGAGGAGAGGAGAGGTTGATTGCTCTTTGTTATAGAATGGTTGGTTTGTTTTCTGTAACGAAACATCAGAGATCAACTAATTTATAAAGAACAGAGATCTACTTAGTTCACAATTCTGAATTCTGGGTGGTCCAAGACCATGTCACTGACATCTGCTCAGCATCTGGTGCGGTCTTCTAGCTGAATCATAAGATGGCAGAGAGTATTACATGGTGAGACGGAGCCAGCGTGCCAGAGAGAGCTTCATGTATAATAACACCACGCACGTGAATGTATTAAGTCACTCATGAGGGCTCTGCCCTCATGACCCAATCACCTCCCAACATCTTACCTCTCAAACCCTATCAATATATGACTTCAGGGATTAAGTTTCCAACATATAAAAATTGTGGAACACATTCCAAGCATGGCAGTGGTGAAAGAAGACCTTGCTGGAAACGTGGTATTTGAGTACAGACAGAAATGAAGTGAGAGGGGCAAGGAATGCGAATATAGGAACTTGAGGTAGGAGGGTTTGGCCACAGGAAACCACAAACACAGGGCCATCAGAGACAAGAATGCTTGGAAATGTTACAGAAACCATAGAGACTCCAGCCATACTGGACGAGAGCATGGACGAGAGCAGCAGAGGGAGAGGAGGGCTGGACAGGTGCTCAGAGCATAGAGGGGAGGGTTTCAGCCTCCACTGTGTGTGAGATGGGAACTCTGGAGGGCTTTGAGCAGGAGACAGGAGCTGAGTTATGATCTCACACAATCAGGTATCCTACAGGATCAGGAGGGTGAGTGGAGATGGACACAGTCCAGGCAGCATATGAAGATCATGAGATTGTAGTCAGATTGAGGTTATGATTTTTTTTTTGACAGGCAGAGTGGACAGTGAGAGAGAGAGACAGAGAGAAAGGGCTTCCTTTTCTGTTGATTCACCCTCCAATGGCCGCTGCGGAGGGCGCACCATGCTGATCCGAAGCCAGGAGCCGGGTGCTTCTCCTGATCTCCCATGCGGGTGCAGGGCCCAAGGACCTGGGCCATCCTCCACTGCACTCCCGGGCCACAGCAGAGAGCTGGCCTGGAAGAGGAGCAACCAGCACAGAATCTGGCACCCTGACTGGGACTAGAACCCGGTGTGCCAGCGCTGCTAGGCGGAGGATTAGCCTAGTGAGCCGCGGCGCTGGCCGGGGTTATGATTTAAAGGTAGAGCAAGAGGATTGGCAGGCAAGAACCATTATGACAATGACTGTGATGGTTTAGCACAGGCAGAGGACCCACAGGACAATGTGTGCCCAAATCCAGCTGGAATATAAGCCCCACCACTGACACACCAGCTCTGTCCAACACCATGTCCTGAGCTCCCAGAAAAAGGACTGGTGTGTGAAAGGTGCGCAATAAATGCATACGAGTTAAGTTCAGTTGAGGAGGTGAGCACAGCTACACAGGGGGGAGAACTTGTGGGCTGAGAGGCAAAGGGTAAGAGGAGTTTTCCAGGTGACAGACGGCCCCTAGGTTACATCCATCAATCATCCACCCCCAAACACAATGATCTTTCCTCACTTAGCATAATGTGAGGTGGGAAGGAAGATTCACATTGCAGGTCACTAACAACCTCAAGTACACAAAATAAGAGTTCTGAAGATGAGGACAGAAACAGTAGGGAGGCTTTTCTTGAAGATGTAACCATTAAGAATTTCTGAGAATTTGGCCAGCGTCGCGGCTCAATAGGTTAATCCTCTGCCTGTGGCGCCAGCACACCGGGTTCTAGTCCCAGTCAGGGTGCCGGATTCTGTCCCGGCTACTCCTCTTCCTGTCCAGCTCTCTGCTGTGGCCTGGGAAGGCAGTGGAGGATGGCCCAAGTGCTTGGGCCCTGCACCCACATGGGAGATCAGGAGAAGCACCTGGCTCCTGGCTTCAGATCAGCGCGGTGCACTGGCTGCAGCAGCCATTGCGGGGTGAACCAACAGAAAAGGAAGACCTTTCTCTTTGTCTCTCTCTCACTTTCCACTCTGCCTGTCAAAAAAAAAAAAAAAGAATTTCTGAGAATTGATAAAAGGTACAAATATTCAAAATTGGGAAGAATAAATCTATTTTTTACACAGTGTCATAAAAATTCAGGACACCAAAAATAGAGAAAATTTGGGGAAAAAAACACTAAACTAATGCTGAAAAGCACTCCTATTGCTAAAATGTATCACCATTTTAGAAAACAGTTTGGCACTTCCTTGTAAAGTTAAACATAGAGTTATCATAAAACCCAGATATCCTACTCTTAGATAGTTATTACTCAAAAGAAATGAAGGAATATAGCCACAAACCCCCCATATGTAAATGTTTACAGGAGCTCTATTCATCATCTCCTATACCTGGAAATAGCCCAAAATATCTTTCAACTGGCAAAGAGATAACTGTGTTACAGAGGAACTATTGCTACACACAACAGCATGAATGAATCTCATTGTGCTAAATTAAAGAAACCAGACTCAAGGGTGACACATTAGGTATGATTCCACTTGTAGAACATCCAGGAAGAAATAAGACTACAGGGACGGGGCCAGCGCTGTGGTGCAGCGGGTTAACACCCTGGCCTGCAGTGCTAGCATCCCATATGGGTGCTGGTTCGAGATCCAGCAGCTCCACTTCCAATCCAGCTCTCTGCTATGGCCTGGGAAAGCAGAAGTTGGCCCAAGTCCTTGGACCCCTGCACCCGCATGGGAGACCCAAAGGAAGCTCCTGGCTCTTGGCTTCGGATCGGCGCAGCTCCACCCCGTTGCTGCCAATTGGAGAGTGAACCATCGGATGGAAGACCTCTCTCTCTCTCTCTCTCTCTCTCTGCCTCTCCTCTCTCTGTGTAACTCTGACTTTCAAATAAATAAATAAATCTTAAAAAAAAAAAAAGACTACAGGGACAGGGACAGGGCCTTGGAACAGGGAGAGAAAATTGACTACAAATGGACCCTAGGAAGCTTTCTGGGGTGTTAAAAATATATCTTGACTGTGGTAGTGGCTGACACATTGAATATATTTGTCAAAATTCATATACCTCTACATCTTAAATGTGTATTCTCTACTACATGTATATTATACTTTGATAAATCTGACCTTAGTATTTTAAATGTTTAAAGAAGTAAAGAGGGGGCCAGCACTGTGGCACAATAGGTTAACCTTCTGCCTGCAGTGCTGGCATCCCATATGGGCACCGGTTTGAGTCCCGGCTGCCCCACTTCCAATCCAGCTTTCTGTTATGGCAGTAGAAGATGGCCCAAGTCTTTGGGCTCCTGCATCCGTGTGGAAGACCAGAAGAAGTTCCTGGCTCCTGGCTTCAGATTGGCACAGCTCTGGCCATTGTGGCTATTTGGGGAGTGAACCAATGGACGGAAGACCTTTCTCTCTGTCTTTCCCTCTCATTGTCTGTAACTCTACCTCTCAAATAAATAAAAAAGAAAAAGAAAAAAGAAGTGGGTAGGGAGGAAGCAACCAGAGATGAAAGACAGATCACTGTAAAGGAATTAAAATTCAGACAGCAGATTTCTCAACAATAGGAAAATCCAGAACACATTGGATAATAAATGCTGGTAAGAAAAAAAATAACAGCTTTGAATGTGGAGTTATGTATCTTCCTCTCAAAAAAAAAACCAACTATGTTTCAATAATGGGGGTAACATTGATTTAAAAAGATACAGAAATAATTAAACTTCAATGGGCATTGACAGGGATAGGACAGCATGAGAGGCTTGAAGATGTGCTACCCAGAAAGAGCTTGTGAAAAACAATGGGGGAGAAGGCATTTAGTACGGAGGTCCAGATGCCCATATCCCTGGTTTCTAAGAGTACCAGAACTTGGCTTTCAACTCCATCTCCTCATTCCATCTTCCTGTCGATGTGGACTCTGACAGGCAGCAGTGATGTTTCAAGCAATTGGGTTCCTGCCATGATGTGGGAGATCTAGATCGAGTCCCTGGCTCCTGCTTTTGACCCATCACTGCAGGAATTTGCGGGAGTGAGCCAGTAGATGGGAGTCTCTCTCTCTCTCTCTCTCTCTCTCTCCCTCTCTCCCTCTCTCCCTCTCTCCCTCTCTCCCTCTCTCCCTCTCTCCCTCCCTCCCCCCTCCCTCCCTCTCCCCCTCTCCCTCCCTCCTTCTCTCCTTCTCCCTCTCTGTGTCTCTCAAATAAACAAGTAAAAAGAACACCTCTTTCTAAAAAGAAAAATAATGAATGATTTTAAGTTTCTGGGAATGGACTCAAGAATTTGCAGCAAATAATATTTGCTCAAGAAAATCTACTGAAATTCAGTAAGAATGTCAGAGTTGCATATTTGAACAGAGCCTCTTGCCTTATTCCCAATTCAGCAAGACAGGAGCAACATTCTGGATGGCCACAGCCAGGAACACAGAGCTCTCTGCCTTCCAGCTTCCAGAGGGTCATCTTTGCAGGAGAAGCAGGGCATCAGTTCCTCATGCTGCCCCCAGTCACCTGTTACTGAGGCAAAGTTGCAGACATAAAAGGCCAAAAGGTGGGGTCTCCCTTCTTCCACCCAACCCACTTGTGTGATAGAAGCTCTACCTTGAATGTGGAGCTGCTAAGGCTGGAACTTTGACTGCCCTCACACCCGCCAAGAAGGCCCTGGTTTCATGCCAGAACAAGCTGATCAGACCTGGAACTAAGCTCCCTCCCCACCAAATATTCAGCTGTTAAGTAGAGGTGCCCACATACCACTGTCAGCACTCCCATCTCTGCAGCCAGCCTCAGAGATTTTGCCTGGGGAGAGAAGCTGGCACTTAAACAGGTAGCTCCTGATCTCTTTCCAAAAGAACTGACCTTTGCAACAGAGCACAGAGAGGTTCAAGCTTAAGGATAAATGACAATGAAAATTGAATATACCAAAATCTATGGGATGTAACTAAATCAGCGCTCGGGAAAAAAATTTACTGTTGTAAATGTATATATTAAGAAGGAAAAAATAACCCGAATCAGTCATCTAATCTTTCATCTTGTAATACTGGATTAAGAGCAAACTAAAACAAACAGGATGAAGGAAATTTTTTTTAAATTAGAGAATAAATAATGAAATATTAAATACAGAAATAGAGAAAACCATTGAAAGCAAAAGCTGGTTCCTTACAAAGCTCAATACATTGACAAATCTTAAGCTATACCGACCAAAAGAAAAAGAAGAATTAAATAACTAGAATCAGAAATGAAAAGGGGGAAATCACTATCAGCCTTTTTTTCTAATAAAGTTTTTATTTTTTTAAAAGATTTATTTATGTATTTGAAAGTCAGAGTTACACAGAGAGAGGAGAAGCAGAGAGAGAGGGAGGTCCTCCATCTGCTGGTTCACTCCCCAGTTGCTGATCTGAAGCCAGGAGACAGGAGCTTCTTCTGGGTCTCCCATGGGGTGCAGGGGCCCAAGGACTTGGGCCATCTTCCACTGCCCTCCTGGGCCACAGCAGAGAGCTGGATCAGAAGTGGAGCAGCTGGGTCTCAATCCAGTGCCCATATGGGATGCAAGCACTTCAGGCCTGGGCGTTAACCCGCTGCACCACAGCGCCGGGCCCTTTTTATTTTTTGATTTTAATTTTTAATTAGTTTCAATGTTGGTATTGTAGAAATAAAAAGGATTATAAAGGAATACTAGACCACCTGTATGCAAATAAATCAAATAGCCTAGATGAAATGAACAAATTCCTAGGAAGACACAAACTACTAAACTGACAAGAAAAAATACACAATCTTAATAAACATATAAACAGTGAAGAGATTGAATTTGTAATTTTAAAAATCATAAACAAATAAAAGCCCAGATTCACATGGCTTCACCACTGAAACCAATCAAACATGAAAACATTAATACCAGGGCTAACGTGGTGGTACAGTGGATAAAGCCAACGCCAGCGACACTAGCATCCCACATGGGTGCCAGTTTGTGTCCTGGTGGCTCCACTTCTGAGCCAGCTCTCTGCTAAAAGCAATGGAGGTGGCCCAAGTGTTTGAGCCCCTACCACCCATGTGGGAGACCTAGAAGAAGCTCCTGGCTCCTGGTTTCTGATCAGCACAGCTCCGGCCATTGTGGCCATCTGGGGTGTGAACCAGCGGATGGAAGACCTCTCTCTCTGTCTCTACCTTCTCGGTAACTCTGTCTTTCAAATAAACAAAATAAATATTTAAAAAAAATTTAGCCAGGGGGCAGTGCTGTGGCACAGTAGGTTAAGCCACCACCTATGATGCTAGCATTCTATACAAGAGCTCTGGTTCAAGTCCTGGCTGCTCTACTTCCCATCCAGCTCCCTGCTAATGCATCTGGGAAAGTAGGGAAGCATGGTCCAAGTGCTTGGGACCCTGCCTCCCATATGGGAGACCCAGATAAGTTCCAAGTTCCTGGCATCTGCCAGGCTCAGTCCCAACTGTTGCAGCCTTTTGGGGAGTGAACCAGAAAATGAGATTCTCTCTCTCTCTCTCTTTCTCTCTCTCTCTCTCCTTTTCAAATAAATAAAATAAACCTTTAAAAAAGAAATGCAAACTAAAACAACTATGAGGTACCATTACAATCACGGAGATGGGTAAAGTTACGAAGTGAGGTGATGACATATACTGGTGACGGTGTGCGGAAACTGGAACCCTCGTACACTACTGGTGGTAGAGATGTTTTGGGAAACAGCCTTGCAGCTCCTCAAACACACACAGTGGCCGTGTGACCAGCAATCCCACTCCTAGGCATCCATCCAAGAGACATGAAAACATGTCCATGCAGAAACTTGTAAACAAATGTTTAAAGCATCATTGGCCAGCGCCGCGGCTCACTTGGCTAATCCTCCGCCTGCGGTACCGGCACCCCGGGTTCTAGTCCCAGTTGAGGCACCGGTTCTGTCCAGGTTGCTCCTCTTGCAGGCCAGCTCTCTGCTGTGGTCCAGGAGGGCAGTGGAGGATGGCCCAGGTCCTTGGGCCCTGCACCCACATGGGAGACCAGGAGGAAGCACCTGGCTCCTGGCTTCGGATTGGTGCAGTGCGCCAGCTGTAGCAGCCATTTTGGGGGTGAGCCAACGGAGGACCTTTTTCTCTGTCTCTCTCTCTCTCTCACTGTCTAACTCTGCCTGTAAAAAATAAATAAATAAATAAATAAAGCATCATTATTCATAGTAGCCAAAGGGTGGAAACAACTCAGATGTCAATCAACCTATGAATTGGATTAACAAAACACAGTATATCCCTATAATGGAATGTGACTTTGCCATAAATAGAGCGAAGTATTGGCACAGGCTACAGCATGCACAAACCTTGAAAATATAATGAATTTTGGGTCGGCACTGTGGCATAAAAGGTTAAGCCTCTGCCTGCAGTGTCAGCATTCCATATCGGCTCCAGTTCAAGTCCTGGCTGCTTCACTTCTTATCCAGCTCCCTGCTAAAGCACCTTGGAAAGCAGCAGAAGATGGCTCAAGTGCTTGGGCTCCTGCACCCACCACGTGGGAGACCCTGAGGAATTTCCTGGTTCCTGGTTTCAGCCTGGCCCAGCTGTGGCTGTTGCAGCCATTTGGGGAGTGAACCAGCAGATGGAAGATCAATCTCTTTCTTTTTTTATCTTTTTACTTGACCCATAATAATTTTCAAGATGGTGAAGAAGTCCCAAAGCTGATGGTGGTGACGATAGCACGTCTGTGAATACACGGTCTCAATCTGTGTTCAGTTGCCATAACAAAGTACCTGAGTCTGGGAGTTACAAGGAAAAGGAGTTTATTTCGGCTCACAATTTTGAAGGCTGAAAAGCCCACACTTGATCAGCCACATCTGGGCAGCACACTCAAGAACACAGCGATGTGTGTGGGACAGGCAGTACCTAGCTCAGTCCCGTGGGACTTAACCCACTCTCACAAGATGGGCTTTAGTCCCTTCCCAGGGCAGCGCCTCCACAAGGGCCCACCTCTTCAAGATTCCACCACCTCTCAATACAGTTACACTGGGGACCAAGTTTCCAGCCTGTGAGGCTTTAAGGAACAAACTGCAAACTGTACCCAAACCATAGCATACATTATAATATTAAGTTATACACTCTCAATATTTGATATCCACTGTGATCAGAGTTGAAACAACGACATGTCACTCTTTTTTTTTTTTTTTTTTTTTTTTTTTTTTTTTTTTTTTGACAGGCAGAGTGGACAGTGAGAGAGAGAGACAGAGAGAAAGGTCTTCCTTTGCCGTTGGTTCACCCTCCAATGGCTGCCGCGGCCGGCGCGCTGCGGCCGGCGCACCGCGCTGATCCGATGGCAGGAGCCAGGAGCCAGGTGCTTTTCCTGGTCTCCCATGGGGTGCAGGGCCCAAGCACCTGGGCCATCCTCCACTGCACTCCCTGGCCACAGCAGAGAGCTGGCCTGGAAGAGGGGCAACCGGGACAGATTCCGGCGCCCCAACCGGGACTAGAACCCGGTGTGCCGGCGCCGCTAGGCGGAGGATTAGCCTAGTGAGCCGCGGCGCCGGCCCACGACATGTCACTCTTAAGTGAAAGCTAAAGGTATTAATTCATGTCTGTGTAAATTACATGCAAAGGAAAACATTTCAAAAGTCTTCGTTAAGGGAACAACGCGGGTATAACGCCCTCGCTGTATCAGTCTGCCTTTCATTACTTTACCTGAGAGGAGCTTCTTGGGAAGAAAAAGGATTATTTTGGCTTGCAGCGTGAGGGTCAAGGTTCAGGATCAGTTGGCCTATTAGGCTGGCGTCTGGTGGAGGCAGGCAATGTCTGAGCAGAGAAGCAATCACAGGGTGAGGCAGGAAGCAGAGAGTAAAGCTAGGCCACATTCAGCTGAAATAACCAACCCTCTTGTGCGAAATACACTCCAAGGCCACACAGCCAGTGAAGTCCTCCTACCGGCCCCACCTTCTGGTCATACTTAGCTCAGGTCTCCATCCTCATCCACCAGCCATTAGCACTGTTAACACAAGACTTGGGGTGCATGAGTTTGGGGAGCCCCATACACCAACTAAGAGAGAAAAAGTTGGGAGGGGGAGGAAATAGAATAGAAAACTCAATCCAATAGATGACAGGAAGAAGGAAAGGATAAACAGGTGAGACAATTACAAAACAACAGCAAAAAATGTGAAAGGACAGGGAAAAAATCCAGATACAACAGAAAGAGATTTGACTAGACAAAGGGTGAGAGAGAACGCGAGAACCATAAGACCATAACCCAATCCCTAGAGTCAATCCTTAGTGTGCCTTAAATTCATGTTTGAATTAATTTTAAGAAATTAATAAAAGATGTGTTATATATTATGTAACACCCAAAAACAGTAATGTCTCTAAAAGAAACATACAAGTATTCACACTAAGTACAATAACACGTAAGGACTATAAATAGCCTCACATCAGCATAGACTAGGTTTTGCTGCCAAAAGAATTGTAAAAATAACTTTTTGTTTTGAGAGCTCTTTGGTTTTCCAAACTGCAGATACAGAATCACAGATCTGAACCAAATATTAGGGAGCTGCTGTGCCTGTGGTACTATCAAAAGGAATTAGGTTTTCAGGCAAACAACATTACCAGGGATTACCAAACAAGGATAGCCAGGCTTCAACTCACCAGGAAGATGTAACAACTTAAACTATATATACACTTATTTTTTTAAAAGATTTTATTTATTTATTTATTTGACAGGAAGAATTACAGACAGTGAAAGAGAGAGAGAGAGAGAGACAGAGAAAAAGGTCCTCCTTTCATTGGTTCACCCCCCAAATGTCCGCTATAGCCAGCGCTGCACCAATCCGAAGCCAGGAGCCAGGTGCTTCTCCTGGTCTCCCATGGGGGTGCAGGGCCCAAGGACCTGGGCCATCCTCCACTGCCCTCCCAGACCACAGCAGAGAGCTGGACTGGAAGAGGAGCAACCAGGACTAGGACCTGGCGCCCATATGGGATGCCGGCGCTGCAGGCGGAGGATTAACGAAGTGAGCCAAGGCGCAGGCCCCCACTATATATACACTTATTAAGTGAGCCTCCAAGCATATAAAGACAAATTGCTAATATAATAAGGAAAACTTGGTGTGCCCACCAAATAACCTTTAATTTATGATGTCTTGTCTGTTTCATGTTTCAGAGTCTTGTCTTCCCAGCCCCATGATGATAAATCAGTCCTGAGGGGGTGGTGAAGCGGAACAGACGCCTTCAGTGAAGGGCTGTGGGTGAGGATTTCCACCTGATCACCTCCCTGAGCTACCAGCCTACTACGCGGGGATTGCTGTCCCTTTGTTGCAACTAAAGGGATTGAGTAATTTCCCCAAAATCACATGGTGAGGTATGAATGTGGATTCAAACTCAGTTCTGTTTGATACCAAAGAGCCAAGACCTTGTCAGTGTAGCATGAAATAAGCACAAGACATTGTCCTTAGATTTGGTGACATTAAAATGGTAGCCATTACATAGGATGAATTGAAATCGGGATTAGGGATTCTATGCGTACTACCTATTGCCACTGTCCAGGCGGTGTGCCTGGGGGACACATTTTTAAAGACCTTTCACAAGTGTCCTCCTCCATCACCCCCAAAGCCCATCATTTTCACTCTGACCCTAAGACAGCTTCTCCCAAGACATTCTGATATTTCTCAGCCTTAAACATACTCTATGCTCTTAACACCAAATGCAGAGTTGTTTGATTAGAGCGTAAACTCAGAATTTTAAAGGGAAAGCCTTTTGACCTATTTAAATTTCATCTACTGTTACTCACTATTCTCCATAAAATAAGAAGAAAAAATATAATTAAAATTGGGCATGCTGGTAACAGCAGTTGGCATAATGCTTTTTTAAATGTAGGGGTTTTTCAAATGTAGGGGTGAAAGCAACACATTTTCCCTTCAATTGAAAGAGCATCAGAGACTACAAAAGAAGTGAGACCATGCAAGTGAACTCACCAGCAACATCAGAGGTTGCTAAGACAAACCCGTCCTCTCACCAACAACCTGGCAAGATGGGGCTGTGCATACCGCCAGTTCACCACAAGAGGGCGGTCATCCAAAGGGAGTGAAAGGTCGCGCTGCCCTAACCGTGCTCCGGAAGATAAATCCACGTCGGAGTGAATTAGGAACATTACCGAGAGGGGGCTGCTGTAAGAATTAGAAAAACAACTGTCCAAATTACAACACTATTTTCTGTTGTTAATCCCATTTCTATGATGAATTCCTAGAAATGTCATAAAAAATAATAAATTTTCCCATCTGTAAAGTGAAACAGAAACCAAACTAATTATTCACATAAAGCAACTCCATAAGCATCAGAATTAGGTGGGTTTTATTTTAGGCAGACTTAACAAAAACATACAGTAAAAGGGATCCAACCTGTATTTACATTGTAAGGATACTGGTGCAGCTGGTTAAGCCGCTGCTTGTGACACCGGCATCACTTATCAGAGTGCCAGTTCGAGTTGCCACTGCTCTCCTCCAATTCAGCTCCCTGCTAATGCCTCTAGAAAAGCAGAAGAAATGGTGGAGTAGCTGGGCCCCTGCCACCCAGCCCCCCACGTAGGAGATCCAGGTGGAGTTCCTGGCTGCAGCCCGGCCCAGCCCTGGCTGTTGTAGCCATTTGGAGAATGAACCAGCAGATGCATGATTCTCTCGCTCTCTCTCTCTCTCTCTCTCTCTCACTCTTTCAAAGAAAAAGATAAATCTTTAAACAAAATTTAAAAATAGTAAAATTTAGACCTTTTATCTCTTATGAACAATTGAGAAGAGAAAAAAACTTGAGTTCAAATTCCAGTTCTGAGATCTTTCAAAAGTGTGGAGGTGGAGCAGCTGTCAGCCTTGCTGCCTCTTCGGGGTTATTGGAATCAAGTTTCTTTTGGACCCCTTCTTCTTTCAAATGGCTTCTATTAATCCATCTAGGAGGTATGAACGGCCAACCAAGAATCAGCTGAGTTTCAACCAACATGAAGTAAGGTGTGTGCTCACTGCCAGTGCAGGCTCTGGGATCTGTGCTTCTGCTCCACTTCTAACCAAATGTGCAGAAACTTGGCTCAGTCTCTAAACTTGTTTCTTTATCTATGAGATGGGAATAATATTCTCTACCCTACTGAGAAATTGTAAAGAGTTTAGTGAGATAAACATGTAGTAAAGTGTAGAGGCCAACCACATAACCAGTACATTTTTTTTTTTTTGGACAGGCAGAGTGGACAGTGAGAGAGAGTGACAGGGAGAAAAGTCTTCCTTTACTGTTGGTTCACCCCCCAAATGGCCGCTGCAGCAGGTGCACCGCCTTCATCCGAAGCCAGGAGCAAGGTGCTTCTCCTGGTCTCCCATGAGGGTGCAGGGCCCAAGCACTTGGGCCATCCTCCACTGCCTTCCCAGGTCACAGCAGAGAGCTGGCCTGGAAGAGGGGCAACCGGAACAGAATCCGGTGCCCCGACCGGGACTAGAACCCAGTGTGCTGGCACCGCAGGCAGAGGATTAGCCTAGTGAGCCGTGGTGCCGGCCACATGTTTTAAAATGATTAAAATCCATAGTATGTACTGAGCACCAAGGACATGACAGGTACTAATCTAGAGGCTTGGGATGCACCCATGACCTCTGCCCCTGTGGGCTTCCACTCGATGAAGGAGAGGCAGACAGTAAGCAGCAGGCATTCTAAGTGAGCAGATGATCAAAGCAAGAAGGTAGTAAGAGCTATGAGAAAGAAGGGGGCCGGTGTTTGGACAGCAGTTAAGTTGCCACTTGGGACAGCTGCATTTCTTACTGCAGCGCCTGTGTTCACGTCCTGCTAATGCAGGCCTTGGGAGGTGGCAGATCACGGCTCAAGTACTTGGGTCCATGCCAAGGATTTAGCAAGGGTCTGGACTGAGTTCTGGGCTCCTGGCATCAGCCTGGCCAAACCCGAGCTATTATGGGTATTTGGGGAGTGAACCAGCAGATGGAAAATCTCTCACTCTCTCTCCTCTCCCCTCTCTCATTCAAATAAGTAAATAAGTAATAAATCAAATTTTCAAAAAGAAAGAAAGAAAAGCTGGAGGCCTGAAAAGGCTGGTTGGTTTAAGCAGGGCGGTCAGGTGGGCCTCATTTAGAGGGTGGGGGCTGTGGTTTGAACACAGTTTGGCTCCCAAACAACTCATGAAGACATTCAAACTCCAAAGTTAGAAGTCAGTGGAGCTACGAGGGTGGAAATTTCATCCAATCATAGTGTTTAGGAGGTGAGCCTAGAGGGAGGTCCTTAGTGCCTCGTGGGGAGGGCGTTCTCACTGGAAGGTTGATTACAAAAGCCAGAGTTGGGCCCACTCCTCCCCACTTCCTGGTTTACCACATGGTTCTTCCTCCACCCACACACCAGGACCCACCACTGCCACCCTCCCCAAACCAATGGGGCCACCTGATCTTGGACTTGAACCTCTAAAACTGTGAGCCAAATAAACCTTTGCTCCTGCGAAAGTTTGTTTTCCCAGGTATTTTGTTGTAGAAAAGGTGACTATTACAGGTAGGCAATGAGGAAAGAGGTGGAGAAGGTGTGGGGCCAATATACAGCTAAGGGAAAGTGCACTTCAGGCAAAGAGAACAGCTAGTTCTGAGGCCCTGCAGCAGGAGTGTGGCCCGCTTGTTCTAGAAGAGCTAAGGAGCCCAGGGCAGCTGGCCTGGAGAGGACACCTCCCAGCTGGATGACCCATCCTGCCATCAGACACACGAGGCCCAAGGTACAAGCCAGTGTCTTTCCCCCATTGAACCTTCTCGAAAGTTCCCTTTATCCATGTTAAATCCGTCCAGGATTGTAACTTGGAAATCACCATATTAATTCTTCACTACTTGGGTCCTTGTATTCTACTCATTTGTTTTCTTTTCTTAGGGTCTGCAGATGTATCCTTTTCTCTCCATCTCCACAGTCAGGACATAGAAACAGATTAAGACCTCCTAGCTCCGGCCGGCACCGCGGCTCACTAGGCTAATCCTCCGCCTAGCGGCGCCGGCACACCGGGTTCTAGTCCCGGTTGGGGCGCCGGATTCTGTCCCGGTTGCTCCTCTTCCAGGCCAGCTCTCTGCTGTGGCCAGGGAGTGCAGTGGAGGATGGCCCAGGTGCTTGGGCCCTGCACCCCATGGGAGACCAGGAAAAGCACCTGGCTCCTGGCTCCTGCCATCGGATCAGTGCGGTGCGCCGGCAGCAGCGCGCTGGCCGCGGCCATTGGAGGGTGAACCAACGGCAAAGGAAGACCTTTCTCTCTGTCTCTCTCTCTCACTGTCCACTCTGCCTGTCAAAAAAAATAAATAAATAAATTAAAAAAAAAAAAAGACCTCCTAGCTCCAAGACTGAAAAGTGTAGGAAGCCCTTCTGTGTAAGCCGCAGTCTGTAGAGCTACAAAAGCGAATTCTCTCGTTTTTAAGTACCCCTGCCCTGTCCCTCACTCTGTGTTGAGTCTGCCAGTCAGAGTCTCCCTGTTTGCGTTCCCGTCCTCCTCCTCACCTCTGGGGAAGTTCTATTATTTCTCACACGGCTCCTCCTTCAGAACTTCCCAGCTGTAGTCTATCCAACACAAACATTTCTCTCTAAGTTGCACTCTTCGGTCATGTCAACACTTGAGCACCCACAATGACCGTTTATTCCTTCCCAGGTGAAGCCTGAATTGCAATGTCTGTCCTCAAAACCGTGAACATGAGGCCAGCCCCAGAAATGTCAAACTGATGAGGAAAGCAGGAAACTGAAAGGATAGAAGAGAAAAAGTGAAACTTACATAGTGTCAAATTCTTCCAGCTCCGAGGCCCGTATCGATTTTTTCATTGTATAGCGTAATTTGCATACAGTGAGATTTATACGTCGTAGTGTACAACTCTGAGTTTTAATGAATACATATTGTCATGTAACCCCCATCATAATCAAGATACAGAACAGTTCTATCACTGTTAAACATTCCCTCGTGTCCTCTTGTACTCAGTCCCTTCCCCACCCCTAGCAATCTTTGATCTGCTCTCTGTTCCTATAGATTTTTTTGCCCTTTCTGGTTGTCATAAATGAAGTCATCTAGTGTATGGCCTTTTGCATCTGGCTTCTCTCACTTAGCATAATGCATCTGAGGTCCATCCGTTTTGCTGCCCATCCCAGTAGTTTGTTCCTTCCACCGAGGATTCTTCCAGTGTACGTGGGGGTGGGCAGGGTCACAGTTTGTCATCCATTTCCCAACTGAAGGACATTTGAGTTGTTTCCTGTTTGGGGCAATTATGAATGAAGCTGCTATAATCATTCATGTCTAGGGTCTTGTAGGAACATATGTTTCCATTTTCCTTCATAAATACGTAGAAGTGGAATTGCTGGATCATGTGAGATGCTCAACTTTTCAAGAAAATGTCAGTTTTTCAGAGTGGCTGTAACCATTTTACATTCCTATCAGCAATCTGTGACGATTCCAGTTCTTCCATCTCCTCCCCAGCATTAGGAATTGTCAGATTTTAAATTTTTCTATTACTCCAATGCTGATCGGTGTATTTCACTGTGGTTTTAATCTGCACTTCCCTCACAACAGTGCCAAGCACATTCTCATGGGCTTACCTGGCATCTGAATCTGTTTCCTGATTAAAAAAAAAAAAAGTCTATTCAGGTCATTTGCCATTTTTAACAGGGTTTTGTTTTCTTACTAATGTATTTTTTTTTTTGACAGGCAGAGTGGACAGTGAGAGAGAGAGAGAGAGAGAGAGAGGTCCTCCTTTGCCGTTGGTTCACCCTCCAATGACCACTGCGGCCGCACCGGCACATTGCGCTGATCTGATGGCAGGAGCCAGGTGCTTCTCCTGGTCTCCCATGGGGTGCAGGGCCCAAGTACTTGGGCCATCCTCCACTGCACTCCCTGGCCACAGCAGAGAGCTGGCCTGGAAGAGGGGCAACTGGGACAGAATCCGTCACCCCGACCGGGACTAGAACCTGGTGTGCCAGCGCCGCAAGGCGGAGGATTAGCCTAGTGAGCTGCGGCGCCGGCCTCTTACTAATGTATTTTGAAAATTATTTATTTATTCTGAATATATATATCCTTTACTAAATATATGTCAGACAAATACTTTCTCCTAGTCTGTGGCTTGTTTATTTGCTTGCATCTAATAGAACTCATTTGGGGGGGGGGGGGGCCCATGCTGTGGCATAGTAGTAGGCTAAGACCCTGCCGGCATCCCATATGGGCGCTGGTTCATGTCCCAGTTGCAACTCTTCCGATCCAGCTCTCTGCTATGGCCTGGGAAGGCAGCAGAGGATGGTCCAAGTGTTTAGGCCCCTGCACCTGAGTGGGAGACACGGAAGAAGCTCCTGGCTGCCGGCTTTGGATAAACCCAGCTCCGGCCATTGCAGCCATTTGAGGAGTGAACCAGCAGATAGAAAACCTTTTTCTGTCTCTCCCTCTCTTTGTAACTCTGCCACTCAAATAAATAAATAATCTTTTTTAAAAAAGAATTTATATTGGCATACAATTCAATGAGTTATATAGATTCTATAATCACAGAACAGTCCAACACTCTAAAAAATCCCCTCATGTTCCATCTTGAATCAGAAATTTTCCCCACCCCAATCTCTGGCAACCTGCTCTCTGTTCTAATAGTTTTGCCTTTTCCAGTAACTCAAATAGATAAAATTATATAGTATGTAATCTTTTGAACTGACTTCATTCATATAGGATAATATTGAGTAGTAGTCTTTTTTAAAAATTGTATTTATTTATATATTTATTTGAAAGACAGAAAGATCGAGAGCTTCCATCTGCTAGTTGGTGGTCCAGATGCTCACAACAGTCTAGGCTGGGTGAACCTGGGAGCCAGGAACTCAATCCCAGTCTCCCATATGGATGACAGCAACTCAACCATTTGTCTGATCACCTGCTGCCTCCCGGAGTGCATACTAAGAGGAAGCTGGAATCAGGAGCAGAGCCAGGACGTGAACCTAGGATTCTAATTCCAATATGGGATGCAGACATCCCCAAGCAGCATCTTCACTGTTGTGTCAAACTCCTGTTCCTACCAGACAGTATTCTATTGTATGGATGTATCATGCTTTATTTCTCCAATTGCCTACTCAAGAACGCTTAAATTTTTGCAGTTTTTGGCACTGTGAAGTTTTGGAAAATAAGTGCGGTTTCTGTGATGAATATATTAGATACTGTTTAGGTTATTAGATTCCTTTTTAGGGGTTATTTTTTTACTTGAAAGGAAAAGAGAAAGACAGAGGGATGGAGAGATCTTCTACCCACTGGTTCACTCTTCAAATGGCCATAATAGCTAGGACTGGGTCAGGTCAAAGCCAGGAGCCAGCCACTCCATCTGGGCCTCCCATGTGGGTGGTAGGGTCCCAAGTACTTGGGCCCTCTCCCACTGCCTTCCTAGGGATACTAGCAGGGAGTTAGACATGAAGTGTAACATCTGAGACTCAAACTGGTGTTCTGATATGGAATGCTGGCTTCACAAGTAGTGGCTTAAGTCACTACACCACACCACTGGCCCTGTAGTTATTAAATTCAAGCAACATTGTTGAGTTTGAGAATATCAGTGAAGAAAGCCTGCAGGAAAGTGGAGAAAGAAAGGTCACCATGGGTCAAGCACACGGATACTTCAAAAAAGCTCATGCTGCAAGGCAATCCTGAAATCTGTGCATAATTTTTAAGTAATATGCATTTTCCATGAACTTGTTACAGGCTCCTTGTGGATACACAGGGAATGAGGGAAACCAAACGTCTACAGGGAACACAATGAGCCAGGAAGCAGCCCTGGCCAGCGCTGGGCCCTGGCTTACAGACGAGTGCAGGGAAGCTGTGCTGGGAGCACTGTGCAGCTCTAACCACACGCAGCATTTTATTTACATTTTTGTAATTTCTCCTCCCTGTCTCTCAAAAAGCGCAATAATAAAAAAAACGATTTGCATCCGGAGAGCTAGAACAAAATCATAAAGAGAGTTCAGAAGCTACATGGAGAAACAAGCAAGGAAAAACCATCAGCTGTGTATTTGTGCATTTGTGATCTCTGAGCTTCCCGTAGGACAGGGCTAAAGAGATCATTTTTATTCTTTGGTTTGCTAATGCAAAGGAGATAAATTTTTCTTTTTTTTAACTTTTATTTAATGAATATAAATTTCCAAAGTACAGCTTATGGATTACAATGGCTTTCCCCCCCCATAACTTCCCTCCCACCTGCAACCCTCCCATCTCCCGCTCCCTCTCCCATTCCATTCATATCAAGATTTGTTTTCAATTATCTTTATATACAGAAGATCAGTTTAGCATATATTAAGTAAAGATTTCAACAGTTTGCACCCCCATAGAAACACAAAGTGAAAAATACTGTTTGAGTACTAGTTATAGCATTAAATTACAATGTACAACACATTAAGGACAGAGATACTACATGAGTAATAAGTGCACAGTGACTCCTGCTGTTGACTTAAGAATTTGACACTCTTGTTTATGGCGTCAGTAATCTCCCTAGGCTCTAGTCATGACTTGCCAAGGCTATGGAGGCCTTTTGAGTTCGCCGACTCTGATCGTATTTAGACAGGGCCATAAACAAAGTGGAAGGTCTCTCCTCCCTTCAGAGAAAGGTACCTCCTTCTTTGATGACCTGTTGTTTCCACTGGGATCTCACTCGCGGAGATCTTTCATTTAGGTTTTTTTTTTTTTTTTTTTTGGCCACAGTGTGTTGGCTTTCCATGCCTGAAATACTCTCATGGGCTTTTCAGCCAGATCCACATGCCTTAAGGGCTGATTCTGAGGCCAGAGTGCTGTTTAGGACATCTGCCATTCTATGAATCTGCTGTGTATCCAGCTTCCCATATTGGATCATTCTCTCCCTTTTTAATTCTATCAGTTAGTATTTGCAGACACTAGTCTTGTTTATGTGATCCCTTTGACTCTTAGTCCTATCATCATGATCAACTGTGAACTGAAACTGGTCACTTTGACTAGTGAGATGGCATTAGTACATGCCACCTTGATGGGATTGAATTGGAATCCCCTGGCATGTTTCTAACTCTACCATTTGGGGCAAGTCTGATTGAGCATGTCCCAAAATGTACATCTCTTCTCTCTCTTATTCCCACTCTTATATTTAACAAGGATCACTTTTCAGTTATGTTTCAACACTTAAGAATAATTGTGTATTGATTACAGAGTTCAACCAATAGTATTAAGTAGAACAAACAAAAAAATATTAAAAGGGATAAAGTATTAAGTTGTTCATAAATAGGGCAAGGGCTGATCAAGTCACCGTTTCTCATAGTGTCCATTTCACTTCAGGAGGTTTCCTTTTTGGTGCTCGGTTAGTTGTCACTGATCAGCAAAAACATATGATATTTGTCCCTTTGGGACTGGCTTAATTCACTCAGCATGATGTTTTCCAGATTCCTCCATTTTGTTGCAAATGACTGGATTTCATTGTTTTTTTACTGCTGTATAGTATTCTATAGAGTACATATCCCATAATTTCTTTATCCAGTCTACTGTTGATGGGCATTTGGGTTGATTCCAGGTCTTAGCTATTGTGAATTGAGTTGCAATAAACATTAATGTGCAGACAGCTTTTTTGTTTGCCAATTTAATTTCCTTTGGGTAAATTCCAAGGAGTGGGATGGCTGGGTTGTATGGTAGGGTTATATTCAGGTTTCTGAGGAATCTCCAGACTGACTTCCATAGCGGCTTAACCAGTTTGCATTCCCACCAACAGTGGGACATAAATTTTTCAAATGCAAAAAATTTTTTCCTGTCACTAAATTCTCAGATAAATTTGCCATGTGATCTCTTATATAGAAGACCCATAATGCAAACAATTTCCTCATCTGAAAAGTTACCATAGCCAGCTGACATGTACCCCTGGCTGTACTATGTTCATGTCTGGTTTCTTAAGAACAGCCAAGGGTACCCCCTACATCAAAGTCACCTGGAGTTACTGACAGACAGGTTCCTAAGCCCTATCCTACACCAACTCAATCAAAATTGGAAGGCACAGGGCCCATGAATCTAATACATTAAAATTTGAGAACCACATCTTTGGAAAAGTATTGCTGCTTTTAGGTCAAGTTGGAATACAGAACCGGAAGAGAAAGATCTAGAAAATTAGTAATTATCATATCCTTGAAACCACCTCTCCTTTTTAAATGAGTTTAAAATTGTTGTTGTTGTTGTATTGGTAGGCAGAGAGAGATCATCCATTTGCTAGTTCTCTCCAAATGCTTTCAGTAGACAGGGCTGAGTCGGGCCAAAGCCAGGAATCTGGAACTTCATTCCAAGCAGCTGGCAGGGAGCCAGGACTGCTGCTGTCACCTACTGCCTCCCAGGGTGCAGATTAGTAGGGAGCTGGATAGGAAGGGGAGCAGAGACTTCAACTCAGTGGCTCTGATATAGGATGTGGGCATCCCAGGCAGCATCTTAACTACTGCACCAAACACCTGCCCCGAAACCACGTCTCCTGATATCGAATGCTTTAGCAGCCTGTGAAGTGATGAGCTTTTCAGTAAAACAGAATTCTTTGGTATTGTTGATTGAACCATGACCAATTGAACACTTTGAAGTTTAAGCACATCTCTTTTAAAAAAAAATCTCAATATCCATGAAGGAAATAAAAGGGTTCATAACATTTCCACGTCTATTTGCACAATCTACTGTAACCGTGTTAGCATCCTACATGTGTCAGGGTCTACACCATCCATCACAAATGAGACACAAACATAGCCCGGGAAGCCTTCAACAGAGAAACACCTTTCCTGCAGCCTTCTTTTATGTAGGTGCCTGAAGTAATAAACCACAGTTCCTAGACATATTCTCTGGTTGAAACTGTGCTCCCACCATTCGTTGAGGTTCCCAAAAAGTTAACACTGGCTGTTCTGTGGGTCTCTTTATTCTTACCGCAGGAAACACTAGAGGATTTGGCAGTTTTCTGTTTTAAAGTAGGACAAAGAGCTGAGGCTAACAAGTGAGAAGTAAGTGGGAGTTTCAAGTCAAGAGAATGCTCCCATTTATTCTATCAATGCCCAGATGTAGCCGGTGCCCAAAGGTCTTCCTGGGAGGAGAGGTCAGCCTGGGTAACAATGTCATCGTCAGGATTTACCTCTGACAGCAAAGAACATGTTAGCTTCCTGTGGGCATCTATGAAGCACTGCATGTGCTACAAGGCATCTGTGAGAGTTTACATTCTGGGGCCGGCACTGTGGCATAGCGGGTAGAGCTGCCGTCTGCAGTGCTGGCATCCCATGTGAGCACCGGTTTGAGTCCCAGCTGCTCCACTTCTGATCCAGCTCTCTGCTATGGCCTGGGAAAGCAATAGAAGATGGCCCAGGTCCTTGGGCCCCTGCACCCATGTGGGAGATCTGGAAGAAGCTCCTGGCTCCTGGCTTCGGATCGGCACAGCTCCTGCCATCGCAGCCAACTGGGGAGTGAACCAGCAGATGGAAGACCTCTCTCTGCCTCTACTCTCCCTGTGTAACTGTGACTTTCAAGTAAATAAATAAATCTTTAAAAAAAAAAAAGAGTTTACATTCTAGGGAAAGAAGTACCACAGAATTAACTTTGAAAGACACACTGAAATAACCAGGATTTCTAAAACCCAATTTGAAAAAAAAAAGAGAGAGAGAGAGAGAGAGAGAGAGAGAGAGAGAGAGAAGAAGAAGACTTCTGCTGAAAGTAACAGGATAATGAAGTGTAAGTCTGTAGAATTTCAAACACAGTTTGCAAATCTGAATGTGCAAAGAAAATCAGTAACCGTATCCACTGTTTTCTTTGGAAGAGTAGAAAAAACAAAATAGTGACTATTATGTGAGATAGGTGTTTCGCTTAGCAGTTAAGATGCCAGTAAGATACCTGTGTCCCTGCAGAATGGACTACCCGAGTTCAAGTCCCATTCCACTCCAGATTGCTACTTCCTGCTGAAGTGCACCATGGAAGGTCGAAGCGATGACTCAAGTCATTGTGTCCTAACAGCCGCATGGGAAAGCTGGATTGCGTTTCCAGCTCCCAGCTCCAGCCTGGCCCAGTCCTGGTCATTGTAGACTTCGGAGGAGTCACCAGCAGATGGGAGTTCTGTCTGTCTCTGTCTCTCTAAAAAAAGTTTTCCTTTACATTTGACTTACTGATTACAATTAAACTGCATTTTTATTTAACCCCAGCCTTTGTGCTTCTTAAGATATCCTGAGCACGAATTGTGGTTCAACATGGATCACACATGCTTCACTCCTACCTTCAATTCTCAAGGCATGCATTCCCAGGGGGGATGTTGTGGCTTATGTTCTCACTTCCGCACTCCACACTGTAGTGTACACATATAGAAATGTATACTTTGTGATTTTTACCCTTAATGAACTTTGCTTTGACAGGACATCCTAACACTCAATTTCTTCTCAATCATGCAGTTGACAATAGCTGGAGTTTCTCTTATAGTTCGCTAATTTTTAAACATCAAATATTTTAGGCTCATTCCGAGCCATTTCCTTTTCTAGTCCTTGACTCTTTCTTGAAATGACCCCTTTTAGTTCAGCCAGATGTAAACAAAACTAAATCTTAGCTCTGCTCTTACAAGAGCTGTGTTTAGACTATGATTTGCTCCAGGCCAATGCTTTTCAAAGGGGGAGATTTTGATCTCTAGGGAATCCTGGAAGGTGAAACATGCCCAGGATAGGAAGCCAGGATTTAAAAATATATATATTTGTTCATCATAACTTATGTTGGAATAAAAAATGACATTTAGACCCAAGTAAACAGCACCTGTGCATGGAGCACCATTTCCACAACTTAAAAATGCAACTATGTCTTCTTATAGCCCATTAAAGTAACTACTTGTACCCCCATCTTATTTCAAAATGGATTTTATTTCATGATTCCATTTATAAGAAATGCCCCAAACAGGCAAATCTATAGAGACACAAAGTAGATTGGTACTTGCCTGGGGCTGGGTGGTGAGGATGGAGGAAATGGAGAGGGAACAACTAATGGGTTTGGGGTTTCTTTGGGGGATGAAAATGTTCTAAAAGTAGATAGTAGTGATGCTTGCACAATTCTGTGAATACACTAAAAACCACTGAATTATATGCTTTAAAAGGGTGAGTTTTGATATGAGTATTCTATCCCAATAAAGTTGCTATTTAAAATTTTTTATTTAGTCAGTTTTTTTTTTATTTATTTGAAGGTAAGAGTTACAAAGAGAGAAATCTTTCATTTGCTGGCCCATTCCCACCAAATAGCAACAAAGCTGGGTCTGGGCCAGACAGAAGCCAGGAGCCTAGAACTCCATCCTGGTTTCCCATGTGTGTGACAGGGCGCAAGTACTTGGGCCATCTACTCCTGATTTCCCAGGCACAGTAGCAGGAAGCTGGATTGGAAGAAGAGCAGCCAGAACTCAAGCCAACACTCTGATATGCAAAATTTGGGGGCTTAATCTGCTGCACCATAATGCACAATGCCAGCCCCTGTTATTTAAAAAGGGGAGGGAGGTTCATATAATTCCCATCAGTCAATAAGAAAATGATAAACAAATCAACAGAAAATGAGCAAAGGGTATCTGTTGGAAATTCACAAAAGCAGGACCACAGTTGGGCAAATAAGGATGAAAACAAATGTGGCATCAGACGTGGCTAGGGCTGGGGCATAGCACCTTGACTCTGCATTTTAGTAGCCCTAGAAGAAAGGGAAATGTGGTCATTGCAGAATTAGACTGTGATTAAACTATACTGCTATTCCTGGCACAAAGATCAAAGAGAAACAGGCCAGCAAGCATGATGGGTAATAAGTGACATCCTCAACACTGTTCTCTGAGCCACAGGACTGATTTTCACTTCCTCAAAGAGACATCTAAGAGGTTTGATCTCCATGGGCCTGGTTTTATCTGAAGATTCATTTTTGAAAGCAGAGGTTGGAAACTGGAGTCTCCAAAGGATTTCGTTTGGCCGAGGAGGCTTTACAGTTGTAAAATTGGAATTTGATTGGATGAGCCATGTACTCCTTGGGATCATGCTGCCCAACGGAACTTTTGGTAATGAGGAAGCTGCTCTGTACCTGTCCGGTCTGGTATGGTAGCCAAGAGTCACAAGTGGCAACCCGCAGAGCACTTGAAATGTGGCTGGTGAGACGGCGGACCCGAATTTAACTTGCAAGCTGGCAAGGGTGAGGTTGGTGAAGGATGTGTGTTCCATGTTAACGTTGGGCTTTGTCCTGAGTCACTGAAAAATTTTAAGTGGAGGAGTAGATGCCTATCATTATTACTTTCTAGATAAATCCACCAGAATGACCATATGAATATCATCCACTTCTAGGTATATATCCAAAAGAATTGAAAGTAAGGTCTCAAAGAGATATTGGTGCACCCATGTTCCCAGCAGCATTATTCCAAAGGCTGCAAATGATGCAAATGCCCATCGGTGGATGAAAGAATAAAGAAAACACGCTGTCTATCTCCAATGGGATATTATTCTACCTTTAAAAGGAATGAAATTCTGTTACATGCTTCAACCTAGCTAAAATGAGAACATTATGTTAAATGAGGTAAGCCAGTCACAAAAGGACAAATAATGAAAATGTTTGCTTTTAAAAGATTTGTTTTGGAGGCTGGTGTTGTGGCATAATGGGTAAAGCCACTGCCTGTGATACTGACATCTCAAATGGGGCCCGGCTCAAGTCCCAGCTGCTTTACTTCCAATCCATCTCCCTACTAATGGCCTGGGAAAAGCAACAGAAGATGGCCCAAGTGCTTGAGCCCCTGCAAGCCATGTAGGAGACCTGAAAGAAGCTCCTGACTTCTGGCTTCAGCCTTGCCCAGTCCCAGGTGTTGCAGCCATCTGCAGAATGAACCAGCAAATGGAAGATCTCTCCCTCTCTTTCTGTATCTCTCTATGTCTGACTTTCAAATATTTCAAATTATTATTTATTTGAGTGACAGGGCAGGGAGGGGCAGGGTCTTCCACCTGTAGGTTCACTGTCAAAATGGCCATAATGACAGGAGCTGGGCTAGCCCAAAGCAGGTGCATTAGCAGAGAGCTCAATTGGTGGTGGAGCAGCCAGAACTCAAACCTGCATTCTGATATTGAATGCAGCATCTCATGCAGCAACTTAATGCCAGATCCAAGATTTTTCTGATATGGGAGACCTGAAGTCATCAAATTTCTAAAACAGCAGTAGAATGACAGCTGCAAAGGGTTTGGAGGCAGGGGAATGGGGAATTCTTCTTTAATGGGTGCAGAGTTTCAGTTCTACAAGATGAAAAGAGCCCTGTGGATGGATTATGATGGTTGCAACACAATAAGAATAGACCTAACACCTAATGCCACAGAACTGTATACTTGAAACAGTTAAGGTGGTAAATTTTATGTTGTCTGTATCTTACCATGCTAAGAAAATAAAATGAAATAAATTCACAGCAACCATCACCTCTTGCTAAAACTATGCATAAGCCTCCTAGCTGATCTCTCTACAAACGCTCTTGATCCCTTACAATTTATTCTGCACGCAGCCAGTGTTTGTTCGAATCATGAGTCAGGTCTTGTCAACACCCTGCTGGAGAGCTTTCAGTAACACCCAGGTCCTCGTGCTCTGCTGTCTGGTCACCTCCCTGGCCTCATCCCCTTTCTCCCTCTGGCTCTCTCCACCACAGCCCTACTGGATACTTGGCTGTTCTTTGAAAACAAATTCCCCTATTCTTTCCTCTGATACTTACTACTTTGCTTCCTGGCTTCTTTTTGCTCATATATCACCCATCAAGCATCTTCCTTGACCATCCTGTCTAAAAACACCCCTTCCTTGATGTTCACTATAGCCCTTCCCTCACTGTCATTTTGTCACATATCCACCTGTTCATTTGTCCATTGCCTGTTTCTACTGCAATATAAGTTCCATAAAGGCAGGATCTCTGTTTTGACCATTACTGAATCGCAAGGGCCTGGAACAATGTGGGAAATATTCAATGAATATTTGCTACACAGGTAATTAAACTTGTATCTTAGAAAGACTGTGAGAATGAATTGGAGTTGGAGAGGAGAGTGGGAGAAAAAAGCTGGGTGGCAGATACCTTATTCACAGAAACAGTTGTGACGATGCCAGGGGAGTGGCAGTGGGGTCCCAAGGTGATTTGGGGATACAGAGATATGTAGAGGAGACCATCAAGAGGCTGGATGGAGGACTCACTCACAGAGCTGGAAAGTCAGGAGAAGATGAGCTGGCTCAGTTTTAAACTCATTCAGTGGGCCATCCCAGTGGAGATGTCCAGTGGGCGGTTGGATATGTTCAGCAGAGTGATCAAGGCTATAATGTAAATTTCACAGTTCATAAATATAATCTTAGCGGAAATTGTGATAGCAGTTGAGAAGCAGTTAGTTGGAGGTTATACATTTGCACAAGTATTTGAATGCACATAGTCAATGTTGCCAATTAATTTCAGACTTATGCACTTTCATAGCCTGCCAAGCTGGTCATATTTTAGAAACTGTGTATGGAATGCAGGAAATGAAACTTCTATTTAAAAATAAAAAGTAATCCTTCTCTCTTGCTCTCTCGCTCTCTCTCTCTCTCTCTCTCTCTCTCACTCTCATTGCAACCGAATCAACGTTAATGGGTGATAACCAATCCTCAGGCTATATATTTTTTAATTCATCTACTTAAATATGTAAATTAATTTTCAGCCTTTACACAAACATCATTGTCCTTTATATTTAAAACAGATCTCCTAATCCAACTTTATCAATCCACACATGAAGAAATGAGTTCCCAGAGACAGTAATGACCTGCCTAGGTTCATACAACTGGGCAGCGGCAGGACCAGACTAGAACACAGAGGCAAGACCAGACTAGAACTCCTCTAAGGAGTGCATAATTATGGCATGTTGTTTTGATTTGTGCTTCCGTGTCTCCTTAGAAGGACTCCCTCAAGTTGCCCATTGTTCTTACTCTGCTGGATCATAACTCGGCAGGAACATTCACAATACCTGAGCTACCTGGCTGTCCTGCAGTTACACACCTGTTTCTCTCAGCAAAGTCATTGTCAAACAATGAGTTTTCACTCTTGATTACCTTTCATAACATATAAATCCCTGTTGAACAGATAGCAGGACTCCTAGAAAATAAAAATATGACTGTGGGGAGCAACTCGGACTAGACTAAGTTACTGGAATTAAGACTTATTCTATGCATCTGCTGTCCCACAATATGGCGCTGAGAAGGGAGTAACAGCTTCTACACAGCTGCTTCCAGTTCAACCAATAAGCAGCAGGACCTGCTCCTGATTGGAGGAGAGCAGCGTACTCGGCGTGTGGGTAGCAGAGTTGGGATTGGTGGAAGAGGACTATAAAGGAGGAGAGAGACAACATGCACCAGGAACATCTAAGAGGAACATCTGTCTGAAGGAACACCTGTGCAGCCCTCGAGAGAGCCGGCCGGCGGTGTGCCACTCCCCCGCGGAAGTGGGGAAAGTGGCTGGGGGAACCGCCCTTCCACAGAGGTGGAAGGGACGGTAGCCAACCCGGGAAGAACCAGCAGCAAACCCGGGGAGGGCCGAGCAGACAAGAGAACAGCGCAGGGTCCTGTGTCGTTCCTCCACGAAGAGGGGGAGCGACATATGACCTCCAAGATATGTTCAGGTTTCACACTACTAAGAGGTCTGGCTATTTCTATGTTACAGGGTTGAAGTCTAGCCTTTGATGCCATTCAGAGGCTGGTCTTCCTGAATGAATTTCTTATTTATGGAAAAGCATTATCAGAGTTGTCACTAAGGAGCACAATTTAATGATTGCTCTCAGTGATGAAAATCTTACATTAGAGGCAGAATAAAGCATAATCTCCACCAGCCAGAGCTAGCAATTTTTCTGTGTGTTCCAGAGATTAATCGAGGCAGATCCTTTTAACAGCAAGTCCCAAAATTTCACACCAAAACACTAGTGAAATGATTCAAATGTAAAAGTTTGGGGGATGGGATGGGGCCAATCAAATATTTGTGAGTGGGACCCAAGATGGGTATCCCCAACCCAAATATCTAAACTTTCTGGATAATATTTTTGGAACACCTTAAGTTTTGAGACAATATGAGTACATATATGATGCCACGAGTGGAAAATTCCACAATTGACCTCATGTGACTGGTCGCAGTCAGAACACAGGTGCACTAAAATATGGTATGAAGTCACCTCCAGGCTGTATATAAAGTATATGTGAAATGTAAATTAATTTCATGTGTAGACTTGGATCTCCCATCTCCAAGATATCTATCTCATTATGTATAAGCAAATATTCCAAAATCCAACACACTTCTGGTCCCCAGCATTTTGGATAAAAAATAATCCACGTGTGTTAAAGGTCCCCAACTCCTCCCTTCCCAATTGGAAACTATTTGTGCAAGGTTTTCTTTACGGCTCCAGTTATATTTCTTTTATACAATCACAATCAAGGGTGCAAAACCAAAGGACCTACAAAGTTGCTATCAGAAGATAACTTTCATACACATACAAACTTTTCTAATTTGGCAAGCTCTGAATATCACTGAAAGATTTGAGATAATATCCTAGGAGCATGAAGTGATAAAACTATGAGAGACATTCTTAGGGAATCTGTGAAGCTCTGTGGGATTGCGCCCACATGACCAAGAGCTGAGGAGATTAGGGGAAATCTGCTTTGCCTAGCTGGGCCTCGGGTGCTGCGCTTGTCCTCATACAACCTTGGAACAGCCCACTCCCTCATCTGTGCAGTACATGGGGCTGCAGCTGACTAAGCAATTGCAAGCACTGGGCTCTGTTGCTATTAGTGCCTTGGCCAGATCACTATAAACCATCTGCTGGCTTTCCCTGCGTCCGTCATTCTGCAAGGATCATGGTTCAATCTGTTCTGCCACACTAAGGCTGCAGCTCCCTGATCGACAATGTTAACCAATTCAAAACTCAAGATCTTGACAACAATAGGTTGTTAGATCCTTTATGCCTCTGTTCCCAGTTTTACAAATAACATGGATGGTGGACATTTGAAATCCAGAGGCATTTCCTTAGTTCTCTAACTTTGCAGCAAACAGCTGGGCAAACGTCTCAACAATATTTTGTCATTTCTCTTGAACCTACCACTAGCCCACTGTGAAATGAGTGAGATCCGTCCATGCTTCCTGGATGTACTAGAACACTGCTTAGCACCCTCTGAGCATCCTCTTCTTCCAGCTCCACCTTGTGACCCCCTGGTGACCTAAAACCACCACTGGAAACTCTGTACTCATCTCCCCAGCCAATCATCCGTAAGATGGGGATGGTGGACACTCAAGAACAAGCTGACCTAGACTTAAGGCTTTGTCCTCTCACGGGGCACTGTCTCCTTGATATTCACCCCAACCCAAAGGAATGAAGCTGGTACTACCATTTTGGGCCCCATTGACAGGCAACTGGGAAACACTTTGTGCCAGTACCAACCCTAAGCATGCCCACACCCAGCCTGTTTTCGTTAGAGAGCCTCTGTGTTCCCACTCCTGTAGGAAGTTTTGATTACTCCAGCACTTAAAAATAAGAAAATAAAAATAAATACAATCTGTACATGTTGTGTTTGTCTACTTCCTGCTACCAGCTATTTCTTAAAGCATCTTTTTCCTTAATCACATGAACTAGAAAAGGATGTCTGGGTGTAGTTTGAGTGTCCCTCCAAAAGTTGACCCTGCTGTCTGCCATTGGAATGATACCAAGGGCTGGAATCTTTAAGAGGTGATTAGGGCTCCTCCCTCACAAGTATGTTGACATCTTTACAACAGGAGTGGGCTGTCCATCATGGGAGCAGGGCCCCCTTTAACTCTGGCGTGCAGTCGCCAGCCGTGTGATGCCTTCTGCCGGGTAATGACACAGCAGGAAGGCCCTCACCAGATATAATCCCTGGATCTTGGGTTTCTCAGCCTGCAGCGAGCCAAGTACACTTCTGCTGTTTATAATTTGCCCAGGCTGTGGTATTCTGTTAAAGCAGCAGAAAAGTAACTATGATAGTGTCTGTGTTCATGGTGGTGGAAATCCTAGAAGCTTACCAAACCAGGCCACCTGTTTCACACCACTGTAACCACACACAGGTGAGACATCTGTCAAAATGAGGCAGAAAAGCAGTGCACTGGGTCACTTTCCTTCAGGTCCGTGGCTCTCTCCAGTGGCCACTAGCTGTTATTTGGTCAGTCTCTCATATCATGCATCTTCTCCACTCTGATCTAGTCTACATTTTTGTTTCATGAATGAATTTCTCTGTTTATTCTAATACAAATGAAACATCACCCAATTATTCTCTCATTAAATGCATCATTAGGCTCTTTCACTAATTCTGCAAATTATTCTTTTCAGTGGTCGTGGAAGCTGGCAGAATAAGTGATCTGTTGAGTATTTGCACTGCTGCAACGGCTTTTGAAGAACAAAGCATGACAATTATGGTAGAGATGTTTTGGCTACTTAAGGCTGATTTCATAACTAATTTCAAAAGTCCTTATAATCACAGTCTCTTCTCAGGCCTCCGGCCAGATTTTTTTTGTTTAAAGTTAAAAGTGCCTGTAAAATCATGGGAAGGATATTCAAAGTAATTTAAGAAAACAAACTTCACACCTTTGCAAAAATAGCCCGCTGGGAACTAATGGTGTCAGTTCCAACCCTGACAGGCTGCCTGGTGTGAATTTCACCTGCCACTTGTTAGTACCCAAGGGCTTGATTCAGGGCAGCCTGGGAAGTAAACAGGAGACTTGTGGAAACATAATCAGAAGGGGACCCCTGATCCCGAGAATTTTTAAATTTCCTCCTGTTCTCTATAGAATGAGCTCCCAGCTTACAAATGCTGCCTGTTGGAAGAGAAGAAGCTTAACAAGATATGGGCAAATGTATTCCAGCCATAATGCCAAGCAACTCATGCTTCTCACTCTTGCTGGGAGAAAAACAAAGCAACATGAAAGCAAAATGCACGACCAGGAGTATGAAGTCATGGGTGGAAGTTTTCACCTTAGACGCTGCTTTGTCAAGCGAAGGAGGTGCTTAAAGTCATTATTAGCCCTACTCACATTAACCAGCCTGCTGCGTCCCCTTCTCTCTGCCTATTTCCCTGGTGGGCCCTCAGAGCAGGCCTCTGCTTTTCCAAGTGTGAAACAAGCACAATGATAATGTCACACAAGCCCATTAACAAGAACTGGCCTCACAGCCAAGTCACTGTGTATTTCTGTGTCACATGACTTGCATTGCACCTGCAGGACCCACACAGAAACCTGCGAGGGGAATTTCTGCTGTTTCCTTTGTTTTTATCACTACCTCTTTTCCTATGCCTCCTGCTGATGCTGTCTCTCCAGTTCTACTAGCTTCCATCAGGCTGCCAATTCCTTCCCACAAAACCAGATGGAATTACAACCCAACACTACACAGCTGGAATGTGGGTTACCTACTTGTCCTATACATCCTATCTGCACTTTGATAAAATGAGAATCTTTGGACATAATAAAATGATTGCCTTGGAATGTTACATGTTCAGAGGTCAAGAAGAAATAGGAGAGGGGGAGTCTCATCCAGTTTCTTTTTAAACTCTAATTCCAATCAATCCAATGGGATTATGTGGTGAACTTGTAAAGGAAGTAATTTTGCATCTAATGCCTGCTAACTTTGAAAAAAAATTTAAAAGAATGACAGTGCTATAATGCAGTGAATTAGCTCTGGCTTATTAGCAAGTTCCCACCCTGACTGCTTTGTTAAGTAAATGATCTTCCCACATGCTCTGAGGATTAGAAAAACCCAATACTGGCGGACAAAAATGGATCTGCTGGGGCCAGTGCTGTGATATAGTGGGTAAAATTGCCACTTGCAGTGCCAGCATCCCATATGAGCAGTGGTCCGAGTCCTGGCTGCTCCACTTCCAATCCAGCTCCCTGCTATGGCCTGGGAAAGCAGTAGAAGGTGGCCCAAGTCCTGGGCACCTGCACCCACATGGAAGACCTGGAAGAAGCTCCTACTCATGGCTTTGGATCAGCACAGCTCCAGCCGTTGCAGCCATTTGGGGAGTGAACACACAATTTCTCTCTCTCTTTCTCTCTCTCCCTCTTTAAAATGTAATAAAATAAGTAAATAAATAAGATTTTTTAAAACAAAGATTTTAGACTTTACCCTGAGGCAAATGGAATCCTGTTAAAGGATTTTACATAGGAGAATGGATTAAGTTGCTATTTCAGAAGACACTGTGGCTACGGTATGGAGAATGGACTGCAGATGAGATGTAGTTAGGGCTGTAACCACACAGTCCATGGATGGCACTGACAGCAGAGAGAACCAAGAGAGATGAAAAGATCTGTGATCAACAGAATAATGTTAACTTGGCTCATGTCGGGGAAGGAAAGGAAGACTAAGATTCCAGGACACAGTAGCTCGGGAGATGAGGAACAGCAGGCAACGCTCACCCACTTACTGAACCCAGAAGAAGAGCAGGTAAGGCTTAGGGATGAGATGAGGCCACTTCACACACGTGGAGTTGGAGGAGCTGCGAGATGACAGTTGGAGACAGCGCTTTCCGTCTTTGCTCACTCCTCATCCCCTGAAACGTTCCTCTCGACTGCTCGTCTCCTCTTCCAAGTCTTTTTCTCCTGAGTCCAGGGCTTTCTGACCTCAGGTCTTCTTCCCATCCGAGAAAGCAAACAAAAATAAAATTAAAAAGCATGTAGATGAGGAGGATTAATAATGTAAGTCTTGAGGCTAGCACTGAGGCATAGCTGGTAAAGTCTCCACCTGCAGTGCCAGCTGGTTCAAATCCCGGCTGCTCCACTTCCAATCCAGCTCTCTGCTATGGCCTGGGAACGCAGTAGAAGATGGCCCAAGTCCCTGGGCCCCTGTTCCTGCGTGGGAGACCCATAAGACGCTCCTGGCTTCGGATCAGCGCAGCTCTGACTGTTGCAGCCATTTGAGGAGTGAACCAGCGGATGGAAGACCTCTTTCCCTCTCTCTCACTCTCCCTCCCTTCTTTCCTCCCTCCCTCTGCCTCTCTGTAACTCTGCCTTTAAAATAAAATAAATAAGTCTTTAAAAAATAATGTCTCCCCAGAGAAGGTCTTTAATAAGACTTTTTTTAAAGTTTGTTTCTTTATTTTTATTTATTTGAAAGGCAAAATTACAGAGAGACAGAGATCTTCCATTCACTGGTTCATTCCCCAAATGCCCACAGCAGCCAAGACTGGGCTAGATCAAAGCCAGGAGCCAGGAACTTCATCCAGATCTCCCATGTGGGTAGCAGGAACCCAAACTCTTGGGAAATCACCTTCCACTTCTCAAGCACACTAGCAGGAAGCGAGATTGGAAGTAGAGGCAGGGCTCAATCCCCAGCTCTCCAATATGGGATATGGGCAACTCCAGCTGGGGCTTAACTACTGTGCCACAACACTTGCCCCTAACAAGAAGACATTTAACAAATGATTTTTTTTCTCCCAGAATTGGGGCCTCTGTACTGGGCTGTGACCAGGGATCAAAAGCTTCATCCAAAGGATTGCTGTGTTTTCAGCTTTTGTCTGCTGAGTAAAAAGGTCTGAGAAGGCAACATTGAAAGTTAAACTCTCATTCTCTCCTGAGGGCCGCCTAGTGCTGGCTCCACAGCACAGTTGAATCAGATCCATGGTTTTTCATGGTGTTGAGGTGCAGAACTCTTGCCAAAACAAGTCCCTTAGAAGTAGAAGCTGAGCTGGAGATTCTGTGTGAGTGACTTGGGGGAGGAGGCATGCCTGCAGAAGAGGAGTGAGGAAAGCAGACCAGGCAGCAAAAAGAGCTGAACAAGGATGTGGTGTCAGAGGTTAGCATCACCGAGATCCCAATGGAGTCCTGGAGCCAAACTACACCAAGGAGTGGACTTCTCTTTAGACAAAAGGCAGCCTTTTTAAAATTTATTTATTTTTTTAGAAAGCTTTTATTTAATGAATACAAATTTCATAGGTACAGCTTTAGGAATATAGCGGTTCTTCCCCCCATACCCACACTTACCCCAACTCCCATCCCACCTCCTACTCCTTCTCTCATCCAATCCTTCATTAAGATCCATTTTCAATTATCTTTATATACAGAAGATCAACTCTATACTAAGATTTTAATAATTTTCACCCACACAGACACACAAAGTATAAAGTACTGTTTGAGGACAAGTTTTACTGTTAATTGTGATAGTACAAATCATTAAAGACAGATGTCCTACATGGGGAGCAAGTGCACAGTGACTCCTGTTGTTGATTTAACAATTGACACTCTTATTTATGACGTCAGTGATCACCCAAGGCTTTTGTCATGAGCTGCCAAGGCTATGGAAGCCTCTTGAGTCCACAAACTCAAGTATTTAGACAGGGCCATAAGCAAAGTAGAAGGAGCTATGCCAATCCGAAGCCAGGAGCCAGGTGTTTCCTCCTGGTCTCCCATGCGGGTGCAGGGCCCAAGTACTTGGGCCATCCTCCACTGCCTTCCCAGGCCACAGCAGAGAGCTGGACTGGAAGAGGAGCAACTGGGACAAGAACCTGGGGTGCCAGCACCACAGGCGGAGGATTAGCCAAGTGAGCCACTGCACTGGCTAAGTACATCCTTCTTTGATGACCACTTCCTTCTGCTGGAGTATCATCTACCAAGGTCCTTCCTGTAGTACATTTTTTGCCACAGTGTCTTGGCTTTCCATGCCTGAAATGCTCTCATGGGCTTTTAAGACAGACCAGGAAGACTTAAGGGCTGATTCTGAGGTCAGAGTGGTGTTTAGGTCATTTTTCATTCTATGAGTCTACTGTGTGGCCTGCCTCCCATGTTGGATCATTCTCTCCTTTTTAATTCTATCTAAAAGGCAGCATTTTAAGCCCAATAAACAGGTCATTGGCTGAGGGTTACAGCTGGGGTTGTAACTTCTAGGGGAGGCAGCCCCATGCTTAGAGCATTTTTCTGGGCAAGGGAGAGCTGTGGGTCACAGCAACTGGGGATGGACACACCAGGCTTGGTAAAGGGAACCTGGACAGGGAAACAATGCTTTCTTCAAACAACACACACACATACACACACACTACACAGAAGTACACACACAGCAGATGCTCCTGAACCTGCTCCAAAGAAAAAGTTTTGACTCCTTACCACTCCAGTAGGGGAGAAAGTTCACCACTTTAAATGAGAAACCCATATAAGCAAATAGTAGACACTATGTTCAAACAGTTAACTTTTCAAAATGTTAGAAAAGTTAAGCTGATTAGATAAAAAGCATTATCATCCAGATGGAAATCAAGAATTTAAAGCACACTGATAAATCTCTATGAATAAAGAAAGAGTTGCAAAACTGAAGTTACATTTTGTAAGTACATGCAAAAAAATAGTGGTACTAGCTCATTATCAGACCCAATGTACCCTGGGAGCTTAATAAAAGTCTGTTTGATTGAACGAAATTGAAGTTAATATCTCCCATCCAAACATCATACACCAGATGTTAACATTTTAAGTTTTTATAAAAATACTTTAAAAGTCCAACAAAATAAGCAAACCAAGTGTGGGAGTAACAGTTTTCATGGATCAACCACCAGCCCCCTACCACTCCCAATCAAATTCTCCCCCAAGGATTCCATAAGGATCGCTTTACAGTCACATAGCACTCCAGCTTAGAGGATCTAAGTCATGAAGATAAAAACCACCTGACTGTCTTGAAATTGATGCTTCCCAAACATACGATCCCAGCTCCTTTCAGTGAACTATCAACATGCTCTTATGGGATGAATTGTAATGTCCACACTTCCATATATTGAAGTCCTCATCCCCAGTGGCTCAGAATTTTTTTAAATTTTATTTAAGTTATACAAGTTTTATATATTTCATATAAACAAATTTAAGAACATAGTAGGCTTCCCCCCCACTCTCCCTCCTGCCCACACTCCGACCTTTTCTCCTCCTCCCTCTCAGATTCCCATTTGTAATTTTTACATATGCTTAATGATTATATAGTTAACCCTACTCTAAGTAAAGGAGTTCAACAAATAGTATGAAGAGAAAGAGAACAAAACAAAACATTGTTCCTCAATGGAAGAGATTAGAGCTATAAACAATATTCCCAAAATGTCTATTTCACTCCAATACATTGACCTTACTTGGAAATAGGGTCTTCAGAGAGGTAATCAAGTTAAAATGAAAAAAATTTTTAAAAAAAGAAAAAAAATGAAAAAGAAAAAAAAAAGTAAAAGGCCAGCAGGCCGGCGCCACAGCTCAATAGGCTAATCCTCCACCTAGCGGCACCGGCACACCAGGTTCTAGTCCCAGTCGGGACGCCAGATTCTTTCCCGGTTGCCGCTCTTCCAGGCCAGCTCTCAGCTGTGGCCCGGGAAGGCAGTGGAGGATGGCCCAAGTGCTTGGGCCCTGCACCCACATGGGAGACCAGGAGAAGCACCTGGCTCCTGCCTTCGGATCAGCGCGATGCGCCGGCCGCAGCACGTCAGCCATGGCGGCCATTGGAGGGTGAACCAACAGCAAAAGGAAGACCTTTCTCTCTGTCTCTCTCTCACTATCCACTCTGCCTGTCAAAAAAAAAAAGTTAAAATGAGGTCACTAGGCTAGGCCCTTGTCCAATATAACCAGTGTCATCATAATTAGGGGAGGAAGCAGGCCTTTGGTTAAGACGCCACGTCCCACTGGGCAGCGTCTAGGTGTGACTCCCATGTCCAGCTCCCAACCTCTGACTGCAACTTCCTGCCACTGCCACTCAGAGAAGTGATGTGATTGGGTCTCTGCCACCCATGTGGGAGACCTAGCTTCTGTTCCTGACTCCCGACCTTTCCCCAGTCCAGTCCCAGCCACTCAGGCAACTGAGGAGTCAACAAGCAGATGGTGAGCTCCCTGTCTGTCTCTCAAATAAATAAGTACTTTTTAAAAAGGGGGGGAGGGGGATCTGGACACAGAGACGTACAAAGGGCAATGTGAAGACAGTGGGAGCAGGGTGTCATCTACAAACACAGGAGAGAGTCCTAAACAGACCTTTCTATTGCAACCCTCTGCAGGAACCAATCCTGCCTACATGTTGAGTTTGGACCTCCAGCCTCCAGAATTGTGAGACAATGGATCTCTGTTCTTTAAGCCACACAGCCCATGGCACTCGGCTGTGGCAGAGCCAGAAAATGAATGCCAAGTTCCATGCTTGGAGGAACACTCAGGGAGTCCAGCCTATCTGACAAAGTAAGACTTGCTGTCTCCCTATTTGATTTCAAAGTGCAATAAGTGAAGTCATTATTTAACAATAAATCATTTTGAACAAGAGCCTGAGATCACCAGAACACAATGGAAAGAAGAAGGGTAGGTAGAAACAGAATTATAATTTGAAACATTAGTGCTCTATGTGAAAACTCAGAAGGATCCAGACTTAATGAAGAAAGTATGGAGCTGTTTAGTATAATAGATTAGGCAAAAATAACAGACATGTGGGGTCTCAAAGGAATATATTTTTCCAGTGAATAGGGGTCATCGAAAATGTCAATCAAATAAGACACAAAAAGTTTCTTTATATGAAGACAAAGAGAAAAGAGATTCTGCTACCATAGTCCCAAAGTATAAAAGGGATGCAACTTAAAATAAATATCGGGGACAGTGCTATGGCATAAGAGACAATTCACTGCTTGCAGTGCTGGCATCCCTTACAGGTACCGATTCAAGTCCCAGCTGCTCCACTTCCAATCCATCTCCCTGTTAATAGCCTAGGAAAGGAGTGGAAGATGACCCAAGTGCTTGGAATCCTTCACCCACGTGAGAGACCTAGAAGAAGCTCCTGTCTTCAGATAGGCCCAGCTCTGGCCATCCCAACCATTTGGGGAATGAATCAGTGAATGGAAGATCTCACTCTCTCTTTCTTTCTCTGTAACCCTGCCTTTCATATAAATAAATAAATCTTTAGGAAAACAAAGAATAATATCAGAATCTATTAAATTCTTAGACTAATCTGTTCAAGAGTAACCTATACCAGAGGGGAACTCTATACCTAATCTCAATATATTATTTGTAAAAATTATGTATTTGAAAGAGACAGAACCACTAAATTCTTAAAACTATATTTATATTATATAATACACAAATATGATCAATATATACAGTTGTAAATAGAGCTTACACATAGTCATGCAAGCAAATGCATCAAAATAATTGTGATTGTCTTTGAGTTGTGGAATTGAACCATGATTTTTTCTTATTTTGTGAATTTGCTTTAGTAAAAGGCAAAAGATTTATATGATCTGAAGAGAAACCAGAATATTATTTTGTGAATTTTCTAAAGAATCGGCTTTTTCAAAAGAAAGACTGGCACTGTGAGGAAGTAAATAACAGGACGTTCTTTTGACCTTTAATAATTTCACTGACACATGGTAACTGTTCATATTCATGGGGTACAGTGTGACATGTTAATACATGTATAAAGTGTACTCATCAGATCAGCATGATTAGTATACCCAGCACCTCAGTTATCATTTCATGTACTGGGACTATTTAAAACTCTATTACCTATTTTGAAATATGGAATTACTTGTTACCAACAACAGTTATCAACTGTGCTATAGAGCATTAGATATTATGCCTCCTGGGACCAGCTTCGTGGCTCAGCAGGTTAACCCACTGCCTGCAAAGGTAGCACCTCTTAAGGGCACTGGTTCAAGTCCCAACTGCCCCATTTCCAATGCAGCTCTCAGCTAATGCACCTGGGAAGGCAGTGGAATATGGCCCAAGTGTTTGGGGCCCTGCACCCACATGGGAGACCTGCCTGGAAAAAGCTCCTGGCTCTGGCCTGGCCCAGTCCTAGCCATTGTGGTCATTTGGGGAGTGAACCACCAGATGAAGATTTTCTCTCTCTCTCTCTCTAATTCTGCCTTTCAAATAAAATCTCTTAAATGAAAAAGCTATTCCTCCCCACTAACTGCAGCCCTGTATGCATTAACCACCCCGTTGCATTTCCCCTCCCCTGCACACTCCCCAGGTTTGGTAACTACTGTTTGATTTTCTACTTTGAGATCACCATACTAGTTTTCATATATAAATGAGAACACACAGCATTTGCCCTCCTGTCCAAAATTAAATGGATGAATTTTTAAAAATATAAAACCTGAGGTCAACGCTATGCTGCAGTGGGTTAAGCCACTGCCTGAGCTCCAGCATCCCATAGGACTGTTGGTTTCAGTCCCTGCTGCTCCACTTCTGATCTACCTCCCTGCTAATGCACCTGGGGAAGCAGCAAAAGGTAGCCCAAGTTATTGGGCTCCTAAACCCACATGGGAGACCTGCAGGGAGTTCTTGAACCCTGGTTTCAACCTAGCTCAGCTGTGGCCGTTTCCATCATTTGGGGAGTGAACCGGCATGTGCAAGATTTCTCCCTCTCTCTCTGTCTGCTGGCAACAGTCACCCCAGTGATTCCACCTTGAGCAAAACCCTAACAGGTGATCAGAGACTGATTATAGTAAAAGAGCCAATAGAATTAAGGAGAAGAAAAATTAAAAAGGAAGAAAGACACATGGTCATGCTGAATTTGCAGATCTTTCAAATAATCAATCATTGCATGAAACGTTCACTTTTTCAAAAAACTGAAATAGACAGCAAGTTTCTGAAGTGATTTTATAAATTAAATATGGATTTGTTTCCCAAACCTAGAGCCAATATCAAAAAAGAAAATGTTAACTATCAATACGAATGCGAAGGAAGAAAAAGAAAGGAGAACGAGGCAATGAAGAATGGGGAGGAGAAAGAGGAAGGGAATCGAGGAAGGAAAAGTGAAATTAAAAATACCTAAATATAAATGATCACAGACGACCAAGTGAGGTTTACTCCAGGAATGCAAGATTGATACAGCCCAGAAAACATTAACTAGACAGAGCAAAGTCCATATAATTATGTGAACAAGTACACAGAAAGTATTTGATTCAATAATAATTTCCTGATTAAAACTCTATGGGTTCTTCTTTCTGTAAAACCAGAGGGTTGGTGATGAGCAGCAATCACCATCTTTCGTTTGAGTCTCGTGACCGTGAGATCAACCCCATGCACCACTCTGAGACCTGGGCGGGGGGGGGGGGGGGGGGGGAGTAGTAACTATCACACAGAACGTTAGAAATAGTCAGCCTAAGAATAGAAATATAGGCTGGCATTGTGGTGCAGTGGGTTAAGCTGCCATCTGCAGGGCTGGCATCCCATATGGGCAATGTTTCAAGTCCCGGTTGCTCCACTTCCAATCCAGCTCCCTGTTAATATTCCTGGGAAAGTAGTGGAGAATGGCAGAGGTACTTGGGCCCCTGAACCCATATAGGAGACCCAGAAGAAACTGGGCTTCTGGCTTCAGCATGACCCAGACCTAGCCATTGTGGCCATTTGGGGAGTGAACCAGTGTATGGAAGATCCCTCTCCCTCTCCCTCTCCCTCTCCCTCTCCCCCTCCCCCTCCCCCTCCCCCTCCCCCTCCCCCTCCCCCTCACCCAATCTGCCTTTCATATAAATAAATAAAGCTTCAAAAAAATAAAAACGTAAATATATCAAATTACCATTTGTCATTAAATCTGCTTAATATTCTACAGAAAACTCAATTATTTAAAATAAAATCAGACAAATACAGAAGAAAAAATAAAACATATTTACAAAATATTATAAATTCATTTCATAGAGAAGCAGGTGATAGAGAAGATTCATTGAATTGTCACATAAAGTGACATATTGTAAAAACAACCAATGAGGGACCGGCACTGTGGTGGAGCTGGTAAAGCTACCGCCTGTAGTGCTGGCATCCCATAAGGGCACCGGTTCATGTCCTGGCTGCTCCACTCCCAATCCAGCTCTCTGCGCATGCTCCGTGCACCTGCATGGGAGACCCGGAAGAGGCTCCTGGCTCCTCGCTTTGGATCGGTACAGCTCCAGCCATTGTGGCCAATTGGGGAGTGAACCAGAGGATGGAAGACTGATCTCTCTCTCTCTCTCTCTCTCTCTCTGCCTCTCCTTCTCTCTGTGTGTAACTCTTTCAAATAAATAAATATTTAAAAAAAAACCAATGAAATGAAGTCAGTACTTGTTCTAGAAACCAGCAAACAACAATAACCAAAAGGAATACAAATACGGAAAGGAGCCACTGTTTAATTAATATTATTAGGATCAGTATCTGTCAATATCAAGAATTATGTAAATTACTACCTTATATCATAAAACGAAATCTATCTTAAGAGCTAGAAGCTATCAAAGATTATTACAGCCATGGTGGATTGACAATCACAGTTGGTAATCAAAGATAAGATATAAAAAGAGACAAATAAGGAGCATAAGAAAATACAGTCAGACAATACACAGGTTTACTATTAAGGGAACTCAAAATGTAAATAAGCCTGGAATTCACCTTTTAAATTAGCTTGTCAATGTCAATTAAAATAAAGACTAGACCCAAAAAAATCTTTGCACAGACGGAGCCTTATCAGTCACATTAGCCTTGCTTGATTTGCTAAAAGAAGCCAAACTTAATTGGAATACCTGTATCAAAGAAAAGCAGAACTCAAGATCAGCCAATCAGATACAGCCAATAAAACTGCATAACTAGGGACATTGCAGCAGGATAGATGAAATAAGATAACTTTATAACTGTAACCGACCAAGTCCTTTCCTTACACAACTTCTGAAATTCCAGGAATGTGTGTCCTTGTGTTTCTTCAAGGGAGCCTGATGCCTCTTTCATTGGTTGCTCCCATAATGTGAATTACTATTTGCTCAAATAAACATTATGATGTGAACAGGATTTGCCTCCTCAAACATTTGTAGACATTTCCACCCCCAAAGTCTTAGATTAATAGGAAATGGATAAATGTTAGTGATTGATGGATTAAAGGTGGAGGCTTGATCCAATTGTGGCATCTGATGGTGAGGGCCTTTGGGAAGTGATTGGATTGGGTAGGATAGAGCTCATGATCTCACCATGGTATGTTCTCACTGTCTCTACTTCCTAGGTTGCCATGGGATCCTATTTCCACATGTGCTCTGCCATGGCCAGCCATGGTCAGACGTCAGACTAATGAGGTTGCCCAATCTTTTTTTTTTTTAATTTTTTTAAAATTTTTAAAAATTTATTTGACAGAGTTATAGACAGTGAAAGAGAGAGAGACAGAGAGAAAGGTCTTCCTTCCATTGGTTCACCCCCCTAATGGCCGATCCGAAGCCAGGAGCCAGGTGCTTCCTCCTGGTCTCCCATGCGGGTACAGGAGCCCAAGCACCTGGGCCATCCTCCACTGCCCTCCCAGGCCACAGCAGAGAGCTGGACTGGAAGAGGAGCAACTGGAACTAGAACCTGGTGCCCATATGGGATGCTGGCACCGCAGGCAGAGGATTAACCAAGTGAGCCATGGTGCCAGCCTCCAGGTTGTCCAATCTTAGACTATAAACCTACAAAACTATGAGCCAAACTAAATCTGCTTTCTTCCCCAGCAGTTCTTCTGAGGTATTTCAGTTTTTCAGTTAAAGAAATAAAAGGCTGACTAGTACATAAGCCCTTTACAATTCTATTATGTTTCAGTTTACCTTTTAACAAACTAAAGTCAATTTATGCTATAAAGATTCAGTATGTTGGGACTGTACACCGATAAGTGTGCTAACAATAGTTGGTAAGCTATGAAGTGCTTATGCCTTCCCAGAAAGCAATCTGACAACATCTGAAAGCATTGCAAAATGGTTTTTCGTGTTGTCGTGTTGTTAGTCTCATTTCCCCAAAACTCTAAATTTTTCAAAAAATGTATACAAGAATGTTCATGGCAGCACTTAAACAGCGAGAGATCAGAAGCAGCCCAACTGCTCAAGAGTGAGTGCTTAAGCTCCACACCAGGTGGAGCGCTCACCTACCCCCCCTGCCCTGTCCAGGGAGGGACTGACAACACTGCTCACCCCCTAACCCACCAGAGAAAACTAAAACTTCTTCCTTTACCCTGTTCCAGCCCTTGCCCATCTATTAGCTTCCCAACTGGTCTCTGCCTCCAATGCCATCCTCCTCCAACTCATTGTCCATGGTGCTGCCGGAGTGCTAACTCTGAAACCTGAATCTACTCAAAATCCTATAATGCCCAATGCTTTCCACAGTTACTCAGAAAAATAAAATCCAAACAGGAAGGCATCCAAAACTCTCCAAGATAAGACCCTACCCACCAGCTGTCTTGAATTGTCTGGACTGTTTTCAGTTGAGAGTCTACCATACTGAATACAGCCCCAATGCCTTCCTCCCATGCCCTCCCTCATCCTCCTGACAAATGCTCCTCATCATCTAACCTGAACTCAAACGTCACATTCTCATAAATCCTTCCTAATATAACAGGGTAGGAAGGCATGCACTCAGATATGCAAACATATAGGATTTTATTTATATTCTCTCTATTCTATTATTCCTGCTAATGATAGGGACAGTGGTGTGGGAGCATTCAGGTATGCCAATTAGAATTAATTGAGTCTCTTGAGGCTTAAACCTGTTCCTTTCAGGAAGATAGGGAAGTGTGTGTGTGTGTGTGTTGTTTTTTTTTTTTTTGGACAGGCAGAGTGGAGAGTGAGAGAGACAGAGAGAAGGTCTTCCTTTGCCGTTGGTTCACCATCCAATGGCTGCTGCGGCCGGCACGCGGCGCTGATCCGATGGCAGGAGCCAGGTGCTTATCCTGGTCTCCCATGGGGTGCAGGGCCCAAGCACTTGGGCCATCCTCCACTGCACTCTGGCCACAGCAGAGAGCTGGCCTGGAAGAGGGGCAACCAGGACAGAATCTGGTGCCCCGACCGGGACTAGAACCCAGTGTGCCGGCGCCACAAGGCGGAGGATTAGCCTATTGAGCCGCGGCGCCGGCCGGGAAGGTTCTTACTCCGTGTAAGACTGAGTTCCATTGCTTCAGAAGACAATTTCTTCCCCTACAAAGGGCTCTGGTGCACCCTCAGGGCTTTCCAGGATGCAAGGAAATCTGTGATGGTGGTAAGGCGATGTGCTTCCTCTTGGTCCTCAGCCCCTTTAACAGCCCTGCACTGGCATTTCTGGGGCTTCGGGATGCTGTCTCTGCCCTGCGCTAGCCGTGGGCACCTCTTGCACTCTCTCAGACCTGTACGTTTGGATCCGTCTTCTGCTAATGCTGTTCTTACTCCACCCATGTCATACTGGATGTGATGATTTGCTCTCCAAATAATGCCCAGAGAACCGTGAAACCTGCCTTGATATTCATGTCTGCTATAAACCCACTTGGACCTTCCCACACAGTTCCCCAGCCCTGGAGAGGGCAGAGACAACACTCACAGCTCAGCTTTCTCCTAGAGAGCGCCTCCACGTCAGCGCCTCCCAAACGCTGATGTGAATCGAGATCACCTGGGGATCCAGTTAACCTGCAGACGTGACCTGAGAGTCCGCTTTGCAATGAAGCTGCACTGGGCAACCTCAGCCAGGTGGGTCAATGACCATTTGTTGAGAAGCAAAACCAATCAATCCTCCTTTTCACTAGGTTGCATGCGTGTTCTCTCCTGCACCTCCACTCACTTTCCTGGGATGGTAACGGCAGCCAAGGTGCAGAGGAAGAAACAGATGAGCAGGGGGTTGGGGGACGGGATGCAACAGAAATGCTTCGCCCATATTATCTCAATTACACAGACCACCACCACCTTTTCCTCTCCTGCTAGAACCACCACTGCCCCTTTGGGACCCCTTAAAGATCATACAAATTGCATTCATTGCCCCTGTATTTGATTATATGTGTTTCTCCTAACTATACTATAATTTTCTGGAAAGCATTGAGCGGAATTCCTAAACTGGTGGCGACAGGCCGCATATGGCCCCACAGATGTTTTGTTTTACCCTCACAGTGTTTTTTAAATATATGAATTGCTTGCCAAATGTAAAGCACTGATTCTCAGCTCCAACCACACATTAGAACCACCTGGAAAACATTCCAAACAATGTCAGCGTCTGAGCCCCACCCCCTGAGTGATTCGGCTTTAATCTGTCCCGGAAGGGCCCTAGACATCAGTATTTGTTTTCAATAAACTGTGTTTTAAAACAGCAAACTACAGAACTCCTACAAAGACACTGCACAGTGCTTCTACCCACCCCACACCCAGGTTCCCCTCCCACTAACATCTAACATTACTCTGGTACATATATCGCAACTAATGAGCCAGTGTGGATGTGGCATTACTAACAACAGTCTTGCTTTATTCAGACTTCTTAGGATTTTCCTGAGTGTTTTTTTCTGCCCCAGGATCCCATGTGACCTGGTCTCCTGCGGCTGCTCCTGGCTGTCAGTTTCTCTGGCTTACTTGGGTTTGGGGAAGCTTGGTCCTGAGGAGTCCTGCTCAGGGATTTGTTTGCTGTTTCGCTTGGAATTCGACGGGGGCAGGCATCCATTGTTTGCATGAGGGGGTGTTGTTGTGGTTTCTTTGTTGTTTTTTCTTTAAGATCCCTTGGTTTTGGACCCATATTGTGACATAGTAGGGAAAGCGGCCGGCCGCCTAGGGCCCTGGCATCCCAAAGGGGCACAGGTTCCTCTCCAGATGCCACACTTTGGATCCAGCTCCCTGCTGATGCCCCGCGAAAGCAGTGGAAGATGGAAGTCATTGGGCCCCTGCCAACCACGTAGGAGACCTGGAAGAAGCTCCTGGCTTTGGATAGGTCCAACTCTGGCCTATCCAAAGGGATAGAAACAGAGAGATTGTCCATCTGCTGGTTCACTCACCAAATGGCTCCAACAGCCTGGGCTGCACTAGTCCAAAGTCAGGAGCCAGGAGCTTCTTCTAGGTCTCCCATGTAGATACAGAGGCCCAAGCACTTGGGCCATCCTCCACTGCTTTCCCTGGGCATTAGCAAGGAGCTGGATCAGAAGTGGAGCAGCTAGGACTTGAACCAGTGACCATATGGGATGCCGGCACTGCAGGTGGCAGCTTTGCCCATTATGCTACATAATATAGCTGCATAGCATTTTGCATAGCATCTCAGATAGTACTTGACACAAAGAAAGCACTTGATAAATATTTATTAAGAAAATATAAAAATGAATGGGTTTATTTATTTGAAAGGCAGAGTTACAGAGAGAGGGAGAGACAGAAAGCGATATAGCTTATATTTGACGGTTCACTCCCCAGATGGTGGCTACAGCCAGGGCTGGGCCAGGCTAAAGCCAGGAGCCAGGCACTCAATCTGAGTCTCCAACGTGGGTGGGAAGGCCCAAGCACTTGGCCATTTTTCACTGTTTTCCCAGACACATTAGCAGGGAGCTGAATTGGAAGCGGAGCAGCCAGGTTGAGTAATACCCACTAGGGTGCCAGTGTCACAGGCAGTGGCTTAACCAGCTGTGCCACAACATTGGTCCCAGAATGAATGGGTTTATAAAGGAATGAATATGTAGTTACTGAAAACGCCAGATTTGTAGGCTATATAATTAGGCTAAAATATTGGGGCAAATACCGTAGATTGACTTAATAGACATCCATTCTAACACTTTCTGTATAATAGAGGGCTGCAAGCTTGGAACTACATTTCCCAGGCTCCCATGCAGCTGGGCTTCCTCACCCAGGGAACTCCGAGGGAGGTGAGAAACCACATCAGGAGGAAGCCCTGTGTGGTGAAAAGGGTTTTTGCAACAAGCACAGTGATGGAGCCTTTTTGTTATTCTAAGACCAGCAATGTCTTGCCTGCTATAGAGGCAGTGGCTGGGTTCTGGGGCCCAGGGACAGCCCTACACTGAGCAGGCCATTTCTGCTGCACGGTTCTGGGAAGTCATCCCTTGAAGCATAGACTCCTAGTCTGTTCTTTCAACCTTCCCAGCAGTTTTTCTGTAGATTGACAGGATGGATTCTAATACTTTTGTACTTGTGATGAGCAATGTAATAACTGGGCAGAAGCTGTTAGTTGCCTGCCTAATATCAACTCAATTCTGCAGTTCTATACCTGGGAAGAGTCAATATATCGTGCTTTTAAAACACGGGCTCTAGTTCCATAGTTCCTTGGGGCAAACAGTGGCCAAGGAGAGGAAATGCAAGATTTTGGACAGAGCTACTGGGAAAGCTCTTTTAAGAGCTCAGCTCAAGGGGCCAATGCTATGGTGTAGCAGGTTAAGCCACCATCTGCAGCACCAGCATCCCATATGGACCCTGGTTCGAGTCCCGGCTACTCCACTTCCTATTCTGCTCTCTGCTATGCCCCAGGAAAGCAGCAGAGATGGCCCAAGTGCTTGGGCCCTGCACTCACATGGGAGACTGGGATGAATCTCCTGTCTCCTGGCTTCAGCCTGGCCCAATCCTGGCCATTTGAGAGTGAACCAGCAGATGGAAGATCTCTCTCTCTCTCTCTCTCTCTGTCTCTCTAATTCTAACTTTCAAATAAGTAAATAAATAAATCTTTAAAAGGGGGGGAGGGTCTGCTCAGCCAGCAAATGCTCATTTCACCTCCTCTTCCAGCTCAGGTGTGATGTTGTGGGCTTTAAAGATGTCTTGTAAAGATGGACGCCACTTGGTAAAGATGGCAGAGAAGAAAAACCAGGAGACCAGCCACTAATGCCCTGGTGGCACCATTTTACGAGCCCTTAGTACCTTTGTACTTCTGGCCATGTGAGAAAAAGAATAAGATTATTTTGTTTTACCTACTATCATTTAGTTGGGGGGGGGGTCAGTTCTTAAGAATTTAAAGCAGTCCTTTTGTATAAAAAATGATTTATTATTTATTTGAAAGGCAGCGTTAGAGACAAAGACAGAGACACAGAGAGAAAGAGACAGAGAGAAATACAGAGACAGAGAGAGATCTTCCATCTGCTGGTTCATTCCCCAAATGGCCACAACAGCCACAGATGGGCCAGGCTGAAGCCAGGAGCCCAGAACTCCATCCTAGTCTCCTATGTGGGTGATAGGAGCCCACTTGGACCATCTTCTGCTACTTTCTTAGGTGCTGGAGCCAGATCAGAAGTGGAGCATCTGGGACTCAAAGCAGCTCTCTGATATGGGATACTGGCATCTCAGGTGGTGGTTTAACCCACTACACCACAACACCAGCTCCATAAAGCAGTATTTTAATCATCTACATATATATGCAGCAGCTCCAGCAAAAAGGGGCACCAGCAATGCTGGCTGGCTTTTTCCCTGCCCAGTATCAGCTCCTCTGAGCCATCAGAAGTATCTCCCTGCACCCTCATAGCTGATTGAAGGTCTCTGGCCTGCCCAGGCGAGGAAAGTGAGTGGCATCCCTCTTATCAGACAAAGAGAGTTTAAATCAGCCCCTTTGTGTACTCAGCAATCCAGACAGTGCCCTTGGGACAGACTGGGGAAGGGAAATTGATCAAGATTCTGATTCCCGGCACATGAAAGAGTTATCTGTACCCCATGTTCATTGCAGCACAATTCACAATAGCTAAATATGGAATCAACCCAGATGTCCATCAACTGTTGACTGGATGAAGAAATTATGGCATATATACATGATGGAGTACTACTCAGCTGTACAAAAAAACCCGAAATCCTGTCTTTTGCAACAAAATGAATACAACTGGAAATTATTATACTTAGGGAAATAAGCCAGTCCCAAAAAGACAGATATCATATGTTCTCCCTGATCCGAGGTAACTAATAGAGTTCCTGGAATGTAATATATTGGAGTCAAATGGACATTTTGAAATTTGGTGATTGTTTACAGCCTTTGTCTCTTCTGTTAAGGAATAGTGGGTTTTTTTTTTTCCTTTGTACTATTTGTTGAACAGTTTTCCTTAGAGTAGGGTTAACTTTATGATAATAAAGTAAACTAAAAGTAGATCTTTGTAAAAATTAAGAATGGGAATGGGAGAGGGAGGAAGAAGAAAGGTTGGAGCATGGGTGGGCGGGAGGGAGAGGTGAGTGGGAAGTATCACTATGCTCTTAAATCTGTATATATGAAATACATGAAACTTGTATAACTTAAATTTTAAAAAATAAAATAAATTCTTTATGTAGTTAAAAAATTCTGACTTCCAAATGTTAGTGAAAACGTAATTAAAGCACAGCTTTATTTTTGTGCAAAAAAAAATTGCAGTTTTTGATAATGTATGTTTTCCACAATGTTCAAGACCTCCTGTACATTGCATCCTAAATATTTATTGAGTGTCTACTGTGGGCCATGCATTGTCTAGGTACTAGGGGCAGCAGTGAGTGAAAGAACACATGCCTGCCTTTATAGGGCTGGCACAGAGCCTCTCATTGTAAATTACGAGTTGCTTCAGAATCAGCAAAGTGGAAGTGATTTCAGAGGGAAATGGGGATGGAATCTGCCCCCTGAGCTCAGCGAGTGAAGGTACAGCTACCTAAACAGAACTCTGTACCTTTCGTGGTGTGGGTTCACTCCCAGGCCAGCTGTCCTGCTAATCTGCATTCCTCACTGGGGTCCCAGCCACACCCAGGGCTCACCCCTCACCCTGTCCCTTGTTACTCTGTATATACAGCTAGGAGATTTACCCTCACACTCGGGATAGAAAAGAGTGAGCTGAGGGGGTGCTGAGCTCAGAGAAGGAGAAGGGGAGTTTAGTTAAATATGAGGGTACTTCTGAAAGTTCATGAAAAATGGAATTGAAAGATAAGGAGGTTTTGGTGCACAAAAAAATTGAAATCTATAAATTGAAATCTAAGGTCTTCCAAGAGTTCATGAAAAATATGTGTTGTGAAACAACTATGCATAGATTTAAAAAGTTTTTGCAACAAAATTCACCTATCTTTTAAGTCCATTTTCCATGAACTTTTTGAAGTCCGTATTTATAAAATCTTGATTTTTCTTTTTTAGGGGTAGAAGTCTAATAGAATGTGTACACTGATCACAACAACTCTTTGTGCATTCATTCATTTTATATGAATATGAACTATAGCAATGTGCTAGGCACTTGATCTTACTTGGTTTACAAAGAAACCCTAGGAGAGAGGTACTATGATCTTCATGCTACAAATGACAATACTGGTGTTTGGAGAAGTGAACTATTCTGATTGGTTGCCATAAGAAATCAAACTAGGCTCAAATAATGCTATGACTACATTCTTTCTACTTCGTTAAAGACATCCTGTCCTAGAGAACACTGCTAGTCTTTCTCCTACCAACCTTGCACATTCAAAACCCATCCACAGCAGTCACCCACAAACACTGTTGCTAAAGGAACCCATCCAGCTTGGAGGAGGGCCTGGAAGCTGCATAAATATAGGAATTCTGCACTTTTCAGTAAATCTCCCTAAAGAGCATATTCAGCCATAAGAAATACTTGATGGTGCAATAAGAATATTTGCCTTCAGGGCTGGCATTGTGGCATGCTGGCATCCCATATGGACACCAGTTCGAGTCCCAGCTGCTCGATTTCCAATCCAGCTCCCTGCTAGTGGCCTGGGAAAGCAGCAGAGGATGGCCCAAGTGTTTGGAGCCCCTGTACCCACGTAGGAGACCCAGAAGAAGCTCCTGGCTTCTGGCTTCAAATAGACCCAGCTCCAACCATTGCAGCCATTTGGAGAATGAACCAGCAGATGAAGGTCTCTCTCTCTCTCTCTCTCTCTCTCTCTCTCCTAACTCTTCCTTTCAAATAAATAAAAATAAATCTTTTTTTAAAAAAAAGAATATTTGCCTTCACATATTCTGTCATTTTCACGGCCTATTCTTTCTGTAGAGAGGGGCTTGGTGCCAATTACTTACTTTCCTGAAGAGAGAAAGACCTCTTGCCATGTTCACCTGCTCAGTCCGATGTCTCAGTGATCTTCAGCGATACCCACCAGTTCATGAAGATGCACATAGGTGAGGGGAAATTGGAGAACAGCATTGGCCAGATTTTTTTTTTTCCAGACCACCGGGTTCTCTTAGAACTAGCGTGAGGAAGAAGAGTTGTGCGTCATGTGGTCAGTAGGGATGTAGGCTGGTCAGCCACTGTTGCCCTCCCCAGACTGAGGCAACAGACTCTCCCAGAGACGATGAGTCTCCCTCCGCACACCACAAACAACACTTCACACCCACACTTGCCACACTAGTGGAGCATCTTTGGTGTATACGTTTGCCGCCTTAGTATGAAGAATGCTGACTTTTCATCTATGTCTCTATGTCAAAACTCTTTGAGTGTGGGTGGCAAAAGACATGAAAACTGATTCAAACTGGCTTATGCCAAGAGGGGGAAAAAAAGAAATTTATTGGCTTATATAACTGAAAAAGTTCAGGGCTAGTGACAGATTGATCCAGCCTGGATTTGGCAGCACTAATACTTTCAGAATTCCGTTTTTCTCCATATTAGCTCTGCCACTGACAGTATGGGCTTTATTTTTGGCGCTGTGGTCTGGCATCTGTCTTATCCCATCCTTTGTGTGAGTAATCTGGAACTTCCCACTTACATCCTGGGTTCATTCTGATTGGAGGAAACTGAGTAATTGGTTACCTGTCAATCACTGGTTAAATTCAGAGTGGTGATTGGGTGCCTTAGATCTGTCCTGGAGCTGGGGGTGGAGTGAATGGTCAACAACCAAAACTGCACATGGTCCTACAGTATCCCCACTCCCTAATCCTGTGCCTGGCGCATAGTAGGAGCTCTTCTTGAGGAACTGCTGCCTGATGCAGGCCTGGGTTTGGAGCAGTGCTCTGCGCGAGTGATGCCCATCCTGGCTTTCTCCTCCCTGGGGCTCCTCCCCTCTGTGTTTCTGACGCAGCCTGGTAACCTGTACTTGATTTGGGGTGACATCCTCTGTTTCATACATGTCTTCTATTTTCCAGTCACGCTTTGTCTATCTTCCTTCAACAAGGTCAGTCGCTTGAGAAGGCAAGACCACGGTTTCCTTCCTCCCTGGTCTGCAGGCTCAAGTGGACCTGCACTGTGGTGGTGCGATTCAAGAAGGTCTGGGAGCATTGCTACCCCAGGATGAAAGACAGAAAGTCAAGGAATGCCACTTCTGAAATCTTATCCATCAGATCCCCCATCCCATGGCCTCTTTCCAAGCAGTCCATGACCTCTTTTCCACAGTTTATCTGCCTGGTATCTTGGGAATAAATCTAGTGGCCATTCAGCATGGCAGCAGTGAGTGTCTAAACAATTACAGCTGCCCTGGGAAATTTTCCATCTCACAGGATTTTACCAATTGACCCAGGGAGCAGTGTGCCCTTGAAACAATAAATCAATAGCTGAACCCTGTAGCACATCAATGAGAAGATGCACTAACTTCCAGGCTGCTATGATCCCAAAAGAGCTTGGCATTGGCTAAACCTTTTATTATAAAATTTATAAACTAAGTTAGCATAAGAAAATACTAGCAACCCTGTTTTCCAACAATAATAATACATTTCTCTTATCCTGATTAAATCAATATTCTCATTTCTTTTGTGTTTTTAAAATTTTACTGAAGTTATACAAGTTTCATGTATTCCATATATATAAATTTAGGAACATAACGATACTTCCCACCCAACCTTCCCTCCTGCCCGCGCTCCAACCCTTCCTCCTTCTCCCTCTCACATTCCCACTCAAGTTTTACAAAGATCTATTTTCAGTTTACATAATGATCATATAGTTAAAGCCACACTAAGTAAAAAATTTCAACAAATAGTATTTAAAAAAAAAAAGAAACACAGTTCCTCAACAGAAAAGACAAGAGCTGTAAACAATCATCAAATCTGAAAATATCTATTTCAATCCAATGCATTACCTTTCAGGTACTCTGTTAGTTACGTCGCACTAGCAATGCCCTCATTTTTAAAAAATTGCATTTTAGATAAAAGGAACTGAACTTGATAAGAAAAAGTGTGCTCCACAGATTAAGTGTACAATTTCCTATTCACATAATCCATATACTTTTGAAAAACATTGAAATTTAAGCCATTAAATTTAGATGTGTATTCGAGTTCAGGCTTCATAGATAAACCTTGGGGTAACTAATAAACCTTTGATTTCCTATGCATTCCAAATATGAACTGTAAAAAGAGAATGGCAAAGTGTTCACTCCAAAGAGGGAACTTGGGCTCCTGAGACTGTCTTTGGATACTGCTTCATTATACTTCAGTTTGAGAAAAGTGAAAGTAAAACTCAGCATGGCTTACAATCAGAGGTGTAGCCCAGCTCGTGCACTGCATTTCTTCATGGCATTTTGTAATCCTTATCTTCATGATCTTTATAACAACAAGGAGAGTTGAGTAGGTGGCTCAATGACTCCATTTTACAGATAAATAAATTGAGGCACAAAATAATTGCATTTCTCAAAGTCACATATGTCAGAGATAAAGCTGGGAATGCAATCCAATCCCTTAATTATCAGTTAGTCCAGACCTTCACCAACTCATATTTTCAGAAGCTAAGACACACCCAGCTTGCTTATTAATCTTTATTCTCCATGTTGTTATCCTCTCTGTCTTCCTTAAAATCTTGTTCTTGTTTTCTTCCCACATGTCAATTCTCCTCCTGACATCTGAGGTTTTTGGGTTTTTTTTCCAATCTTACTTACCTCTCAGTATAAATCGATTTCCTGTTTGCGCTCCTGAAGCTCATGAATTCATTCATTTCACCAGCGAGAAGACATGAGCCCCCATCCTTGAAGCATAGATTATAATGCAGTCAAGTTGTTAAATGGAGCACAAAATGTTACAAAATCAAAATGCAAAGCATACAGGTACCCAGGTTTTTTGCTCTCTACCATTGATTTCCAGAAAGCACGTGTCTGCCTGTCCCTGATGTTACTCTAAATTTGACAAATTTATCTTTGTTCAACCGGTGTTAAATAACTATTCATTTCCCAGGAGAATAACTTGCCTTAGTTGGTATAGGAAAATGTCTTTCCATGCTTCATCATGGATAGGTGACAGAAAAGTTGAATCCCTGGTTTTTAAAGATGCTTATGACAAGCACTAAGTGAAATGTTTAGAATGCTTCCTATGGCTGGCACTCGTTTTCATGTTCTTTCTTGGTCATTCCTTTTGTTCTTTAGCACAGTGTAGCTTCCAAAATTGGAATCTTTTATTTAGCGGTGATTGCCTTATACAATGCTGAGTCTTCTACATATTCTCTCTGTGATCAAAAGTGTATTGTTGAAAATTAAAGAGAGACAATAAGGAATTAATATTTGATGAGGCCTTTGATAGGCAGGGGAGACGTGTTAGGTGACAGCATGAGCTTCAGAAAGATGAGGAATCAGAATTCAGTTCTTGCACCCTGGGCAAGTCACATGGTGCCTGTGCCTGTCCCCTTATCTATAAAACAGTGCTAATGATACCCTCTTCCCAACGTACCTATGAAGCTAAAATGAGAAGCTGTATGCAAAGTGCTTCTTATACTCAAGAATAGCAACTGTTTGGTGGTATATTTACAAAAATAAGCACATCAGATGAAGATGGAGTAAGACTCCACTCACTGAAATTGGGGTAGAAGAGCAAGCACAGCACTAAACTTTGCAGAGCATGGAAATAGAAATACATGATGACTTTACAAAGAGGGAACTAGGCACACAGCCTCTGCTGTTCTGAACCATGAGGGACTTCACTTGCTGTGAAAAGGGTATGCAGGAGCCCAGGGCAGTCCTTATTGATGCCACAGACCTGAGACTTTACCACTGGACATCCCTGGGGTTCTTGCAGGCCCTGGGCCCAGCTTGGGAGATTCTGGGTTACCACACACCACTCCGTTGCTCTGGAGACTGAGCCCAGCCCATGCTGTTCTCTTGCCCACCCAGGATCTTGCAACCTGGAGCCATCTCGAGACTATGAAGCAGCTGCTCCCAGCCACTGAACAGACCCAACCCTGGGAGCCAGCCAGGAGGTTCTGTCCATCCTCCCATGGCCTCAGGAGCAACCTGGCAGCACAGCCTGAGTGGCTCAGCCTACAGAGAGCCCCAGGGAACCCCCGAGTAGCCCTGCCCATCCTCCTGCTGCCCTGAAAGCATTTGGGTAGCCCCACTCACATACCCTCAGCCCCAGGAAACAGCTGGGCAGAGCTTCCAGAGCACTTCAGCCCCCACAGACCCCATGAAGTTACCCACACAACTTTCAGACACCGACAGGCAGCCCACCCTGCTTCTGGAATACTGTACCATGTCCACCTGCGCCCACAAGGGTGACCCCACACTCACAGAACCAGCAGAAGCTGATAGGAGCCCCAGCCTGCAGCCAGACACACACCACACACAGAGCTGCCAGTGAGTCTGCTGTCTAAGGGAACTGTATTCCAACTGACGATGCAACCCCCAACTCCTGCAGCATAAGTCCCTGAGACACCAGCAGACCTTGCCAACACTGATTACAGCTGAAAAAGCTACTTTCGTTAAAGTGCCCAGCAGCAATCAAAGCTCATGTGCATAGCCAACACTCTAGGACACATCACCAGCAGAAAGTCTTTTACTGTGAAAGCCACCTATATTTGTCAGTTTTTCATCACTGTAGCAAAATACTTGAGAAAGATAACTTTATAAAGAGGAAAGGTTTAGTGAGCTCATGGTGGGCAGTGGGTGACAAGTAGGAGTATAAAAAGAAGGATCACGTTGTGAACCAGGGAGCAGAGAGAGGGAGTGGATCCACCCAAGGCTTTTATAACTAAACCTCTAATAAAAATCACCTTCCAGTTGCATACCCCCAGTGATCTAAGGACTTCTCACTTAGTCCACCCTCTAAATGCCATAGCTGGATTAAGTTTCCATTCTCTTAGTACCATTAATTCATAACCCTGGGAGCATGAGCTGGGGAGCCACATCCTATTCTAACGGTAGTACCATGCTATCAAGTTGACAGAAGTAACTGACCTTCCAGATGCATAAAAGCCAAGAGAGGAGCACAGGAAGAAAAAACAAGCTAACAGGATTCCTCCAAAGGAACAGAATCACTCTCTGGTGACAGAACACAAAGAAATAGAAGTCAAAGCATTGCCTGTGGGATAATTAAAAATAATGACTTTGAAGGAACTTAAATAAGTATTAAAGATTACAGACAGACAATTCAACATCGGGGAAGGGGAGAAATCCATGATATGAATGAGAAAGAAGGATAGAGATCTTAAAGATGAACTAATCAGAGGGAATGGAGTTGTGGTGTAGCAGGTTAAGCCACCACCTGCAGCACTGGCATCCCATATGAGCACCAGCTCGAGTCCCAGCTGCTCTACTTCAGATCCAGCTCCCTGCTAATGTGCCTGGGAAAGCAGCAGAAGATGGCCCAAATGTTTGGGCTCTTATACTCACGTGGGGGACCTGGAAGAGTCACCTGGCTTCAGCCTAACCCAGTCCCAGCCATTGCAGCTACTAGGGGAGTGAATGAGTGGATGGAAGACCTCTCTCTCTCTCTTTCTCTCTCTCTCTCTCTCTCTCTCCTTGTCTCTCCCCCTCTCTCTGTAACTCTCTTTCAAATAAGTAAAATAAATCTTTAAAAAAAGAACTAGTCAGAAATGTTGAAACTAAAGAAGCTATAAATTAAATTTAAAATACAATTGAGGGTGAGTGTTGTGGCACAGTAGGTTAAGTCACCATTTGGGACATCCACTCCCGTATCGGAATGCCAGGTTGAATCCTGACTGCTCCACTTTCTTCTTCTTTTTTTTTAAGATTTATTTTATTTATTTGAAAGACAGAGTTACGGAGAGAGGTAGAGGCAGAGAGAGTCTTCCATCCACTGGTTCACTCCCCAGATGGCCACAATGGCCGGAGCTGTACCAATCCAAAGCCAGGAGCCAGGAGTTTCTTCCGGGTCTCCCACACTGGTGCAGGGGCCCAAGTACTTGGGCCATCTTCCACTGCTTTCCCAGGCCATAGCAGAGAGCTGGATCAGAAGAGGAGCAGCCAGGACTAGAACCAGCACCCATATGGGATGCTGGTGCTTCAGGACATGGCTTTAACCTGCTGTGCCACAGTGCCGGCTCCTGACTGCTCCACTTTCAATTCATTGTCCTGCTGATGTATCTTGGGAGGCAGCACATGTTGGTCCAGGAACTGAGTTCCTGCTACCCACACATGCAGACATGGATGAAGGCTGAGGCTCCTGTGTTTGACCTGATCCAACCTTAGCTGCTGTGGGCATTTGGGGAGTGAACCAATGATTGGAAGATGCCTCTCTCTCTCTCTCTCTCTCTCTCGCCCTCTCCCCCTCCCCCCCTGCTTTTCAAGTAGATAAAAATAAATAATTTTTAAAATATAAAATAAAATATAATTAAGAGCATCAACAAAAGAGTTGAGCAGACAGAACAAATAATTTATCGATCCTTTTTCCCTCCTTAGATTTATTTATTTGAAATGCAGAGAGAGAGAGAGAGAGAGATCTCCCATCCACTGTCTCACTTCCCAAACAACCAGATTTGGTGAAGGCCAAAGCCAGGAGCCCAGAGCTCCATCTGAGTCTGTTACATGGGTGGCTGGGGCCCAAGTACTTGGGCCATCCTCTGCTGCTTTCCTAGGCATATTAGCAGAGAGCTAGGTCAGAAGCTGGAACTTGAATGGGTGCCCCAATATGGTATGTCAGCATTGCAGACAACCTACTGGGCCACATTGCCAGGCACAGAATAAAGAATTTCTGGGCTTGAAAACAATACTTTTTACACAATCCAGTCATAATTTAAAAAAGAGAGAGGGACAAAAGGAAGGAAGGAAGGAAGGAAGGATTTTTTTGTAAAGATTTATTTATTTGAAAGTCAGAGTTACACAGAGAGAGAAGGAGAGGCAAAGAGAGAGAGAGAGAGAGGTCTTCCATCCATTGGTTCACTCCCCAAATGGCCACAATGGAGTGCACTGATCTGAAGCCAGGAGCCATCCCAATCTTGCACGTGGGTGCAGGGGCCCAAGGACTTCAGCCATCTTCCACTGCTTTCCCAGGCCATAGCAGACAGCAGGATCAGAAGTGGAGCAGCCAGGTCTCAAACTGGCACCTATATGAGATGCCTGCACTACCACAGCACTGGCCCTGCCGGCCCTGAAAGAAAGAATTTAAAGAATGCCTTCGAGACTTAAGGGAAGTCCTTAAACAAGCAAACATTTGCATTATGGGTGTTCTTGAAATAGACAAAACCAAACATGCATTAAAAGAAAAAAAAACCTATGCAATGAAATAATTACTGAAAGCTTTAAATCTTGAGAAAGATGCAGACCTCCAAGACCTGGAAACCCAAAGAAGCCCTAATAGATTTTACCAAAAAATATCTTCTCTGTGGCATATTATACTCAAGCTGTTAAAAATACAGGAAAAGAGGGAATTCTAAAAACAGCAAGATAAAAGCATCAAATCACTTATAAGAGAATCTCCATTAGCAGATTTCTCAGCTGAAACCTTATGGGCCAGGAGAGAATGAAACATTCCAAATTCTGAAGAAAAAAAAAATGCCAGCCAAGAATATGATACCCAACAAAACTACCTGTCATAAATGAAGGGAATTAAAGACTTTCCACAACAAGCAGAAACAGAAAGAATTCATCCTCACCAGATGGACACCACAAGAAATGCTTAAGGAAGTCCCTACACTGAATACAAAGGATAACTACTATCATGAAAATGCGTGAAAGTACAAATCTCAATGCTAGGGAAGATACAAAAAAGAGGAGAAGAAAAATATAGTTATTCATTTTATGTTTTTACTTTTTTCTGGATTTGATTTGCTACATATTTAGTTAAGGTTTTTCACCTCTGTTAATCAGAACTATTCAGAGATACCTTCCATCCACTGGTTCACTCCTCAGATGGCTGCAAAGCTGGGGCTGCACCAGACAGGAGCCAGGAGCTTCTTCTGAATCTCCCATATGAGTACGGGGGCCCAAGTACTTGGGCCATCTTCCAGTGCTTTCCCAGGCACATTAGCAGGGAGCTGCAGCAGAAGTGGAACAGCCGGGATTCAAACTGGTGCCTATATGGGATGCCGGTGTCACGGACAGTGACTTAACCTGCTATACCACAACTCTGGCCCCATTCATTGAGTTTTGACATGGTGATGATGGCCTCATAAAATGAGTTTAAAAGGGCCGGCGCTGCGGCTCACTAGGCTAATCCTCCACCTTGCGGCGCTGGCACCTCGGGTTCTAGTCCCGGTCGGGGCGCCGGATTCTGTCCCAGTTGCTCCTCTTCTAGGCCAGCTCTCTGCTGTGGCCAGGGAAGTGCAGTGGAGGATGGCCCAAGTGCTTGGGCCCTGCACCCCATGGGAGACCAGGATAGCACCTGGCTCCTGCCTTTGGATCAGCGTGGTGTGCTGGCCACAGCGCGCCAGCCACAGTGGCCATTGGAGGGTGAACCAACGGCAAAGGAAGACCTTTCTCTCTGTCTCTCTCTCACTGTCCACTCTGCCTGTCAAAAAAAAAAGTGAGTTTAAAAGCATTTGATTATTCTCTATTTTCTGAAAGAACATTATTGTGTTACTATTTCTTCTTTAAATGTTTAATAGAATTCACCAGTGAAACTAAGCTTTCAGTTATCTCTGGAAGAAAATTTTAAAAATGAATTTAATTTCTTACACATGTATGAGGACATTCAAAATTTTTTATTCTTTTCAAGTCAGTTTTTTTAATTTGTGGTTTTGGAGAAATATGAACATTTAACATGAATTGACAAAACATGGGATATATTTTTATTTATTTTTTATTTTTTATTTTTTGACAGGCAGAGTGGACAGTGAGAGAGAGAGACAGAGAGAAAGGTCTTCCTTTGCCGTTGGTTCACCCTCCAATGGCCGCCGCGGCCGGCGCGCTGCGGCCGGCGCACCGCGCTGATCCGATGGCAGGAGCCAGGAGCCAGGTGCTTTTCCTGGTCTCCCATGGGGTGCAGGGCCCAAGCACCTGGGCCATCCTCCACTGTACTCCCTGGCCACAGCAGAGAGCTGGCCTGTAAGAGGGGCAACCGGGACAGAATCTGGCGCCCCGACCGGGACTAGAACCCGGTGTGCCGGCGCCGCTAGGCGGAGGATTAGCCTAGTGAGCCGCGGCGCCGGCGGGACATATTTTTAAAAGATTTTTTTGTTTACTTGAGAGGTAGAATTACAGACAGAAAGAGGGAGAGACAGAGAAAAAGTTCTTCCATCCATTCATTCACTCTCCACATGGCTGCAATGGCTGGAGCTGGACCGATCCAAAGCCAGGAGCCAGGAGCTTCTTCTGGGTCTCCCATGTGGGTACCAGGTCCCAAGCACTTAGGTCATCTTCCACTGCTTTCCCAGGCCATAAGCAGAGAGCTGGATCAGAAGTGGAGCAGCCAGACATCAACCAGCACCCATATGGGACGCCAGCACTGCAGGTGGAGGCTTAGCCTACTTCAGGCCCCGTAGCATAATATTTTTTAACATCCTTTGACACAAATGAAAATAGAGCTACTTTGTGATCCAGCAATCTCACTATTTGTGTACATAACTGAAGGAAATGAAACAATCTGTCAAATAGACACTGTATCTCCTGGTTATTGCAGCATTACATAAAATAACAGATATAGAGTCAACTTACCTGTCCATCAGCAGATGAATGGATAAAGGAAATATAGCATATATACAGAATGGAATACTCCCCAACCTTAAGAATGTTGAAATCTTGTCTGGTGCAGCAACCTGGATGAACCTAAAGGATGTTGTGTCCAGTGAAATAAGCCAGGCACAGAAAGACAAATACTGCATGATCTCACTTCTATTTGCAGTCTAAAGAAGTTGATCTCCTAGAAGTTGAGGCTACAATAATGGTCACCAGAAGGGCGGGGAGGCAGAGGGTTCAATGTCACAGTTAGATAGGAGGAAAAAGCTCTGATGATCTCCTGTACACCAGGATGACTACGGTAAACAGAAACATTTTGCATACTTCACAGTAGCTAGAAGGGGCGACATTTTTTATAAATACATATTTATTAATTTGAAAGGCAGAGTTACAGAGAGGCAGAGGCAGAGAGAGAAAGAAGTCTTCCATCCAATGCTTCACTCCCCAAATGGCCACAGTGGCCAGAGCTGTGCCAATCTGGAGCCAGGAGCTTCTCCTGGGTCTCCCATGTGAGTGCAGGGGCCCATCTTCTACTGCTTTCCCAGGCCACAGCACAGAGCTGGATCAGAAGTGGAGCAGCCGGGACTTGAACCTCACCCATATGGGATGCCAACATTGCAGGGGGCTGCTTTACCCACTACACCACAGCACTGGAACCAAAGGGAGGATTTCTAAGGTTCTCATTCAAAGAAATGATGAAATAAATATTTGAGGTGGTAGATATGCTTACTACTCTAATTTGATCACCACACAATGTATACATGTACCCAAGCATCATACATATATCCAAGTGTCATAGTATACTCCATACATATGTATAATTATATCAATCACAAAATAATTATAAGACCATTATATGTATGCCATAAATATGTACAATTTTTGTCATTTAAAAATATATAAATAAGTGTTTATGGAAGATGGAAGCATTCAAAGCAACTTATCCTTAATGATTGCAGATAACCTAAACTCTGCACCCTGTTCTGTATGTTTCACGCACATATATTGGTTTATATCAAGCATAAGGCGGTGAGATATTATAATTTGAATGAGTACAGACAGTCCAGCTCTCTGACCTACTTGCAGTGGAGCTTTATGCATCCATAAGTAATGAGAGAATTGATTTTCCATCTCCACAAAGATGAAGTAGAGTTCTTTCTACTTCCTCTAAAGGCAGGGGTACTCCTGGAAGGCTAGACAGCCGTGCTTCTTACTTTTTTTGTTTTATTAGTTTTTAAATTTTTATTTGTTTATTTATTTCAAGAGACAGAGGGAGGGAGATTTCCTGTCCAGTGGTTCACTCCCAAAATGCCCACAAGAGCCAGGCTGGGCCAAGCCAAAGCAGGGAACTGAGAACTTAGTCTGGGGCTCCCCTTGGGGTGGCAAAGAATCAAATACTTGAGCTGTCACCTGCCGCTTCTAAGAGTGCACATTAGCAAGAAGCTGGAATCAACAGTGGAGCTGGGACTTGAACTCAGACACTCTGATATGTGTTAAGGGAATCCCAAGCAGCATCTTAACTGCTGCCTCAAATGCCCACCCCTTCTTATCTTACAAATTAAAACAGGAAATCTCTGTAGATGTGATGGAATTAAATTTAGCTATTTGTACAAATAGTCTAATTTGAAACTCCAGGCAAGTTAAAGCCAAAAAAAAAATCCCTTACTAAAATTTCAACTATAACTGGAGCTTATTACACATCCTTTGACACCACTGTAGCCATAAAATGGCTGAGTCACAAGGGCTTGGATGTAACCCAAACAGTTTCTCTTCCACCTCCTTTTCTGTCTGGTGCACTCTACAAGCAAGCAGGAAAACCCTGTGTCCCATCTGTACTTCTTTACAACTAACAAGGCAGCTGGAATTACCACGAATGTGGCTTTATTCATGAGCCTCTGAATACTTCCCTCTGGCTCACTCAGCTACAGGTGTAGACAGCTCTGCGGATTCAGTGTGTGTTGGATCACTGGTGTTCAAAATGTAGATGGCATTCATCAGCACTTTTGCAGTTCCTGTGTGAATGGGGCCAAAGCCATGGTGTTTTATCAAGTGGGGATCAGTTAGCTGCAGTCAGACCAATAACTACCTATAGGCCACTTACCCCCCTCACCACCAACTGGCCTACCTGTGGACAAAGAGTACCATCACAGCACCAGCACCAGCACTGAAAGTCAAGTCAACTGGATTCCTTAATGTTCGGGGAAGGGGTCACTCCTACTAAAGGAAGACCCTCACACAATGATTATTGGGAAAAAAATAATGCTAAGTGTGTATGGGGAATAAGGTAGGAAGGGTGAGCGTGTAGCTTGAAGCAGGAATCAGAGAAATGAGCGTGAAGCAATGTTGGTTGGCTGTTAGTGGAATAGCTTTATTTTTAATCACACAATGTGCTTTATGTGCACGAGGGCCAAAAAAGTCAACTAGTACCTATTAAATGATAACTCTGATGACAATATTGAGTTGGATGTGGTTGGAAGTACATTCACAGTATCTGTACTGCACCCTCTTTGGAGGCCCAACTTAGGTGCCACAGGTTCTGAAAGGCCACCAATGCAAGAAGATTCTCTCTCCTCTGTCCCAGGGTTCTACATACTGTCTACCACCGTGGTGTTGGCCTGTGTAAAGCCAGAAGTCTCTTTATTGAGGACAAAAAGTCCTGTGGAGTCTAATACAGAAATTGGACATGAGAAGAAGGGTTGTGCTAGACAATGAATGGCAGCCCAAGGAACCCTAAGGGGCACCACAGAACAGTTTGGAAATGGTTTGCCTGTATCATTTATTTGATAATCAATTATACATTGTCTTGTATTTCCTCCAGGTTCTTATAGATTCGCTAACTAGATTACAAAATTTCTGAAGGGCAAAGATCCAAATGGAACACAACAGAAACGCAAGAGCTGGGATTCAGGAGTTGGAGAGGCTAGGTAGGCCTGGCACTGTCACCACCCAGACATGACATTGATATCTGCCACTTGGCGTGCTGGGCTTGTGAAGGCTAAACTAGACAGGAGGAAAGAAATGTACCAGACTTGGCACTGACGCTGTGGCATAGCAGGTAAAGCCACCCCCTGCAGTGCCAGCATCCCACATGCAGGCCGGTTCAAACCCCAGCTGCGCCTCTTCTGATCCAGCTCTCTGCTATGGCCTGGGAAAGCAGTAGAAGATGGCCCTAGTGCTTGGGCCCTTGCACCCGCGTAGGAGATCTGAAGAAGCTCCTCGCTCCTGGCTTTGGACCGGCCCAGCTCCAGCCATTGTGGCCATTCCAAGAGAATGAAGAACTCTCTTTCTCTTTGCTTCTCTCTAACTCTCCTTTCAAATAAATAAATAAATTTTTTAAAAGAAAAGAAATGTGCCAGGCTTTCCCATTTCCCATGGCAGTCCTGGTTTACACTGCCACAGAGCCACATTCTCAAAAGTCCCCCAAGCTGGCTGCTCTGTTGTAGGATCATATATATATATATATATATACACACACACACACACACACACACATATACATATATATACACATATACATGTGTGGCCCTGTTTGATTCATGATGTTCCGAGTGTATGCATCCCAACCACTCACTCCACCCTAGGATCTAGCACAGGCAAAAGGACATAACAAGAACTTAGTGTATGAGGATATTTGAAAAAGTTCATGGACAAATAGAGTTAGAAAATAAGTTTAGAGACCAGTGTTTTGATGCATCAAGATTAAATCACTTGTGACACTGGCATCCCATATCAGAGCACCAGTCTGAGTCTCGGCTGCCCCTGTGAGATGCAGCGCCTGTTAATGTGCCTGATAAGGCATCAGAAGATGACAGAAGTGCTTGGGCTACTGCCACCCACATAAGAGACCCAGATGGAGTTCCAGGCTCCAGGTTTCAGCTTGGCCCAGACCTGACTGTTGTGGCTATTTGCAGATGGACGATCTCTCTCTCTCTCCTTTTCCCTCTCTCTCTCTCTCTCTTCCTCTCTGTCTCTCTCTCTCACTCTGCCTTTAAAATAAATATCTTTTTAAAAAAAGTTAATTTGGTGCAAAAATTTTGAAATCTATGTGTAGCTTTTCCATAATATGCATCTTCCATAAACTTTCTGAAGAGCCCCCGTATATTAAGTTAATTCAGGAGAAAACAGTGATTACTCTAAAGGAGTCAAAACTCAGCAGAAGAGGCAATGTACACAGATGAAGCCTGTTGAAAATGATTGCCTATCAGAGTATGGTAGGGCTGGAAGGGTAAATTGCAAGACATGTGAAAAGGGCCGCAGGAAGAACCCATCCATGCTCACTGAACCACAGGTGTCTTTCTTTCTCATCAGAGCACATTTCGGAGCCAAAGAATGAGGCTGGATGAGGAAGCGGCAGACACTTGGCAGTACTGCCTCGTGGACCACACGATTGGCGCCATGGAGTTGCAAGGAGGTGAACATCAGCAGCAGAGTTGAATGTCTGGCTGGTTGGCAGCTCCCTATCGAACGAGGCAGTCAGCAACGATCCAGGTAGGCAGTCAGTGTCAGCAAGGTCCATATGTGAATGAACCAAAGCCGGGTGGGTACTACAGAGGGGAAGGCAGGCAATGAAGCCTAGGAACTCCAGGCAGCCTCCAGCCCTTAAGAGAGGGAGTCCTGAGCCCAAAACAGGGCACAGGGTTTAGGCAGGGATGCTCTGAAAGTAGGGAGAATGTGGATGCTAAAATTTGGACTCATTTGACTACAGGGAGTGCTGGGATCTCAGTGATGGTTGAGCACCAAAAGAATGAGCTGAAAATTGGCAATGACCAAGCAAGGGGGATTAATTTGGTGTTTGGCCCAGCCCCGAGGAGAGGAGCCAGCTGTCCAAACCACCCTGCTGTGGGCTGGTGCCAATGTTCAAATCTGCCAGCAGGAACCCAATCCGTGTCTCTCCTGTCAAGCAGAAGCCACATACAACTGCCAGGGTGAATCTCAGGCGCTACAGTGGGTCACTGGGCCTGGCAACTCCAACACTGAGGCTGACAACAGGGGCTGAGAATCAGGTCACATCTTTGAGAGCAAAGCCAAATATGAGTCATAAATCAGAGTTTGACTGAGAATGGTTTCTGAATTAAAGAGCCCAACAGGGAGAAACTAGGAGAAAAAAAGTGAAACATGGAGGATCAGGACACACAAGATACCTCCCAGAGGAGGCTGGCGCTGTAAGCCTCTGCGTGCAGAGCCCGCATCCATTTGGGCATTGCTCCACCTCCAATCCAGCTCTCTGCTATGGCCTGGGAAAGCAGTGGAGGGCGGCTCAAGTACTTGGGCCCCTGCACCCACATGGGGGACCTGGAAGAAGCTCCTGGCTCCCGCTCCTGGCTTCGGCTTGGCCCAGCCCTGGCCATTGAGCCCATTTGGGGAGTGAACCAGCAGATGGAAGATTCTCTCTCATTCTCTCTCTCTCTCTCTCTCTCTCTCTCTTTCTCTCTCCCCCCCCTTCTCTCTCTGCATTTTTGCCTTTCAAATAAATAAATAAATCTTTTTTAAAAAAAACTTTCTAGAGCAGTTTCATAGCCCAGGGTAACTTCATACAGAGTTGGTGGCTGTGTATGTAGCCCCATCATGGGCCAACACACACATGCTTGAGCCATGTAAAGGGGGGGCTGACAGGGTGCATGGTAATAACACACAACCGTTTCCAAGTAGGGATCATGCATGCAGCCACACAGGAAGAGGGGTTCATGATTCTGGGAGAGGCTGGTCAGCTGAACACAAAACCCCCATCTGGGAACTGGAGTGAACAGGTCCAAGCCCTGGAAGGAGGAAGTACACAAGACCCCAGGCTGGGTGTAAATGGAGTCAGGTGGAGCAGATCTTCAGTTCCAAGGGCAAAAACCAGGAGCCAGGTAAACAGGACGCACACATGTGAGGGTGAGATGGGGAGTTGGGGGCTTCTTGAACCTGCCCCAGATATACCTGACTCCAGCCAGGGGCAGCAAGACTGCAGCAGTGCCATTTCCTCCCCACTATGGACTAATGGGGATTTTCATCTCTATCCTACTGGTGCGACTGGTTTCCTGGGAGTGACACTAGTGAGCTAATGTCTCTGAGCTGTGGGTTGAGGATAACATGGACTTGGCAAGGTTGTTGTAAAGAGTAGATGATGTAATGTGTAGGAAGTACCCAGCCCAGTGCCTGGCACCTCATGGGTGCTGCATAAACAGAGCTATTACTATCATTAAGGCAAAATCCAAAACACACAGACAGGGAGTGGGGGCAGGGCTCGAGGCCATGATAGAGCTAGGCTGGCCCAGTCACCACAGGAAGGGAATGGCACAGAGCCTGGTGTTTCAAACTGGGTGGTGCTGATGGAAAAAGATCAAGTTCAGAGAGGGATCAGAAGTGAGATACTGACTTTCTGGTCTGTTTCCAGGAGCACTGAGCATACAGCCGGGGCCCACGTGGTATTCAGGGAACCCAGTAGCCCATTACACTGACAACAGTGGACCCTGTCATTGAAAAAAAAAAAAAAAACCACCTGCAAATCCCACCATTATATGTTCATTAATTTGAATTAATATAATCAGCTCTCTGTATTGGGGCAGGGGGAGGTGAGATTTGAAGTGTTTAAATCAACCAACTGTGCACTGAATATATTAAAAGAAAAAATGCACCAGTATTGAACATGTACAGTTTTTCCTTGTTATTATTCTCTAAACAGTAGAGTATAACCACTACTTACAAGGGATTTCCATTACACTGGGTATTATAAGTAATCCAGTGACAGTTTATAGTATGCAGAAGGATACGAAAATATCGCACTATTTTATAGAAGAGACTTGGGCATCTGTATTTGTGAGAACTCTTGAAACCAACCCACTGTGTACCGAGGATGACTTTTATTCCTCTCCCCAAGGGCTGCAGGATGTGGAACACGTTGAGCAGTTGCTGTGCTCAGGCTCTGATGCACTGAGCTGCCTGCAACCTGCTGGGAGGACTCGGGGAGCACGGATCTTCTCCGACACAGGGCAGTCAGCACAAGAGGTGGGGAAGCATCTGTAGGACTATGAAGACGTGGAAAGGAATTGGGGAGAGAAGGATGCTCACATGGTGTTCATGCTCCTTTTCCTGCTGATGTTGAGGTTTTAGGGGTCTAGTTTACACACCAGCTCTCTGCGGTCAGAAAGGGCTGAGCAGCACAGGCACTGGGTGGCTGGGTATGGGGATGATGGCCTAGAGAAGCAGGAGAGGGATACTGTCTATAGTTTCCTGTCTCTGGGGCCCAAACTTCCAATGGAAACTCCTTCCTCCAGCTCCAGACTTCTCCTGTAAGTTCTGGTAATAGAACTGCACGAGGCAGCTTTCAATTGAGGCACCAATGTGACACTGGAAACCTGTGCGTGTTGGCTCACAAAGGTAGGTTTTTGATTTATGTTGGCCAATGGGATAGCCATAGTCATGGGTGGCTCCTGAGCCCTTAGACTGAGGCTAGTCCAGGCTGAGATGTGCCACAAATGTAAAATACACATTGGCTTTCTTTTTTTAAAAATAATTATTTTATTTATTTGAAAGACAGAGTTACAGAGAGAGGTAGAGCCAGAGAGAGAAGTCTTCCATTCTACTGGCTCATTCCCCAGATGGCCGCAATGGCCAGAGCTGAGGTGATCCAAACCCAGGAGCCAGGAGCTTCCTCCAGGTCTCCCACGTGAGTGCAGGGGCCCAAGGACTTGGGCCATCTTCCACTGCTTTCCCAGGCCATAGCAGAGAGCTGGATTGGAAGAGGAGCAGCTCGGACTTGAACCGGCACCCATATGGGATGCCAGCACTGTAGGCCGGGGCTTTAACCCACTGTGCCACAGAGCCAGCCCCGCACATTGGCTTTCAAAGACTCATTCCAGAAAGAAAAAAAAAAGAATGTCAAATGTCCCTTTAATAATACTGTATATTAACTACACGTTGAATAACCATATGTGGTATATGTTGGGCTAAATAAAATCTGGAAGTACTTCAAAAATTTGTGGAAAGTGGAATTAAAAGATTAGTCGAGTTCCATATTTACTTTTTTCATAACATGCATTTTCATCTACATTTCAAATTTTTCAAAGATTAGATTTAAAAATATTTTGCACGAAATAAACATCATTTAAGTCCATCTTCCATGAACTTTTTGAAGTACCCTTGTATGTTATTGAAACTTTTTCTTTTTTAAAGTAACTCCTAAATTTTTTCTAGTTCCATATGTGACTCACTTACATTTCAATTTGATGGCACTGCTTTAGACAAATTGATGAGTTCCTTTTGCCCAAGGAGCTCGGCTCCTGCAAGTCTGGCCACTCCCACTGTAATTTATCAACCTAGTGGGTGCCTGACCTTTGGCCAGTCACAAAAGAGCTCATCTGATGGTTCCAGGCAGCCAAAGGTAACTGGGCAGTCCCTTTATCCCTGGTGCTGGGATCCTCTGGGGGAAGTGCTGACTCCTCTTATTAGACCCGTAGGCAGTTGATACTCTCTCCTAGTTCCTCTCTTCTCCTCACTACATGAGAAAATTCTGGGAAACTGAATCATCCTCATTTCTTTATCTTTACAACAAATAATCATGCATTATCTACTGTGCACCCGGCAAGGAAGAGAAGCGCTAACAAGGCAGCCATCTTGTTCTGCTGGCTAATAGCAGCTGGGGAGGCCGCTGCTCCTTGTCTCTCAAGCAACTTAGCAGCCTGGAGCGCTCTCCTCTCTCAGTTCTCCCATGTCCCTGGCCTCTCCTCCAACTCCTTAGCTGGTAACGAACTACTCAGTCTTTAAATATGGGAGGGCCCACAGTCTCCAGTCCTCATCGTCTTTTCATCATCATGAATTCCTGGAGGTATCTTCTCATTCCAAAAGTTGCAAGGACAGCCAAAGGCCTCATCCCAATCTCCCTTAAGACCCCAGACTCCAGCTCCCTCTTCATTTCCACTCAGATGTCTAGTAGGCACAGCCAACAGAAGAAATTTAGTCCAAGGCTACCTCTTAGGTTTTCCTTCAAAACCTGCTCCAAATTGGCATATTGAAGCACCATGCTTCTAGTTGTTTAAGTAGAAAAGAATCTTGGAATTATCCATGATTCTTCTCTCTCTCACATCCCACTTCCAATCTGACAGCAAATTCTACAGCTCCACTGCAAAATGCTTCCAGCGTCTGATCACTTCCCGCCTCTGATCATCTCCCACCTCGGCTCTTACCTTGGCTCTAGCCACTGTGCCTCATGGAGGAGACTATTGCAATAGCTGCCTAAATGTCTCCCTGCCCCATCCTCACCTTCCTACATGGTCTATTCCAAGTTAACAGGCCAGGGTGAACCCAGAAACAGGTAAGTTAGAGTGTATCACTCCTTTGCCTGGAACACTCCAACAATTTCACCTCTCTAAGTGAAGTCTAGAGTAGTTGCTGAGTCCACCAGACCGACCTCACTGCTGCCAGGCCCAGTCCAGCCACTCTGGCCTCCCTCGCCTCCTCAGACATGGGGAGCTATGCTGCTCCCCACTCAGAGCCTTTGAACTTCCTGTTCAAACTACCTAGAAAAATTCTCCCTCCAGGTTTCTGTGTGATTTGCTTCCGTACTTCTCTCAGGCCTCCCCTGAGCACCTCTTACAAGGCAGCACCATGCACCATGCCCTTTTATCCCCTCGCCCTGCCTGGTTTTTCCTCCTGGGGCTCATCTCCACCTGACATGTTGTGTAATCACTTGTGGGTTGATTGTCACCTCCTATTAGAACGTGAGTTCAATGACAATAGAGATTACATCTTTTTGTTTATTGCTGACTACTAACATTTGGTAAAGTGCCTGGCATGTTCTAAGTGATTAATAAATGCTTGCTGATGGGTTGGCGTTATGACACAGTGGGTTAAGCCACTGCCTGTGGCACCAGCATCCCATATGGTCATCGGTTTGAGTCTTGGCTGCTTCACTTCTGATCCAGCTCCTTGCTAGTGGCCTGGGAAAGCAGCAGAGGATGGCTCAAGTGCTTGGGCCCCTGTATCCACGTGGCAGATCAGGAGGAAGCTCCTGGCTCCTGGCTTTAGTGTGATCCAAGCCCGGTCACTGCAGTCATTTGGGGAGTGAACCACAGGACAAAAGGTCTCTCTCACTCTGTCTCTCCCTTTCTCTATGTAATTCTGCCTTTCAAATAAATAAATAAATCTTTAAAAATAAATAAATAGACAAAATAAATACTTGCTGAATGCATGGAAGCAAAAAAAAAATTAGCTTTCCTTCTTGAAGACGGGAGGCAGATAGTAAATAAGTAAAAGAAGAAACATATCATTGTAAATTGTGACAAATGCCTTAAGGAAGCTATCAGGCACAGTAATGGGGACCTACTTCAAGTAAGTTTTCCAGGTGTGGGGTCGGCACTGTGACACAGCAGGTTAAAGCCCTGGCCTGAAGCACTGAGATAGCAGTAGGAGATGGCCCAAGTTCCTGAGCCCCTGCACCCACATGGGAGACCCAGAAGAAGCTCCTGGCTCCTGGCTTTGGATCGGTGCAGCTCTGGCCGTTGCGGCCATCTGGGGAGTGAACCAGCGGATGGAAGACCTTTCTCTGGCTCTACCTCTCTCTGTAACTCTGTCTTTCAAATAAATAAAATAAATCTTAAAAAAAAAACTTCCAAGTGTTCAAAGAGGACCTTCTAGAAAAGACTAGTTTGAGATTTTTTTTTTTAATTTTCTACAATTTTGTTGTCTGTTCACTTTCCTGATATGTCCTTTGAAGCACAAAGGCTTTTTTTATTAATTTATTTATTTGACAGGTAGAGTTATAGACAGTGAGAGAGAGAGAGAGAGAGACAGAGAGAAAGGCCTTCCTTCCATTGGATCACCCCCCCAAAATGCAGCTATGGCGGGAACTGCGCCAATCCAAAGCCAGGAACCAGGTGCTTCTTCCTGGTCTCCCGTGCGGGTGTAGGGCCCAAGTACTTGGGCCATCCTCCACTGCCCTCCCGGGCCACGGCAGAGAGCTGGACTGGAAGAGGAGCAACCAAGACTAGAACCTGGTGCCCATATGGAATGCTGGCGCTGCAGGCAGAGGATTAAGCAAGTGAGCCACGGCGCCAGCCCTAGTTTGAGATTTTAAGATAGGGCCAGCCATGCAAATTGTGGGCTAGCAAGATTCTGGGAGGGAAAAAGAGCACATTGCAAAATCCTGAGGCAGAGATGAGTTTGACATCTTCAAAGACTTGAAAGAGGACCCACAGAAAGTGTGCAAAATAACACGTGCTGTTCAAGAGCTCTTCAGAGGCCACATTGGGAAGGGCTGGGGATGGGGGAAGTGAGTGGATTGCAGATTTGACCCACAATTTTGTCCAAGGCTAGATCTGTTAGTAGTAACCGTGTCCAGAGATGGAGCTAGGATGTCTGGACCATTTGTTTACATTTCTGCATAGTTCCTGCGAAGTGGAAGGGCCTTCATAAGCGCCGTACAAACGGATCCTCTGCAGGAGGGCTTGCAAGATGCCATTTCCCATGCAAAAAAACAGCAGCATTGCACCTCTTCCGGCGCAAGCCCTCAGCAGCTCAAGTTCTTGTGTGTGTGGGTCCCTCTTTCACGATGCAGCCTGATGGCTCACCACCACAAAATATCACATACGGCATTTCTAGTCCAGCAACATGGTCTCTATCCTCTCTCCTCATTGCTGCCCCGGGCCTTTGCCTATGCTGTTTCCCTGCAAACACACACATGCCCTGCATTTCACTCACCTCCAAAACCCAACCCGAATTTTAAGGGAACTGTGAGATCAGTTTATTCTCCTGGGCCATTACTTACAATTTACTTTATTATGTGGTAGACTAAGTAATGGTGCCCCCCCCCCAAAAAAAAAAAAGATTTCTACATCCTCATCTCTGGAATTTATAAAAGTGACTTTATATAGCAAAAAAAAAAAATGGCTTTGTATATGTGACTAAATTAAGTTTCTTGTGAGGGGAGATTATACTGGATTATCTTGGTGGATCCTGGATGCAATTATTTGCATCCATATAAGAGGCAGGCAGAGAGGGAGAAGGCAGTGTGGCCACTGAGGCAGAGGTCAGCTCAACATGGCCACAGTCAAGGATACTACCAACCAGCAGATGCTGGAAGTGGTGAGCAGTGGATTCTTCCCCCAAAGCCCCCAGAGAGGATGAGTGTGGCCCAGTCAGCACCTGCATTTTGGCCCAGCGATAATGATTTTGAATTTCCAACTCCCAGAACTGGGAGAGAATAAATTGCTGGGCTTTAAGCTTGCAGGTTTGTGGTAATTTGTGGCAACAGCCGAGGACGCTAATCCAGTTACCTCACTCTGCCCCTCAGTGCCTTGTCACCATGCAAAATCCACATTTCCTCTTGGTTGGTTTTCTGGGTATTTCCCATTCTCTTACTCTTCATAATGTTACACCACTCACACTGACCACATACTGGCTTCACTGGCTTGTGGTGGCATTTCAGTCCTCCTGTTCTCCTTATCTTGAAGGCACGTGATCAAGCCAGCTAGAGCCCAGGCAAACAAGCTCTTGGCAGCAATATCCAGGATACAGCAGCATGGGCTGGCCCAGGAGCCCTAGAGACCAGCTGGGAGGCTGGCTCACAGGTCCCAAAGCAAGGTGATGGGGGTGTGGTTTCAGCTGGTTAGGTTGTGTTGTTGCGTGAACTTTGACACTCCTGGGCAGCTGGAATTGCCATAATTAAAGGCAGACAAGAGTCTCCAGGCATTGTTGCCCCAGGGCTGTAGGGATCTGAAAGGTAAGGAAAGAACAGACAAGGCTTCATGGGTGCATGGTCCTGGAAAAATGGGAAAAATAGAAACATCACATTCTTAGCAAGTCACTGGAGAAAGAAAACAGGTGTCCTATTTACAGGGAAAAATTAGAAGCAGTGCTAGTTTTAGAAATAAAATTTTGAGGCGCCGCGGCTCACTAGGCTAATCCTCCGCCTTGCGGCGCCGGCACACCGGGTTCTAGTCCCGGTTGGGGCGCCGGATTCTGTCCCGGTTGCCCCTCTTCCAGGCCAGCTCTCTGCTGTGGCCAGGGAGTGCAGTGGAGGATGGCCCAGGTGCTTGGGCCCTGCACCCCATGGGAGACCAGGAAAAGCACCTGGCTCCTGCCATGGGATCAGCGCGGTGCGCCGGCCGCATCGTGCCGGCCGCGGCGGCCATTGGAGGGTGAACCAACGGCAAAGGAAGACCTTTCTCTCTGTCTCTCTCTCTCACTGTCCACTCTGCCTGTCAAAAAATAAAAAATAAAAAAAATTTAAAAAAATTTAAAAAAATTAAAAAAAGAAATAAAATTTTGAGGGTTGGCGCTGTGGCACAGTGGGTTAAGCTGCCACCTGCGATGCCAGCATCCCATATGAAGGCTGTGGTTCAAGTCCCAGCTGCTCCACTTCTGATCCAGCTCCTTACTAATGTGCCTCGGAAAGCAGCAGAAGATGGCTCAAGCGCTACAGCCCCTGCCACACACACGGGAGACCCAGATGGATGTCCAGGTTCCTGGCTTCAGCCTGGCCCAGCCCCAGTCATTGCAGCCACTTGGGGAGTGAACCAGTGGATGGAAGTCTCTTTCTCTCTCTGTCTCTCCATCTCTCTCTGCCTTTCACATAAATAAGCAAACCCTTAAAAAGAAGAGAAATAAAATTATGAATTATTTATTTGATGTGATGCATGTTCAGTGAGTAGAAGCAACCACCAGAAGCTCACCTCCTCCTAGTGAAGCTCCCTCCAGCCCCACTCCTATGTCTGGTGCTTCCAGAATCCCCTGGTCATGCCTTTATCAGAGAAGTGCTCACCCCATATCATGAGTACACAAATCTGCTGTTCTGTCTTCCCTGACAGGCTGTGAGCTCCTAAGAGATGATGTCATGCGGCATGGCACTACCTAGCACTTGGTAGATGGTCATTAATAAATTTTAAGTGGACTAATGAATGGGGTTGAGCTCACACAAGGCTGGAGATGACGATCTTGGAGTTCACTTTCATTGGTAAGAACTGAAGCCATGACAAATAGCACAACTGAAAGGGATGGCAGCTTGATCTGTCATCAAGCAAGTCGCACAGTAACTGGATAAAGTTCTCGCTAAGTACATTTTTAAACCTTGACCTAATACTCAGGTGTCAGGGATCCTGATAACTGAACAAGGAAGAAGACAGAAGTCTGGGACTGTCATTTACCCAGGGCTGTCATGAAACGAAAAGCGATTTTTCATTTGCCAGTCAGTTCAAGGTTCACTCACCCTTATCAATGTTGTCACGCAACATTCTAGCAAGCATCAGTCAGAGACCTAAAGGTATTCTGCATGTGACATGGCTGACTTTGGGGGACTTGTAACTATGTTTTGGATCTCTATAAAGAAATCTGGTTATGTGGGAAACTCTAAAAGGAATATACTTTTCTTGTGGATATCATTGCTACCAGAGTGGGCATTTGGCACATCAGTTAAGACACCTCTTGGGACATCCACATCCCATACTGGAGTGCCCGGATTCAAGTCTCAGCTCTGGGGCTGGCACTGTGGTGGAGCGGGTAAAGCAGCCACCTGCAGTGCTGGCATCCCATATGGGCGCCAGTTTGAATCCTGGCTGCTCTACTTCTGATCCAGCTCTCTGCTATGGCCTGGGAAAGCAGTAGAAGATGGCCCAAGTCCTTGGGTCCCTACACCTGTGTGGGAGACCCAGAAGTAGCTCCTGGCTCCTGGCTTCAGATCGGTGCAGCTCTGGCTGTTGTGGCCAGTTGGGGAGTGAACCAGTGGATGGAAAACCTTTCTCTCTGTTTACCTCTCCTTCTCTCTCTCTGTAACTCTGACTTTCAAATAAAATAAATAAATCTCTTTTTTTAAAAAAAAGTCCCTGCTCTGCTTGTGATTCCAGCTTCCTGCTAATGCACACCATGGGGGGCAGCAGGTATTGTTCTATTTTCAGAGAAGAAAATTAGGAAGCAATGATGGCTTTAGAAATAAAATTATGAATTATTTATTTGGTATGTTGATGGCACAAGGGCTTGGTGATGGCTCAAGTCCTTGGGTCCTTGCTACCCATGTGTAGGATCTGGATTGAGATCTGGTCTGCTGGCTTCAGACTGGCCCAACTCCAGCTATCTTGGGTATTTGGGGAGTAAACCAACAAATAGATTGCTCTGCCTCTGGCTCTCTGGCTCGCTCGCTCTCTCTCTTTCTCTCTCTCTATCTCTGTTTCTTTCTCTGCCTTTCAAATAAAATTAAATAATAAAAATTTTCTAAAGCTTCCAAAGGTACAGTGCATTCCAAGCACTGCATTAGCGTTTGCACACTTATGTTCCCAGCTGGGGCAGTTTTATACCTCCTATAGGCCTCATGGTAGGAGGGTCAAATTCTCCTGAATGCAAAAAGAGATAGATACTAATCCTGGATGTTTTAGACACTGCTCTTAGCCTCATAGCCTTGACCTTAATTGAATTTCCCTGGGAATTTTATGATATATTGATTGAACCTAATTGAGTCAAGGACCTGCTCTCTGTTTTCTGTCTTAGCAGTTTCTACACAGAGCTAGCTATTCAATTCAAACAACATTTACTAAGCTACTAATAAGTACAAAGCCCTGTGCTGGGCCTGTGTTAAACACAAAGATAAATAAGGCCTGGTCCTTTGTTCAGCAGTCCACGGGCTGGAACAGTGTGCGTCCATAAATATGCTCTAACACAGGAAAAGCAAGATTAAAAACTCTGGAAAAAGTGTGAAGAGTCACCAGCTTTCACGCAAAGTCATCCACTAATGACTGCATTACAATGGTTGAGCTCTTGATTACTGTTTTAAAGTAGTAATGACCCAATCCTAAGGTTTTAGAGGACTTGTTCTTTAAGCAGAGTGTAGGGAATATTGGCTCACCTGGCATGATGCGCCTCAGTCATTTCCTCCATATCTAATACAGACACATTCTTCTGCCAACCCTCACTTGTTCCTACACTTTTGGAGTCTCTGTGTGTACACAGAAGATTAGGGATCATCTCCTAGGGAAATCCGGGAATATTTTTAGGATGATCCTGGGGGACTTTTGTTTCTTTAGTTGCATTCTCACATTCTCATTACTTGATTTCAAATTCCAGCAGTACAGTTCCATGTTGCCCTGAGTGCTAATTAGCTTTTCATGACTTTGAAAGAACTGAGAGCAGCTACTGAAGCAGCAAGCAGATTTATTTAGGTTTATGATTTTGGAGGTTCACAGTCCAGGAGAGGGTGGCCTCATTGGTTTAGGCATCTGGTGAGGCTGAAGGATGCCAAAGAGAGGAAATACATGTGGTAAAGGATGAGATGGCGAGCCAGGAAGCAGAGAGACACAGAAACCATGCTCAGGTTATACAGCCAACCCTTCCCTGAGACATCCCTCCAGGAGCAAGCCCCCAGGAACCTGAAACTTCCCCAAGCACACCTCCCAGACACCATAATTCGATCAAGCCCACCCTTAATCTACCACCCATTAACATCAATCCATTGCCCACTAACACTGAGACTCTGGAGTTTAAAGAGCTGCATGAGTCTGGGGAGGCAAATCCTGTCCAATCCATAACACTCTGACTTTCAGCTGCTAAGTTTCAGCACTCCTTGCCTCTCTCCTCTCCATAGGATTCTCCTAGCACTTCAACAGACACAGTGTGGTGCTGAGTTAACATTCTTCCTGATCTTTCCCACGACTTCACGGAGAGGAATGTTCTTATGTGTCTCTGCTATTGCCAAGGCTCTAAACCAGACAGTTAAGAGATGGATGATACCAAATTTTCAAAAAGATATCTCTCTACCCTATCTTTTAAGAAACTCATACTCAAGGAAAATCATAGCTATTTCTTTGTATCATTTTACATAATCCTATCATATAACTTCAATGTAGATGGTGCTAGATTTAAATGTGTGCGTGTGTAAATATGTATCTATGGAGGATTAGGTTCCTGGACCATTAACAGATACCAAAATCCTTTACATAAATAGCAACTTTTTTGAAGTTGTATTTATTTGTTTGAAAGAGTTACAGAGAGAAAGGAAGGGACAGAGAGATCTTCCATCCGCTGGTTCACCCCCGAGATGGCCAAAGTAGTCAGGACTGGGCCAGGCCAAAGCCAGGAGCCGGGAGCTTCTTCCAGATCTCCCACGTGGGTAGCAGGAGCCCAGGCACTTGGGCCATCCTCGGCTGCTTTTTGCAGGCCATTAGCAGAGAGCTGGATTGGAAGTCGAACAGCCAGGACACAAACTGGCACCCATATGGGATGGAGCATAGCAGGCAGTAGCTTTACCCACTGAGCCATTACACCATCCCCAGTGGCATCATTTTTTCATAAAACCTACAGAATCATCCCATAGACTTTAAACCCTTGAGATTACTTATAATACCTAATACAATGCCTATGTGAACAGCCGATTTACTTTATTGCTTAGGAAAAAAGGATAAGAAATCTATACGTATTCAAGACAAATGCCACTTTTTTCCCAAATAGTTTTTATCTGAAGCCAGTTGAATCCATGGAGGAAAAACCCACAGAAGGGAAGACTATGCGCATGTGTGTGTGGCGTGTGTGTGTGTGTCCTAATGCCTATGTACACAATGTATGTGTGTGTGAAACTGTAATTTAAGTACACATGGATGTGTGTATTTGTGTCCTAATGCCTACATATGCAACATATGTGTGTGAATTTGTATTTTCAGTGTATGTGTATCCTAATGCCTATGTACACAATGTGTGTGTGAACTTGTAATTTCAGTGTGTGTGTGTGCATGTGTGTATGTGTCCCAGTGCCCACGTACACAATATATGTGTGCGTGAACTTGTAATTTCACTTTGTGTGCATGTGTGTATGTGTCCCAATGCCTATGTACACAATGTATGTGAGCATGAACTTGTAATTTCAGCATGTGTGTGTCCCAGTGCCCACGTACGCAATGTATGTGTTTGTGAACTTGTAATTTCAGCGTGTGTGTGTGTCCCAGTGCCCACGTACACAATGTATGTGTATGTGAACTTGTAATTTCAGCGTGTGTGTGTGTCCCAGTGCCCACGTACACAATGTATGTGTGTGTGAACTTGTAATTTCAGCATGTGTGTGTGTCCCAGTGCCTACATACACAATGTATGTGTGTGTGAACTTGTAATTTCAGTGTGTGTGTGTGTGTGTCCCAATGCCTATGTACACAATGTATGTGTGTGTGAACTTGTAATTTCAGACTGTAAGGTATTTTCAGAAACAGCACCTACAATGACAGCAGACTCCAAGCAGGCAGTGCTTTGACTATATCACACGGACTTTGAGACTTCACCTGTACACATGACTAATTTAGGAGATGATCATCATGCTTTTCCCCATGTACGAGCTTGCAGACATGACCCAACCTAAATCTTTATTGCTTTTATGGGATGAGAATGACCACATCCACCCTTCTGAACTGTCAAGGTCATCCTGAAGAACAACTAGAATGATGTGGTAGGAAGGGGGATATTACTGTCGTAGCTGCAAATTCTCATCCAGATCCTTGGGCCCTTTGCTGTCTACAGACCACCAGGCAATGCAGCCACTGAGCATACTGAAGGTGGAATTCTTTATATGTTTCCATCAAAATTAATTATTCTCTTAGGCTCTAAAAACATCTAAGACCAGAGCTATCTCATTCAACAAATTCCAGAGCACCACCTGCCACTTATTTATTCAATACGTGTTTTATTAAATATCCCTGTGCACTAAGCACAAGAATAGACCTTGGAAATGCCAAGATGAATAACTCACAGGCCCTGCCTATAAAAGACTTGGAATCAAACAGAAAAAAATGAGGGACCTTCAAAAAGTTCATGAAAAAATGTGTATTATAAAGAAAAGCTATGCCTGGATTTCAGAAGTTTTTGAGCCAAAATGAACTTATCTTTTAATCTGATTTTTTCCAAGAACTTTTTGAAGCACCCTCATAAATAAGTTGCAATAAAAGTTTATAGAAGTTATATATGGCCATATATGGAGAATAAACAAGCAAGAGGAGGGAGTGGAAGGATTTAGTAGTGGGCAAGGTGTCGCTCCCCCTCTTCGTGGAGGAACGACACCAAGCCCTGCCTAGGCTTCATATCCGAGTCACGGCTCCATTATGTCGCTCCCCCTCTTCGTGGAGGAACGACACAGGATCCTGCGCTGTTCTTTCGTCTGCTCAGCCCTCCCCGGGTTTGCTGCTGGTTCTTCCCGGGTTGGCTACTATCCCTTCCACCTCCGTGGAAGGGCAGTTCCCCCTGGCCACATTCCCCACTTCCGCAGGGGAGCAGCACACCGCCGGCCGGCTCTCTGGGGGGCTGCACAGGTGTTCCCCTTAGATGTTCCCCTTAGATGTTCCTGGTGCATGCCGTCTCTCTCCTCCTTTATAGTCCTCCTCCGCCAATCCTAACTCGGCTGCCCACACGCCGAGTACGCTGCTCTCCTCCAATCAGGAGCAAGTCCTACAGCTTGTCAAGTTGGTGAGAGGCAGCTGGGTAGAAGCTGTTTTCTCCTCTCCCAGCACCATATTGTGGGAGAGCAGATGCATAGAATAAGTCTTAATTCCAGTAACTCAGTCCAGTCCGGATTGCTCCCCACAGCAAGGAGTGCGGTAGTCTTTGCTGATTGCCTCCTTAACGATCATTCTTTCCGTTCCCCACACACCGCCTCCCACCGATAGACTTGATAGTCAAATACTCCCTTTCTTGCCCTTGCTAGGAAGTAAGCATGTATATGTCATGGTTGTGTTCAGTGAGACTTAAATTTGCTGAGAGGCTAATGGAAATACTAAAACTGAGTTTAAAAGGGCTTACAGTAAATGTAATTTTCTTTTTTTTTTAAGATTTATTTTATTTATTTGAAAGAGTTACAGAGAAAGGTAGAGCAAGAGAGAGAGAGAGAGAGGTCTTCCATCCACTGGTTCACTCCCACATGACCACAATGACCAGAGCTGAGCTGATCCAAAGCCAGGAGCCAGGAGCTTCCACCAGCTTCCGGGTCTCCCGTGTGGTTGCAGGGGCCCAAGGATATGGGCCATCTTATTTTTATTTTTTTAAAGATTTATTTATTTATTTGAAAGTAAGAGTTACACAGAGAAAAAAGGAGAGAGGAGAGACAGAGAGAAAGAGGTCTTCCATCTGCTGGTTCACTCCCCATTTGGCCACAATGGCCAGTGCTGTGCCAATCCAAAATCAGGAGCCAGGAGTGTCTTCCAAGTCTTCCATGTGGGTGCAGGAGCCCAAGGACTTGGGCCATCTTCTGCTTTCCCAGGCCATAGCAAAGAGCTGGATAGAAAGTGGAGCAGCTGGGACTCGAACCAGTGCCCATAAGGGATGCCGGCACTGTAGACTGGGACTTTAAACCACTGCGCCACAGCTCTGAACCCAATGTAATTTTCAAAGGTGTCCACTGCAATGTCTTCCACCCTACTTGGTCTTCTTACAATGTTATCTAAAACTCTATCAAGAACGGTATTCAATATTCTCTTTCCACTTTCCTTGATCCTGGGGTGAGCTTTACGATAGTCTTATCCTGCAGAGTACAGTGTAACACTCAGTGACATTTAAGACTAGATGCTAAAAAACCACACATTTCCACCTTGTTCTCTCAGGACACTTGCTTCTGGAAGCCAGCAGCCATACTGTGAGGAAACCCAGACTGGCCCATGCCGAGAGACCACATGGAGAGGATATTTCAGACAGCAACAGTCAGCACTAACCACCAACATCTGAGCGAGGATGTCTCTCAGTGACTGCAGCCCTCAGCCTTCAGAGCTTCCGAGCTAAGACCCCAGAGCATGAACAATCTCTCCCCATTGCACACTGCACCAGTTCCTGTGCCACTGTACCAATTCCTGGGCTTTGGGATGATTGTTTCACAGCTGTAGAAACTAGAATATGGATATGGCTGACATTGCCCTTTCTCTCTTCTTCAGCCTGGATTCCAGAAGTGGGGTAGACTAGAAGGGGGGAACGCTTTACAAGTGCAAAGTGAAAGTGTGATGTTCTCTCTCTCTCACTGTCTAACTCTGCCTGTCCAAAAAGAAAGAAAGAAAGAAAGAAAGAAAGAAAGAAAGAAAGAAAGAAAGAAAGAAAGAAAGAAAGAAAAGGAAAGGAAAGGAAAGGAAAGGAAAGGAAAGGAAAGGAAAGGAAAGGAAAGGAAAGGAAAGGAAAGGAAAGGAAAGGAAAGGAAAGGAAAGGAAAGGAAAGGAAAGGAAAGGAAAGGAAAGGAAAGGAAAGGAAAAAGAAAAGTGTGATGTTGGCTTTGACATTGTGAAGTTACTGAACCAGCACCTTCAATTGCCAATCTCCAGACATCTTGGAATGTGGAAAGAATAAACCAGGTCCTGTTTGTTTAAGCCACAGTGCCCCAGACGATTTGTTACTTCAAGTTAGAAGCACCCAACCTATACAAGTGACCCCTACTGGGAAGATTTGGTGGATTGTAAGAAATAGTTTGATGTAAAAAGGTTAATAACTGTCCATCAGAATAACAGGTGTGGCCTTGTCCCCTAAGAAGTCTGGCTATACGATCACAAGAGGAATAAATTTGTAGCTAGATGAATCCTAAAGGCAAAGCTTACAGACTGTGAGGAAATACCTAGTAGAGCCAGAAAGAGTAAAAACTGGAGAGAGTAACCTCAGCTGTTATTATTGCAGCTCAATTTTCCCGTGGCTCTTTCTGTCTTCAACAAGTCTCAAGAGTTCGCTTCAAAATTTTAAAAGTCGATATTTTTATATTTTTAAATTTATTTATTTTTCATGGGCACATAACCTGCACAATTGTGTATGGCCCCATGTTCAGGGGAATGCCAGCATTGATTTAATCCTCTGACATTGCTGACTTGAAACTAATAATTTTTTTTCTTTATTTTTATTTTTATTTTTTGACAGGCCGAGTGGACAGTGAAAGAGAGAGACAGAGAGAAAGGTGTTCCTTTTGCCATTGGTTCACCCCCCAATGGCTGCCGTGGCCGGCGCACCACGCTGATCCGAAGGCAGGAGCCAGGTGCTTCTCCTGGTCTCCCATGGGGTGCAGGGCCCAAGCACTTGGGCCATCCTCCACTGCACTCCCTGGCCACAGCAGAGAGCTGGCTTGGAAGAGGGGCAACCGGGACAGAATCCGGCGCCCCGACCGGGACTAGAACACCGTGTGCCGGCGCCGCAAGGTGGAGGATTAGCCTAGTGAGCCGCGGCGCCGGCCCGAAACTAATAATTTTTTAACAAAAGGTCACATGTTTTCATCTTGCACTGAGTCTCTCAAACAATGTCATCAGTGTGACCTAGAAATCTGCTCCCACTCATGTGTGGTGCTTAGAACAACTCAGGTTTTGATAATCACTGGATCTTTGTCTTAAGGGTACTATATTTTGGGGCCAGTGCTGTGGTATAGCAGGTAAAGCCGCCACCTGCAGTGCCAGCATCCCATATGGGCGTCGGGTTCAGTCCCGGCTGCTCCACTTCCAATCCAGCTCTCTGCTATGGCCTGGGAAAGCAATAGAGGATGGCCCAAGTCCTTGGGCCCCTGAACCCATGTGGGAGACCCAGAAGAAACTCCTGGCTCCTGGCTTCGGATCGGCATAGCTCCAGCTTTACAGCCATCTGGGGAGTGAACCAGCAGGTGGAATACCTCTCTCTCTCTCTCTCTCTCTCTCTCTCTCCCTCTCTCTCTCTCTCTGCCTCTCTTCTTTCTGTGTGTAACTCTGACTTTCAAATAAATAAATAAATCTTTAAAAAAGGGGGGGTACTATATTTTTTCTGATTTTTTAAAACTAATTCACATAGCTCTTAGGCGCCTTGAATTTATTCAGGATTTTTATGCCAACCAGCATGACCAATGTTGTTGGAGGCCCACGTTCTTCTGGTTTAAGTAACTAAGCCCACATGTCACATACATGTATCCTCAGCAGGCCATTGAGACCCTGGTCTCTTCCAGCTGGGAAATTCTCCAGCCCTATGTAACCCTGAACTGGATTATTGTAAACCCACTTAGACTCCTCCAGATCATTACTAAAACCCTGCCACTCAAGCCCTTGTATCCCCTGTACTTGGCATCACCATGGTCAAATGCATTAGACAACCTGGGAATCTGTTCCAAAGAACTATGCACCCTATCACCATGCCATGATGACTTGCCAGCTTACCGGCCCATCCCGGCAATCAGCTAAAAGATTACTTCCACAATAGTTGTGGCTTCTCTCATCCATCTAAGAACTACAATCACATCTAGAAGATAAGCTTTAGGTTAATCTGTGGACCCCCTTCCTGGGGGCAAAGTGTTGCTGTGAGGTCTCCTTTTAAAATGCAGCTGACCATGGGACTCCAAATCCCAGTAAGTTGGCAGATACTAATGCCATCTTACTAGTTTAAGTTCATAACTAGTCATAAAGATAGGATTAAGTGTCAAAGGGATCACATAAATAAGACCAAGTGTCTGCTATAAAAATAGAATTAAAAAGGAGAGAACATCCAACATGGCAAGCAGGCCACGCAGTAGACTCACAGAATGAAAAATGCCCTAAACAGCACTCTGGCCTCAGAATCAGCCCTTAAGGCTTCCTGGTGTGGCTGAAAAGCCCATGAGAGCATTTCAAGCATGGAAAGCCAAGACACTGTGGCAAAAAATGTCCTACATGAAGTACCTTGGTGGGTGATACCCCAGCAGAAAGAAGTGGTCATCAAAGAAGGAAGTACTTTTCTCTGAAGGGAGGAGAGAACTTCCACTTTGATTATGGCCTTGTCTAAATAAAGTCAGAGTTGGTGAACTCAAGAGGTTTCCATAGCCTTGGCAGCTCATGACAAGAGCCTCGGGTGATCACTGATGACATAAATAAGGGTGTCAATTGTTAAATCAACAGGAGTCATTATGCACTTGCTCCCCATGTTGGACATCTGTCCTTAATGTGTTGTACTATGAAAATTAATGGAAAAACTAGTCTTTAAACAGTACTTTATACTTTATGTGTCTGTGTGGGTGCAAACTGTTAAAATCTTTACTTAGTATGGAATTGATCTTCTGTATATAAAGATAATTGAAAATGAATCTTAATGAAGAAAGGGATGGGAGATGTAGTAGGAAGTAGGATGGTTTGGGGGTGGGAGGGCTAGTATGGGGGGGGGAAGAACCTCCATAATCCAAAAGTTGTACTTACGAAATTTATACTTATTAAATAAAAGCTTTCTATAAAAAATGCATCTGACTAGGGCTGGCTCTGTGGCATAGTAGGTAAAGCCACTGCCTGCAGTGGGGGCATCCCACATGGGCACCAGTTCAAGTCCTGGTTACTCCAATCCAGCTTTCTGGTATGGCCTGGAAACCAGTAGAAGATGGGCCAGGTCCTTGGATCCCTGCACTCATGTAGGAGACCAGGAAGAAGCTCCTGGCTCCTAAGTCCTGGCTTCAGATTGGCCCAGCTCAGGCCATTGTGGCTATTTGGGGAATGAGTCAGCAAATGGAAGCTTGCACTCACTCTCTCTCTCTCTCTTTCTTTCTTTCTCTCTGTCTCTGCACCTCTGCCTTTCAAATAAATAAATCTTTAAAAAAAATGCAACTGACTAAAGGGGATCCTTTATAGACAGAATAATCTTGGCTGCAAACTCCTGACAGCTCATCTCTGGTTGTCCAGAAGACTTTAGCATGTCTCTCTGAGCACATGGGTAGCTAAAACAGTCAAGCAAATGAGAGTTCATCAATTACCACTGATATGGATGAACCACACAGCCTTTCTGTCTCCCTTCTGCATTCCACTTAGCCAGAACCTAGAACTTCACCCATTGCTCCCCATAAATGCTACCTGATTGGCTGCAGAAAGACTCTAGTAATTTATACTTCTGCCAATCAAAAAATTTGCCAAATTAAGTGGGGAAAAATGATCACCATGCTACTTCCTTCATTTCTGGTGATTTTTGCAACTTTTAAAAAATTGAAATATATCTCAGAAGTGCCTATACAATTGATTCTGAATACAGGGTGAAGTGGGAAACCCAGACTTCAAGACCACAGGCTCTCAGGAGGCCAAGCCAGCATACCCAGCATCTCCCAGGGATGTTTTTCACAGATAATGTCAATCCTGGTTCTCAGTGGTAGTCTCTTGCCTTGCATGATGCATGAACTTGTTGGTGAGTAGATCTGACCACAGTTACACAGACTTTCATGGCATAGTATGATAGCTTCCTTGAGGCTAAGGAAAATTACTGAGAATTTGAAAGGACTGTTGCTTCTAATTCCAGCAAGACCAAATTCAGCGCCGTCATTGTTCCTTTCCTGTTGCAGGTCACTCAGGACAACCCGTCCTAGGTCAGACTGGATAGCATGATGCAGGTCCACTAGAGTGTGTGCCAGGTCTGGAAGATGCCCCTTGTAACTGTCAGGAAAGGCCAGGCACCATTGATGTAACAAACACGCTCAAGTGTTGACAAAGTTTTTCATGCTTATATTATCGTCCATCCTGGTTTGTAGGGTGGAACTCCAGATAACAGAGTCTCATCCTCAGGAAGAGGGCCATTCACTAACATGCCAAACCATGCACTTGCTAATGAAGACCATAATGTGAAAGTGCCCTATGTTTCCTCACTCATATTCTACTGGCCAAACCATCCCATGACTGCCCCTAACTTCAAAGGGAGGGACATGGCATTCTACACATATCTGAAGGAGCAGACCAAGCCACCACATGGAAGGATCCAGAAGTAACAAGTATGGACAGCATAAGCAGAAGGCGGGGTGAACTGATGGGTAGGTTGCTAGAATGGAGGATTGACTAAGTACTCCCATATTACACACCCACCATGATGCAACCTTTACTCACACACACACATGCACACACACACACACACACACACACACTCACAGTGTGCCAGAGTTCACATGTGTCAGCTTGAGTTCCAGTTACTGCATAATGTTTTGTGTACACAAAAACGTGCACACACATAGAGCCAGCACTGAGTCGAAATCTTTTGTTGATTCTCAAAAAGAACTTGGTAATAATCACTTTCATCTTGAAAAATCCAGAATCAGGGGCCTAAAAAGTTTCACAGTTAAGCTCTTCATAGGCAAAAGGACAAAATGAATTAATGGTATTTGTATATCTTGTTATTCTTTTAAACTAAACAAGCTATGTGTTTTTATCTGTAAAGATATTTCTGTTGTGGCCAGTGCCGTGGCTCACTAGGCTAATCCTCTGCCTTGCAGCACCGGCACACCGGGTTCTAGTCCCGGTCGGGGCACTGGATTCTGTCCCAGTTGCCCCTCTTCCAGGCCAGCTCTCTGCTGTGGCCAGGGAGTGCAGTGGAGGATGGCCCAAGTCCTTGGGCCCTGCACCCCATGGGAGACCAGGAGAAGTACCTGGCTCCTGCCATCGGTTCAGCACGGTGCGCCGGCCACAGTGCGCCGGCCACAGCGGCCATTGGAGGGTGAACCAATGGCAAAGGAAGACCTTCCTCTCTGTCTCTCTCTCTCACTGTCCACTTTGCCCGTCGATAAATAAACAAATAAATAAATAAATAAATAAAAGATATTTCTGTTGTAAGCCCCCAAAATCAATGTAAGCTAATTAAAACCAGATAAAACAAATAGGGACCTAGTAACCCAAATTACCCCTAAATAGTACCCTAGTAATCCAAGTAACCCCTAAAGCCTCAAGAAAGGCAGACACCAGGGAAATTGCAAGGATCTCTTTTGACCCTGACAATGGAAGATGCTACTCCAAGAGCCATCCACCAGTAAATGTCTGTATCAAGGTTCTGATTCTAGGAGAGTTTCTGATCTCCCAGGATCAATTAGATGTGTATGCCAGCTTTATATTGCTTAGGCGTGAGGAGGCAGAGGAGAGGGGGGTGGGATTCTCCTACTCACAGACATCCAAAAATCACAAGGACTGAAGACGACATAGTGATTCAAATGAATGGACTTTTAAGAACAAAATTAGTAGTTTATGATATGCAGTAATGTTTTGAAAATAGAAAAATAAGTATAAATATACAGAAAGAAAATAAAAACTTATATTTATACCACAGTTTATATTTTGGTATATACCATTCCAGATATTTCTCTAATCATATCTAATTTTTTTCCTTGCAAATGAATTATGTTGCATGTCCTACATTATAATTTTCCTTTTATCACTTAAAAATAGTTTGCAAAAGCTCTATATAAAGAGGAATAGGATCAGAAAATAATTCACAATAGGAAACACAAATAACAGCCAAAAATAGTGACCAGTAGCATAGTCAATGTTAGTGTTAGACTTTTACATTCATTATTTCTAGGTTTGTTTCCCTGCCTATGAGCAACTACTACCAGTATTTCTGAATTTTCATCTCTCTGTCCTTGCATCTGCCTACCTACACACACACCTACCCATCATCTAGCTGATTACCTACTTTACCAGTGATGAGATGCTCGGTGTTGTATAGTTAACAAACAATCCTGATAAATCAGTAGCTCAATAAGTGTATTCCTCCAACCTAGTTCATATTGATGCAGGTAGGGAAGATTCTGCATCTCCAGATAGTTGGGATCCAGGATAAAGTGGACACTACTTCAACCCATCAGAGGGACAGCACAGGGCAAAGTGCACCCTGGCCTTAAAGTCTCACCCAGAAGTGATACACCATCTTACTCCCTCTCACAATTGATTGGCCAAAGCAAGTCTCATGCCCGACCTAGCTGCAAACCAGCATTCCTGCCAGTCAATCCTTTCGTGTCCCTAGAAGAACGAATATATTTGAAAATGGTCTGCATGATACTTTGTTTGATGTTTGAATTTATAAACAATTTAGTAGTAGAAATTGGGTTGGAATGGAGAGTAAATTCTTTCCCGATTGAAAAATCTTTTAAGAGGATCAAATGATTTAACCATATTAGAGTTTGCACCATAAACCATTTCCACTTGTACCTCAAACTCTATTTCATTCCTCTCCCTAATCCTCTGTTCGTGATGTCAAACAAACCAGAAGGAGATGGACAGCTGGTGCTGCAACATAAAGAGAGGACAATGTTGTGATATGTTAGAAAGTCCAGTGGTAATCATTCTACGTGATCTCAAACAAAACCTGAAGAGCTCATTTAATATCAGTTAAATAACTTTTAAAAGTGTCTTGGAGGATCAAATATTAGCATTGGAGCACTAGGAAATTGTGAAGAAAGTAACACCACTAAGATGTCACTCTGGCAACATTTTATTTCAAATGTTGCCTAATGAATATATTGACTGATAAGATGTTTCCAGTCTCTTTGAAAAAGTTATATATTATATAGATCGTGGGGAAAGTAAATCCATAGGCACTATCTGGCATGTTCAAGGTATGTTGATCTGTTAAGTTTGTTGATAGGTTCTGAGGGACCTTGGTCTTGGGAAGAGAACAATGGGAAAAGTCATCAGAAGGCTCCTGACCAAAGGACAAGTTGTGTATTTTGCAGAGACAAAGTCTGCACCCATACATCTTAGGTCTCCTGGAGGCTGAGAAGAAGGCACCAGCAGCCTGCTGAGTCCTATTGGAAGATTGGGGACAGAGTTTCCAGGGGTGACCTCTGGTGAGAATAGATACAAAGGCTCATTTAAAACCAAGCCCATCAATTCATTGGTAAACAAACAGCAAGGTGCAGGAAGAGTACGTGGTAGAAAGGGCAGGACTCCAGGGATGAGTTTGCAACCCTCCAAATGGGAAGCTGGGGCAGCAGTGGGCATAGCAGAGAACTCCCCAAGACCAGGAAACAGCACTGGGATATGAGCTGGGAAGGAGTTTTGCATGTGGGATACCAAAGGAGGACACTTCTGAAAAAACAGCCATACAGGGTCCAGCGCTGTGGCACAGCAGGTTAAGCCATGGGCTGTAGTGCCAACATCCCATATGGGCACCGGTACAACTCCTGGCTGCTCCACTTCTGATCCAGCTCCCTGCTAATGTGCCTGGGAAAGCAGAAGATGGTCCAAATCGCTGGGCTTCTGCACCGGCGTGGGAGACCCAGAAGCAGCTCGACCTGGTCTAACCCCAGTTGTTGAGGCCATTTGGGGAGTGAACCAGCACACAGAAATCTGTCCCTCTCTCTCCTCTCTCTGTAACTCTGCCTTCCAAATAAATAAATCTTTAGAAAGAAAAAAAAAAAGGAAAACAGCCATACAGACCTACTGAGAAACAAAAGCTTATAGCAGAGACTCTTCATTGGGAGCTGCAGAAGGGGGTTCAGATTTGTGTTTTGTTCGCCAAACACATTAGAGCAAAACTGGGCTATGGCAAGCACACACTCTCTTGGCAGTTGCAGACTATCTGAGCTGACAGAAGTTTCCTAAGATAGAGGGGAAAAAAGGAACAGAGAAAGGGAAATAAGCCATTCCTAGAAAGATAGCAAATTCTGCTACTGTCCAGCCCTTCTTCCAGTAGTCCAGAGACTATACTTTTTTTTTTATTTGACAGATAGAGTTAGACAGAGAGAGAGAAAGAGAAAGAGAGAGAGAGGTCTTCCTTCTGTTGGTTCACTCCCCAAATGGCCACTTTGGCCAGTACTGTGCCCATCCGAAGCCAGGAGCAAGGTGCTTTCTCCTGGTCTCCTATGCGGGTGCAGGGCCCCATGCACTTGGGCCATCCTCCACTGCCTTCCCGGGGCCACAGCAGAGAGCTGGACTGGAAGAGGAGCAACCAGGACTAGAACCCAGCGCCCATATGGGATGCCAGCACCACAGGCAGAGGATTAACCAAGTGAGCCACGGCACCGGCCCAGATACTATACTTTTGGTGACACTACTATGATCTGAATGTTTGTGTTGCTCTTGCCAACTTCATACATTGAAATACTAACCCCCAACTTCACACTTTTAGGAGGTGCAGCCTTTATGGTGATTAGGTTTTTGAGGACACAGTCTCATGAATCAGATTAGTTCCTATATAACAGAGGGCTAAGAGAGAACCCTCATTTCTTCCACCACGTGGGGCATGGCTAGAAGGTGCCATATATGGGGGCTGGCATTGTGGATGCCTGCAATATTGGCATCTCATATGGGCACTGGTTTGGGTCCAGCTGCTCCACTTCCAATCCAGCTCCCTGATAATGCACCTGGGAAAGAAGCAGAGGATGGCCCAAGTGCTTAGGCCCCTGCCACCTACATGGGAGACCCAGAAGAAGCTCTACTCCTGGTTTAGTTCTTGTCCAGCCCTGGACATTGCAGCTATTTGGAGAGTGAACCAGCAGATGGAAGATTCTCTCTCTCTCTCTCTCTTTCTGTCTTTTCTTCTCTAATTCTACTGTTCAAATATATAAATAATTTTTTTAAATTTCCATATATGAACCAGAAAATTCTCACCAGACACCAAATCTGTCAGCGTTTTGATTCTGGACTGCCCAGCCCCAATAAATGCAAGAAATAAATTTCTAATATTTCTAATTCACCTACTTCATGGTACTTTGTTATAGAAATTTGCATCAGATACATATAAATATTTTTCTATTAAAAAGATAAGTGGTGAGCATTTGGCTTAGTGGTTAACGTGGCACTTGGGGCACATGTATCCTATAGGACAGTGCTTGGCACAAGTCCCCTGGTTCAAGCTCCACTTCTCAGTTTCCTGCTAATGTGCATCCTGGGAGGCAGCAGGTAATGGCTTAAGTACGTGGGCCCCTGTCACTCATAAAGGAGAGCTGGACTGGATTCTGAGCTCCTGGCTTTGACCTGGCCCAGCTCTGGCTATTGCAGGCATTTGGGGAATGAACCAGTGGATGGAAGTCTTTCTTTCTGTCTGTCCTTCTGCCTTGCAAGTAAAGTAAAAACAGATACTTTTCTAAACATTTTTAAAAAGTAATATATGCAAATTGTAGAAATATCAGGAAAATATAGACAAAAAGTGTTTTTAAAATTCATTCATTTATTTGAAATGCAGAGTGACAGGGTGAGAGAGGAAGAGGCAGGGGAGAAAAGAGAGAGAGAGAGAGAGAGATCCTCCATCTGCTGTTCACTCCCCAAATGTCTGCCAACAGCCAGGACTGTGCCAGCCTGAAGCCAAGAGCCAGGAACTCCATTGTGGTCTCTTACCTGTAGCACAGACCCAAGTACTGGGACCATCTTCTGTTGCTTTCCCAGACACATTAGCAGGAAGCTGGATTAGAAGTAGAGCAGTTGGTATCCAAATAGGTGCTCTAATACAGAATGCTAGTATTACAAGTGATGGCTTAATCCACATTACCACAATGCCAGCCCCCCTAAAAAAAACTAATTATCCATAATTTCATTGTCTGGTGATAGTAACTGTTAATATTTGATATATTTCATTATTGTTCTTGTCTATACAAGCTTGAATAATTTGGACTTTTTAAACATTTGTGGATTGTATTATATACAATGTGGACATACATTTACCACCTTAAGTTAAAATATGAACATTTTTATATGTATTAAAAAATTCTAACCCCATTTTAATGGCTTTATATCATCTTAGTAGAATGTCAACATTAATGTATTCATTTTACTATTGTTACTCATTATTTACTTATAATATTTCCTTATAAATTATAATGAAATATATATTTTAGTATAAAGCGGCCCAAATTTTGAATTATTTGATTAAGATAAACTCCTAGAAGGGTAAAAAGACATAAATGTTGCCACCTGAAACATGACCTAAATGTTTTTCACATTCCTCTCATGGACAACTTCAGTTTATTGTGTCCCCTGGGCATTGTGGTGCAGCTGGTTAAGCCATTGTCTGAGATGCCAGAATCCCAATGATACACTCTACCAGTTCAATCCCAGCTGCTCCACTTCTGATCCAACTTCTTGCTAATGTGCCTGGGAAGGCAGTAGAAGATGGCCCATGTGCTTGGGCCCCTGCCACTCACATGGGAGACCTGGATGGAGTTCCAAGCTCCCAGCTTTGGACTGGCCCAGTTGTGGCCTTTGTGGCCATTTGGGGAGTGAACCAATATGGTTCCGTGTCTCTCCCTCTCTCTCTGAAATTTTGCCTTTCAGATAAATAAATAACTATAAGAAAAAAAAAAGAGTTACAACTGCAACCCATGGATAAGCAGACGCTGAGTAATCTCTGAACCTGGATGGTAGAAGCATTAACTCTTGATGCTCCAAGCCACGATATAAACACTCTGACCATCCCAACGCTACAATGTGGTAAGGAGTCCAAATCACAGAGAAGCCACATGAGGCATTCCAGAGGGCAAGCCTAGCCTACATGTCACCCGGTCTGTGCATCAAACTTGTGAGTGAACAATTCTCCAGAAGTTTCCAGCCCCAACCATGGAGGCACCTGATGATCCAAGGCTTGTCTACTGAGGTACTGCTGTGATGAGCAGAGCTGAGCCATCCTCACTGCACTCTGTCCAAGTTATGTGCAGAATAATATGGTTTCTGTAAGCCACATTTCAGAGTAATTTTTCTTGCAGCAACAGGGACTGGAACAAATAATTTAAGATTCTTAATATAACTTGTCAAATTGTTGTCCAAGCAGCTTGTAGCCATTTGGCCTCCCACCTACAGGATAGGAGAGCTCCCATTTCATTGTACTTGATAGTCACTGACTCATTATTTCAGAGTTCATGTTTTAATGTTTATACATTTTATTATGGAAAAGGAATATTCACCAAAATGAAAGAACAGTAGACATATACCCATCACCCAGTCTCAATATTTCCTGCTTATTTCTTTTTTTAGTATTTTTTACTTATTTTATTTGAAAAGCAGAGTGACAGAGAAAGAGGGAGAGTTTGAGAAAGAGAGAGAGGGATTGACTGATCTTCCATCCGCTGGTTTACTCCTCAAATGGCTACAACAGTGAGGGCCGAGCCAGACAGAACCCATACGTCAAGAATTTCATCTATTCTCCCACACGGTTGGCAGCAACCCAAGCACTTGTGGCATCTCCACTGCCTTCCCAGCAGGAAGCTGGATGGAAAATGCAGCCAGGACTTGAATCAGTGCTCTGATATGAAATGCAGGCATCCCCAGCAAAGGGTCAAACCACTGAGCCACAACATCCCTTCTACTTCCTACTCCCATCTTTCCTATCAGAAGAACAAACAAACATTAATAAACAACAACAGTGGAGTAGAGAGATAATTACTACATATTAAATAGCTACAACGAGCCTGGCACTATTCTAAGCACATCACACAAGTAACTCCTTTAGGCTTCAGAGGGATCCAAGAGGTGAATAAAATCCAGTCTCAACATCCCATTTTACAGATAAGGAAACAGAGGTATAAGAAACTAAGTATCTTGCCCAATTACACACAACTAGCTAGTAAGTGAAAGGGATGCAAACTGAACTCAGCAGACTGGCTCCTGAGCCTGCGTTGACAGTCATTCTACCCCTTCACCATGCAGGGAGACCTGTGTCTGTGGCTGTGTTGTATCCAAGCAAATGCGTTTGTGCGGTGCATTGAACTGATTCCCTGGTTTAACATTGCCCAACTTTGGGGGAGATACTTGAAAGCTGGAGATAAATTATCACACTGTTTGATCAAGTGGCTCATGAGGAAATGTTGCTGGTAGACAGGCAGAGCCTTGTCAAGAAAAAGCCAGCCTAGGGGCCAGTGATGTGGCCCAACAGGTTAAGCCACCACTTGCAACATCAGCATCCCATATCAAAGCACTAGGTTAAGTCCTGACTGCTCTGCTTCCAATCTAGGTCTCTGCTAATGCACCTAGGAAGGCACAGAAGATGGTTTAAGACTCTGGGCCCCTGCCACCCGTGTGGGAGACCAAGATGGAGTTCCAGGCTCCTGGTTTTGACCTAGCTCAGACCTGGCAGTTGAGTGAAACAGCAGACGCAAGATCTCTCTTTCTCTCTCACTGTGTGTGTGTGTGTGTGTGTGTGTGTGAGAGAGAGACTCTTTCAAATAAATAAATAAATCTTATAAATAAAAACCATCTTTTTAAAAAGCATCCTTCAGGGGCCAGCACTGTGGTGTAGTAGGCTAAGCCTCTGCCCACAGTACCAGCATCCCATAAGGGTGCTTTTTCTAATCCAGACTGCTCCACTTCTGATCCAGTTCTCTGCTATGGCCTGGAAAGGCAGTTGAAGATGGCCACTGCAGGCTTGTGCCCCTGCACCCAAGTGGGAGACCCAGAAGAAGCTCCTGGCTCCTGGATTCAGATCGGCACAGCTCTAGCCATTGTGGTCATTTGGAGAGTGAACAAGTGGATGGAAGACCTTTCACTCTGTCTCTCCCTCTCTCTGTCTGTAACTCTACCTCCCAAATAAACAAAGAAAATATTTTTTAAAAGCCATGCTAGAAAAGAACTATAACCCAATAAGATCAACATTTCTGTTTCATAAGGGATAAGATCTCGGCCGGCTCCACAGCTCACTTGGCTAATCCTCCACCTGCAGCGCTGGCACACCAGGTTCTAGTCCCGGTTGGGGCGCCAGATTCTGTCCCGATTGCTCTTCTTCCAGTCCAGCTTTCTGCTGTGGCCCGGGAAGGCAGCGGAGAATGGCCCAAGTCCTGGGGCCCTGCACCCGCATGGGAGACCAGGAGGAAGCACCTGGCTCCTGGCTTCAGATCGGTGCAAGCAGCGACCATAGCGGCCATTTGTGGGGTGAACCAACGGAAAGGAAGACCTTTCTCTCTGTCTCTCTCTCTCTCACTGTCTAGCTCTGCCTGTCAAAAAAGAAAGAAAGAAAAAAAAGGGATAAGATCTCATTCACATTAAAAGCAAGAAATACAACATCTGGGGGCTGGCGCTGTGACGTAGTGGGTAAAGCCACCACCTGCAGTGCTGTCATCCATGTGGGTACCAGTTCAAGTCCCGGCTGCTCCACTTCTGATCCAGCTCTCTACTATAGCCTGGGAAAGCAGCAGAAGATGGCCCAAGTCCTTGGGCCCCTGCACCCATGTGGGAGACCTCGAGGAAGCTCCTGGCTCCTGGCTTCGGATTGGTGCAGCTCCGGCTGTTGCGGCCATCTGGGGAGTGAACCAGCAGATAAAAGCGCTCTCTCTCTCTCTCTCTCTCCCCTTCTCTCTCTGAGTAACTCTTTCAAGTAAAATAAATAAATCTTAAAAAAAAAAAAAGAAAAAGAAATACAACATCTGGATTAGTGTGGAGGAAGGAAGCTTCCTCATAGTTAATTCCCAAGGAAATTAAAAAAAAAAAAAAGTCAAAGCCAGCCCTCCAAACACTTCACCAGCAGCAAGCAGATGAGGATGGGAACACGTTCCAACTCTATCAACCTCAGCGAGGTGGTCTGAGAAGAAAGCAGAATCCCAAAGCTAGCAAGGCAATCTCTCATCAGGGCTGCCCAACCCCAACTCCTCCTGAGAGCCATGAAATCCTACACACTCTCATCAGTGCTCCAAATCTGCCAAGAGCATCTGTGTGGTTATCCTTATCTTTTCTGCTCTCTGATTGCAATGAAGAGAAGTGGCTGCTGGGGAGAAACAGTCAACTGGAATAACAGGGCTACCCTCTTAATTGGAGAAGGGAGGCAAAGCCTGCAGAAAGGGGCCCAGCAGGGGGAAAGAGCTCTGAGGTTTCCAACACAGAGGTCTCAGTTCCAGCAGAGCCCCCTACCATGTCCACTGGGTGCAAAACAACAGGAAATCCCGTGCCCACACATGACTAGTCGGCCTCAGAGAAGGTGGGAAGCCAGTCACGAAGTCACCCACACTCCATCAGAGCCAACAGGGGGTTTCACAGAGCTGCCCGAACTTGAGCAAGATGAAAAGAATCAGCCCTGGCAAGAAGAAGGCAATGGTGCCTGCGGGGCTGGGGGGGTGGAGTGGAGGTGGAAGGAATGAAACCTAACAAAAGACAAACACACGCAGCCCACAGGACAATTTAACTCAAAGCAAAGAAGGAATCGCCCTTACCAGCATCCGAAGGACCAGGCAGAGCCAGCCAGGAGATCGGGGCTTTCAGAACAGGCCTGCCCTCAGGAGGAGGCTTTGGAGAAGATGGAGAGCAAGGGAAGATCCACAAGAGGTTTCTTCCCATGCCTTTGTGTTGCAAGGGAGTGAGTCAGCTCCAGTACTTGGACCCTTGGTGAGCCCTTAGCTTTGTGAGCACCACGATGTGTAAGTCTCTGAGTTCTTTCATGTATTAAATCACTTAATCCTATTAGATAGGTACAATTATCTTCCCATTTACAGATAAGAAGACTTGCCCAAGAGCCCACAACTCTTGCTCCAGGTCTATTCTCTAATGTATTACACTGCCTAGCTCTCCTTTGCTCAAAAACATCGGTCCCCCAGAGTCAGGGGACCCCATTTGACTTACCCAGTCTTTGGGAGAGCTGACACAGATTCCCCAGCCAGAAGCTAAGTTCTTTGATTTTCCCCACTCCTAACCCCTGAGAAGGAGAAAGGCAGCTACCACCCAGTTAGACTTTCTTTTGCTAACAAACCTTACTTTACACATAAATAACTCATTGAAATTAATCTGATCTCTCTTAAGTGTTAAGATCTTTCTCTTAAGTAAATGAAAATCCCTTCACCAACAGGTTTAGCTTCCCAGGCTGTAGACTACACCCATACATAAAACACCCACACAGGCACACACAGCTCACAGCAGTGTTTTAACACAGACATAATTATGACTCACAAATAGGCCTGGCTGGAGCATAAAGCAGTCGACTCGGAGTTACATAAGCACAGATGACATCCATTTTCTGCTGGGGCAGTAGGAACGTGAGGCCCTGTGCACTGGAGATTAAATTAACAGACGGCAGAAGAAGCCATTTATTGTAATGAATTCCTGGAGGTGGAGATCTGTCTTAGAATCATTAGGCCACTGTGGAAAGTATATTAACCCCAATTAACAAGAAACTCAGTGTTGCTTCCAGAAAGGACCTTGGCCTGCAAACCAATGTCTCTAGAAGCTTTCTCCCTAAACTTCACATCTGCTGTTCTAGAGTTGATTGCCCTTCAAGAATCCCATTTCACCGGGACCTAATGATGGGTTTTGGTAACTCTAAGAGAAGACCTCAATTGTACCCAACTCCTCAAATCAAAACTAAGAAAGACAGAAGTTAGGCCCTTCACCCCAAAGTGCCTACGGCACGTGGGGCAGCAAAAATGGCCCAAATGCTATATCCTCATCACAATGGATCCCTGTCTGTCTTACTAGATGCTTAATCATCCTGTAACATTTTCTATGTGTAAGTAAGTGTGTGGCAATGCCTAAAAATAGAAGAGATAGTTGATTCTGATCCTATCTCAAATGAGCTATTTATAAATATTTTATTATCTATTATTGTCATCATCACCATCACTGTTTTCTCTCTGGCACATCCACCTGTTGGTATATAGAAGGTGTTAATTAGGCCAGCACTGTGGCGTAGCAGGTTAAGCCGCCACCTGTAGTGCCTACATCCCATATGGGCGCCGGTTCAAGACCCGGCTGCTCTACTTCCTGTCCAGCTCTCTGCTGTGGCCTGAGAAAGCAGTAGAAGATGCCTCAAGTGCTTAGGCCCCTGCACCCATGTGGGAGACCTGGAAGAAGCTCCTAGCTACTGGCTTCAGATCAGCACAGCTCCGGCCGTTGTGGCCAATTGGGGAGTGAACCAAAGGATGATGGGAGAATTTCTCTCTCTCTCTCTCTCTCTCTCTCTCTCTCTCTCTTTCTCTGCTTCTCCTTCTCTCTGTGCGTAAATCTGACTTTCAAATAAAATAAATAAATCTTTAAAAAAAAAGAAAGGTGTTAATTTTACCGGTAAGAAGTTCCAACGGCCTCAAATGGAGAACAATGACCAAAAGAGAAAGCCATACTGGCAGAGATGAAAGTCCCTCCCCAGGGGAGTGCAGGCTGGATGATCTCATGTCTCAAAAGACTCTGGAGGGGGGCTGGCATTGTGGCGAAGTAAGCTAAGCTTTGTGGCGCCAACATCCCATATGGGCATTGGTTCTAGTCCCTACTGCTCCTCTTCTGATCCAGCTCTCTGCTATGGCCTGGGAAAGCAGCAGAAGATGGCCCAAGTACTTAGGCCCCTGCACCTATGTGGGAGACCATGAAGAAGCTCCTGGCTACTGTCTTCAGATCAGCACAGCTCTGACCATTGCAGCCATTTAGGGAGTGAACCAGCAGATGGAAGACCTCCCTGTCTATCTGTAACTCTACCTCTCAAATAAATAAAAATCTTAAAAAAAAAAGACTCTGGGGCCATTCCTAAGGTACTCCTGGGTGTTTAGATTCAATTTAGAGCAAGTTAGTAAGGACTACTACTCTTAAGAAAACTCAGAAAGGGGCCGGCACTGTGGCTCACTTGGTTAATCCTCCACCTGTGGTGCTGGCATCCCATATGGGTGCTGGCTTCTGGTCCCAGTTGCTCCTCTTCCAGTCCAGCTCGCTGCTGTGGCCCAGGAAGGCAGTGGAGGATGGCCCAAGTGCTTGGGCCCTGCACCTGCATGGGAGACCAGGAGGAAGCACCTGGCTCCTGGCTTCGGATTGGTGTAGCGCCGGACATAGTGGCCTTTTTGGGGGTGAACCAGTGGAAGGAAGACCTTTCTCTCTGTCTCTCCCTCTCACTGTCTAACTCTACCTGTCAAATAAAAAATAAATAAATAAAAATAAAAATACTCAGGCAGTGCATCATAGGTTCCAACTCTGTCTTCTAAGTGCTTTTGTATACTCTCTTTGGAAAAAAAAAATCAGAAAAACAGTTCTCGCAGTTCCCCAACTAGATCTCTCTCTTCCTTTAGTCTAGGCTTATGTTTTTTGATTACATGTGAAATAATTTCACCTCAATGTTCCAGCATCCCAGGTGAACTTTTCCTGCTTCTCTTTATTCTGCAACTCCCTCCCCACAACTGGATACAACATCATTTAGGAATCACCCAAACTGGAAACCGGTGAGTCACTTTTGGTAACTCCTTCACACCCAATTTCTGAGACTTCATACTTTCAGCTCCTGAACATTTCCAAGTCCATCATCACCCTGTCTGCAGAGCAAGGTCCAACCACGTCCTCTCTACCCTCCGCCACAACTGTGGACACCTGTTGTTGTCTTCCCATCTTCCTGCCTCCCTGAAATCCATCCTTCACACCTCGTCAGTGTCATCTGTATGCACAGCTCACCATCCAGGCTCTTGCCTACTTTATCTCTGTTAGATGTTGAACTCCTTGAGGACCTGCTGGGATGCCTTCCATTTGCTGATCCACTCATGCAAGAGATTGATGTATGAACTGCATCAGTGGCTTCCTCATCCATTAGCTCCAGTCGGGTTGAAGGAGCACTAGCGGGACAGAGAGAATCAGGTCAATGTATTTATTCCCCAGGTCCCTCCTGCCTATGCTGCCGCCCACTGGTTATGATCTCTTCAGCCATGTGCTGTCAGGAAGCATCTCCACACAGCTTGTTTGGTGCTGCTAGTTCTCCTTCCATGTTCTAGTAGCTGTGTCCCCTGCCATGCTTTGAATGTCTCCCCACCCCTGAAACTCATGCTGAAATCTCCAAATTCAACTCATGCTGAAATCTCCAAATTTGTATGTCGTTGGTATTTGCAGGTGGAGCCTTTGGGATTAGATAAGGTCATCAAGGGTGCATGGGGACCCATAATGGAGCTGGCAGCTTCCTACGAAAAGGAAACACCACTTCTCAGCCTTTTGGCTAAGACCGAGTGAAGAAAAGGAAGACAGACCTGAGCTAACTCACGCCCACTCTGTTCTCATAATGTGGTACCTTCTGCCGTGCACAGTGCAGCAGGAAGATTCACACTAGATGCCTGCCCCTCTGTCTTGGACTTCTCAGTCCCAGAACCGTGAGCTAAGTGATACTTTATTCTTTATCAATTACCCAGTCTGTGGTATTCAGTTGTAGCAGCAGAAAATGGACAAAGACATCCCCATCTAATTCAGGCTTAGGATTGATGATGGATTCTCACTATTATTAGCCTTAGGAGTCTGCCTATCCCATATGATTGCCCTAAACCCTCTACATTCTCTTCAAATTTCCCAGTTTGAAATGTCATCTGTTTTCTGTGGGGATTCCAACTGAAACTGGGACAGAGATGTCTTCTTATTTATCTCTATAGCTGCACAAGCCCCATAGTACTTGGCATATAATAGGTGCTCAATAATAACCGAATGAATAGCTGTGTCACCGTACCAAAGTTTGCTGAATCGTATCCAGCTCTGCTGGGATACCAGAAAGTAATGGGAATTAAAGAACTAATTGAACTTGGGTTTAAGAGGAGATAGAAGGAAATGCTTCCAAAAGCAAAGGTGAGAGATTAATTTCAGTGGGGGAGGGGTGCTTGTAATCAATTAAGGTTATAGAAAAGAAGGAATAGTCTGAAACTTCCTGGTGCATTAAAGAGAATAGGAAGTTGGCCTTTGGAATATGAAGTTGGTCTGTGGAATGTGAGAAGGGTTGGAAAAGTATATATGAGAGATGAGATACAGAAGATACAGAAAAAAAGAACTGTCAATGACCACAGTAAGCTGAGGGATGACAGGATTTGTTTGATTTGTGCAAGTTCCTAGTGTACCAAGGCAGCAATTCTTTGACTTGCACACAAGAACAGAATTCTGATAGACATTGGGTAAGCACTCCTGTATGCCATGCAAATGCTCTAGGACAGTAAAGAATGACATACAATTTCTAACCTCAAAAAGCTGATGGTAGAGAGAGGAAGTGCATAAACTGATTTCAAAGCCACTTAGCAATGTACCATGAGAACAGTATGTAGGGAGCACTGACAAACGTAAGAAGGACAGTCCGACTCAACCCAGAGGAGAAAATGAAAGGCTCCCTGAGTAGCTGAGCTCTCAGAGGTGTCCCAGAAGAGTCAGCCAGATGGAGGAGGTCAGCTTCGAGTTGGGATAAACGCTAATGAGCAGTGGAGAATGTGAAGGCGTGAAAAGCACAGGACACATCTATCTAACACCACACCCAAGATACAAACACTGCAGTCAGCTTGGAAAATTCTGCTGTGGCCCTTGTGAGGTTTTAATTATAAAATATAACATTAACATATGCTTAAAAATGATTCATAGTAACATACAAAGAAGGTGTTCTCAAAATAAAAATAAAAAGTCTACTCCACCACACTACCTATCTCCCTCCTTTCCTTAGAAGTAAACCCCACTAATTGACAGGCAGCTTTCCCAGATTTTCTTCTATGTGTGATGGGAGAAAATTTGTGTGTATTAATCACTATGATTTTTATCTCCAATATTTCTTATTTGTATTTTGGTTGTTTTTAAAAAACAATTATTGTGTACATTCTAATTCTACTAGTCATACTCTCACCACCACACACTCATACCATTAAGACAGTACGTGTTGGGCAGAGCCATTGGAAGGATCAACGTAACACATAACCAAAGCTTTTGGTTCTGAAAACCTGTGCTTTGGGGTAAACAAAAGTATTCTTGGTTTCCAAATCTTGATATTATGTACCAAATCAAAGTTCTGTCATGAACAGAAGTTTAGAAATAGAATGGATGAAGAACCCAACTTCCTTGCCTCAGAGACTAGATAGAAAGTGGAATGGTGGACAGGATGCGATAGGACATGGGAGGGAGGACTGTAGGACTCAGGATGAGGGTCAGAACGGACTGGAATAGGACAGAAGATTGCTATCGTCCTCCCTCCAAGCATCTGAGAGCCACTGGGGGACCAAGGCAAGGTCCACAGAAGGTCCAGCAGCCATTTGAATGAGCAGAACCACAGAACGTCTTCGCTGTTCTTCTGGTTGCCCTCTGGTGAGGGTTTCTGATGAGAGCCATCAGTTACCTAGCACAGCTGGGGCTTGTTTATTATGCCTGGGTAATTTACAGGCCTCTAAGATGGAAAAGGGGTCCAGGATATAGGAAAGGGGGTGTAGGAAAGCAAACCCCAGAATCCACTTTGGGTAGACTTCAGAAGCCCAGCTTGAAACCTGCCCACAGCCTGACAGAGGAGACCACAGCCTAAAATACATTGTACACAGGTGCAGGTGGTTAACACTCATTGGATCATAGTATCTACACTATTCCATAATGTAATATATTTTAACTTCCAGCACCAGCAACAATGAGGCTGAAGTAGGCGCCCCCAAAATATGTGTTAAATGAATAAACAATGTACTTCACACGGGTGACTTTTCATTCTAGAACTTACAGACTTCCATTTTTTTTGTTGGTTGCACAGTATCCCATCACATGATATAATCTATTTAACTATTCCTCTACTAGTGGACATCTCAGAAAGGATATTTCTTTCTAATTATTTTGTAATTTGAAAGAGGCGCAGGTATATAGACAAAGAGAGGTATCCCATCTACCTGTTCACTCTCCAAATACCTACAACATCCAGGGCTGGGCCAAGCCAAAGCTAAGACCCAGGAACTTAGTCACTTACACTTCTCAGTGTGTGCATTAGCAGGATGGTGGAATTTGGAGTGGAGCCAGGACTCAAATCAAGCACTTTGATATGGAATGTGGGTGTCCCAAGTGGTGTTGTAACCTCTACACTGAATGCTTGCCACAAGCAAGTACATTTCTGAAGATTAAATATAAAGTTCAATAACTGAACCAAAGCAAATGGACATTTTGATAGACACAGGCAAATTGCAGGGCATAGAGAACATACGGTTTACGTTACTGGTCAAGGTAAATGATAATGATAGCTAACATTGAGGGAGAGTTCATTGTACCCAAGGCACCTTCCCAAATGCTCTGCAGGGTCTATTCATTTCTGAGAACAGTCCTTTAAAATAGGCATTTTTGTCTCCACTTTACGTATTTAGAAAAGAAAACCTAGAAAAGTCAATCAACTTGACCAAAATCATGGATTAGTAAATTAGACTCTTGAGCCTGTCCTTAATTTGGTGGCTCTCTAAGGGGGCGGTATCTTCTCTCCAACACCTTCACCAATAATAAGGGGTTGTGTATCTTTGTCTATCTCTCAGGAGATATTGTGGATGAGCACATTGTATGAGCTCTACAGTGGATGTCAAGGATAAAAGATTAGAAAGTTGACTCCGTGTGGCTCATCCCACTTTCCATATTATTATTACTAAATGAAAAATTCTATGTTCTTGCTGATAAGAGTATTAGTTAGGGATATGAGTTGCAGACAACAGAATCCACTCATGCTACTTTCAACAGCAAATGATGTATTGTTGATATCTAAGCTTATAGAACTTCCAAGAGGCTTAATCAATTTGTATGACCATATAGCCAACATCAACACCACCGGGAGAAACACAGCCACACTAGGACCCTAATGTCAAAACACCTTTCAGTTGCTACTGAGAACAATGGACTCCAGTTATGTCATCATCATAGCTGCCCTGGGAAAATGACAGTCTCCCCCACAGTACTCTTTCCCCCCAGGGGCTGCCAATCATACTGCTCATTCCACCTTCCAAGTTTCTGGTGGGAGCTACTTGCAAATGAGTCAGCAAAATGTAGTTTGAATTTTCTCATCTCTCAAATACAGTCCTGTAAGGTTTACAGTGAGTTACACACAATTAGCAGATTCTACTATAAGTAAATGCATACTTTTTGTTCCCTAAGAACTCAAAAAAAAAAAAAAACATACTGCCTTCTATGAATGCAAAAAAAATGTGGTATATACAAACTTTTATTGTTTCTGAATTGGCTGTTTTGCAATCTGTCCTAAAGTTTAGGAAGGGCTCAGCTTATAAGTGAGAATTAAGTGGCTCTAGCTGTGAGGAAAACAAAGATCAGAACTGGAAACCAGTAAAGATTTAACATACCCAAGCCACCATCCCACTCTTAGTTGGCCACTTGTCCGTACAGATGTAGCAGTGGAGGACATCAGTGGCAGGGTCCACCCAGCCTTGACCTTCCCAAGAAATGCATCCCCCCAACTACTCCCCTCCATATACACCTGTAGAAGCGGCCTTATTCACTTACGCTCTTTAGCATGCTTTTTTGTAACATTTTTTAATTTTTATCTTAAAGAAAGAGTGAGTGACTGAGAGAGAGAGAGAGACAGAGAGAGAGTCCATTCATTGGTTCACTCCTCAAATGGCCACAACATCCTGGGCTGGGCCAGGCTAAAGTCAGAAGTCTAGAGCTCCATCTGGATCTCCGACATGGATGGTGGGCCATCTCCGGCTGTCTTCACAGGCACATTAGCAGGGAGCTGGATCAGAAGTGCAGTATCCAGAATGCAAACCAGTGGTCGCCTGCGATGCCAGTATGGTAGGCGTCAATCCATTGTTCAACAATGCAGACCCCACTCCTTATAATTCTGACATGAGTGCACATCCTGGCCAAATGTGACCACACTGACCTAGGGGTCAGCAGCTGATCCAAGCTAAGCCAAGTGCTCTCACTGGTAGTTTTAAAAGTTTGACTCGGTAGTTGAACTCATCGGTGGCCCTGTCATTTGCCATCAGGAGGAAGCCAGTCTGCAGCAAAAGAGAAATAAAACCACTGAATGAAGGAAGCCAAGGTTATGGAGTCATCACTGAGGCCCAGCTGCATTGCATCCCATCTAATTAAGGTTAAGACACCATCAATTAAAAGGTGCATCAGGGCTCTGGGTGTGGCATAGTAGGTTAATACTCTACCTGAGGCACCAGCATCCCATATGGGTGCCAGTTCTAGTTCCAGCTGCTCCTCTTCTGATCCAGCTCTTTGCTATGGCCTGGGAAAGCAGTAAAAGATGACCCAAGTACTTGGGCCCCTGCACTCGTGTGGGAGACCTGGAAGAAGCTCCCGGCTCCTGGCTTCAGATCGGCTCAGCTCTGGCTGTTGTGGCCATTTAGCGAGTGAATCAGCAGATGGAAGACCTTTCTCTCTGTCTCTTCCTCTCACTGTCTGTAACTCTACCTCTAAAATAAATAAATAAATATTTTCTAAAAAGGTGTATCATTAGTCTGTGTACATCTTTTATGTATAATATACTTGCAATAAAACTATAAAATGCCATCAATTCTATTTCATACACACTGAAAAGAAGTTTAATGCAAATTTTAAAATCAGTGAAATAAAGTTGTTCAACTTCTCATTGCAATCTAAGCAAATTCAAGTTGGCTTACTGTGACTTACAATTACAAGAATAACTAATATATTATGGATTTACATATGTGACTATGATGCAGAGAAAAGTTCCAACCTGGGAATAGTAAAATGTGAAAAAGACAGTAAGTGCTTCTCAAGGGAAAAAATATTTCATGAAAGAATTATAAAGGGCATAAATTACCCCGAATGTAATTATGACTATCAGTGTCCTCATTTTGCTCCAGCATTACTTAGGAGCACTCTAGTGACACATTCCTAGGTAAAGAACGAATGACAGTAAAGATAGTTTCAAGCAAGTCAATTAAGATAGTTTTCCATGAGCTGGTGTTGTGGCATATCGAGAATAGCTGCCACTGCCATGCTGGCATCCATATGGTTGCCGGTTTGACTCCCAACTGCTCCATTTCTAATCCAGCTCCCTGCTAATGCACCTGGGAAAGAAACAGAGGATGGCCCAAGTACTCGGCTCCTACACCCATGTGGGAGACCATAAAGAAGCTCCTGGCTCCTGCTTCTTCCTGGCCAAGCCCTGGCCATTGTGGCCATTTGGGGAGTGAACCAGCGGATGGAAGATCTCTCCTTCTCTCTCTTTCTCTCTAACTCTGAATTTCAAATAAATAAATATTTTTCTTTAAAAAGCAATTTTCCTGGCATTATCAACCATACAAAATATTGAGTTTTGGCTACTATACATGGGCATCTTCTCAAGAATAGTAAAGTCCTTAGGATCCGTAGTCCTAATATAATTAAACTATAGCAATTAGCAATGAAAGGGTGATCCCAGCCAAAGTGAGCTTTGAAACTCTACAGATAAACTAAATTTTCTTTGTTTTTTTTTTTTGGGGGGTGGGGTTTGTTTTTGGTTTTGGTTTTGTTTTGTTTTGTTTTCCAGGCAGAGCCAGGCAGAGTTAGACAGTGAGAGATAGTTATAGACAGTGAAAGAGAGACAGAGAGAAAGGTCTTCCTTCTGTTGGTTCTCTCCCCCAATGGCCGCTACAGTCAGCACTGCACCGATCCGAAGCCAGGAGCCAGGTGCTTCCTCCTCATCTCCCATGCAGGTGCAGGGACCCAAGCACTTGGGCTATCCTCCACTGCCCTCCCAGACCACAGCAGAGAGCTGGACTGGAAGAGGAGCAGCCGGAACTAGAACTTGGGGTGCCAGCGCCGCAGGCGGAGGATTAGTCAAGTGAGCCTCGGCACCGGCCCTAACTTTTCTTTGGCAGCAAAACGTTTGGGAAACCAAGATTCACCTTTATCGGAGAGAGTATGAGAGGGATCACTCTGAAATGCAACAGATGTTTAGCAAGCGTCAAAGATGTTAGTCCCACCAGCGCAGAGTGTAGGGAGCTGAATGAGAATTCGTTCTGCAGGTACCACTGTCCCCCAGTCACTTTTGCTTTAAATTTGGCTTGTGGTCTTGCTTCACAGTAGCATGAGCTGTGAACTCACACAGTCTGCCAGATGGCAGTGGGAAGCCCGTTAGTTATGCACCACACATCCTGATCAAAACTGCAAAGAAATTATGCTCAGATTGAGGAGAGATGCTCAAGAGTAAAGCACTGATTAGAATGTTCTGCATTTCCACAGAAAATCTCACATAATCATTGTCCATAAATAAACTCATTCTTATGATCTGGGGACCCAAATCTGGGAACCGTTCCAGAGGGAGTCCTCTCACGGCGTGGGTCACAGCCTGCATGTTCCCAGGGTATTTATTAAGGGACGCCATGGAGCTGATGCTCTTTCAAGGTTATCTAGAAAAGTCTGCAAACCAGAGTGTAAGCTAATACAATAAATGCTGTGCCTTTCACAGGGAGTCTGTTCTTTAACAGAAACTGGGGAGGAAGTGGAAGAAGTCAGTTACAAGAGAAGCTCATTGGAGTCTTTTCTGGAGAATCAGCTTGATGAAAATAAATGGGAAACAGGAAATAGATACCACTGATGAGGGGGTTCCTACGTCGTACCTGGAGGGGGTGGAAGGGCCCCAAGTATATAAAATATAAAATGAACTGCTTGTGGAGTTTACAATCTTGCAAATAAAACGTAAGATTGTGTTTGTTGCCCAACGGAACCATGAACTTGTATTGAAATCCTGCATTACCACTTTTCTGCTAAAAAGAAGACATTGCTATAAGCACTTGATCTAATGAATTCTCCTGAGAAAAGATCTTTGTTTTGGTTGCTGTCAGGGAGCCAACCACTGTGAACACGTCCATGGAGGCCATTCCCAGCTGCGTTTCAAATTGTCTTTTTGACAAGAAGCAAATGAACGAATATTTCTAGTCCTCGGTTTCCCCATCTATAAAATGAGACTGAAAATGTCTGTCCTTTCCCACCCACTGCGATGCCGCAAAGAAAAATGAGTCAGATGGAGACACATCAAAGGGAAAAACTCTGTCTCCGACGAAGAGAAGAAAAAATTCTTTCTGCCCTACCCGCAAATTTCCTGAGAAAGCTAGACTAACTCAATAGACATTCGCTGAGTGTCTATTGTAACTCTAACAACTCTTAGAATCCTACAGCAGCTCCAAGGGACATTCAGAAGATCAGAAGCATGCAACTGCAGGGACAGAGGTAGAGAAAATAGTTCTGGGGTCTAAGGGGAACCTGCCCTCTGGGTGTGAGGGATGCCTGTGGACCACTCCCTGCCCTCCTGCAACATGCAGTCCAGCACCAGGCACAGCCCTGCTGTGAACACTTCCAAGGCTAGCGCTGCACCAGAATCAGCCAGAGGTGTACCAAGGACACCAGACGCACAGTGCCTCTCCCCAGCTCCCGTGCACTGGAGTTTCTGGCAAAGAGCACGACTGGTAGAGATCACTCAGTGAGGTTCCTGTGCGTCCCCTGGGGCCTTGCAGCTTCTCCTCTGCCCTTGCTTTTGTTGAGCAAGATTTTCTTTGAGCAGAGAATTTAACATCTAAACAAAACAAAACAAAAACAAGATCTTTGATTTTGAAAAGCCATAGGTCTGATGGATCTCCTCACAGACAGGCAATTAGAGATTCGTTCATTCTTCTGTACATTCATTCAGCCAATGTTTACTGTATGCCTTCTGTGGTCCTCAGATCTCAGCAGTGAAAAGGCCAAAGTCTCATCTCTTAGGAAGCGATCACCTAGAAAAACTGGACATCCAGCCCCCCTTCCCCGGCTTTCTTTTTGTAAAGCTTTCATTCTTCAATGGAACCAGATGTGTCTGCGATAATTGCACGCATTCCTTCTTCCCTCCTCCAACCCCTTTCTGCCACCTTTTTTCTCCCCCAGAAAGCCATTTCTATTTATTCGCAGATTCTAACGCTCGTTCATCTGAAGCACATTAGTCCATGCATATTTCTGCCCTGGGTTCCGAAACCCGGCACGTCTGTGTAACACGTGCTTGCCCCCCTTGCTTCGCGGTCTTCTGTTTTATATTCAGGATGACATGTCGGAAATCTGTCTTGGAGCAGGATGTTTACACGTGCATCCCTTGGGCAGATAGGCTCTGATGGGCAACACGGACATAATCAATCAATCAGCAAATATTTATGGAGACATTCCTGAACGTAGGAAAAAATAGCTCCATTCTCAAGAGGCAAACCTCTGGTGGGGGATATACTCCTTTTAGCAATCTGAGTAGTGGAGAAAGAAGGAAGGATTTGTAAATGTGATGGGTGAGTTATCTTCCAAACAGAGACTCTCAGAGCTGTCAGCTCTCACATTAGGTTCTTGCTTTGTTTTGGTTTGGTTTTGGTGCCATCCGTGAACAGGACTAGGAGGCCCCTGGAGGGGTACACTCTTCACTGCTCTCATGGCTACCTTGACACTGCTGGAAGGCTGAAAATAAGGTCAACTCTAGGTAAAGTTGATAAAGGGAAAGCGGACCCTCTGAGCATCCTTCTCTCCTACTCCCTCCACTCCTTTCTCAGCTGCGCTTTCGCATCCTCAGCGCCTCTTCAGGGTCCACTGTCATCTTTCCGCCCCCAGAGTGAGGATGCAGTGTTCATACCCATCCCCCACCTCCTCCCGTTAATGGGTGGATGCAGTTGCTCCAGGGTTGGTGAGACTTCCTTGCTCCCTGCTCCAGGTCAGAAGGAAAGATGATTCTCCCAGACACAGAAGGCCCATTGTCCAGGTCTACAGTCCTCCATCAACCCTCCAAGTTCCTATAGCTATGCTTTCTTTGCCACCAAATGTAGCCTCGCCGATCTGGACTCTCCAATATTGCTGTTAAATTTTAGCAAACCAAGCAAATCAGTTGGCCAATGGGCAAAGAGCCATAAAGAACCTAACCATCTCTCTACCTCTCTGGAATCATCTAGGAATTATTTCAACTTCTACAGAAAATGTCTTGACATTTATTCTCTAGCCTAAAGAAATGATTCCAAAGCAAAGGGTTTTAGGCCAGGTTAGGGAGGGTGGGAGATATAGTAGAACCACAGGGAGCTTCAGCTCACACAACCAGGTATTCTCAACACCAGAAAACACAATCTTCTTGCAAGCCCTCTTATGCTTGCTCTTATATATTCTTTCAGCAGCATTCATGCTTTATACATTTTCTGCCATAGTTCAAGTTGAAATTTTTTTCTACAACTATAATACAGGAGTGTGTCTCTATGCTTTTCCAATAAGATGACCTCAGAACTTATAATTAAATGTTGGAGGAAATAATGATAGAGAATAAGTATTGACTATTTGTTACAAAACCAACTATCTATTATTTTTATCTAAACTTTTTAAACTCTTATTTCAGAGGGAAACAGAGAGAGAAAGACACACAAAAAGAGACAGAGAGAGAAAGAAGAGCTCCCAACTGCTGGTTCACTCCCCAAATGCCCACAATGGCCAGAGCTGGGCTGAGCCAAAGCTGGGAGCTGGAAACTCAATCCTGTCTCCCACATGTAGGTGGCAGAAACTCAATCACTTGAGCTATCACCACTACTTCCCAGGGTCCACAGTGGCAGGAAACTGGAGACAGGAGCTGGAGCCAAGAATTAAGCACAAGGTAGTCCAACATGGGATACAGGCGTCTTACTGCTAGGTTGATACCTGCTCCACCTTTAAACTCTTATGTCATCATCAAGTAACTGAAAGATAAAAGATGTATTTCTGGATTGTGATAGGAACTCTTTGTTTTTGATTAATTATGTTATAAACCTATAACATCATCCTGAACAAAAAGATATGGTATTAAAAAACTAAGTTATTAGCAAAGGCAATTATCTTTTAGACCGTGTTGTGTAGGAATTTACCTGGTGTATCAGTATCCCACAAAGCATCAGAAACTGGATGGCTTGATGCAGTGGATACTTATTGTCTCACAGTTCTGGAGATGTCTGAACCCAACTGCTGGAAGGGCTACACTTCCCACAAATGAGGTCACATAGTGAGGTCCTAGGATTTATGATCTCAACATATTTTTGGGGGGAGGGGACAAAATTCAACCCATAGCATCTGGGATCTGCAGTTTTATTTGAAAATCACTTGGGAACAAAACTTATCTCTGGAGAAGCTGGGTACTCAGTCTAACCAGTGTTCCATTTTCAGAGCTGTGTCATCTGTAGGTCACAGAGCCCCAGTTAGGGAATAGGAGCTATGAAAGGAGCATTGAGTCAAGAGTCTGTACACCGGAGTCAGAGATTCAGCTCTGGCAACTGTGACTTTGGTCTGGGCATTGAATGTCATTACACTTCTGTACTAGAGGATAAAAATGCTTTATAATGTATAAAGCATTCACAAAATAAGATATCACATTTAGTAAACCAAACCCAGTATTTTTAAAGCATTAGCACAGGTGGAAATGCTTAGGAGTTGAAGTGTTCCGGATTTCACATTTGTTTTCAGATTTTGGAACACTTGCATGTACAAAGGATTTTCAGATGGTTTGTAGAAATGCATATTATCTTTTAATTCAATTTCCGTGAACTTTTTGTAGGTAAGGTGTGAAATTTTCCACTTATGGCTTCAGGTCAGTGCACAAGATGTTTTGGACTTCGGCGCATTTCTGACTTCAGATTTTCAGATTCCTTCTCCATCTGTATTCTTCCTGGGGCACTCGTCACTTCTCTCAGGCTTCCGGGTGCCGTGAACAGTGTGGAGGTAATGTTAGCAGCACTTCGCATCCCCTTATCCCACCTCTTTCATTTTCTTCCTCTGGCTTTGCACTGTTCCCATTTGCTCCTCTTCTACTTCTCTTCTTGTCGCTCTTATAGCTTCTTCTTTCCCTACCCCCAATCCCCAGTGTGTTCCTAGGAGGCTGCTGACCACAAACAGAGAGTAGCTCACAGCTGCTGCAGTGCCCCACGGCTCCCTGTGTGGTCCTCACCCCAGACCCACCTGTGATTCCCAACAGTGGTGACAGATGGTTCCGTGTCTCCTCATGGGGTGAGCTCAGGTGTGTGTTTGGCATCTCAACAGCCTGCTGCACTAGGTTTTCTCCAAAGGTGAGGAAACCTGCTCAGCAGATTGCACCAGCAACTCAAAATTTTCAAGGAATGAACAACCCCAGGGTTACTCTGATTCAGAGGAACCGGAGCAGGAATCAGAGTAGCTGGATGATCGCTGTGTCCCTTCCTTGGAGACACTATTCAGAGACCCTCTACCACAGGGTTCCAGCAGGACCGAGACCCAGTTGCAAACTGCTTTTTGGGTGTTTCCTCCTCTCTGTTCTCTCACCTCTGCTTTCTGATGTCATCTCCCTCAGAGCCACCTGCACCCAAGGACCTATCTCAGGCTCTGGAACCGAAACTAAGACAACACCTAACGAGATTTAGCTCCAGAAACCGTTAGCTATGAATCATTTTGTTTGAAATAACAGAAACCTCATTCATACTAGTTTAAGTAAAAAGAGGGTACTTACTGACTCTCATCGGTGAAAAGTACAGAAGGGCTCATTTCAAACACACCTGGACCTGGGGCTCTAATTATATTACTAAGACTTGAGTTCTTTTCCTTCTCTCACTTCCCATTTTCCTGTGTTGACTTCAGTCTCAGGACCTTCGGTCTCCAAATGGTATCCCCTAGGTGATTTAGTTCTGAATATAACATAGCAAATTCCTCTTTCCCTGTAGGCAAAGAAAAAGTCCTGGATTGAATTTCACTGACGTGGGTTAGTCCACATGCCCACACTTGGCATTAGGCTCTACCACCATATTTGTATGCACACGCATGCTATGGACAATAGGAATAGTGAATTCTTGGAGGGTTAAATTTTTTTCACTTTTCCTCCTGAATGTCTCATTAGCTTCAGGCGGAATGAAACTAAGGTCAGCTCTAGGCAAACTCAGAATAAAAGGAAAGACAGTCCTTCAAGTTTTCAAGTGTCAAAGCCAAGGGCCTAGAAAAATCTGGCCAGTCTGGATCACAGACCTAGCCTGGGAGAGTGGACAGAGGGGTTCAGTCTCAACAGAAGCATTGAGATAAGGTTTATTCCTGGCAGTGGAGAACAGAGATCAAGCTAGGAAAAGCAGCAGGTTCTGTCAGTCTCTCGATCTTCCTATTGTCTTCAAAAAATGTAGGAAAATGGAATGAAAAGATAATGAAGTCCCTGTGTGTGTGTGTGGGGGGGGGGGTTGCACACACACACACACACACACATTTCTAAAAGTTCATCAAAAATTGAATTAAAAAAGTTGATTTTTGTGCAAAAATTTTGAGATTCATACACACAAAAAGCTTCAAAAACTATGAAAAATGTGTATTATGAGCAAACTGCATGGATTTCAAAATTTTTTTCATCAAAATGAACCTTTTAATTTAATTTTTCTGTGAACATTTTCAAGTCTCCTAGTATTCGTGAGTATCTAGTATCCACAGTAATTTATTTATCCGACATATACTATGTGCTAAGCACCAAAAAACCAAGTTACCTACTGAAGACAAATCTACTTTCAAGATGTTTGCAGTTTAGTGGATGTGAGAGAGAAATAAAAAATAGTAAGAAGTCAATAAACTATTATTTAAATTTGCACGTTGTGGAGAAGGAGAGGACATGCTTTTGGTGGCCTGGACAATCTGGCCTAATTCACTATCCTGAAGATGGTCATGGGCAACGTGAAAAAAATGTGCATGGCTGTGTTCCAGTAAAACTTTATTAATGAAGGGGCCAGTGCTGTGGTGCAGCAGGTCAATGCCCTGGACGAAGCGCCAGCATCCCATATGAGCACTGGTTTGAGACCCAGCTACTCTACTTCCAATCCAGCTCTCTGCTATGGCCTGGGAAAACAGTAGAAAATAGCCCAGGTCCTTGGGCCCCTGCACCCATGTGGGAGACCTGGAGGAGGCTCCTGGCTTCAGATCTGTGCAGCTCCGGCCATTGTGACCACCTGGGGCCAGCTGGAGTGAACCAGCTATGGAAGACCTCTCTCTGTCTCTCTCTGTCTGCCTCTCTTCTGTGTAACTCTGACTTTCAAATAAATAAATCTTTTAAAAATTTTTATTAATGGAAACCAAACTTTGAATCTTATTTAATTTTTTACCTGGCCGGCGCTGCGGCTCACTAGGCTAATCCTCCGCCTTGCGGTGCCAGCACACCAGGTTCTAGTCCCGGTTGGGGCGCCAGATTCTGTCCCGGTTGCCCCTCTTCCAAGCCAGCTCTCTGCTGTGGCCAGGGAGTGCAGTGGAGGTTGGCCCAAGTCCTTGGGCCCTGCACCCCATGGGAGACCAGGAGAAGCACCTGGCTCCTGCCTTCGGATCAGCGCAGTGCGCCAGCCGCAGCACGCCAGCCACAGCACACCGGCCACGGTGGCCATTGGAGGGTGAACCAATGGCAAAAGGAAGACCTTTCTCTCTGTCTCTCTCTCTCTCATTGTCCACTCTGCCTGCCAAAAAAAAATTTTTTTTGCCTGTTTTGGGATATGATATTCTCCTTTTCATTATTTTTTTAATCATTCAAACAATGTAAAAAGTATAAGAATCATTCTTACATTGTAAGCTGTACAAAAAAAAAAAAATAGTAAGCCAGATTTTGCCCAGTTTGCTCCTTCCTGACTTAGGTTCGAGCCAAAGTTCCAACTCCTCCGCCACATTCTCCACATTGTAGCCCAAAAAGTCCTTGTGAGACCAAATCATATGGTGCTCCCCATCTGTATAGAACTTCTCAGTGACTTCTCATCACCCCAGGACAAGATCTAAAAGTTTCTGTAGTTGTTTAGGAACTTCTTTGGAATCCCCTGCTAATCAGCATCATTGTCTTCATGGCCTTGCAGTGCAAGTTCCCTACTCTCGTCTCATATTCCTACTAATAATTCCTACTCATCCTTCCATCATTACTTCTTCCAAGAAGCCTTCCTAGACTTCCCCTGAAGCCTGGAGGTAGGTATCCTACAGTGCTTTGACACCACTGTGTGTCACAGCACTTATTACACACCGCATACCATCATATATAATTATATCCCTGTAATCCCTTATTTGCTAGCCTATATTTTTCAACTTCATGAAGGCATGCTTCCGTCATCAATTTTTCACTTACATCCACTGTTTCTGAGTTGAAGTCTAGCATAAAGTAGATAGTCAATCAATATTTATTGGATAAATGAATAATGTGGGGGTAGCTTGAGGAGGTGTCAGAGAGGAGGGTTCCCACAGCTGAATCCGTAAAGATGAGTAATAATTTGTCATTGTACCAGGGGAGTTGTGGCCTTTACGGGTGGAAGGACAGCTGTGCTAGGCATGACAGTGGGAGAGAGCATGGAAGGAACTCCAGGTACTTTGGTGTGGCTGGAGTCATGGTGCCTGTTGGAAAATGATGTGATATGTGGCTAGAGAGATAACTCTCCAGGTAACAAGGAGCTCCATTCAGAAAGATAAAGTTCATTGGATTTACATTTTTTTTTTTGACAGGAAGAGTGGATAGTGAGAGAGAGAGACAGAGAGAAAGGTCTTCCTTTTGCTGTTGGTTCACCCTCCAATGGCCGCCACGGCTGGCGCGCTGCGGCCGGTGCACCACGCTGATCCGATGGCAGGAGCCAGGTGCTTCTCCTGGTCTCCCATGGTGTGCAGGGCCCAAGCACTTGGGACATCCTCCACTGCCTTCCCAGGCCACAGCAGAGAGCTGGCCTGGAAGAGGGGCAACCGGGACAGAATCCGGCGCCCCAACCGGGACTAGAACCCGGTGTGCCGGCGCCGCTAGGCGGAGGATTAGCCTATTGAGCCGCGGCGCCAGCCGGATTTACATTTTAGAAAGTGTCTTGGGGCCACTGTTGTGGCATACCAGGTTAATCACCAGCTACGCTGGCATTGCCATATGAGTGCTGGTTCAAGTCTCTGATGCTCCATTTCTGATCCAGCTCCCTGCTAATGCCCTTGGAAAACAGTGAAAGATGGCCCCTGATACCATGTGGGAGACTTGGACAGAGTTCCAGAGTCCAGGTCTCAGCCTGGCCCAGCCACAAGTATTGTGGCCATTTGGGGAGTGAACCAGGAGATGGAAGATATCTCTCTAACCTTGCCTTTCTGCCTTTTAAATAAATATGTAAATATTTTTTATAAAACAAACCCAAAAAAGATGGATCTCATTGTCTTTGTAGATAATATATATTGAATTAAAGTTTCTTGAATAAAGTAGAAAAGATCATTTTGGCTGTGTAGTTGATTGGACTTTGATGCCAGCTTCACATTAGGAGATAAAATTGGAGTCTTTAGCACTGGTCCATATAAGAAATAAGGGACTGTTTGGTAGATGGTGCTTATCATAATCCTGAAAGACACAATCCCAAATGCCACAATCTCAAATATTGAAATCCCAAAAGATCAAAATCTCTAAATTTTCAAAGACTTGAAAATCAAAATCCTTAAAGATTTCCAAATGGGAAAACCCTGAAGCTGAAATCCTCAAAACCACAATTCTTATTGGAAAACAAAAAAGTGCTATATAGGATGGACAGAAGGCAAATTCTGAGGCAGGAATTGCACAATTTTGGTTATTATTGGTGTTGCAAAAATAGAAAACTGCTTAACTGCAATGCTTGACAAAGCACCAGACTTTCAAACAGATAGTAAATATGCACAAAATTTGTAGACAACAACCACTCCCCAAATACAAGTGAACTGAATGCTTTGATGATCATAGAATTGAAAACATAAGTGAAAAAATACAAGAAATCTCCCCTGCCAAATTATTCAATCATGTGTTACTTTTCCCCTTCACATGTAGCACCATACTCGCTTTCAAAAAGTGCCTTTCATCAGAGAATACAAAGAATTCGGCAAGCTCAGTGAGCTTTGGAACCAAAGACACTGCTGATACAGAGGTGCCTCCAGGGTTCCAAAACACATTAAATAGTCAACCATTCTTGGCTAGTTATTTGTCTGTCAAAGAATACAGACTTTTTATACTTACCACTAAACGTAACATAGAAAAACCAACACATGCATCACTTGGCTAAGGAATGACACTTTCAAAACTGTCCTGTTTATCAACTACAAATCATGCCCCTGTTGGATCTTAAAATTCTAGAATTTATTTGATCATTTATGTATAAGTTATTGGAAAAAGCAAAGCACTTTATAAATGCTTATTTGAATATTTGATGGACCGGGAGCAAAAACATGGATCTCAGTTGACTCCCCAAACCATAATAACAGATTGGGAAAGAAGTGCGATCAAAGCTTCTAAAAGTGAATTTCAAGGTGTTACCAATAAAGTTGGTTTTTTCCATTCAGCTCAACGCTTTGGTGGAAAATTCAGATGAGTGAATTGGCCATGTGATAGAGCCATAACAGAAAATTTCAGTTTAGAAATGCGTCATTTGTCTGCATTGGCGCTTCTTCAGCTGATGAAATTCCAGGAGCTTTTAATGAATTAAAGCATTTGCCTGAAGAAGTCAGTGAAGCTACTGACCGGTTCAAAAATACTTATGTGCATAGTAGGAAAATAAGACACAATGAGGTTGCTGTTCCATCACCAGTATTATTTCCTCCATAGTTATGCTCTCTCTCTCTCTCTCTCTATATATATATATATATGCTATATATAATATATATGTTATATATATATGAGTGCATGCAGATTGTATTTCTGCACCTAAAACAACAAAGTAACATGTCTTAGAAGGTGCAAAAATTTATTAGAGAACTCTCATAGAAGAATTTCCTTTTTTAAAAAAAGAAAAAGAGGATTTATTTATTTATATGAAAGGTAGAGTTACAGAGAGAGAGGACTTCCATCTGCTAGACCACTCCCCAAATACCCACAACAGCCAAGGCTGGGCCAGGACAAAGCTAGGAGCCAGGAATTCCATCTGAGCCTCCCACATGAGTGTCAGGGGACCAAGTACTTGGACCATTCTCCCCTCTTTCTCAGGTGCATTAGCACAGAGCTGGATCAGAAGCAGAGCTACCAAGACTCCAACAAGCACCCATGTGGGATGCCCACATTGCTGATAGTGGCTTAGCCCATAGAGCCACAAGACTGTACCCAGAAGAATTTCAAAAAGAAAAATAGCATATAGAAAATGCATGTGGGCCGGTACCGCGGCTCAATAGGCTAATCCTCCACCTAGCAGCACCAGCACACTGGGTTCTAGTCCTGGTCGGGGCGCCGGATTCTGTCCTGGTTGCCCCTCTTCCAGGCCAGCTCTCTGCTGTGGCCAGGGAAGGCAGTGGAGGATGTCCCAAGTGCCTGGGCCCTGCACCCCATGGGAGACCAGGAGAAGCACCTGGCTCCTGCCTTCGGAACAGCACGGTGTGCCGACCGCAGCACGCCAGCCGTGGCGGCCATTGGAGGGTGAACCAACGGCAAAAGGAAGACCTTTCTCTCTGTCTCTCTCTCTCACTATCCACTCTGCCTGTCAAAAAAAAAAAAAAAATGCATGTGAGCATATTCTCCAAGAAGAACCATGCCCTAAAGGAGAAAAAAATTCAGCTATTCATTGTGATGCAAGACTTCAAAACAGAATTAATGGTCTTGAAAGTCAACCAGCTCTTGTGGACCATCTCCATGGCATTGCCCACAATCTATCCCTGAAAGACACTTTTTTCTTATGTCGAATTTTCGTTTTAGTTTTTTCCGCCATTATGAATATTTTAAATTGTCAGCACACTGTGCTATGTATTTCATCTTTGCAAAATTTCATCTCCAATGCTGGAGGAACAAGTTATGTAAAAGACTTTTAGAGAGTTCTAAACCATTTCATGCATTTTTTGTAAATTAGTTTCTGGGGGCTGGCGCTGTTGCAGAGTGGGTAAAGGCGTCGCCTGTAGTGCCAGCATCCCATATGGGCGCCGGGTTCAAAACCTAGCTGATCCACTTCCAATCCAACTTTCTGCTAGGGCCAAGGAAAGCAGTAGAAGATGGCCCAGGTCCTTGGACCCCTGAACCTGCACAGGATACCTGGAAGAAGTTCCTAGCTCCTGGCTTCAGATTGGTGCAGTTCCAGGCCTTGCGGCCAATTGGGGAGTTAACCAGCGGATGGAAGGCCTCTCTCTCTCTCCCTCTCTCTCTGCCTCTCCTTCTCTCTCTGAGTAACTCTGACTTTAAAATAAACAAACACATCTTTAAGAAAAAATTAGTTTCTGTGACAGTGTATTACAAAATGCAGACCGTGTGTCAGTATTGTGGGTATACACAAAAACAGTGAAATTTTCTCAGCAGATGAAGAGATGTCCTTTGGTGACAGGTAAAATTTCCCAAGATGTCAGGTCTTTGGTGACTCACGGCACTGTTTGATGGATGTGGTTAGTAAATGTGGTCTGAACTTCATAGTAGTTCAGATGACGGCAGTTTTAACGCTGTGTTCACACAATCACCGACCCTAGGGATATGCACTTGTACACATTTCACTTTGACCTACTTCCTTATAAATATTGTTCATCTGGCCATAACTGTTATACTCAAATGACTGTCATTAGAATGCCTGAGTATTTATGTCGCAAAACTACAGGGGCCAGCGCTGCGGCACAGCAGGTTAAAACTCCGGCCTGTAGTGCCTAAACTCCATATGGGTGCCAGTTTGAGTCCTTGCTGCTCCACTTCTGATCCAGCTCTCTGCTATGGCCTGGGAAAGCAGTAGAAAATGGCCCCAGTCTTTGGGCCCCTACACCTGCATGGAAGATCTGGAAAAATCTGGCTTCTGGCTTCAGATCAACTCAGCTCTGGCCATTGTGGTCACTTGGGGAGTGAACCAGTGGGTGGAAGACCTCTCTCTCTTTCTCTCTCTCTCTCTGGCTCTACCTCTCTCTCTAACTCTGCCCTTCAAATCAATAAAAAATATCCTTTTAAAAAAAAAAACTATATATGTTGGGGGCCTGCACTGTGGCATAGTAGAGTGGGCTAAGCCTCAATGTGCAGTGCCAGCATCCCATTTTGGTACCAGTTTGTGTCCCAGCTGCTCCTCTTCTGATCCAGCTCTCTGTTTATGGCCTGGGAAGGCAGTGCAAAATGGCCCAAGTCCTTGGGCCCCTGAACCAGCATGGGAGACCCGGAAGAAGCTCCTGGCTCCTGACCGGACCAGCTCCAGCCATTGTAGCCATTTGTGGGAATGAACAAGCGAACGGAAGACTTTCTCTCTGTCACTCCCTCTCTCTGTAACTCTGCCTCTCAAATTAATTAGATAGATAGAGAGAGAGAGAGAGAGAGAGAGAGAGATAGAAGTGTTCAGCCTAGGGGTTAAGACAACTGTGCCCCGGCCGGAGTCGCGGCTCACTAGGCTAATCCTCCGCCTTGCAGCGCTGACACACGGGGTTCTAGTCCCAGTCGGGGCGCCGGATTCTGTCCCGGTTGCCCCTCTTCCAGGCCAGCTCTCTGCTGTGGCCAGAGAGTGCAGTGGAGGATGGCCCAAGTACTTGGGCCCTGCACCCCATGGGAGACCAGGAGAAGCACCTGGTTCCTGCCATTGGATCAGCGTGGTGCGCCGCCCGCGGCGGCCATTGGAGGGTGAACCAACGGCAAAGGAGGACCTTTCTCTCTGTCTCTCTCTCTCACTATCCACTCTGCCTGTCAAAAAAAAAAAAAAGAAAAGGAGAGAGAGAGAGAAAAGAAAAAAAAAAAAAAAGACAACTGTGTCCCACATCCAAAGACCTGGATTCAATTCCTGGCTCCGGCTTCATCCTTTCTAGATCCTGGGAGGCAGCAGAGATAGCTCAGATGATTGGATTCCTGCCATCCATGTGGGAAATCTGAATTGAGTTCAGGCTTCTGGCTTTAGGCCTCACCTAGCTCTGGCTGCTTCAGGGATTTAGGGAGTGAACCAGTAGATGGAAGCACCCTTTCTCTCTCTCTCCTCTCTTTCTCAAAAAATAAATAATTTTTGAAATGTATGCTACTATTATCTACTTTATTGTAAAAGTGGCCTATGAAGTATCCTATTTTTATGTTTCTGAAATAAAGCTCCTTAAAAAGTGTAAATAAAAATTATTTTCCACAACTAGGCAACTATACTTTCAAGATTTTGATCATTTGCAAATTTAGACTTTAAGGATTTCAACATTTAGGATTATGGCTCAAATCTGGTAGAAGAAACATAATGGAAGTGAGGATTTGAAATTAAAAAAAAAAGAAAGAGAGAAAAAAAGGTTATCTCAGATAAGAAACACAATTAGAAGTAGCCACAGCCTATTAATAAATGCTGCACAGTATACTATCCCATAAACAAAGATTTAAATGTAAATTAACTAAAATTGAATTGAACTTTAAAATTCAGTCTGGGGCCGGCGCTGCAGCTCACTAGGCTAATCCTCTGCCTTGCAGCGCCGACACACCGGGTTCTAATCCCAGTAGGGACGCCGGATTCTGTCCCGGTTGTCCCTCTTCCAGGCCAGCTCTCTGCTGTGGCTAGGGAGTGCAGTGGAGGATGTCCCAAGTGCTTGGGCCCTGCACCCCATGGGAGACCAGGAGAAGTACCTGGCTCCTGCCATCGGATCAGCACGGTGGAGGGTGAACCAACAGCAAAGGAAGACCTTTCTCTCTGTCTCTCTCTCTCACTGTCCACTCTGCCTGTCAAAATAAATAAATAAAAATTAAAAATTAAAAAAAGTTTAAGGCTGGTGCCTTGGCTCACTAGGCTAATCCTCCACCTAGCGGCGCCGGCACCCTGGGTTCTAGTCCCAGTCAGGGTGCTGGATTCTGTCCCGGTTGCCCCTCTTCCAGGCCAGCTCTCTGCTGTGGCCAGGGAGTGCAGTGGAGGATGTCCCAAGTGCTTGGGCCCTGCACCCCATGGGAGACCAGGGGAAGTACCTGGCTCTTGCCTTCGGATCAGTGCGGTGCGCAGGCCGCAGCGGGCCAGCCATGGCGGCCATTGGAGGGTGAACCAATGGCAAAAAGGAAGACCTTTCTCTCTGTCTCTCTCTCTCACTATCCACTCTGCCTGTCAAAAAAAAAAAAATTTCAAAATGTTGGTCACACTAGCTATAATTAATGTGCTCATTCGAACATATACCTAATGGCTGCCATATTGAATGTTCTAGAATCAGAAAACACTTCTTTTTTTTTTTTTTTTTTCCCTTGACAGGCAGAGTTAGAGAGAGACAGCGAGAAAGGTCTTTCTTTTTCCTTTGGTTTACCCCCCAAGTGGCCGCTGCCACCGGCGTGTTGCGGCCAGCATGCTGCACCGATTCAAAGCCAGGATCCAGCTGCTTCCTCCTGGTCTCCCATGTGGGTCCAGGGCCCAAGGACCTAGGCCATCCTCCACTGCCTTCCCGGGCCACAGCAGAGAGCTGGACTGGAAGAGGAGCAACCGGGATAGAATCCAGCGGAGGATTAGCCTAGTAAGCCGCAGCGCTGGCCAGAAAACACTTCTATCATTATCAAAGTTCTATCTGAAACAGTACATTAACTGAAATAAATTGTAGATAAGGTCAAGATTGTCCAGGATTACCGCAGGATTCAGAAATGCCATTCCTAGGTATATATACAAAAAAACTGAAAGCAAGGACTTGAACAGACATGTATACACCAATGTTGATAGCAGCACTACTCACAGGAGCCAGTGGCAGAACTAACCCGAAGGTCCGTCAACAGGTGAATGGATAAACTAGATTTGATACATATTTTCTATCATTCATCCATTAAAAAGCAATGTAATTTTGATATATGTTATAAAATGGATGGAACTTGAGAACATAGTATCAAGAGCTAGATATAGAAGAAGTATTTATGATTTCACTTAAATGAGGAACCTAGAATAAATTCATAAAGACAGAAAATAGAAAACTGGTCAGAAAGAATTGGAGGAAGGTGGGGTGGGGAGCTATTGTTTAATGGGAGTTTCTAATAAGAAACTATTATTATTATTTTTTTTTTGACAGGCAGAGTGGACAATGAGAGAGAGGGAGACAGAGAGAAAGGTCTTCCTTTTCTGTTGGTTCACCCTCCAATGGCCGCTGCAGCCGGCGCACCGCTGATCCGAAACCAGGAGCCAGGTGCTTCTCCTGGTCTCCCATGTGGGTGCAGAGCCCAAGCACTTGGGCCATCCTCCACTGCCCTCCGGGGCCACAGCAGAGAGCTTGCCTGGAAGAGGGGAAACCGGGACAGAATCCAGCGCCCCGACCGGGACTGAACCCGGGGTGCTGGCACCACAGGCAGAGGATTAGCCTAGTGAGCTGCGGTGCCAGCCAAGAAACTATTATTAAGAAGCTATTAAGAATTTCTGTTAAGGATAATGAAAAACTGGATATAGATAGTGGTGATAGGTTACATAATACTGTGAGTGTACTTCATGGTACACTTAAGAAAGATTAAAATGACACATGTGATGTGTATTTTACTACAATAAAAAAGTTCCAGGAAAAAATGTATAGAATAGAAAGAAGTCAAGTTTGAAATGGGATGCTAAAGATCATGCAGAAGAAATGAAGCCATCAATGAGATCCAGAAAGTCAGAGGTAGAAGGGGAACCAAGAGGCAGTGCTGTCAAGGAAACCAAGGTGGAAAAGAAAAGGCAATTTTCTACCCACAGGCCCGTTTATGACATGCTTCCAGCAATGTTCCCTACGTAAAACCCACGAGAAAGTGGTACAAGGAGATTAGCACACATGAAAAGCTAGTGTCTGTTCCCCTGCTCCCTCCTATCCCAAATCCCTTTCTAATCATTTAATAATTGCCGACGCAAATAGGGACCTTGACTGCCCTCCTCTTCTTCAGCTCCCTTTTGCAAGTTCTCTGTGAGAAGCTGGAGAGAAAACAGCTCCTAACTTTCCTTTCCCTAAATGCTTGAGGAATGTCTGCCTCTGTGACACTGTTTCAATGGCAGTCACAAATGGCAGGTGTAAAACAGATATTTAATAGGAGGGGCAGGTTAAGTTGAAGATGGCCTGAAGCAGAGCTTTTCTTCCAACTCTTCCTACCCCCATGTGAAGATAGAAGGGCACCTGGATGGCAAAACTCAAACCCCACGCATCATGTTTACAAGAAAACAGAGTAATGCCATGAGTCCCAAAGTTCAAGTGAAGGGGACTAAGCACCAGCTTCCCTGAGAGCCGTGTGTTATCAGCAATGAGTCAGAAAGGAAGAGGCAGTTTACACCTGTTGCAGCTATGCACAGGGAACCCCAACAACCATCAGATCATCCCTGGGACACCAGGGGGCTGGCATGAGGATGCCTCTAATATTGAACAAGATTTGTTCTCAGTAGATGTGAGAGGTGGGGACCGTGATAGGAAGGTCTGAAGAGCTGAGCAGTTCAGCCCTACTCCGTCTCACAAGGGATCCCTAATCTTCTCTGTAAGGCAGGGTCCTGGGGCAGACATTTGGCTCAGTGGTTAAGACACCACTTGGGACACCTGCATCCATATCATCTGAGGGCTGGGATCAAGACTCAGCTCCACTCTCTGTTCCAGATTTCTGGTAATGCAGCACCCAGGAGTCGGTGGTGATGGCTCAAGTAGTTGAGTCTCTGCTACTCACGTGGCAAACCCAAGTTGAGTTCCCAGCTCCGTGTTTGTACTGGTCCAGCCCTGGGTGTTGTAGGCATTTGGGGCGTGAACTAGTAGATGGAAGATCTTTGTCTCTCTAATCTTCAGGAACAAAGCAAAAGGGAAAGACCAGCTTCCACTGGGAATGGAATAAAAATGGATCAGGACCAAGAAGAAGAGAGAAAAAAAGAGGAAGGAATGGTGTAGGGGGTGGCAGAAGCTCAATCAGAAGTTTCAAATCAAGTCTCCGGATTCCTGGGGGGGAAAAAATAGAAGCTGGAGCTCTGTGAAGTTAGACAAGGTTTTCTGAAGACCTGCTCTAAAAGTGCAAGAAAACTAACTTTACAGAAGCAAGCAACAGGTAAGTGTTGAGGACAACGACTGTACAAGAGCATTGGGAGGCTGAAGTCACAGAAGGAAGGACAGGCAGGCATGAGCTGCCTCAGATTTGCCAGAGAACTCAAATCTGAGAGTGACACAGGCTGTGGACCCAGCAGCAAATGGGCATACACAGGAAGAGCCATGTGGAACTGCACCATGGGTGTGCAACCTACCAGGGACAGATGATTGGGCTCCATGCTGTTTTTTTTTCTTTTTTTGACAGGCAGAGTGGACAGTGAGAGAGAGAGACAGAGAGAAAGGTCTTCCTTTTGCCGTTGGTTCACCCTCCAATGGCCGCCACAGCTGGCGCGCTGCGGCCGGTGCACCGCGCCTATCCAAAGGCAGGAGCCAGGTACTTATCCTGGTCTCCCATGGGGTGCAGGGCCCAAGCACTTGGGCCATCCTCCACTGCACTTCCGGGCCACAGCAGAGAGCTGGCCTGGAAGAGGGGCAACCGGGACAGAATCTGGCGCCCCGACCAGGACTCGAACCTGGTGAGCTGGAGCCACAAGTCGGAGGATTAGCCTAGTGAACCGCCGCGGCGGCGCCATGTTGGTTTGAATGAGTATCCTGGGGCTACTTAACACATGACCACAAACTCGGTGGTTTCAACCAATGGAGATGTTCTGCAGGACAGAAGTCCCATATCAAGAAGACTGCGGAGTTGGTTGATTCTGGGGATGGGGGCTCTGAGGCGGGCTTTGTCACAGGCTCCTCTCCTACTTCCCGGTGGCTGCCAGCAGTTGTTGGTGTTCCTCAGTGCATAGATGCATCATGTTGATCTTTACCTCCATCCTCACATGGTCTTTTCCCTGTATCCCCTCTTCTAAAAGCACTTGCTAGTAGATTTAGGGCCCACCCTAATCCAGAGTGATACCATCTTGAGAGCTGGACCCAATTATTCTGCAAAGACCCTTTTTCTAAATAAGAGCCAATTCATGGGTTTTGGTGAACGTATCTTTAGGGGAACCACCTCTCGGCCCACTACATTCTTCAAGATAAACTGACAGGGGTGAATGAGCAACCATAGATTAAAAGGGACCTCCTTGTAACAGACATATCACTATTTTTTTCCATGGGCCAGACTAAACTATAGTCCCTAGACAAGTGTACTTGGATGACGAAACTTTAAAGAAACACAAGGAAGTGAAAGCTATAAAAACGCCAGACTAATGGTAACTTTTGGTGGGAGGCATGGGGCTTGTGACAAGCTTTTCAGGGGCACAGGCAAGAGTCTATGCTTGTAAGAATGTTTGCCTTGTAATTCATTACATCCTCCATTTTTTGGTTTTATCTGTATTTTATGATACAATAAAAATGCATTTAAAAAAGGCAAGGAAACACATACCTTTGAGATACCTTTCTTTTTTCTATCCAGTGTTTTCTTGTCTGAATCACAGAGAAAGAACTTTAGTGAGACAGGCAATCTGCAATCACAGAACAGTGGTAGTTCTGGTAAGAATGGTAATGTCGGCTGCTTAAAAGTTACCACATATGAGGGGTTTTCTAAGCCATAGTTCCCAAGGAAGCCAACATAAACGCAGAGATGACCAGGTCAGGGATGCCTGGGTGACAGCGTTTCTTAGAGTGTGTGCTCGGACCACCTGCATGGAAGCTAACCTGCTTGTCCTGCCAGTTTCCAGATCCCAATCAGAGACCTGAAACCAGAGATGTATTTAGCAACAATGCCCCATGCCAGACATTCATCCTAGACTTATTTAAAAATACAGACCATCTATCCAAACAGTATCTTCCTAGTCAAAGAGCTGAAGACAAGAAACTCTACACTGGGATCTACACCACTATCTATAATAACCGTAATGGTCAATTTTCTAGAATAAGCACTTAGAAATTTCATTATTAGTGTTTGATGTGGTAATGGCTTAAGGAAATGCTCTTCTTTATTCCAAACTGGGAAGATAAAACAGAGAATCTTATCTCTTTGTGGTCTACTAACAAAAATACAATATAAAAGTCTTAACACTAAACTTAGTCTCCTCCACACCCTAAAATTTAAAACTATATACTCTAAGTCTGATATGCCAATCAGGTTTGGCTAAAGTAAATGTGAAAGGCACAATTTAGACTCCTGATATTGCAAAGACTTTTTTTTTTTTTTTAAGATTTACACAGAGTTTACACAGAGAGAGAAGGAGAGGCAGAGAGAGAGAGGTCTTCCATCCACTGGTTCACTCCCTAATTGGCCGCAACGGCTAGAGCTGCGCCGATCCGAAACCAGGAGCCAGGAGCTTCTTCCGGATCCCCCTTGCAGGTGCAAGGGCACAAGGACTTAGACCATCTTCTACTGCTTTCCCAGGCCATAGCAGAGAGCTGCGTCAGAAGTGGAGCATCCGGGACTTGAACCGGCACCCATATGGGATGCTGGCACTGCAGGCAGAGACTTTACCCGCTAAGCCACAGCACCGGCCCCAACAAAGACTTCCTATGCTTGTGAACACTTTCCTTAATCACCTAAATTGATCATTCTTCCATCTAAAGATTTAATAGTGAATTCCCATAGATTCGTGGGATGATATTGTTTCTTGGGAATAATTTACGTACAACCTATGGATGCTGACAAAATTGTATTTTTAGATTAAATGACTTTTATATACTTATTTTTAAGATTTATTTTATTTATTTGAAATGCAGAGTTACAGAGAGAAAAAGGGAAGACAGAGAACTTCCATCTGCTGGTTTACTCGCCAGCTGGCTGCAATAGCCGGGGGTAGACTAGCTGAAGCAAGGGGCCAGGAGCTTCTTCCAGGTCGCCAATGTGGGTGCATGGACTTAGGCCATCTTCTACTGCTTTTGCTAGATGCATAAGCAGGGAGCTAGATTGGAAACAGAACAGCTGGGACACCATCCGGCCCCCATACAGGGTGCCGGCGTCACAGGTAGCAGCTTAATTAGTTATGCCACAACCAGAAAGTGAAGACTTTTTTTTTTTTTTTTTGACAGGCAGAGTGGACAGTGAGAGAGAGAGACAGAGAGAAAGGTCTTTTTGCTGTTGGTTCATCCTCCAATGGCCGCTGTGACCAGCGCACCGCATCGATTCGAAGCTAGGAGCCAGGTGCTTCTCCTGGTCTCCCATGGGGTGCAGGGCCCAAGGACCTGGGCCATCCTCCACTGCCTTCCCTGGCCACAGCAGAGAGCTGGCCTGGAAGAGGGGCAACCGGGACAGAATCCGGCACCCTGACCGGGACTAGAACCCGGTGTGCCTGCGCCACAGGCAGAGGATTAGCCTATTGAGCCGCGGCGCCGGCCGACAAAGTGAAGACTTTTAAAGAGGATTTTAATGTCACACTGTATATATGCTCAGTACTCACATGTATACGCATGTATGCCTGTGTATAGCACCCGTGTGCATGAACAGGAACAGGAAGGATGAGAAGGGACTGGAGGATTAGAAAGCACCCACCAAGGCATTTAGGTAAGGGGCAACAAAGGGTAGTAACAGAAAGAAGTCCAAAGGCATCCAGCTGACTTCAGCCTTGGTCTCTAGAGCTCAAAGGCATTACCTGGAGGGATGTGTGGAATGCAGAACCTCAGACCCCACTTCAAAGGATTCCAAGCCCTTGAGTTGAGGCAGAGCTCCGGGATCTGCACTTTCAAAAGCTCCTTGAGTGAATCTGCATCTTCTGGCCAGCAAGTCACGCTTTGGGACATCACCCACAGGACTTGAGAGGCCAGGTGGCAGTATTGCTGTCCTGTGGAGTACGTGTGTATGTGCATCAATGGTGAGTTACAAGGCGTGAAGGCTCAGGAAAACAAGCAGTTTCCTAGGCTGTCATATAAGTTATCATAAACTGGGTGGCTTATGACAATAAAAATTTATTCTTTCCCAGTTCTGGAGGCCAGTAGTCCAAAACCAAGGTGTGGGCCGGACCATGCTCCCTCCCAGAGGCTCTGGGAAGGCTGTTTCTTGTCCCCTCCAGATTCTAGTGGCATTCCTGGCTTGTGGCTGGTCACTCCAATCTCTGCCTCCATCTTCACTGGGTGACCCTTATAAAGAAGATCCTGGTCATTAGATTTAGGGCCCATTCCCCAATAATCCAGAACGGCCTTGTCTCAAAAGTCTTAGTTTAGTTACACTTGTAATGACCCCATTTCTCCCCCCCACCCCAACAAGCTCACAATGACAGGTTACAGAGGCTAGGGGCCACCATTCAAACAACCACACAGGCCAATTCCAGGACAAGTGGCTGCCTTGGGCTACTGTCAGAGCAAGGGAAGGTAGGGGTGGGAACTGGTGGAACGAGGAGTCTGTGAGTCTAGTGCTAGATGGACACGTCTTCAAAGCAAGATGAGGAGGGCTCTGCCTTAGGAACCAGCCAGAAGCTGACATTAGAGAGGAGCAGGTTGGAGCAGGGTGAGCAGCATCTGACTTTATGTCGGTATTCTGATTTTGAGACAGATTAGGTACTCCCTACTAACCAGGACACCATTGCAGTCCTAGTTTGGGACAAAACCAAGCTGCCCCAGAGGCTCTAGGAAGATTAAAGGCTAGGAGTCAGACTGGACTCCAAGGACCTGCAAAGCATGATCACACAAATAGAATAGAATCATCAATCGTTACTCTGTATTAAGCGCCTCTTGTATGCCCTTGTACTTTATCTGTTACTGTCTCTTTTCATCACAGCCTTGCAGTAAAGATGGATTCGTTTTTAACATATGAGGAAGCTGTTTAATGATTTTTTTTTTTGACAGGCAGAGTGGACAGTGAGAGAGACAGAGAGAAGGGTCTTCCTTTGCCGTTGGTTCACCCTCCAATGGCCGCCGCGGCCGGCGCGCTGCGGCTGGCGCACCGCACTGATCCGATGGCAGGAGCCAGGAGCCAGGTGCTTTTCCTGGTCTCCCATGGGGTGCAGGGCCCAAGCACCTGGACCATCCTCCACTGCACTCCCTGGCCACAGCAGAGGGCTGGCCTGGAAGAGGGGCAACCGGGACAGAATCCGGCGCCCCGACCGGGACTAGAACCCGGTGTGCCTGCGCCGCTAGGCGGAGGATTAGCCTAGTGAGCCGCGGCGCCGGCCTGTTTAATGATTAAAACTATAAAGCTAGTCAGAGGCAGAACAGAATTTGAACCCAGCTCCCGCTGACTCCAAAACTCATTTTCTTTTTACTAAAACATGCTGCCTCTCCACAAATGAATAGACTACCTCTGATTTTAGCCTCTTGTTTCCAATACCTCTTCTCCCTGAACGCTCCCTCCACTTCCTGATCCTAGGGTTCAACAGACATAAACATGTCAAAACATCTGTTTCTCTATGTGAAAAAAAATATAACTTGCTAAGGCGAATGATAAATATTTCAAAGCTTTCTGAGCGAGGGTCACAGGTGTGGATCTGGGTGGTGAACGTTTGCTTTCTTGCAGCTGCATTTTTATCCTACTACAATCACTTACTGGGAGCCCAAGCCCAGACTCTGTGCCCAGTCCCAGTCCCAGGCTTCTCTCATGGTTAAATGCAGGCCCATAATGACTGTGCATGTGGCACCAGCCTTCCCCCACGACCCCATGATGTAGGCTGCCAGCGCCATTCTGCAGAGGGTGATATCCAAGAAGTGACAGTGCTAGTTTCCTCCATGGTGACCCACAGTGGGAAACAACACTGACGGGACAAGATCAAAGAAGTTGCTACTACACTATCTCCGGCTCACCCAGGAATCGATGGGCTTTAAATACCACCTAATATGCCCCCCAAAGACAGTATCAGCCTATCAGCGTCAAGCAATGTTTGGGTTCTGGGCCACAGAACCTCAACAAGCTTGAATGAAAGACAAAAATATTTCTGAGACTGGTGCAAGGTTTGCTGTTTCAAAAAAGGTAACAGGTCTGAGGTATTTAAGGAATCCTGTTGGGCGTTTCGGGGGGCTCCGAGCACATGAGTTTTGGGGAAAAATTAATTTATGAAAGTCTGGTGAATGGGCTCAAGGTATTGCCATCGTCATCACCTAGCAGTGACAGGAATGTAGATAAGGACACAGACACCTTTCCCTACATTCCTGTAGGGGTCTCTTTTCTGCAAAAAAAAAAAAAGTCTCACGGGAGCAGTTTTTAATTTTAAGGCCCGTGAAGAGCTGTACCAATCCAGAAGTCCACTTGACAACAATATGTCATAATATTTTTTGACGACAATTTCGAGTTTACTAGAAAAAAAAAAAAAAAAAAGAGTCTTCTGAAATCTTCCAGCGTCGGTCTGGGCGGCTCGGAGTTTGCTTTCCCGGGGCGAACTTGCCAAGAAACCCGGGCTGCGCGGGCCGGCGCGGGCGCAGCTCGCGAGATCACCACGTCATCCTGGAAGCGAGCGCCTTCCTGGGATTACTGCCCGCGGATTGCATAGTTCTAGGTTAGCCCTGACGAACTGCCCTGCGTGCTTCTGGGCCGCACAGTGTCGGTGGCCTCCTGCCAGTAACTCCGCGGTACTTGATGTCCTTTGCCCAAAAGAGTGAGTTTCCACCGAAACCCACCCTGGGCCGATAATGCAGCTAGCAGGAAAGCTCTGGAGCGGGAACGAAGTAGAGCCCGCCATGGCCGTGAGCCGAACCTCCTGCCCCCACGGTCCTGTGTACCGGTCAGCCTCCGCTGTCGGGGCCGCGAGGGCTGGATCTCAGGACTCGAGAGCGCCCCGAGTTAAAGGGCTCAGCTTCCACCTGCCAGGCGCACATCTGGGGAGGATCTCCTGCATGCAGTTGCTCATCCACTGCCCTGACCAGCCAAAGAGCTGTTCCCCAAAGTGTCCCCGTGGTCACCTTGACAGTTTGCAAAAGCGAAACCTGCGCTCTCGGCTAGATTGACATCCAGCGCGCAGAGATCTGAGTGCCAGCCCCGGTCAGGGGAGCCAACCCCGCGGGCGGCCGGGGCCGGGGCGGGGCCCGAGGCAGGCGTGGTCAGCCGTGGGAGAGCAGCGAAGGTGTTGCTCCACCCTCCAAGAAAAAAAAAAAACCTGCCCTGACCCCAACCAATCAAACAGGCCTATGCAAATAGGACCCCTGTCGCCCCGGTAACCACGATGCCCGACAGCCAATGGAAAGCAGTCGATCGCGGCCCTGCTCCGCGATTGGGACTGAAGGGAGGCGACGGAGGCCCAATGGGCTGTGGGAACGGTCCTCGGCGGGTTGAGGGGCGGGGATATGCAAATATGGTTTGAAAAGCCGGCGGGAAATCCGAGTTTCGCGGGAGGACCTTGGCGCGTAAACCGTATCCCTTCATTCATTGTCAGCAGCAGCTTCCTGGAGCCATTTTTCAGCTGCCGGCCGCAGCACCCGGGCTGCCGCCGCCGCCTCGCAATCCGTTGCATCGGCCGACCCCGACGCCTCCATCCGTCCTCGGGGTCTGATATCCGTGCGGCCGGGACCCTCCTCTCTCCAGAGCCCCGATTATTTTTGGCCCCTGGGGCCCGTGCGGTGCGGAAAAATAAAAAAGAAAAAAGAGAGAGGAGAGAGACTTGGAAACTCCGGCTGCAAATAATAAAGACATTGAAAGCAATACATTCATATAGCGTAACACTCAAAAAAGAGAGCAGGAGCGAGAGATGAGAAAGGGGATCCAGCCCGCCCTGGAGCAGTACCTGGTGACCGCCGGGGGTGGGGAGGGGGCGGCTGTCGTCGCCGCCGCCGCCGCCGCCGCCATGGACAAAAGGGCACTGCTAGCCAGCCCGGGCTTCGCCGCCGCCGCCGCCGCCCCGGGCGCGTACATCCAGATCCTCACCACGAACACTTCCACCTCCTCCTGCTCCTCCTCCCTGCAGAGCGGCGCCGTGGCCGCCGGCCCCCTCCTCCCCAGCGCCCCCGGCGCGGAGCCGACGGCCGGCAGCCTCCTCTACACCACGCCGCACGGACCCTCCAGCAGAGCCGGGCTGCTGCAGCAGGCGCCAGCGCCGGGACGCGGCGGCAGCGGCGGCGGCGGCGGCCCTCCGGTAATTGCTCCCCCCGGCCCGGCCCCGGCGGGAGGGCGCGCGCGGTGGGTCGGTGGGTGGGTGGGTGCGGGCGAGAGCGCCAGGCCGGGCCGCGTGGGCCTTCGAGGCTGCCCTTGTCCGGGGGCTCATTGTTGGGACTTGCGCGTCCCGCCTCAAGCGCCGGGGGGCCGCCTCGGTGCGACCCACGGCGAACACTCGCAAACTTTTCGCGGGCCCCCCCACCCTGCTTCCCCTGCACTTTTCCCTAACCCCCCCACCCCACGCACTCTCCCCTCCCCTCCAACTCTAAGCTTCCTCTTTCTCGGGCGTAGGAAGGGGTCACGCCCCGGATGGAGAAGGGGGTGTGGGGGAGGGAGCAGGGAACTGGGGAGCTGGGGGGGGACCCCGGGGGTGCAGACCGGGCGGCCGTGGTGGTGGGTGCTCGCGCCCCCTCGCCGGCGTGGGCGGCCGGGGGGTTCCCGCGGCGTGATCGCGCAGCGCAGGGGGGCCCGGCCGAGCTGCGCTTGACACATTTTGGGATCTGTAACTCCGGGCAACAAAGGGGCTGGGGGAAGACAGAGGGGGGTTGGGGCCCGGGGGGTGGGGCGCAAAGCCGCTGCGGGCTGGGGCGTGGGCTGCCCGGGCCAGGGGCTCGCCGGCTGGTGCACGGCCTGGGCGCATCCTGGCGGCGCCCGCGTGGCCCGAGCGCCCGGGCCTTCTTCGCCGGGCCCAGGGCCTGCCCTTGACCCGCCTCTCCCCTGGCCCCTGCCGCCTCCGCCCTGGCCCCCTCCCCGCCCCCGGCGGCGGCGGCAGCGGAGGGCGGGGGCAGCCGGTTCCCGTCCCGCCGCCCGGGTCTGTCCCCCTCTCCCCGGGACCCGCCGGTGACGTTTCGCACACGTGCGCGGAGGACGCGCCTGTGACTGGGGAGGCGGCGGCGGCGGGAGGGGGCGCTGGAGGGGCAGAGGGGGCACCCACTTCCTCCTGCTCGCCGGCTCCCTGGCCTGGGACGGTCCCGGCGCCCTCGCACCCGCCCCCGGCACCGCCGCCTCCCGCCGCTCTCCCCACCCCCGCCGGCGCCCGCCCTCGCCCGGCGCCGCCGGTCTGCTCGGCCCTCCGGGCCCCCTCTGCAGCCGGCCCCCGCCTCCCCGGAGCCAGGCTGGTTTCGGAAATGCCCTTACAGCAGCAGGTTAGTGACCGGGACGGTCGGGGCCGCCGCCGCCGCCGCCGCCGCTGCCGCGGGCACCGGGCACCGGGCGGGGCTGGGCCGAGGCCGCGCGGGGTTTTGGAGTGGGAACGGGGGGTTGGGTGCTGGAGGGAAATGAGTAAGCAAGAAAAATCTAACTAAGTCAGTGCCCCGGCCTCGGGCTCCGCGAGCCCCGGGGCGGCAGGGTGCGCCCCGGGGTGGGGGTGGGGGGTGGGCACGGTGCGGGCGGGCTGCTCCTCGGGGGGCGGCTGGATGGGGTCCTCGCCCCGGGGGGCCGAGCGGAGCCCTGCCTCGCGTCCGCCGGCCCGGTGCTGGAGGGGGAGGGGGCGGGTCAGAGGGTAGGGTGTCTGCGGGGTACTCAGGCCACCCGCCACCCCCTCCCTTTGTCCCCGTCATTTATAAAGCGCCTTTGAGGGATGATTTAGGTCAGTATGCGGCTTCTCTTTTTGTTGGTACCAGAAAGAAGCGTGGCCCGGAGGTCTCCCCCTTCTCTCCCTTTTCTCTCTCCCTCCCCTGCCTCCATGCCTGCTGCTGGCGTTCACCCTCGTGGCGAGGCTAGAACCGGACCCGACTCCGCTGGATAAAGGCTTGCCCGCTAATACCCGGCGTGGAGCTCCTCTTGTCTCAGCCCCCAGTGGGCTCGTTTTCTGGAGGATCAAGATTTTGCAGGGCTCTTCCACAGAGTCTGCCTCTAGGCAGCACCTTGGGACGTGGCACGCGTTTGGGAATAATCAAGGTTTTTCTTTGCCTACTGTTCCGATGTCTCCTCTGGTTGGATCTTAACTGCTTTTCCAGCCCTGGAGATACTCGCTGGGGATGGGAGATGCGGTCTGTCAAAGGAGCTCATCGCTTTTTTTTTTTTTTTTTTTTTTAGTGACTAGGGTCTGCCAGCAGGGGGGAAAGAGAGTATACAAGGCTGGCTTTCCACGTCCTGGTGTGCTGGGTTCTCGTCGCTAAAATATTGCATGCTTTTATGAGCACTGAATAACTCCTACTGACTTGACCTAAACGTGCTTGGACATATTTACGCATATTTCCCCCCTACACAGCCTTGTTACTGTATCAGTAAACCCAACCTGAAACAACCAGCCATTGACATACTTTTGGAGTAGATTCATGTTCATGGGCTGGGATAATTTTGATCATGGGAGACCACCAAATGGCTGGGTTTTTGTTTTTGTTTTTAAAATCTTACAGTGCCTGTTGGACCAGGCCTCCAAGGCTTGTCTAGCCAAATTTATATGTAGTTCATTGTATTTATGTATTTACCGTATCAAAGATTGCCTTCACCACCTTCCAAGTTATTCTAAAACTTTATCCTCCTTGCCATGGGATTATTCCAGGAATATAGATCCTTTCGAATGTGTGCACTCCCAAAATTGTTTCCATCAGAGGCATATAAATGTTGCTTGTGTACATATTCAGAAACATTTTCATAGAGGATTGCCATGTGGGCTGAATCACTGGTTAATCTGTGCTTTTAAGAGCTGATTCTTGGGGAGGGGGTAGGATATGTGTCTAGTCAATGTACACGAAGTTCTAAGCACCGAATGTAAAGTTTGACTTTTTCCTTATCAAAATTGTGTGACTTCCCAAGTCTTGGCATATTGATGATAGTGTTTCCCTAAGCAGGAACGATGGGATGGGTGTAGCTGATAGTGGTTGGCTCAGCAAAGATAAGGGCGCTTGGAACCCAAGAAGTTGAGAATTCTTCAGGTGGCCAGAGTTGCAGACCCATCTAGTGCTGATACCAAATTCTGTCTCCAGAACATCTAAGAATGTAACTAGGAGCAAATTCTTCACCTTTTTCTTATGGGAGAGAAAGACACGAGTGCTGCCCTACTAGCTCTGTTGCCTCTGTCACCGACAACGTGTGTGATCTTTGCCAAATACTTAATCTCTCAAAACTGCTTCCTCCGCTGCATATTAGTGACGGTACCAGGCCTGTCCTTGATGTTCTAAAGGTGCACGCCTGAGAAAGCACGTGAACTCTGTAGCACAGGGCCTGGCAAGTGGTAGATGTAAATTAGAGAAATGGTGGAAGACCACTTGTACACGGCCTCTGTAGTCACATACATAAAGCAGAATGGTTGTAAGTTTGCAAAGGTGCTGCTGTTTAAGTCATTATTTACATCTAAGTCATTTGGCTTTCTACATACATAAAATTTGGCCATCATAGCAATGGATAAAATAGACTTTCTAGTAAGACGTGTGCTCGAGTTGTTACGAGTTGAGACCCATGCATCCTCACCCTGTGGTCTCACTTCCACGCTTCACATGATTCTAGCGACTTGACAGCTCTTGGGTACAGTTCGTGCTCAAACTCAACCTTCGCCGTGTCAGAGACATCCAGGGGGAGGAACTCAGTTTCAGATGTGAACTGTTGGAAATGAAAAGATTCCCGAGAAACCATGGTCACAGTGCTATTCACTGGAACAGGCAGGACTTCATCATTTTTCCGCCTCTTCCTTCTCGTAGAAAGGAGGTGAAATTATTTCATTCTTCGAGAAGAATTTGGGATCTATTCGTGCCAGAGGCAATGGCCTGTCACATCTCATTCAATGTACTCCAGTCGGAGCAGCCTGCTGGTTACGCTTTGGGAAAGAGCTCTTGCTGCCTAAGATTGTCATCGAAGAATGGCCGAGCTGTAGGTGCTGCTACAGCGGGGTCTCTCTTCCTGTGCAAGCAGAGAGGAAGAAAAGCGCTGGGTTGCCGTGCCTCTGTGCTCAGTCATCTTGCTTCTGCTGAGATACGTGCTTGATGCCAAGTTTAAGCTAAGAGGGAATTTTTAGTGACTATATGCCCCAAAATGGAAGCTTTCATATACTGCGGTGCCCAGGCCTGGGTGTTAAAATAGCGCCACCACGCCAATCATCCTCTGAAACAAAGCACCCTTCAACGAAGCACCAGGAGCTAAAACACACAAGCTGGAGAACAGGAAAGGGGTTTTTTTGTTTTGTTTTGTTTTCCTATAAATTGCCACCTTGTGTAATCCTTGGAAGAGTAGTTTCTGAGATTAATGTGCTGGTGAAGCTAACTTGAAAACAGAAAATAATACTCTCAGCTTAGAGCTGAATAAATAACACCTGCAGATTGAAAGGCTGGGGTGGGGGAGCTTCTGTTGTCTCTCAGAGATGAGAGGAAGTGTTTCCTTCAACTCTTCTGGCGTCATCTCCATCCCCCACCCCCCAAGACAGACCATCGCACCGATACCCTCTTTCCCAGAGACCCGTATTCATTTGGCAAATAGCTTCAGACAGTTGTTAATTTTAGGGCTGGTTTTCTAACCTTGCTTGCCTTACAAATATTCCATTTGTGTGACCAGTCAATATCCACTTTCCCCAACTGGTCATTTCCCATTCCCTTTTAAGTAGCTGCTAACATTTTTAACTAGGAAGAGGGAACGTTGGCTGCCTGGGCTCAGGGTATGAAGTCTTCCATAGATCCCCCTGAAAGCATTCCCGGTAGTACCAGGTGAGGAGGGTAGGAGTCCAAGTCTTAGCAGATTTCTCTGTTTTGTTTTATAAAGAGGGGGAACCTCCCTGAATTCGTTGAGGTACTAGCTGTGTAGCTTAGTGCATACTTCCATGCTTGTTAACAGCTTAAAAATAGTGTCTCAGGGAACGTATCTACAATTGCTAAAAAGCATTTTTTTTCTGCTAATCATTTTGCATGGGACTAAGAAGAGAAGATAACTTGAAAGCAGCAAATGTAGGAAACCACTAATGGTATCTCCTTCCTCCTACTCTGATCCTCTCCTTGGCTTCAAAGTGACTCAGAAAATGTATCTCACACAAAGAAAGTGACACAACAGAAGGCACAAAAAAGCAACAGCTGAGAGATGGGGGACCCGAGCCTCGCAGGGTGGGGACAGGGACCAGTAGAGAGGAGAATCCAGGTAGCCTTTGCTTCCGAGAGGGGGGTACTGGTTTCTGTTCTTGCGTTGGCTTCAAACACTGTGCCTTAAAAGCCATGTGTTTTTAGAACTCAAAGAACAGGAAAGTTAGAAGAATGCATTCTGTCTCCCTCTGACCTTCACTGGGAATCAGTTTTGTGGCCAGCCCAATTATCTACAGGGTAACTTTGAAGAGTAACAAACCCCACTGGTGCCAGGTGTATCCTAAGCCCCCTTGTAGCTTGCCTTGCTGGAGAACCTGAGCAATGCAGGCCTGGCGTTGCTTTGTAAACTAAGTTAGGGTTTATGTCAGCGAGACTTGATGGCTGGTGGAACAAGGAGAAGATAAAAGCAATAAAAGAATAGTTGACCCTTAGCTGCTTCCTGGCAATGTAGCCGGACTGGGACCATATGTAGTAAAGTGTCCAGGCTACATCCTTACAACCTGGCAGTTGCCGAAAACTAAATTTGAGCTTAGCATTGGTAGTGACTGTTGGGATCCTAACGTTTGAGGGCTGTAAAGCAGGGTCCTCATCTGCCCGATCCCCTTCATTTTGCAGGTGAGGAAATAAAGCACAATGCAGTTAAACTACTTAGGCAAGGTCACAAGCTCGCTGGGGCAAAGCCAGAATTGAAACTGGAGACTCTGGAATTCTTAGAAGAAGCCTCATTCGCCAAAAGAAGGTTACCTGTGTCTCCTGTCCCCGGATGGAGAAACTGGGACATGTGGAAGACATAAGTGGAAGAAATGACTGAAAGTTTTGATGTTTGCCAATTTGAGTGTTTTCTGTGGCTGTGACATTTCTCATGCCCAAGAAATGTATACTTTATAGGTCTAGAACCTAAAAGCATTTTTTTTTACAACTTTCTTGGGGAGAGGGGTGTGGTGCAACTCTGGTGTTTGAGTTTGGTGCTTTGTCCTGGGCCACCCACATCCTGAGACCCTCCCCACCCCCACCCTTGTTTCCAGCAGTCCCAGAGCCCCTGCACAAGAACAAGGTGCTCTTCTTCCGCTGTGGTTAGCTCCAGGAGAATGTCAGACGTAACAAAGCAGTGGGCCAGTTAACTCTTGCAGAGAAAGTCATCCTGAAGCCAGCATCAATTTCCTTAAAATGCCTTCTTTTACTTGTGGAATTGAGAAAGCTTAAAAATAGAATCGCTGCAAGGCCCGAAGCCTGAAAGTGAAACACAATCCAGCATGGCTGAGGTTCCCCGACTCGGTAGCAGCGGGGACGTGTGGCCTGTCTGTGGTCCACAGACCAGAAAAGGGCCCCGTCTACATGCTAACTGCGTGAGCATTGAGCCCTGGCTGGCGGGGACGTGTGGCCTGTTCTGTGGTCCACAGACCAGAAAAGGGCCCCGTCTACATGCTAACTGCGTGAGCATTGAGCCCTGGCTGTCGGGGACGTGTGGCCTGTCTGTGGTCCACAGACCAGAAAAGGGCCCCGTCTACATGCTAACTGCGTGAGCGTTGAGCCCTGGCTGTCGGGGACGTGTGGCCTGTCTGTGGTCCACAGACCAGAAAAGGGCCCCGTCCACATGCTAACTGTGTGAGCGTTGAGCCCTGGCTGGAGAGAGCATAGCCACCACTGGAGGATTTTGGTGGGTGAGGACCATCTTAGGAGTGGAGACCTGCCCTTGGCCTTCCCAGCCAGCTCTTGCCGGGCTGCCTTGGGGAATGTTTTGTTGCTTCCAGCATGTTCTTGACTGTTGAGAAGTGCTTCTCTGTGCTTCAGTTTCCTGATCCTAAAATGTGATGGTCTGGACTCAGGGCCATGGGTAGTGAACTTGGGGCCTATAGATTCTCTCTTCCTCTGCCTGCCCACCATTCTGGATGCTTTGGGGCTACAGGTCTGTTTGAGGGCACGTCCCAAAATTTGTTGAAAAATGGAATTAAAGGATGTTTCTTTTTGGTGCCAAAAATCTTGAAATCCATGCATAGTTTCTTTTTTAAATTTTTTTAGATTTATTTTATTTATTTGAAAGGCAGAATTATAGAGAGGGAGAGAGATCTTCCACCTGCTGGTTCACTCCCCAAATGGCCACAATGGCTAGGGCTGGGCCAGGCTAAAGCCAAGAGCTGGAGCTTCTTTTGGGTCTCCTACATGGGTGCAGGGGTCCAAGCACTAGGGCCATCTTCTGCTGCTTTCCCAGGTGCTTTAGCAGGGAGCTGAATCAGAAGTGGGGCAGCTGGGACTCGAATTGGTGCCCATATGGGATGCCAGTGCTGCAGGCGGTGTCTTAACATGTTATACCATGGTGCCAGCCCCACACAGTTTATTCTTACGTAAATTTCCCATGAACTTGTTGATGACCCTCCCCTCCTTGTCTAATGAGAACAGTCCCTGAGGCTCACCCTGCCCCTCTGAGTCCTCCTGTGACGGGCAGCCCCCTAGAGAGGCTCCTGTGTACATAACTGGCACCGGCCACTCCAGGGCAAAGTCATACAATCACGTAGTGAGAGGCCGAGTGGCAAAGCCTGCAGCCAGAGGGCCTGGGTTCTTATTTTGCGTGCACTTAACTGGCTCTGTGACTTTTTTTTTTTCCCCAATTATCTTTATTTGAAAGGCAGAGAGATCTGTCTTATATCTGCTGGTTCCCTCCCCAAATGCCCATAACAGTCAAGACTGAGTCAGACTGGAACCAGGAGCCTGGAACTCAATCTGGTTCTCCCGTGTGGGTGGCAGGGACCCTAGTGCTGGAGTTGTATTCTGTTGACTCCCAGGGCGTGCCTCAGCAGGACGCTGGGTTGGAAGTGCGCTGGGACTGCCAGCGAGGCGGTCTGCTGTGGGGTTTGGGTGTTCCAAGCAGCAGCACTGACACCTGCCCCCGCTGTGCGCCCTCTGTGTCTTCATCTTCTTGTCTGAGAGATGGGGAAGTAGTAGTTGCAGGTCGCGGGTACTCATGGAGGCGGGAAGGTTCAATGAGCTCCTGGCTGGCAAGCCGGCCCGGTGCCTGGCACACAGGGAGGTTTGTGTGAGGGTTCAGTAGATGCCCCCCTAGGCTTGTCTTTCTCCTCCCTGACTGTCCTTTTGTGATGTGTCTTTAACCAGGTCTTGGTGTGCATTTCAGCCCTGTTGCATGTCTTCAAAATGCTGGGGACAGGGAGGAGTGAACCACGGGCAGCGTTCGCCTGATGCAGTCCTTGGGGTCTAGGGTCTTTGTAGCCCTTTATAAGCAGTCCATTGAATTGAGAGGAAGAACAGAATAAGTGAATGAAACCTTTATTTCTGTCATTAAATGTTAGTAGATGGCACTACTAACATGAATTGCACTATTAACATAATTTCATTTCCGCTGGATGGCAAAAATCAGGATGTCAGAGCTCCTGGACCCTGGCAGACTTGGGGGCTCGCCAGCGTGTGCATATGGGGTGGGAGCTGGGAGCCTGGGGGTCTTGTTCTGCAGAGGAGGCCGAACCTGCCTTGGGCCCCTCTCTCCCCTTTTCTCAGTCTCAGCCTGCTCATTTCACGTTAGATTTGTTCTTGCCTTCACCCCTCGTCTGTATCGCTCCGCCTGGCCCTTAGAAGGACCTGGACTTGCAGTCTTCGGGGGCTGCTTCCAGGACATAGCCAATCAGTTACAGCCTTGTCCCCAGCATGCAAGGTCGGATGAGCCTTTCCCGCTCAAATATGCCACAGCGGTGTTTCCAGTGGCTGTAGGTCTCCCTCAACCGCATGTGCTCCTGGGACTTCTGCCAATATCTTGCCCTTCTGGCTGCTGTCCTTCTCACCGGCCCTCGAGGCCTGCATCAAGGGGAGCCCTCCTGCGCAGAGCCCCCTGACCTCCCCGGGGGGCTCTTGTCCCCTCCTGCTTCCCGCCCTAGCACAGCATAGACAACCTTATGTCCTCGACTTCTCCACTCCTGTGCTCTCTGAGAACTCAGTCTGGCCTCCATGTGGGCCCAGTGATGCCTTTGACATCGCAGATTCTCAAATATTTGGACTGCAGTGTTTCATTAGACAACCCCACCCCCACCCAGTGTCCTTGGCGCCCCAGTAGTGGCACTGGGATGCAAGAAAAGGGTGAGGTGGGACCACCCACAAGCAAGAACACACAGGAGGCAGGAAACCAGATTCATGTGGTCCTCAGGTGCACGGGGTCAGCTGGAAGGCCCAGAGGAGCAGGTGAGTCACCGGACCCCACTTTTGCATCTCCCTGGGTGCTTTTAGGAAAACTGATGGCTGACACACACACACGCCCCTAGGCCAGTTAGACTCAGGGATTTGTCCTTAACATGTCCCACTTGAGTTTGGTGTGTACTTTCCATTGGAACTCCCAGGCTAGATGGAGAGGGAAGAATGGATGCTGTTTCTGACACAGAAGCCGAAGGTAGGGGGAAAGGACATAGGCTAGCACAGGGAGAGGCTGGTTGGACTGGAGTCAGTCTGGGGGAATAATGGGGCCCCACACTGGGTGTATTAGCAAAATTGGTCTAGAGGAGGGGTTGCCTTCCTAGGAGGGCTGGGGGTGGGCGCTGTGTTTGCACCAAGAAGAATCGAGCAGTCAGAATTGGGCCTCAGAACCTGCCCCAGGCGGCGGCAGCCAGAGGGGACGGCAGGCCCTGTGTGTTACCAGGCCTGCAACCTTCTCAAAACGCCAGAGATCTACCAGTTTAAAAATGTTGGCTCAATTAAAAAGGAAAATGTGCAGGCCAAACAAAATAGGTCTCTAGGCCAGATTTGGCTTAAGGGCTGCCACTCAGCAGTCTCTGGTCTATGGGATAATAATAGCTAATGTTTATCGAGTGCCCGCATGTATCGAGGGCACTAAACTAAGTGCTTTACTCACATTAGCACATTATCCACATAACAACCTATGAAGTGGTTATTATCATCCTCGTTCTGCACCGGAGAAGACAGAAAGCCAGGGGTTAAGGGACTGGCCCGGGGCCCCACTAATAACTGGGGCAACCGAAATTAAACCCAAGGAGCTTGGCTCCAAAGTCTCAGCTTATTTCCAGTTTTTATCCTCTGTGTCTCTGGTGCTGTGTTGAGTACGTTGTAGGAACCCAAAATACTGTCAATCAGAAATAATCCAGTGTTTCCCACGTTCATCTGATGATAAGAATTACCTGTTGGAGATGTAACTTGCCAGGCTGCATTTTTCCCCTCCTCAATCAGAGAAGCCCCCAGACCTTAGGATTTTCTGAAATGTCTGGGAGACCCTGTTGCGGGCACCTGAGCACAGGTGAAGGCAGGAGTGCTCTGTAGAATCCACGTGCATGCACTGTGTGCTCTCTCCTGGTTGACAAGAACAGGCATAGGAACCCCAGGGACAGGGCCTTATGCCCACCCTTGAGGTTTTAGCATTAAGAGTTCCAGGTCATTACCAGGGCAAGCCATCCAAAGATGGGTTACCCAAAACCCAAAAGGTTGAAACAAGAAGGGACTTCCAAGTGGCTAAGAATCTACACTCGGGAGTCGGGGAGTGCACCAGTGCCTTGCCTTGGAAGAGGAAGGCTGTCCATGCTGCTGGGCTTGGGCCTGCCTGGAGCAGGTAGCCAAGGGGACATAGGGCCAGGCCTGTGAATGGGAGGAGAACGAGGGCACAGCTTTGAGAGTGTGGATGTTACAGAGCAGGTGTGGCTGGAAGAGGGCAGTGGCAGTGATGGTGAGAGGAGGCAGGATCGACGTGAAAGGCGGGTCAAGGCCTTTGACTCCTGGGGCTGGAGGAGTGCGTTCACTCAGGTGTGCGCTGTCAGGTAGCACGGGTGACGCGGTCGTGAGTGACACCCCCCACCCCGGCCCTCCAGGCCCAGAGGGGCTATGACTGAGCCCTGGAAATGGGACTCCACTTAGAGGATTCTGTCTGGGGGAACCATAGCAGGCTGAGAGCTAGTCACCCTAGCTTAGGGGGGAAAAAAATACGGTGGTGCCACAGAAACCCTTCATCATTTTCACTTCTGCCTCTGTAATATGAAAACGAGACAAATTCATCAGGTTGATTTTGGGGGATCAATACTGTCAGGGCTCCCAGAGACGAGCCATCAGAGGTTATTTATTACCCGCTTTCCCAGAGCTGTGCCTGTCCCCTGGCTGCTGTGAGACAGCGTGGGGTTTGCAGCCTCTCTAAGCAGAGCTGGCAGGACAGAGCTGTATGTAAACAAAGGTCGCCTCATGGTGTCCCGGACCAGGATGGTTCCCTTTACCATTATTTCCTATGCTCTCTCTGATTTTAACAATTAAAATAGGCCGGCGCCGCGGCTCACTAGGCTAATCCTCTGCCTTGTGGCGCCGGCACACCGGGTTCTAGTCCCAGTCAGGGCGCCAGATTCTGTCCCGGTTGCCCCTCTTCCAGGCCAGCTCTCTGCTGTGGCCTGGGAGTGCAGTGGAGGATGGCCCAAGTCCTTGGGCCCTGCACCCGCATGGGAGACCAGGAGAAGCACCTGGCTCCTGGCTTTGGATCAGCGCAGTGCGCCGGCCACAGCGCGCTGGTCACAGCGGCCATTGTGGGGTGAACCAATGGAAAAATGAAGACCTTTCTCTCTGTCTCTCTCACTGTCCACTCTGCCTTTCAAAAAAATAAAAAAGAAAAGAATTTCTTTTCTTAAGCACTCTCTCTTGTGTTAAACTTTAAAAAGGAGAGTCAGCCTCTGGAGGGAAGAGCTGTGTGAATTGTGAGTTCCTTTCTCGTTGATCCTTAAAGATGTGCTTTGTGTTCCAGCCGACTGACTGGGTCGCTGTGTTGGGAGGCAGGACTCAGGAGAGCCGCACTAACAGTGTGGTGGTCTGCAGCCTTCCGTGGTGCTGTTTTCCTTGTCACGGTCTCAGACACCTGGAATTCTGGGAGTAGTCTCTAGATGGCAAGCTGTGCAGCCCTGGAGCCCCGGCACACGGTGGTTGGCTACAGAGAGGGTCTGGGACTTGGTGATCTGGTTCTAGGAACAGGCACTGCGGTTCACCAGTCTGTGACCTTTTACCAATGTCTTCTGTGAGCTGTGGTTCCCTAAAATAGTGATCCTGAGTCCTTCACTGGTTGGAAGGATTAAATGAGATTGTGTGTCGCCCACCCCCCCCCAACAAGCTGCACCTCACAGTAGGAAGTGTTGATCTCTCAGCACTTTTTAACCCCCTTTGGGGAAGACAGAGTTCATGGAAGAATGAAATTAAAAAGTAAGTTTGTTTTGGTGCAAACATTTCTGAAATCCATACATAGTTTTGTTTTTTTTTTTTCATAATACACATGCTAACATTTTCAGTGAACTTTCCAAAAACTCTTGGTCTGCATGGGTTTCACAAAGTTTTTGTACCAAAATTACCTTTTAATTCTATTTTCCACAAACGTTGCAAGTCCCTTCCTATTGGACACTTATTGAACATTCGCTGTTTGCAGTAGTGCAGTTCCTGTAGGCTGGGATTTCACAGATGACCATGATGTCTTTTCTGGCCCTCTGGGAGTTCATCAGGAGACAGGGAGATGAAACTGTTCTTCAGTAAGATAGAAACCAGGGTCGGGCATCGTGACACAACAGGTTATGCTGTGCGTGGGCCACCTACCCTGGGTTTGAGGCCCACCTCTTCCAATCCAGCTTCCTCCTAGTGCATACCCTGGGAGGCAGCAGGGTGGTGACAGTAGTTACACCCCTGCCACCCATGTGGGAGATGCAGATGGCGTTCCGGACTCCTGGCTTTGGTCTGGCCCAGTCCTTGCTCTTGCTGGCACATTGGGAGTGGACCAGCAGATGGAAGATAACTCACTTTCTCTCTCTCTTGCTCTAATAAATAAATTAAAAAAAAAAAGAAGTTAATGAAGACTGAGAATATAGCAATGATCCAAGCCTGTGGGGAAGACGGTGGAGGCTGTGGGAAGTTTATTTTTTTTGGAGTGACGGCACCCACTTAGATGCCAGTGCTGCCCCCCAGTTACGATAACCAAAATTGCCTCCAGACACTGCCAAGTGTCATCTAGGGACAAAAAATCACCCATTTGCCACGCTGAACAAGGCTGTGAAGACAGGAAAGAAATAGGGAGTCATACATACATCTTCTATACATAGCAGATACAAAAATTGTAATAGGATAAAAATTTTAGAAGCAAATGGTTTACCATGACTGGATTTTAGCTTTGGAGTGCCTAACTGTCCCTTTAGGAGCTGTGATTCACTGCTGGGTGGATGGCGCGGGACACACGTGCTCTGAGCTGCCCACAGAGGCCATGCCTGTTGTATGAGCAGGCATAATACTAATCGGCTGTGAGAAGCCTCTGTGACTTGGAGAAGAAAGGATCAAAGTCTGTAGTTCAGAGAAGAAATTTGTGCATGTATCATTGACTCAGCTGGGTGATTAAGAGAGACCTTCTGCTCAGAACCAACTTCTCAGCTTGGTTTTCGTTCTTTTGAAACCTTACTTATTTATATGACAGGGAGGGGGAGAGAGCTTCTGCGCTCCCTTCTGCCACTCCATGCCCCAGTTGCCCTCCGTGGCCAGAGCTGGGTGGAGCCGAGACTGATGCTTGGGTCCAGGAACACAGTCCAGGTCTCCCATGTGGGTGAGAGGCATGCTGCCGCTCAGTGTCTGCATGAACAGGAAGTGGAAAGTCAGGAGCCGGAAACTGGACCCAGGGACGCCAATATGGGATGCGACCCTTAACCGCTAGTTTTGGCCATATACTCTGGCCTCAGTTTGTGGTAATCTCAGTTCACCACTTCCCAGTTCAATGATTCGGGCATATCACCTGCCCTTTCAGTAAGTAAACCACCTCTGAGCAGAGATATCGAGCACAGTAATCCCTAAAGAGTACAGCTTCAGCCTTGGCCACGTGCTGCCTGATGTGGATTGAAGAGGACTTGGGTCCCCAGACCCATGCGGAGGTTTAAACCACACAGTCTTATGCTGTCACTGAAGGGATAAATGCTGCTGGTGATGGATTGCTGTGGAGGCTTGATCCAGTTTCGGCGTCTGAAGGCGACACCTTTGGGAAGTGATCGGTTTGATTAAATTGGGGTAGAGCCCAATGATTGAATCACAGTGGCTTCGTAAAGAGGCCACCTAGAGGGTAGAGAAAGAGTGTGCAGAGGAACACTCACAAAAATTTTTTAATGTAATTAAATAAACTTTAAAACCTGATCAAGAGGCCGGCGCCGCGGCTCACTAGGCTAATCCTCCACCTTGCGGCGCCAGCACACTGGGTTCTAGTCCTGGTCAGGGCGCCGGATTCTGTCCGGTTGCCCCTCTTCCAGGCCAGCTCTGCTGTGGCCCAGGAGTGCAGTGGAGGATGGCCCAAGTTCTTGGGCTCTGCACCCGCATGGGAGACCAGGATAAGTACCTGGCTCCTACCATCGGACCAGCGCAGTGCGCAGGCCGCAGCGTGCTGGCCGTGGTGGCTATTGGAGGGTGAACCAACGGCAAAAGGAAGACCTTTCTCTCTGTCTCTCTCTCACTGACCACTCTGCCTGTCAAAAAAAAAAAAAAAAAAAAAAAACTGATCAAGAAGTAGATGATATCCAATGTCATTGTTTTCATGATGATGGGTTGAACAAAAAGCCCAAAGCGGTTTGCCTTGCTAACCTCCACCAGACACCAGACTAGTGGAGCCCCTTGATCTTGAACTGTGAACCTCCAACCCGTAAGCTAAACCTTTCCTTCCCACGCAGCTCTTCTCAGGCATGGCAGGTAAAGTGATGAAAAGCTGACCAGCACACTGCCTTGTCATTGCCACTTCAGGGTGGTTCAGTAGCAGTCTTACACTTTGCTTGCTCCTGCATCTCCCTACTGGCCATTGGTCCAGCCATGGAGTGCACTGATTCATTTGACTTATTTAGCATACGTGTACCAAGCATCTCGTACATGCCAGCCGCCATCCTCAGGGCTAGCCTGTTAGATAAAATTCCCTGCCTTGTGTCCTAATAGGTGATGATTTTGCCAGGTAATAAGTAGCCTTTTCTTTTCTTGGATGGATTCTGATCTGCCTTTTTTTATTTATCTTTTTTTTTTTTTAAGTACTTAAATGTGTGGCTTTGGACCGGCAGCATCACTTGGGAACATAATAGAAGTGTAGGTTTGGGGGTTGAACTCCAGACAGACTGAATGGAAGCTCTGCAGGTGTGTGGCCAGCAGTGTGTGGCTTAGCAAGCCCCCGGACCGTTGCACTGCACACATTTTGAGAGCTGGCATTTGGGGAAAGAAAGGCCTTATTTGGGCTCTGGTGTTGCTCACATCGTGTAATTCTCACATCACCAGAGTTTGCAGGAGACGGGTGTATCAAGACAGGCCAGACTTGCTGCACCCTTGGCTTTGTCCCTAGGGCCTGGTCATGCCTCCCTCCCTGGGGGGTGGGGCGTGGGAGGGCAGCAGGGGTCTCAGTGAATGAACTTTGTGGCCGGCGCCGTGGCTCAGTAGGCTAATCCTCCACCTAGCAGCACCAGCACCCCGAGTTCTAGTCCCGGTCGGGGCGCCGGATTCTGTCCCGGTTGCCCCTCTTCCAGGCCAGCTCTCTGCTGTGGCCCCGGAGTGCAGTGGAGGATGGCCCAAGTGCTTGGGCCCTGTACCCCATGGGAGACCAGGAGAAGCACCTGGCTCCTGCCTTAAGATCAGCGCGGTGCACTGGCCACTGGAGGGTGAACCAACGGCAAAAGGAAGACTTTTCTCTCTGTCTCTCTCACTGTCCACTCTGCCTGTCAAAAAGAAAGAATGAACTTTGTGAGCCTGCCTTGGGCTTTTCATCACCTGGTGAGCCAACAGGCTGCTCCCCAGCTCTTTTATCCAAAGACCTCTGACTTGTTCGTTTGACAGTTTATTTTCTCCTTTTAATCTTTTCTCTTCATCGTCCTCTTACCTAGCATTACTAAAAATCTCCATAATCAAATTGCCAGCCAGTCACTCAAGGCTTGTCTGGAAACGAAATGATGGTTCTCCTCCTGTGCCTGCTGTTTGGATGTTGAAAGATGCTGTGAGGAGGAAACAGAAAGACAGAGCATGAGAAAGCACCCACCCCAGCCAGAGTGGCCACCTGATGGACATTGGTGCATTCTCCCCCTCCCCCCATCCTGTTCGTTGTGAAAACCAGCAGGGCCATGAACTAGTCCCCGCAGTTGTTAGTGTCAAAAACCTCAGGTTCTGCACCATTTGAATGAGTAGGAATATTCACTATATACATTACGACAAAAATCATAAAGCTAGAAGTCTTGATTACAGTTTTTCTTTTTTTGAAATGTAATTAAAGACTTTTTAAAATATTTTTACCTGAATTTTTTTTCTTGATGATGAGTTAATTTAAAAAAAAAAAATCAAGTCAGATTGGCACAAATACTTGACTAGCTCCAAACTGGGTCTGCTGATAAGTAATGTGTCTGACAGCAATCATTTAATTTGCAAACACTAATTAATTATTGCCATGTTAATAGGCATGTTTGGTAATTCCTTTAGAAAAAAAAGACAGCCTTGAAAATGCATGCAGAACATATAAAAGGCACTATTATGCTGTTGTGGGTCAGGTTTGTCTTGGTGGCTAGATTCTAAAAACAGTTGTGGCCATTGGTGGGCATTTTCTGTCCCTCTCTGTCCACCTTTGGCTCAGATGCCGTCTGGTGTCAGTGACAGTTTTAGGTTCACCATTTGTGGTTGATTATAATACAGAGGTTGGGAAAGCCATGCTGCTTTCTTGCTTTGCAGTGGAAGGATCGGCTTCTCCAGGTCCTTGACTTTTTTTTTTTTTTTTTTAAGATTTATTAGTTTGCAGAGTTACAGAGAGGCAGAGGCGGACAGAGAAATCTTCCCATCTGCGGGTTCACTCCCCAAATGGCTGCAACAGCCAGTGCTGAGCCAAACTGAAGCCAGGATTTTCTGAGTCTCCCTTGCAGGTGCAGGGGCCCAAGAACTTGGACCATCTTCCACTGCTTTCCCAGGCCATAGCAGAGAGCTGGATCAGATGTGGAGCAGCTGGGACTCGAACCATTGTTCATATGGGAAGCTGGTGCTGCAGACGGCAGCTTTACCCGCTACATCACAGCGCCGGCCTCAGCCTTGACTCTTTTCTTTTTTTAAGATTTTATTTATTTATTAAAGAGATAAAGTTGTAGACTCTATCTCCAAGAAAGGGAGAGAGGGAGAGAAAGATCTTCCATCTGCTGGTTCACTCCCCACGTGGCCACAATGGCCAGAACTGGGCTGATCCAAAGCCTGGAGCCAGGAGCTTCTTCTGGGTCTCCCATGTGGGTGCAGGAGCCTGGTTTCCCAGGCCAGAGCAGAGAGCTGGATGAGAAGAGAAGCAGCCGGGATACAAGCCGGTGCCCATAAGTGCTCGCCTCCTCCGGGGGTCTGGCATGACCCAGCTATGGCCCTCCCTTCCAAAGCCAGCTCTGGCAGCTAAGCTGGGCGCATCCTGCCCTGACTTGTGCAGTAAAAGAAATTGAATAGAGCAGTGCTGTCTCTGTGGGTGAATTTCATGTCTGTTTGGCAGCGGCACCTAGAGAGACACATGCAACAGTAACGGGTGTCCAGTGGCTGCACTCTTTCGAGTCTTGCTTTGTGTTTTCTGTTTAATAGAAGGATCTACTGTGAAAATGGCCAGCCGCTGGCCACTCAGGGGAGTCAGGTAGAGACTGCTGCCATTTCTGCAGCTTAGAGAGGTCTGCGTAGGAATTAACGTAGCCCCGACTTTGCGGGATCAGGCCTACAGAGGTGGTGCTCTGGAGGACTACCCCGTGTTGTTCATCTGAGATCTGGAGGCTGATAAACTGTGGGCTGAGAAATGCAAGTGCCAAGTGGACAGCTTTAGGGCTTAGGATTGCCCGTGTTCCCGGTCAGATTCTTTGCTGAGACAGAATGTAGGAGTTGAGTGACATTAATAGTGACTTCCAGCTGTGAGCTCCCTGGCTGCCTAAGGAGCACAGGGCACCAGTGCCCAGTTCCATGATGCTGGTGGAAACACTGACTTTGTGCCCTCCTTTTTTTTTTTTTTTTTTTTAAAGAAAACACTTTTTAGTCCATACTTATGAATGTATATATAAGTGGAGCAAACCTTAAAATACCCTCTCCATTCCCTCCTAGTCCTGCTTCCTTCCCGAAGCAAACCACAATAACAGCTTGGCCTCTCCCGTTTATATCCATTCGCAAGCATGTATTTTATATAAAAGTACAAATGATTTAAAAATACAGGAGAAGTGCGGATTGTGGCTTGCAGTTTTTGCTGAGCTAGGTGCAGACGAATGTCCATCTCAGTAAGTACTGGTGTTCATTATTTTCAGGAGCTGTCATGACCCTGGTACATACTCCAGAGTGTGAGTGGTTATCCCCACTTGGTGGCCGTGGCCATCCTTGTTCTTTCTAACGATAACTTGAATTATAAGCAGTGCTACACTGAATATCTGTAAATTTTTTGTGCATGTATTTTTTTGCATCATAATATACATAACCAAAATACTGATAGACGGGGCCCCGCATAGTGAATAAAAGCCAGCATCCCATGTGGGTGCTGGTCCAAGTTCCGGCTGTTCCACTTCCAATCCAGCTCCCTGCTAATGGCCGGGAAATGCATTGGAACATGGCCAAGGGCTTGGGCCCCTGCACCCATGTGGGAGACCCAGATGAAGCTTCTGGCTTCTGTCTGGCCCAGCCCTGGTCATCTGGGAAGTTATCCAGTGGACAGAAAAATCTCTCTCTCTCCTTTTCCCTCTCCCTCTCCCTCCTTCCACCCCACCCCCCACCCCAGTAATTCTGCCTTTCAAATAAGTAAATAACTCTTTAAAGAAAATACTGATGGACAGGGCCAAATTGCCCTTCGGAATGGCTGAACCAGTTCACATTCCTGCCAGAAGTAGAGTGAGGACCTGTTTCCCATACTCTTACCGGCGCTGGATAACATTGGCCCTTTTTGCAATTTTACGAGTGATGATGCTAGATGCTCTCTCCTTATTTTTATTTTGTAGTTCCTTAGTTCTTACTTCTGCTGCCGCTACCACTACTATTACTGCTACTGGCTAACATTGATAAAATTTACTAATCTAAACTTTAACATCTAACTTTTTTTTAAATTTTTATTTATTTATTTATTTATTTATTTATTTTTTGGACAGGCAGAGTGGACAGTGAGAGAGACAGAGAGAAAGGTCTTCCTTTGCCGTTGGTTCACCCTCCAATGGCCGCTGCGGCCGGCACACCGCACTGATCTGATGGCAGGAGCCAGGTGCTTCTCCTGGTCTCCCATGGGGTGCAGGGCCCAAGCACTTGGGCCAACCTCCACTGCACTCCCTGACCACAGCAGAGAGCTGGACTGGAAGAAGGGCAACCGGGACAGAAAACGGCGCCCCGACCGGGACTAGAACCGGAGTGTTGGCACCACAAGGCGGAGGATTAGCCTAGTGAGCCGCAGCGCCGGCCAACATCTAACTTTAACAAGTGGTTATGATTATTACCCATTTTTATAGATGATGAGGGCGAAAGATTAGTGAATCTAAGTGTCTGCCCTGATTTGCATTTCTCTGAATTGCTTCCATATATATATATATATAAATGATTTTGTTTACAAGGGTATTTATGGTTTTCCTGTTGGATTATCAGAATTTTGAATGGATTATTGCTGTTGGGCTTTCTCCAGTGTATGCGTTGGTGTTGTAAATATTTTTTTCCAGTCTGTCATTCTTCTACTTTTATCTAGGATCTATTTCTCTCTACAGAAGATTTATCCATTTTACATACATATAAATACACATATGTAAATATATGTCTGGATATAAAATCAGAGCCTTGACAGTTTATGGATTTAGTGGCTTGCTTTGGGAAGGCCTTTCCAAATTATAAGTGTTCTCCCATATTTTCTTCTTTTGGCTTCATAATTTTATTGTTTTGATCTTTAACCTTTTTGGAAGGGAATGTATGTATATGTCAAAGGTCAGCTTTTATGTCTTTCCCCAAATGGACAGCTGGTTATACTAGTGCCATTTATTGAATGGTTCAGACTTTCCTTGTGAATTGACAGTGCCTCTTTTATCATATCAAAGAGTGTGTGTGTGTGTGTGTGTGTGTGTATACACGAGCACTCGTGCCCGTGCTGGTCTGTATCTGGACCTTTTGCTCTGCTCCATTGACCTTACTCTCTTTCTAAGGAAATCGTATACGTCTGCAATGCAACAGCTTTATGGTGTATTTTGCTGTCAACAGGAAATCTGCCCCTTCTCATCCGATACTTGTGTTTTTAGACTGAGGCTCCTCTCCATCCCTACTGAGAGTGTAGACTAATAAGAAAGATAGCAGCTCTCTACACTGAGGGGTTTTCTGCACTGGGAATGGCAGTAGGAATTTATATTCATTATTTTGTCCAGTACAGCGGCCCTGGAGGGGAGGTGCCAGTATTCTCTGTCAATGACGAAAAACCCTCAGTGCTTAGGCAGTTTGTCCAAGGCGTCACGTCTGGACTCTGGAGGAACCCAAATTCCAGAGTAAGTCCAGGTGATGGTTGAAGCTGCCCTTAACCTTGACACTATTCACACACATGGAGCCTCCCCACCTGTTTCTCCGTGCGCGGCAGGTAGTCAGTGGCATCTACAGAGTGCAGTGTTTGTTCTGTGAAGGCCAAGATCTCTCCTAAGCGTTTACCCAGCAGGACAGCGAGAGTTGGAAAATGTGGCTTTGCCAAGGCTGTCTGTTCAGAGCGAGGACATGAGTCCAGATGAGGCCCCAGTGTACAGTGTGAGAGGGACGAGAAATTGTTCATCAGGTGCCCTGTGCGATGCCAGCCACTGTCTCCCTCCCCAGCTCTGCCTGAGGGGGTTGGAATAGAAAGGGACAGGGCAGAACAGTGGGAGACGCATACCCGCAGCCCTGGGAGTAGTTGCCTTTCAGAGGGAAGCGCAGCAGGTGCAAGCTCGCTAGCAGAGGAGCTGCAGGAGACCGGCAGTTTAAGCCGGGCGCTGCTGTGTGTCGGAGACCGTCCCTCCCGCTCAGGTGGGTGCCTCTGCAGGCTCTCAGGGGTGAACGTGAGGAACTTGACCTTCTTCGGAGTACATCGAAGCTGCCTCCCCAACCGAAGTCCCGCTGAGCCCTCACTGGGAACCCAGGGAAAGAAATACCATTTATTAGTAATCATGTATTGATTTTATGAGCCTGTGACACTGGGTCCTTTTGAAATTATAATTTAAAATATCTTAACAGAATTGCCATGCAAAAATACTGCCCTAGAATAGAAATGATTAGATCATGAGCTTAATTAGTTGGCTGTTGGAGAGGATTCAAGTTTGCATTCCTGGTGCAAGTGCAGGGGATGTTCATAGGCCTTCATAGAAATGTCGTTTATTTCTGTGTCTGTTGCTCCTCATTACTGGATCTCACAGGGCACAAAGAAGGCACCTCATCAGAGACTTTCCATTTGACTGTGGGACTACGCCTAGCTTCCCTTCCAGGTGGAAAGGTAAATGAATAATAGTTGCGCTGTTTATTTAACATCTACTGCCCCAGCCTTGTTCATCTGTGTTGTGGTTGAAACACACCCTTCATTGCCCCCCCCATCCCCAGCCGCTCCTGGGTGCTGCCCTTTTCACCACCCACGAGCAGCCCCCAGGACTCAGCCACCAGCAGACCCTCTGGGGCTGCACTGGTGGTGACCACTGGTGCTTACAGCCCAGAGGTCTCCATATGGCCTAGTCTGGCCTGGTTTTCCCTCGTGCTCAGGGCTTAGACCTGAACTTTTCCCACCTCTGTTAGCAGTTCTCTCTACATTTCCTTTAAAACAGGCTTCCACTCCTTCCTTCCGAACCCCTCCAACACAGCTGCCCTGGCATCCTGGCTTTTTCCATTCTTGACAGATGATCTGTGCACTGTAACTGTAGCTCCGCGGTGCTGATATCTGGTGAAATTAGACCTAGAATCTAAATGTGGCTTCATGAAACTATGGGTAAGACATTTTTCTCGTTGAGTAGTCTGGTCTGTCGGCCCCCAGAACCACCGGTCGGTAGCTTCTCCACTGTGATGTTGGGTTATGTGTGTGTCAAGTGGTTTAGTTTATCATAAACGGTTCTGTACAAGGCACAGCATTGGCTGACATGTGCATCTCTATGAGACCAGTTCACCACTGCGCCTGTGTGCCTTCCTTACACATATAGAGCTGGCTTCCACTTAATTGCATTTCTTAATCGTGTGATGGGACTCCCGAACCCTCCCTATGTCTGCTCCTGCATCTGCCTCCTCCCATCATGCGGCTTTGTAACCCGAAGGGGAAGCGTCCCATTTGTGCCATTTGTGCTGTGTTGACCGGAGTTACCCAAACACTTTGTGTGTTTGGCCCTTTTTCTCTTAGAAGTTCCAAACAATAATTTGATCCCAAAACAACGACTGCAAAATATAGGTCCTCAACAGATGTGAGTGCCGGAGGCAGGCCGGACTGCACAAGGATTGCTTGGGTCATGTGCTGAGGGACCCGTGGGGGAAATGGCAGGGTTTGCTGTGTGGTCACACGTGGTAGGGGGCCTGGATGGTGAGATCACTCCTTTCACATCTGGGCTCCATTCATTAAGTTCCCCTCCCACTGGGACCTTCTGGGACTCCCTGTGGCCACTGAGTTGTTGGGGACTCCGGGTGGCTTTTTGCCACATTGGATGACGCTAACCTTACTGCCATGCACTTGGCCATTGAGAAACTGCTGAACATTGCTGTTCGCTGGGTGCCAGGACTTTGGTCCCTGCCGTCTGTCCGTCCGCCCGCTCGCTGTATGAGATGCTGAAATGTGGCCTCTGAGTTACAGGTGAGGAAGTGGAATGAAGGTCAGAACATTGGGTTATGTTTCCTCCAAGGTGAGGAAAGTGGTTAAGGGTTTGGACTTTGGAGTTATTTGGCTTTTAAAAATCTCACAAGCTGTGGGAGCTCAGACAAGTTATTTCACTTTTGTAGACCCAAGTTTCTTCATTGCTGACATGGTTCACTGAGTGACCTAGCTGTCGGGATTGACAGGGGGCCTGGATGAGACATTTGTCTGGACTACAGAGTGGGTCAGAAAGGTCAGCCGGTCCTCTCTGTGGTGAGCAAGCTGGGCAGGTGGGGCAGGTGGGGCTGGAAGCAGGCCTCTGTACTGAATCTCATCAGCACACAACTTCTGAAAGTGAGTCTTGATGTAGGTAGACCCCCCCATTGGTTCTATTTTAATTACACTGTAAATATGTTCAGGACAGTTTTTTTGGTATGGATCCTGTACAAATTTTTTTTTTCCTTTTGTTATTCTTAGCTACCCTGCAATGATTTTTTTTTTTTATTTTAATTTCTGGATCTCTACCAGCGTTGATCCAGTTTCTCCTAGACCAGTGCTTCTCAACAGGGGCAGTTCTGCCTCCCAGGTGATGTGTGACAAAGTCTGCAGACATTTCGGGCTTGGTTAATGGGGGTGGGAGGTGCGCTGGCATCCAGTGGGCAGAAGCCAGGAATGTCGTGGGACGCCCTGTAATGCACAGGACAGCCCCAGGTGTTGGTGCTGCCAAGACTGAGCAGCCCCACTGCTGGGCGACCCTGCCTGTGTTGCAGGTGGCTTGTCTCCCCTCATTGCAGTGTCGTATATTCTAAGTCTTCTCCAGGCGTTTTTGCCTTCGGACATGTTTTGGTTTCCATGTGAGACATCATCAAAGTTCTGAAAATCTAGGACCATTTCTCAGATTGGAAGGGAAGATGGGGAAGAAACAATTTCCGTTTTCCTGAAGTTTGAGTTATTTAAAGTTTGGAGATTCAATCAGAAGATTTTCTCAACAGTTTCTTCATTTTTGTGGGTTTTTTCTCAGTATCATAACCTGCAGTCACGTTTTAGCTTCTGTAAGCACTAGTACAAATGAAGTGTGCTCTTACTATATTTTTAGTTGGTATTCTTAAAATCCAAAAAAAAGCATGACTTTGTGTGTGTGTGTACATATTGATTCCTCAAGGAATTTTAACATTTGTTTTTAAACTGTTTTGCTTCTTTTGAATTCAACTGCCTCATTGTTAGAATGAACCATCAATTCTAAAATGAATCCTCCTAGTTAAAATAGCTACCTGTTGTAACCAGTCATGCTCTGAGCATTCTGATGTGGTTAATTAATGTTAAACCAGGAAGGTTTATTTTGAATAGAAGTTCTACTTTAAAATTCTAATTTTGCTAACTTTCCCTTTCTGAAATATTAAGATGGGTAGGGTTGCCAGATAAAATAGAGAATGCCAGTGTAATTTGAATTTCAGATAAACAACAAATACTTTTTTAGTATAAGTAAGTACCATGTAATATTTGAGATACACTTTTTTAATTAATTTATTTATTTGTAAAGCAGAGGCAGAGAGAGAGAGAGATCTTCCCTCCACTGACTGACTCCCCAAATGGCTGCAATGACTAGGACTGGGCCAGGCCAAACCTGGGAGCCGGGAACTCCATCCAGGTCTCCCACTTGTGTGACAGGGGGTCCATGTACTTTTTTTTTTTTAAGATTTATTTATTTATTTGAAAGTCAGAGCTACACAGAGAGAGGAGAGGCAGGGAGAGTGAGAGGGGTTTTCCATCCGATGGTCCATTCCCCAATTGGCCACAACGGCCAGAGCTGCGCCGATCCAAAGCCAGGAGCCAGGAGCTTCTTCCAGGTCTCCCAGATGGAAGACTTTGGCCATCTTCCCCTGCTTTCCCAGGCCTTAGCAGAGAGCTGGATAGGAAGTTGAGCAGCCGGGTCTCGAACCGGCGCCCATATAGGATACCAGTGCTTCAGGCCAGGGTGTTAACCCGCTAAGCCACAGCACCGGCCCCAAGGGATCCATGTACTTGAAGGGCCATCCTCTGCTGCCTTCCCTGGTGCACCAACAGGGAACTGAATCAGAAGTAGAACATCCAGTCTTGGAAACGCTGCTCATGTGGGATGCTGCCAGCATCACATGCAGCTGCTGAACCCACTATACCACAACACCGGCCCTGAGATATATTATTGTTTGAAAAAATTGTCTGCGGCCACTGCTGGGCACAGTCAGTTAATCCTCTGCCTGCAGCGCCGGCATCCCATATGGGCACCGGTTCCAGTCCCAGCTGCTCCTCTTCCAATCCAGCTCTCTGCTGTGGCCTGGGAAAGCAGTAGAAGATCGCCCAAGTCCTTGGTCCCCTGCACGCTCGTGGAAAACCCGAAAGAAGCTCCCAGCTCCTGGCTTCAGATCGGCACAGCTCCAGCCACTGCAGCCATTTGGGGAATGAACCACCAGAAGGAAGACCTTTCTCTCTCTCTCCCTCTCACTGTCTATAATTCTGCCTCTCAAATAAATAGATAAAACATTTTTTTATTTAACAGGTAGAGATATAGACAGTGAGAGAAAGAGAGAGAAAGGTCTTCCTTCCTCTGGTTCACTCCCCAAATGGCCGCTACAGCCGGCACTGTGCCGATCCGAAGCCAGGAGCCAGGTGCTTCCTCCTGGTCTCCCATGCGGGTGCAGGGCCCAAACGTTTGGATCATCCTCCACTGCCTTCCTGGCCACAGCAGAGAGCTGGACTGGAAGAGGAGCAACCGGGACTAGAACCTGGCGCCCATATGGGATGCCGGTGCCACAGGCGGAGGATTAACCAAGTGAGCCACAGCACCAGCCCTAAAACCTTTTTAAAAAAGAAAAATTGCCTTAAATTTTAACTGTTCTTTATTTTTGTCTATTTTTAAATTATTTATTTATTTGGAGGGGAGAGAGGGACAGAAGGAGAGACAGAGAAAGAGATCACCCATATACTGGTTTACTTTCCAAATGTCTGCAAGAGACAGAACTGGGCTAGGACAAAGCCAGGTGCCAGGAACTCAATCCAAGAATCCCACGTGGGTGATAGGGACCCAATTACTTGAGCTGTCACCTGCCACCTCCCAGAGTGCACATTAGCAGGAAGCTGGCGTCAGGAACTGGAGCTGCACATCACACGCAGGCACCTGGTAAGGGACGTGGGCGTCCCGTGCAGTGTCTTAACTGTTAGGCCAGGCACCTGCCCCTTGTTTGTTGTATCTACCGACCTTAAAGAATAGGACTCAGGGTAATTGGAAAATACCAAGAAATACCACTCAGGTCTGGCATCTGCCTATGTAACTTTATTTTGGATTGTGTTGCTTTTCAAAACTGTTTAAGTAAAAAAATCTGAGATAAGCATTTGCCATGAAGAATGATGTAAATTTCTGAGTGTTTTTTTTTTAAGATTTATTTTATTTATTTGAAAGTCAGAGTTATGCAGAGAGAGAGAGAGAGGTCTTCCATCTGATGGTTCACTCCCCAATTGGTTGCAACAGCTGGAGCTGCACCGATCCGAAGGCAGGAGCCAGGAGCTTCTTTCAGGTCTCCCACGTGGGTACAAGGGCCCAAGGACTTGGGCCATCTTC